>NC_138038.1:12983794-14290487 GCF_964106645.2 Podarcis pityusensis | reverse complement strand
GCAAAAATCTGACTTTTGGCAATTCACTCAAAAATGGTGCCAAACGCTTGCAAATACTACCTTGAATGCTTTGGCGATGGAAACAGAAGTCTTTTTATCACAGGACAAGAAATCAGCCCTTGAAAACTTGACCGGCGGAAAAAGATTTTTTTGAACAAATCCCTAAGCCCCGGGGTCACAATTTCAGCAAAAATCTAACTTTTGGCAATTCACTCAAAAATGGTGCCAAACGCTTGCAAATGCTCCCCTGAAAGCTTTGGCAGTCGAAACAGAAGGCTTTTTATCACAGGACAAGAAATCAGCCCTTGAAAACTTGACCGGTGGAAAAAGATTTTTTTGAAAAAATCCCTAAGCCCCGGGGTCACAATTTCAGCAAAAATCTGACTTTTGGCAATTCACTCAAAAATGGTGCCAAACGCTTGCAAATGCTCACCTGAAAGCTTTGGCGATGAAAACAGAAGTCTTTTTATCACAGGACAAGAAATCAGCCCTTGAAAACTTGACCGGCGGAAAAAGATTTTTTTGAAAATCCCTAAGCCCCGGGGTCACAATTTCAGCAAACATCTGACTTTTGGCAATTCACTCAAAAATGGTGCCAAACGCTTGCAAATGCTCCCCTGAAAGCTTTGGCAGTCGAAACAGAAGGCTTTTTATCACAGGAGAAGAAATCAGCCCTTGAAAACTTGACCGGCGGAAAAAGATTTTTTTGAAAAAATCCCTAAGCCCCGGGGTCACAATTTCAGCAAAAATCTAACTTTTGGCAATTCACTCAGAAATGGTGCCAAACGCTTGCAAATAGTCCCCTAAAAGCTTTGGCAGTCGAAACAGAAGTCTTTTTATCACAGGACAAGAAATCAGCCCTTGAAAACTTGACCGGCGGAAAAAGATTTTTTTGAAAAAATCCCTAAGCCCCGGGGTCACAAGTTCAGCAAAAATCTGACTTTTGGCAATTCACTCAAAAATGGTGCCAAACGCTTGCAAATGCTCCCCTGAAAGCTTTGGCGATGGAAACAGAAGTCTTTTTATCACAGGAAAAGAAATCAGCCCTTGAAAACTTGACCGGCGGAAAAAGATTTTTTTGAAAATCCCTAAGCCCTGGGGTCACAATTTCAGCAAAAATCTGACTTTTGGCAATTCACTCAAAAATGGTGCCAAACGCTTGCAAATGCTCCCCTGAAAGGTTTGGCAGACGAAAAAGGAGGCTTTTTATCAGAGGACAAGAAATCAGCCCTTGAAAACTTGACGGGCGGAAAAAGATTTTTTTGAAAAAATCCCTAAGCCCCGGGGTCACAATTTCAGCAAAAATCTGACTTTTGGCAATTCACTCAAAAATGGTGCCAAACGCTTGCAAATACTACCTTGAATGCTTTGGCGATGGAAACAGAAGTCTTTTTATCACAGGACAAGAAATCAGCCCTTGAAAACTTGACCGGCGGAAAAAGATTTTTTTGAACAAATCCCTAAGCCCCGGGGTCACAATTTCAGCAAAAATCTAACTTTTGGCAATTCACTCAAAAATGGTGCCAAACGCTTGCAAATGCTCCCCTGAAAGCTTTGGCAGTCGAAACAGAAGGCTTTTTATCACAGGACAAGAAATCAGCCCTTGAAAACTTGACCGGTGGAAAAAGATTTTTTTGAAAAAATCCCTAAGCCCCGGGGTCACAATTTCAGCAAAAATCTGACTTTTGGCAATTCACTCAAAAATGGTGCCAAACGCTTGCAAATGCTCACCTGAAAGCTTTGGCGATGAAAACAGAAGTCTTTTTATCACAGGACAAGAAATCAGCCCTTGAAAACTTGACCGGCGGAAAAAGATTTTTTTGAAAATCCCTAAGCCCCGGGGTCACAATTTCAGCAAACATCTGACTTTTGGCAATTCACTCAAAAATGGTGCCAAACGCTTGCAAATGCTCCCCTGAAAGCTTTGGCAGTCGAAACAGAAGGCTTTTTATCACAGGAGAAGAAATCAGCCCTTGAAAACTTGACCGGCGGAAAAAGATTTTTTTGAAAAAATCCCTAAGCCCCGGGGTCACAATTTCAGCAAAAATCTAACTTTTGGCAATTCACTCAGAAATGGTGCCAAACGCTTGCAAATAGTCCCCTAAAAGCTTTGGCAGTCGAAACAGAAGTCTTTTTATCACAGGACAAGAAATCAGCCCTTGAAAACTTGACCGGCGGAAAAAGATTTTTTTGAAAAAATCCCTAAGCCCCGGGGTCACAATTTCAGCAAAAATCTGACTTTTGGCAATTCACTCAAAAATGGTGCCAAACGCTTGCAAATGCTCACCTGAAAGCTTTGGCGATGAAAACAGAAGTCTTTTTATCACAGGACAAGAAATCAGCCCTTGAAAACTTGACCGGCGGAAAAAGATTTTTTTGAAAATCCGTAAGCCCCGGGGTAACAATTTCAGCAAACTTCTGACTTTTGGCAATTCACTCAAAAATGGTGCCAAACGCTTGCAAATGCTCCCCTGAAAGGTTTGGCAGTCGAAACAGAAGGCTTTTTATCACATGACAAGAAATCAGCCCTTGAAAACTTGACCGGCGGAAAAAGATTTTTTTGAAAAAATCCCTAAGCCCCGGGGTCACAATTTCAGCAAAAATCTAACTTTTGGCAATTCACTCAGAAATGGTGCCAAAGGCTTGCAAATAGTCCCCTAAAAGCTTTGGCAGTCTCGAAACAGAAGTCTTTTTATCACAGGACAAGAAATCAGCCCTTGAAAACTTGACCGGCGGAAAAAGATTTTTTTGAAAAAATCCCTAAGCCCCGGGGTCACAATTTCAGCAAAAATCTGACTTTTGGCAATTCACTCAAAAATGGTGCCAAACGCTTGCAAATGCTCCCCTGAAAGCTTTGGCGATGGAAACAGAAGTCTTTTTATCACAGGAAAAGAAATCAGCCCTTGAAAACTTGACCGGCGGAAAAAGATTTTTTTGAAAATCCCTAAGCCCTGGGGTCACAATTTCAGCAAAAATCTGACTTTTGGCAATTCACTCAAAAATGGTGCCAAACGCTTGCAAATGCTCCCCTGAAAGGTTTGGCAGACGAAAAAGGAGGCTTTTTATCAGAGGACAAGAAATCAGCCCTTGAAAACTTGACGGGCGGAAAAAGATTTTTTTGAAAAAATCCCTAAGCCCCGGGGTCACAATTTCAGCAAAAATCTGACTTTTGGCAATTCACTCAAAAATGGTGCCAAACGCTTGCAAATGCTACCTTGAATGCTTTGGCGATGGAAACAGAAGTCTTTTTATCACAGGACAAGAAATCAGCCCTTGAAAACTTGACCGGCGGAAAAAGATTTTTTTGAACAAATCCCTAAGCCCCGGGGTCACAATTTCAGCAAAAATCTGACTTTTGGCAATTCACTCAAAAATGGTGCCAAACGCTTGCAAATGCTCCCCTGAAAGCTTTGGCAGTCGAAACAGAAGGCTTTTTATCACAGGACAAGAAATCAGCCCTTGAAAACTTGACCGGTGGAAAAAGATTTTTTTGAAAAAATCCCTAAGCCCCGGGGTCACAATTTCAGCAAAAATCTGACTTTTGGCAATTCACTCAAAAATGGTGCCAAACGCTTGCAAATGCTCACCTGAAAGCTTTGGCGATGAAAACAGAAGTCTTTTTATCACAGGACAAGAAATCAGCCCTTGAAAACTTGACCGGCGGAAAAAGATTTTTATGAAAATCCCTAAGCCCCGGGGTCACAATTTCAGCAAACATCTGACTTTTGGCAATTCACTCAAAAATGGTGCCAAACGCTTGCAAATGCTCCCCTGAAAGCTTTGGCAGTCGAAACAGAAGGCTTTTTATCACAGGACAAGAAATCAGCCCTTGAAAACTTGACCGGCGGAAAAAGATTTTTTTGAAAAAATCCCTAAGCCCCGGGGTCACAATTTCAGCAAAAATCTAACTTTTGGCAATTCACTCAGAAATGGTGCCAAACGCTTGCAAATAGTCCCCTAAAAGCTTTGGCAGTCGAAACAGAAGTCTTTTTATCACAGGACAAGAAATCAGCCCTTGAAAACTTGACCGGCCGAAAAAGATTTTTTTGAAAAAATCCCTAAGCCCCGGGGTCACAATTTCAGCAAAAATCTGACTTTTGGCAATTCACTCAAAAATGGTGCCAAACGCTTGCAAATGCTCCCCTGAAAGCTTTGGTGATGGAAACGGAAGTCTTTTTATCACAGGACAAGAAATCAGCCCTTGAAAACTTGACTGGCGGAAAAAGATTTTTTTGAAAAAATCCCTAAGCCCCGGGGTCACAATTTCAGCTAAAATCTGACTTTTGGCAATTCACTCAAAAATGGTGCCAAAGGCTTGCAAATGCTCCCCTGAAAGGTTTGGCAGTCGAAACAGAAGTCTTTTTATCACAGGACAAGAAATCAGCCCTTGAAAACTTGACCGGCGGAAAAAGATTTTTTTGAAAAAATCCCTAAACCCCGGGGTCACAATTTCAGCAAAAATCTGACTTTTGGCAATTCACTCAAAAATGGTGCCAAACGCTTGCAAATGCTCCCCTGAAAGGTTTGGCAGTCGAAACAGAAGGCTTTTTATCACAGGACAAGAAATCAGCCCTTGAAAACTTGACTGGCGGAAAAAGATTTTTTTGAAAAAATCCCTAAGTCCCGGGGTCACAATTTCAGCAAAAATCTGACTTTTGGCAATTCACTCAAAAATGGTGCCAAACGCTTGCACATGCTACCTTGAATGCTTTGGCAGTCAAAACAGAAGACTTTTTATCACAGGAGAAGAAATCAGCCCTTGAAAACTTGACCGGCGGAACAAGATTTTTTTGAAAAAATCCCTAAGCCCCGGGGTCACAATTTCAGCAAAAATCTGACTTTTGGCAATTCACTCAAAAATGGTGCCAAACGCTTGCAAATGCTACCTTGAATGCTTTGGCGATGGAAACAGAAGTCTTTTTATCACAGGACAAGAAATCAGCCCTTGAAAACTTGACCGGCGGAAAAAGATTTTTTTGAAAAAATCCCTAAGCCCCGGGGTCACAATTTCAGCAAAAATCTAACTTTTCGCAATTCACTCAAAAATGGTGCCGAACGCTTGCAAATGCTCCCCTGAAAGCTTTGGCAGTTGAAACAGAAGGCTTTTTATCACAGGACAAGAAATCAGCCCTGGAAAACTTGACCGGTGGAAAAAGATTTTTTTGAAAAAAATCCCTAAGCCCCGGGGTCACAATTTCAGCAAAAATCTGACTTTTGGCAATTCACTCAAAAATGGTGCCAAACGCTTGCAAATGCTCACCTGAAAGCTTTGGCGATGAAAACAGAAGTCTTTTTATCACAGGACAAGAAATCAGCCCTTGAAAACTTGACCGGCGGAAAAAGATTTTTTTGAAAATCCCTAAGCCCCGGGGTCACAATTTCAGCAAACATCTGACTTTTGGCAATTCACTCAAAAATGGTGCCAAACGCTTGCAAATGCTCCCCTGAAAGCTTTGGCAGTCGAAACAGAAGGCTTTTTATCACAGGACAAGAAATCAGCCCTTGAAAACTTGACCGGCGGAAAAAGATTTTTTGGAAAAAATCCCTAAGCCCCGGGGTCACAATTTCAGCAAAAATCTAACTTTTGGCAATTCACTCAGAAATGGTGCCAAACCGATTGCAAATAGTCCCCTAAAAGCTTTGGCAGTCGAAACAGAAGTCTTTTTATCACAGGACAAGAAATCAGCCCTTGAAAACTTGACCGGCGGAAAAAGATTTTTTTGAAAATCCCTAAGCCCCGGGGTCACAATTTCAGCAAACATCTGACTTTTGGCAATTCACTCAAAAATGGTGCCAAACGCTTGCAAATGCTCCCCTGAAAGGTTTGGCAGTCGAAACAGAAGGCTTTTTATCACAGGACAAGAAATCAGCCCTTGAAAACTTGACCGGCGGAAAAAGATTTTTTTGAAAAAATCCCTAAGCCCCGGGGTCACAATTTCAGCAAAAATCTAACTTTTGGCAATTCACTCAGAAATGGTGCCAAACGCTTGCAAATAGTCCCCTAAAAGCTTTGGCAGTCGAAACAGAAGTCTTTTTATCACAGGACAAGAAATCAGCCCTTGAAAACTTGACCGGCGGAAAAAGATTTTTTGGAAAAAATCCCTAAGCCCCGGGGTCACAATTTCAGCTAAAATCTGACTTTTGGCAATTCACTCAAAAATGGTGCCAAACGCTTGCAAATGCTCCCCTGAAAGCTTTGGCGATGGAAACAGAAGTCTTTTTATCACAGGAAAAGAAATCAGCCCTTGAAAACTTGACCGGCGGAAAAAGATTTTTTTGAAAATCCCTAAGCCCTGGGGTCACAATTTCAGCAAAAATCTGACTTTTGGCAATTCACTCAAAAATGGTGCCAAAGGCTTGCAAATGCTCCCCTGAAAGGTTTGGCAGACGAAAAAGGAGGCTTTTTATCAGAGGACAAGAAATCAGCCCTTGAAAACTTGAGGGGCAGAAAAAGATTTTTTTGAAAAAATCCCTAAGCCCCGGGGTCACAATTTCAGCAAAAATCTAACTTTTGGCAATTCACTCAGAAATGGTGCCAAACGCTTGCAAATAGTCCCCTAAAAGCTTTGGCAGTCGAAACAGAAGTCTTTTTATCACAGGACAAGAAATCAGCCCTTGAAAACTTGACCGGCGGAAAAAGATTTTTTTGAAAAAATCCCTAAGCCCCGGGGTCACAATTTCAGCAAAAATCTGACTTTTGGCAATTCACTCAAAAATGGTGCCAAACGCTTGCAAATGCTCCCCTGAAAGCTTTGGTGATGGAAACAGAAGTCTTTTTATCACAGGACAAGAAATCAGCCCTTGAAAACTTGACTGGCGGAAAAAGATTTTTTTGAAAAAATCCCTAAGCCCCGGGGTCACAATTTCAGCTAAAATCTGACTTTCGGCAATTCACTCAAAAATGGTGCCAAACGCTTGCAAATGCTCCCCTGAAAGGTTTGGCAGTCGAAACAGAAGTCTTTTTATCACAGGACAAGAAATCAGCCCTTGAAAACTTGACCGGCGGAAAAAGATTTTTTTGAAAAAATCCCTAAGCCCCGGGGTCACAATTTCAGCAAAAATCTGACTTTTCGCAATTCACTCAAAAATGGTGCCAAACGCTTGCAAATGCTCCCCTGAAAGGTTTGGCAGTCGAAACAGAAGGCTTTTTATCACAGGACAAGAAATCAGCCCTTGAAAACTTGACTGGCGGAAAAAGATTTTTTTGAAAAAATCCCTAAGTCCCGGGGTCACAATTTCAGCAAAAATCTGACTTTTGGCAATTCACTCAAAAATGGTGCCAAACGCTTGCAAATGCTACCTTGAATGCTTTGGCAGTCGAAACAGAAGACTTTTTATCACAGGAGAAGAAATCAGCCCTTGAAAACTTGACCGGCGGAAAAAGATTTTTTTGAAAAAATCCCTAAGCCCCGGGGTCACAATTTCAGCAAAAATCTGACTTTTGGCAATTCACTCAAAAATGGTGCCAAACGCTTGCAAATGCTACCTTGAATGCTTTGGCGATGGAAACAGAAGTCTTTTTATCACAGGACAAGAAATCAGCCCTTGAAAACTTGACCGGCGGAAAAAGATTTTTTTGAAAAAATCCCTAAGCCCCGGGGTCACAATTTCCGCAAAAATCTAACTTTTCGCAATTCACTCAAAAATGGTGCCGAACGCTTGCAAATGCTCCCCTGAAAGCTTTGGCAGTTGAAACAGAAGGCTTTTTATCACAGGACAAGAAATCAGCCCTTGAAAACTTGACCGGCGGAAAAAGATTTTTTTGAAAAAATCCCTAAACCCCGGGGTCACAATTTCAGCAAAAATCTAACTTTTGGCAATTCACTCAGAAATGGTGCCAAACGCTTGCAAATAGTCCCCTAAAAGCTTTGGCGATGGAAACAGAAGTCTTTTTATCACAGGAAAAGAAATCAGCCCTTGAAAACTTGACCGGCGGAAAAAGATTTTTTTGAAAATCCCTAAGCCCTGGGGTCACAATTTCAGCAAAAATCTGACTTTTGGCAATTCACTCAAAAATGGTGCCAAACGCTTGCAAATGCTACCTTGAATGCTTTGGCGATGGAAACAGAAGTCTTTTTATCACAGGACAAGAAATCAGCCCTTGAAAACTTGACCGGCGGAAAAAGATTTTTTGGAAAAAATCCCTAAGCCCCGGGGTCACAATTTCAGCTAAAATCTGACTTTTGGCAATTCACTCAAAAATGGTGCCAAACGCTTGCAAATGCTCCCCTGAAAGCTTTGGCGATGGAAACAGAAGTCTTTTTATCACAGGAAAAGAAATCAGCCCTTGAAAACTTGACCGGCGGAAAAAGATTTTTTTGAAAATCCCTAAGCCCTGGGGTCACAATTTCAGCAAAAATCTGACTTTTGGCAATTCACTCAAAAATGGTGCCGAACGCTTGCAAATGCTCCCCTGAAAGCTTTGGCAGTTGAAACAGAAGGCTTTTTATCACAGGACAAGAAATCAGCCCTTGAAAACTTGACCGGCGGAAAAAGATTTTTTTGAAAATCCCTAAGCCCCGGGGTCACAATTTCAGCAAACATCTGACTTTTGGCAATTCACTCAAAAATGGTGCCAAACGCTTGCAAATGCTCCCCTGAAAGCTTTGGCAGTCGAAACAGAAGGCTTTTTATCACAGGACAAGAAATCAGCCCTTGAAAACTTGACCGGCGGAAAAAGATTTTTTTGAAAAAATCCCTAAGCCCCGGGGTCACAATTTCAGCAAAAATCTAACTTTTGGCAATTCACTCAGAAATGGTGCCAAACGCTTGCAAATAGTCCCCTAAAAGCTTTGGCAGTCGAAACAGAAGGCTTTTTATCACAGGACAAGAAATCAGCCCTTGAAAACTTGACCGGCGGAAAAAGATTTTTTTGAAAAAATCCCTAAGCCCCGGGGTCACAATTTCATCAAAAATCTGACTTTTGGCAATTCACTCAAAAATGGTGCCAAACGCTTGCAAATGCTCCCCTGAAAGCTTTGGTGATGGAAACAGAAGTCTTTTTATCACAGGACAAGAAATCAGCCCTTGAAAACTTGACTGGCGGAAAAAGATTTTTTTGAAAAAATCCCTAAGCCCCGGGGTCACAATTTCAGCTAAAATCTGACTTTTGGCAATTCACTCAAAAATGGTGCCAAACGCTTGCAAATGCTCCCCTGAAAGGTTTGGCAGTCGAAACAGAAGTCTTTTTATCACAGGACAAGAAATCAGCCCTTGAAAACTTGACCGGCGGAAAAAGATTTTTTTGAAAAAATCCCTAAGCCCCGGGGTCACAATTTCAGCAAAAATCTGACTTTTGGCAATTCACTCAAAAATGGTGCCAAACGCTTGCAAATGCTCCCCTGAAAGGTTTGGCAGTCGAAACAGAAGGCTTTTTATCACAGGACAAGAAATCAGCCCTTGAAAACTTGACTGGCGGAAAAAGATTTTTTTGAAAAAATCCCTAAGTCCCGGGGTCACAATTTCAGCAAAAATCTGACTTTTGGCAATTCACTCAAAAATGGTGCCAAACGCTTGCAAATGCTACCTTGAATGCTTTGGCAGTCGAAACAGAAGACTTTTTATCACAGGAGAAGAAATCAGCCCTTGATAACTTGACCGGCGGAAAAAGATTTTTTTGAAAAAATCCCTAAGCCCCGGGGTCACAATTTCAGCAAAAATCTGACTTTTGGCAATTCACTCAAAAATGGTGCCAAACGCTTGCAAATGCTACCTTGAATGCTTTGGCGATGGAAACAGAAGTCTTTTTATCACAGGACAAGAAATCAGCCCTTGAAAACTTGACCGGCGGAAAAAGATTTTTTTGAAAAAATCCCTAAGCCCCGGGGTCACAATTTCAGCAAAAATCTAACTTTTCGCAATTCACTCAAAAATGGTGCCGAACGCTTGCAAATGCTCCCCTGAAAGCTTTGGCAGTTGAAACAGAAGGCTTTTTATCACAGGACAAGAAATCAGCCCTTGAAAACTTGACCGGCGGAAAAAGATTTTTTTGAAAAAATCCCTAAGCCCCGGGGTCACAATTTCAGCAAAAATCTAACTTTTCGCAATTCACTCAAAAATGGTGCCGAACGCTTGCAAATGCTCCCCTGAAAGCTTTGGCAGTTGAAACAGAAGGCTTTTTATCACAGGACAAGAAATCAGCCCTTGAAAACTTGACCGGCGGAAAAAGATTTTTTTGAAAAAATCCCTAAGCCCCGGGGTCACAATTTCAGCAAAAATCTGACTTTTGGCAATTCACTCAAAAATGGTGCCAAACGGTTGCAAATGCTCCCCTGAAATGTTTGGCAGTCAAAAAAGGAGGCTTTTTATCAGAGGACAAGAAATCAGCCCTTGAAAACTTGACCGGCGGAAAAAGATTTTTTTGAAAAAATCCCTAAGCCCCGGGGTCACAATTTCAGCAAAAATCTGACTTTTGGCAATTCACTCAAAAATGGTGCCAAACGCTTGCAAATGCTCCCCTGAAAGGTTTGGCAGTCGAAACAGAAGTCTTTTTATCACAGGACAAGAAATCAGCCCTTGAAAACTTGACCGGCGGAAAAAGATTTTTTTGAAAAAATCCCTAAGCCCCGGGGTCACAATTTCAGCAAAAATCTGACTTTTGGCAATTCACTCAAAAATGGTGCCAAACGCTTGCAAATGCTCCCCTGAAAGGTTTGGCAGTCGAAACAGAAGGCTTTTTATCACAGGACAAGAAATCAGCCCTTGAAAACTTGACTGGCGGAAAAAGATTTTTTTGAAAAAATCCCTAAGTCCCGGGGTCACAATTTCAGCAAAAATCTGACTTTTGGCAATTCACTCAAAAATGGTGCCAAACGCTTGCAAATGCTACCTTGAATGCTTTGGCAGTCGAAACAGAAGACTTTTTATCACAGGAGAAGAAATCAGCCCTTGATAACTTGACCGGCGGAAAAAGATTTTTTTGAAAAAATCCCTAAGCCCCGGGGTCACAATTTCAGCAAAAATCTGACTTTTGGCAATTCACTCAAAAATGGTGCCAAACGCTTGCAAATGCTACCTTGAATGCTTTGGCGATGGAAACAGAAGTCTTTTTATCACAGGACAAGAAATCAGCCCTTGAAAACTTGACCGGCGGAAAAAGATTTTTTTGAAAAAATCCCTAAGCCCCGGGGTCACAATTTCAGCAAAAATCTAACTTTTCGCAATTCACTCAAAAATGGTGCCGAACGCTTGCAAATGCTCCCCTGAAAGCTTTGGCAGTTGAAACAGAAGGCTTTTTATCACAGGACAAGAAATCAGCCCTTGAAAACTTGACCGGCGGAAAAAGATTTTTTTGAAAAAATCCCTAAGCCCCGGGGTCACAATTTCAGCAAAAATCTAACTTTTCGCAATTCACTCAAAAATGGTGCCGAACGCTTGCAAATGCTCCCCTGAAAGCTTTGGCAGTTGAAACAGAAGGCTTTTTATCACAGGACAAGAAATCAGCCCTTGAAAACTTGACCGGCGGAAAAAGATTTTTTTGAAAAAATCCCTAAGCCCCGGGGTCACAATTTCAGCAAAAATCTGACTTTTGGCAATTCACTCAAAAATGGTGCCAAACGGTTGCAAATGCTCCCCTGAAATGTTTGGCAGTCAAAAAAGGAGGCTTTTTATCAGAGGACAAGAAATCAGCCCTTGAAAACTTGACCGGCGGAAAAAGATTTTTTTGAAAAAATCCCTAAGCCCCGGGGTCACAATTTCAGCAAAAATCTGACTTTTGGCAATTCACTCAAAAATGGTGCCAAACGCTGACAAATGCTCCCCTGAAAGGTTTGGCAGTCGAAACAGAAGGCTTTTTATCACAGGACAAGAAATCAGCCCTTGAAAACTTGACCGGCGGAAAAAGATTTTTTTGAAAAAATCCCTAAGCCCCGGGGTCACAATTTCAGCAAAAATCTGACTTTTGGCAATTCACTCAAAAATGGTGCCAAACGCTTGCAAATGCTCCCCTGAAAGCTTTGGTGATGGAAACAGAAGTCTTTTTATCACAGGACAAGAAATCAGCCCTTGAAAACTTGACTGGCGGAAAAAGATTTTTTTGAAAAAATCCCTAAGCCCCGGGGTCACAATTTCAGCTAAAATCTGACTTTTGGCAATTCACTCAAAAATGGTGCCAAACGCTTGCAAATGCTCCCCTGAAAGGTTTGGCAGTCGAAACAGAAGTCTTTTTATCACAGGACAAGAAATCAGCCCTTGAAAACTTGACCGGCGGAAAAAGATTTTTTTGAAAAAATCCCTAAGCCCCGGGGTCACAATTTCAGCAAAAATCTGACTTTTGGCAATTCACTCAAAAATCGTGCCAAACGCTTGCAAATGCTCCCCTGAAATGTTTGGCAGTCGAAACAGAAGGCTTTTTATCACAGGACAAGAAATCAGCCCTTGAAAACTTGACCGGCGGAAAAAGATTTTTTTGAAAATCCCTAAGCCCCGGGGTCACAATTTCAGCAAAAATCTAACTTTTGGCAATTCACTCAAAAATGGTGCCAAACGCTTGCAAATGCTCCCCTGAAAGCTTTGGCAGTCGAAACAGAAGGCTTTTTATCACAGGACAAGAAATCAGCCCTTGAAAACTTGACCGGCGGAAAAAGATTTTTTTGAAAAAATCCCTAAGCCCCGGGGTCACAATTTCAGCAAAAATCTGACTTTTGGCAATTCACTCAAAAATGGTGCCAAACGCTTGCAAATGCTCCCCTGAAAGCTTTGGCAGTCGAAACAGAAGGCTTTTTATCACAGGACAAGAAATCAGCCCTTGAAAACTTGACCGGCGGAAAAAGATTTTTTTGAAAAAATCACTAAGCCCCGGGGTCACAATTTCAGCAAAAATCTGACTTTTGGCAATTAACTCAAAAATGGTGCCAAACGCTTGCAAATGCTCCCCTGAAAGCTTTGGCGATGGAAACAGAAGTCTTTTTATCACAGGTCAAGAAATCAGCCCTTGAAAACTTGACCGGCGGGAAAGATTTTTTTGAAAAAATCCCCAAGCCCCGGGGTCACAATTTCAGCAAAAATCTGACTTTTGGCAATTCACTCAAAAATGGTGCCAAACGCTTGCAAATGCTCCCCTGAAAGCTTTGGCAGTCGAAACAGAAGGCTTTTTATCACAGGACAAGAAATCAGCCCTTGAAAACTTGACCGGCGGAAAAAGATTTTTTTGAAAAAATCCCTAAGCCCCGGGGTCACAATTTCAGCAAAAATCTGACTTTTGGCAATTCACTCAAAAATGGTGCCAAACGCTTGCAAATGCTCCCCTGAAAGCTTTGGCAGTTGAAACAGAAGGCTTTTTTTTTTTTTTTTTTAAATAATATTTATTAAGATTTTCAAAAAAAAAGAAAATACAGAAAGCAAGAATTAAAATACATTCATAGCCTTATTTTCATATATCCGCTTTCTGGGACTCCCCCCTTCCCCCACCCCTACCATATTCCTTTTTCATATTGTTAGCTCCACAAGCTCTCAGTTCTAATTAAAAACTTAATTTGTTTAAACCATTATTCGAATTTAAAATTTCTACACTCCACATCAATACCCTTAATAAAACACACAAAAAAAATTTCTTTCCCAGGGCCCACCCCATTTACATTCCACAATTTCCCTTTTTTTAATAATAAAAACACCCCACATAATAAAAGTATCAGAAATAAGAAATAAACAGTATAATAGATGAGACAAAGCCAGTTCAAAAAAAGAAGTTAACAAGCCTTTGGATTTTAGTTCTCCCCCCCTGTCCCCGGTTTAATTTCCCCCTGACCACCAAACCATGTTATCCGCCTGAGATTCTTACAATCCATAAATCACCTATTTCCCCCAACTCCTTGCTGGTTTTTCCTTTTTTTTTTTTTTTTCCCTTTCATAATCATTTTTAGAACACTTAACTTCAGATCTATAATAAAGCTCCCCCCATTGTTCTTTCCAAATTGTAGTCCAGTTTCCTCTTGTTCCGCTGCTGAAACGTTCTAATTCAGAAGCTTAGTAAGTCTGCAGGGATTATTGTTATTCAGGAACAAAAACTTGCGTTCAGTCCCTTCCTTTCTTCAATAGAAAATTCTATTGTCTTCTTTAGCTGAACACCCTGTAGACAAAATATTATTTCCGTTTCGCAGCTTTCCCAGAAGATAACCAGTCCTGTAAAATTCCAATGATGTTTTTTTCACTTGCGACCATCTTTGTAATGTCCCGAAACTCCTCTAGGGGGATTGTTGTAACTTTGTCTTCTCTAGTCCAAAAGTCCGATTGTTATCCATGTTTTCGCCATTTTGTATCCAAGTTTTAACAAGTTGTAGCAAATTGTAACAAATTTAGCCAGCAAAGTTCTCATAATAAAATCCTCTCTGCTTTCCGACTTTGACAGCTACTTTGACAGCTGTCAAAATCTCCGACTCTTTTCACCAGGCTCTCTCTTCAATCACCCCGGTTCCCAGGGGGGGGGGTTACGTTTCTTCTCCCTCAGTTCATCCTCCAGCACAGTTCTTATAATTCCCCATCGTGGAATTCTTAGTTTTTATCAGCAATACAAATCTTTTTGGACCTTGGTTGCCCCGTCCTTGTCTTGAAAGGCTTACAATAGGGGGGGGGACTGACTTCCTTTTTGGATCCCCCCCCGCTCGTATCCAATTCAAAAAGAAATTCTTTTTTTCCTCCTTTTAAACCCAGTTTACTCACGGGTTGTTGTCTAAAAGTCCGAATTTTCAATAGAAGAAGTCAGCGCTCTCCGCCGGATGGCATGCGGCTGCGCTCGGCAGGGATAGCAGAGGACTCAAAGCACCACGCTTCTCCCCGGCACCCGATCCGTAGCCTTTAAAAAGGCTCCTTCACGAGTCGGGAGGGCGCTAGCGGTGCCAGCCGAGTCTCCATGTCCACGACCCTCGTGGCCGTGGTTTTTAAGGGTCCCCGCATCGCCGGTGCGGTAGGACCCAGCCCCTGCCGAGCAGGCTCCCTCCGGAGCTCGGAGGGAGTCCGCCATTCGGCGATGGCGCCAACCCGGAAGTCTGAAACAGAAGGCTTTTTATCACACAAGAAGAAATCAGCCCTCGACATGTTGACCGGCGGAAAAAGATTTTTTTGAAAAAATCCCTAAGCCCCGGGGTCACAATTTCAGCAAAAATCTGACTTTTGGCAATTCACTCAAAAATGGTGCCAAACGCTTGCAAATGTTCCCCTGAACGGTTTGGCAGTCGAAACAGAAGGCTTTTTATCACAGGACAAGAAATCAGCCCTTGAAAACTTGACCGGCGGAAAAAGATTTTTTTGAAAAAATCCCTAAGCCCGGGGGTCACAATTTCAGCAAAACTCTGACTTTTGGCAATTCACTCAAAAATGGTGCCAAACGCTTGCAAATGCTCCCCTGAAAGCTTTGGCGATGGAAACAGAAGGCTTTTTATCACAGGACAAGAAATCAGCCCTTGAAAACTTGACCGGCGGAAAAAAATTTTTTTGAAAATCCCTAAGCCCCGGGGTCACAATTTCAGCAAAAATCTGACTTTTGGCAATTCACTCAAAAATGGTGCCAAACGCTTGCAAATGCTCCCTTGAAAGCTTTGGCAGTCGAAAAAGAAGGTTTTTTATCACAGGACAAGAAATCAGCCCTTGAAAACTTGACCGGCGGAAAATCATTTTTTTGAAAAAATCCCTAAGCCCCGGGGTCACAATTTCAGCAAAAATCTGACTTTTGGCAATTCACTCAAAAATGGTGCCAAACGCTTGCAAATGCTCCCCTGAAAGGTTTGGCAGTCGAAACAGAAGGCTTTTTCTCACAGGACAAGAAATCAGCCCTTGAAAACTTGACCGGCGGAAAAAGATTTTTTTGAAAAAATCCCTAAGCCCCGGGGTCACAATTTCAGCAAAAATCTGACTTTTGGCAATTCAGTCAAAAATGGTGCCAAACGCTTGCAAATGCTCCCATGAAAGCTTTGGCGATGGAAACAGAAGGCTGTTTATCACACAAGAAGAAATCAGCCCTCGACATGTTAACCGGCGGAAAAAGATTTTTTTGAAAAAATCCCTAAGCCCCGGGGTCACAATTTCAGCAAAACTCTGACTTTTGGCAATTCACTCAAAAATGGTGCCAAACGCTTGCAAATGCTCCCCTGAAAGCTTTGGCAGTCGAAACAGAAGGCTTTTTATCACAGGACAAGAAATCAGCCCTTGAAAACTTGACCGGTGGAAAAAGATTTTTTTGAAAAAATCCCTAAGCCCCGGGGTCACAATTTCAGCAAAAATCTGACTTTTGGCAATTCATTCAAAAATGTTGCCAAACGCTTGCAAATGCTCCCCTGAAAGGTTTGGCAGCCGAAACAGAAGGCTTTTTATCACAGGACAAGAAATCAGCCCTTGAAAACTTGACCGGCGGAAAAAGATTTTTTTGAAAAAATCCCTAAGCCCCGGGGTCACAATTTCAGCAAAAATCTGACTTTTGGCAATTCACTCAAAAATGGTGCCAAACGCTTGCAAATGCTCCCCTGAAAGGTTTGGCAGTCGAAACAGAAGGCTTTTTATCACAGGACAAGAAATCAGCCCTTGAAAACTTGACCGGCAGAAAAAGATTTTTTTGAAAAAATCCCTAAGCCCCGGGGTCACAATTTCAGCAAAAATCTGACTTTTGGCAATTCACTCAAAAATGGTGCCAAACGCTTGCAAATGCTCCCCTGAAAGCTTTGGCGATGGAAACAGAAGGCTGTTTATCACACAAGAAGAAATCAGCCCTCGACATGTTAACCGGCGGAAAATCATTTTTTTGAAAAAATCCCTAAGCCCCGGGGTCACAATTTCAGCAAAAATCTGACTTTTGGCAATTCACTCAAAAATGGTGCCAAACGCTTGCAAATGCTCCCCTGAAAGCTTTGGCGATGGAAACAGAAGGCTGTTTATCACACAAGAAGAAACCAGCCCTCGACATGTTAACCGGCGGAAAATGATTTTTTTGAAAAAATCCCTAAGCCCCGGGGTCACAATTTCAGCAAAAATCTGACTTTTGGCAATTCACTCAAAAATGGTGCCAAACGCTTGCAAATGCTCCCCTGAAAGGTTTGGCAGTCGAAACAGAAGGCTTTTTATCACAGGACAAGAAATCAGCCCTTGAAAACTTGACCGGCGGAAAAAGATTTTTTTGAAAAAATCCCTAAGCCCCGGGGTCACAATTTCAGCAAAAATCTGACTTTTGGCAATTCATTCAAAAATGTTGCCAAACGCTTGCAAATGCTCCCCTGAAAGGTTTGGCAGTCGAAACAGAAGGCTTTTTATCACAGGACAAGAAATCAGCCCTTGAAAACTTGACCGGCGGAAAAAGATTTTTTTGAAAAAATCCCTAAGCCCCGGGGTCACCATTTCAGCAAAAATCTGACTTTTGGCAATTCAGTCAAAAATGGTGCCAAACGCTTGCAAATGCTCCCCTGAAAGCTTTGGCGATGGAAACAGAAGGCTGTTTATCACACAAGAAGAAATCAGCCCTCGACATGTTAACCGGCGGAAAATGATTTTTTTGAAAAAATCCCTAAGCCCCTGGGTCACAATTTCAGCAAAAATCTGACTTTTGGCAATTCACTCAAAAATGGTGCCAAACGCTTGCAAATGCTCCCCTGAAAGGTTTGGCAGTCGAAACAGAAGTCTTTTTATCAGAGGACAAGAAATCAGCCATTGAAAACTTGACCGGCGGAAAAAGATTTTTTGGAAAAAATCCCTAAGCCCCGGGGTGACAATTTCAGCAAAAATCTGACTTTTGGCAATTCACTCAAAAATGGTGCCAAACGCTGGCAAATGCTCCCCTGAAAGGTTTGGCAGTCGAAACAGAAGGCTTTTTATCACAGGACAAGAAATCAGCCCTTGAAAACTTGACCGGCGGAAAAAGATTTTTTTGAAAAAATCCCTAAGCCCCGGGGTCACAATTTCAGCAGAAATCTGACTTTTGGCAATTCATTCAAACATGGTGCCAAACGCTTGCAAATGCTCCCCTGAAAGGTTTGGCAGTCGAAACAGAAGGCTTTTTATCACAGGACAAGAAATCAGCACTTGAAAACTTGACCGGCGGAAAAAGATTTTTTTGAAAAAATCCCTAAGCCCCGGGGTCACCATTTCAGCAAAAATCTGACTTTTGGCAATTCACTCAAAAATGGTGCCAAACGCTTGCAAATGCTCCCCTGAAAGCTTTGGCGATGGAAACAGAAGGCTGTTTATCACACAAGAAGAAATCAGCCCTCGAAATGTTAACCGGCGGAAAATGATTTTTTGGAAAAAATCCCTAAGGCCCGGGGTCACAATTTCAGCAAAAATCTGACTTTTGGCAATTCACTCAAAAATGGTGCCAAACGCTTGCAAATGCTCCCCTGAAAGGTTTGGCAGTCGAAACAGAAGGCTTTTTATCACAGGACAAGAAATCAGCCCTTGAAAAACTTGACCGGCGGAAAAAGATTTTTTTGAAAAAATCCCTAAGCCCCGGGGTCACAATTTCAGCAAAAATCTGACTTTTGGCAATTCATTCAAAAATGTTGCCAAACGCTTGCAAATGCTCCCCTGAAAGGTTTGGCAGTCGAAACAGAAGGCTTTTTATCACAGGACAAGAAATCAGCCCTTGAAAACTTGATCGGCGGAAAAAGATTTCTTTGAAAAAATTCCTAAGCCCCGGGGTCACCATTTCAGCAAAAATCTGACTTTTGGCAATTCACTCAAAAATGGTGCCAAACGCTTGCAAATGCTCCCCTGAAAGCTTTGGCGATGGAAACAGAAGGCTGTTTATCACACAAGAAGAAACCAGCCCTCGACATGTTAACCGGCGGAAAATGATTTTTTTGAAAAAATCCCTAAGCCCCGGGGTCACAATTTCAGCAAAAATCTGACTTTTGGCAATTCACTCAAAAATGGTGCCAAACGCTTGCAAATGCTCCCCTGAAAGGTTTGGCAGTCGAAACAGAAGGCTTTTTATCACAGGACAAGAAATCAGCCCTTGAAAACTTGACCGGCGGAAAAAGATTTTTTTGAAAAAATCCCTAAGCCCCGGGGTCACAATTTCAGCAAAAATCTGACTTTTGGCAATTCATTCAAAAATGTTGCCAAACGCTTGCAAATGCTCCCCTGAAAGGTTTGGCAGTCGAAACAGAAGGCTTTTTATCACAGGACAAGAAATCAGCCCTTGAAAACTTGACCGGCGGAAAAAGATTTTTTTGAAAAAATCCCTAAGCCCCGGGGTCACCATTTCAGCAAAAATCTGACTTTTGGCAATTCAGTCAAAAATGGTGCCAAACGCTTGCAAATGCTCCCCTGAAAGCTTTGGCGATGGAAACAGAAGGCTGTTTATCACACAAGAAGAAATCAGCCCTCGACATGTTAACCGGCGGAAAATGATTTTTTTGAAAAAATCCCTAAGCCCCTGGGTCACAATTTCAGCAAAAATCTGACTTTTGGCAATTCACTCAAAAATGGTGCCAAACGCTTGCAAATGCTCCCCTGAAAGCTTTGGCAGTCGAAAAAGGAGGCTTTTTATCAGAGGACAAGAAATCAGCCATTGAAAACTTGACTGGCGGAAAAAGATTTTTTGGAAAAAATCCCTAAGCCCCGGGGTGACAATTTCAGCAAAAATCTGACTTTTGGCAATTCACTCAAAAATGGTGCCAAACGCTGGCAAATGCTCCCCTGAAAGGTTTGGCAGTCGAAACAGAAGGCTTTTTATCACAGGACAAGAAATCAGCCCTTGAAAACTTGACCGGCGGAAAAAGATTTTTTTGAAAAAATCCCTAAGCCCCGGGGTCACAATTTCAGCAGAAATCTGACTTTTGGCAATTCATTCAAACATGGTGCCAAACGCTTGCAAATGCTCCCCTGAAAGGTTTGGCAGTCGAAACAGAAGGCTTTTTATCACAGGACAAGAAAACAGCACTTGAAAACTTGACCGGCGGAAAAAGATTTTTTTGAAAAAATCCCTAAGCCCCTGGGTCACAATTTCAGCAAAAATCTGACTTTTGGCAATTCACTCAAAAATGGTGCCAAACGCTTGCAAATGCTCCCCTGAAAGGTTTGGCAGTCGAAACAGAAGTCTTTTTATCAGAGGACAAGAAATCAGCCATTGAAAACTTGACCGGCGGAAAAAGATTTTTTGGAAAAAATCCCTAAGCCCCGGGGTGACAATTTCAGCAAAAATCTGACTTTTGGCAATTCACTCAAAAATGGTGCCAAACGCTGGCAAATGCTCCCCTGAAAGGTTTGGCAGTCGAAACAGAAGGCTTTTTATCACAGGACAAGAAATCAGCCCTTGAAAACTTGACCGGCGGAAAAAGATTTTTTTGAAAAAATCCCTAAGCCCCGGGGTCACAATTTCAGCAGAAATCTGACTTTTGGCAATTCATTCAAACATGGTGCCAAACGCTTGCAAATGCTCCCCTGAAAGGTTTGGCAGTCGAAACAGAAGGCTTTTTATCACAGGACAAGAAATCAGCACTTGAAAACTTGACCGGCGGAAAAAGATTTTTTTGAAAAAATCCCTAAGCCCCGAGGTCACCATTTCAGCAAAAATCTGACTTTTGGCAATTCACTAAAAAATGGTGCCAAACACTGGCAAATGCTCCCCTGAAAGGTTTGGCAGTCGAAACAGAAGGGTTTTTATCACAGGACAAGAAATCAGCCCTTCAAAACTTGACCGGCGGAATAAGATTTTTTTGTAAATCCCTAAGCCCCGGGGTCACAATTTCAGCAAAAATCTGACTTTTGGCAATTCACTCAAAAATGGTGCCAAACGCTGGCAAATGCTCCCCTGAAAGGTTTGGCAGTCGAAACAGAAGGCTTTTTATCACAGGACAAGAAATCAGCCCTTGAAAACTTGACCGGCGGAAAAAGATTTTTTTGAAAAAATCCCTAAGCCCCGGGGTCACAATTTCAGCAAAAATCTGACTTTTGGCAATTCATTCAAAAATGTTGCCAAACGCTTGCAAATGCTCCCCTGAAAGGTTTGGCAGTCGAAACAGAAGGCTTTTTATCACAGGACAAGAAATCAGCCCTTGAAAACTTGATCGGCGGAAAAAGATTTCTTTGAAAAAATTCCTAAGCCCCGGGGTCACCATTTCAGCAAAAATCTGACTTTTGGCAATTCACTCAAAAATGGTGCCAAACGCTTGCAAATGCTCCCCTGAAAGCTTTGGCAGTCGAAACAGAAGGCTTTTTATCACAGGACAAGAAATCAGCCCTTGAAAACTTGACCGGCAGAAAAAGATTTTTTTGAAAAAATCCCTAAGCCCCGGGGTCACAATTTCAGCAAAAATCTGACTTTTGGCAATTCACTCAAAAATGGTGCCAAACGCTTGCAAATGCTCCCCTGAAAGCTTTGGCGATGGAAACAGAAGGCTGTTTATCACACAAGAAGAAATCAGCCCTCGACATGTTAACCGGCGGAAAATGACTTTTTTGAAAAAATCCCTAAGCCCCGGGGTCACAATTTCAGCAAAAATCTGACTTTTGGCAATTCACTCAAAAATGGTGCCAAACGCTTGCAAATGCTCCCATGAAAGCTTTGGCGATGGAAACAGAAGGCTTTTTATCACAGGACAAGAAATCAGCCCTTGAAAACTTGACCGGCAGAAAAAGATTTTTTTGAAAAAATCCCTAAGCCCCGGGGTCACAATTTCAGCAAAAATCTGACTTTTGGCAATTCACTCAAAAATGGTGCCAAACGCTTGCAAATGCTCCCCTGAAAGCTTTGGCGATGGAAACAGAAGGCTGTTTATCACACAAGAAGAAATCAGCCCTCGAAATGTTAACCGGCGGAAAATGATTTTTTGGAAAAAATCCCTAAGGCCCGGGGTCACAATTTCAGCAAAAATCTGACTTTTGGCAATTCACTCAAAAATGGTGCCAAACGCTTGCAAATGCTCCCCTGAAAGGTTTGGCAGTCGAAACAGAAGGCTTTTTATCACAGGACAAGAAATCAGCCCTTGAAAACTTGACCGGCGGAAAAAGATTTTTTTGAAAAAATCCCTAAGCCCCGGGGTCACAATTTCAGCAAAAATCTGACTTTTGGCAATTCATTCAAAAATGTTGCCAAACGCTTGCAAATGCTCCCCTGAAAGGTTTGGCAGTCGAAACAGAAGGCTTTTTATCACAGGACAAGAAATCAGCCCTTGAAAACTTGATCGGCGGAAAAAGATTTCTTTGAAAAAATTCCTAAGCCCCGGGGTCACCATTTCAGCAAAAATCTGACTTTTGGCAATTCACTCAAAAATGGTGCCAAACGCTTGCAAATGCTCCCCTGAAAGCTTTGGCGATGGAAACAGAAGGCTGTTTATCACACAAGAAGAAACCAGCCCTCGACATGTTAACCGGCGGAAAATGATTTTTTTGAAAAAATCCCTAAGCCCCGGGGTCACAATTTCAGCAAAAATCTGACTTTTGGCAATTCACTCAAAAATGGTGCCAAACGCTTGCAAATGCTCCCCTGAAAGGTTTGGCAGTCGAAACAGAAGGCTTTTTATCACAGGACAAGAAATCAGCCCTTGAAAACTTGACCGGCGGAAAAAGATTTTTTTGAAAAAATCCCTAAGCCCCGGGGTCACAATTTCAGCAAAAATCTGACTTTTGGCAATTCATTCAAAAATGTTGCCAAACGCTTGCAAATGCTCCCCTGAAAGGTTTGGCAGTCGAAACAGAAGGCTTTTTATCACAGGACAAGAAATCAGCCCTTGAAAACTTGACCGGCGGAAAAAGATTTTTTTGAAAAAATCCCTAAGCCCCGGGGTCACCATTTCAGCAAAAATCTGACTTTTGGCAATTCAGTCAAAAATGGTGCCAAACGCTTGCAAATGCTCCCCTGAAAGCTTTGGCGATGGAAACAGAAGGCTGTTTATCACACAAGAAGAAATCAGCCCTCGACATGTTAACCGGCGGAAAATGATTTTTTTGAAAAAATCCCTAAGCCCCTGGGTCACAATTTCAGCAAAAATCTGACTTTTGGCAATTCACTCAAAAATGGTGCCAAACGCTTGCAAATGCTCCCCTGAAAGCTTTGGCAGTCGAAAAAGGAGGCTTTTTATCAGAGGACAAGAAATCAGCCATTGAAAACTTGACTGGCGGAAAAAGATTTTTTGGAAAAAATCCCTAAGCCCCGGGGTGACAATTTCAGCAAAAATCTGACTTTTGGCAATTCACTCAAAAATGGTGCCAAACGCTGGCAAATGCTCCCCTGAAAGGTTTGGCAGTCGAAACAGAAGGCTTTTTATCACAGGACAAGAAATCAGCCCTTGAAAACTTGACCGGCGGAAAAAGATTTTTTTGAAAAAATCCCTAAGCCCCGGGGTCACAATTTCAGCAGAAATCTGACTTTTGGCAATTCATTCAAACATGGTGCCAAACGCTTGCAAATGCTCCCCTGAAAGGTTTGGCAGTCGAAACAGAAGGCTTTTTATCACAGGACAAGAAATCAGCACTTGAAAACTTGACCGGCGGAAAAAGATTTTTTTGAAAAAATCCCTAAGCCCCTGGGTCACAATTTCAGCAAAAATCTGACTTTTGGCAATTCACTCAAAAATGGTGCCAAACGCTTGCAAATGCTCCCCTGAAAGGTTTGGCAGTCGAAACAGAAGTCTTTTTATCAGAGGACAAGAAATCAGCCATTGAAAACTTGACCGGCGGAAAAAGATTTTTTGGAAAAAATCCCTAAGCCCCGGGGTGACAATTTCAGCAAAAATCTGACTTTTGGCAATTCACTCAAAAATGGTGCCAAACGCTGGCAAATGCTCCCCTAAAAGGTTTGGCAGTCGAAACAGAAGGCTTTTTATCACAGGACAAGAAATCAGCCCTTGAAAACTTGACCGGCGGAAAAAGATTTTTTTGAAAAAATCCCTAAGCCCCGGGGTCACAATTTCAGCAGAAATCTGACTTTTGGCAATTCATTCAAACATGGTGCCAAACGCTTGCAAATGCTCCCCTGAAAGGTTTGGCAGTCGAAACAGAAGGCTTTTTATCACAGGACAAGAAATCAGCACTTGAAAACTTGACCGGCGGAAAAAGATTTTTTTGAAAAAATCCCTAAGCCCCGGGGTCACCATTTCAGCAAAAATCTGACTTTTGGCAATTCACTCAAAAATGGTGCCAAACGCTTGCAAATGCTCCCCTGAAAGCTTTGGCGATGGAAACAGAAGGCTGTTTATCACACAAGAAGAAATCAGCCCTCGAAATGTTAACCGGCGGAAAATGATTTTTTGGAAAAAATCCCTAAGGCCCGGGGTCACAATTTCAGCAAAAATCTGACTTTTGGCAATTCACTCAAAAATGGTGCCAAACGCTTGCAAATGCTCCCCTGAAAGGTTTGGCAGTCGAAACAGAAGGCTTTTTATCACAGGACAAGAAATCAGCCCTTGAAAACTTGACCGGCGGAAAAAGATTTTTTTGAAAAAATCCCTAAGCCCCGGGGTCACAATTTCAGCAAAAATCTGACTTTTGGCAATTCATTCAAAAATGTTGCCAAACGCTTGCAAATGCTCCCCTGAAAGGTTTGGCAGTCGAAACAGAAGGCTTTTTATCACAGGACAAGAAATCAGCCCTTGAAAACTTGATCGGCGGAAAAAGATTTCTTTGAAAAAATTCCTAAGCCCCGGGGTCACCATTTCAGCAAAAATCTGACTTTTGGCAATTCACTCAAAAATGGTGCCAAACGCTTGCAAATGCTCCCCTGAAAGCTTTGGCAGTCGAAACAGAAGGCTTTTTATCACAGGACAAGAAATCAGCCCTTGAAAACTTGACCGGCAGAAAAAGATTTTTTTGAAAAAATCCCTAAGCCCCGGGGTCACAATTTCAGCAAAAATCTGACTTTTGGCAATTCACTCAAAAATGGTGCCAAACGCTTGCAAATGCTCCCCTGAAAGCTTTGGCGATGGAAACAGAAGGCTGTTTATCACACAAGAAGAAATCAGCCCTCGACATGTTAACCGGCGGAAAATGACTTTTTTGAAAAAATCCCTAAGCCCCGGGGTCACAATTTCAGCAAAAATCTGACTTTTGGCAATTCACTCAAAAATGGTGCCAAACGCTTGCAAATGCTCCCATGAAAGCTTTGGCGATGGAAACAGAAGGCTTTTTATCACAGGACAAGAAATCAGCCCTTGAAAACTTGACCGGCAGAAAAAGATTTTTTTGAAAAAATCCCTAAGCCCCGGGGTCACAATTTCAGCAAAAATCTGACTTTTGGCAATTCACTCAAAAATGGTGCCAAACGCTTGCAAATGCTCCCCTGAAAGCTTTGGCGATGGAAACAGAAGGCTGTTTATCACACAAGAAGAAATCAGCCCTCGAAATGTTAACCGGCGGAAAATGATTTTTTGGAAAAAATCCCTAAGGCCCGGGGTCACAATTTCAGCAAAAATCTGACTTTTGGCAATTCACTCAAAAATGGTGCCAAACGCTTGCAAATGCTCCCCTGAAAGGTTTGGCAGTCGAAACAGAAGGCTTTTTATCACAGGACAAGAAATCAGCCCTTGAAAACTTGACCGGCGGAAAAAGATTTTTTTGAAAAAATCCCTAAGCCCCGGGGTCACAATTTCAGCAAAAATCTGACTTTTGGCAATTCATTCAAAAATGTTGCCAAACGCTTGCAAATGCTCCCCTGAAAGGTTTGGCAGTCGAAACAGAAGGCTTTTTATCACAGGACAAGAAATCAGCCCTTGAAAACTTGATCGGCGGAAAAAGATTTCTTTGAAAAAATTCCTAAGCCCCGGGGTCACCATTTCAGCAAAAATCTGACTTTTGGCAATTCACTCAAAAATGGTGCCAAACGCTTGCAAATGCTCCCCTGAAAGCTTTGGCGATGGAAACAGAAGGCTGTTTATCACACAAGAAGAAACCAGCCCTCGACATGTTAACCGGCGGAAAATGATTTTTTTGAAAAAATCCCTAAGCCCCGGGGTCACAATTTCAGCAAAAATCTGACTTTTGGCAATTCACTCAAAAATGGTGCCAAACGCTTGCAAATGCTCCCCTGAAAGGTTTGGCAGTCGAAACAGAAGGCTTTTTATCACAGGACAAGAAATCAGCCCTTGAAAACTTGACCGGCGGAAAAAGATTTTTTTGAAAAAATCCCTAAGCCCCGGGGTCACAATTTCAGCAAAAATCTGACTTTTGGCAATTCATTCAAAAATGTTGCCAAACGCTTGCAAATGCTCCCCTGAAAGGTTTGGCAGTCGAAACAGAAGGCTTTTTATCACAGGACAAGAAATCAGCCCTTGAAAACTTGACCGGCGGAAAAAGATTTTTTTGAAAAAATCCCTAAGCCCCGGGGTCACCATTTCAGCAAAAATCTGACTTTTGGCAATTCAGTCAAAAATGGTGCCAAACGCTTGCAAATGCTCCCCTGAAAGCTTTGGCGATGGAAACAGAAGGCTGTTTATCACACAAGAAGAAATCAGCCCTCGACATGTTAACCGGCGGAAAATGATTTTTTTGAAAAAATCCCTAAGCCCCTGGGTCACAATTTCAGCAAAAATCTGACTTTTGGCAATTCACTCAAAAATGGTGCCAAACGCTTGCAAATGCTCCCCTGAAAGCTTTGGCAGTCGAAAAAGGAGGCTTTTTATCAGAGGACAAGAAATCAGCCATTGAAAACTTGACTGGCGGAAGAAGATTTTTTGGAAAAAATCCCTAAGCCCCGGGGTGACAATTTCAGCAAAAATCTGACTTTTGGCAATTCACTCAAAAATGGTGCCAAACGCTGGCAAATGCTCCCCTGAAAGGTTTGGCAGTCGAAACAGAAGGCTTTTTATCACAGGACAAGAAATCAGCCCTTGAAAACTTGACCGGCGGAAAAAGATTTTTTTGAAAAAATCCCTAAGCCCCGGGGTCACAATTTCAGCAGAAATCTGACTTTTGGCAATTCATTCAAACATGGTGCCAAACGCTTGCAAATGCTCCCCTGAAAGGTTTGGCAGTCGAAACAGAAGGCTTTTTATCACAGGACAAGAAATCAGCACTTGAAAACTTGACCGGCGGAAAAAGATTTTTTTGAAAAAATCCCTAAGCCCCTGGGTCACAATTTCAGCAAAAATCTGACTTTTGGCAATTCACTCAAAAATGGTGCCAAACGCTTGCAAATGCTCCCCTGAAAGGTTTGGCAGTCGAAACAGAAGTCTTTTTATCAGAGGACAAGAAATCAGCCATTGAAAACTTGACCGGCGGAAAAAGATTTTTTGGAAAAAATCCCTAAGCCCCAGGGTGACAATTTCAGCAAAAATCTGACTTTTGGCAATTCACTCAAAAATGGTGCCAAACGCTGGCAAATGCTCCCCTGAAAGGTTTGGCAGTCGAAACAGAAGGCTTTTTATCACAGGACAAGAAATCAGCCCTTGAAAACTTGACCGGCGGAAAAAGATTTTTTTGAAAAAATCCCTAAGCCCCGGGGTCACAATTTCAGCAGAAATCTGACTTTTGGCAATTCATTCAAACATGGTGCCAAACGCTTGCAAATGCTCCCCTGAAAGGTTTAGCAGTCGAAACAGAAGGCTTTTTATCACAGGACAAGAAATCAGCACTTGAAAACTTGACCGGCGGAAAAAGATTTTTTTGAAAAAATCCCTAAGCCCCGGGGTCACCATTTCAGCAAAAATCTGACTTTTGGCAATTCACTCAAAAATGGTGCCAAACGCTTGCAAATGCTCCCCTGAAAGCTTTGGCGATGGAAACAGAAGGCTGTTTATCACACAAGAAGAAATCAGCCCTCGAAATGTTAACCGGCGGAAAATGATTTTTTGGAAAAAATCCCTAAGGCCCGGGGTCACAATTTCAGCAAAAATCTGACTTTTGGCAATTCACTCAAAAATGGTGCCAAACGCTTGCAAATGCTCCCCTGAAAGGTTTGGCAGTCGAAACAGAAGGCTTTTTATCACAGGACAAGAAATCAGCCCTTGAAAACTTGACCGGCGGAAAAAGATTTTTTTGAAAAAATCCCTAAGCCCCGGGGTCACAATTTCAGCAAAAATCTGACTTTTGGCAATTCATTCAAAAATGTTGCCAAACGCTTGCAAATGCTCCCCTGAAAGGTTTGGCAGTCGAAACAGAAGGCTTTTTATCACAGGACAAGAAATCAGCCCTTGAAAACTTGATCGGCGGAAAAAGATTTCTTTGAAAAAATTCCTAAGCCCCGGGGTCACCATTTCAGCAAAAATCTGACTTTTGGCAATTCACTCAAAAATGGTGCCAAACGCTTGCAAATGCTCCCATGAAAGCTTTGGCGATGGAAACAGAAGGCTTTTTATCACAGGACAAGAAATCAGCCCTTGAAAACTTGACCGGCAGAAAAAGATTTTTTTGAAAAAATCCCTAAGCCCCGGGGTCACAATTTCAGCAAAAATCTGACTTTTGGCAATTCACTCAAAAATGGTGCCAAACGCTTGCAAATGCTCCCCTGAAAGCTTTGGCGATGGAAACAGAAGGCTGTTTATCACACAAGAAGAAATCAGCCCTCGACATGTTAACCGGCGGAAAATGACTTTTTTGAAAAAATCCCTAAGCCCCGGGGTCACAATTTCAGCAAAAATCTGACTTTTGGCAATTCACTCAAAAATGGTGCCAAACGCTTGCAAATGCTCCCATGAAAGCTTTGGCGATGGAAACAGAAGGCTTTTTATCACAGGACAAGAAATCAGCCCTTGAAAACTTGACCGGCAGAAAAAGATTTTTTTGAAAAAATCCCTAAGCCCCGGGGTCACAATTTCAGCAAAAATCTGACTTTTGGCAATTCACTCAAAAATGGTGCCAAACGCTTGCAAATGCTCCCCTGAAAGGTTTGGCAGTCGAAACAGAAGGCTTTTTATCACAGGACAAGAAATCAGCCCTTGAAAACTTGACCGGCGGAAAAAGATTTTTTTGAAAAAATCCCTAAGCCCCGGGGTCACAATTTCAGCAGAAATCTGACTTTTGGCAATTCACTCAAAAATGGTGCCAAACGCTTGCAAATGCTCCCCTGAAAGGTTTGGCATTCGAAACAGAAGGCTGTTTATCACACAAGAAGAAACCAGCCCTCGACATGTTAACCGGCGGAAAATGATTTTTTTGAAAAAATCCCTAAGCCCCGGGGTCACAATTTCAGCAAAAATCTGACTTTTGGCAATTCACTCAAAAATGGTGCCAAACGCTTGCAAATGCTCCCCTGAAAGGTTTGGCAGTCGAAACAGAAGGCTTTTTATCACAGGACAAGAAATCAGCCATTGAAAACTTGACCGGCGGAAAAAGATTTTTTGGAAAAAATCCCTAAGCCCCGGGGTGACAATTTCAGCAAAAATCTGACTTTTGGCAATTCACTCAAAAATGGTGCCAAACGCTGGCAAATGCTCCCCTGAAAGGTTTGGCAGTCGAAACAGAAGGCTTTTTATCACAGGACAAGAAATCAGCCCTTGAAAACTTGACCGGCGGAAAAAGATTTTTTTGAAAAAATCCCTAAGCCCCGGGGTCACAATTTCAGCAGAAATCTGACTTTTGGCAATTCATTCAAAAATGGTGCCAAACGCTTGCAAATGCTCCCCTGAAAGGTTTGGCAGTCGAAACAGAAGGCTTTTTATCACAGGACAAGAAATCAGCACTTGAAAACTTGACCGGCGGAAAAAGATTTTTTTGAAAAAATCCCTAAGCCCCGGGGTCACCATTTCAGCAAAAATCTGACTTTTGGCAATTCACTCAAAAATGGTGCCAAACGCTTGCAAATGCTCCCCTGAAAGCTTTGGCGATGGAAACAGAAGGCTGTTTATCACACAAGAAGAAATCAGCCCTCGACATGTTAACCGGCGGAAAATAATTTTTTTGAAAAAATCCCTAAGCCCCGGGGTCACAATTACAGCTAAAATCTGACTTTTGGCAATTCACTCAAAAATGGTGCCAAACGCTTGCAAATGCTCCCCTGAAAGGTTTGGCAGTCGAAACAGAAGGCTTTTTATCACAGGACAAGAAATCAGCCCTTGAAAACTTGACCGGCGGAAAAAGATTTTTTTGAAAAAATCCCTAAGCCCCGGGGTCACAATTTCAGCAGAAATCTGACTTTTGGCAATTCATTCAAAAATGGTGCCAAACGCTTGCAAATGCTCCCCTGAAAGGTTTGGCAGTCGAAACAGAAGGCTTTTTATCACAGGACAAGAAATCAGCCCTTGAAAACTTGACCGGCGGAAAAAGATTTTTTGGAAAAAATCCCTAAGCCCCGGGGTCACAATTTCAGCAAAAATCTGACTTTTGGCAATTCACTCAAAAATGGTGCCAAACGCTTGCAAATGCTCCCCTGAAAGCTTTGGCAGTCGAAAAAGGAGGCTTTTTATCAGAGGACAAGAAATCAGCCCTTGAAAACTTGACCGGCGGAAAAAGATTTTTTGGGAAAAATCCCTAAGCCCCGGGGTCACAATTTCAGCAAAAATCTGACTTTTGGCAATTCACTCAAAAATGGTGCCAAACGCTGACAAATGCTCCCCTGAAAGGTTTGGCAGTCGAAACAGAAGGCTTTTTATCACAGGACAAGAAATCAGCCCTTGAAAACTTGACCGGCGGAAAAAGATTTTTTTGAAAAAATCCCTAAGCCCCGGGGTCACAATTTCAGCAAAAATCTGACTTTTGGCAATTCACTCAAAAATGGTGCCAAACGCTTGCAAATGCTCCCCTGAAAGGTTTGGCGATGGAAACAGAAGTCTTTTTATCACAGGACAAGAAATCAGCCCTTGAAAACTTGACCGGCGGAAAAAGATTTTTTTGAAAATCCCTAAGCCCCGGGGTCACAATTTCAGCAAAAATCTGACTTTTGGCAATTCACTCAAAAATGGTGCCAAACGCTTGCAAATGCTCCCCTGAAAGCTTTGGCAGTCGAAAAAGGAGGCTTTTTATCAGAGGACAAGAAATCAGCCCTTGAAAACTTGACCGGCGGAAAAAGATTTTTTTGAAAAAATCCCTAAGCCCCGGGGTCACAATTTCAGCAAAAATCTGACTTTTGGCAATTCACTCAAAAATGGTGCCAAACGCTTGCAAATGCTCCCCTGAAAGGTTTGGCAGTCGAAACAGAAGGCTTTTTATCACAGGACAAGAAATCAGCCCTTGAAAACTTGACCGGCGGAAAACGATTTTTTTGAAAAAATCCCTAAGCCCCGGGGTGACAATTTCAGCAAAAATCTGACTTTTGGCAATTCACTCAAAAATGGTGCCAAACGCTTGCAAATGCTCCCCTGAAAGGTTTGGCAGTCGAAACAGAAGGCTTTTTATCACAGGACAAGAAATCAGCCCTTGAAAAATTGACCGGCGGAAAAAGATTTTTTTGAAAAAATCCCTAAGCCCCGGGGTCACAATTTCAGCAAAAATCTGACTTTTGGCAATTCACTCAAAAATGGTGCCAAACGCTTGCAAATGCTCCCCTGAAAGGTTTGGCAGTCGAAACAGAAGGCTTTTTATCACAGGATAAGAAATCAGCCCTTGAAAACTTGACCGGCGGAAAAAGATTTTTTTGAAAAAATCCCTAAGCCCCGGGGTCACAATTTCAGCAAAAATCTGACTTTTGGCAATTCACTCAAAAATGGTGCCAAACGCTTGCAAATGCTCCCCTGAAAGCTTTGGCAGTCGAAAAAGGAGGCTTTTTATCAGAGGACAAGAAATCAGCCATTGAAAACTTGACTGGCGGAAAAAGATTTTTTGGAAAAAATCCCTAAGCCCCGGGGTGACAATTTCAGCAAAAATCTGACTTTTGGCAATTCACTCAAAAATGGTGCCAAACGCTGGCAAATGCTCCCCTGAAAGGTTTGGCAGTCGAAACAGAAGCCTTTTTATCACAGGACAAGAAATCAGCCCTTGAAAACTTGACCGGCGGAAAAAGATTTTTTTGAAAAAATCCCTAAGCCCCGGGGTCACAATTTCAGCAAAAATCTGACTTTTGGCAATTCACTCAAAAATGGTGCCAAACGCTTGCAAATGCTCCCCTGAAAGCTTTGGCGATGGAAACAGAAGTCTTTTTATCACAGGACAAGTAATCAGCCCTTGAAAACTTGACCGGCGGATAAAGATTTTTTTGAAAAAATCCCTAAGCCCCGGGGTCACAATTTCAGCAAAAATCTGACTTTTGGCAATTCACTCAAAAATGGTGCCAAACGCTTGCAAATGCTCCCCTGAAAGCTTTGGCGATGGAAACAGAAGTCTTTTTATCACAGGACAAGAAATCAGCCCTTGAAAACTTGACCGGCGGAAAAAGATTTTGTTTGAAAATCCCTAAGCCCCGGGGTCACAATGTCAGCTAAAATCTGACTTTTGGCAATTCACTCAAAAATGGTGCCAAACGCTTGCAAATGCTCCCCTGAAAGCTTTGGCGATGGAAACAGAAGTCTTTTTATCACAGGACAAGAAATCAGCCCTTGAAAACTTGACCGGCGGAAAAAGATTTTTTGGAAAAAATCCCTAAGCCCCGGGGTCACAATTTCAGCAAATATCTGACTTTTGGCAATTCACTCAAAAATGGTGCCAAACGCTGACAAATGCTTCCCTGAAAGGTTTGGCAGTCGAAACAGAAGGCTTTTTCTCACAGGACAAGAAATCAGCCCTTGAAAACTTGACCGGTGGAAAAAGATTTTTTTTGAAAAAATCCCTAAGCCCCGGGATCACAATGTCAGCTAAAATCTGACTTTTGGCAATTCACTCAAAAATGGTGCCAAACGCTTGCAAATGCTCCCCTGAAAGCTTTGGCGATGGAAACAGAAGTCTTTTTATCACAGGACAAGAAATCAGCCCTTGAAAACTTGACCGGCGGAAAAGATTTTTTTGAAAAAATCCCCAAGCCCCGGGGTCACAATTTCAGCAAAAATCTGACTTTTGGCAATTCACTCAAAAATGGTGCCAAACGCTTGCAAATGCTCCCCTGAAAGCTTTGGCAGTCGAAACAGAAGGCTTTTTATCACAGGACAAGAAATCAGCCCTTGAAAACTTGACCGGCGGAAAAAGATTTTTTTGAAAAAATCCCTAAGCCCCGGGGTCACAATTTCAGCAAAAATCTGACTTTTGGCAATTCACTCAAAAATGGTGCCAAACGCTTGCAAATGCTCCCCTGAAAGCTTTGGCAGTTGAAACAGAAGGCTTTTTATCACACAAGAAGAAATCAGCCCTCGACATGTTGACCGGCGGAAAAAGATTTTTTTGAAAAAATCCCTAAGCCCCGGGGTCACAATTTCAGCAAAAATCTGACTTTTGGCAATTCACTCAAAAATGGTGCCAAACGCTTGCAAATGTTCCCCTGAACGGTTTGGCAGTCGAAACAGAAGGCTTTTTATCACAGGACAAGAAATCAGCCCTTGAAAACTTGACCGGCGGAAAAAGATTTTTTTGAAAATCCCTAAGCCCCGGGGTGACAATTTCAGCAAAAATCTGACTTTTGGCAATTCACTCAAAAATGGTGCCAAACGCTTGCAAATGCTCCCCTGAAAGCTTTGGCAGTCGAAAAAGGAGGCTTTTTATCAGAGGACAAGAAATCAGCCCTTGAAAACTTGACCGGCGGAAAAAGATTTTTTGGAAAAAATCCCTAAGCCCCGGGGTCACAATTTCAGCAAATATCTGACTTTTGGCAATTCACTCAAAAATGGTGCCAAACGCTGACAAATGCTTCCCTGAAAGGTTTGGCAGTCGAAACAGAAGGCTTTTTCTCACAGGACAAGAAATCAGCCCTTGAAAACTTGACCGGTGGAAAAAGATTTTTTTTTAAAAAATCCCTAAGCCCCGGGGTCACAATGTCAGCTAAAATCTGACTTTTGGCAATTCACTCAAAAATGGTGCCAAACGCTTGCAAATGCTCCCCTGAAAGCTTTGGCGATGGAAACAGAAGTCTTTTTATCACAGGACAAGAAATCAGCCCTTGAAAACTTGACCGGCGGAAAAGATTTTTTTGAAAAAATCCCCAAGCCCCGGGGTCACAATTTCAGCAAAAATCTGACTTTTGGCAATTCACTCAAAAATGGTGCCAAACGCTTGCAAATGCTCCCCTGAAACCTTTGGCAGTCGAAAAAGGAGGCTTTTTATCAGAGGACAAGAAATCAGCCCTTGAAAACTTGACCGGCGGAAAAAGATTTTTTGGAAAAAATCCCTAAGCCCCGGGGTCACAATTTCAGCAAATATCTGACTTTTGGCAATTCACTCAAAAATGGTGCCAAACGCTGACAAATGCTTCCCTGAAAGGTTTGGCAGTCGAAACAGAAGGCTTTTTCTCACAGGACAAGAAATCAGCCCTTGAAAACTTGACCGGTGGAAAAAGATTTTTTTTGAAAAAATCCCTAAGCCCCGGGGTCACAATGTCAGCTAAAATCTGACTTTTGGCAATTCACTCAAAAATGGTGCCAAACGCTTGCAAATGCTCCCCTGAAAGCTTTGGCGATGGAAACAGAAGTCTTTTTATCACAGGACAAGAAATCAGCCCTTGAAAACTGGACCGGCGGAAAAGATTTTTTTGAAAAAATCCCCAAGCCCCGGGGTCACAATTTCAGCAAAAATCTGACTTTTGGCAATTCACTCAAAAATGGTGCCAAACGCTTGCAAATGCTCCCCTGAAAGCTTTGGCAGTCGAAACAGAAGGCTTTTTATCACAGGACAAGAAATCAGCCCTTGAAAACTTGACCGGCGGAAAAAGATTTTTTTGAAAAAATCCCTAAGCCCCGGGGTCACAATTTCAGCAAAAATCTGACTTTTGGCAATTCACTCAAAAATGGTGCCAAACGCTTGCAAATGCTCCCCTGAAAGCTTTGGCAGTTGAAACAGAAGGCTTTTTATCACACAAGAAGAAATCAGCCCTCGACATGTTGACCGGCGGAAAAAGATTTTTTTGAAAAAATCCCTAAGCCCCGGGGTCACAATTTCAGCAAAAATCTGACTTTTGGCAATTCACTCAAAAATGGTGCCAAACGCTTGCAAATGTTCCCCTGAACGGTTTGGCAGTCGAAACAGAAGGCTTTTTATCACAGGACAAGAAATCAGCCCTTGAAAACTTGACCGGCGGAAAAAGATTTTTTGGAAAAAATCCCTAAGCCCGGGGGTCACAATTTCAGCAAAACTCTGACTTTTGGCAATTCACTCAAAAATGGTGCCAAACGCTTGCAAATGCTCCCCTGAAAGCTTTGGCGATGGAAACAGAAGGCTTTTTATCACAGGACAAGAAATCAGCCCTTGAAAACTTAACCGGCGGAAAAAAAAATTTTTGAAAATCCCTAAGCCGCGGGGTCACAATTTCAGCAAAAATCTGACTTTTGGCAATTCACTCAAAAATGGTGCCAAACGCTTGCAAATGCTCCCTTGAAAGCTTTGGCAGTCGAAAAAGAAGGTTTTTTATCACAGGACAAGAAATCAGCCCTTGAAAACTTGACCGGCGGAAAAAGATTTTTTTGAAAAAATCCCTAAGCCCCGGGGTCACAATTTCAGCAAAAATCTGACTTTTGGCAATTCACTCAAAAATGGTGCCAAACGCTTGCAAATGCTCCCCTGAAAGGTTTGGCAGTCGAAACAGAAGGCTTTTTCTCACAGGACAAGAAATCAGCCCTTGAAAACTTGACCGGCGGAAAAAGATTTTTTGGAAAAAATCCCTAAGCCCCGGGGTGACAATTTCAGCAAAAATCTGACTTTTGGCAATTCACTCAAAAATGGTGCCAAACGCTGGCAAATGCTCCCCTGAAAGGTTTGGCAGTCGAAACAGAAGGCTTTTTATCACAGGACAAGAAATCAGCCCTTGAAAACTTGACCGGCGGAAAAAGATTTTTTTGAAAAAATCCCTAAGCCCCGGGGTCACAATTTTAGCAAAAATCTGACTTTTGGCAATTCACTCAAAAATGGTGCCAAACGCTTGCAAATGCTCCCCTGAAAGCTTTGGCGATGGAAACAGAAGTCTTTTTATCACAGGACAAGTAATCAGCCCTTGAAAACTTGACCGGCGGATAAAGAGTTTTTTGAAAAAATCCCTAAGCCCCGGGGTCACAATTTCAGCAAAAATCTGACTTTTGGCAATTCACTCAAAAATGGTGCCAAACGCTTGCAAATGCTCCCCTGAAAGCTTTGGCGATGGAAACAGAAGTCTTTTTATCACAGGACAAGAAATCAGCCCTTGAAAACTTGACCGGCGGAAAAAGATTTTTTTGAAAATCCCTAAGCCCCGGGGTCACAATTTCAGCAAAAATCTGACTTTTGGCAATTCACTCAAAAATGGTGCCAAACGCTTGCAAATGCTCCCCTGAAAGCTTTGGCAGTCGAAAAAGGAGGCTTTTTATCAGAGGACAAGAAATCAGCCCTTGAAAACTTGACCGGCGGAAAAAGATTTTTTGGAAAAAATCCCTAAGCCCCGGGGTGACAATTTCAGCAAATATCTGACTTTTGGCAATTCACTCAAAAATGGTGCCAAACGCTGACAAATGCTTCCCTGAAAGGTTTGGCAGTCGAAACAGAAGGCTTTTTCTCACAGGACAAGAAATCAGCCCTTGAAAACTTGACCGGTGGAAAAAGATTTTTTTTGAAAAAATCCCTAAGCCCCGGGGTCACAATTTCAGCTAAAATCTGACTTTTGGCAATTCACTCAAAAATGGTGCCAAACGCTTGCAAATGCTCCCCTGAAAGCTTTGGCAGTCGAAACAGAAGGCTTTTTATCACAGGACAAGTAATCAGCCCTTGAAAACTTGACCGGCGGATAAAGATTTTTTTGAAAAAATCCCTAAGCCCCGGGGTCACAATTTCAGCAAAAATCTGACTTTTGGCAATTCACTCAAAAATGGTGCCAAACGCTTGCAAATGCTCCCCTGAAAGCTTTGGCGATGGAAACAGAAGTCTTTTTATCACAGGACAAGAAATCAGCCCTTGAAAACTTGACCGGCGGAAAAAGATTTTTTTGAAAATCCCTAAGCCCCGGGGTCACAATTTCAGCAAAAATCTGACTTTTGGCAATTCACTCAAAAATGGTGCCAAACGCTTGCAAATGCTCCCCTGAAAGCTTTGGCAGTCGAAAAAGGAGGCTTTTTATCAGAGGACAAGAAATCAGCCCTTGAAAACTTGACCGGCGGAAAAAGATTTTTTGGAAAAAATCCCTAAGCCCCGGGGTGACAATTTCAGCAAATATCTGACTTTTGGCAATTCACTCAAAAATGGTGCCAAACGCTGACAAATGCTTCCCTGAAAGGTTTGGCAGTCGAAACAGAAGGCTTTTTCTCACAGGACAAGAAATCAGCCCTTGAAAACTTGACCGGTGGAAAAAGATTTTTTTTGAAAAAATCCCTAAGCCCCGGGGTCACAATTTCAGCTAAAATCTGACTTTTGGCAATTCACTCAAAAATGGTGCCAAACGCTTGCAAATGCTCCCCTGAAAGCTTTGGCAGTCGAAACAGAAGGCTTTTTATCACAGGACAAGAAATCAGCCCTTGAAAACTTGACCGGCGGAAAAAGATTTTTTTGAAAAAATCCCTAAGCCCCGGGGTCACAATTTCAGCAAAAATCTGACTTTTGGCAATTCACTCAAAAATGGTGCCAAACGCTTGCAAATGCTCCCCTGAAAGCTTTGGCAGTTGAAACAGAAGGCTTTTTATCACACAAGAAGAAATCAGCCCTCGACATGTTGACCGGCGGAAAAAGATTTTTTTGAAAAAATCCCTAAGCCCCGGGGTCACAATTTCAGCAAAAATCTGACTTTTGGCAATTCACTCAAAAATGGTGCCAAACGCTTGCAAATGCTCCCCTGAAAGCTTTGGCGATGGAAACAGAAGGCTTTTTATCACAAGAGAAGAAATCAGCCCTTGAAAACTTGACCGGCGGAAAAAAATTTTTTTGAAAATCCCTAAGCCCCGGGTTCACAATTTCAGCAAAAATCTGACTTTTGGCAATTCACTCAAAAATGGTGCCAAACGCTTGCAAATGCTCCCCTGAAAGGTTTGGCAGTCGAAAAAGGAGGCTTTTTATCACAGGACAAGAAATCAGCCCTTGAAAACTTGACCGGCGGAAAAAGTTTTTTTTTATAAAAATCCCTAAGCCCCGGGGTCACAATTTCAGCAAAAATCTGACTTTTGGCAATTCACTCAAAAATGGTGCCAAACGCTTGCAAATGCTCCCCTGAAAGGTTTGGCGATGGAAACAGAAGGCTTTTTATCACAGGACAAGAAATCAGCCCTTGAAAACTTGACCGGCGGAAAAAGATTTTTTTGAAAAAATCCCTAAGCCCCGGGGTCACAATTTCAGCAAAAATCTGCCTTTTGGCAATTCACTCAAAAATGGTGCCAAACGCTTGCAAATGCTCCCCTGAAATGTTTGGCAGTCGAAAAAGGAGGCTTTTTATCACAGGACAAGAAATCAGCCCTTGAAAACTTGACCGACGGAAAAAGATTTTTTTGAAAAAATCCCTAAGCCCCGGGGTCACAATTTCAGCAAAAATCTGACTTTTGGCAATTCACTCAAAAATGGTGCCAAACGCTTGCAAATGCTCCCCTGAAAGCTTTGGCTATGGAAACAGAAGGCTTTTTATCACAGGACAAGAAATCAGCCCTTGAAAACTTGACCGGTGGGAAAAGTTTTTTTGAAAAAATCCCTAAGCCCCGGGGTCACAATTTCAGCAAAAATCTGACTTTTGGCAATTCACTCAAAAATGGTGCCAAACGCTTACAAATGCTCGCCTGAAAGCTTTGGCAGTCGAAACAGAAGGCTTTTTATCACAGGACAAGAAATCAGCCCTTGAAAACTTGACCGGCAGAAAAAGATTTTTTTGAAAAAATCCCTAAGCCCCGGGGTCACAATTTCAGCAAAAATCTGACTTTTGACAATTCACTCAAAAATGGTGCCAAACGCTTGCAAATGCTCCCCTGAAAGGTTTGGCAGTCGAAAAAGGAGGCATTTTATCACAGTACAAGAAATCAGCCCTTGAAAACTTGACCGGCGGAAAAAGATTTTTCGGAAAAAATCCCTAAGTCCCGGAGTCACAATTTCAGCAAAAATCTGACTTTTGGCAATTCACTCAAAAATGGTGCCAAACGCTGGCAAATGCTCCCCTGAAAGGTTTGGCAGTCGAAACAGAAGGCTTTTTATCAAAGGACAAGAAATCAGCCCTTGAAAACTTCACCGGCGGAAAAAGATTTTTTTGAAAAAATCCCTAAGCCCCGGGGTCACAATTTCAGCAAAAATCTGACTTTTGGCAATTCACTCAAAAATGGTGCCAAACGCTTGCAAATGCTCCCCTGAAAGCTTTGGCAGTCGAAACAGAAGGCTTTTTATCACAGGACAAGAAATCAGCCCTTGAAAACTTGACCGGCAGAAAAAGATTTTTTTGAAAAAATCCCTAAGCCCCGGGGTCACAATTTCAGCAAAAATCTGACTTTTGACAATTCACTCAAAAATGGTGCCAAACGCTTGCAAATGCTCCCCTGAAAGGTTTGGCAGTCGAAAAAGGAGGCTTTTTATCACAGTACAAGAAATCAGCCCTTGAAAACTTGACCGGCGGAAAAAGATTTTTTGGAAAAAATCCCTAAGTCCCGGAGTCACAATTTCAGCAAAAATCTGACTTTTGGCAATTCACTCAAAAATGGTGCCAAACGCTTGCAAATGCTCCCCTGAAAGGTTTGGCAATCGAAAAAGGAGGCTTTTTATCACAGTACAAGAAATCAGCCCTTGAAAACTTGACCGGCGGAAAAAGATTTTTTGGAAAAAATCCCTAAGTCCCGGAGTCACAATTTCAGCAAAAATCTGACTTTTGGCAATTCACTCAAAAATGGTGCCAAACGCTGGCAAATGCTCCCCTGAAAGGTTTGGCAGTCGAAACAGAAGGCTTTTTATCAAAGGACAAGAAATCAGCCCTTGAAAACTTCACCGGCGGAAAAAGATTTTTTTGAAAAAATCCCTAAGCCCCGGGGTCACAATTTCAGCAAAAATCTGACTTTTGGCAATTCACTCAAAAATGGTGCCAAACGCTTGCAAATGCTCCCCTGAAAGCTTTGGCAGTCGAAACAGAAGGCTTTTTATCACAGGACAAGAAATCAGCCCTTGAAAACTTGACCGGCAGAAAAAGATTTTTTGGAAAAAATCCCTAAGCCCCGGGGTCACAATTTCAGCAAAAATCTGACTTTTGGCAATTAACTCAAAAATGGTGCCAAACGCTTGCAAATGCTCCCCTGAAAGGTTTGGCAGTCGAAACAGAAGGCTTTTTATCACAGGACAAGAAATCAGCCCTTGAAAACTTGACCGGCAGAAAAAGATTTTTTTGAAAAAATCCCTAAGCCCCGGGGTCACAATTTCAGCAAAAATCTGACTTTTGGCAATTAACTCAAAAATGGTGCCAAACGCTTGCAAATGATCCCCTGAAAGGTTTGGCAGTCGAAACAGAAGGCTTTTTATCACAGGACAAGAAATCAGCCCTTGAAAACTTGACGGGCGGAAAAAGATTTTTTGGAAAAAATCCCTAAGTCCCGGAGTCACAATTTCAGCAAAAATCTGACTTTTGGCAATTCACTCAAAAATGGTGCCAAACGCTTGCAAATGCTCCCCTGAAAGGTTTGGCAGTCGAAAAAGGAGGCTTTTTATCACAGTACAAGAAATCAGCCCTTGAAAACTTGACCGGCGGAAAAAGATTTTTTGGAAAAAATCCCTAAGTCCCGGAGTCACAATTTCAGCAAAAATCTGACTTTTGGCAATTCACTCAAAAATGATGCCAAACGCTGGCAAATGCTCCCCTGAAAGGTTTGGCAGTCGAAACAGAAGGCTTTTTATCAAAGGACAAGAAATCAGCCCTTGAAAACTTCACCGGCGGAAAAAGATTTTTTTGAAAAAATCCCTAAGCCCCGGGGTCACAATTTCAGCAAAAATCTGACTTTTGGCAATTCACTCAAAAATGGTGCCAAACGCTTGCAAATGCTCCCCTGAAAGCTTTGGCAGTCGAAACAGAAGGCTTTTTATCACAGGACAAGAAATCAGCCCTTGAAAACTTGACCGGCAGAAAAAGATTTTTTGGAAAAAATCCCTAAGCCCCGGGGTCACAATTTCAGCAAAAATCTGACTTTTGGCAATTAACTCAAAAATGGTGCCAAACGCTTGCAAATGCTCCCCTGAAAGGTTTGGCAGTCGAAACAGAAGGCTTTTTATCACAGGACAAGAAATCAGCCCTTGAAAACTTGACCGGCAGAAAAAGATTTTTTTGAAAAAATCCCTAAGCCCCGGGGTCACAATTTCAGCAAAAATCTGACTTTTGGCAATTAACTCAAAAATGGTGCCAAACGCTTGCAAATGATCCCCTGAAAGGTTTGGCAGTCGAAACAGAAGGCTTTTTATCACAGGACAAGAAATCAGCCCTTGAAAACTTGACGGGCGGAAAAAGATTTTTTTGAAAAAATCCCTAAGCCCCGGGGTCACAATTTCAGCAAAAATCTGACTTTTGGCAATTCACTCAAAAATGGTGCCAAACGCTTGCAAATGCTCCCCTGAAAGCTTTGGCGATGGAAACAGAAGGCTTTTTATCACAGGAGAAGAAATCAGCCATTGAAAACTTGACCGGCGAAAAAAAATTTTTTTGAAAATCCCTAAGCCCCGGGGTCACAATTTCAGCAAAAATCTGACTTTTGGCAATTCACTCAAAAATGGTGCCAAACGCTTGCAAATGCTCCCCTGAAAGGTTTGGCAGTCGAAAAAGGAGGCTTTTTATCACAGGACAAGAAATCAGCCCTTGAAAACTTGACCGGCGGAAAAAGTTTTTTTTTATAAAAATCCCTAAGCCCCGGGGTCACAATTTCAGCAAAAATCTGACTTTTGGCAATTCACTCAAAAATGGTGCCAAACGCTTGCAAATGCTCCCCTGAAAGGTTTGGCAGTCGAAACAGAAGGCTTTTTATCACAGGACAAGAAATCAGCCCTTGAAAACTTGACCGGCGGAAAAAGATTTTTTTGAAAAAATCCCTAAGCCCCGGGGTCACAATTTCAGCAAAAATCTGACTTTTGGCAATTCACTCAAAAATGGTGCCAAACGCTTGCAAATGCTCCCCTGAAAGCTTTGGCAGTCGAAACAGAAGGCTTTTTATCACAGGACAAGAAATCAGCCCTTGAAAACTTGACCGGCAGAAAAAGATTTTTTTGAAAAAAATCCCTGAGCCCCGGGGTCACAATTTCAGCAAAAATCTGACTTTTGGCAATTCACTCAAAAATGGTGCCAAACGCTTGCAAATGCTCCCCTGAAAGGTTTGGCGATGGAAACAGAAGGCTTTTTATCACAGGACAAGAAATCAGCCCTTGAAAACTTGACCGGCGGAAAAAGATTTTTTTGAAAAAATCCCTAAGCCCCGGGGTCACAATTTCAGCAAAAATCTGACTTTTGGCAATTCATTCAAAAATGGTGCCAAACGCTTGCAAATGCTCCCCTGAAAGGTTTGGCAGTCGAAACAGAAGGCTTTTTATCACAGGACAAGAAATCAGCCCTTGAAAACTTGACCGGCAGAAAAAGATTTTTTTGAAAAAATCCCTAAGCCCCGGGGTCACAATTTCAGCAAAAATCTGACTTTTGGCAATTAACTCAAAAATGGTACCAAACGCTTGCAAATGCTCCCCTGAAAGGTTTGGTGATGGAAACAGAAGGCTGTTTATCACACAAGAAGAAATCAGCCCTCGACATGTTAACCGGCGGAAAAAGATTTTTTTGAAAAAATCCCTAAGCCCCGGGGTCACAATTTCAGCAAAAATCTGACGTTTGGCAATTCACTCAAAAATGGTGCCAAACGCTTGCAAATGCTCCCCTGAAAGGTTTGGCAGTGGAAAAAGGAGGCTTTTTATCACAGGAGAAGAAATCAGCCATTGAAAACTTGACCGGCAGAAAAAGATTTTTTTGAAAAAATCCCTAAGCCCCGGGGTCACAATTTCAGCAAAAATCTGACTTTTGGCAATTAACTCAAAAATGGTGCCAAACGCTTGCAAATGATCCCCTGAAAGGTTTGGCAGTCGAAACAGAAGGCTTTTTATCACAGGACAAGAAATCAGCCCTTGAAAACTTGACGGGCGGAAAAAGATTTTTTTGAAAAAATCCCTAAGCCCCGAGGTCACAATTTCAGCAAAAATCTGACTTTTGGCAATTCACTCAAAAATGGTGCCAAACGCTTGCAAATGCTCCCCTGAAAGCTTTGGCGATGGAAACAGAAGGCTTTTTATCACAGGAGAAGAAATCAGCCATTGAAAACTTGACCGGCGAAAAAAAAATTTTTTGAAAATCCCTAAGCCCCGGGGTCACAATTTCAGCAAAAATCTGACTTTTGGCAATTAACTCAAAAATGGTGCCAAACGCTTGCAAATGATCCCCTCAAAGGTTTGGCAGTCGAAACAGAAGGCTTTTTATCACAGGACAAGAAATCAGCCCTTGAAAACTTGACGGGCGGAAAAAGATTTTTTGGAAAAAATCCCTAAGCGCCGGGGTCACAATTCAGCAAAAATCTGACTTTTGGCAATTCACTCAAAAATGGTGCCAAACGCTTGCAAATGCTCCCCTGAAAGGTTTGGCAGTCGAAACAGAAGGCTTTTTATCACAGGACAAGAAATCAGCCCTTGAAAACTTGACCGGCGGAAAAAGATTTTTTGGAAAAAATCCCTAAGTCCCGGAGTCACAATTTCAGCTAAAATCTGACTTTTGGCAATTCACTCAAAAATGGTGCCAAACGCTGGCAAATGCTCCCTTGAAAGGTTTGGCAGTCGAAACAGAAGGCTTTTTATCAAAGGTCAAGAAATCAGCCCTTGAAAACTTGACCGGCGGAAAAAGATTTTTTGGAAAAAATCCCTATGCCCCGGGGTCACAATTTCAGCAAAAATCTGACTTTTGGCAATTCACTCAAAAATGGTGCCAAACGCTTGCAAATGCTCCCCTGAAAGGTTTGGCAGTCGAAACAGAAGGCTTTTTATCACAGGACAAGAAATCAGCCCTTGAAACCTTGACCGGCGGAAAAAGATTTTTTGGAAAAAATCCCTAAGGCCCGGGGTCACAATTTCAGCAAAAATCTGACTTTTGGCAATTCACTCAAAAATGGTGCCAAACGCTTGCAAATGCTCCCCTGAAAGCTTTAGCTATGGAAACAGAAGGCTTTTTATCACAGGACAAGAAATCAGCCCTTGAAAACTTGACCGGCGGGAAAAGTTTTTTTGAAAAAATCCCTAAGCCCCGGGGTCACAATTTCAGCAAAAATCTGACTTTTGGCAATTCACTCAAAAATGGTGCCAAACGCTTACAAATGCTCGCCTGAAAGCTTTGGCAGTCGAAACAGAAGGCTTTTTATCACAGGACAAGAAATCAGCCCTTGAAAACTTGACCGGCAGAAAAAGATTTTTTTGAAAAAATCCCTAAGCCCCGGGGTCACAATTTCAGCAAAAATCTGACTTTTGACAATTCACTCAAAAATGGTGCCAAACGCTTGCAAATGCTCCCCTGAAAGGTTTGGCAGTCGAAAAAGGAGGCTTTTTATCACAGTACAAGAAATCAGCCCTTGAAAACTTGACCGGCGGAAAAAGATTTTTTGGAAAAAATCCCTAAGTCCCGGAGTCACAATTTCAGCTAAAATCTGACTTTTGGCAATTCACTCAAAAATGGTGCCAAACGCTGGCAAATGCTCCCCTGAAAGGTTTGGCAGTCGAAACAGAAGGCTTTTTATCAAAGGACAAGAAATCAGCCCTTGAAAACTTCACCGGCGGAAAAAGATTTTTTTGAAAAAATCCCTAAGCCCCGGGGTCACAATTTCAGCAAAAAATCTGACTTTTGGCAATTCACTCAAAAATGGTGCCAAACGCTTACAAATGCTCGCCTGAAAGCTTTGGCAGTCGAAACAGAAGGCTTTTTATCACAGGACAAGAAATCAGCCCTTGAAAACTTGACCGGCAGAAAAAGATTTTTTTGAAAAAATCCCTAAGCCCCGGGGTCACAATTTCAGCAAAAATCTGACTTTTGGCAATTCACTCAAAAATGGTGCCAAACGCTTACAAATGCTCGCCTGAAAGCTTTGGCAGTCGAAACAGAAGGCTTTTTATCACAGGACAAGAAATCAGCCCTTGAAAACTTGACCGGCAGAAAAAGATTTTTTTGAAAAAATCCCTAAGCCCCGGGGTCACAATTTCAGCAAAAATCTGACTTTTGGCAATTCACTCAAAAATGGTGCCAAACGCTTGCAAATGCTCCCCTGAAAGCTTTGGCAGTCGAAACAGAAGGCTTTTTATCACAGGACAAGAAATCAGCCCTTGAAAACTTGACCGGCAGAAAAAGATTTTTTGGAAAAAATCCCTAAGCCCCGGGGTCACAATTTCAGCAAAAATCTGACTTTTGGCAATTAACTCAAAAATGGTGCCAAACGCTTGCAAATGCTCCCCTGAAAGGTTTGGCAGTCGAAACAGAAGGCTTTTTATCACTGGACAAGAAATCAGCCCTTGAAAACTTGACCGGCAGAAAAAGATTTTTTTGAAAAAATCCCTAAGCCCCGGGGTCACAATTTCAGCAAAAATCTGACTTTTGGCAATTAACTAAAAAATGGTGCCAAACGCTTGCAAATGCTCCCCTGAAAGGTTTGGCAGTCGAAAAGGGAGACTTTTTATCAGAGGACAAGAAATCAGCCCTTGAAAACTTGACGGGCGGAAAAAGATTTTTTTGAAAAAATCCCTAAGCCCCGGGGTCACAATTTCAGCAAAAATCTGACTTTTGGCAATTCACTCAAAAATGGTGCCAAACGCTTGCAAATGCTCCCCTGAAAGCTTTGGCGATGGAAACAGAAGGCTTTTTATCACAGGAGAAGAAATCAGCCATTGAAAACTTGACCGGCGGAAAAAAATTTTTTTGAAAATCCCTAAGCCCCGGTTTCACAATTTCAGCAAAAATCTGACTTTTGGCAATTCACTCAAAAATGGTGCCAAACGCTTGCAAATGCTCCCCTGAAAGGTTTGGCAGTCGAAAAAGGAGGCTTTTTATCACAGGACAAGAAATCAGCCCTTGAAAACTTGACCGGCGGAAAAAGTTTTTTTTATAAAAATCCCTAAGCCCAGGGGTCACAATTTCAGCAAAAATCTGACTTTTGGCAATTCACTCAAAAATGGTGCCAAACTCTTGCAAATGCTCCCCTGAAAGGTTTGGCAGTCGAAACAGAAGGCTTTTTATCACAGGACAAGAAATCAGCCCTTGAAAACTTGACCGGCGGAAAAAGATTTTTTTGAAAAAATCCCTAAGTCCCGGAGTCACAATTTCAGCTAAAATCTGACTTTTGGCAATTCACTCAAAAATGGTGCCAAACGCTGGCAAATGCTCCCCTGAAAGGTTTGGCAGTCGAAACAGAAGGCTTTTTATCAAAGGACAAGAAATCAGCCCTTGAAAACTTGACCGGCGGAAAAAGATTTTTTTGAAAAAATCCCTAAGCCCCGGGGTCACAATTTCAGCAAAAATCTGACTTTTGGCAATTCACTCAAAAATGGTGCCAAATGCTTGCAAATGCTCCCCTGAAAGCTTTGGCAGTCGAAACAGAAGGCTTTTTATCACAGGACAAGAAATCAGCCCTTGAAAACTTGACCGGCAGAAAAAGATTTTTTTGAAAAAATCCCTAAGCCCCGGGGTCACAATTTCAGCAAAAATCTGACTTTTGACAATTCACTCAAAAATGGTGCCGAACGCTTGCAAATGCTCCCCTGAAAGGTTTGGCAGTCGAAAAAGGAGGCTTTTTATCACAGTACAAGAAATCAGCCCTTGAAAACTTGACCGGCGGAAAAAGATTTTTTGGAAAAAATCCCTAAGTCCTGGAGTCACAATTTCAGCAAAAATCTGACTTTTGGCAATTCACTCAAAAATGGTGCCAAACGCTGGCAAATGCTCCCCTGAAAGGTTTGGCAGTCGAAACAGAAGGCTTTTTATCAAAGGACAAGAAATCAGCCCTTGAAAACTTCACCGGCGGAAAAAGATTTTTTTGAAAAAATCCCTAAGCCCCGGGGTCACAATTTCAGCAAAAATCTGACTTTTGGCAATTCACTCAAAAATGGTGCCAAACGCTTGCAAATGCTCCCCTGAAAGCTTTGGCAGTCGAAACAGAAGGCTTTTTATCACAGGACAAGAAATCAGCCCTTGAAAACTTGACCGGCAGAAAAAGATTTTTTGGAAAAAATCCCTAAGCCCCGGAGTCACAATTTCAGCAAAAATCTGACTTTTGGCAATTAACTCAAAAATGGTGCCAAACGCTTGCAAATGCTCCCCTGAAAGGTTTGGCAGTCGAAACAGAAGGCTTTTTATCACTGGACAAGAAATCAGCCCTTGAAAACTTGACCGGCAGAAAAAGATTTTTTTGAAAAAATCCCTAAGCCCCGGGGTCACAATTTCAGCAAAAATCTGACTTTTGGCAATTAACTAAAAAATGGTGCCAAACGCTTGCAAATGCTCCCCTGAAAGGTTTGGCAGTCGAAAAGGGAGACTTTTTATCAGAGGACAAGAAATCAGCCCTTGAAAACTTGACGGGCGGAAAAAGATTTTTTTGAAAAAATCCCTAAGCCCCGGGGTCACAATTTCAGCAAAAATCTGACTTTTTGCAATTCACTCAAAAATGGTGCCAAACGCTTGCAAATGCTCCCCTGAAAGCTTTGGCGATGGAAACAGAAGGCTTTTTATCACAGGAGAAGAAATCAGCCATTGAAAACTTGACCGGCGGAAAAAATTTTTTTTGAAAATCCCTAAGCCCCGGGTTCACAATTTCAGCAAAAATCTGACTTTTGGCAATTCACTCAAAAATGGTGCCAAACGCTTGCAAATGCTCCCCTGAAAGGTTTGGCAGTCGAAAAAGGAGGCTTTTTATCACAGGACAAGAAATCAGCCCTTGAAAACTTGACCGGCGGAAAAAGTTTTTTTTATAAAAATCCCTAAGCCCCGGGGTCACAATTTCAGCAAAAATCTGACTTTTGGCAATTCACTCAAAAATGGTGCCAAACGCTTGCAAATGCTCCCCTGAAAGGTTTGGCAGTCGAAACAGAAGGCTTTTTATCACAGGACAAGAAATCAGCCCTTGAAAACTTGACCGGCGGAAAAAGATTTTTTTGAAAAAATCCCTAAGCCCCGGGGTCACAATTTCAGCAAAAATCTGACTTTTGGCAATTCACTCAAAAATGGTGCCAAATGCTTGCAAATGCTCCCCTGAAAGCTTTGGCAGTCGAAACAGAAGGCTTTTTATCACAGGACAAGAAATCAGCCCTTGAAAACTTGACCGGCAGAAAAAGATTTTTTGGAAAAAATCCCTAAGCCCCGGGGTCACAATTTCAGCAAAAATCTGACTTTTGGCAATTAACTCAAAAATGGTGCCAAACGCTTGCAAATGCTCCCCTGAAAGGTTTGGCAGTCGAAACAGAAGGCTTTTTATCACTGGACAAGAAATCAGCCCTTGAAAACTTGACCGGCAGAAAAAGATTTTTTTGAAAAAATCCCTAAGCCCCGGGGTCACAATTTCAGCAAAAATCTGACTTTTGGCAATTAACTCAAAAATGGTGCCAAACGCTTGCAAATGCTCCCCTGAAAGGTTTGGCGATGGAAACAGAAGGCTGTTTATCACACAAGAAGAAATCAGCCCTCGACATGTTAACCGGCGGAAAATCATTTTTTTGAAAAAATCCCTAAGCCCCGGGGTCACAATTTCAGCAAAAATCTGACTTTTGGCAATTCACTCAAAAATGGTGCCAAACGCTTGCAAATGCTCCCCTGAAAGGTTTGGCAGTCGAAAAAGGAGGCTTTTTATCACAGGACAAGAAATCAGCCCTTGAAAACTTGACCGGCGGAAAAGGATTTTTTTGAAAATCCCTAAGCCCCGGGGTCACAATTTCAGCAAAAATCTGACTTTTGGCAATTCACTCAAAAATGGTGCCAAACATTTGCAAATGCTCCCCTGAAAGCTTTGGCCGTCGAAACAGAAGGTTTTTTATCACAGGACAGCCCTTGAAAACTTGACCGGCCGAAAAAGATTTTTTTGAAAAAATCCCTAAGCCCTGGCACCACAATTTCAGCAAAAATCTGACTTTTGGCAATTCACCCAGAAATGGTACCATACACTTGCAAATGCTCCCCTGAAAGGTTTGGCAGTCGAAACAGAAGGCTTTTTATCACAGGACAAAAAATCAGCCCTCGACAACTTAACCGGCGGAAAAAGATTTTTTTGAAAAAATCGCTAAGCCCCGGTGTGATGGGACGATGAGCTGCTTGTGTGTAAAATCCAAGTCCCTCAGAGTTTTGTCAAGTTTGCAAACCTCTGTCTGTAACGGAGCCCCTTAAACATGGCTCCGTCAGTCGCTGGCAGATTCCGACAGTGGTTGCTTTCGGAATCGCTTCCAACATAAAAGCTCCTTAACGGAAACACGTCTTCTGGACTCTCTGCGTGACAGTTTCCGGCGAGGAGTGGGTGTCCCTACAGGAGGTCCTGAAACCTCCCCACTGTTTTCGCTGGAAGTGTCTCTGAGCCATCCCTCCAGCTCACTTTCCCTCAGCTCAGCTCCTCTCCCCCTACTGGTTCCCTCTTCAGCTGCTGAGTCTCTCCCAACCTGTGTGAGCCCTTTCACTTCCCTTCCTTCCGATGGCAGTTCCCTGACATCCACCTCCCCTCCAGGGCCCCCTTCATCCCCTCTCGCCCCCTCCTCTACGGGCGGTGAGGAGGCAAAACCCCGGAATGAACTTCCTTCATCTTCCGATGTCTCGAACACTTCTCTCCACCTGTTGCGGTTCCTGGTCTCGAAGTACTCCTCCTCCTCAGAGTCCATCTCCCCTTCCCCTTCCGAGTCCAAGAATCCTTCCAACTCCTCCTCCTCATCGGTGGTCCCAAAGTATTCCCTCCGGAACCTCTCCACAGGCTGAGGTTTCCTTGGGAACCTTTGATGGAACGTTTCTATCAATACCTCGTCATTGATATCTTCTGCCATTACCCAAGTGTTTTCTGACTCCGGTTCTCCTTCCCACGCTACCAAATACTCCACCTGATCCCCCTTCCACCTGGCGTCGAGGATTTCTGCCACATGGCTGCTGCATTCCCTTTCTTCTATGACCGGTCCCCGAGTGGCCATCCCTTCTCGTCCCCCCTCATACGGTGACAGTAACGACCTGTGAAATACTGGGTGCAGTTTCATGTGGTTGGGTAACCGGAGCCTGAAAGCCACTGGGTTGACCTGTTGAATGACCTCAAAGGGACCCAATCTCCTGGGTCTTAATTTCTTACAACCTCCTTTGAACGGCAACCCTTGGGTTGACAGCCACACCCTATCTCCCACCCTTATGGTTTCACCTTCCCTTCGGTTCTTGTCTGCCTGCCTCTTGTATTCTTCCTTCGCCCTTTCTAAGTTGAGTTGGAGCTGACGATGGATTGCTTCCATTTCTTCTACAAAATGCTCGGCTGCCGGGACGCTCCATCTCTCCCCTTCTCCCCCTGGGAAACCCCTGGGATGACACCCATAATTAGCCAAGAAGGGGCTCATCCCTGTGGACACATTCTCGGCATTGTTGTAGGCAAATTCCGCCAGCGCCAACTTTTCTACCCAGTCATTCTCTCTGTCATTGACATAACACCTCAGGTATTGCTGGAGGACACCGTTTGCTCTTTCCGCCTGCCCGTTGGTTTCAGGGTGCCGGGCAGTCGAAAAGTTGACCTCCACCTGCAGTAAGCTCATGAGCTTCCTCCAGAACCTGGAAGTAAATTGTTTTCCTCGGTCTGAGACCACCCTCAATGGCACTCCGTGCAACCTAAAAATGTGTTCTACAAATAACTTCGCTGTTTCTTCCGCCGTGACTGCATGCGAGCAGGCTACAAAGTGGCACATCTTTGTTAGTAGGTCTACCACCACCATGATGGCTGTTTTCCCCTTGGACTTCGGCAGATCAGTCATAAAATCTATCGACACTGCCTCCCAAGGTCGTTCTGGGGTTGGTAAGGGTTCTAATAGCCCCGCCGGTGCCCGCCTCTCCCCTTTGGCTCGCTGGCATTGCTCACACCCTCTTACATACTCCCGTACATCTTCCCTCACCTTAGGCCACCAAAATTCCCTGGTGACCAACCACATGGTTTTGTGTTGTCCAAAATGCCCCGCCGTGGGGCTGTCGTGCAACTGCTTGAGTACCCTCCCCCTTAAGTCTCCTTCAGGGATATACAGTGCCCCTTTGTAATACAAAGCTCCATTTCTTTCCTCGAAACCCCCTGGTTCCTCTCCCTCACCCCTAAGACCTCTGAGCTTATTCTGGGCGTATTCATCATTCTCTGTTTCCTCTACCAGTTCTCTTTGTCCCACCAATGCCGCCCCACACACCCAGCGGTCCTCTGGAATGACATGTCTCTCTTCGGGTGCTCCCTCCCCCTCCAAATATTCAGGTTTGCGTGAGAGAGCGTCCGCCCTAATGTTCTCTGGGCCTGGCACGTAACAAATCTCAAAGTTAAATTTGGAGAACTCCTGGGCCCATCTCACTTGCCGTTGGTTGAGCACTCGTGCCGTCCTCCAATACTCTAGGTTCTTGTGGTCAGTGCACACTTGCACCTTATGTTGTGCGCCAATTAGCAGGTGCCTCCATCTCCGGAACGCCTCATGAATGGCTAGTAGTTCTCGGTCATACACCGTGTAGTTCCTCTCGGATTTGTTCAGCTTTCGCGAAAAAAAGGCACACGGTCTCCACTCTGACTCCTCCTCCCCTGGCTGCAGAAGCACCGCCCCAATCGCTCTGTCTGATGCGTCAGTTTCCACTCTCATCGGTTTTTGTAAATCCACATGCAGGAGTTGTTGTTCCGAGGCGAAGGCCCTTTTTAGTTCCTCAAATGCTCGCTCCGCCTCCTCAGTCCAAACGAACTTCTTCTTACTGCTGAGACAGTCCGTAATGGGCGCCGTCAGGTGGGCAAAGTTTCGGATGAACTTACGATAGAAGTTCCCAAATCCTAGGAACCTCTGCACATCCTTCCTTGTTTTGGGTGTTTTCCATTCCAGCACCGCCTGGACCTTGCCGGGATCCATGGCCAATCCCTTGTCTGACAGGCGATACCCCAGGAATTCCACCTCCTTGGTATGAAACTGACACTTCTCCAGTTTCACCCACAGCTGGTTGGCTTGCAGCCTGCTCAACACTTCTCTGACGTCTCTCACATGCTGCTCCTCATTCTCAGAATACACCAACACGTCGTCTAAGAAGGCCACACAATTCTTGTAAAGCAAAGGCCCCAGGACGTGGTTCATAAACGATTGAAAGCATGCGGAGCCTGCTTGTAGGCCGAAGGGCATAACTAAATATTCAAATGCCCCTAAAGGGGTGAACATGGTGGTTTTCCATTCATCCCCCTTCCTTATTCGTATCAGGTTGTACGCCCCCCTTAGGTCCAGCTTTGTGAAAATCTTTCCCTTCCGCACCCTTGTCAAAATGTCGTCAATCCTGGGCATAGGGAAAGCCACTGGTTCTGACACTGCATTTAAGGCCCTGAAGTCACACACCAGCCTCGGCTTGTTCGTGTTTTTTTTATCCACAAAAAACACTGGGCTGCCCCCCACCGCCCTGGACTCTCTGATGAACCCTCTCTTCAGGTTCTTGTCAATGAACTCTCTTAGCTCCTGCATCTCTCTGTCTGACATGGCGTACAGCTTGCCTACAGGGAGCTGTGCCCCAGGGAGTAAATTGATTTGACAGTCAAAGGGTCTATGCGGAGGTAGTTGGTCAGCTTCCCTTTCGCTGAAGACGTCGCGGAGATCTGCGTATTGTCGTGGTACCTTCACGTTCTCCGTTACTTCAGTCCCTGCTAGGGTGGCTTGGGCCCCTGCCAAACCCTTTCCCTCTTTGCAGTGTTCTAAGCAATGTGCTGAACCAAAAGAAACCACTCTCTGATGCCAGCCCACCAGCGGATCATGTAACGCTAGCCAGCTCATCCCCAATATAATGGGAGCTCCTCCCAAGGTGGCCACATTAAACGCTATCAGTTCGGTGTGCCTTGCCACCTTCATTATCATTGGGACGGTCTGCAAGCTGACTTCTCCTCCCAACAGCTCCCTGCCATCGATCGTGGTCACCTGCAGGGGGTTGCCTAAAGGGATCGTCTGTATCTGGTGTTCAGCTGCAAACTCTTTGCTCATGAAATTGCAGGAGCTGCCTGAGTCCAACAGCGCCTTTATCTTTAGAGGGTGTCCGTTTGGCAGCTCTAGCGCCACTTCTATCACTAGGGCGGGTTTAGGAGGTTCTGGCGTGGGCACTTTCACTGCTCTTTGGCCTGGCTGCTGTGCCCCGACGGTGGCAGCCAGGCGTTGGCTTTTACTTGCTCCGGTATTTCTTCCTCTCTTCCCTCCACAGCTCCTACCATCCCTTGCCATTCCTTCCTCTGGGGGCAGACTCTGGCAAAGTGACCTGGCTGTTGGCAGAGATAGCATTTCCGGGCGCCTTTTCCCTCCTTCTTTCCCCCCTCACTGAGCTTTGAAACTGCGCGCGCGCGCGCGCTGTTCCGATTTCCATCGGCTCTGCCGGCGGGAAAGTTGGCTCTGGAATGTCTGGAATGCGGAACTCCTTCCAACGTTCCCCCTTCCCTTCCCGCCTCTCCAATGCTCTCGCCTCCTGGCGCGCTCCTATGGTCAGCGCGGATTTGGTCAGCTGGTCCATAGACTCCGCCCTGGGCGCCCGGGAAAGTTCGTCTTTCACAGCCGAAGAAAGCCCTTCTTCAAAGAGCATTTGAATGGGTTCCGCCGATAGATCCCACCCCAATTTATGGATCAACATGGTGAACTCAGTCCAGTACTCACGGACAGATCGGCTCCCCTGTTTGCAAGCCATTAACTGTCTGCGCACCACTCCCTGTTCAATATCGCTGGAAAACATCAGATCCATGGCGCGAAAGAACTTCATCGTGTCCTTTAGGACGTCACTATTCGCTGCCATCAGGGGTCTAACCCAGTCTCTCGCCCCCTTTTCAAGATGCCCAATCACGAAAGCCACTCGTGATTCCTCGTCAGGGAATTCATCAAACTGCAGATTGAGGGCATATTGCATCTCTGTCCGAAAGCCATGATAGTCTTTGGGCTCCCCCCCAAACTTCTGCACCAATCCTGGTACCTTTCTGACGAGCTGGGTGTCTTTCCCCTTTTTGTCTGCATCCTGAGCCCTCCTCTCCTCAAGCCTCGCCGTCTGCAGCGCTAGCTGGACCTCCAACACCCGGTATCTTTCTTCCAGGCTTGGACCCGCTCCAGCTCCTGCTTCTCCGGTTCCGGCTGGGTTGCTCATGATGCCTTCTCCTGCACAAGCTGCTCACGGAGACTGTCGGAATGCTGTGATGGGACGATGAGCTGCTTGTGTGTAAAATCCAAGTCCCTCAGAGTTTGGTCAAGTTTGCAAACCTCTGTCTGTAACGGAGCCCCTTAAACATGGCTCCGTCAGTCGCTGGCAGATTCCGACAGTGGTTGCTTTCGGAATCGCTTCCAACATAAAAGCTCCTTAACGGAAACACGTCTTCTGGACTCTCTGCGTGACAGTTTCCGGCGAGGAGTGGGTGTCCCTACAGGAGGTCCTGAAACCTCCCCACTGTTTTCGCTGGAAGTGTCTCTGAGCCATCCCTCCAGCTCACTTTCCCTCAGCTCAGCTCCTCTCCCCCTACTGGTTCCCTCTTCAGCTGCTGAGTCTCTCCCAACCTGTGTGAGCCCTTTCACTTCCCTTCCTTCCGATGGCAGTTCCCTGACACCCGGGGTCACAATTTCAGCAAAAATCTGACTTTTGGCAATTCACTCAAAAATGGTGCCAAACGCTTGCAAATGCTCCCCTGAAAGTTTGCCGATGAAAACAGAAGGCTTTTTATCACAGGACAAAAAATCAGCCCTCGACAACTTAACCGGCGGAAAAAGATTTTTTTAAAAAAATCCCTAGGCCCCGGGGTCACAATTTCAGCAAAAATCTGACTTTTGGCAATTAACTCAAAAATGGTGCCAAACGCTTGCAAATGCTCCCCTGAAAGCTTTGGCAGTCGAAACAGAAGGCTTTTTATCACAGGACAAGAAATCAGCCCTTGAAAACTTGACCGGCAGAAAAAGATTTTTTTGAAAAAATCCCTAAGGCCCGGGGTCACAATTTCAGCAAAAATCTGACTTTTGGCAATTAACTCAAAAATGGTGCCAAACGCTTGCAAATGCTCCCCTGAAAGGTTTGGCGATGGAAACAGAAGGCTGTTTATCACACAAGAAGAAATCAGCCCTCGACATGTTAACCGGCGGAAAATCATTTTTTTGAAAAAATCCCTAAGCCCCGGGGTCACAATTTCAGCAAAAATCTGACTTTTGGCAATTCACTCAAAAATGGTGCCAAACGCTTGCAAATGCTCCCCTGAAAGCTTTGGCGATGGAAACAGAAGGCTTTTTATCACAGGACAAGAAATCAGCCCTTGAAAACTTGACCGGCGGAAAAAATTTTTTTTGAAAATCCGTAAGCCCCGGGGTCACAATTTCAGCAAAAATCTGACTTTTGGCAATTCACTCAAAAATGGTGCCAAACGCTTGCAAATGCTCCCCTGAAAGGTTTGGCAGTCGAAAAAGGAGGCTTTTTATCACAGGACAAGAAATCAGCCCTTGAAAACTTGACCGGCGGAAAAGGATTTTTTTGAAAATCCCTAAGCCCCGGGGTCACAATTTCAGCAAAAATCTGACTTTTGGCAATTCACTCAAAAATGGTGCCAAACGCTTGCAAATGCTCCCCTGAAAGCTTTGGCCGTCGAAACAGAAGGTTTTTTATCACAGGACAAGAAATCAGCCCTTGAAAACTTGACCGGCCGAAAAAGATTTTTTTGACAAAATCCCTAAGCCCTGGCACCACAATTTCAGCAAAAATCTGACTTTTGGCAATACACCCAGAAATGGTGCAAAACACTTGCAAATGCTCCCCTGAAAGGTTTGGCAGTCGAAACAGAAGGCTTTTTATCACAGGAAAAAAAATCAGCCCTCGACAACTTAACCGGCGGAAAAAGATTTTTTTGAAAAAATCGCTAAGCCCCGGGGTCACAATTTCAGTAAAAATCTGACTTTTGGCAATTCACTCAAAAATGGTGCCAAACGCTTGCAAATGCTCCCCTGAAAGTTTGCCGATGAAAACAGAAGGCTTTTTATCACAGGACAAAAAATCAGCCCTCGACAACTTAACCGGCGGAAAAAGATTTTTTTAAAAAAATCCCTAGGCCCCGGGGTCACAATTTCAGCAAAAATCTGATTTTTTGCAATTCACCCAGAAATGGTGCCAAACGCTTGCAAATGCTCCCATGAAAGGTTTGGCAGTCGAAATAGAAGGCTTTTTATCACAGGACAAGAAATCAGCCCTTGAAAACTTGACCGGCGGAAAAAGATTTTTTTGAAAAAATCCCTAAGCACTGGCATCACAATTTCAGCAAAAATCTGACTTTTGGCAATTCACTCAAAAATGGTGCCAAACGCTTGCAAATGCTCCCCTGAAAGCTTTGGCAGTCGAAACAGAAGGCTTTTTATCACAGGACAAGAAATCAGCCCTTGAAAACTTGACCGGCGGAATAAGATTTTTTTGAAAATCCCTAAGCCCCGGGGTCACAATTTCAGCAAAAATCTGACTTTTGGCAATTCACTCAAAAATGGTGCCAAACGCTTGCAAATGCTCCCCTGAAAGCTTTGGCGATGGAAACAGAAGGCTTTTTATCACAGGACAAGAAATCAGCCCTCGACAACAAAACCGGCGGAAAAGGATTTTTTTGAAAATCCCTAAGCCCCGGGGTCACAATTTCAGCAAAAATCTGACTTTTGGCAATTCACTAAAAAATGCTGCCAAACGCTTGCAAATGCTCCCCTGAAAGGTTTGGCAGTCGAAACAGAAGGCTTTTTATCACAGGACAAAAAATCAGCCCTCGACAACTTAACCGGCGGAAAAAGATTTTTTTGAAAAAATCCGTAAGCCCCGGGGTCACAATTTCAGCAAAAATCTGACTTTTGGCAATTCACTCAAAAATGGTGCCAAACGCTTGCAAATGCTCCCCTGAAAGCTTTGGCGATGGAAACAGAAGGCTGTTTATCACACAAGAAGAAATCATCCCTCGACATGTTAACCGGTGGAAAAAGATTTTTTTGAAAAAATCCCTAAGCCCCGGGGTCACAATTTCAGCAAAAATCTGACTTTTGGCAATTCACTCAAAAATGGTGCCAAACGCTTGCAAATGCTCCCCTGAAAGCTTTGGCAGTCGAAACAGAAGGCTTTTTATCACAGGACAAGAAATCAGCCCTTGAAATTTGACCGGCAGAAAAAGATTTTTTTGAAAAAATCCCTAAGCCCCGGGGTCACAATTTCAGCAAAAATCTGACTTTTGGCAATTCACTCAAAAATGGTGCCAAACGCTTGCAAATGCTCCCCTGAAAGGTTTGGCGATGGAAACAGAAGGCTTTTTATCACAGGACAAGAAATCAGCCCTTGAAAACTTGACCGGCGGAAAAATATTTTTTTGAAAATCCCTAAGCCCCGGGGTCACAATTTCAGCAAAAATCTGACTTTTGGCAATTCACTAAAAAATGCTGCCAAACGCTTGCAAATGCTCCCCTGAAAGCTTTGGCAGTCAAAACAGAAGGCTTTTTATCACAGGACAAAAAATCAGCCCTCGACAACTTAACCGGCGGAAAAAGATTTTTTTGAAAAAATCCGTAAGCCCCGGGGTCACAATTTCAGCAAAAATCTGACTTTTGGCAATTCACTCAAAAATGGTGCCAAACGCTTGCAAATGCTCCCCTGAAAGCTTTGGCGATGGAAACAGAAGGCTTTTTATCACAGGACAAGAAATCAGCCCTTGAAAACTTGACCGGCGGAAAAAGATTTTTTTGAAAAAATCCCTAAGCCCCGGGGTCACAATTTCAGCAAAATCTGACTTTTGGCAATTCACTCAAAAATGGTGCCAAACGCTTGCAAATGCTCCCCTGAAAGCTTTGGCGATGGAAACAGAAGGCTGTTTATCACACAAGAAGAAATCAGCCCTCGACATGTTAACCGGCGGAAAATGATTTTTTTGAAAAAATCCCTAAGCCCCGGGGTCACAATTTCAGCAAAAATCTGACTTTTGGCAATTCACTCAAAATTGGTGCCAAACGCTTGCAAATGCTCCCCTGAAAGCTTTGGCAGTCGAAACAGAAGGCTTTTTATCACAGGACAAGAAAATCAGCCCTTGAAAACTTGACCGGCCGAAAAAGATTTTTTTGAAAAAATCCCTAAGCCCTGGCACCACAATTTCAGCAAAAATCTGACTTTTGGCAATTCACCCAGAAATGGTGCCAAACGCTTGCAAATGCTCCCCTGAAAGGTTTGGCAGTCGAAATCGAAGGCTTTTTATCACAGGACAAGAAATCAGCCCTTGAAAACTTGACCGGCGGAAAAACATTTTTTTGAAAAAATCCCTAAGCACTGGCATCACAATTTCAGCAAAAATCTGACTTTTGGCAATTCACTCAAAAATGGTGCCAAACGCTTGCAAATGCTCCCCTGAAAGCTTTGGCAGTCGAAACAGAAGTCTTTTTATCACAGGACAAGAAATCAGCCCTTGAAAACTTGACCGGCGGAATAAGATTTTTTTGAAAATCCCTAAGCCCCGGGGTCACAATTTCAGCAAAAATCTGACTTTTGGCAATTCACTCAAAAATGGTGCCAAACGCTTGCAAATGCTCTCCTGAAAGCTTTGGCGATGGAAACAGAAGTCTTTTTATCACAGGACAAGAATTCAGCCCTTGAAAACTTGACCGGCGGAAAAAGATTTTTTTGAAAATCCCTAAGCCCCGGGGTCACAATTTCAGCAAAAATCTGACTTTTGGCAATTCACTAAAAAATGCTGCCAAACGCTTGCAAATGCTCCCCTGAAAGGTTTGGCAGTCGAAACAGAAGGCTTTTTATCACAGGACAAAAAATCAGCCCTCGACAACTTAACCGGCGGAAAAAGATTTTTTTGAAAAAATCCGTAAGCCCCGGGGTCACAATTTCAGCAAAAATCTGACTTTTGGCAATTCACTCAAAAATGGTGCCAAACGCTTGCAAATGCTCCCCTGAAAGCTTTGGCGATGGAAACAGAAGGCTGTTTATCACACAAGAAGAAATCATCCCTCGACATGTTAACCGGCGGAAAAAGATTTTTTTGAAAAAATCCCTAAGGCCCGGGGTCACAATTTCAGCAAAAATCTGACTTTTGGCAATTCACTCAAAAATGGTGCCAAACGCTTGCAAATGCTCCCCTGAAAGCTTTGGCAGTTGAAACAGAAGTCTTTTTATCACAGGACAAGAAATCAGCCCTTGAAATTTGACCGGCAGAAAAAGATTTTTTTGAAAAAATCCCTAAGCCCCGGGGTCACAATTTCAGCAAAAATCTGACTTTTGGCAATTAACTCAAAAATGGTGCCAAACGCTTGCAAATGCTCCCCTGAAAGGTTTGGCGATGGAAACAGAAGGCCTTTTATCACAGGACAAGAAATCAGCCCTTGAAAACTTGACCGGCGGAAAAAGATTTTTTGGAAAAAATCCCTAAGCCCCGGGGTCACAATTTCAGCAAAAATCTGACTTTTGGCAATTCATTCAAAAATGTTGCCAAACGCTTGCAAATGCTCCCCTGAAAGCTTTGGCAGTCGAAACAGAAGGCTTTTTATCACAGGACAAGAAATCAGCCCTTGAAAACTTGACCGGCGGAAAAAGATTTTTTTGAAAAAATCCCTAAGCCCCGGGGTCACAATTTCAGCAAAAATCTGACTTTTGGCAATTCACTCAAAAATGGTGCCAAACGCTTGCAAGTGCTCCCCTGAAAGCTTTGGCAGTCGAAACAGAAGGCTTTTTATCACAGGACAAGAAATCAGCCCTTGAAAACTTGACCGGCGGAAAAAGATTTTTTTGAAAAAATCCCTAAGCCCCGGGGTCACAATTTCAGCAAAAATCTGACTTTTGGCAATTCACTCAAAAATGGTGCCAAACGCTTGCAAATGCTCCCCTGAAAGCTTTGGCGATGGAAACAGAAGGCTGTTTATCACACAAGAAGAAATCAGCCCTCGACATGTTAACCGGCGGAAAATGATTTTTTTGAAAAAATCCCTAAGCCCCGGGGTCACAATTTCAGCAAAAATCTGACTTTTGGCAATTCACTCAAAAATGGTGCCAAACGCTTGCAAATGCTACCTTGAAAGGTTTGGCAGTCGAAACAGAAGGCTTTTTACCACAGGACAAGAAATCAGCCCTTGAAAACTTGACCGGCGGAAAAAGATTTTTTTGAGGAAATCCCTAAGCCCCGGGGTCACAATTTCAGCAAAAATCTGACTTTTGGCAATTCACTCATAAATGGTGCCAAACGCTTGCAAATGCTCCCCTGAAAGCTTTGGCGATGGAAACAGAAGTCTTTTTATCACAGGACAAGAAATCAGCCCTTGAAAACTTGACCGGCAGAAAAAGATTTTTTGGAAAAAATCCCTAAGCCCCGGGGTCACAATTTCAGCAAAAATCTGACTTTTGGCAATTCACTCAGAAATGGTGCCAAATGCTTGCAAGTGCTACCTTGAATGCTTTGGCAGTCGAAACAGAAGGCTTTTTATCACAGGACAAGAAATCAGCCCTTGAAAACTTGACCGGCGGAAAAAGATTTTTTTGAAAAAATCCCTAAGCCCCGGGGTCACAATTTCAGCAAAAATCTGACTTCTGGCAATTCACTCAAAAATGGTGCTAAACGCTTGCAAATGCTCCCCTGAAAGCTTTGGCAGTCGAAACAGAAGGCTTTTTATCACAGGACAAGAAATCAGCCCTTGAAAACTTGACCGGCGGAAAAAGATTTTTTTGAAAAAGTCCCTAAGCCCCGGGGTCACAATTTCAGCAAAAATCTGACTTTTGGCAATTCACTCAAAAATGGTGCCAAACGCTTGCAAATGCTCCCCTGAAAGGTTTGGCAGTCGAAACAGAAGGCTTTTTATCACAGGACAAGAAATCAGCCCTTGAAAACTTGACCGGCGGAAAAAGATTTTTTTGAAAATCCCTAAGCCCCGGGTTCACAATTTCAGCAAAAATCTGACTTTTGGCAATTCACTCAAAAATGGTGCCAAACGCTTGCAAATGCTCCCCTGAAAGCTTTGGCAGTCGAAACAGAAGGCTTTTTATCACAGGACAAGAAATCAGCCCTTGAAAACTTGACCGGCGGAAAAAGATTTTTTTGAAAAAATCCCTAAGCCCCGGGGTCACAATTTCAGCAAAAATCTGACTTTTGGCAATTCACTCAAAAATGGTGCCAAACGCTTGCAAATGCTCCCCTGAAAGCTTTGGCGATGGAAACAGAAGGCTTTTTATCACAGGACAAGAAATCAGCCCTTGAAAACTTGACCGGCGGAAAAAGATTTTTTTGAAAACATCCCTAAGCCCCGCGGTCACAATTTCAGCAAAAATCTGACTTTTGGCAATTCACTCAAAAATGGTGCCAAACGCTTGCAAATGCTCCCCTGAAAGCTTTGGCGATGGAAACAGAAGGCTTTTTATCACAGGACAAGAAATCAGCCCTTGAAAACTTGACCGGCGGAAAAAGATTTTTTTGAAAATCCCTAAGCCCCGGGGTCACAATTTCAGCAAAAATCTGACTTTTGACAATTCACTCAAAAATGGTGCCAAACGCTTGCAAATGCTCCCCTGAAAGGTTTGGCAGTCGAAAAAGGAGGCTTTTTATCACAGGACAAGAAATCAGCCCTTGAAAACTTGACCGGCGGAAAAAGATTTTTTTGAAAAAAACCCTAAGCCCCGGGGTCACAATTTCAGCTAAAATCTGACTTTTGGCAATTCACTCAAAAATGGTGCCAAACGCTGGCAAATGCTCCCCTGAAAGGTTTGGCAGTCGAAAAAGGAGGCTTTTTATCAAAGGACAAGAATTCAGCCCTTGAAAACTTCACCGGCGGAAAAAGATTTTTTTGAAAAAATCCCTAAGCCCCGGGGTCACAATTTCAGCAAAAATCTGACTTTTGGCAATTCACTCAAAAATGGTGCCAAACGCTTGCAAATGCTCGCCTGAAAGCTTTGGCAGTCGAAACAGAAGGCTTTTTATCACAGGACAAGAAATCAGCCCTTGAAAACTTGACCGGCAGAAAAAGATTTTTTTGAAAAAATCCCTAAGCCCCGGGGTCACAATTTCAGCAAAAATCTGACTTTTGGCAATTCACTCAAAAATGGTGCCAAACGCTTGCAAATGCTCCCCTGAAAGGTTTGGCATTCGAAACAGGAGGCTTTTTATCACAGGACAAAAAATCAGCCCTCGACAACAAAACCGGCGGAAAAAGATTTTTTTGAAAACATCCCTAAGCCCCGGGGTCACAATTTCAGCAAAAATCTGACTTTTGGCAATTCACTCAAAAATGGTGCTAAACGCTTGCAAATGCTCCCCTGAAAGCTTTGGCAGTCGAAACAGAAGGCTTTTTATCACAGGACAAGAAATCAGCCCTTGAAAACTTGACCGGCGGAAAAAGATTTTTTTGAAAAAGTCCCTAAGCCCCGGGGTCACAATTTCAGCAAAAATCTGACTTTTGGCAATTCACTCAAAAATGGTGCCAAACGCTTGCAAATGCTCCCCTGAAAGGTTTGGCAGTCGAAACAGAAGGCTTTTTATCACAGGACAAGAAATCAGCCCTTGAAAACTTGACCGGCGGAAAAAGATTTTTTTGAAAATCCCTAAGCCCCGGGTTCACAATTTCAGCAAAAATCTGACTTTTGGCAATTCACTCAAAAATGGTGCCAAACGCTTGCAAATGCTCCCCTGAAAGCTTTGGCAGTCGAAACAGAAGGCTTTTTATCACAGGACAAGAAATCAGCCCTTGAAAACTTGACCGGCGGAAAAAGATTTTTATGAAAAAATCCCTAAGCCCCGGGGTCACAATTTCAGCAAAAATCTGACTTTTGGCAATTCACTCAAAAATGGTGCCAAACGCTTGCAAATGCTCCCCTGAAAGCTTTGGCGATGGAAACAGAAGGCTTTTTATCACAGGACAAGAAATCAGCCCTTGAAAACTTGACCGGCGGAAAAAGATTTTTTTGAAAACATCCCTAAGCCCCGCGGTCACAATTTCAGCAAAAATCTGACTTTTGGCAATTCACTCAAAAATGGTGCCAAACGCTTGCAAATGCTCCCCTGAAAGCTTTGGCGATGGAAACAGAAGGCTTTTTATCACAGGACAAGAAATCAGCCCTTGAAAACTTGACCGGCGGAAAAAGATTTTTTTGAAAATCCCTAAGCCCCGGGGTCACAATTTCAGCAAAAATCTGACTTTTGACAATTCACTCAAAAATGGTGCCAAACGCTTGCAAATGCTCCCCTGAAAGGTTTGGCAGTCGAAAAAGGAGGCTTTTTATCACAGGACAAGAAATCAGCCCTTGAAAACTTGACCGGCGGAAAAAGATTTTTTTGAAAAAATCCCTAAGCCCCGGGGTCACAATTTCAGCTAAAATCTGACTTTTGGCAATTCACTCAAAAATGGTGCCAAACGCTGGCAAATGCTCCCCTGAAAGGTTTGGCAGTCGAAAAAGGAGGCTTTTTATCAAAGGACAAGAATTCAGCCCTTGAAAACTTCACCGGCGGAAAAAGATTTTTTTGAAAAAATCCCTAAGCCCCGGGGTCACAATTTCAGCAAAAATCTGACTTTTGGCAATTCACTCAAAAATGGTTCCAAACGCTTGCAAATGCTCGCCTGAAAGCTTTGGCAGTCGAAACAGAAGGCTTTTTATCACAGGACAAGAAATCAGCCCTTGAAAACTTGACCGGCAGAAAAAGATTTTTTTGAAAAAATCCCTAAGCCCCGGGGTCACAATTTCAGCAAAAATCTGACTTTTGGCAATTCACTCAAAAATGGTGCCAAACGCTTGCAAATGCTCCCCTGAAAGGTTTGGCATTCGAAACAGGAGGCTTTTTATCACAGGACAAAAAATCAGCCCTCGACAACAAAACCGGCGGAAAAAGATTTTTTTGAAAACATCCCTAAGCCCCGGGGTCACAATTTCAGCAAAAATCTGACTTTTGGCAATTCACTCAAAAATGGTGCCAAACGCTTACAAATGCTCGCCTGAAAGCTTTGGCAGTCGAAACAGAAGGCTTTTTATCACAGGACAAGAAATCAGCCCTTGAAAACTTGACCGGCAGAAAAAGATTTTTTTGAAAAAATCCCTAAGCCCCGGGGTCACAATTTCAGCAAAAATCTGACTTTTGACAATTCACTCAAAAATGGTGCCAAACGCTTGCAAATGCTCCCCTGAAAGGTTTGGCAGTCGAAAAAGGAGGCTTTTTATCACAGGACAAGAAATCAGCCCTTGAAAACTTGACCGGCGGAAAAAGATTTTTTGGAAAAAATCCCTAAGTCCCGGAGTCACAATTTCAGCAAAAATCTGACTTTTGGCAATTCACTCAAAAATGGTGCCAAACGCTGGCAAATGCTCCCCTGAAAGGTTTGGCAGTCGAAACAGAAGGCTTTTTATCAAAGGACAAGAATTCAGCCCTTGAAAACTTCACCGGCGGAAAAAGATTTTTTTGAAAAAATCCCTAAGCCCCGGGGTCACAATTTCAGCAAAAATCTGACTTTTGGCAAATCACTCAAAAATGGTGCCAAACGCTTACAAATGCTCGCCTGAAAGCTTTGGCAGTCGAAACAGAAGGCTTTTTATCACAGGACAAGAAATCAGCCCTTGAAAACTTGACCGGCAGAAAAAGATTTTTTTGAAAAAATCCCTAAGCCCCGGGGTCACAATTTCAGCAAAAATCTGACTTTTGACAATTCACTCAAAAATGGTGCCAAACGCTTGCAAATGCTCCCCTGAAAGGTTTGGCAGTCGAAACAGAAGGCTTTTTATCAAAGGACAAGAAATCAGCCCTTGAAAACTTCACCGGCAGAAAAAGATTTTTTTGAAAAAATCCCTAAGCCCCGGGGTCACAATTTCAGCAAAAATCTGACTTTTGGCAATTCACTCAAAAATGGTGCCAAACGCTTGCAAATGCTCCCCTGAAAGCTTTGGCAGTCGAAACAGAAGGCTTTTTATCACAGGACAAGAAATCAGCCCTTGAAAACTTGACCGGCAGAAAAAGATTTTTTGGAAAAAATCCCTAAGCCCCGGGGTCACAATTTCAGCAAAAATCTGACTTTTGGCAATTAACTCAAAAATGGTGCCAAACGCTTGCAAATGCTCCCCTGAAAGGTTTGGCAGTCGAAACAGAAGGCTTTTTATCACAGGACAAGAAATCAGCCCTTGAAAACTTGACCGGCAGAAAAAGATTTTTTTGAAAAAATCCCTAAGCCCCGGGGTCACAATTTCAGCAAAAATCTGACTTTTGGCAATTAACTAAAAAATGGTGCCAAACGCTTGCAAATGCTCCCCCGAAAGGTTTGGCGATGGAAACAGAAGGCTGTTTATCACACAAGAAGAAATCAGCCCTCGACATGTTAACCGGCGGAAAATCATTTTTTTGAAAAAATCCCTAAGCCCCGGGGTCACAATTTCAGCAAAAATCTGACTTTTGGCAATTCACTCAAAAATGGTGCCAAACGCTTGCAAATGCTCCCCTGCAAGCTTTGGCGATGGAAACAGAAGGCTTTTTATCACAGGAGAAAAAATCAGCCCTTGAAAACTTGACCGGCGGAAAAAAATTTTTTTGAAAATCCCTAAGCTCCGGGTTCACAATTTCAGCAAAAATCTGACTTTTGGCAATTCACTCAAAAATGGTGCCAAACGCTTGCAAATGCTCCCCTGAAAGGTTTGGCAGTCGAAACAGAAGGCTTTTTATCACAGGACAAGAAATCAGCCCTTGAAAACTTGACCGGCGGAAAAAGATTTTTTTGAAAAAATCCCTAAGCCCCGGGGTCACAATTTCAGCAAAAATCTGACTTTTGGCAATTCACTCAAAAATGGTGCCAAACGCTTGCAAATGCTCCCCTGAAAGGTTTGGCAGTCGAAAAAGGAGGCTTTTTATCACAGGACAAGAAATCAGCCCTTGAAAACTTGACCGGCGGAAAAAGATTTTTTTGAAAAAATCCCTAAGCCCCGGGGTCACAATTTCAGCAAAAATCTGACTTTTGGCAATTCACTCAAAAATGGTGCCAAACGCTGGCAAATGCTCCCCTGAAAGGTTTGGCAGTCGAAACAGAAGGCTTTTTATCACAGGACAAGAAATCAGCCCTTGAAAACTTGACCGGCAGAAAAAGATTTTTTGGAAAAAATCCCTAAGCCCCGGGGTCACAATTTCAGCAAAAATCTGACTTTTGGCAATTCACTCAAAAATGGTGCCAAACGCTTGCAAATGCTCCCCTGAAAGCTTTGGCAGTCGAAACAGAAGGCTTTTTATCACAGGACAAGAAATCAGCCCTTGAAAACTTGACCAGCAGAAAAAGATTTTTTTGAAAAAATCCCTAAGCCCCGGGGTCACAATTTCAGCAAAAATCTGACTTTTGGCAATTAACTAAAAAATGGTGCCAAACGCTTGCAAATGCTCCCCTGAAAGGTTTGGCGATGGAAACAGAAGGCTGTTTATCACACAAGAAGAAATCAGCCCTCGACATGTTAACCGGCGGAAAATCATTTTTTTGAAAAAATCCCTAAGCCCCGGGGTCACAATTTCAGCAAAAATCTGACTTTTGGCAATTCACTCAAAAATGGTGCCAAACGCTTGCAAATGCTCCCCTGAAAGCTTTGGCGATGGAAACAGAAGGCTTTTTATCACAGGAGAGGAAATCAGCCCTTGAAAACTTGACCGGCGGAAAAAAATTTTTTTGAAAATCCCTAAGCTCCGGGTTCACAATTTCAGCAAAAATCTGACTTTTGGCAATTCACTCAAAAATGGTGCCAAACGCTTGCAAATGCTCCCCTGAAAGGTTTGGCAGTCGAAACAGAAGGCTTTTTATCACAGGACAAAAAATCAGCCCTCGACAACAAAACCGGCGGAAAAAGATTTTTTTGAAAACATCCCTAAGCCCCGGGGTCACAATTTCAGCAAAAATCTGACTTTTGGCAATTCACTCAAAAATGGTGCCAAACGCTTGCAAATGCTCCCCTGAAAGGTTTGGCAGTCGAAAAAGGAGGCTTTTTATCACAGGACAAGAAATCAGCCCTTGAAAACTTGACCGGCGGAAAAAGATTTTTTGGAAAAAATCCCTAAGTCCTGGAGTCACAATTTCAGCTAAAATCTGACTTTTGGCAATTCACTCAAAAATGGTGCCAAACGCTGGCAAATGCTCCCCTGAAAGCTTTGGCAGTCGAAACAGAAGGCTTTTTATCACAGGACAAGAAATCAGCCCTTGAAAACTTGACCGGCAGAAAAAGATTTTTTGGAAAAAATCCCTAAGCCCCGGGGTCACAATTTCAGCAAAAATCTGACTTTTGGCAATTCACTCAAAAATGGTGCCAAACGCTTGCAAATGCTCCCCTGAAAGCTTTGGCAGTCGAAACAGAAGGCTTTTTATCACAGGACAAGAAATCAGCCCTTGAAAACTTGACCAGCAGAAAAAGATTTTTTTGAAAAAATCCCTAAGCCCCGGGGTCACAATTTCAGCAAAAATCTGACTTTTGGCAATTAACTCAAAAATGGTGCCAAACGCTTGCAAATGCTCCCCTGAAAGGTTTGGCGATGGAAACAGAAGGCTGTTTATCAAAGGACAAGAATTCAGCCCTTGAAAACTTCACCGGCGGAAAAAGATTTTTTTGAAAAAATCCCTAAGCCCCGGGGTCACAATTTCAGCAAAAATCTGACTTTTGGCAAATCACTCAAAAATGGTGCCAAACGCTTACAAATGCTCGCCTGAAAGCTTTGGCAGTCGAAACAGAAGGCTTTTTATGACAGGACAAGAAATCAGCCCTTGAAAACTTGACCGGCAGAAAAAGATTTTTTTGAAAAAATCCCTAAGCCCCGGGGTCACAATTTCAGCAAAAATCTGACTTTTGACAATTCACTCAAAAATGGTGCCAAACGCTTGCAAATGCTCCCGTGAAAGGTTTGGCAGTCGAAAAAGGAGGCTTTTTATCACAGTACAAGAAATCAGCCCTTGAAAACTTGACCGGCGGAAAAAGATTTTTTGGAAAAAATCCCTAAGTCCCGGAGTCACAATTTCAGCTAAAATCTGACTTTTGGCAATTCACTCAAAAATGGTGCCAAACGCTGGCAAATGCTCCCCTGAAAGGTTTGGCAGTCGAAACAGAAGGCTTTTTATCACAGGACAAGAAATCAGCCCTTGAAAACTTGACCGGCAGAAAAAGATTTTTTGGAAAAAATCCCTAAGCCCCGGGGTCACAATTTCAGCAAAAATCTGACTTTTGGCAATTAACTAAAAAATGGTGCCAAACGCTTGCAAATGCTCCCCTGAAAGGTTTGGCGATGGAAACAGAAGGCTGTTTATCACACAAGAAGAAATCAGCCCTCGACATGTTAACCGGCGGAAAATCATTTTTTTGAAAAAATCCCTAAGCCCCGGGGTCACAATTTCAGCAAAAATCTGACTTTTGGCAATTCACTCAAAAATGGTGCCAAACGCTTGCAAATGCTCCCCTGAAAGCTTTGGCGATGGAAACAGAAGGCTTTTTATCACAGGAGAAGAAATCAGCCCTTGAAAACTTGACCGGCGGAAAAAAATTTTTTTGAAAATCCCTAAGCTCCGGGTTCACAATTTCAGCAAAAATCTGACTTTTGGCAATTCACTCAAAAATGGTGCCAAACGCTTGCAAATGCTCCCCTGAAAGGTTTGGCAGTCGAAACAGAAGGCTTTTTATCACAGGACAAGAAATCAGCCCTTGAAAACTTGACCGGCGGAAAAAGATTTTTTTGAAAAAATCCCTAAGCCCCGGGGTCACAATTTCAGCAAAAATCTGACTTCTGGCAATTCACTCAAAAATGGTGCCAAACGCTTGCAAATGCTCCCCTGAAAGGTTTGGCAGTCGAAAAAGGAGGCTTTTTATCACAGGACAAGAAATCAGCCCTTGAAAACTTGACCGGCGGAAAAAGATTTTTTTGAAAAAATCCCTAAGTCCTGGAGTCACAATTTCAGCTAAAATCTGACTTTTGGCAATTCACTCAAAAATGGTGCCAAACGCTGGCAAATGCTCCCCTGAAAGGTTTGGCAGTCGAAACAGAAGGCTTTTTATCAAAGGACAAGAAATCAGCCCTTGAAAACTTGACCGGCGGAAAAAGATTTTTTTGAAAAAATCCCTAAGCCCCGGGGTCACAATTTCAGCAAAAATCTGACTTTTGGCAATTCACTCAAAAATGGTGCCAAACGCTGGCAAATGCTCCCCTGAAAGGTTTGGCAGTCGAAACAGAAGGCTTTTTATCACAGGACAAGAAATCAGCCCTTGAAAACTTGACCGGCAGAAAAAGATTTTTTGGAAAAAATCCCTAAGCCCCGGGGTCACAATTTCAGCAAAAATCTGACTTTTGGCAATTCACTCAAAAATGGTGCCAAATGCTTGCAAATGCTCCCCTGAAAGCTTTGGCAGTCGAAACAGAAGGCTTTTTATCACAGGACAAGAAATCAGCCCTTGAAAACTTGACCAGCAGAAAAAGATTTTTTTGAAAAAATCCCTAAGCCCCGGGGTCACAATTTCAGCAAAAATCTGACTTTTGGCAATTAACTAAAAAATGGTGCCAAACGCTTGCAAATGCTCCCCTGAACGGTTTGGCGATGGAAACAGAAGGCTGTTCATCACACAAGAAGAAATCAGCCCTCGACATGTTAACCGGCGGAAAATCATTTTTTTGAAAAAATCCCTAAGCCCCGGGGTCACAATTTCAGCAAAAATCTGACTTTTGGCAATTCACTCAAAAATGGTGCCAAACGCTTGCAAATGCTCCCCTGAAAGCTTTGGCGATGGAAACAGAAGGCTTTTTATCACAGGAGAAGAAATCAGCCCTTGAAAACTTGACCGGCGGAAAAAAATTTTTTTGAAAATCCCTAAGCTCCGGGTTCACAATTTCAGCAAAAATCTGACTTTTGGCAATTCACTCAAAAATGGTGCCAAACGCTTGCAAATGCTCCCCTGAAAGGTTTGGCAGTCGAAACAGAAGGCTTTTTATCACAGGACAAGAAATCAGCCCTTGAAAACTTGACCGGCGGAAAAAGATTTTTTTGAAAAAATCCCTAAGCCCCGGGGTCACAATTTCAGCAAAAATCTGACTTTTGGCAATTCACTCAAAAATGGTGCCAAACGCTTGCAAATGCTCCCCTGAAAGGTTTGGCAGTCGAAAAAGGAGGCTTTTTATCACAGGACAAGAAATCAGCCCTTGAAAACTTGACCGGCGGAAAAAGATTTTTTGGAAAAAATCCCTAAGTCCTGGAGTCACAATTTCAGCTAAAATCTGACTTTTGGCAATTCACTCAAAAATGGTGCCAAACGCTGGCAAATGCTCCCCTGAAAGGTTTGGCAGTCGAAACAGAAGGCTTTTTATCAAAGGACAAGAAATCAGCCCTTGAAAACTTGACCGGCGGAAAAAGATTTTTTTGAAAAAATCCCTAAGCCCCGGGGTCACAATTTCAGCAAAAATCTGACTTTTGGCAATTCACTCAAAAATGGTGCCAAACGCTGGCAAATGCTCCCCTGAAAGGTTTGGCAGTCGAAACAGAAGGCTTTTTATCACAGGACAAGAAATCAGCCCTTGAAAACTTGACCGGCAGAAAAAGATTTTTTGGAAAAAATCCCTAAGCCCCGGGGTCACAATTTCAGCAAAAATCTGACTTTTGGCAATTCACTCAAAAATGGTGCCAAACGCTTGCAAATGCTCCCCTGAAAGCTTTGGCAGTCGAAACAGAAGGCTTTTTATCACAGGACAAGAAATCAGCCCTTGAAAACTTGACCAGCAGAAAAAGATTTTTTTGAAAAAATCCCTAAGCCCCGGGGTCACAATTTCAGCAAAAATCTGACTTTTGGCAATTAACTAAAAAATGGTGCCAAACGCTTGCAAATGCTCCCCTGAAAGGTTTGGCGATGGAAACAGAAGGCTGTTTATCACACAAGAAGAAATCAGCCCTCGACATGTTAACCGGCGGAAAATCATTTTTTTGAAAAAATCCCTAAGCCCCGGGGTCACAATTTCAGCAAAAATCTGACTTTTGGCAATTCACTCAAAAATGGTGCCAAACGCTTGCAAATGCTCCCCTGAAAGCTTTGGCGATGGAAACAGAAGGCTTTTTATCACAGGAGAAGAAATCAGCCCTTGAAAACTTGACCGGCGGAAAAAAATTTTTTTGAAAATCCCTAAGCTCCGGGTTCACAATTTCAGCAAAAATCTGACTTTTGGCAATTCACTCAAAAATGGTGCCAAACGCTTGCAAATGCTCCCCTGAAAGGTTTGGCAGTCGAAACAGAAGGCTTTTTATCACAGGACAAGAAATCAGCCCTTGAAAACTTGACCGGCGGAAAAAGATTTTTTTGAAAAAATCCCTAAGCCCCGGGGTCACAATTTCAGCAAAAATCTGACTTTTGGCAATTCACTCAAAAATGGTGCCAAACGCTTGCAAATGCTCCCCTGAAAGGTTTGGCAGTCGAAAAAGGAGGCTTTTTATCACAGGACAAGAAATCAGCCCTTGAAAACTTGACCGGCGGAAAAAGATTTTTTGGAAAAAATCCCTAAGTCCTGGAGTCACAATTTCAGCTAAAATCTGACTTTTGGCAATTCACTCAAAAATGGTGCCAAACGCTGGCAAATGCTCCCCTGAAAGGTTTGGCAGTCGAAACAGAAGGCTTTTTATCAAAGGACAAGAAATCAGCCCTTGAAAACTTGACCGGCGGAAAAAGATTTTTTGGAAAAAATCCCTAAGCCCCGGGGTCACCATTTCAGCAAAAATCTGACTTTTGGCAATTCACTCAAAAATGGTGCCAAACGCTTGCAAATGCTCCCGTGAAAGGTTTGGCAGTCGAAAAAGGAGGCTTTTTATCACAGTACAAGAAATCAGCCCTTGAAAACTTGACCGGCGGAAAAAGATTTTTTGGAAAAAATCCCTAAGTCCCGGAGTCACAATTTCAGCTAAAATCTGACTTTTGGCAATTCACTCAAAAATGGTGCCAAACGCTGGCAAATGCTCCCCTGAAAGGTTTGGCAGTCGAAACAGAAGGCTTTTTATCACAGGACAAGAAATCAGCCCTTGAAAACTTGACCGGCAGAAAAAGATTTTTTGGAAAAAATCCCTAAGCCCCGGGGTCACAATTTCAGCAAAAATCTGACTTTTGGCAATTAACTAAAAAATGGTGCCAAACGCTTGCAAATGCTCCCCTGAAAGGTTTGGCGATGGAAACAGAAGGCTGTTTATCACACAAGAAGAAATCAGCCCTCGACATGTTAACCGGCGGAAAATCATTTTTTTGAAAAAATCCCTAAGCCCCGGGGTCACAATTTCAGCAAAAATCTGACTTTTGGCAATTCACTCAAAAATGGTGCCAAACGCTTGCAAATGCTCCCCTGAAAGCTTTGGCGATGGAAACAGAAGGCTTTTTATCACAGGAGAAGAAATCAGCCCTTGAAAACTTGACCGGCGGAAAAAAATTTTTTTGAAAATCCCTAAGCTCCGGGTTCACAATTTCAGCAAAAATCTGACTTTTGGCAATTCACTCAAAAATGGTGCCAAACGCTTGCAAATGCTCCCCTGAAAGGTTTGGCAGTCGAAACAGAAGGCTTTTTATCACAGGACAAGAAATCAGCCCTTGAAAACTTGACCGGCGGAAAAAGATTTTTTTGAAAAAATCCCTAAGCCCCGGGGTCACAATTTCAGCAAAAATCTGACTTTTGGCAATTCACTCAAAAATGGTGCCAAACGCTTGCAAATGCTCCCCTGAAAGGTTTGGCAGTCGAAAAAGGAGGCTTTTTATCACAGGACAAGAAATCAGCCCTTGAAAACTTGACCGGCGGAAAAAGATTTTTTGGAAAAAATCCCTAAGTCCTGGAGTCACAATTTCAGCTAAAATCTGACTTTTGGCAATTCACTCAAAAATGGTGCCAAACGCTGGCAAATGCTCCCCTGAAAGGTTTGGCAGTCGAAACAGAAGGCTTTTTATCAAAGGACAAGAAATCAGCCCTTGAAAACTTGACCGGCGGAAAAAGATTTTTTTGAAAAAATCCCTAAGCCCCGGGGTCACAATTTCAGCAAAAATCTGACTTTTGGCAATTCACTCAAAAATGGTGCCAAACGCTTGCAAATGCTCCCCTGAAAGCTTTGGCAGTCGAAACAGAAGGCTTTTTATCACAGGACAAGAAATCAGCCCTTGAAAACTTGACCGGCAGAAAAAGATTTTTTGGAAAAAATCCCTAAGCCCCGGGGTCACAATTTCAGCAAAAATCTGACTTTTGGCAATTCACTCAAAAATGGTGCCAAACGCTTGCAAATGCTCCCCTGAAAGCTTTGGCAGTCGAAACAGAAGGCTTTTTATCACAGGACAAGAAATCAGCCCTTGAAAACTTGACCAGCAGAAAAAGATTTTTTTGAAAAAATCCCTAAGCCCCGGGGTCACAATTTCAGCAAAAATCTGACTTTTGGCAATTAACTCAAAAATGGTGCCAAACGCTTGCAAATGCTCCCCTGAAAGGTTTGGCGATGGAAACAGAAGGCTGTTTATCAAAGGACAAGAATTCAGCCCTTGAAAACTTCACCGGCGGAAAAAGATTTTTTTGAAAAAATCCCTAAGCCCCGGGGTCACAATTTCAGCAAAAATCTGACTTTTGGCAAATCACTCAAAAATGGTGCCAAACGCTTACAAATGCTCGCCTGAAAGCTTTGGCAGTCGAAACAGAAGGCTTTTTATGACAGGACAAGAAATCAGCCCTTGAAAACTTGACCGGCAGAAAAAGATTTTTTTGAAAAAATCCCTAAGCCCCGGGGTCACAATTTCAGCAAAAATCTGACTTTTGACAATTCACTCAAAAATGGTGCCAAACGCTTGCAAATGCTCCCGTGAAAGGTTTGGCAGTCGAAAAAGGAGGCTTTTTATCACAGTACAAGAAATCAGCCCTTGAAAACTTGACCGGCGGAAAAAGATTTTTTGGAAAAAATCCCTAAGTCCCGGAGTCACAATTTCAGCTAAAATCTGACTTTTGGCAATTCACTCAAAAATGGTGCCAAACGCTGGCAAATGCTCCCCTGAAAGGTTTGGCAGTCGAAACAGAAGGCTTTTTATCACAGGACAAGAAATCAGCCCTTGAAAACTTGACCGGCAGAAAAAGATTTTTTGGAAAAAATCCCTAAGCCCCGGGGTCACAATTTCAGCAAAAATCTGACTTTTGGCAATTAACTCAAAAATGGTGCCAAACGCTTGCAAATGCTCCCCTGAAAGGTTTGGCAGTCGAAACAGAAGGCTTTTTATCACAGGACAAGAAATCAGCCCTTGAAAACTTGACCGGCAGAAAAAGATTTTTTTGAAAAAATCCCTAAGCCCCGGGGTCACAATTTCAGCAAAAATCTGACTTTTGGCAATTCACTCAAAAATGGTGCCAAACGCTTGCAAATGCTCCCCTGAAAGGTTTGGCAGTCGAAAAAGGAGGCTTTTTATCACAGGACAAGAAATCAGCCCTTGAAAACTTGACCGGCGGAAAAAGATTTTTTTGAAAAAATCCCTAAGCCCTGGCACCACAATTTCAGCAAAAATCTGACTTTTGGCAATTCACCCAGTAATGGTGCCAAACACTTGCAAATGCTCCCCTGAAAGGTTTGGAAGTCGAAACAGAAGGCTTTTTATCACAGGACAAAAAATCAGCCCTCGACAACTTAACCGGGGGAAAAATATTTTTTTGAAAAAATCGCTAAGCCCCGGGGTCACAATTTCAGCAAAAATCTGACTTTTGACAATTCACTCAAAAATGGTGCCAAACGCTTGCAAATGCTCCCCTGAAAGCTTTGGCGATGGAAACAGAAGGCTTTTTATCACAGGAGAAGAAATCAGCCCTTGAAAACTTGACCGGCGTAAAAAGATTTTTTGGAAAAAATCCCTAAGCCCCGGGTTCACAATTTCAGCAAAAATCTGACTTTTGGCAATTCACTCAAAAATGGTGCCAAACGCTGGCAAATGCTCCCCTGAAAGGTTTGGCAGTCGAAACAGAAGGCTTTTTATCAAAGGACAAGAAATCAGCCCTTGAAAACTTGACCGGCGGAAAAAGATTTTTTTGAAAAAATCCCTAAGCCCCGGGGTCACAATTTCAGCAAAAATCTGACTTTTGGCAATTCACTCAAAAATGGTGCCAAACGCTTGCAAATGCTCCCCTGAAAGCTTTGGCAGTCGAAACAGAAGGCTTTTTATCACAGGACAAGAAATCAGCCCTTGAAAACTTGACCGGCAGAAAAAGATTTTTTGGAAAAAATCCCTAAGCCCCGGGGTCACAATTTCAGCAAAAATCTGACTTTTGGCAATTCACTCAAAAATGGTTCCAAACGCTTGCAAATGCTCCCCTAAAAGCTTTGGCAGTCGAAACAGAAGGCTTTTTATCACAGGACAAGAAATCAGCCCTTGAAAACTTGACCGGCAGAAAAAGATTTTTTTGAAAAAATCCCTAAGCCCCGGGGTCACAATTTCAGCAAAAATCTGACTTTTGGCAATTCACTCAAAAATGGTGCCAAACGCTAGCAAATGCTCCCCTGAAAGGTTTGGCGATGGAAACAGAAGGCTGTTTATCACACAAGAAGAAATCATCCCTCGACATGTTAACCGGCGGAAAAAGATTTTTTTGAAAAAATCCCTAAGCCCCGGGGTCACAATTTCAGCAAAAATCTGACTTTTGGCAATTCACTCAAAAATGGTGCCAAACGCTTGCAAATGCTCCCCTGAAAGCTTTGGCGATGGAAACAGAAGGCTTTTTATCACAGGACAAAAAATCAGCCCTTGAAAACTTGACCGGCGGAAAAAGATTTTTTTGAAAAAATCCCTAAGCCCCGGGGTCACAATTTCAGCAAAAATCTGACTTTTGGCAATTCACTCAAAAATGGTGCCAAACGCTTGCAAATGCTCCCCTGAAAGCTTTGGCCGTCGAAACAGAAGGTTTTTTATCACAGGACAAGAAATCAGCCCTTGAAAACTTGACCGGCCGAAAAAGATTTTTTTGAAAAAATCCTTAAGCCCTGGCACCACAATTTCAGCAAAAATCTGACTTTTGGCAATTCACCCAGAAATGGTGCCAAACACTTGCAAATGCTCCCCTGAAAGGTTTGGCAGTCGAAACAGTAGGCTTTTTATCACAGGACAAAAAATCAGCCCTCGACAACTTAACCGGGGGAAAAATATTTTTTTGAAAAAATCGCTAAGCCCCGGGGTCACAATTTCAGCAAAAATCTGACTTTTGACAATTCACTCAAAAATGGTGCCAAACGCTTGCAAATGCTCCCCTGAAAGTTTGCCGATGAAAACAGAAGGCTTTTTATCACAGGACAAAAAATCAGCCATCGACAACTTAACCGGCGGAAAAAGATTTTTTTTAAAAAATCCCTAGGCCCCGGGGTCACAATTTCAGCAAAAATCTGACTTTTGGCAATTCACTCAAAAATGGTGCCAAACGCTTGCAAATGCTCCCCTGAAAGGTTTGGCATTCGAAACAGAAGGCTTTTTATCACAGGACAAGAAATCAGCCCTTGAAAACTTGACCGGCGGAAAAAGATTTTTTTGAAAAAATCCCTAAGCCCCGGGGTCACAATTTCAGCAAAAATCTGACTTTTGGCAATTCACTCAAAAATGGTGCCAAACGCTTGCAAATGCTCCCCTGAAAGGTTTGGCATTCGAAACAGAAGGCTTTTTATCACAGGACAAAAAATCAGCCCTCGACAACTTAACCGGCGGAAAAAGATTTTTTTGAAAAAATCCCTAAGCCCCGGGGTCACAATTTCAGCAAAAATCTGACTTTTGGCAATTCACTCAAAAATGGTGCCAAACGCTTGCAAATGCTCCCCTGAAAGGTTTGGCATTCGAAACAGAAGGATTTTTATCAAAGGACAAAAAATCAGCCCTCGACAACAAAACCGGCGGAAAAAGATTTTTTTGAAAAAATCCCTAAGCCCCGGGGTCACAATTTCAGCAAAAATCTGACTTTTGGCAATTCACTCAAAAATGGTGCCAAACGCTTGCAAATGCTCCCCTGAAAGGTTTGGCATTCGAAACAGAAGGCTTTTTATCACAGGACAAAAAATCAGACCTCGACAACTTAACCGGCGGAAAAAGATTTTTTTCAAAAAATCCCTAAGCCCCGGGGTCACAATTTCAGCAAAAATCTGACTTTTGGCAATTCACTCAAAAATGGTGCCAAACGCTTGCAAATGCTCCCCTGAAAGGTTTGGCAGTCGAAACAGAAGGCTTTTCATCACAGGACAAGAAATCAGCCCTTGAAAACTTGACCGGCAGAAAAAGATTTTTTGGAAAAAATCCCTAAGCCCCGGGGTCACCATTTCAGCAAAAATCTGACTTTTGGCAATTCACTCAAAAATGGTGCCAAACGCTTGCAAATGCTCCCCTGAAAGCTTTGGCAGTCGAAACAGAAGGCTTTTTATCACAGGACAAGAAATCAGCCCTTGAAAACTTGACCGGCAGAAAAAGATTTTTTTGAAAAAATCCCTAAGCCCCGGGGTCACAATTTCAGCAAAAATCTGACTTTTGGCAATTCACTCAAAAATCGTGCCAAACGCTTGCAAATGCTCCCCTGAAAGGTTTGGCGATGGAAACAGAAGGCTGTTTATCACACAAGAAGAAATCAGCCCTCGACATGTTAACCGGCGGAAAATCATTTTTTTGAAAAAATCCCTAAGCCCCGGGGTCACAATTTCAGCAAAAATCTGACTTTTGGCAATTCACTCAAAAATGGTGCCAAACGCTTGCAAATGCTCCCCTGAAAGCTTTGGCAGTCGAAACAGAAGGCTTTTTATCACAGGACAAGAAATCAGCCCTTGAAAACTTGACCGGCGGAAAAAGATTTTTTTGAAAACATCCCTAAGCCCCGGGGTCACAATTTCAGCAAAAATCTGACTTTTGGCAATTCACTCAAAAATGGTGCCAAACGCTTGCAAATGCTCCCCTGAAAGGTTTGGCAGTCGAAACAGAAGGCTTTTGATCACAGGACAAGAAATCAGCCCTTGAAAACTTGACCGGCGGAAAAAGATTTTTTTGAAAAAATCCCTAAGCCCCGGGGTCACAATTTCAGCAAAAATCTGAGTTTTGGCAATTCACTCAAAAATGGTGCCAAACGCTTGCAAATGCTCCCCTGAAAGGTTTGGCATTCGAAACAGAAGGCTTTTTATCACAGGACAAGAAATCACCCCTTGAAAACTTGACCGGCGGAAAAAGATTTTTTTGAAAAAATCCCTAAGCCCCGGGGTCACAATTTCAGCAAAAATCTGACTTTTGGCAATTCACTCAAAAATGGTGCCAAACGCTTGCAAATGCTCCCCTGAAAGGTTTGGCGATGGAAACAGAAGGCTGTTTATCACACAAGAAGAAATCACCCCTCGACATGTTAACCGGCGGAAAATCATTTTTTTGAAAAAATCCCTCAGCCCCGGGGTCACAATTTCAGCAAAAATCTGACTTTTGGCAATTCACTCAAAAATGGTGCCAAACGCTTGCAAATGCTCCCCTGAAAGCTTTGGCGATGGAAACAGAAGGCTTTTTATCACAGGACAAAAAATCAGCCCTTGAAAACTTGACCGGCGGAAAAAGATTTTTTTGAAAATCCCTAAGCCCCGGGGTCACAATTTCAGCAAAAATCTGACTTTTGGCAATTCACTCAAAAATGGTGCCAAACGCTTGCAAATGCTCCCCTGAAAGGTTTGGCAGTAGAAAAAGGAGGCTTTTTATCACAGGACAAGAAATCAGCCCTTGAAAACTTGACCGGCGGAAAAGGATTTTTTTGAAAATCCCTAAGCCCCGGGGTCACAATTTCAGCAAAAATCTGACTTTTGGCAATTCACTCAAAAATGGTGCCAAACGCTTGCAAATGCTCCCCTGAAAGCTTTGGCCGTCGAAACAGAAGGTTTTTTATCACAGGACAAGAAATCAGCCCTTGAAAACTTGACCGGCCGAAAAAGATTTTTTTGAAAAAATCCCTAAGCCCTGGCACCACAATTTCAGCAAAAATCTGACTTTTGGCAATTCACCCAGAAATGGTGCCAAACACTTGCAAATGCTCCCCTGAAAGGTTTGGCAGTCGAAACAGAAGGCTTTTTATCACAGGACAAAAAATCAGCCCTCGACAACTTAACCGGGGGAAAAATATTTTTTTGAAAAAATCGCTAAGCCCCGGGGTCACAATTTCAGCAAAAATCTGACTTTTGGCAATTCACTCAAAAATGGTGCCAAACGCTTGCAAATGCTCCCCTGAAAGTTTGCCGATGAAAACAGAAGGCTTTTTATCACAGGACAAAAAATCAGCCCTCGACAACTTAACCGGCGGAAAAAGATTTTTTTAAAAAAATCCCTAGGCCCCGGGGTCACAATTTCAGCAAAAATCTGACTTTTGGCAATTCACTCAAAAATGGTGCCAAACGCTTGCAAATGCTCCCCTGAAAGGTTTGGCATTCGAAACAGAAGGCTTTTTATCACAGGACAAAAAATCAGCCCTCGACAACTTAACCGGCGGAAAAAGATTTTTTTGAAAAGATCCCTAAGCCCCGGGGTCACAATTTCAGCAAAAATCTGACTTTTGGCAATTCACTCAAAAATGGTGCCAAACGCTTGCAAATGCTCCCATGAAAGCTTTGGCAGTCGAAACAGAAGGCTTTTTAGCACAGGACAAGAAATCAGCCCTCGACAACTTAACCGGCGGAAAAAGATTTTTTTGAAAAAATCCGTAAGCCCCGGGGTCACAATTTCAGCAAAAATCTGACTTTTGGCAATTCACTCAAAAATGGTGCCAAATGCTTGCAAATGCTCCCCTGAAAGGTTTGGCATTCGAAACAGAAGGCTTTTTATCACAGGACAAGAAATCAGCCCTTGAAAACTTGACCGGCGGAAAAAGATTTTTTTGAAAAAATCCCTAAGCCCCGGGGTCACAATTTCAGCAAAAATCTGACTTTTGGCAATTCACTCAAAAATGGTGCCAAACGCTTGCAAATGCTCCCCTGAAAGGTTTGGCAGTCGAAACAGAAGGCTTTTGATCACAGGACAAGAAATCAGCCCTTGAAAACTTGACCGGCGGAAAAAGATTTTTTTGAAAAAATCCCTAAGCCCCGGGGTCACAATTTCAGCAGAAATCTGACTTTTGGCAATTCCCTCAAAAATGGTGCCAAACGCTTGCAAATGCTCCCCTGAAAGGTTTGGCATTCGAAACAGAAGGCTTTTTATCACAGGACAAGAAATCACCCCTTGAAAACTTGACCGGCGGAAAAAGATTTTTTTGAAAAAATCCCTAAGCCCCGGGGTCACAATTTCAGCAAAAATCTGACTTTTGGCAATTCACTCAAAAATGGTGCCAAACGCTTGCAAATGCTCCCATGAAAGCTTTGGCAGTCGAAACAGAAGGCTTTTTAGCACAGGACAAGAAATCAGCCCTCGACAACTTAACCGGCGGAAAAAGATTTTTTTGAAAAAATCCGTAAGCCCCGGGGTCACAATTTCAGCAAAAATCTGACTTTTGGCAATTCACTCAAAAATGGTGCCAAACGCTTGCAAATGCTCCCCTGAAAGGTTTGGCAGTCGAAACAGAAGGCTTTTGATCACAGGACAAGAAATCAGCCCTTGAAAACTTGACCGGCGGAAAAAGATTTTTTTGAAAAAATCCCTAAGCCCCGGGGTCACAATTTCAGCAAAAATCTGACTTTTGGCAATTCACTCAAAAATGGTGCCAAACGCTTGCAAATGCTCCCCTGAAAGGTTTGGCATTCGAAACAGAAGGCTTTTTATCACAGGACAAGAAATCAGCCCTTGAAAACTTGACCGGCGGAAAAAGATTTTTTTGAAAAAATCCCTAAGCCCCGGGGTCACAATTTCAGCAAAAATCTGACTTTTGGCAATTCACTCAAAAATGGTGCCAAACGCTTGCAAATGCTCCCCTGAAAGGTTTGGCATTCGAAACAGAAGGCTTTTTATCACAGGACAAGAAATCACCCCTTGAAAACTTGACCGGCGGAAAAAGATTTTTTTGAAAAAATCCCTAAGCCCCGGGGTCACAATTTCAGCAAAAATCTGACTTTTGGCAATTCACTCAAAAATGGTGCCAAACGCTTGCAAATGCTCCCCTGAAAGCTTTGGCGATGGAAACAGAAGGCTTTTTATCACAGGACAAGAAATCAGCCCTTGAAAACTTGACCGGCGGAAAAAGATTTTTTTGAAAATCCCTAAGCCCCGGGGTCACAATTTCAGCAAAAACTGACTTTTGGCAATTCACTCAGAAATGGTGCCAAACGCTTGCAAATGCTACCTTGAATGCTTTGGCAGTCGAAACAGAAGGCTTTTTATCACAGGTCAAGAAATCAGCCCTTGAAAACTTGACCGGCGGGTAAAGATTTTTTTGAAAAAATCCCTAAGCCCCGGGGTCACAATTTCAGCAAAAATCTGACTTTTGGCAATTCACTCAAAAATGGTGCCAAACGCTTGCAAATGCTCCCCTGAAAGCATTGGCGATGGAAACAGAAGGCTTTTTATCACAGGACAAGAAATTAGCCCTTGAAAACTTGACCGGTGGAAAAAGATTTTTTTGAAAAAATCCCTAAGCCCCGGGGTCACAATTTCAGCAAAAATCTGACTTTTGGCAATTCACTCAAAAATGGTGCCAAACGCTTGCAAATGCTCCCCTGAAAGGTTTGGCAGTCGAAAAAGGAGGCTTTTTATCAGAGGACAAGAAATCAGCCCTTGAAAACTTGACGGGCGGAAAAAGATTTTTTTGAGGAAATCCCTAAGCCCCGGGGTCACAATTTCAGCAAAAATCTGACTTTTGGCAATTCACTCAAAAATGGTGCCAAACGCTTGCAAATGCTACCTTGAGTGCTTTGGCAGTCGAAACAGAAGGCTTTTTATCACAGGACAAGAAATCAGCCCTTGAAAACTTGACCGGCAGAAAAAGATTTTTTTGAAAAAATCCCTAAGCCCCGGGGTCACAATTTCAGCTAAAATCTGACTTTTGGCAATTCACTCAAAAATGGTGCCAAATGCTTGCAAATGCTCCCCTGAAAGGTTTGGCAGTCGAAACAGAAGGCTTTTTATCACAGGACAAGAAATCAGCCCTTGAAAACTTGACCGGCAGAAAAAGATTTTTTTGAAAAAATCCCTAAGCCCCGGGGTCACAATTTCAGCAAAAATCTGACTTTTGGCAATTCACTCAGAAATGGTGCCAAACGCTTGCAAATGCTACCTTGAATGCTTTGGCAGTCGAAACAGAAGGCTTTTTATCACAGGACAAGAAATCAGCCCTTGAAAACTTGACCGGCGGAAAAAGATTTTTTTGAAAAAATCCCTAAGCCCCGGGGTCACAATTTCAGCAAAAATCTGACTTTTGGCAATTCACTCAAAAATGGTGCCAAACGCTTGCAAATGCTCCCCTGAAAGGTTTGGCATTCGAAACAGAAGGCTTTTTATCACAGGACAAGAAATCACCCCTTGAAAACTTGACCGGCGGGTAAAGATTTTTTTGAAAAAATCCCTAAGCCCCGGGGTCACAATTTCAGCAAAAATCTGACTTTTGGCAATTCACTCAAAAATGGTGCCAAACGCTTGCAAATGCTCCCCTGAAAGCTTTGGCGATGGAAACAGAAGGCTTTTTATCACAGGACAAGAAATTAGCCCTTGAAAACTTGACCGGCGGAAAAAGATTTTTTTGAAAAAATCCCTAAGCCCCGGGGTTCACAATTTCAGCAAAAATCTGACTTTTGGCAATTCACTCAAAAATGGTGCCAAACGCTTGCAAATGCTCCCCTGAAAGGTTTGGCAGTCGAAAAAGGAGGCTTTTTATCAGAGGACAAGAAATCAGCCCTTGAAAACTTGACGGGCGGAAAAAGATTTTTTTGAGGAAATCCCTAAGCCCCGGGGTCACAATTTCAGCAAAAATCTGACTTTTGGCAATTCACTCAAAAATGGTGCCAAACGCTTGCAAATGCTACCTTGAGTGCTTTGGCAGTCGAAACAGAAGGCTTTTTATCACAGGACAAGAAATCAGCCCTTGAAAACTTGACCGGCAGAAAAAGATTTTTTTGAAAAAATCCCTAAGCCCCGGGGTCACAATTTCAGCTAAAATCTGATTTTTGGCAATTCACTCAAAAATGGTGCCAAATGCTTGCAAATGCTCCCCTGAAAGGTTTGGCAGTCGAAACAGAAGGCTTTTTATCACAGGACAAGAAATCAGCCCTTGAAAACTTGACCGGCAGAAAAAGATTTTTTTGAAAAAATCCCTAAGCCCCGGGGTCACAATTTCAGCAAAAATCTGACTTTTGGCAATTCACTCAGAAATGGTGCCAAACGCTTGCAAATGCTACCTTGAATGCTTTGGCAGTCGAAACAGAAGGCTTTTTATCAAAGGACAAGAAATCAGCCCTTGAAAACTTGACCGGCGGAAAAAGATTTTTTTGAAAAAATCCCTAAGCCCCGGGGTCACAATTTCAGCTAAAATCTGACTTTTGGCAATTCACTCAAAAATGGTGCCAAACGCTTGCAAATGCTCCCCTGAAAGCTTTGGCAGTCGAAACAGAAGGCTTTTTATCACAGGACAAGAAATCACCCCTTGAAAACTTGACCGGCGGAAAAAGATTTTTTTGAAAAAATCCCTAAGCCCCGGGGTCACAATTTCAGCAAAAATCTGACTTTTGGCAATTCACTCAAAAATGGTGCCAAACGCTTGCAAATGCTCCCCTGAAAGCTTTGGCGATGGAAACAGAAGGCTTTTTATCACAGGACAAGAAATCAGCCCTTGAAAACTTGACCGGCGGAAAAAGATTTTTTTGAAAATCCCTAAGCCCCGGGGTCACAATTTCAGCAAAAATCTGACTTTTGGCAATTCACTCAGAAATGGTGCCAAACGCTTGCAAATGCTACCTTGAATGCTTTGGCAGTCGAAACAGAAGGCTTTTTATCACAGGTCAAGAAATCAGCCCTTGAAAACTTGACCGGCGGGTAAAGATTTTTTTGAAAAAATCCCTAAGCCCCGGGGTCACAATTTCAGCAAAAATCTGACTTTTGGCAATTCACTCAAAAATGGTGCCAAACGCTTGCAAATGCTCCCCTGAAAGCTTTGGCGATGGAAACAGAAGGCTTTTTATCACAGGACAAGAAATTAGCCCTTGAAAACTTGACCGGCGGAAAAAGATTTTTTTGAAAAAATCCCTAAGCCCCGGGGTTCACAATTTCAGCAAAAATCTGACTTTTGGCAATTCACTCAAAAATGGTGCCAAACGCTTGCAAATGCTCCCCTGAAAGGTTTGGCAGTCGAAAAAGGAGGCTTTTTATCAGAGGACAAGAAATCAGCCCTTGAAAACTTGACGGGCGGAAAAAGATTTTTTTGAGGAAATCCCTAAGCCCAGGGGTCACAATTTCAGCAAAAATCTGACTTTTGGCAATTCACTCAAAAATGGTGCCAAACGCTTGCAAATGCTACCTTGAGTGCTTTGGCAGTCGAAACAGAAGGCTTTTTATCACAGGACAAGAAATCAGCCCTTGAAAACTTGACCGGCAGAAAAAGATTTTTTTGAAAAAATCCCTAAGCCCCGGGGTCACAATTTCAGCTAAAATCTGACTTTTGGCAATTCACTCAAAAATGGTGCCAAATGCTTGCAAATGCTCCCCTGAAAGGTTTGGCAGTCGAAACAGAAGGCTTTTTATCACAGGACAAGAAATCAGCCCTTGAAAACTTGACCGGCAGAAAAAGATTTTTTTGAAAAAATCCCTAAGCCCCGGGGTCACAATTTCAGCAAAAATCTGACTTTTGGCAATTCACTCAGAAATGGTGCCAAACGCTTGCAAATGCTACCTTGAATGCTTTGGCAGTCGAAACAGAAGGCTTTTTATCAAAGGACAAGAAATCAGCCCTTGAAAACTTGACCGGCGGAAAAAGATTTTTTTGAAAAAATCCCTAAGCCCCGGGGTCACAATTTCAGCTAAAATCTGACTTTTGGCAATTCACTCAAAAATGGTGCCAAACGCTTGCAAATGCTCCCCTGAAAGCTTTGGCAGTCGAAACAGAAGGCTTTTTATCACAGGACAAGAAATCAGCCCTTGAAAACTTGACCGGCAGAAAAAGATTTTTTGGAAAAAATCCCTAAGCCCCGGGGTCACAATTTCAGCAAAAATCTGACTTTTGGCAATTAACTCAAAAATGGTGCCAAACGCTTGCAAATGCTCCCCTGAAAGCTTTGGCAGTCGAAACAGAAGGCTTTTTATCACAGGACAAGAAATCAGCCCTTGAAAACTTGACCGGCAGAAAAAGATTTTTTTGAAAAAATCCCTAAGCCCCGGGGTCACAATTTCAGCAAAAATCTGACTTTTGGCAATTCACTCAAAAATGGTGCCAAACGCTTGCAAATGCTCCCCTGAAAGGTTTGGCGATGGAAACAGAAGGCTGTTTATCACACAAGAAGAAATCAGCCCTCGAAATGTTAACCGGCGGAAAATCATTTTTTTGAAAAAATCCCTAAGCCCCGGGGTCACAATTTCAGCAAAAATCTGACTTTTGGCAATTCACTCAGAAATGGTGCCAAACGCTTGCAAATGCTACCTTGAATGCTTTGGCAGTCGAAACAGAAGGCTTTTTATCACAGGACAAGAAATCAGCCCTTGAAAACTTGACCGGCGGAAAAAGATTTTTTTGAAAAAATCCCTAAGCCCAGGGGTCACAATTTCAGCTAAAATCTGACTTTTGGCAATTCACTCAAAAATGGTGCCAAACGCTTGCAAATGCTCCCCTGAAAGCTTTGGCAGTCGAAACAGAAGGCTTTTTATCACAGGACAAGAAATCAGCCCTTGAAAACTTGACCGGCAGAAAAAGATTTTTTGGAAAAAATCCCTAAGCCCCGGGGTCACAATCTCAGCAAAAATCTGACTTTTGGCAATTAACTCAAAAATGGTGCCAAACGCTTGCAAATGCTCCCCTGAAAGCTTTGGCAGTCGAAACAGAAGGCTTTTTATCACAGGACAAGAAATCAGCCCTTGAAAACTTGACCGGCAGAAAAAGATTTTTTTGAAAAAATCCCTAAGCCCCGGGGTCACAATTTCAGCAAAAATCTGACTTTTGGCAATTCACTCAAAAATGGTGCCAAACGCTTGCAAATGCTCCCCTGAAAGGTTTGGCGATGGAAACAGAAGGCTGTTTATCACACAAGAAGAAATCAGCCCTCGACATGTTAACCGGCGGAAAAAGATTTTTTTGAAAAAATCCCTAAGCCCCGGGGTCACAATTTCAGCAAAAATCTGACTTTTGGCAATTCACTCAAAAATGGTGCCAAACGCTTGCAAATGCTCCCCTGAAAGCTTTGGCGATGGAAACAGAAGGCTTTTTATCACAGGACAAGAAATCAGCCCTTGAAAACTTGACCGGCGGAAAAAGTTTTTTTTGAAAATCCCTAAGCCCCGGGGTCACAATTTCAGCAAAAATCTGACTTTTGGCAATTCACTCAAAAATGGTGCCAAACGCTTGCAAATGCTCCCCTGAAAGCTTTGGCCGTCGAAACAGAAGGTTTTTTATCACAGGACAAGAAATCAGCCCTTGAAAACTTGACCGGCCGAAAAAGATTTTTTTGAAAAAATCCCTAAGCCCTGGCACCACAATTTCAGCAAAAATCTGACTTTTGGCAATTCACCCAGAAATGGTGCCAAACACTTGCAAATGCTCCCCTGAAAGGTTTGGCAGTCGAAACAGAAGGCTTTTTATCACAGGACAAAAAATCAGCCCTCGACAACTTAACCGGGGGAAAAATATTTTTTTGAAAAAATCGCTAAGCCCCGGGGTCACAATTTCAGCAAAAATCTGACTTTTGGCAATTCACTCAAAAATGGTGCCAAACGCTTGCAAATGCTCCCCTGAAAGCTTTGGCAGTCGAAACAGAAGGCTTTTTATCACAGGACAAGAAATCAGCCCTCGACAACTTAACCGGCGGAAAAAGATTTTTTTGAAAAAATCCGTAAGCCCCGGGGTCACAATTTCAGCAAAAATCTGACTTTTGGCAATTCACTCAAAAATGGTGCCAAACGCTTGCAAATGCTCCCCTGAAAGGTTTGGCATTCGAAACAGAAGGCTTTTTATCACAGGACAAGAAATCAGCCCTTGAAAACTTGACCGGCGGAAAAAGATTTTTTTGAAAAAATCCCTAAGCCCCGGGGTCACAATTTCAGCAAAAATCTGACTTTTGGCAATTCACTCAAAAATGGTGCCAAACGCTTGCAAATGCTCCCCTGAAAGGTTTGGCATTCGAAACAGAAGGCTTTTTATCACAGGACAAAAAATCAGCCCTCGACAACAAAACCGGCGGAAAAAGATTTTTTTGAAAACATCCCTAAGCCCCGGGGTCACAATTTCAGCAAAAATCTGACTTTTGGCAATTCACTCAAAAATGGTGCCAAACGCTTGCAAAGGCTTCCCCTGAAAGGTTTGGCAGTCGAAACAGAAGGCTTTTGATCACAGGACAAGAAATCAGCCCTTGAAAACTTGACCGGCGGAAAAAGATTTTTTTGAAAAAATCCCTAAGCCCCGGGGTCACAATTTCAGCAAAAATCTGACTTTTGGCAATTCACTCAAAAATGGTGCCAAACGCTTGCAAATGCTCCCCTGAAAGGTTTGGCATTCGAAACAGAAGGCTTTTTATCACAGGACAAGAAATCACCCCTTGAAAACTTGACCGGCGGAAAAAGATTTTTTTGAAAAAATCCCTAAGCCCCGGGGTCACAATTTCAGCAAAAATCTGACTTTTGGCAATTCACTCAAAAATGGTGACAAACGCTTGCAAATGCTCCCCTGAAAGGTTTGGCGATGGAAACAGAAGGCTGTTTATCACAGAAGAAGAAATCAGCCCTCGACATGTTAACCGGCGGAAAATCATTTTTTTGAAAAAATCCCTAAGCCCCGGGGTCACAATTTCAGCAAAAATCTGACTTTTGGCAATTCACTCAAAAATGGTGCCAAACGCTTGCAAATGCTCCCCTGAAAGCTTTGGCGATGGAAACAGAAGGCTTTTTATCACAGGACAAGAAATCAGCCCTTGAAAACTTGACCGGCGGAAAAAGATTTTTTTGAAAATCCCTAAGCCCCGGGGTCACAATTTCAGCAAAAATCTGACTTTTGGCAATTCACTCAAAAATGGTGCCAAACGCTTGCAAATGCTCCCCTGAAAGGTTTGGCAGTAGAAAAAAGAGGCTTTTTATCACAGGACAAGAAATCAGCCCTTGAAAACTTGACCGGCGGAAAAGGATTTTTTTGAAAATCCCTAAGCCCCGGGGTCACAATTTCAGCAAAAATCTGACTTTTGGCAATTCACTCAAAAATGGTGCCAAACGCTTGCAAATGCTCCCCTGAAAGCTTTGGCCGTCGAAACAGAAGGTTTTTTATCACAGGACAAGAAATCAGCCCTTGAAAACTTGACCGGCCGAAAAAGATTTTTTTGAAAAAATCCCTAAGCCCTGGCACCACAATTTCAGCAAAAATCTGACTTTTGGCAATTCACCCAGAAATGGTGCCAAACACTTTCAAATGCTCCCCTGAAAGGTTTGGCAGTCGAAACAGAAGGCTTTTTATCACAGGACAAAAAATCAGCCCTCGACAACTTAACCGGGGGAAAAATATTTTTTTGAAAAAATCGCTAAGCCCTGGGGTCACAATTTCAGCAAAAATCTGACTTTTGGCAATTCACTCAAAAATGGTGCCAAACGCTTGCAAATGCTCCCCTGAAAGTTTGCCGATGAAAACAGAAGGCTTTTTATCACAGGACAAAAAATCAGCCCTCGACAACTTAACCGGCGGAAAAAGATTTTTTTTAAAAAATCCCTAGGCCCCGGGGTCACAATTTCAGCAAAAATCTGACTTTTGGCAATTCACTCAAAAATGGTGCCAAACGCTTGCAAATGCTCCCCTGAAAAGTTTGGCATTCGAAACAGAAGGCTTTTTATCACAGGACAAAAAATCAGCCCTCGACAACTTAACCGGCGGAAAAAGATTTTTTTGAAAAGATCCCTAAGCCCCGGGGTCACAATTTCAGCAAAAATCTGACTTTTGGCAATTCACTCAAAAATGGTGCCAAACGCTTGCAAATGCTCCCCTGAAAGCTTTGGCAGTCGAAACAGAAGGCTTTTTATCACAGGACAAGAAATCAGCCCTCGACAACTTAACCGGCGGAAAAAGATTTTTTTGAAAAAATCCGTAAGCCCCGGGGTCACAATTTCAGCAAAAATCTGACTTTTGGCAATTCACTCAAAAATGGTGCCAAACGCTTGCAAATGCTCCCCTGAAAGGTTTGGCATTCGAAACAGAAGGCTTTTTATCACAGGACAAGAAATCACCCCTTGAAAACTTGACCGGCGGAAAAAGATTTTTTGGAAAAAATCCCTAAGCCCCGGGGTCACAATTTCAGCAAAAATCTGACTTTTGGCAATTCACTCAAAAATGGTGCCAAACGCTTGCAAATGCTCCCCTGAAAGCTTTGGCGATGGAAACAGAAGGCTTTTTATCACAGGACAAGAAATCAGCCCTTGAAAACTTGACCGGCGGAAAAAGATTTTTTTGAAAATCCCTAAGCCCCGGGGTCACAATTTCAGCAAAAATCTGACTTTTGGCAATTCACTCAGAAATGGTGCCAAACGCTTGCAAATGCTACATTGAATGCTTTGGCAGTCGAAACAGAAGGCTTTTTATCACAGGACAAGAAATCAGCCCTTGAAAACTTGACCGGCGGAAAAAGATTTTTTTGAAAAAATCCCTAAGCCCCGGGGTCACAATTTCAGCAAAAATCTGACTTTTGGCAATTCACTCAAAAATGGTGCCAAACGCTTGCAAATGCTCCCCTGAAAGGTTTGGCAGTCGAAACAGAAGGCTTTTTATCACAGGACAAGAAATCAGCCCTTGAAAACTTGACCGGCGGAAAAAGATTTTTTTGAAAAAATCCCTAAGCCCCGGGGTCACAATTTCAGCAAAAATCTGACTTTTGGCAATTCACTCAAAAATGGTGCCAAACGCTTGCAAATGCTCCCCTGAAAGCATTGGCGATGGAAACAGAAGGCTTTTTATCACAGGACAAGAAATCAGCCCTTGAAAACTTGACCGGCGGAAAAAAATTTTTTTGAAAATCCCTAAGCTCCGGGGTCACAATTTCAGCAAAAATCTGACTTTTGGCAATTCACTCAAAAATGGTGACAAACGCTTGCAAATGCTCCCCTGAAAGGTTTGGCAGTCGAAAAAGGAGGCTTTTTATCAGAGGACAAGAAATCAGCCCTTGAAAACTTGACGGGCGGAAAAAGATTTTTTTGAGGAAATCCCTAAGCCCCGGGGTCACAATTTCAGCAAAAATCTGACTTTTGGCAATTCACTCAAAAATGGTGCCAAACGCTTGCAAATGCTACCTTGAGTGCTTTGGCAGTCGAAACAGAAGGCTTTTTATCACAGGACAAGAAATCAGCCCTTGAAAACTTGACCGGCAGAAAAAGATTTTTTGGAAAAAATCCCTAAGTCCCGGGGTCACAATTTCAGCTAAAATCTGACTTTTGGCAATTCACTCAAAAATGGTGCCAAATGCTTGCAAATGCTCCCCTGAAAGGTTTGGCAGTCGAAACAGAAGGCTTTTTATCACAGGACAAGAAATCAGCCCTTGAAAACTTGACCGGCAGAAAAAGATTTTTTTGAAAAAATCCCTAAGCCCCGGGGTCACAATTTCAGCTAAAATCTGACTTTTGGCAATTCACTCAGAAATGGTGCCAAACGCTTGCAAATGCTCCCCTGAAAGGTTTGGCATTCGAAACAGAAGGCTTTTTATCACAGGACAAGAAATCAGCCCTTGAAAACTTGACCGGCGGAAAAAGATTTTTTTGAAAAAATCCCTAAGCCCCGGGGTCACAATTTCAGCAAAAATCTGACTTTTGGCAATTCACTCAAAAATGGTGCCAAACGCTTGCAAATGCTCCCCTGAAAGGTTTGGCATTCGAAACAGAAGGCTTTTTATCACAGGACAAAAAATCAGCCCTCGACAACAAAACCGGCGGAAAACGATTTTTTTGAAAACATCCCTAAGCCCCGGGGTCACAATTTCAGCAAAAATCTGACTTTTGGCAATTCACTCAAAAATGGTGCCAAACGCTTGCAAATGCTCCCCTGAAAGGTTTGGCAGTCGAAACAGAAGGCTTTTTATCACAGGACAAGAAATCAGCCCTTGAAAACTTGACCGGCGGAAAAAGATTTTTTTGAAAAAATCCCTAAGCCCCGGGGTCACAATTTCAGCAAAAATCTGACTTTTGGCAATTCACTCAAAAATGGTGCCAAACGCTTGCAAATGCTCCCCTGAAAGCATTGGCGATGGAAACAGAAGGCTTTTTATCACAGGACAAGAAATCAGCCCTTGAAAACTTGACCGGCGGAAAAAAATTTTTTTGAAAATCCCTAAGCCCCGGGGTCACAATTTCAGCAAAAATCTGACTTTTGGCAATTCACTCAAAAATGGTGACAAACGCTTGCAAATGCTCCCCTGAAAGGTTTGGCAGTCGAAAAAGGAGGCTTTTTATCAGAGGACAAGAAATCAGCCCTTGAAAACTTGACGGGCGGAAAAAGATTTTTTTGAGGAAATCCCTAAGCCCCGGGGTCACAATTTCAGCAAAAATCTGACTTTTGGCAATTCACTCAAAAATGGTGCCAAACGCTTGCAAATGCTACCTTGAGTGCTTTGGCAGTCGAAACAGAAGGGTTTTTATCACAGGACAAGAAATCAGCCCTTGAAAACTTGACCGGCAGAAAAAGATTTTTTTGAAAAAATCCCTAAGCCCCGGGGTCACAATTTCAGCTAAAATCTGACTTTTGGCAATTCACTCAAAAATGGTGCCAAATGCTTGCAAATGCTCCCCTGAAAGGTTTGGCAGTCGAAACAGAAGGCTTTTTATCACAGGACAAGAAATCAGCCCTTGAAAACTTGACCGGCAGAAAAAGATTTTTTTGAAAAAATCCCTAAGCCCCGGGGTCACAATTTCAGCAGAAATCTGACTTTTGGCAATTCACTCAGAAATGGTGCCAAACGCTTGCAAATGCTCCCCTGAAAGGTTTGGCATTCGAAACAGAAGGCTTTTTATCACAGGACAAGAAATCAGCCCTTGAAAACTTGACCGGCGGAAAAAGATTTTTATGAAAAAATCCCTAAGCCCCGGGGTCACAATTTCAGCAAAAATCTGACTTTTGGCAATTCACTCAAAAATGGTGCCAAACGCTTGCAAATGCTCCCCTGAAAGGTTTGGCATTCGAAACAGAAGGCTTTTTATCACAGGACAAAAAATCAGCCCTCGACAACAAAACCGGCGGAAAACGATTTTTTTGAAAACATCCCTAAGCCCCGGGGTCACAATTTCAGCAAAAATCTGACTTTTGGCAATTCACTCAAAAATGGTGCCAAACGCTTGCAAATGCTCCCCTGAAAGGTTTGGCAGTCGAAACAGAAGGCTTTTGATCACAGGACAAGAAATCAGCCCTTGAAAACTTGACCGGCGGAAAACGATTTTTTTGAAAAAATCCCTAAGCCCCGGGGTCACAATTTCAGCAGAAATCTGACTTTTGGCAATTCACTCAAAAATGGTGCCAAACGCTTGCAAATGCTCCCCTGAAAGGTTTGGGATTCGAAACAGAAGGCTTTTTATCACAGGACAAGAAATCAGCCCTTGAAAACTTGACCGGCGGAAAAAGATTTTTTTGAAAAAATCCCTAAGCCCCGGGGTCACAATTTCAGCAAAAATCTGACTTTTGGCAATTCACTCAAAAATGGTGCCAAACGCTTGCAAATGCTCCCCTGAAAGGTTTGGCATTCGAAACAGAAGGCTTTTTATCACAGGACAAAAAATCAGCCCTCGACAACAAAACCGGCGAAAAAAGATTTTTTTGAAAACATCCCTAAGCCCCGGGGTCACAATTTCATCAAAAATCTGACTTTTGGCAATTCACTCAGACATGGTGCCAAACGCTTGCAAATGCTACCTTGAATGTTTTGGCAGTCGAAACAGAAGGCTTTTTATCACAGGACAAGAAATCAGCCCTTGAAAACTTGACCGGCGGAAAAAGATTTTTTTGAAAAAATCCCTAAGCCCCGGGGTCACAATTTCAGCAAAAATCTGACTTTTGGCAATTCACTCAAAAATGGTGCCAAACGCTTGCAAATGCTCCCCTGAAAGGTTTGGCAGTCGAAACAGAAGGCTTTTTATCACAGGACAAGGAATCAGCCCTTGAAAACTTGACCGGCGGAAAAAGATTTTTTTGAAAAAATCCCTAAGCCCCGGGGTCACAATTTCAGCAAAAATCTGACTTTTGGCAATTCACTCAAAAATGGTGCCAAACGCTTGCAAATGCTCCCCTGAAAGCATTGGCGATGGAAACAGAAGGCTTTTTATCACAGGACAAGAAATCAGCCCTTGAAAACTTGACCGGCGGAAAAAAAATTTTTTGAAAATCCCTAAGCCCCGGGGTCACAATTTCAGCAAAAATCTGACTTTTGGCAATTCACTCAAAAATGGTGACAAACGCTTGCAAATGCTCCCCTGAAAGGTTTGGCAGTCGAAAAAGGAGGCTTTTTATCAGAGGACAAGAAATCAGCCCTTGAAAACTTGACGGGCGGAAAAAGATTTTTTTGAGGAAATCCCTAAGCCCCGGGGTCACAATTTCAGCAAAAATCTGACTTTTGGCAATTCACTCAAAAATGGTGCCAAACGCTTGCAAATGCTACCTTGAGTGCTTTGGCAGTCGAAACAGAAGGCTTTTTATCACAGGACAAGAAATCAGCCCTTGAAAACTTGACCGGCAGAAAAAGATTTTTTGGAAAAAATCCCTAAGCCCCGGGGTCACAATTTCAGCAAAAATGTGACTTTTGGCAATTCACTCAGAAATGGTGCCAAACGCTTGCAAATGCTACCTTGAATGCTTTGGCAGTCGAAACAGAAGGCTTTTTATCACAGGACAAGAAATCAGCCCTTGAAAACTTGACCGGCGGAAAAAGATTTTTTTGAAAAAATCCCTAAGCCCCGGGGTCACAATTTCAGCAAAAATCTGACTTTTGGCAATTCACTCAAAAATGGTGCCAAACGCTTGCAAATGCTCCCCTGAAAGCATTGGCGATGGAAACAGAAGTCTTTTTATCACAGGACAAGAAATCAGCCCTTGAAAACTTGACCGGCGGAAAAAGATTTTTTTGAAAATCCCTAAGCCCCGGGGTCACAATTTCAGCTAAAATCTGACTTTTGGCAATTCACTCAGAAATGGTGCCAAACGCTTGCAAATGCTCCCCTGAAAGGTTTGGCATTCGAAACAGAAGGCTTTTTATCACAGGACAAGAAATCAGCCCTTGAAAACTTGACCGGCGGAAAAAGATTTTTTTGAAAAAATCCCTAAGCCCCGGGGTCACAATTTCAGCAAAAATCTGACTTTTGGCAATTCACTCAAAAATGGTGCCAAACGCTTGCAAATGCTCCCCTGAAAGGTTTGGCATTCGAAACAGAAGGCTTTTTATCACAGGACAAAAAATCAGCCCTCGACAACAAAACCGGCGGAAAACGATTTTTTTGAAAACATCCCTAAGCCCCGGGGTCACAATTTCAGCAAAAATCTGACTTTTGGCAATTCACTCAAAAATGGTGCCAAACGCTTGCAAATGCTCCCCTGAAAGGTTTGGCAGTCGAAACAGAAGGCTTTTTATCACAGGACAAGAAATCAGCCCTTGAAAACTTGACCGGCGGAAAAAGATTTTTTTGAAAAAATCCCTAAGCCCCGGGGTCACAATTTCAGCAAAAATCTGACTTTTGGCAATTCACTCAAAAATGGTGCCAAACGCTTGCAAATGCTCCCCTGAAAGCATTGGCGATGGAAACAGAAGGCTTTTTATCACAGGACAAGAAATCAGCCCTTGAAAACTTGACCGGCGGAAAAAAATTTTTTTGAAAATCCCTAAGCCCCGGGGTCACAATTTCAGCAAAAATCTGACTTTTGGCAATTCACTCAAAAATGGTGACAAACGCTTGCAAATGCTCCCCTGAAAGGTTTGGCAGTCGAAAAAGGAGGCTTTTTATCAGAGGACAAGAAATCAGCCCTTGAAAACTTGACGGGCGGAAAAAGATTTTTTTGAGGAAATCCCTAAGCCCCGGGGTCACAATTTCAGCAAAAATCTGACTTTTGGCAATTCACTCAAAAATGGTGCCAAACGCTTGCAAATGCTACCTTGAGTGCTTTGGCAGTCGAAACAGAAGGGTTTTTATCACAGGACAAGAAATCAGCCCTTGAAAACTTGACCGGCAGAAAAAGATTTTTTTGAAAAAATCCCTAAGCCCCGGGGTCACAATTTCAGCTAAAATCTGACTTTTGGCAATTCACTCAAAAATGGTGCCAAATGCTTGCAAATGCTCCCCTGAAAGGTTTGGCAGTCGAAACAGAAGGCTTTTTATCACAGGACAAGAAATCAGCCCTTGAAAACTTGACCGGCAGAAAAAGATTTTTTTGAAAAAATCCCTAAGCCCCGGGGTCACAATTTCAGCAGAAATCTGACTTTTGGCAATTCACTCAGAAATGGTGCCAAACGCTTGCAAATGCTCCCCTGAAAGGTTTGGCATTCGAAACAGAAGGCTTTTTATCACAGGACAAGAAATCAGCCCTTGAAAACTTGACCGGCGGAAAAAGATTTTTATGAAAAAATCCCTAAGCCCCGGGGTCACAATTTCAGCAAAAATCTGACTTTTGGCAATTCACTCAAAAATGGTGCCAAACGCTTGCAAATGCTCCCCTGAAAGGTTTGGCATTCGAAACAGAAGGCTTTTTATCACAGGACAAAAAATCAGCCCTCGACAACAAAACCGGCGGAAAACGATTTTTTTGAAAACATCCCTAAGCCCCGGGGTCACAATTTCAGCAAAAATCTGACTTTTGGCAATTCACTCAAAAATGGTGCCAAACGCTTGCAAATGCTCCCCTGAAAGGTTTGGCAGTCGAAACAGAAGGCTTTTGATCACAGGACAAGAAATCAGCCCTTGAAAACTTGACCGGCGGAAAACGATTTTTTTGAAAAAATCCCTAAGCCCCGGGGTCACAATTTCAGCAGAAATCTGACTTTTGGCAATTCACTCAAAAATGGTGCCAAACGCTTGCAAATGCTCCCCTGAAAGGTTTGGGATTCGAAACAGAAGGCTTTTTATCACAGGACAAGAAATCAGCCCTTGAAAACTTGACCGGCGGAAAAAGATTTTTTTGAAAAAATCCCTAAGCCCCGGGGTCACAATTTCAGCAAAAATCTGACTTTTGGCAATTCACTCAAAAATGGTGCCAAACGCTTGCAAATGCTCCCCTGAAAGGTTTGGCATTCGAAACAGAAGGCTTTTTATCACAGGACAAAAAATCAGCCCTCGACAACAAAACCGGCGAAAAAAGATTTTTTTGAAAACATCCCTAAGCCCCGGGGTCACAATTTCATCAAAAATCTGACTTTTGGCAATTCACTCAGACATGGTGCCAAACGCTTGCAAATGCTACCTTGAATGTTTTGGCAGTCGAAACAGAAGGCTTTTTATCACAGGACAAGAAATCAGCCCTTGAAAACTTGACCGGCGGAAAAAGATTTTTTTGAAAAAATCCCTAAGCCCCGGGGTCACAATTTCAGCAAAAATCTGACTTTTGGCAATTCACTCAAAAATGGTGCCAAACGCTTGCAAATGCTCCCCTGAAAGGTTTGGCAGTCGAAACAGAAGGCTTTTTATCACAGGACAAGGAATCAGCCCTTGAAAACTTGACCGGCGGAAAAAGATTTTTTTGAAAAAATCCCTAAGCCCCGGGGTCACAATTTCAGCAAAAATCTGACTTTTGGCAATTCACTCAAAAATGGTGCCAAACGCTTGCAAATGCTCCCCTGAAAGCATTGGCGATGGAAACAGAAGGCTTTTTATCACAGGACAAGAAATCAGCCCTTGAAAACTTGACCGGCGGAAAAAAAATTTTTTGAAAATCCCTAAGCCCCGGGGTCACAATTTCAGCAAAAATCTGACTTTTGGCAATTCACTCAAAAATGGTGACAAACGCTTGCAAATGCTCCCCTGAAAGGTTTGGCAGTCGAAAAAGGAGGCTTTTTATCAGAGGACAAGAAATCAGCCCTTGAAAACTTGACGGGCGGAAAAAGATTTTTTTGAGGAAATCCCTAAGCCCCGGGGTCACAATTTCAGCAAAAATCTGACTTTTGGCAATTCACTCAAAAATGGTGCCAAACGCTTGCAAATGCTACCTTGAGTGCTTTGGCAGTCGAAACAGAAGGCTTTTTATCACAGGACAAGAAATCAGCCCTTGAAAACTTGACCGGCAGAAAAAGATTTTTTGGAAAAAATCCCTAAGCCCCGGGGTCACAATTTCAGCAAAAATGTGACTTTTGGCAATTCACTCAGAAATGGTGCCAAACGCTTGCAAATGCTACCTTGAATGCTTTGGCAGTCGAAACAGAAGGCTTTTTATCACAGGACAAGAAATCAGCCCTTGAAAACTTGACCGGCGGAAAAAGATTTTTTTGAAAAAATCCCTAAGCCCCGGGGTCACAATTTCAGCAAAAATCTGACTTTTGGCAATTCACTCAAAAATGGTGCCAAACGCTTGCAAATGCTCCCCTGAAAGCATTGGCGATGGAAACAGAAGTCTTTTTATCACAGGACAAGAAATCAGCCCTTGAAAACTTGACCGGCGGAAAAAGATTTTTTTGAAAATCCCTAAGCCCCGGGGTCACAATTTCAGCTAAAATCTGACTTTTGGCAATTCACTCAGAAATGGTGCCAAACGCTTGCAAATGCTCCCCTGAAAGGTTTGGCATTCGAAACAGAAGGCTTTTTATCACAGGACAAGAAATCAGCCCTTGAAAACTTGACCGGCGGAAAAAGTTTTTTTTTAAAATCCCTAAGCCCCGGGGTCACAATTTCAGCTAAAATCTGACTTTTGGCAATTCACTCAGAAATGGTGCCAAACGCTTGCAAATGCTCCCCTGAAAGGTTTGGCATTCGAAACAGAAGGCTTTTTATCACAGGACAAGAAATCAGCCCTTGAAAACTTGACCGGCGGAAAAAGATTTTTTTGAAAAAATCCCTAAGCCCCGGGGTCACAATTTCAGCTAAAATCTGACTTTTGGCAATTCACTCAGAAATGGTGCCAAACGCTTGCAAATGCTCCCCTGAAAGGTTTGGCATTCGAAACAGAAGGCTTTTTATCACAGGACAAGAAATCAGCCCTTGAAAACTTGACCGGCGGAAAAAGATTTTTTTGAAAAAATCCCTAAGCCCCGGGGTCACAATTTCAGCAAAAATCTGACTTTTGGCAATTCACTCAAAAATGGTGCCAAACGCTTGCAAATGCTCCCCTGAAAGGTTTGGCATTCGAAACAGAAGGCTTTTTATCACAGGACAAAAAATCAGCCCTCGACAACAAAACCGGCGGAAAACGATTTTTTTGAAAACATCCCTAAGCCCCGGGGTCACAATTTCAGCAAAAATCTGACTTTTGGCAATTCACTCAAAAATGGTGCCAAACGCTTGCAAATGCTCCCCTGAAAGGTTTGGCAGTCGAAACAGAAGGCTTTTGATCACAGGACAAGAAATCAGCCCTTGAAAACTTGACCGGCGGAAAAAGATTTTTTTGAAAAAATCCCTAAGCCCCGGGGTCACAATTTCAGCAAAAATCTGAGTTTTGGCAATTCACTCAAAAATGGTGCCAAACGCTTGCAAATGCTCCCCTGAAAGGTTTGGCATTCGAAACAGAAGGCTTTTTATCACAGGACAAGAAATCACCCCTTGAAAACTTGACCGGCGGAAAAAGATTTTTTTGAAAAAATCCCTAAGCCCCGGGGTCACAATTTCAGCAAAAATCTGACTTTTGGCAATTCACTCAAAAATGGTGCCAAACGCTTGCAAATGCTCCCCTGAAAGGTTTGGCATTCGAAACAGAAGGCTTTTTATCACAGGACAAGAAATCAGCCCTTGAAAACTTGACCGGTGGAAAAAGATTTTTTTTGAAAAAATCCCTAAGCCCCGGGGTCACAATGTCAGCTAAAATCTGACTTTTGGCAATTCACTCAAAAATGGTGCCAAACGCTTGCAAATGCTCCCCTGAAAGTTTTGCGATGGAAACAGAAGTCTTTTTATCAGAGGACAAGAAATCAGCCCTTGAAAACTTGACGGGCGGAAAAGATTTTTTTGAAAAAATCCCCAAGCCCCGGGGTCACAATTTCAGCAAAAATCTGACTTTTGGCAATTCACTCAAAAATGGTGCCAAACGCTTGCAAATGCTCCCCTGAAAGCTTTGGCAGTGGAAACAGAAGGCTTTTTATCACAGGACAAGAAATCAGCCCTTGAAAACTTGACCGGCGGAAAAAGATTTTTTTGAAAAAATCCCTAAGCCCCGGGGTCACAATTTCAGCAAAAATCTGACTTTTGGCAATTCACTCAAAAATGGTGCCAAACGCTTGCAAATGCTCCCCTGAAAGCATTGGCGATGGAAACAGAAGTCTTTTTATCACAGGACAAGAAATCAGCCCTTGAAAACTTGACCGGCGGAAAAAGATTTTTTTGAAAATCCCTAAACCCCGGGGTCACAATTTCAGCAAAAATCTGACTTTTGGCAATTCACTCAAAAATGGTGCCAAACGCTTGCAAATGCTCCCCTGAAAGCTTTGGCAGTCGAAAAAGGAGGCTTTTTATCAGAGGACAAGAAATCAGCCCTTGAAAACTTGACCGGCGGAAAAAGATTTTTTGGAAAAAATCCCTAAGCCCCGGGGTCACAATTTCAGCAAATATCTGACTTTTGGCAATTCACTCAAAAATGGTGCCAAACGCTGACAAATGCTTCCCTGAAAAGTTTGGCAGTCGAAACAGAAGTCTTTTTATCACAGGACAAGAAATCAGCCCTTGAAAACTTGACCGGCGGAAAAAGATTTTTTTGAAAATCCCTAAACCCCGGGGTCACAATTTCAGCAAAAATCTGACTTTTGGCAATTCACTCAAAAATGGTGCCAAACGCTTGCAAATGCTCCCCTGAAAGCTTTGGCAGTCGAAAAAGGAGGCTTTTTATCAGAGGACAAGAAATCAGGCCTTGAAAACTTGACCGGCGGAAAAAGATTTTTTGGAAAAAATCCCTAAGCCCCGGGGTCACCATTTCAGCAAAAATCTGACTTTTGGCAATTCACTCAAAAATGGTGCCAAACGCTTGCAAATGCTACCTTGAATGCTTCGGCAGTCGAAACAGAAGGCTTTTTATCACAGGAAAGAAATCAGCCCTTGAAAACTTGACCGGCGGAAAAAGATTTTTTTGAAAAAATCCCAAAGCCCCGGGGTCACAATTTCAGCAAAAATCTGACTTTTGGCAATTCACTCAAAAATGGTGCCAAACGCTTGCAAATGCTCCCTTGAAAGCTTTGGCGATGGAAACAGAAGGCTTTTTATCACAGGACAAGAAATCAGCCCTTGAAAACTTGACCGGCGGAAAAAGATTTTTTTGAAAAAATCCCTAAGCCCCGGGGTCACAATTTCAGCAAACATCTGACTTTTGGCAATTCACTCAAAAATGGTGCCAAAGGTTTGCAAATGCTCCCCTGAAAGCTTTGGCAGTCGAAACAGAAGGCTTTTTATCACAGGACAAGAAATCAGCCCTTGAAAACTTGACCGGCGGAAAAAGATTTTTTTGAAAAAATCCCTAAGCCCCGGGGTCACAATTTCAGCAAAAATCTGACTTTTGGCAATTCACTAAAAATGGTGCCAAACGCTTGCAAATGCTCCCCTGAAAGCTTTGGCAGTCGAAAAAGGAGGCTTTTTATCACAGGACAAGAAATCAGCCCTTGAAAACTTGACCGGCGGAAAAAGATTTTTTTGAAAAAATCCCTAAGCCCCGGGGTCACAATTTCAGCAAAAATCTGACTTTTGGCAATTCACTCAAAAATGGTGCCAAACGCTTGCAAATGCTCCCCTGAAAGCTTTGGCAGTCGAAAAAGGAGGCTTTTTATCACAGGACAAGAAATCAGCCCTTGAAAACTTGACCGGCGGAAAAAGATTTTTTTGAAAATCCCTAAGCCCCGGGGTCACAATTTCAGGAAAAATCTGACTTTTGGCAATTCACTCAAAAATGGTGCCAAACGCTTGCAAATGCTCCCCTGAAAGCTTTGGCGATGGAAACAGAAGGCTTTTTATCACAGGACAAGAAATCAGCCCTTGAAAACTTGACCGGCGGAAAAAGATTTTTTTGAAAAAATCCCTAAGCACTGGCATCACAATTTCAGCAAAAATCTGACTTTTTGCAATTCACCCAGAAATGGTGCCAAACACTTGCAAATGCTCCGCTGAAAGCTTTGGCAGTCGAAACAGAAGGATTTTGATCACAGGACAAGAAATCAGCCCTTGAAAACTTGACCGGCGAAAAAAGATTTTTTTGAAAAAATCCCTAAGCCCCGGGGTCACAATTTCAGCAAAAATCTGACTTTTGGCAATTCACTCAAAAATGGTGCCAAACGCTTGCAAATGCTCCCCTGAAAGGTTAGGCAGTCGAAACAGAAGGCTTTTTATCAAAGGACAAGAAATCAGCCCTTGAAAACTTGACTGGCGGAAAAAGATTTTTTTGAAAAAATCCCTAAGCCCCGGGGTCACAATTTCAGCAAAAATCTGACTTTTGGCAATTCACTCAAAAATGGTGCCAAACGCTTGGAAATGCTCCCCTGCAAGCTTTGCCGATGGAAACAGAAGGCTTTTTATCACAGGACAAAAAATCAGCCCTCGACAACTTAACCGGCGGAAAAAGATTTTTTTGAAAAAATCGCTAAGCTCCGGGGTCACAATTTCAGCAAAAATCAGACTTTTGACAATTCACTCAAAAATGGTGCCAAACGCTTGCAAATGCTCCCCTGAAAGCTTTGGCGATGGAAACAGAAGGCTTTTTATCACAGGACAAAAAATCAGCCCTCGACAACAAAACCGGCGGAAAAAGATTTTTTTGAAAAAATCCCTAAGCCCCGGGGTCACAATTTCAGCAAAAATCTGACTTTTGGCAATTCACTCAAAAATGGTGCCAAACTCTTGCAAATGCTCCCCTGAAAGGTTTGGCATTCGAAACAGAAGGCTTTTTATTACAGGACAAGAAATCAGCCCTTGAAAACTTGACCGGCGGAAAAAGATTTTTTTGAAAAAATCCCTAAGCCCCGGGGTCACAATTTCAGCAAAAATCGGACTTTTGGCAATTCACTCAAAAATGTTGCCAAACGCTTGCAAATGCTCCCCTGAAAGGTTTGGCATTCGAAACAGAAGGCTTTTTATCACAGGACAAGAAATCAGCCCTTGAAAACTTGACCGGCGGAAAAAGATTTTTTTGAAAAAATCCCTAAGCCCCGGGGTCACAATTTCAGCAAAAATCTGACTTTTGGCAATTCACTAAAAAATGGTGCCAAACACTGGCAAATGCTCCCCTGAAAGGTTTGGCAGTCGAAACAGAAGGCTTTTTATCACAGGACAAGAAATCAGCCCTTGAAAACTTGACCGGCGGAATAAGATTTTTTTGTAAATCCCTAAGCCCCGGGGTCACAATTTCAGCAAAAATCTGACTTTTGGCAATTCACTCAAAAATGGTGCCAAACGCTTGCAAATGCTCCCCTGAAAGCTTTGGCGATGGAAACAGAAGGCTTTTTATCACAGGACAAGAAATCAGCCCTTGAAAACTTGACCGGCGGAAAAAGATTTTTTTGAAAATCCCTGAGCCCCGGGGTCACAATTTCAGCAAAAATCTGACTTTTGGCAATTCACTCAAAAATGGTGCCAAACGCTTGCAAATGCTCCCCTGCAAGCTTTGCCGATGGAAACAGAAGGCTTTTTATCATAGGACAAAAAATCAGCCCTCGACAACTTAACCGGCGGAAAAAGATTTTTTTTTAAAAATCCCTAGGCCCCGGGGTCACAATTTCAGCAAAAATCTGACTTTTGGCAATTCACCCAAAAATGGTGCCAAACACTTGCAAATGCTCCCCTGAAAGGTTTCGCAGTCGAAACAGAAGGCTTTTTATCACAGGACAAGAAATCAGCCCTTGAAAACTTGACCGGCGGAAAAACATTTTTTTGAAAAAATCCCTAAGCCCTGGCATCACAATTTCAGCAAAAATCTGACTTTTGGCAATTCACTCAAAAATGATGCCAAACGCTTGCAAATGCTCCCCTGAAAGCTTTGGCAGTCGAAACAGAAGGCTTTTTATCACAGGACAAGAAATCAGCCCTTGAAAACTTGACCGGCGGAATAAGATTTTTTTGTAAATCCCTAAGCCCCGGGGTCACAATTTCAGCAAAAATCTGAATTTTGGCAATTCACTCAAAAATGGTGCCAAACGCTTGCAAATGCTCCCCTGAAAGCTTTGACGATGGAAACAGAAGGCTTTTTATCACAGGACAAAAAATCAGACCTCGACAACAAAACCGGCGGAAAAAGATTTTTTTGAAAAAATCCCTAAGCCCCGGGGTCACAATTTCAGCAAAAATCTGACTTTTGGCAATTCACTCAAAAATGGTGCCAAACGCTTGCAAATGCTCCACTGAAAGCTTTGGCGATGGAAACAGAAGGCTTTATATCACAGGACAAAAAATCAGCCCTCGACAACAAAACCGGCGGAAAAAGATTTTTTTGAAAAAATCCCTAAGCCCCGGGGTCACAATTTCAGCAAAAATCTGACTTTTTTCAATTCACTCAAAAATGGTGCCAAACGCTTGCAAATGCTCCCCTGAAAGCTTTGGCAGTCGAAACAGATGGCTTTTGATCACAGGACAAGAAATCAGCCCTTGAAAACTTGACCGGCGGAAAAAGATTTTTTTGAAAAAATCCCTAAGCCCCGGGGTCACAATTTCAGCAAAAATCTGACTTTTGGCAATTCACTCAAAAATGGTGCCAAACGCTTGCAAATGCTCCCCTGAAAGGTTTGGCAGTCGAAACAGAAGGCTTTTTATCACAGGACAAGAAATCAGCCCTTGAAAACTTGACCGGCGGAAAAAGATTTTTTTGAAAAAATCCCTAAGCCCTGGCATCACAATTTCAGCAAAAATCTGACTTTTGGCAATTCACTAAAAAATGGTGCCAAACACTGGCAAATGCTCCCCTGAAAGGTTTGGCAGTCGAAACAGAAGGCTTTTTATCACAGGAGAAGAAATCAGCCCTTGAAAACTTGACCGGCGGAATAAGATTTTTTTGTAAATCCCTAAGCCCCGGGGTCACAATTTCAGCAAAAATCTGAATTTTGGCAATTCACTCAAAAATGGTGCCAAACGCTTGCAAATGCTCCCCTGAAAGCTTTGACGATGGAAACAGAAGGCTTTTTATCACAGGACAAAAAATCAGACCTCGACAACAAAACCGGCGGAAAAAGATTTTTTTGAAAAAATCCCTAAGCCCCGGGGTCACAATTTCAGCAAAAATCTGACTTTTGGCAATTCACTCAAAAATGGTGCCAAACGCTTGCAAATGCTCCACTGAAAGCTTTGGCGATGGAAACAGAAGGCTTTATATCACAGGACAAAAAATCAGCCCTCGACAACAAAACCGGCGGAAAAAGATTTTTTTGAAAAAATCCCTAAGCCCCGGGGTCACAATTTCAGCAAAAATCTGACTTTTTTCAATTCACTCAAAAATGGTGCCAAACGCTTGCAAATGCTCCCCTGAAAGCTTTGGCAGTCGAAACAGATGGCTTTTGATCACAGGACAAGAAATCAGCCCTTGAAAACTTGACCGGCGGAAAAAGATTTTTTTGAAAAAATCCCTAAGCCCCGGGGTCACAATTTCAGCAAAAATCTGACTTTTGGCAATTCACTCAAAAATGGTGCCAAACGCTTGCAAATGCTCCCCTGAAAGGTTTGGCAGTCGAAACAGAAGGCTTTTTATCACAGGACAAGAAATCAGCCCTTGAAAACTTGACCGGCGGAAAAAGATTTTTTTGAAAAAATCCCTAAGCCCTGGCATCACAATTTCAGCAAAAATCTGACTTTTGGCAATTCACTAAAAAATGGTGCCAAACACTGGCAAATGCTCCCCTGAAAGGTTTGGCAGTCGAAACAGAAGGCTTTTTATCACAGGAGAAGAAATCAGCCCTTCAAAACTTGACCGGCGGAAAAAGATTTTTTTGAAAAAATCCCTAAGCCCCGGGGTCACAATTTCAGCAAAAATCTGACTTTTGGCAATTCACTCAAAAATGGTGACAAACGCTTGCAAATGCTCCCCTGAAATGTTAGGCAGTCGAAACAGAAGGCTTTTTATCACAGGACAAGAAATCAGCCCTCGACAACTTAACCGGCGGAAAAAGATTTTTTTGAAAAAATCGCTAAGCCCCGGGGTCACAATTTCAGCAAAAATCTGACTTTTGGCAATTCACTCAAAAATGGTGCCAAACGCTTGCAAATGCTCCCCTGAAAGCTTTGGCGATGGAAACAGAAGGCTTTTTATCACAGGACAAAAAATCAGCCCTCGACAACAAAACCGGCGGAAAAAGATTTTTTTGAAAAAATCCCTAAGCCCCGGGGTCACAATTTCAGCAAAAAGCTGACTTTTGGCAATTCACTCAAAAATGGTGCCAAACGCTTGCAAATGCTCCCCTGAAAGCTTTGGCGATGGAAACAGAAGGCTTTTTATCACAGGACAAAAAATCAGCCCTCGACAACAAAACCGGCGGAAAAAGATTTTTTTGAAAAAATCCCTAAGCCCCGGGGTCACAATTTCAGCAAAAAGCTGATTTTTGGCAATTCACTCAAAAATGGTGCCAAACGCTTGCAAATGCTCCCCTGAAAGCTTTGGCAGTCGAAACAGAAGGCTTTTGATCACAGGACAAGAAATCAGCCCTTGAAAACTTGACCGGCGGAAAAAGATTTTTTTGAAAAAATCCCTAAGCCCCGGGGTCACAATTTCAGCAAAAAGCTGACTTTTGGCAATTCACTCAAAAATGGTGCCAAACGCTTGCAAATGCTCCCCTGAAAGGTTTGGCAGTCGGAACAGAAGGCTTTTTATCACAGGACAAGAAATCAGCCCTTGAAAACTTGACCGGCGGAAAAAGATTTTTTTGAAAAAATCCCTAAGCCAAGGCATCACAATTTCAGCAAAAATCTGACTTTTGGCAATTCACTCAAAAATGGTGCCAAACTCTTGCAAATGCTCCCCTGAAAGGTTTGGCATTCGAAACAGAAGGCTTTTTATCACAGGACAAAAAATCAGCCCTCGACAACAAAACCGGCGGAAAAAGATTTTTTTGAAAAAATCCCTAAGCCCTGGCATCACAATTTCAGCAAAAAGCTGACTTTTGGCAATTCACTCAAAAATGGTGTAAAACGCTTGCAAATGCTCCCCTGAAAGCTTTGGCAGTCGAAAAAGAAGGCTTTTTATCACAGGACAAAAAATCAGCCCTCGACAACAAAACCGGCGGAAAAAGATTTTTTTTGAAAAAATCCCTAAGCCCCGGGGTCAGCATTTCAGCAAAAATCTGACTTTTGGTAATTCACTCAAAAATGGTGCCAAACGCTTGCAAATGCTCCCCTGAAAGGTTTGGCAGTCGGAACAGAAGGCTTTTTATCACAGGACAAGAAATCAGCCCTTGAAAACTTGACCGGCGGAAAAAGATTTTTTTGAAAAAATCCCTAAGCCCTGGCATCACAATTTCAGCAAAAATCTGACTTTTGGCAATTCACTCAAAAATGGTCCCAAACTCTTGCAAATGCTCCCCTGAAAGGTTTGGCATTCGAAACAGAAGGCTTTTTATCACAGGACAAGAAATCAGCCCTTGAAAACTTGACCGGCGGAAAAAGATTTTTTTGAAAAAATCCCTAAGCCCCGGGGTCACAATTTCAGCAAAAATCTGACTTTTGGCAATTCACTCAAAAATGTTGCCAAACGCTTGCAAATGCTCGCCTGAAAGGTTTGGCATTCGAAACAGAAGGCTTTTTATCACAGGACAAGAAATCAGCCCTTGAAAACTTGACCGGCGGAAAAAGATTTTTTTGAAAAAATCCCTAAGCCCCGGGGTCACAATTTCAGCAAAAATCTGACTTTTGGCAATTCACTAAAAAATGGTGCCAAACACGGGCAAATGCTCCCCTGAAAGGTTTGGCAGTCGAAACAGAAGGCTTTTTATCACAGGACAAGAAATCAGCCCTTGAAAACTTGACCGGCGGAATAAGATTTTTTTGAAAAAATCCCTAAGCCCCGGGGTCACAATTTCAGCAAAAATCTGACTTTTGGCAATTCACTAAAAAATGGTGCCAAACACGGGCAAATGCTCCCCTGAAAGGTTTGGCAGTCGAAACAGAAGGCTTTTTATCACAGGACAAGAAATCAGCCCTTGAAAACTTGACCGGCGGAATAAGATTTTTTTGTAAATCCCTAAGCCCCGGGGTCACAATTTCAGCAAAAATCTGACTTTTGGCAATTCACTCAAAAATGGTGCCAAACGCTTGCAAATGCTCCCCTGAAAGCTTTGGCGATGGAAACAGAAGGCTTTTTATCACAGGACAAGAAATCAGCCCTTGAAAACTTGACCGGCGGAAAAAGATTTTTTTGAAAATCCCTAAGCCCCGGGGTCACAATTTCAGCAAAAATCTGACTTTTGGCAATTCACTCAAAAATGGTGCCAAACGCTTGCAAATGCTCCCCTGCAAGCTTTGCCGATGGAAACAGAAGGCTTTTTATCACAGGACAAAAAATCAGCCCTCGACAACTTAACCGGCGGAAAAAGATTTTTTTTAAAAAATCCCTAGGCCCCGGCGTCACAATTTCAGCAAAAATCTGACTTTTGGCAATTCACCCAGAAATGGTGCCAAACACTTGCAAATGCTCCCCTGAAAGGTTTCGCAGTCGAAACAGAAGGCTTTTTATCACAGGACAAGAAATCAGCCCTTGAAAACTTGACCGGCGGAAAAACATTTTTTTGAAAAAATCCCTAAGCCCTGGCATCACAATTTCAGCAAAAATCTGACTTTTGGCAATTCACTCAAAAATGATGCCAAACGCTTGCAAATGCTCCCCTGAAAGCTTTGGCAGTCGAAACAGAAGGCTTTTTATCACAGGACAAGAAATCAGCCCTTGAAAACTTGACCGGCGGAATAACATTTTTTTGAAAAAATCCCTAAGCCCCGGGGTCACAATTTCAGCAAAAATCTGAATTTTGGCAATTCACTCAAAAATGGTGCCAAACGCTTGCAAATGCTCCCCTGAAAGCTTTGACGATGGAAACAGAAGGCTTTTTATCACAGGACAAAAAATCAGACCTCGACAACAAAACCGGCGGAAAAAGATTTTTTTGAAAAAATCCCTAAGCCCCGGGGTCACAATTTCAGCAAAAAGCTGACTTTTGGCAATTCACTCAAAAATGGTGCCAAACGCTTGCAAATGGTCCCCTGAAAGCTTCGGCAGTCGAAACAGAAGGCTTTTGATCACAGGACAAGAAATCAGCCCTTGAAAACTTGACCGGCGGAAAAAGATTTTTTTGAAAAAATCCCTAAGCCCCGGGGTCACAATTTCAGCAAAAATCTGACTTTTGGCAATTCACTCAAAAATGGTGCCAAACGCTTGCAAATGCTCCCCTGAAAGGTTTGGCAGTCGAAACAGAAGGCTTTTTATCACAGGACAAGAAATCAGCCCTTGAAAACTTGACCGGCGGAAAAAGATTTTTTGGAAAAAATCCCTAAGCCCCGGGGTCACAATTTCAGCAAAAATCTGACTTTTGGCAATTCACTAAAAAAATGGTGCCAAACACTGGCAAATGCTCCCCTGAAAGGTTTGGCAGTCGAAACAGAAGGCTTTTTATCACAGGACAAGAAATCAGCCCTTGAAAACTTGACCGGCGGAATAAGATTTTTTTGTAAATCCCTAAGCCCCGGGGTCACAATTTCAGCAGAAATCTGACTTTTGGCAATTCACTCAAAAATGGTGCCAAACGCTTGCAAATGCTCCCCTGAAAGCTTTGGCGATGGAAACAGAAGGCTTTTTATCACAGGACAAGAAATCAGCCCTTGAAAACTTGACCGGCGGAAAAAGTTTTTTTTGAAAATCCCTAAGCCCCGGGGTCACAATTTCAGCAAAAATCTGACTTTTGGCAATTCAGTCAAAAATGGTGCCAAACGCTTGCAAATGCTCCCCTGCAAGTTTTGCCGATGGAAACAGAAGGCTTTTTATCACAGGACAAAAATCAGCCCTCGACAACTTAACCGGCAGAAATAGATTTTTTTGAAAAAATCCCTAAGCCCCGGGCTCACAATTTCAGCAAAAATCTGACTTTTGGCAATTCACTCAAAAATGGTGCCAAACGCTTGCAAATGCTCCCCTGAAAGGTTTGGCGATGGAAACAGAAGACTGTTTATCACACAAGAAGAAATCAGCCCTCGACATGTTAACCGGCGGAAAAAGATTTTTTTGAAAAAATCCCTAAGCCCCGGGGTCACAATTTCAGCAAAAAGCTGACTTTTGGCAATTCACTCAAAAATGGTGCCAAACGCTTGCAAATGCTCCCCTGAAAGGTTTGGCAGTCGAAACAGAAGGCTTTTTATCACAGGACAAGAAATCAGCCCTTGAAAACTTGACCGGCGGAAAAAGATTTTTTTGAAAAAATCCCTAAGCCCCGGGGTCACAATTTCAGCAAAAAGCTGACTTTTGGCAATTCACTCAAAAATGGTGCCAAACGCTTGCAAATGCTCCCCTGAAAGCTTTGGCAGTCGAAACAGAAGGCTTTTGATCACAGGACAAGAAATCAGCCCTTGAAAACTTGACCGGCGGAAAAAGATTTTTTTGAAAAAATCCCTAAGCCCCGGGGTCACAATTTCAGCAAAAATCTGACTTTTGGCAATTCACTCAAAAATGTTGCCAAACGCTTGCAAATGCTCCCCTGAAAGGTTTGGCATTCGAAACAGAAGGCTTTTTATCACAGGACAAGAAATCAGCCCTTGAAAACTTGACCGGCGGAAAAAGATTTTTTTGAAAGAATCCCAAAGCCCCGGGGTCACAATTTCAGCAAAAATCTGACTTTTGGCAATTCACTCAAAAATGGTGCCAAACGCTTGCAAATGCTCCCCTGAAAGCTTTGGCGATGGAAACAGAAGGCTTTTTATCACAGGACAAAAATCAGCCCTCGACAACTTAACCGGCAGAAATAGATTTTTTTGAAAAAATCCCTAAGCCCCGGGGTCACAATTTCAGCAAAAATCTGACTTTTGGCAATTCACTCAAAAATGGTGCCAAACGCTTGCAAATGCTCCCCTGAAAGGTTTGGCATTCGAAAGAGAAGGCTTTTTATCACAGGACAAAAAATCAGCCCTCGACAACAAAACCGGCGGAAAAGGATTTTTTTGAAAAAATCCCTAAGCCCCGGGGTCACAATTTCAGCAAAAATCTGACTTTTGGCAATTAACTCAAAAATGGTGCCAAACGCTTGCAAATGCTCCCCTGAAAGGTTTGGCGATGGAAACAGAAGGCTTTTTATCACTGGACAAGAAATCAGCCCTTGAAAACTTGACCGGCGGAAAAAGATTTTTTTGAAAAAATCCCTAAGCCCTGGCATCACAATTTCAGCAAAAAGCTGACTTTTGGCAATTCACTCAAAAATGGTGTAAAACGCTTGCAAATGCTCCCCTGAAAGCTTTGGCAGTCGAAAAAGAAGGCTTTTTATCACAGGACAAAAAATCAGCCCTCGACAACAAAACCGGCGGAAAAAGATTTTTTTTGAAAAAATCCCTAAGCCCCGGGGTCAGCATTTCAGCAAAAATCTGACTTTTGGTAATTCACTCAAAAATGGTGCCAAACGCTTGCAAATGCTCCCCTGAAAGGTTTGGCAGTCGGAACAGAAGGCTTTTTATCACAGGACAAGAAATCAGCCCTTGAAAACTTGACCGGCGGAAAAAGATTTTTTTGAAAAAATCCCTAAGCCCTGGCATCACAATTTCAGCAAAAATCTGACTTTTGGCAATTCACTCAAAAATGGTCCCAAACTCTTGCAAATGCTCCCCTGAAAGGTTTGGCATTCGAAACAGAAGGCTTTTTATCACAGGACAAGAAATCAGCCCTTGAAAACTTGACCGGCGGAAAAAGATTTTTTTGAAAAAATCCCTAAGCCCCGGGGTCACAATTTCAGCAAAAATCTGACTTTTGGCAATTCACTCAAAAATGTTGCCAAACGCTTGCAAATGCTCGCCTGAAAGGTTTGGCATTCGAAACAGAAGGCTTTTTATCACAGGACAAGAAATCAGCCCTTGAAAACTTGACCGGCGGAATAAGATTTTTTTGTAAATCCCTAAGCCCCGGGGTCACAATTTCAGCAAAAATCTGACTTTTGGCAATTCACTCAAAAATGGTGCCAAACGCTTGCAAATGCTCCCCTGAAAGCTTTGGCGATGGAAACAGAAGGCTTTTTATCACAGGACAAGAAATCAGCCCTTGAAAACTTGACCGGCGGAAAAAGATTTTTTTGAAAATCCCTAAGCCCCGGGGTCACAATTTCAGCAAAAATCTGACTTTTGGCAATTCACTCAAAAATGGTGCCAAACGCTTGCAAATGCTCCCCTGCAAGCTTTGCCGATGGAAACAGAAGGCTTTTTATCACAGGACAAAAAATCAGCCCTCGACAACTTAACCGGCGGAAAAAGATTTTTTTTAAAAAATCCCTAGGCCCCGGGGTCACAATTTCAGCAAAAATCTGACTTTTGGCAATTCACCCAGAAATGGTGCCAAACACTTGCAAATGCTCCCCTGAAAGGTTTCGCAGTCGAAACAGAAGGCTTTTTATCACAGGACAAGAAATCAGCCCTTGAAAACTTGACCGGCGGAAAAACATTTTTTTGAAAAAATCCCTAAGCCCTGGCATCACAATTTCAGCAAAAATCTGACTTTTGGCAATTCACTCAAAAATGATGCCAAACGCTTGCAAATGCTCCCCTGAAAGCTTTGGCAGTCGAAACAGAAGGCTTTTTATCACAGGACAAGAAATCAGCCCTTGAAAACTTGACCGGCGGAATAACATTTTTTTGAAAAAATCCCTAAGCCCCGGGGTCACAATTTCAGCAAAAATCTGAATTTTGGCAATTCACTCAAAAATGGTGCCAAACGCTTGCAAATGCTCCCCTGAAAGCTTTGACGATGGAAACAGAAGGCTTTTTATCACAGGACAAAAAATCAGACCTCGACAACAAAACCGGCGGAAAAAGATTTTTTTGAAAAAATCCCTAAGCCCCGGGGTCACAATTTCAGCAAAAAGCTGACTTTTGGCAATTCACTCAAAAATGGTGCCAAACGCTTGCAAATGGTCCCCTGAAAGCTTCGGCAGTCGAAACAGAAGGCTTTTGATCACAGGACAAGAAATCAGCCCTTGAAAACTTGACCGGCGGAAAAAGATTTTTTTGAAAAAATCCCTAAGCCCCGGGGTCACAATTTCAGCAAAAATCTGACTTTTGGCAATTCACTCAAAAATGGTGCCAAACGCTTGCAAATGCTCCCCTGAAAGGTTTGGCAGTCGAAACAGAAGGCTTTTTATCACAGGACAAGAAATCAGCCCTTGAAAACTTGACCGGCGGAATAAGATTTTTTTGTAAATCCCTAAGCCCCGGGGTCACAATTTCAGCAGAAATCTGACTTTTGGCAATTCACTCAAAAATGGTGCCAAACGCTTGCAAATGCTCCCCTGAAAGCTTTGGCGATGGAAACAGAAGGCTTTTTATCACAGGACAAGAAATCAGCCCTTGAAAACTTGACCGGCGGAAAAAGTTTTTTTTGAAAATCCCTAAGCCCCGGGGTCACAATTTCAGCAAAAATCTGACTTTTGGCAATTCAGTCAAAAATGGTGCCAAACGCTTGCAAATGCTCCCCTGCAAGTTTTGCCGATGGAAACAGAAGGCTTTTTATCACAGGACAAAAATCAGCCCTCGACAACTTAACCGGCAGAAATAGATTTTTTTGAAAAAATCCCTAAGCCCCGGGCTCACAATTTCAGCAAAAATCTGACTTTTGGCAATTCACTCAAAAATGGTGCCAAACGCTTGCAAATGCTCCCCTGAAAGGTTTGGCAGTCGAAACAGAAGGCTTTTTATCACAGGACAAGAAATCAGCCCTTGAAAACTTGACCGGCGGAAAAAGATTTTTTTGAAAAAATCCCTAAGCCCCGGGGTCACAATTTCAGCAAAAAGCTGACTTTTGGCAATTCACTAAAAAATGGTGCCAAACGCTTGCAAATGCTCCCCTGAAAGCTTTGGCAGTCGAAACAGAAGGCTTTTGATCACAGGACAAGAAATCAGCCCTTGAAAACTTGACCGGCGGAAAAAGATTTTTTTGAAAAAATCCCTAAGCCCCGGGGTCACAATTTCAGCAAAAATCTGACTTTTGGCAATTCACTCAAAAATGTTGCCAAACGCTTGCAAATGCTCCCCTGAAAGGTTTGGCATTCGAAACAGAAGGCTTTTTATCACAGGACAAGAAATCAGCCCTTGAAAACTTGACCGGCGGAAAAAGATTTTTTTGAAAGAATCCCAAAGCCCCGGGGTCACAATTTCAGCAAAAATCTGACTTTTGGCAATTCACTAAAAAAATGGTGCCAAACACTGGCAAATGCTCCCCTGAAAGGTTTGGCTCTCGAAAAAGGAGGCTTTTTATCACAGGACAAGAAATCAGCCCTTGAAAACTTGACCGGCGGAAAAAGATTTTTTTGTAAATCCCTAAGCCCCGGGGTCACAATTTCAGCAAAAATCTGACTTTTGGCAATTCACTCAAAAATGGTGCCAAACGCTTGCAAATGCTCCCCTGAAAGCTTTGGCGATGGAAACAGAAGGCTTTTTATCACAGGACAAAAATCAGCCCTCGACAACTTAACCGGCAGAAATAGATTTTTTTGAAAAAATCCCTAAGCCCCGGGGTCACAATTTCAGCAAAAATCTGACTTTTGGCAATTCACTCAAAAATGGTGCCAAACGCTTGCAAATGCTCCCCTGAAAGGTTTGGCATTCGAAAGAGAAGGCTTTTTATCACAGGACAAAAAATCAGCCCTCGACAACAAAACCGGCGGAAAAGGATTTTTTTGAAAAAATCCCTAAGCCCCGGGGTCACAATTTCAGCAAAAATCTGACTTTTGGCAATTAACTCAAAAATGGTGCCAAACGCTTGCAAATGCTCCCCTGAAAGGTTTGGCGATGGAAACAGAAGGCTTTTTATCACTGGACAAGAAATCAGCCCTTGAAAACTTGACCGGCGGAAAAAGATTTTTTTGAAAAAATCCCTAAGCCCCGGGGTCACAATTTCAGCAAAAAGCTGACTTTTGGCAATTCACTCAAAAATGGTGCCAAACGCTTGCAAATGCTCCCCTGAAAGTTTTGGCAGTCGAAACAGAAGGCTTTTTATCACAGGACAAGAAATCAGCCCTTGAAAACTTGACCGGCAGAAAAAGATTTTTTTGAAAAAATCCCTAAGCCCCGGGGTCACAATTTCAGCAAAAATCTGACTTTTGGCAATTCACTCAAAAATGGTGCCAAACGCTTGCAAATGCTACCTTGAATGCTTTGGCAGTCGAAACAGAAGGCTTTTTATCACAGGACAAGAAATCAGCCCTTGAAAACTTGACCGGCGGAAAAAGATTTTTTTGAAAAAATCCCTAAGCCCCGGGGTCACAATTTCAGCAAAAATCTGACTTTTGGCAATTCACTCAAAAATGGTGCCAAACGCTTGCAAATGCTCCCCTGAAAGGTTTGGCATTCGAAAGAGAAGGCTTTTTATCACAGGACAAAAAATCAGCCCTCGACAACAAAACCGGCGGAAAAGGATTTTTTTGAAAAAATCCCTAAGCCCCGGGGTCACAATTTCAGCAAAAATCTGACTTTTGGCAATTAACTCAAAAATGGTGCCAAACGATTGCAAATGCTCCCCTGAAATGTTTGGCGATGGAAACAGAAGGCTTTTTATCACTGGACAAGAAATCAGCCCTTGAAAACTTGACCGGCGGAAAAAGATTTTTTTGAAAAAATCCCTAAGCCCCGGGGTCACAATTTCAGCAAAAAGCTGACTTTTGGCAATTCACTCAAAAATGGTGCCAAACGCTTGCAAATGCTCCCCTGAAAGTTTTGGCAGTCGAAACAGAAGGCTTTTTATCACAGGACAAGAAATCAGCCCTTGAAAACTTGACCGGCAGAAAAAGATTTTTTTGAAAAAATCCCTAAGCCCCGGGGTCACAATTTCAGCAAAAATCTGACTTTTGGCAATTCACTCAAAAATTGTGCCAAACGCTTGCAAATGTTCCCCTGAAAGGTTTGGCAGTCGAAACAGAAGGCTTTTTATCACAGGACAAGAAATCAGCCCTTGAAAACTTGACCGGCGGAAAAAGATTTTTTTGAAAAAATCCCTAAGCCCCGGGGTCACAATTTCAGCAAAAATCTGACTTTTGGCAATTCACTCAAAAATGGTGCCAAACGCTTGCAAATGCTCCCCTGAAAGGTTTGGCAGTCGAAAAAGGAGGCTTTTTATCACAGGACAAGAAATCAGCCCTTGAAAACTTGACCGGCGGAAAAAGATTTTTTGGAAAAAATCCCTAAGCCCCGGGGTCACAATTTCAGCAAAAATCTGACTTTTGGCAATTCACTCAAAAATGGTGCCAAACGCTTGCAAATGCTCCCCTGAAAGCTTTGGCAGTCGAAACGGAAGACTTTTTATCACAGGACAAGAAATCAGCCCTTCAAAACTTGACCGGCGGAAAAAGATTTTTTTGAAAAAATCCCTAAGCGCCGGGGTCACAATTTCAGCAAAAATCTGACTTTTGGCAATTCACTCAAAAATGGTGCCAAACGCTTGCAAATGCTCCCCTGAAAGGTTTGGCAGTCGAAACAGAAGGCTTTTTATCACAGGAAAAGAAATCAGCCCTTGAAAACTTGACCGGCGGAAAAAGATTTTTTGGAAAAAATCCCTAAGTCCCGGAGTCACAATTTCAGCTAAAATCTGACTTTTGGCAATTCACTCAAAAATGGTGCCAAACGCTGGCAAATGCTCCCTTGAAAGGTTTGGCAGTCGAAACAGAAGGCTTTTTATCAAAGGACAAGAAATCAGCCCTTGAAAACTTGACCGGCGGAAAAACATTTTTTTGAAAAAATCCCTAAGCCCTGGCATCACAATTTCAGCAAAAATCTGACTTTTGGCAATTCATTCAAAAATGGTCCCAAACGCTTGCAAATGCTCCCCTGAAAGCTGTGGCAGTCGAAACAGAAGGCTTTTTATCACAGGACAAAAAATCAGCCCTCGAGAACTTAACCGGCGGAAAAAGATTTTTTTGAAAAAATCCCTAAGCCCCGGGGTCACAATTTCAGCAAAAAGCTGACTTTTGGCAATTCACTCAAAAATGGTGCCAAACGCTTACAAATGCTCCCCTGAAAGGTTAGGCAGTCGAAACAGAAGGCTTTTTATCACAGGACAAGAAATCAGCCCTTGAAAACTTGACTGGCGGAAAAAGATTTTTTTGAAAAAATCTCTAAGCCCCGGGGTCACAATTTCAGCAAAAATCTGACTTTTGGCAATTCACTCAAAAATGGTGCCAAACGCTTGCAAATGCTCCCCTGAAAGCTTTGCCGATGGAAACAGAAGGCTTTTTATCACAGGACAAAAAATCAGCCCTCGACAACTTAACCGGCGGAAAATGATTTTTTTGAAAAAATCGCTAAGCCCCGGGGTCACAATTTCAGCAAAAATCTGCCTTTTGGCAATTCACTCAAAAATGGTGCCAAACGCTTGCAAATGCTCCCCTGAAAGCTTTGGCGATGGAAACAGAAAGCTTTTTATCACAGGACAAAAAATCAGCCCTCGACAACAAAACCGGCGGAAAAAGATTTTTTTGAAAAAATCCCTAAGCCCCGGGGTCACAATTTCAGCAAAAAGCTGACTTTTGGCAATTCACTCAAAAATGGTGCCAAACGCTTGCAAATGCTCCCCTGAAAGCTTTGGCAGTTGAAACAGAAGTCTTTTGATCACAGGACAAGAAATCAGCCCTTGAAAACTTGACCGGCGGAAAAAGATTTTTTTGAAAAAATCCCTAAGCCCTGGCATCACAATTTCAGCAAAAATCTGACTTTTGGCAATTCACTCAAAAATGGTGCCAAACTCTTGCAAATGCTCCCCTGAAAGGTTTGGCAGTCGAAACAGAAGGCTTTTTATCACAGGACAAGAAATCAGCCCTTGAAAACTTGACCGGCGGAAAAAGATTTTTTTGAAAAAATCCCTAAGCGCCGGGGTCACAATTTCAGCAAAAATCTGACTTTTGGCAATTCACTCAAAAATGGTGCCAAACGCTTGCAAATGCTCCCCTGAAAGGTTTGGCAGTCGAAACAGAAGGCTTTTTATCACCGGAAAAGAAATCAGCCCTTGAAAACTTGACCGGCGGAAAAAGATTTTTTGGAAAAAATCCCTAAGTCCCGGAGTCACAATTTCAGCTAAAATCTGAGTTTTGGCAATTCACTCAAAAATGGTGCCAAACGCTGGCAAATGCTCCCTTGAAAGGTTTGGCAGTCGAAACAGAAGGCTTTTTATCACAGGACAAAAAATCAGCCCTCGAGAACTTAACCGGCGGAAAAAGATTTTTTTGAAAAAATCTGTAAGCCCCGGGGTCACAATTTCAGCAAAAATCTGACTTTTGGCATTTCACTCAAAAATGGTGCCAAACGCTTGCAAATGCTCCCCTGAAAGGTTTGGCAGTCGAAAAAGGAGGCTTTTTATCACAGGACAAGAAATCAGCCCTTGAAAACTTGACCGGCGGAAAAAGATTTTTTTGAAAAAATCCCTAAGCCCCGGGGTCACAATTTCAGCAAAAATCTGACTTTTGGCAATTCACTCAAAAATGGTGCCAAACGCTTGCAAATGCTCCCCTGAAAGGTTAGGCAGTCGAAACAGAAGGCTTTTTATCACAGGACAAGAAATCAGCCCTTGAAAACTTGACTGGCGGAAAAACATTTTTTTGAAAAAATCCCTAAGCCCCGGGGTCACAATTTCAGCAAAAATCTGACTTTTGGCAATTCACTCAAAAATGGTGCCAAACGCTTGCAAATGCTCCCCTGCAATCTTTGCCGATGGAAACAGAAGGCTTTTTATCACAGGACAAAAAATCAGCCCTCGACAACTTAACCGGCGGAAAATGATTTTTTTGAAAAAATCGCTAAGCCCCGGGGTCACAATTTCAGCAAAAATCTGCCTTTTGTCAATTCACTCAAAAATGGTGCCAAACGCTTGCAAATGCTCCCCTGAAAGCTTTGGCGATGGAAACAGAAAGCTTTTTATCACAGGACAAAAAATCAGCCCTCGACAACAAAACCGGCGGAAAAAGATTTTTTTGAAAAAATCCCTAAGCCCCGGGGTCACAATTTCAGCAAAAAGCTGACTTTTGGCAATTCACTCAAAAATGGTGCCAAACGCTTGCAAATGCTCCCCTGAAAGCTTTGGCAGTTGAAACAGAAGGCTTTTGATCACAGGACAAGAAATCAGCCCTTGAAAACTTGACCGGCGGAAAAAGATTTTTTTGAAAAAATCCCTAAGCCCTGGCATCACAATTTCAGCAAAAATCTGACTTTTGGCAATTCACTCAAAAATGGTGCCAAACTCTTGCAAATGCTCCCCTGAAAGGTTTGGCATTCAAAACAGAAGGCTTTTTATCACAGGACAAGAAATCAGCCCTTGAAAACTTGACCGTCGGAAAAAGATTTTTTTTGAAAAAATCCCTAAGCCCCGGGGTCACAATTTCAGCAAAAATCTGACTTTTGGCAATTCACTAAAAAATGGTGCCAAACACTGGCAAATGCTCCCCTGAAAGGTTTGGCAGTCGAAACAGAAGGGTTTTTATCACAGGACAAGAAATCAGCCCTTCAAAACTTGACCGGCGGAATAAGATTTTTTTGTAAATCCCTAAGCCCCGGGGTCACAATTTCAGCAAAAAGCTGACTTTTGGCAATTCACTCAAAAATGGTGCCAAACGCTTGCAAATGCTCCCCTGAAAGCTTTGGCAGTTGAAACAGAAGGCTTTTGATCACAGGACAAGAAATCAGCCCTTGAAAACTTGACCGGCGGAAAAAGATTTTTTTGAAAAAATCCCTAAGCCCTGGCATCACAATTTCAGCAAAAATCTGACTTTTGGCAATTCACTCAAAAATGGTGCCAAACTCTTGCAAATGCTCCCCTGAAAGGTTTGGCATTCAAAACAGAAGGCTTTTTATCACAGGACAAGAAATCAGCCCTTGAAAACTTGACCGTCGGAAAAAGATTTTTTTTGAAAAAATCCCTAAGCCCCGGGGTCACAATTTCAGCAAAAATCTGACTTTTGGCAATTCACTCAAAAATGGTGCCAAACGCTTGCAAATGCTCCCCTGAAAGGTTTCGCATTCGAAACAGAAGGCTTTTTATCACAGGACAAGAAATCAGCCCTTGAAAACTTGACCGGCGGAAAAAGATTTTTTTGAAAAAATCCCTAAGCCCCGGGGTCACAATTTCAGCAAAAATCTGACTTTTGGCAATTCACTAAAAAATGGTGCCAAACACTGGCAAATGCTCCCCTGAAAGGTTTGGCAGTCGAAACAGAAGGGTTTTTATCACAGGACAAGAAATCAGCCCTTCAAAACTTGACCGGCGGAATAAGATTTTTTTGTAAATCCCTAAGCCCCGGGGTCACAATTTCAGCAAAAATCTGACTTTTGGCAATTCACTCAAAAATGGTGCCAAACGCTTGCAAATGCTCCCCTGAAAGGTTTGGCAGTCGAAACAGAAGGCTTTTTATCACCGGAAAAGAAATCAGCCCTTGAAAACTTGACCGGCGGAAAAAGATTTTTTGGAAAAAATCCCTAAGTCCCGGAGTCACAATTTCAGCTAAAATCTGAGTTTTGGCAATTCACTCAAAAATGGTGCCAAACGCTGGCAAATGCTCCCTTGAAAGGTTTGGCAGTCGAAACAGAAGGCTTTTTATCAAAGGACAAGAAATCAGCCCTTGAAAACTTGACCGGCGGAAAAACATTTTTTTTAAAAAATCCCTAAGCCCTGGCATCACAATTTCAGCAAAAATCTGACTTTTGGCAATTCATTCAAAAATGGTCCCAAACGCTTGCAAATGCTCCCCTGAAAGCTGTGGCAGTCGAAACAGAAGGCTTTTTATCACAGGACAAGAAATCAGCCCTTGAAAACTTGACCGGCGGAAAAAGATTTTTTTGAAAAAATCCCTAAGCCCCGGGGTCACAATTTCAGCAAAAATCTGACTTTTGGCAATTCACTCAAAAATGGTGCCAAACGCTTGCAAATGCTCCCCTGAAAGGTTAGGCAGTCGAAACAGAAGGCTTTTTATCACAGGACAAAAAATCAGCCCTCGACAACTTAACCGGCGGAAAATGATTTTTTTGAAAAAATCGCTAAGCCCCGGGGTCACAATTTCAGCAAAAATCTGCCTTTTGTCAATTCACTCAAAAATGGTGCCAAACGCTTGCAAATGCTCCCCTGAAAGCTTTGGCGATGGAAACAGAAAGCTTTTTATCACAGGACAAAAAATCAGCCCTCGACAACAAAACCGGCGGAAAAAGATTTTTTTGAAAAAATCCCTAAGCCCCGGGGTCACAATTTCAGCAAAAAGCTGACTTTTGGCAATTCACTCAAAAATGGTGCCAAACGCTTGCAAATGCTCCCCTGAAAGCTTTGGCAGTTGAAACAGAAGGCTTTTGATCACAGGACAAGAAATCAGCCCTTGAAAACTTGACCGGCGGAAAAAGATTTTTTTGAAAAAATCCCTAAGCCCTGGCATCACAATTTCAGCAAAAATCTGACTTTTGGCAATTCACTCAAAAATGGTGCCAAACTCTTGCAAATGCTCCCCTGAAAGGTTTGGCATTCAAAACAGAAGGCTTTTTATCACAGGACAAGAAATCAGCCCTTGAAAACTTGACCGTCGGAAAAAGATTTTTTTTGAAAAAATCCCTAAGCCCCGGGGTCACAATTTCAGCAAAAATCTGACTTTTGGCAATTCACTCAAAAATGGTGCCAAACGCTTGCAAATGCTCCCCTGAAAGGTTTGGCATTCGAAACAGAAGGCTTTTTATCACAGGACAAGAAATCAGCCCTTGAAAACTTGACCGGCGGAAAAAGATTTTTTGGAAAAAATCCCTAAGCCCCGGGGTCACAATTTCAGCAAAAATCTGACTTTTGGCAATTCACTAAAAAATGGTGCCAAACACTGGCAAATGCTCCCCTGAAAGGTTTGGCAGTCGAAACAGAAGGGTTTTTATCACAGGACAAGAAATCAGCCCTTCAAAACTTGACCGGCGGAATAAGATTTTTTTGTAAATCCCTAAGCCCCGGGGTCACAATTTCAGCAAAAATCTGACTTTTGGCAATTCACTCAAAAATGGTGCCAAACGCTTGCAAATGCTCCCCTGAAAGCTTTGGCGATGGAAACAGAAGGCTTTTTATCACAGGACAAGAAATCAGCCCTTGAAAACTTGACCGGCGGAAAAAGATTTTTTTGAAAATCCCTAAGCCCCGGGGTCACAATTTCAGCAAAAATCTGACTTTTGGCAATTCACTCAAAAATGGTGCCAAACGCTTGCAAATGCTCCCCTGCAAGCTTTGCCGATGGAAACAGAAGGCTTTTTATCACAGGACAAAAAATCAGCCCTCGACAACTTAACCGGCGGAAAAAGATTTTTTTGAAAAAATCGCTAAGCCCCGGGGTCACAATTTCAGCAAAAATCTGACTTTTGGCAATTCAGTCAAAAATGGTGCCAAACGCTTGCAAATGCTCCCCTGAAAGCTTTGGCGATGAAAACAGAAGGCTTTTTATCACAGGACAAAAAATCAGCCCTCGACAACAAAACCGGCGGAAAAAGATTTTTTTGAAAAAATCCCTAAGCCCCGGGGTCACAATTTCAGCAAAAATCTGACTTTTGGCAATTCACTCAAAAATGGTGCCAAACGCTTGCAAATGCTCGCCTGAAAGCTTTGGCAGTCGAAACAGAAGGCTTTTGATCACACGACAAGAAATCAGCCCTTGAAAACTTGACCGGCGGAAAAAGATTTTTTTGAAAAAATCCCTAAGCCCTGGCATCACAATTTCAGCAAAAATCTGACTTTTGGCAATTCACTCAAAAATGGTGCCAAACGCTTGCAAATGCTCCCCTGAAAGGTTTAGCAGTCGAAACAGAAGGCTTTTTATCACAGGACAAGAAATCAGCCCTTGAAAACTTGACCGGCGGAAAAAGATTTTTTTGAAAAAATCCCTAAGCCCTGGCATCACAATTTCAGCAAAAATCTGACTTTTGGCAATTCACTCAAAAATGGTGCCAAACTCTTGCAAATGCTCCCCTGAAAGGTTTGGCATTCGAAACAGAAGGCTTTTTATCACAGGACAAGAAATCAGCCCTTGAAAACTTGACCGGCGGAAAAAGATTTTTTTGAAAAAATCCCTAAGCCCCAGGGTCACAATTTCAGCAAAAATCTGACTTTTGGCAATTCACTCAAAAATGGTGCCAAACGCTTGCAAATGCTCCCCTGAAAGGTTTGGCTCTCGAAAAAGGAGGCTTTTTATCACAGGACAAGAAATCAGCCCTTGAAAACTTGACCGGCGGAAAAAGATTTTTTTGAAAAAATCCCTAAGCCCCGGGGTCACAATTTCAGCAAAAATCTGACTTTTGGCAATTCACTCAAAAATGGTGCCAAACGCTTGCAAATGCTCCCCTGCAAGCTTTGCCGATGGAAACAGAAGGCTTTTTATCACAGGACAAAAAATCAGCCCTCGACAACTTAACCGGCGGAAAAAGATTTTTTTGAAAAAATCGCTAAGCCCCGGGGTCACAATTTCAGCAAAAATCTGACTTTTGGCAATTCACTCAAAAATGGTGCCAAACGCTTGCAAATGCTCCCCTGAAAGGTTTGGCAGTCGAAACAGAAGGCTTTTGATCACAGGACAAGAAATCAGCCCTTGAAAACTTGACCGGCGGAAAAAGATTTTTTTGAAAAAATCGCTAAGCCCTGGGGTCACAATTTCAGCAAAAATCTGACTTTTGGCAATTCACTCAAAAATGGTGCCAAACACTGGCAAATGCTCCCCTGAAAGGTTTGGCATCCGAAACAGAAGGCTTTTTATCACAGGACAAGAAATCAGCCCTTGAAAACTTGACCGGCGGAAAAACATTTTTTTGAAAAAATCCCTAAGCCCTGGCATCACAATTTCAGCAAAAATCTGACTTTTGGCAATTCATTCAAAAATGGTCCCAAACGCTTGCAAATGCTCCCCTGAAAGCTTTGGCAGTCGAAACAGAAGGATTTTTATCACAGGACAAAAAATCAGCCCTCGACAACTTAAACGGCGGAAAAAGATTTTTTTGAAAAAATCTGTAAGCCCCGGGGTCACAATTTCAGCAAAAATCTGACTTTTGGCAATTCACTCAAAAATGGTGCCAAACGCTTGCAAATGCTCCCCTGAAAGGTTTGGCTCTCGAAAAAGGAGGCTTTTTATCACAGGACAAGAAATCAGCCCTTGAAAACTTGACCGGCGGAAAAAGATTTTTTTGAAAAAATCCCTAAGCCCCGGGGTCACAATTTCAGCAAAAATCTGACTTTTGGCAATTCACTCAAAAATGGTGCCAAACGCTTGCAAATGCTCCCCTGAAAGGTTAGGCAGTCGAAACAGAAGGCTTTTTATCACAGGACAAGAAATCAGCCCTTGAAAATTTGAATGGCGGAAAAACATTTTTTTGAAAAAATCCCTAAGCCCCGGGGTCACAATTTCAGCAAAAATCTGACTTTTGGCAATTCACTAAAAAATGGTGCCAAACGCTGGCAAATGCTCCCCTAAAAGGTTTGGCAGCCGAAACAGAAGGCTTTTTATCACAGGACAAGAAATCAGCCCTTGAAAACTTGACCGGCGGAAAAACATTTTTTTGAAAAAATCCCTAAGCCCTGGCATCACAATTTAAGCAAAAATCTTACTTTTGGCAATTCACTCAAAAATGGTGCCAAACGCTTGCAAATGCTCCCCTGAAAGGTTAGGCAGTCGAAACAGAAGGCTTTTGATCACTGGACAAGAAATCAGCCCTTGAAAACTTGACTGGCGGAAAAACATTTTTTTGAAAAAATCCCTAAGCCCCGGGGTCACAATTTCAGCAAAAATCTGACTTTTGGCAATTCACTCAAAAATGGTGCCAAACGCTTGCAAATGCTCCCCTGAAAGGTTTGGCTCTCGAAAAAGGAGGCTTTTTATCACAGGACAAGAAATCAGCCCTTGAAAACTTGACCGGCGGAAAAAGATTTTTTGGAAAAAATCCCTAAGCCCCGGGGTCACAATTTCAGCAAAAATCTGACTTTTGGCAATTCACTCAAAAATGGTGCCAAACGCTTGCAAATGCTCCCCTGCAAGCTTTGCCGATGGAAACAGAAGGCTTTTTATCACAGGACAAAAAATCAGCCCTCGACAACTTAACCGGCGGAAAAAGATTTTTTTGAAAAAAATCGCTAAGCCCCGGGGTCACAATTTCAGCAAAAATCTGACTTTTGGCAATTCACTCAAAAATGGTGCCAAACGCTTGCAAATGCTCCCCTGAAAGGTTTGGCAGTCGAAACAGAAGGCTTTTGATCACAGGACAAGAAATCAGCCCTTGAAAACTTGACCGGCGGAAAAAGATTTTTTTGAAAAAATCGCTAAGCCCTGGGGTCACAATTTCAGCAAAAATCTGACTTTTGGCAATTCACTCAAAAATGGTGCCAAACACTGGCAAATGCTCCCCTGAAAGGTTTGGCATCCGAAACAGAAGGCTTTTTATCACAGGACAAGAAATCAGCCCTTGAAAACTTGACCGGCGGAAAAACATTTTTTTGAAAAAATCCCTAAGCCCTGGCATCACAATTTCAGCAAAAATCTGACTTTTGGCAATTCATTCAAAAATGGTCCCAAACGCTTGCAAATGCTCCCCTGAAAGCTTTGGCAGTCGAAACAGAAGGATTTTTATCACAGGACAAAAAATCAGCCCTCGACAACTTAAACGGCGGAAAAAGATTTTTTTGAAAAAATCTGTAAGCCCCGGGGTCACAATTTCAGCAAAAATCTGACTTTTGGCAATTCACTCAAAAATGGTGCCAAACGCTTGCAAATGCTCCCCTGAAAGGTTTGGCTCTCGAAAAAGGAGGCTTTTTATCACAGGACAAGAAATCAGCCCTTGAAAACTTGACCGGCGGAAAAAGATTTTTTTGAAAAAATCCCTAAGCCCCGGGGTCACAATTTCAGCAAAAATCTGACTTTTGGCAATTCACTCAAAAATGGTGCCAAACGCTTGCAAATGCTCCCCTGAAAGGTTAGGCAGTCGAAACAGAAGGCTTTTTATCACAGGACAAGAAATCAGCCCTTGAAAATTTGAATGGCGGAAAAACATTTTTTTGAAAAAATCCCTAAGCCCCGGGGTCACAATTTCAGCAAAAATCTGACTTTTGGCAATTCACTAAAAAATGGTGCCAAACGCTGGCAAATGCTCCCCTAAAAGGTTTGGCAGCCGAAACAGAAGGCTTTTTATCACAGGACAAGAAATCAGCCCTTGAAAACTTGACCGGCGGAAAAACATTTTTTTGAAAAAATCCCTAAGCCCTGGCATCACAATTTAAGCAAAAATCTTACTTTTGGCAATTCACTCAAAAATGGTGCCAAACGCTTGCAAATGCTCCCCTGAAAGGTTAGGCAGTCGAAACAGAAGGCTTTTGATCACTGGACAAGAAATCAGCCCTTGAAAACTTGACTGGCGGAAAAACATTTTTTTGAAAAAATCCCTAAGCCCCGGGGTCACAATTTCAGCAAAAATCTGACTTTTGGCAATTCACTCAAAAATGGTGCCAAACGCTTGCAAATGCTCCCCTGAAAGGTTTGGCTCTCGAAAAAGGAGGCTTTTTATCACAGGACAAGAAATCAGCCCTTGAAAACTTGACCGGCGGAAAAAGATTTTTTTGAAAAAATCCCTAAGCCCCGGGGTCACAATTTCAGCAAAAATCTGACTTTTGGCAATTCACTCAAAAATGGTGCCAAACGCTTGCAAATGCTCCCCTGCAAGCTTTGCCGATGGAAACAGAAGGCTTTTTATCACAGGACAAAAAATCAGCCCTCGACAACTTAACCGGCGGAAAAAGATTTTTTTGAAAAAATCGCTAAGCCCCGGGGTCACAATTTCAGCAAAAATCTGACTTTTGGCAATTCACTCAAAAATGGTGCCAAACGCTTGCAAATGCTCCCCTGAAAGGTTTGGCAGTCGAAACAGAAGGCTTTTGATCACAGGACAAGAAATCAGCCCTTGAAAACTTGACCGGCGGAAAAAGATTTTTTTGAAAAAATCGCTAAGCCCTGGGGTCACAATTTCAGCAAAAATCTGACTTTTGGCAATTCACTAAAAAATGGTGCCAAACACTGGCAAATGCTCCCCTGAAAGGTTTGGCATCCGAAACAGAAGGCTTTTTATCACAGGACAAGAAATCAGCCCTTGAAAACTTGACCGGCGGAAAAACATTTTTTTGAAAAAATCCCTAAGCCCTGGCATCACAATTTCAGCAAAAATCTGACTTTTGGCAATTCATTCAAAAATGGTCCCAAACGCTTGCAAATGCTCCCCTGAAAGCTTTGGCAGTCGAAACAGAAGGATTTTTATCACAGGACAAAAAATCAGCCCTCGACAACTTAAACGGCGGAAAAAGATTTTTTTGAAAAAATCTGTAAGCCCCGGGGTCACAATTTCAGCAAAAATCTGACTTTTGGCAATTCACTCAAAAATGGTGCCAAACGCTTGCAAATGCTCCCCTGAAAGGTTTGGCTCTCGAAAAAGGAGGCTTTTTATCACAGGACAAGAAATCAGCCCTTGAAAACTTGACCGGCGGAAAAAGATTTTTTTGAAAAAATCCCTAAGCCCCGGGGTCACAATTTCAGCAAAAATCTGACTTTTGGCAATTCACTCAAAAATGGTGCCAAACGCTTGCAAATGCTCCCCTGAAAGGTTAGGCAGTCGAAACAGAAGGCTTTTTATCACAGGACAAGAAATCAGCCCTTGAAAATTTGAATGGCGGAAAAACATTTTTTTGAAAAAATCCCTAAGCCCCGGGGTCACAATTTCAGCAAAAATCTGACTTTTGGCAATTCACTAAAAAATGGTGCCAAACGCTGGCAAATGCTCCCCTAAAAGGTTTGGCAGCCGAAACAGAAGGCTTTTTATCACAGGACAAGAAATCAGCCCTTGAAAACTTGACCGGCGGAAAAACATTTTTTTGAAAAAATCCCTAAGCCCTGGCATCACAATTTAAGCAAAAATCTTACTTTTGGCAATTCACTCAAAAATGGTGCCAAACGCTTGCAAATGCTCCCCTGAAAGGTTAGGCAGTCGAAACAGAAGGCTTTTGATCACTGGACAAGAAATCAGCCCTTGAAAACTTGACTGGCGGAAAAACATTTTTTTGAAAAAATCCCTAAGCCCCGGGGTCACAATTTCAGCAAAAATCTGACTTTTGGCAATTCACTCAAAAATGGTGCCAAACGCTTGCAAATGCTCCCCTGCAAGCTTTGCCGATGGAAACAGAAGGCTTTTTATCACAGGACAAAAAATCAGCCCTCGACAACTTAACCGGCGGAAAAAGATTTTTTTGAAAAAATCGCTAAGCCCCGGGGTCACAATTTCAGCAAAAATCTGACTTTTGGCAATTCACTCAAAAATGGTGCCAAACGCTTGCAAATGCTCCCCTGAAAGGTTTGGCAGTCGAAACAGAAGGCTTTTGATCACAGGACAAGAAATCAGCCCTTGAAAACTTGACCGGCGGAAAAAGATTTTTTTGAAAAAATCGCTAAGCCCTGGGGTCACAATTTCAGCAAAAATCTGACTTTTGGCAATTCACTAAAAAATGGTGCCAAACACTGGCAAATGCTCCCCTGAAAGGTTTGGCATCCGAAACAGAAGGCTTTTTATCACAGGACAAGAAATCAGCCCTTGAAAACTTGACCGGCGGAAAAACATTTTTTTGAAAAAATCCCTAAGCCCTGGCATCACAATTTCAGCAAAAATCTGACTTTTGGCAATTCATTCAAAAATGGTCCCAAACGCTTGCAAATGCTCCCCTGAAAGCTTTGGCAGTCGAAACAGAAGGATTTTTATCACAGGACAAAAAATCAGCCCTCGACAACTTAAACGGCGGAAAAAGATTTTTTTGAAAAAATCTGTAAGCCCCGGGGTCACAATTTCAGCAAAAATCTGACTTTTGGCAATTCACTCAAAAATGGTGCCAAACGCTTGCAAATGCTCCCCTGAAAGGTTTGGCTCTCGAAAAAGGAGGCTTTTTATCACAGGACAAGAAATCAGCCCTTGAAAACTTGACCGGCGGAAAAAGATTTTTTTGAAAAAATCCCTAAGCCCCGGGGTCACAATTTCAGCAAAAATCTGACTTTTGGCAATTCACTCAAAAATGGTGCCAAACGCTTGCAAATGCTCCCCTGAAAGGTTAGGCAGTCGAAACAGAAGGCTTTTTATCACAGGACAAGAAATCAGCCCTTGAAAATTTGAATGGCGGAAAAACATTTTTTTGAAAAAATCCCTAAGCCCCGGGGTCACAATTTCAGCAAAAATCTGACTTTTGGCAATTCACTAAAAAATGGTGCCAAACGCTGGCAAATGCTCCCCTAAAAGGTTTGGCAGCCGAAAAAGAAGGCTTTTTATCACAGGACAAGAAATCAGCCCTTGAAAACTTGACCGGCGGAAAAACATTTTTTTGAAAAAATCCCTAAGCCCTGGCATCACAATTTAAGCAAAAATCTTACTTTTGGCAATTCACTCAAAAATGGTCCCAAACGCTTGCAAATGCTCCCCTGAAAGCTTTGGCAGTGGAAACAGAAGGCTTTTGATCACAGGACAAGAAATCAGCCCTTGAAAACTTGACAGGCGGAAAAAGATTTTTTTGAAAATCCCAAACCCCGGGGTCACAATTTCAGCAAAAATCTGACTTTTGGCAATTCACTCAAAAATGGTGCCAAACGCTTGCAAATGCTCCCCTGAAAGGTTTGGCATTCGAAACAGAAGTCTTTTTATCACAGGACAAGAAATCAGCCCTTGAAAACTTGACCGGCGGAAAAAGATTTTTTTGAAAAAATCCCTAAGCCCCGGGGTCACAATTTCAGCAAAAATCTGACTTTTGGCAATTCACTCAAAAATGGTGCCAAACGCTTGCAAATGCTCCCCTGCAAGCTTTGCCGATGGAAACAGAAGGCTTTTTATCACAGGACAAAAAATCAGCCCTCGACAACTTAACCGGCGGAAAAAGATTTTTTTGAAAAAATCGCTAAGCCCTGGGGTCACAATTTCAGCAAAAATCTGACTTTTGGCAATTCACTCAAAAATGGTGCCAAACGCTTGCAAATGCTCCACTGAAACCTTTGGCGATGGAAACAGAAGGCTTTTTATCACAGGACAAAAAATCAGCCCTCGACAACAAAACCGGCGGAAAAAGATTTTTTTGAAAAAATCCCTAAGCCCCGGGGTCACAATTTCAGCAAAAAGCTGACTTTTGGCAATTCACTCAAAAATGGTGCCAAACGCTTGCAAATGCTCCCCTGAAAGCTTTGGCAGTCGAAACAGAAGGCTTTTGATCACAGGACAAGAAATCAGCCCTTGAAAACTTGACCGGCGGAAAAAGATTTTTTTGAAAAAATCCCTAAGCCCTGGCATCACAATTTCAGCAAAAATCTGACTTTTGGCAATTCACTCAAAAATGGTGCCAAACGCTTGCAAATGCTCCCCTGAAAGGTTTGGCATTCGAAACAGAAGGCTTTTTATCACAGGACAAGAAATCAGCCCTTGAAAACTTGACCGGCGGAAAAAGACTTTTTTGAAAAAATCCCTAAGCCCCGGGGTCACAATTTCAGCAAAAATCTGACTTTTGGCAATTCACTAAAAAATGGTGCCAAACACTGGCAAATGCTCCCCTAAAAGGTTTGGCAGCCGAAACAGAAGGCTTTTTATCACAGGACAAGAAATCAGCCCTTGAAAACTTGACCGGCGGAAAAACATTTTTTTGAAAAAATCCCTAAGCCCTGGCATCACAATTTCAGCAAAAATCTTACTTTTGGCAATTCACTCAAAAATGGTGCCAAACGCTTGCAAATGCTCCCCTGAAAGCTTTGGCAGTGGAAACAGAAGGCTTTTGATCACAGGACAAGAAATCAGCCCTTGAAAACTTGACAGGCGGAAAAAGATTTTTTTGAAAATCCCAAACCCCGGGGTCACAATTTCAGCAAAAATCTGACTTTTGGCAATTCACTCAAAAATGGTGCCAAACGCTTGCAAATGCTCCCCTGAAAGGTTTGGCATTCGAAACAGAAGTCTTTTGATCACAGGACAAGAAATCAGCCCTTGAAAACTTGACCGGCGGAAAAAGATTTTTTTGAAAAAATCCCTAAGCCCCGGGGTCACAATTTCAGCAAAAATCTGACTTTTGGCAATTCACTAAAAAATGGTGCCAAACACTGGCAAATGCTCCCCTGAAAGGTTTGGCAGTCGAAACAGAAGGCTTTTTATCACAGGACAAGAAATCAGCCCTTAAAAACTTGACCGGCGGAATAAGATTTTTTTGTAAATCCCAAAGCCCCGGGGTCACAATTTCAGCAAAAATCTGACTTTTGGCAATTCACTCAAAAATGATGCCAAACGCTTGCAAATGCTCCCCTGAAAGCTTTGGCGATGGAAACAGAAGGCTTTTTATCACAGGACAAAAAATCAGCCCTTGAAAACTTGACCGGCGGAAAAAGATTTTTTTGAAAATCCCTAAGCCCCGGGGTCACAATTTCAGCAAAAATCTGACTTTTGGCAATTCACTCAAAAATGGTGCCAAACGCTTGCAAATGCTCCCCTGCAAGCTTTGCCGATGGAAACAGAAGGCTTTTTATCACAGGACAAGAAATCAGCCCTCGACAACTTAACCGGCAGAAATAGATTTTTTTGAAAAAATCCCTGAGCCCCGGGGTCACAATTTCAGCAAAAATCTGACTTTTGGCAATTCACTCAAAAATGGTGCCAAACGCTTGCAAATGCTCCCCTGAAAGGTTTGGCATTCGAAAGAGAAGGCTTTTTATCACAGGACAAAAAAATCAGCCCTCGACAACAAAACCGGCGGAAAAGATTTTTTTGAAAAAATCCCTAAGCCCCGGGGTCACAATTTAAGCAAAAATCTGACTTTTGGCAATTCACTCAAAAATGGTGCCAAACGCTTGCAAATGCTCCCCTGAAAGCTTTGGCAGTCGAAACAGAAGGCTTTTGATCACAGGACAAGAAATCAGCCCTTGAAAACTTGACCGGCGGAAAAAGATTTTTTTGAAAAAATCCCTAAGCCCCGGGGACACAATTTCAGCAAAAATCTGACTTTTGGCAATTCACTCAAAAATGGTGCCAAACGCTTGCAAATGCTCCCCTGAAAGGTTTGGCATTCGAAACAGAAGGCTTTTTATCACAGGACAAAAAATCAGCCCTCGACAACTTAACCGGCGGAAAAGGATTTTTTTGAAAAAATCTGTAAGCCCCGGGGTCACAATTTCAGCAAAAATCTGACTTTTGGCAATTCACTCAAAAATGGTGCCAAACGCTTGCAAATGCTCCCCTGAAAGCTTTGGTGATGGAAAAAGAAGGCTTTTTATCACAGGACAAAAAATCAGCCTTCGACAACAAAACCGGCGGAAAAAGATTTTTTTGAAAAAATCCCTAAGCCCCGGGGTCACAATTTCAGCAAAAATCTGACTTTTGGCAATTCACTCAAAAATGGTGCCAAACGCTTGCAAATGCTCCCCTGCAAGCTTTGCCGATGGAAACAGAAGGCTTTTTATCACAGGACAAAAAATCAGCCCTCGACAACTTAACCGGCGGAAAAAGATTTTTTTGAAAAAATCGCTAAGCCCCGGGGTCACAATTTCAGCAAAAATCTGACTTTTGGCAATTCACTCAAAGATGGTGCCAAACGCTTGCAAATGCTCGCCTGAAAGGTTTGGCAGTCGAAACAGAAGGCTTTTGATCACAGGACAAGAAATCAGCCCTTGAAAACTTGACCGGCGGAAAAAGATTTTTTTGAAAAAATCCCTAAGCCGGGGTCACAATTTCAGCAAAAATCTGACTTTTGGCAATTCACTCAAAAATGGTGCCAAACGGTTTCAAATGCTCCACTGAAAGGTTTGGCAGTCGAAACAGAAGTCTTTTTATCACAAGACAAGAAATCAGCCCTTGAAAACTTGACCGGCGGAAAAAGATTTTTTTGAAAAAATCCCTAAGCCCTGGCATCACAATTTCAGCAAAAATCTGACTTTTGGCAATTCACTCAAAAATGGTGCCAAACGCTTGCAAATGCTCCCCTGAAAGGTTTGGCAGTCGAAACAGAAGGCTTTTTATCACAGGACAAGAAATCAGCCCTTGAAAACTTGACCGGCGGAAAAAGATTTTTTTGAAAAAATCCCTAAGCCCCGGGGTCACAATTTCAGCAAAAATCTGACTTTTGGCAATTCACTCAAAAATGGTGCCAAACGCTTGCAAATGCTCCCCTGAAAGGTTTGGCAGTCGAAACAGAAGGCTTTTTATCACAGGACAAGAAATCAGCCCTTGAAAACTTGACCGGCGGAAAAAGATTTTTTTGAAAAAATCCCTAAGCCCTGGCATCACAATTTCAGCAAAAATCTGACTTTTGGCAATTCACTCAAAAATGGTGCCAAACTCTTGCAAATGCTCCCCTGAAAGTTTTGGCATTCGAAACAGAAGGCTTTTTATCACAGGACAAGAAATCAGCCCTTGAAAACTTGACCGGCGGAAAAAGATTTTTTTGAAGAAATCCCTAAGCCCCGGGGTCACAATTTCAGCAAAAATCTGACTTTTGGCAATTCACTCAAAAATGGTGCCAAACGTTTGATGGGACGATGAGCTGCTTGTGCGTAAAATCCAAGTCCCTCAGAGTTTGGTCAAGTTTGCAAACCTCTGTCTGTAACGGAGCCCCTTAAACATGGCTCTGTCAGTCGCTTGCAGATTCCGACAGTGATTGCTTTCGGAATCGCTTCCAACATAAAAGCTCCTTAACGGAAACACATCTTCTGGACTCTCTGCATGACAGTTTCCGGCGAGGAGTGGGTGTCCCTACAGGAGGTCCTGAAACCTCCCCACTGTTTTCGCTGGAAGTGTCTCGGAGCCATCCCTCCTGCTCACTTTCCCTCAGCTCAGCTCTTCTCCCCCTACTGGTTCCCTCTTCAGCTGCTGAGTCTCTCCCAACCTGTGTGAGCCCTTCCACCTCCCTTCCTTCCGATGGCAGTTCCCTGACATCCACCTCCCCTCCAGGGCCCCCTTCACCCCCTCCCGCCCCCTCCTCTATGGGCGGTGAGGAGGCAAAACCCCGGAAGGAACTTCCTTCACCTTCCGATGTCTCGAACACTTCTCTCCACCTGTTGCGGTTCCTGGTCTCGAAGTACTCCTCCTCCTCAGAGTCCATCTCCCCTTCCCCTTCCGAATCCGTGAATCCTTCCAACTCCTCCTCCTCATCGGTGGTCCCAAAGTATTCCCTCCGGAACCTCTCCACAGGCTGAGGTTTCCTTGGGAACCTTTGATGGAACTTTTCTATCAATACCTCGTCATTGATATCTTCTGCCATTACCCAAGTGTTTTCTGACTCCGGTTCTCCTTCCCACGCTACCAAATACTCCACCTGATCCCCCTTCCACCTGGCGTTGAGGATTTCTGCCACATGGCTGCTGCATTCCCTTTCTTCTATGATCGGTCCCCGAGTGGACATCCCTTCTCGTCCCCCCTCATACGGTGACAGTAACGACCTGTCAAATACTGGGTGCAGTTTCATGTGGTTGGGTAACCGGAGCCTGAAAGCCACTGGGTTGACTTGTTGAGTGACCTCAAAGGGACCCAACCTCCTGGGTCTTAATTTCTTACAACCTCCTTTGAACGGCAACCCTTGGGTTGACAGCCACACCCGATCTCCCACCCTTATGGTTTCACCTTCCCTTCGGTTCTTGGCTGCCTGCCTCTTGTATTCTTCCTTCGCCCTTTCTAAGTTGAGTTGGAGCTGACGATGGATTGCTTCCATTTCTTCTACAAAATGCTCGGCTGCCGGGACGCTCCATCTCTCCCCTCCTCCCCCTGGGAATGCCCTGGGATGACACCCATAATTAGCCAAGAAGGGGCTCATCCCTGTGGACACATTCTCTGCATTGTTGTAGGCAAATTCCGCCAGCGCCAACTTCTCTACCCAGTCATTCTCTCTGTCATTGACATAACACCTCAGGTATTGCTGGAGGACACCGTTTGCTCTTTCCGCCTGCCCGTTGGTTTCAGGGTGCCGGGCAGTCGAAAAGTTGACCTCCACCTGCAGTAAGCTCATGAGCTTCCTCCAGAACCTGGAAGTAAATTGTTTTCCCCTGTCTGAGACCACCCTCAATGGCACTCCGTTCAACCTAAAAATGTGTTCTACAAATAACTTCGCTGTCTCTTCCGCCGTGACTGCATGCGAACAGGCTACAAAGTGGCACATCTTTGTTAGTAGGTCTACCACCTCCATGATGGCTGTTTTCCCCTTGGACTTCGGCAGATCAGTCATAAAATCTATCGACACTGCCTCCCAAGGTCGTTCTGGGGTTGGTAAGGGTTCTAATAGCCCCGCCGGCGCCCGCCTCTCCCCTTTGGCTCGCTGGCATTGCTCGCACCCTCTTACATACTCCCGTACATCTTCCCTCACCTTAGGCCACCAAAATTCCCTGGTGACCAACCACATGGTTTTGTGTTGTCCAAAATGCCCCGCCGTGGGGCTGTCGTGCAACTGCTTGAGTACCCTCCCCCTTAAGTCTCCTTCGGGGATATACAGTGCCCCTTTGTAATACAACGCTCCATTTCTTTCCTCAAAACCCCCTGGTTCCTCTCCCTCACCCCTAAGACCTCTGAGCTTATTCTGGGCATATTCATCATTCTCTGTTTCCTCTACCAGTTCTCTTTGCCCCACCAATGCCGCCCCACACACCCAGCAGTCCTCTGGGATGACGTGTCTCTCTTCGGGTCCCCCCTCCCCTTCCAAATATTCAGGTTTGCGTGAGAGAGCGTCCGCCCTAACATTTTCTGGACCTGGCACATAACGAATTTCAAAGTGAAATTTGGAGAACTCCTGGGCCCATCGCACTTGCCGTTGGTTGAGCACTCGTGCCGTTCTCCAATACTCTAAGTTCTTGTGGTCCGTGCACACTTGCACCTTATGTTGTGCCCCAATTAATAAATGCCTCCATCTCTTGAACGCTTCATGAATGGCAAGTAGTTCTCGGTCCTACACCGTGTAGTTCCTCTCAGATTTGTTCAGCTTTCGCGAAAAAAAGGCACACGGTCTCCACTCTGACTCCTCCTTCCCAGGCTGCAGAAGCACCGCCCCCACAGCCCGGTCTGATGCGTCCGTCTCCACTCGCATCGGTTTTTGTAAATCCACATGCAGGAGCTGTTCTTCCGAAGCGAACGCCCTTTTCAGTTCCTCAAAAGCTCGCTCCGCCTCCGCCGTCCAAACGAATTTCCTCTTACTGCTGAGACAGTCCGTAATGGGAGCCGTCAAGTGGGCAAAATTTCTGATGAACTTCCGATAGAAGTTTCCAAATCCAAGGAATCTTTGCACATCCTTCCTTGTTTTCGGTGTTTTCCATTCCAGTACCGCTTGGACCTTGCCAGGATCCATGGCCAATCCCTTGTCCGACAAGCGGTACCCCAGGAATTCCACCTCCTTGGCATGAAACTGACACTTCTCTAGCTTCACCCACAGCTGATTGGCTTGCAGTCTGCCCAACACTTCCCTGACGTCTTTTACATGCTGCTCCTCAGTCTCTGAATATACTAACACGTCATCTAAGAAGGCCACACAATTCTTGTAAAGCAAAGGCCCCAGGACGTGGTTCATAAACGATTGAAAGCACGCGGAGCCTGCTTGTAGGCCGAAGGGCATAACTAAATATTCAAATGCCCCCAAAGGGGTGAACATGGTGGTTTTCCATTCATCCCCCTTCCTTATTCGTATCAGATTGTACACCCCCCTCAGGTCCAGTTTAGTAAAAATCTTTCCCTTCTTGACCCTTGTCAAAATGTCATCAATTCTGGGCATCGGGAAAGTCACTGGTTCTGACACTGCATTTAAGGCCCTGAAGTCCACTACAAGCCTGGGTTTGTCCGTGTTTTTTTTGTCCACAAAAAACACTGGGCTGCCCCCCACCGCCCTGGACTCTCTGATGAACCCTCTTTTCAGGTTCTTGTCAATGAACTCCCTTAGCTCCTGCATCTCTCTGTCTGACATGGCGTACAGCTTGCCTACAGGGAGCTGTGCCCCAGGGAGTAAATTGATTTGACAGTCAAAGGGCCTATGTGGGGGTAGTTTGTCTGCCTCCCTCTCGCTGAAGACGTTGCTCAGGTCGGCGTATTGTTGGGGAACCTTCCCCTTCTCCGTTACTTCCGTCCCGGCTAGAGTGGCTCTGGCCCCTCCTTGAGCCTCCCGCTCTTTGCAGTGTTCTAGACAATGTGCTGACCCAAAGGAGACCACTCTCTGATGCCAGCCCACTAGCGGATCATGTAACGCTAGCCAGCTCATCCCCAAAATAATGGGAGCTCCTCCCAAGGTAGCCACATTAAACGCTATTAGCTCAGTGTGTCTTGCTACCCTCATTATCATTGGGACGGTCTGCTGGCTGACTTCTCCTCCCAGCAGCTCCCTTCCATCGATCGTGGTCACCTGCAAAGGGTTACTTAAAGGGATAGTCTGTATCTGGTGCTCAGCAGCAAACTCCTTACTCATGAAATTGCAGGAGCTGCCTGAGTCCAATAGCGCCTTTATCTTTAGTGGGTGTCCGTTAGGCAGCTCTAGTAACACCTCTATCATTAGGACGGGTTTAGGAGGTTCCGGCGTGGGCACTTTCACTGCTCTTTGGCCTGGCTGCTGTGCCCCGACGGTGGCAGCCAGGCGTTGGCTTTTACTTGCTCCGGTACCTTTTCCTCCCTCTCCCCAACAGCTCCCGCCATTCCTTGCCATTCCTTTCTTTGGGGGCAGACTCTGGCAAAATGACCTGGCTGTTGGCAGAGATAACATTTCTTGGCGCCCTTTCCCTCCTTCTTCCGCTCTTCACTGGGCTTTGAAACTGCGCGCGCGCGCGCTGTTCCAATTTCCATCGGCTCTCCCGGCGGGAACGGTGGCTCTGGAATCTCTGGAATGCGAAGCTCCCTCCAACGTTCCCCCTTCCCTTCCCGCCTCTCCAAGGCTCTCGCCTCTTGGCGCGCTCCTATGGTCAGCGCTGATTTGGTCAGCTGGTCCATAGACTCCGCCCTGGGCGCCCGGGAAAGTTCATCCTTTACCGCCGAAGCAAGCCCTTCTTCAAAGAGCATTTGAATGGGTTCCGCCGATAGATCCCACCCCAATTTATGGATCAACATGGTAAACTCAGTCCAGTACTCACGCACAGATCGGCTCCCCTGTTTGCACGCCATTAACTGTCTGCGTACCACTCCCTGATCAATATCGCTGGAAAACATCAAATCCATTGCACGAAAAAACTTCCTCGTATCCTTCAGGATGTCATTGTTTGTTGCCCTCAGGGGCCTCACCCAGTCTTTCGCCCCCTTTTCGAGATGCCCAATCACAAAAGCCACCCGCGATTCCTCGTCGGGAAAGTCATCAAACTGCAGATTAAGGGCATATTGCATCTCTGTCCTAAAGGCATGATAGTCCTTGGCCTCCCCCCCAAACTTCTGCAACAATCCTGGCAACTTTCTGGCGAGCGGGGTGGTTTTCCCCTTCTCTGCATCTTGAGCCCTCCTCTCCTCGAGCCTCGCCGTCTGCAGCGCTAGCTGGACCTCCAACGCCCGGTACCTTTCTTCCAGGCTTGGACCCGCTCCAGCTCCTGCTTCTCCGGTTCCGGCTGGGTTGCTCATGATGCCTTCTCCTGCACAAACTGCTCACAGAGTCTGTCGGAATGCTGTGATGGGACGATGAGCTGCTTGTGCGTAAAATCCAAGTCCCTCAGAGTTTGGTCAAGTTTGCAAACCTCTGTCTGTAACGGAGCCCCTTAAACATGGCTCTGTCAGTCGCTTGCAGATTCCGACAGTGATTGCTTTCGGAATCGCTTCCAACATAAAAGCTCCTTAACGGAAACACGTCTTCTGGACTCTCTGCGTGACAGTTTCCGGCGAGGAGTGGGTGTCCCTACAGGAGGTCCTGAAACCTCCCCACTGTTTTCGCTGGAAGTGTCTCGGAGCCATCCCTCCTGCTCACTTTCCCTCAGCTCAGCTCTTCTCCCCCTACTGGTTCCCTCTTCAGCTGCTGAGTCTCTCCCAACCTGTGTGAGCCCTTCCACCTCCCTTCCTTCCGATGGCAGTTCCCTGACAAAACGCTTGCAAATGCTACATTGAATGCTTTGGCAGTCGAAACAGAAGGCTTTTTATCACAGGACAAGAAATCAGCCCTCGACAACTTAACCGGCGGAAAAAGATTTTTTGAAGAAATCCCTAAGCCCCAGGGTCACAATTTCAGCAAAAATCTGACTTTTGGCAATTCCCTCAAAAATGGTGCCAAACAGTTACAAATGCTCCCCTGAATGGTTTGTTGATGGAAAGAGAAGGCTTTTTATCACAAGACAAGAAATCAGCCCTCAACAACTTAAGCAGCGGAAAAAAAATTTTTTGAAAAAAATCCCTAAGCCCCGGGGTCACAATTTCAGCAAAAATCTGACTTACGGGAATTCAGGCAAATATGATGCCGAACGGTTGCAAATGCTGCCCTGAAATGTTTGGCGGTGAAAACAGAAGGCATTTTATCATGGGACAAGAAATCAGCCATCGAAAACTAACCGGCGGAAAAAGATTCTTTTGAAAAAATCCCTAAGCCCCGTGGTCACAATTTCAGCAAAAATCTGACTTTTGGCAACTCACTCAAAAATGGTGCCAAACACTTGCATATGCTCCCCTGAAAGTTTTGGCAGTCGAAACAGAAGGCTTTTTATCACATGACAAGAAATCAGCCCTTGAAAACTTGACCGGCCAAAAAAGATTGTTTTGAAAAAATCCCTAAGCCCGGGGTCACAATTTCAGCAAAAATCTGACTTTTGGCAATTCACTCAAAAATGGTGCCAAACGCTTGCAAATGCTACCTTGAAAGGTTTGGCAGTCGAAACAGAAGGCTTTTTATCAAAGAACAAGAAATCAGCCCTTGAAAACTTGACTGGCGGAAAAACATTTTTTTGAAAAAATCCCTAAGCCCCGGGGTCACAATTTCAGCAAAAATCTGACTTTTGGCAACTCACTCAAAAATGGTGCCAAACACTTGCATATGCTCCCCTGAAAGTTTTGGCAGTCGAAACAGAAGGCTTTTTATCACATGACAAGAAATCAGCCATTGAAAACTTGACCGGCCAAAAAAGATTGTTTTGAAAAAATCCCTAAGCCCGGGGTCACAATTTCAGCAAAAATCTGACTTTTGGCAATTCACTCAAAAATGGTGCCAAACGCTTGCAAATGCTACCTTGAATGCTTTGGCAGTCGAAACAGAAGGCTTTTTATCACAGGACAAGAAATCAGCCCTTGAAAACTTGACTGGCGGAAAAAGATTTATTTGAAAAAATCCCTAAGCCCCGGGGTCACAATTTCAGCAAAAATCTGACTTACGGAAATTCACTCAAAAATGGTGCCAAACGCTTGCAAATGCTCCCCTGAAAGCTTTGGCGATGGAAACAGAAGGCTTTTTATCACAGGACAAGAAATCAGCCCTCAACAACTTAACCGGCGGAAAAAGATTTTTTTTGAAAAAATCCCTATTTTTTCAGCAAAAATCTGACTTTTGGCAATTCACTCGAAAATGGTGCCAAACGCTTGCAAATGCTCCCCTGAAAGGTTTGGCAGTCGAAACAGAAGGCTTTTTATGACAGGACAAGAAATCAGCCCTTGAAAACTTGACCGGCGGAAAAACATTTATTTGAAAAAATCCCTAAGTCACAATTTCAGCAAAAATCTGAGATTTGGCAATTCACTCAAAAATGGTGCCAAACGCTTGCAAGTGCTCCCCTGAAAGCTTTGGCGATGGAAACAGAAGGCTTTTTATCACTGGACAAGAAATCAGCCCTCAAAAACTTAACCGGTGGAAAAAGATTTTTTTGAAAAAATCCCTAAGCCCCGGAGTCACAATTTCAGCAAAAATCTGACTTACGGGAATTCAGTCAAATATGGTGCCAAACGCTTGCAAATGCTCCCCTGAAAACTTTGGTGATGGAAAGAGAAGGCTTTTTATCACAGGACAAGAAATCAGCCCTCGATAACCTAACCGGCGGAAAAACATTTTTTTGAAAAAATCCCTAATCCCCGGGGTCACAATTTCAGCAAAAATCAGACTTTTGGCAATTCACTCAAAAATGGTGCCAAACGCTTGCAAATGCTCCCCTGAAAGGTTTGGCAGTCGAAACATAAGGCTTTTTATCACAGGACAAGAAATCAACCCTTGAAAACTTGACCGGCGGAAAAACATTTTTTTGAAAAAATCCCTAAGCCCGGGGTCACAATTTCAGCAAAAATCTGAGATTTGGCAATTCACTAAAAAATGGTGCCAAACGCTTGCAAGTGCGACCCTGAAAGCTTTGGCGATGGAAACAGAAGGCTTTTTATCACTGGACAAGAAATCAGCCCTCAAAAACTTAACCGGTGGAAAAAGATTTTTTTGAAAAAATCCCTAAGCCCCGGGGTCACAATTTCAGCAAAAATCTAACTTTTGGGAATTCACTTAAAAATGGTGCCAAACAGTTGCAAAGGCACCCCTGAAAACTTTGGTGATGGAAAGAGAAGGCTTTTAATCATAGGACAAGAAATCAACCCTTGAAAACTTGACCGGCGGAAAAACATTTTTTTGAAAAATCCCTAATGGGTCACCATTTCAGCAAAAATCTGACTTACGGGAATTCAGTCAAATATGTTGCCGAACGGTTGCAAATGCTGCCCTGAAATGTTTGGCGGTGGAAACAGAAGGCTTTTTATCACAGGACTAGAAATCAGCCCTCAACAACTTAACCGGCGGAAAAAGATTTTTTTGAAAAAATACCTATTTTTTCAGCAAAAATCTGACTTTTGACAATTCACTCAAAAATGGTGCCAAACGCTTTCAAATGTTCCCCTGAAAGGTTACGCAGTCGAAACAGAAGGCTTTTTATGACAGGACAAGAAATGAGTCCTCGAAAACTTAACGGGCGGAGAAAGATTTTTTTGAAAAAATCCCTAAGCCCCGGCTTCACAATTTCAGCAAAAATCTGGCTTTTGGCAATTCACTCAAAAATGGTGCCAAACACTTGAAATGCTCCCCTGAAAGCTTTGGCAGTCGAAAAAGAAGGCGTTTTATCACAGGACAAGAAATGAGCCCTCGAAAACTTAACGGGCAGAGAAAGATTTTTTTGAAAAAATCCCTAAGCCCCAGGGTCACAATTTCGGCAAAAATCTGATTTCTGGCAATTCACTCAAAAATGGTGAGGAACGCTTGAAAATGCTCCCCTGAAAGCTTTGGTGATGGAAAGAGAAGGCTTTTTATCATAGGACAAGAAATCAGCCCTCGAAAACGTAACAGGCGGAAAAACATTTTTTTGAAAATATCCCTAAGCCCCGGGGTCACCATTTCAGCAAAAATCTGACTTATGGGAATTCAGTCAAATATGTTGCCGAATGGTTGCAAATGCTGCCCTGAAATGTTTGCTGGTGGAAACAGAAGGCTTTTTATCAAAGGACTAGAAATCAGCCCTCAACAACTTAACCGGCGGAAAAAGATTTTTTTGAAAAAATCCCTATTTTTTCAGCAAAAATCTGACTTTTGGCAATTCACTCAAAAATGGCGCCAAACGCTTACAAATGCTGCCCTGAAAGCTTTGGCAGTCGAAACAGAAGGCTTTTTATCACAGGACAAGAAATCAGCCCTCGAAAACTTAACGGGCGCAGAAAGATTTTTTTGAAAAAATCCCTAAGCCCCGGGGTCACAATATCAGCCAAAATCTGACTTTTGGCAATTCACTCAAAAATGGTGCGAAACGCTTGCAGATTCTCCCCTGAAAGCTTTGGTGATGGAAAGAGAAGGTTTTTTGTCACAGGACAAGAAATCAGCCCTCGACAACTTAACCGGCGGAAAAAGATTTTTTGAAGAAATCCCTAAGCCCCGGGGTCACAATTTCAGCAAAAATCTGACTTAAGGGAATTCAGTCAAATATGGTGCCAAACGGTTGCAAATGCTGCCCTGAAATGTTTGGCAGTGGAAAAAGAAGGCTTTTTATCATAGGACAAGAAATCAGCCCTCAAAAACTTGACTGGCAGAAAAAGATTTTTTTGAAAAAATCCCTAAGCACCGGGGTCACTATTTCAGCAAAATCTGACTAACGGGAATTCAGTCAAATATGTTGCCGAACGGTTGCAAATGCTGCCCTGAAATGTTTGGCGGTGGAAACAGAAGGCTTTTTATGGCAGGACAAGAAATCAGCCCTCCAAAACTAACGGGCGGAAATTTGTTTTTAGAAAAATTCCCTAAGCCCCGGGGTCACAATTTCAGCAAAAATCTGACTTTTGGCAATTCAGTCAAACATGGTGCCAAACGCTTGCAAATGCTCCGCTGAATGCTTTGGTGATGGAAAGAGAAGGCTTTTTATCACAGGACAAGAAATCATCCCTCGAAAACCTAACCGGCGAAAAAACATTTTTTTGAAAAAATCCCTAAGCCCCAGGGTCACAATTTCGGCAAAAATCTGATTTCTGGCAATTCACTCAAAAATGGTGCCAAACAGTTATAAATGCTCCCCTGAAAGCTTTGGTGATGGAAAGAGAAGGCTTTTTATCACAGGACAAGAAATCAGCCCTCGACAACTTAACCGGCGGAAAAAGATTTTTTGAAGAAATCCCTAAACCCCGGGGTCACCATTTCAGCAAAAATCTGACTTACGGGAAATCAGTCAAATATGTTGCCGAACGGTTGCAAATGCTGCCCTGAAATGTTTGGCGGTGGAAACAGAAGGCTTTTTATGGCAGGACAAGAAATCAGCCCTCGAAAACTAAAGGGCGGAAATTTGTTTTTGGAAAAAATCCCTAAGCCCCGGGGTCACAATTTCAGCAAAAATCTGACTTTTGGCAGTTCAGTCAAACATGGTGCCGAACGGTTGCAAATGCTCCCCTGAAAGGTTTGGCAGTCGAAACAGAAGGCTTTTTATCACAGGACAAGAAATCAGCCCTCGAAAACTAACGGGCGGAAATTTGTTTTTGGAAAAATTCCCTAAGCCCCGGGGTCACAATTTCAGCAAAAATCTGACTTTTGGCAGTTCAGTCAAACATGGTGCCGAACGCTTGCAAATGCTCCCCTGAAAGGTTTGGCAGTCGAAACAGAAGGCTTTTTATCACAGGACAAGAAATCAGCCCTCGAAAACTAACGGGCGGAAATTTGTTTTTGGAAAAATTCCCTAAGCCCCGGGGTCACAATTTCAGCAAAAATCTGACTTTTGGCAATTCAGTCAAACATGGTGCCGAATGGTTGCAAATACTGCCCTGAAAGGTTTGGCAGTCAAAACAGAAGGCTTTTTATCACAGGACAAGAAATCAGTCCTTGAAAACTAACCGGCGGAAATTTGTTTTTTCAAAAAATCCCTAAGCCCCGCGATCACAATTTCAGCAAAAATCTGACTTACGGGAATTCAGTCAAATATGTTGCCGAACGGTTGCAAATGCTCCCCTGAAATGTTTGGCGGTGGAAACACAAGGCTTTCTATCACAGGACAATCAATCAACCCTTGAAAACTTGACCGGCAGAAAAAGATTTTTTTGAAAAAATCCCTAAGCCCCGGAGTCACAATTTCAGCAAAAATCTGACTTTTGGCAATTCACTCAAAAATGATGCCAAACACTTGCAAATGCTCCCCTCTAAGCTTTGGTGATGGAAAAGGAAGGCTTTTTATCACAGGACAAGAAATCAACCCTTGAAAACTTGACCGGCGGAAAAACATTATTTTGAAAAAATCCCTAAGCCCGGGGTCACAATTTCAGCAAAAATCTGAGATTTGGCAATTCACTAAAAAATGGTGCCAAACGCTTGCAAGTGCTACCCTGAAAGCTTTGGCGATGGAAACAGAAGGCTTTTTATCACTGGACAAGAAATCAGCCCTCAAAAACTTAACCGGTGGAAAAAGATTTTTTTGAAAAAATCCCTAAGCCCCGGGGTCACAATTTCAGCAAAAATCTAACTTTTGGGAATTCACTTAAAAATGGTGCCAAACAGTTGCAAAGGCACCCCTGAAAACTTTGGTGATGGAAAGAGAAGGCTTTTAATCATAGGACAAGAAATCAACCCTTGAAAACTTGACCGGCGGAAAAACATTTTTTTGAAAAATCCCTAATGGGTCACCATTTCAGCAAAAATCTGACTTACGGGAATTCAGTCAAATATGTTGCCGAACGGTTGCAAATGCTGCCCTGAAATGTTTGGCGGTGGAAAGAGAAGGCTTTTTATCACAGGACTAGAAATCAGCCCTCAACAACTTAACCGGCGGAAAAAGATTTTTTTGAAAAAATACCTATTTTTTCAGCAAAAATCTGACTTTTGACAATTCACTCAAAAATGGTGCCAAACGCTTTCAAATGTTCCCCTGAAAGGTTACGCAGTCGAAACAGAAGGCTTTTTATGACAGGACAAGAAATGAGTCCTCGAAAACTTAACGCGCGGAGAAAGATTTTTTTGAAAAAATCCCTAAGCCCCGGCTTCACAATTTCAGCAAAAATCTGGCTTTTGGCAATTCACTCAAAAATGGTGCCAAACACTTTAAATGCTCCCCTGAAAGCTTTGGCAGTCGAAAAAGAAGGCGTTTTATCACAGGACAAGAAATGAGCCCTCGAAAACTTAACGGGCAGAGAAAGATTTTTTTGAAAAAATCCCGAAGCCCCGGGGTCACAATTTCAGCAAAAATCTGACTTTTGGCAATTCACTCAAAAATGGTGCCAAACGCTTGCAAATGCTCCCCTGAAAGGTTTGGCAGTCGAAACAGAAGGCTTTTTATCACAGGACAAGAAATCAACCCTTGAAAAGTTGACCGACGTAAAAACATTTTTTTGAAAAAATCCCTAAGCCCCAGGGTCACAATTTCGGCAAAAATCTGATTTCTGGCAATTCACTCAAAAATGGTGAGGAACGCTTGAAAATGCTCCCCTGAAAGGTTTAGTGATGGAAAGAGAAGGCTTTTTATCATAGGACAAGAAATCAGCCCTCGAAAACGTAACCGGCCGAAAAACATTTTTTTGAAAATATCCCTAAGCCCCGGGGTCACCATTTCAGCAAAAATCTGACTTATGGGAATTCAGTCAAATATGTTGCCGAATGGTTGCAAATGCTGCCCTGAAATGTTTGCTGGTGGAAACAGAAGGCTTTTTATCAAAGGACTAGAAATCAGCCCTCAACAACTTAACCGGCGGAAAAAGATTTTTTTGAAAAAATCCCTATTTTTTCAGCAAAAATCTGACTTTTGGCAATTCACTCAAAAATGATGCCAAACACTTGCAAATGCTCCCCTCTAAGCTTTGGTGATGGAAAAGGAAGGCTTTTTATCACAGGATAAGAAATCATCCCTCGAAAACTAACCGGCGGAAAAACATTTTTTTGAAAAAATCCCTAAGCCCCGGGGTCACAATTTCAGCAAAAATCTGACTTTTGGCAATTCACTCAAAAATGGTGCCAAACACTTGAAATGCTCCCCTGAAAGCTTTGGCAGTCGAAAAAGAAGGCGTTTTATCACAGGACAAGAAATGAGCCCTCGAAAACTTAACGGGCAGAGAAAGATTTTTTTGAAAAAATCCCGAAGCCCCGGGGTCACAATTTCAGCAAAAATCTTACTTTTGGCAATTCACTCAAAAATGGTGCCAAACGCTTGCAAATGCTCCCCTGAAAGGTTTCGCAGTCGAAACAGAAGGCTTTTTATCACACGACAAGAAATGAACCCTTGAAAACTTGACCGGCGGAAAAACATTTTTTTGAAAAAATCCCTAAGCCCCGGGGTCACAATTTCAGCAAAAATCTTACTTTTGGCAATTCACTCAAAAATGGTGCCAAACTCTTGCAAAGGCTCCCCTGAAAGCTTTGGTGATGGAAAGAGAAGTCTTTTTATCACAGGACAAGAAATCAGCCCTCGACAACTTAACCGGCGGAAAAACATTTCTTTGAAAAAATCCCTAAGCCTCGGGGTCACAATTTCAGCAAAAATCTGACTTTTGGCAATTCACTCACAAATGGTGCCAAACGCTTGCAAATGCTCCCCTGAAAACTTAGGCAATGGATACAGAAGGCTTTTTATCGCAGGACAAAAAATCATCTTTCGAAAACTAACCTGCGGAAATTTGTTTTTTGAATAATTCCCTAAGCCCGGGGGTCACAATTTAAGCAAAAATCTGACTTTTGGCAGTTCACTCAAAAATGGTGCCAAACGCTTGCAAATGCTCCCCTGAAAGCTTTGGTGATGGAAAGAGAAGGCTTTTTATCACAGGACAAGAAATCAGCCCTCGAAAACGTAACCGGCGGAAAAACATTTTTTTGAAAATATCCCTAAGCCCCGGGGTCACCATTTCAGCAAAAATCTGACTTACGGGAATTCAGTCAAATATGTGGCCGAACGGTTGCAAATGCTGCCCTGAAATGTTTGCCGGTGGAAACAGAAGGCTTTTTATCAAAGGACTAGAAATCAGCCCTCAACAAGTTAACCGGCGGAAAAAGATTTTTTTGAAAAAATCCCTATTTTTTCAGCAAAAATCTGACTTTTGGCAATTCACTCAAAAATGGTGCCAAACGCTTGCAAATGCTCCCCTGAAAGCTTTGGCAATCGAAACAGAAGGCTTTTTATCACAGGACAAGAAATCAATCCTCGAAAACTTGACCGGCGGAACAACATTTTTTTGAAAAAATCCCTAAGCCCCAGGGTCACAATTTCGGCAAAAATCTGATTTCTGGCAATTCACTCAAAAATGGTGCCAAACAGTTATAAATGCTGCCCTGAAAGCTTTGGTGATGGAAAGAGAAGGCTTTTTATCACAGGACAAGAAATCAGCCCTCGACAACTTAACCGGCGGAAAAAGATTTTTTGAAGAAATCCCTAAGCCCCGGGGTCACAATTTCAGCAAAAATCTGACTTACGGGAATTCAGTCAAATATGTTGCCGAACGGTTGCAAATGCTGCCCTGTAATGTTTGGCGGTGGAAACAGAAGGCTTTTTATGGCAGGACAAGAAATCAGCCCTCGAAAACTAACGGGCGGAAAATTGTTTTTGGAAAAAATCCCTAAGCCCCGGGGTCACAATTTCAGCAAAAATCTGACTTTTGGCAGTTCGGTCAAACATGGTGCCGAACGGTTGCAAATGCTCCCCTGAAAGGTTTGGCAGTCGAAACAGAAGGCTTTTTATCACAGGACAAGAAATCAGCCCTCGAAAACTAACGGACGGAAATTTGTTTTTGAAAAAATTGCCTAAGCCCCGGGGTCACAATTTCAGCAAAAATCTGACTTTTGGCAGTTCAGTCAAACATGGTGCCGAACGCTTGCAAATGCTCCCCTGAAAGGTTTGGCAGTTGAAACAGAAGGCTTTTTATCACAGGACAAGAAATCAGCCCTCGAAAACTAACGGGCGGAAATTTGTTTTTGGAAAAATTCCCTAAGCCCCGGGGTCACAATTTCAGCAAAAATCTGACTTTTGGCAATTCAGTCAAACATGGTGCCGAACGCTTGCAAATGCTCCCCTGAAAGGTTACGCAGTCGAAACAGAAGGCTTTTTATCACAAGACAAGAAATCAGCCCTTGAAAACTTGACCGGCGGAAAAACACTTTTTTGAAAAAATCCCTAAGCCCCGGCTTCACAATTTCAGCAAAAATGTGACTTTTGGCAATTCACTCAAAAATGGTGCCGAACGGTTGCAAATGCTCCCCTGAAAGGTTTGGCAGTCAAAACAGAAGGCTTTTTATCACAGGACAAGAAATGAGCCCTCGAAAACTTAATGGGCAGAGAAAGTTTTTTTTGAAAAAATCCCTAAGCCCCGGGGTCACAATTTCAGCAAAAATCTGACTTTTGGCAATTCACTCAAAAATGGTGCCAAACGCTTGCAAATGCTCTCCTGAAAGCTTTGGTGATGGAAAGAGACGGCTTTTTATCATAGGACAAGAAATCAGCCCTCGAAAACGTAACCAGCGGAAAAACATTTTTTTGAAAATATCCCTAAGCCCTGGGGTCACCATTTCAGCAAAAATCTGACTTACGGGAATTCAGTCAAAAATGGTGCCGGACGCTTGCAAATGCTGCCCTGAAATGGTTGGCGGTGGAAACAGAAGGCTTTTTATCACAGGACTATAAATCAGCCCTCAACAACTTAACCGGCGGGAAAAGATTTTTTTGAAAAAATCCCTATTTTTTCAGCAAAAATCTGACTTTTGGCAATTTACTCAAAAATGGCGCCAAACGCTTGCAAATGCTCCCCTGAAAGCTTTGGCAGTCGAAACATAAGGCTTTTTATCACAGGAAAAGAAATCAGCCCTTGAAAACTTGACCGGCGGAGAAAGATTTTTTTGAAAAAATCCCTAAGCCCCGGGGTCACAATTTCAGCAAAAATCTGACTTACGGGAATTCAGTCAAATATGTTGCCGAACGGTTGCAAATGCTACCCTGAAAGCTTTGGCGGTGTAAACAGAAGGCTTTTTATCACAGGACAAGAAATCAGCCCTCGAAAACTAACCGGCGGAAATTTGTTTTTTGAAAAAAACCCTAAGCCCCGGGGTCAGAATTTCAACAAAAATCTGACTTTTGGCAATTCACTCAAAAATGGTGCCAAACGCTTGCAAATGCTCCCCTGAAAGGTTTCGCAGTCGAAACAGAAGGCTTTATATCACAGGACAAGAAATCAGCCCTCGAAAACTTAACGGTCAAAGAAAGATTTTTTTGAAAAAATCCCTAAGTTCCGGGGTCACAGTTTCAGCAAAAATCTGACTTTTGGCAATTCACTCAAAAAAGGTGCCAAACGCTTGCAAATGCTCCCCTGAAAGGTTTGGCAGTTGAAACAGAAGACTTTTTATCACAGGAGAAGAAATCAGCCCTCGAAAACTAACCGGCGGAAATTTGTTTTTTCAAAAAATCCCTAAGACCCGGGGTCACAATTTCAGCAAAAATCTGACTTTTGGCAATTCACTCAAAAATGGTGCCAACCGCTTGCAAATGCTCCCCTGAACGTTTTCGCAGTCGAAACACAAGGCTTTTTATCACAGGACAAGAAATCAACCCTTGAAAACTTGACCGGCGGAAAAAGATTTTTTTGAAAAAATCCCTAAGCCCCGGGGTCACAATTTCAGCAAAAATCTGACTTACGGGAATTCAGACAAATATGTTGCCGAACGGTTGCAAATGCTGCCCTGAAATGTTTGGCGGTGGAAACAGAAGGCTTTTTATGACAGGACAAGAAATCAGCCCTCGAAAACTAACCAGCGGCGAAAGATTTTTTTGAAAAAATCCCTAAGCCCCGGGGTCACAATTTCAGCAAAAATCTGACTTTTGGCAGTTCAGTCAAACATGGTGCCGAATGGTTGCAAATGCTGCCCTGAAACACTTGGCAGTCGAAACAGAAGGCTATTTATCACAGGACAAGAAATCAGTCCTTGAAAACTAACCGGCGGAAATTTGTTTTTTGAAAAAATCCCTGAGCCCCGGGGTCACAATTTCAGCAAAAATCTGACTTTTGGCAATTCACTCAAAAATGATGCCAAACACTTGCAAATGCTCCCCTCTAAGCTTTGGTGATGGAAAAGGAAGGCTTTTTATCACAGGATAAGAAATCAGTCCTTGAAAACTAACCGGCGGAAAAACATTTTTTTGAAAAAATCCCTAAGCCCCGGCTTCACAATTTCAGCAAAAATCTGACTTTTGGCAATTCACTCAAAAATCGTGCCAAACACTTGAAATGCTCCCCTGAAAGCTTTGGCAGTCGAAAAAGAAGGCGTTTTATCACAGGACAAGAAATGAGCCCTCGAAAACTTAACGGGCAGAGAAAGATTTTTTTGAAAAAATCCCGAAGCCCCGGGGTCACAATTTCAGCAAAAATCTGACTTTTGGCAATTCACTCAAAAATGGTGCCAAACGCTTGCAAATGCTCCCCTGAAAGGTTTCGCAGTCGAAACAGAAGGCTTTTTATCACACGACAAGAAATGAACCCTTGAAAACTTGACCGGCGGAAAAACATTTTTTTGAAAAAATCCCTAAGCCCCGGGGTCACAATTTCAGCAAAAATCTTACTTTTGGCAATTCACTCAAAAATGGTGCCAAACTCTTGCAAAGGCTCCCCTGAAATCTTTGGTGATGGAAAGAGAAGTCTTTTTATCACAGGACAAGAAATCAGCCCTCGACAACTTAACCGGCGGAAAAACATTTCTTTGAAAAAATCCCTAAGCCTCGGGGTCACAATTTCAGCAAAAATCTGACTTTTGGCAGTTCACTCACAAATGGTGCCAAACGCTTGCAAATGCTCCCCTGAAAACTTAGGCAATGGATACAGAAGGCTTTTTATCGCAGGACAAGAAATCATCTTTCGAAAACAAACCTGCGGAAATTTTTTTTTTGAAAAATTCCCTAAGCCCGGGGGTCACAATTTAAGCAAAAATCTGACTTTTGGCAGTTCACTCAAAAATGGTGCCAAATGCTTGCAAATGCTCCCCTGAAAGCTTTGGTGATGGAAAGAGAAGGCTTTTTATCACAGGACAAGAAATCAGCCCTCGAAAACGTAACCGGCGGAAAAACATTTTTTTGAAAATATCCCTAAGCCCCGGGGTCACCATTTCAGCAAAAATCTGACTTACGGGAATTCAGTCAAATATGTGGCCGAACGGTTGCAAATGCTGCCCTGAAATGTTTGCCGGTGGAAACAGAAGGCTTTTTATCAAAGGACTAGAAATCAGCCCTCAACAACTTAACCGGCGGAAAAAGATTTTTTTGAAAAAATCCCTATTTTTTCAGCAAAAATCTGACTTTTGGCAATTCACTCAAAAATGGTGCCAAACGCTTGCAAATGCTCCCCTGAAAGCTTTGGCAATCGAAACAGAAGGCTTTTTATCACAGGACAAGAAATCAACCCTTGAAAACTTGACCGGCGGAACAATATTTTTTTGAAAAAATCCCTAAGCCCCAGGGTCACAATTTCGGCAAAAATCTGATTTCTGGCAATTCACTCAAAAATGGTGCCAAACAGTTATAAATGCTCCCCTGAAAGCTTTGGTGATGGAAAGAGAAGGCTTTTTATCACAGGACAAGAAATCAGCCCTCGACAACTTAACCGGCGGAAAAAGATTTTTTGAAGAAATCCCTAAGCCCCGGGGTCACAATTTCAGCAAAAATCTGACTTACGGGAATTCAGTCAGATATGTTGCCGAACGGTTGCAAATGCTGCCCTGAAATGTTTGGCGGTGGAAACAGAAGGCTTTTTATGGCAGGACAAGAAATCAGCCCTCGAAAACTAACCGGCGGAAATTTGTTTTTTGAAAAAATCCCTAAGCCCCGGGGTCACAATTTCAGCAAAAATCTGACTTACGGGAATTCAGTCAAGTATGTTGCCGAATGGTTGCAAATGCTGCCCTGAAATGTTTGGTGGTGGAAACAGAAGGCTTTCTATCACAGCACAATGAATCAACCCTTGAAAACTTTACCGGCGGAAAAAGATTTTTTTGAAAAAATCCCTGAGCCCCGGGGTCACAATTTCAGCAAAAATCTGACTTTTGGCAATTCACTCAAAAATGATGCCAAACACTTGCAAATGCTCCCCTCTAAGCTTTGGCGATGGAAAAGGAAGGCTTTTTATCACAGGACAAGAAATCATCCCTCGAAAACTAACCGGCGGAAAAACATTTTTTTGAAAAAATCCCTAAGCCCCGGCTTCACAATTTCAGCAAAAATCTGACTTTTGGCAATTCACTCAAAAATGGTGCCAAACACTTGAAATGCTCCCCTGAAAGCTTTGGCAGTCGAAAAAGAAGGCGTTTTATCACAGGACAAGAAATGAGCCCTCGAAAACTTAACGGGCAGAGAAAGATTTTTTTGAAAAAATCCCGAAGCCCCGGGGTCACAATTTCAGCAAAAACCTGACTTTTGGCAATTCACTCAAAAATGGTGCCAAACGCTTGCAAATGCTGCCCTGAAAGGTTTCGCAGTCGAAACAGAAGGCTTTTTATCACACGACAAGAAATGAACCCTTGAAAACTTGACCGGCGGAAAAACATTTTTTTGAAAAAATCCCTAAGCCCCGGGGTCACAATTTCAGCAAAAATCTTACTTTTGGCAATTCACTCAAAAATGGTGCCAAACTCTTGCAAAGGCTCCCCTGAAAGCTTTGGTGATGGAAAGAGAAGTCTTTTTATCACAGGACAAGAAATCAGCCCTCAACAACTTAACCGGCGGAAAAACATTTCTTTGAAAAAATCCCTAAGCCTCGGGGTCAAAATTTCAGCAAAAATCTGACTTTTGGCAATTCACTCACAAATGGTGCCAAACGCTTGCAAATGCTCCCCTGAAAACTTAGGCAATGGATACAGAAGGCTTTTTATCGCAGGACAAGAAATCATCTTTCGAAAACTAACCGGCGGAAATTTGTTTTTTGAAAAATTCCCTAAGCTGAAAAATTCCCTAAACTGACTTTTGGCAGTTCACTCAAAAATGGTGCCAAACGCTTGCAAATGCTCCCCTGAAAGCTTTGGTGATGGAAAGAGAAGGCTTTTTATCACAGGACAAGAAATCAGCCCTCGAAAACGTAACCGGCGGAAAAACATTTTTTTGAAAATATCCCTAAGCCCCGGGGTCACCATTTCAGCAAAAATCTGACTTACGGGAATTCAGTCAAATATGTGGCCGAACGGTTGCAAATGCTGCCCTGAAATGTTTGCCGGTGGAAACAGAAGGCTTTTTATCAAAGGACTAGAAATCAGCCCTCAACAACTTAAACGGCGGAAAAAGATTTTTTTGAAAAAATCCCTATTTTTTCAGCAAAAATCTGACTTTTGGCAATTCACTCAAAAATGGTGCCAAACGCTTGCAAATGCTCCCCTGAAAGCTTTGGCAATCGAAACAGAAGGCTTTTTATCACAGGACAAGAAATCAACCCTTGAAAACTTGACCGGCGGAACAACATTTTTTTGAAAAAATCCCTAAGCCCCGGGGTCACAATTTCGGCAAAAATCTGATTTCTGGCAATTCACTCAAAAATGGTGCCAAACAGTTATAAATGCTCCCCTGAAAGCTTTGGTGATGGAAAGAGAAGGCTTTTTATCACAGGACAAGAAATCAGCCCTTGACAACTTAACCGGCGGAAAAAGATTTTTTGAAGAAATCCCTAAGCCCCGGGGTCACAATTTCAGCAAAAATCTGACTTACGGGAATTCAGTCAAATATGTTGCCGAACGGTTGCAAATGCTGCCCTGAAATGTTTGGCGGTGGAAACAGAAGGCTTTTTATGGCAGGACAAGAAATCAGCCCTCGAAAACTAACGGGCGGAAAGTTGTTTTTGGAAAAATTCCCTAAGCCCCGGGGTCACAATTTCAGCAAAAATCTGACTTTTGGCAGTTCAGTCAAACATGGTGCCGAACGCTTGCAAATGCTCCCCTGAAAGGTTTGGCAGTTGAAACAGAAGGCTTTTTATCGCAGGACAAGAAATCAGCCCTCGAAAACTAACGGGCGGAAATTTGTTTTTGGAAAAATTCCCTAAGCCCCGGGGTCACAATTTCAGCAAAAATCTGACTTTTGGCAATTCAGTCAAACATGGTGCCGAACGCTTGCAAATGCTCCCCTGAAAGGTTACGCAGTCGAAACAGAAGGCTTTTTATCACAAGACAAGAAATCAGCCCTTGAAAACTTGACCGGCGGAAAAACACTTTTTTGAAAAAATCCCTAAGCCCCGGCTTCACAATTTCAGCAAAAATGTGACTTTTGGCAATTCACTCAAAAATGGTGCCAAACACTTGAAATGCTCCCCTGAAAGCTTTGGCAGTCAAAACAGAAGGCTTTTTATCACAGGACAAGAAATGAGCCCTCGAAAACTTAATGGGCAGAGAAAGTTTTTTTTGAAAAAATCCCTAAGCCCCGGGGTCACAATTTCAGCAAAAATCTGACTTTTGGCAATTCACTCAAAAATGGTGCCAAACGCTTGCAAATGCTCTCCTGAAAGCTTTGGTGATGGAAAGAGACGGCTTTTTATCATAGGACAAGAAATCAGCCCTCGAAAACGTAACCAGCGGAAAAACATTTTTTTGAAAATATCCCTAAGCCCTGGGGTCACCATTTCAGCAAAAATCTGACTTACGGGAATTCAGTCAAAAATGGTGCCGGACGCTTGCAAATGCTGCCCTGAAATGGTTGGCGGTGGAAACAGAAGGCTTTTTATCACAGGACTATAAATCAGCCCTCAACAACTTAACCGGCGGGAAAAGATTTTTTTGAAAAAATCCCTATTTTTTCAGCAAAAATCTGACTTTTGGCAATTTACTCAAAAATGGCGCCAAACGCTGGCAAATGCTCCCCTGAAAGCTTTGGCAATCGAAACAGAAGGCTTTTTATCACAGGACAAGAAATCAACCCTTGAAAACTTGACCGGCGGAACAACATTTTTTTGAAAAAATCCCTAAGCCCCAGGGTCACAATTTCGGCAAAAATCTGATTTCTGGCAATTCACTCAAAAATGGTGCCAAACAGTTATAAATGCTCCCCTGAAAGCTTTGGTGATGGAAAGAGAAGGCTTTTTATCACAGGACAAGAAATCAGCCCTTGACAACTTAACCGGCGGAAAAAGATTTTTTGAAGAAATCCCTAAGCCCCGGGGTCACAATTTCAGCAAAAATCTGACTTACGGGAATTCAGTCAAATATGTTGCCGAACGGTTGCAAATGCTGCCCTGAAATGTTTGGCGGTGGAAACAGAAGGCTTTTTATGGCAGGACAAGAAATCAGCCCTCGAAAACTAACGGGCGGAAAGTTGTTTTTGGAAAAATTCCCTAAGCCCCGGGGTCACAATTTCAGCAAAAATCTGACTTTTGGCAGTTCAGTCAAACATGGTGCCGAACGCTTGCAAATGCTCCCCTGAAAGGTTTGGCAGTTGAAACAGAAGGCTTTTTATCGCAGGACAAGAAATCAGCCCTCGAAAACTAACGGGCGGAAATTTGTTTTTGGAAAAATTCCCTAAGCCCCGGGGTCACAATTTCAGCAAAAATCTGACTTTTGGCAATTCAGTCAAACATGGTGCCGAACGCTTGCAAATGCTCCCCTGAAAGGTTACGCAGTCGAAACAGAAGGCTTTTTATCACAAGACAAGAAATCAGCCCTTGAAAACTTGACCGGCGGAAAAACACTTTTTTGAAAAAATCCCTAAGCCCCGGCTTCACCATTTCAGCAAAAATCTGACTTACGGGAATTCAGTCAAAAATGGTGCCGGACGCTTGCAAATGCTGCCCTGAAATGGTTGGCGGTGGAAACAGAAGGCTTTTTATCACAGGACTATAAATCAGCCCTCAACAACTTAACCGGCGGGAAAAGATTTTTTTGAAAAAATCCCTATTTTTTCAGCAAAAATCTGACTTTTGGCAATTTACTCAAAAATGGCGCCAAACGCTTGCAAATGCTCCCCTGAAAGCTTTGGCAGTCGAAACATAAGGCTTTTTATCACAGGAAAAGAAATCAGCCCTTGAAAACATGACCGGCGGAGAAAGATTTTTTTGAAAAAATCCCTAAGCCCCGGGGTCACAATTTCAGCAAAAATCTGACTTACGGGAATTCAGTCAAATATGTTGCCGAACGGTTGCAAATGCTACCCTGAAAGCTTTGGCGGTGTAAACAGAAGGCTTTTTATCACAGGACAAGAAATCAGCCCTCGAAAACTAACCGGCGGAAATTTGTTTTTTGAAAAAAACCCTAAGCCCCGGGGTCAGAATTTCAACAAAAATCTGACTTTTGGCAATTCACTCAAAAATGGTGCCAAACGCTTGCAAATGCTCCCCTGAAAGGTTTCGCAGTCGAAACAGAAGGCTTTATATCACAGGACAAGAAATCAGCCCTCGAAAACTTAACGGTCAAAGAAAGATTTTTTTGAAAAAATCCCTAAGTTCCGGGGTCACAGTTTCAGCAAAAATCTGACTTTTGGCAATTCACTCAAAAAAGGTGCCAAACGCTTGCAAATGCTCCCCTGAAAGGTTTGGCAGTTGAAACAGAAGACTTTTTATCACAGGAGAAGAAATCAGCCCTCGAAAACTAACCGGCGGAAATTTGTTTTTTCAAAAAATCCCTAAGCCCCGGGGTCACAATTTCAGCAAAAATCTGACTTTTGGCAATTCACTCAAAAATGGTGCCAACCGCTTGCAAATGCTCCCCTGAACGTTTTCGCAGTCGAAACACAAGGCTTTTTATCACAGGACAAGAAATCAACCCTTGAAAACTTGACCGGCGGAAAAAGATTTTTTTGAAAAAATCCCTAAGCCCCGGGGTCACAATTTCAGCAAAAATCTGACTTACGGGAATTCAGACAAATATGTTGCCGAACGGTTGCAAATGCTGCCCTGAAATGTTTGGCGGTGGAAACAGAAGGCTTTTTATGACAGGACAAGAAATCAGCCCTCGAAAACTAACCAGCGGCGAAAGATTTTTTTGAAAAAATCCCTAAGCCCCGGGGTCACAATTTCAGCAAAAATCTGACTTTTGGCAGTTCAGTCAAACATGGTGCCGAATGGTTGCAAATGCTGCCCTGAAACGCTTGGCAGTCGAAACAGAAGGCTATTTATCACAGGACAAGAAATCAGTCCTTGAAAACTAACCGGCGGAAATTTGTTTTTTGAAAAAATCCCTGAGCCCCGGGGTCACAATTTCAGCAAAAATCTGACTTTTGGCAATTCACTCAAAAATGATGCCAAACACTTGCAAATACTCCCCTCTAAGCTTTGGTGATGGAAAAGGAAGGCTTTTTATCACAGGATAAGAAATCAGTCCTTGAAAACTAACCGGCGGAAAAACATTTTTTTGAAAAAATCCCTAAGCCCCGGCTTCACAATTTCAGCAAAAATCTGACTTTTGGCAATTCACTCAAAAATCGTGCCAAACACTTGAAATGCTCCCCTGAAAGCTTTGGCAGTCGAAAAAGAAGGCGTTTTATCACAGGACAAGAAATGAGCCCTCGAAAACTTAACGGGCAGAGAAAGATTTTTTTGAAAAAATCCCGAAGCCCCGGGGTCACAATTTCAGCAAAAATCTGACTTTTGGCAATTCACTCAAAAATGGTGCCAAACGCTTGCAAATGCTCCCCTGAAAGGTTTCGCAGTCGAAACAGAAGGCTTTTTATCACACGACAAGAAATGAACCCTTGAAAACTTGACCGGCGGAAAAACATTTTTTTGAAAAAATCCCTAAGCCCCGGGGTCACAATTTCAGCAAAAATCTTACTTTTGGCAATTCACTCAAAAATGGTGCCAAACTCTTGCAAAGGCTCCCCTGAAATCTTTGGTGATGGAAAGAGAAGTCTTTTTATCACAGGACAAGAAATCAGCCCTCGACAACTTAACCGGCGGAAAAACATTTCTTTGAAAAAATCCCTAAGCCTCGGGGTCACAATTTCAGCAAAAATCTGACTTTTGGCAGTTCACTCACAAATGGTGCCAAACGCTTGCAAATGCTCCCCTGAAAACTTAGGCAATGGATACAGAAGGCTTTTTATCGCAGGACAAGAAATCATCTTTCGAAAACAAACCTGCGGAAATTTGTTTTTTGAAAAATTCCCTAAGCCCGGGGGTCACAATTTAAGCAAAAATCTGACTTTTGGCAGTTCACTCAAAAATGGTGCCAAACGCTTGCAAATGCTCCCCTGAAAGCTTTGGTGATGGAAAGAGAAGGCTTTTTATCACAGGACAAGAAATCAGCCCTCGAAAACGTAACCGGCGGAAAAACATTTTTTTGAAAATATCCCTAAGCCCCGGGGTCACCATTTCAGCAAAAATCTGACTTACGGGAATTCAGTCAAATATGTGGCCGAACGGTTGCAAATGCTGCCCTGAAATGTTTGCCGGTGGAAACAGAAGGCTTTTTATCAAAGGACTAGAAATCAGCCCTCAACAACTTAACCGGCGGAAAAAGATTTTTTTGAAAAAATCCCTATTTTTTCAGCAAAAATCTGACTTTTGGCAATTCACTCAAAAATGGTGCCAAACGCTTGCAAATGCTCCCCTGAAAGCTTTGGCAATCGAAACAGAAGGCTTTTTATCACAGGACAAGAAATCAACCCTTGAAAACTTGACCGGCGGAACAATATTTTTTTGAAAAAATCCCTAAGCCCCAGGGTCACAATTTCGGCAAAAATCTGATTTCTGGCAATTCACTCAAAAATGGTGCCAAACAGTTATAAATGCTCCCCTGAAAGCTTTGGTGATGGAAAGAGAAGGCTTTTTATCACAGGACAAGAAATCAGCCCTCGACAACTTAACCGGCGGAAAAAGATTTTTTGAAGAAATCCCTAAGCCCCGGGGTCACAATTTCAGCAAAAATCTGACTTACGGGAATTCAGTCAGATATGTTGCCGAACGGTTGCAAATGCTGCCCTGAAATGTTTGGCGGTGGAAACAGAAGGCTTTTTATGGCAGGACAAGAAATCAGCCCTCGAAAACTAACGGGCGGAAAGTTGTTTTTGGAAAAATTCCCTAAGCCCCGGGGTCACAATTTCAGCAAAAATCTGACTTTTGGCAGTTCAGTCAAACATGGTGCCGAACGCTTGCAAATGCTCCCCTGAAAGGTTTGGCAGTTGAAACAGAAGGCTTTTTATCGCAGGACAAGAAATCAGCCCTCGAAAACTAACGGGCGGAAATTTGTTTTTGGAAAAATTCCCTAAGCCCCGGGGTCACAATTTCAGCAAAAATCTGACTTTTGGCAATTCAGTCAAACATGGTGCCGAACGCTTGCAAATGCTCCCCTGAAAGGTTACGCAGTCGAAACAGAAGGCTTTTTATCACAAGACAAGAAATCAGCCCTTGAAAACTTGACCGGCGGAAAAACACTTTTTTGAAAAAATCCCTAAGCCCCGGCTTCACAATTTCAGCAAAAATGTGACTTTTGGCAATTCACTCAAAAATGGTGCCAAACACTTGAAATGCTCCCCTGAAAGCTTTGGCAGTCAAAACAGAAGGCTTTTTATCACAGGACAAGAAATGAGCCCTCGAAAACTTAATGGGCAGAGAAAGTTTTTTTTGAAAAAATCCCTAAGCCCCGGGGTCACAATTTCAGCAAAAATCTGACTTTTGGCAATTCACTCAAAAATGGTGCCAAACGCTTGCAAATGCTCTCCTGAAAGCTTTGGTGATGGAAAGAGACGGCTTTTTATCATAGGACAAGAAATCAGCCCTCGAAAACGTAACCAGCGGAAAAACATTTTTTTGAAAATATCCCTAAGCCCTGGGGTCACCATTTCAGCAAAAATCTGACTTACGGGAATTCAGTCAAAAATGGTGCCGGACGCTTGCAAATGCTGCCCTGAAATGGTTGGCGGTGGAAACAGAAGGCTTTTTATCACAGGACTATAAATCAGCCCTCAACAACTTAACCGGCGGGAAAAGATTTTTTTGAAAAAATCCCTATTTTTTCAGCAAAAATCTGACTTTTGGCAATTTACTCAAAAATGGCGCCAAACGCTTGCAAATGCTCCCCTGAAAGCTTTGGCAGTCGAAACATAAGGCTTTTTATCACAGGAAAAGAAATCAGCCCTTGAAAACATGACCGGCGGAGAAAGATTTTTTTGAAAAAATCCCTAAGCCCCGGGGTCACAATTTCAGCAAAAATCTGACTTACGGGAATTCAGTCAAATATGTTGCCGAACGGTTGCAAATGCTACCCTGAAAGCTTTGGCGGTGTAAACAGAAGGCTTTTTATCACAGGACAAGAAATCAGCCCTCGAAAACTAACCGGCGGAAATTTGTTTTTTGAAAAAAACCCTAAGCCCCGGGGTCAGAATTTCAACAAAAATCTGACTTTTGGCAATTCACTCAAAAATGGTGCCAAACGCTTGCAAATGCTCCCCTGAAAGGTTTCGCAGTCGAAACAGAAGGCTTTATATCACAGGACAAGAAATCAGCCCTCGAAAACTTAACGGTCAAAGAAAGATTTTTTTGAAAAAATCCCTAAGTTCCGGGGTCACAGTTTCAGCAAAAATCTGACTTTTGGCAATTCACTCAAAAAAGGTGCCAAACGCTTGCAAATGCTCCCCTGAAAGGTTTGGCAGTTGAAACAGAAGACTTTTTATCACAGGAGAAGAAATCAGCCCTCGAAAACTAACCGGCGGAAATTTGTTTTTTCAAAAAATCCCTAAGCCCCGGGGTCACAATTTCAGCAAAAATCTGACTTTTGGCAATTCACTCAAAAATGGTGCCAACCGCTTGCAAATGCTCCCCTGAACGTTTTCGCAGTCGAAACACAAGGCTTTTTATCACAGGACAAGAAATCAACCCTTGAAAACTTGACCGGCGGAAAAAGATTTTTTTGAAAAAATCCCTAAGCCCCGGGGTCACAATTTCAGCAAAAATCTGACTTACGGGAATTCAGACAAATATGTTGCCGAACGGTTGCAAATGCTGCCCTGAAATGTTTGGCGGTGGAAACAGAAGGCTTTTTATGACAGGACAAGAAATCAGCCCTCGATAACTAACCAGCGGCGAAAGATTTTTTTGAAAAAATCCCTAAGCCCCGGGGTCACAATTTCAGCAAAAATCTGACTTTTGGCAGTTCAGTCAAACATGGTGCCGAATGGTTGCAAATGCTGCCCTGAAACGCTTGGCAGTCGAAACAGAAGGCTATTTATCACAGGACAAGAAATCAGTCCTTGAAAACTAACCGGCGGAAATTTGTTTTTTGAAAAAATCCCTGAGCCCCGGGGTCACAATTTCAGCAAAAATCTGACTTTTGGCAATTCACTCAAAAATGATGCCAAACACTTGCAAATGCTCCCCTCTAAGCTTTGGTGATGGAAAAGGAAGGCTTTTTATCACAGGATAAGAAATCAGTCCTTGAAAACTAACCGGCGGAAAAACATTTTTTTGAAAAAATCCCTAAGCCCCGGCTTCACAATTTCAGCAAAAATCTGACTTTTGGCAATTCACTCAAAAATCGTGCCAAACACTTGAAATGCTCCCCTGAAAGCTTTGGCAGTCGAAAAAGAAGGCGTTTTATCACAGGACAAGAAATGAGCCCTCGAAAACTTAACGGGCAGAGAAAGATTTTTTTGAAAAAATCCCGAAGCCCCGGGGTCACAATTTCAGCAAAAATCTGACTTTTGGCAATTCACTCAAAAATGGTGCCAAACGCTTGCAAATGCTCCCCTGAAAGGTTTCGCAGTCGAAACAGAAGGCTTTTTATCACACGACAAGAAATGAACCCTTGAAAACTTGACCGGCGGAAAAACATTTTTTTGAAAAAATCCCTAAGCCCCGGGGGCACAATTTCAGCAAAAATCTTACTTTTGGCAATTCACTCAAAAATGGTGCCAAACTCTTGCAAAGGCTCCCCTGAAATCTTTGGTGATGGAAAGAGAAGTCTTTTTATCACAGGACAAGAAATCAGCCCTCGACAACTTAACCGGCGGAAAAACATTTCTTTGAAAAAATCCCTAAGCCTCGGGGTCACAATTTCAGCAAAAATCTGACTTTTGGCAGTTCACTCACAAATGGTGCCAAACGCTTGCAAATGCTCCCCTGAAAACTTAGGCAATGGATACAGAAGGCTTTTTATCGCAGGACAAGAAATCATCTTTCGAAAACAAACCTGCGGAAATTTGTTTTTTGAAAAATTCCCTAAGCCCGGGGGTCACAATTTAAGCAAAAATCTGACTTTTGGCAGTTCACTCAAAAATGGTGCCAAACGCTTGCAAATGCTCCCCTGAAAGCTTTGGTGATGGAAAGAGAAGGCTTTTTATCACAGGACAAGAAATCAGCCCTCGAAAACGTAACCGGCGGAAAAACATTTTTTTGAAAATATCCCTAAGCCCCGGGGTCACCATTTCAGCAAAAATCTGACTTACGGGAATTCAGTCAAATATGTGGCCGAACGGTTGCAAATGCTGCCCTGAAATGTTTGCCGGTGGAAACAGAAGGCTTTTTATCAAAGGACTAGAAATCAGCCCTCAACAACTTAACCGGCGGAAAAAGATTTTTTTGAAAAAATCCCTATTTTTTCAGCAAAAATCTGACTTTTGGCAATTCACTCAAAAATGGTGCCAAACGCTTGCAAATGCTCCCCTGAAAGCTTTGGCAATCGAAACAGAAGGCTTTTTATCACAGGACAAGAAATCAACCCTTGAAAACTTGACCGGCGGAACAATATTTTTTTGAAAAAATCCCTAAGCCCCAGGGTCACAATTTCGGCAAAAATCTGATTTCTGGCAATTCACTCATGGTGCCAAACAGTTATAAATGCTCCCCTGAAAGCTTTGGTGATGGAAAGAGAAGGCTTTTTATCACAGGACAAGAAATCAGCCCTCGACAACTTAACCGGCGGAAAAAGATTTTTTGAAGAAATCCCTAAGCCCCGGGGTCACAATTTCAGCAAAAATCTGACTTACGGGAATTCAGTCAGATATGTTGCCGAACGGTTGCAAATGCTGCCCTGAAATGTTTGGCGGTGGAAACAGAAGGCTTTTTATGGCAGGACAAGAAATCAGCCCTCGAAAACTAACCGGCGGAAATTTGTTTTTTGAAAAAATCCCTAAGCCCCGGGGTCACAATTTCAGCAAAAATCTGACTTACGGGAATTCAGTCAAGTATCTTGCCGAATGGTTGCAAATGCTGCCCTGAAATGTTTGGTGGTGGAAACAGAAGGCTTTCTATCACAGCACAATCAATCAACCCTTGAAAACTTTACCGGCGGAAAAAGATTTTTTTGAAAAAATCCCTGAGCCCCGGGGTCACAATTTCAGCAAAAATCTGACTTTTGGCAATTCACTCAAAAATGATGCCAAACACTTGCAAATGCTCCCCTCTAAGCTTTGGCGATGGAAAAGGAAGGCTTTTTATCACAGGACAAGAAATCATCCCTCGAAAACTAACCGACGGAAAAACATTTTTTTGAAAAAATCCCTAAGCCCCGGCTTCACAATTTCAGCAAAAATCTGACTTTTGGCAATTCACTCAAAAATCGTGCCAAACACTTGAAATGCTCCCCTGAAAGCTTTGGCAGTCGAAAAAGAAGGCGTTTTATCACAGGACCAGAAATGAGCCCTCGAAAACTTAACGGGCAGAGAAAGATTTTTTTGAAAAAATCCCGAAGCCCCGGGGTCACAATTTCAGCAAAAACCTGACTTTTGGCAATTCACTCAAAAATGGTGCCAAACGCTTGCAAATGCTGCCCTGAAAGGTTTCGCAGTCGAAACAGAAGGCTTTTTATCACACGACAAGAAATGAACCCTTGAAAACTTGACCGGCGGAAAAACATTTTTTTGAAAAAATCCCTAAGCCCCGGGGTCACAATTTCAGCAAAAATCTTACTTTTGGCAATTCACTCAAAAATGGTGCCAAACTCTTGCAAAGGCTCCCCTGAAAGCTTTGGTGATGGAAAGAGAAGTCTTTTTATCACAGGACAAGAAATCAGCCCTCAACAACTTAACCGGCGGAAAAACATTTCTTTGAAAAAATCCCTAAGCCTCGGGGTCACAATTTCAGCAAAAATCTGACTTTTGGCAATTCACTCACAAATGGTGCCAAACGCTTGCAAATGCTCCCCTGAAAACTTAGGCAATGGATACAGAAGGCTTTTTATCGCAGGACAAGAAATCATCTTTCGAAAACTAACCGGCGGAAATTTGTTTTTTGAAAAATTCCCTAAGCGGAAAAATTCCCTAAACTGACTTTTGGCAGTTCACTCAAAAATGGTGCCAAACGCTTGCAAATGCTCCCCTGAAAGCTTTGGTGATGGAAAGAGAAGGCTTTTTATCACAGGACAAGAAATCAGCCCTCGAAAACGTAACCGGCGGAAAAACATTTTTTTGAAAATATCCCTAAGCCCCGGGGTCACCATTTCAGCAAAAATCTGACTTACGGGAATTCAGTCAAATATGTGGCCGAACGGTTGCAAATGCTGCCCTGAAATGTTTGCCGGTGGAAACAGAAGGCTTTTTATCAAAGGACTAGAAATCAGCCCTCAACAACTTAAACGGCGGAAAAAGATTTTTTTGAAAAAATCCCTATTTTTTCAGCAAAAATCTGACTTTTGGCAATTCACTCAAAAATGGTGCCAAACGCTTGCAAATGCTCCCCTGAAAGCTTTGGCAATCGAAACAGAAGGCTTTTTATCACAGGACAAGAAATCAACCCTTGAAAACTTGACCGGCGGAACAACATTTTTTTGAAAAAATCCCTAAGCCCCAGGGTCACAATTTCGGCAAAAATCTGATTTCTGGCAATTCACTCAAAAATGGTGCCAAACAGTTATAAATGCTCCCCTGAAAGCTTTGGTGATGGAAAGAGAAGGCTTTTTATCACAGGACAAGAAATCAGCCCTTGACAACTTAACCGGCGGAAAAAGATTTTTTGAAGAAATCCCTAAGCCCCGGGGTCACAATTTCAGCAAAAATCTGACTTACGGGAATTCAGTCAAATATGTTGCCGAACGGTTGCAAATGCTGCCCTGAAATGTTTGGCGGTGGAAACAGAAGGCTTTTTATGGCAGGACAAGAAATCAGCCCTCGAAAACTAACGGGCGGAAAGTTGTTTTTGGAAAAATTCCCTAAGCCCCGGGGTCACAATTTCAGCAAAAATCTGACTTTTGGCAGTTCAGTCAAACATGGTGCCGAACGCTTGCAAATGCTCCCCTGAAAGGTTTGGCAGTTGAAACAGAAGGCTTTTTATCGCAGGACAAGAAATCAGCCCTCGAAAACTAACGGGCGGAAATTTGTTTTTGGAAAAATTCCCTAAGCCCCGGGGTCACAATTTCAGCAAAAATCTGACTTTTGGCAATTCAGTCAAACATGGTGCCGAACGCTTGCAAATGCTCCCCTGAAAGGTTACGCAGTCGAAACAGAAGGCTTTTTATCACAAGACAAGAAATCAGCCCTTGAAAACTTGGCCGGCGGAAAAACACTTTTTTGAAAAAATCCCTAAGCCCCGGCTTCACAATTTCAGCAAAAATGTGACTTTTGGCAATTCACTCAAAAATGGTGCCAAACACTTGAAATGCTCCCCTGAAAGGTTTGGCAGTCAAAACAGAAGGCTTTTTATCACAGGACAAGAAATGAGCCCTCGAAAACTTAATGGGCAGAGAAAGTTTTTTTTGAAAAAATCCCTAAGCCCCGGGGTCACAATTTCAGCAAAAATCTGACTTTTGGCAATTCACTCAAAAATGGTGCCAAACGCTTGCAAATGCTCTCCTGAAAGCTTTGGTGATGGAAAGAGACGGCTTTTTATCATAGGACAAGAAATCAGCCCTCGAAAACGTAACCAGCGGAAAAACATTTTTTTGAAAATATCCCTAAGCCCTGGGGTCACCATTTCAGCAAAAATCTGACTTACGGGAATTCAGTCAAAAATGGTGCCGGACGCTTGCAAATGCTGCCCTGAAATGGTTGGCGGTGGAAACAGAAGGCTTTTTATCACAGGACTATAAATCAGCCCTCAACAACTTAACCGGCGGGAAAAGATTTTTTTGAAAAAATCCCTATTTTTTCAGCAAAAATCTGACTTTTGGCAATTTACTCAAAATTGGCGCCAAACGCTTGCAAATGCTCCCCTGAAAGCTTTGGCAGTCGAAACATAAGGCTTTTTATCACAGGAAAAGAAATCAGCCCTTGAAAACTTGACCGGCGGAAAAAGATTTTTTTGCAAAAATCCCTAAGCCCCGGGGTCACAATTTCAGCAAAAATCTGACTTACGGGAATTCAGTCAAATATGTTGCCGAACGGTTGCAAATGCTCCCCTGAAAGCTTTGGCGGTGTAAACAGAAGGCTTTTTATCACAGGACAAGAAATCAGCCCTCGAAAACTAACCGGCGGAAATTTGTTTTTTGAAAAAAACCCTAAGCCCCGTTGTCACAATTTCAACAAAAATCTGACTTTTGGCAATTCACTCAAAAATGGTGCCAAACGCTTGCAAATGCTCCCCTGAAAGGTTTCGCAGTCGAAACAGAAGGCTTTATATCACAGGACAAGAAATCAGCCCTCGAAAACTTAACGGTCAAAGAAAGATTTTTTTGAAAAAATCCCTAAGTTCCGGGGTCACAATTTCAGCAAAAATCTGACTTTTGGCAATTGATTCAAAAAAGGTGCCAAACGCTTGCAAATGCTCCCCTGAAAGGTTTGGCAGTTGAAACAGAAGACTTTTTATCACAGGAGAAGAAATCAGCCCTCGAAAACTAACCGGCGGAAATTTGTTTTTTCAAAAAATCCCTAAGCCCCGGGGTCACAATTTCAGCAAAAATCTGACTTACGGGAATTCAGTCAGATATGTTGCCGAACGGTTGCAAATGCTGCCCTGAAATGTTTGGCGGTGGAAACAGAAGGCTTTTTATGGCAGGACAAGAAATCAGCCCTCGAAAACTAACGGGCGGAAAATTGTTTTTGGAAAAAATCCCTTAGCCCCGGGGTCACAATTTCAGCAAACATCTGACTTTTGGCAGTTCAGTCAAACATGGTGCCGAACGGTTGCAAATGCTCCCCTGAAAGGTTTGGCAGTCGAAACAGAAGGCTTTTTATCACAGGACAAGAAATGAGCCCTTGAAAACTTGACCAGCGGAAAAAGATTTTTTTGAAAAAATCCCTAAGCCCCGGGGTCACAATTTCAGCAAAAATCTGACTTTTGGCAATTCAGTCAAACATGGTGCCGAATGGTTGCAAATGCTGCCCTGAAACGCTTGGCAGTCGAAACAGAAGGCTATTTATCACAGGACAAGAAATCAGTCCTTGAAAACTAACCGGCGGAAATTTGTTTTTTGAAAAAATCCCTAAGCCCCGGGGTCACAATTTCAGCAAAAATCTGACTTACGGGAATTCAGTCAAGTATGTTGCCGAATGGTTGCAAATGCTGCCCTGAAATGTTTGGTGGTGGAAACAGAAGGCTTTCTATCACAGCACAATCAATCAACCCTTGAAAACTTTACCAGCGGAAAAAGATTTTTTTGAAAAAATCCCTGAGCCCCGGGGTCACAATTTCAGCAAAAATCTGACTTTTGGCAATTCACTCAAAAATGATGCCAAACACTTGCAAATGCTCCCCTCTAAGCTTTGGCGATGGAAAAGGAAGGCTTTTTATCACAGGACAAGAAATCATCCCTCGAAAACTAACCGGCGGAAAAACATTTTTTTGAAAAAATCCCTAAGCCCCGGCTTCACAATTTCAGCAAAAATCTGACTTTTGGCAATTCACTCAAAAATGGTGCCAAACACTTGAAATGCTCCCCTGAAAGCTTTGGCAGTCGAAAAAGAAGGCGTTTTATCACAGGACAAGAAATGAGCCCTCGAAAACTTAACGGGCAGAGAAAGATTTTTTTGAAAAAATCCCGAAGCCCCGGGGTCACAATTTCAGCAAAAATCTGACTTTTGGCAATTCACTCAAAAATGGTGCCAAACGCTTGCAAATGCTTCCCTGAAAGGTATCGCAGTCGAAACAGAAGGCTTTTTATCACACGACAAGAAATGAACCCTTGAAAACTTGACCGGCGAAAAAACATTTTTTTGAAAAAATCCCTAAGCCCCGGGGTCACAATTTCAGCAAAAATCTTACTTTTGGCAATTCACTCAAAAATGGTGCCAAACTCTTGCAAAGGCTCCCCTGAAAGCTTTGGTGATGGAAAGAGAAGTCTTTTTATCACAGGACAAGAAATCAGCCCTCAACAACTTAACCGGCGGAAAAACATTTCTTTGAAAAAATCCCTAAGCCTCGGGGTCACAATTTCAGCAAAAATCTGACTTTTGGCAATTCACTCACAAATGGTGCCAAACGCTTGCAAATGCTCCCCTGAAAACTTAGGCAATGGATACAGAAGGCTTTTTATCGCAGGACAAGAAATCATCTTTCGAAAACTAACCTGCGGAAATTTGTTTTTTGAAAAATTCCCTAAGCTGAAAAATTCCCTAAACTGACTTTTGGCAGTTCACTCAAAAATGGTGCAAAACGCTTGCAAATGCTCCCCTGAAAGCTTTGGTGATGGAAAGAGAAGGCTTTTTATCACAGGACAAGAAATCAGCCCTCGAAAACGTAACCGGCGGAAAAACATTTTTTTGAAAATATCCCTAAGCCCCGGGGTCACCATTTCAGCAAAAATCTGACTTACGGGAATTCAGTCAAATATGTGGCCGAACGGTTGCAAATGCTGCCCTGAAATGTTTGCCGGTGGAAACAGAAGGCTTTTTATCAAAGGACTAGAAATCAGCCCTCAACAACTTAACCGGCGGAAAAAGATTTTTTTGAAAAAATCCCTATTTTTTCAGCAAAAATCTGACTTTTGGCAATTCACTCAAAAATGGTGCCAAACGCTTGCAAATGCTCCCCTGAAAGCTTTGGCAATCGAAACAGAAGGCTTTTTATCACAGGACAAGAAATCAACCCTTGAAAACTTGACCGGCGGAACAACATTTTTTTGAAAAAATCCCTAAGCCCCAGGGTCACAATTTCGGCAAAAATCTGATTTCTGGCAATTCACTCAAAAATGGTGCCAAACAGTTATAAATGCTCCCCTGAAATCTTTGGTGATGGAAAGAGAAGGCTTTTTATCACAGGACAAGAAATCAGCCCTTGACAACTTAACCGGCGGAAAAAGATTTTTTGAAGAAATCCCTAAGCCCCGGGGTCACAATTTCAGCAAAAATCTGACTTACGGGAATTCAGTCAAATATGTTGCCGAACGGTTGCAAATGCTGCCCTGAAATGTTTGGCGGTGGAAACAGAAGGCTTTTTATGGCAGGACAAGAAATCAGCCCTCGAAAACTAACGGGCGGAAAGTTGTTTTTGGAAAAATTCCCTAAGCCCCGGGGTCACAATTTCAGCAAAAATCTGACTTTTGGCAGTTCAGTCAAACATGGTGCCGAACGCTTGCAAATGCTCCCCTGAAAGGTTTGGCAGTTGAAACAGAAGGCTTTTTATCGCAGGACAAGAAATCAGCCCTCGAAAACTAACGGGCGGAAATTTGTTTTTGGAAAAATTCCCTAAGCCCTGGGGTCACAATTTCAGCAAAAATCTGACTTTTGGCAATTCAGTCAAACATGGTGCCGAACGCTTGCAAATGCTCCCCTGAAAGGTTACGCAGTCGAAACAGAAGGCTTTTTATCACAGGACAAGAAATCAGCCCTTGAAAACTTGACCGGCGGAAAAACACTTTTTTGAAAAAATCCCTAAGCCCCGGCTTCACAATTTCAGCAAAAATGTGACTTTTGGCAATTCACTCAAAAATGGTGCCAAACACTTGAAATGCTCCCCTGAAAGGTTTGGCAGTCAAAACAGAAGGCTTTTTATCACAGGACAAGAAATGAGCCCTCGAAAACTTAATGGGCAGAGAAAGTTTTTTTTGAAAAAATCCCTAAGCCCCGGGGTCACAATTTCAGCAAAAATCTGACTTTTGGCAATTCATTCAAAAATGGTGCCAAACGCTTGCAAATGCTCTCCTGAAAGCTTTGGTGATGGAAAGAGAGGGCTTTTTATCATAGGACAAGAAATCAGCCCTCGAAAACGTAACCAGCGGAAAAACATTTTTTTGAAAATATCCCTAAGCCCTGGGGTCACCATTTCAGCAAAAATCTGACTTACGGGAATTCAGTCAAAAATGGTGCCGGACGCTTGCAAATGCTGCCCTGAAATGTTTGGCGGTGGAAACAGAAGGCTTTTTATCACAGGACTATAAATCAGCCCTCAACAACTTAACCGGCGGGAAAAGATTTTTTTGAAAAAATCCCTATTTTTTCAGCAAAAATCTGACTTTTGGCAATTTACTCAAAAATGGCGCCAAACGCTTGCAAATGCTCCCCTGAAAGCTTTGGCAGTCGAAACATAAGGCTTTTTATCACAGGAAAAGAAATCAGCCCTTGAAAACTTGACCGGCGGAAAAAGATTTTTTTGAAAAAATCCCTAAGCCCCGGGGTCAAAATTTCAGCAAAAATCTGACTTACGGGAATTCAGTCAAATATGTTGCCGAACGGTTGCAAATGCTCCCCTGAAAGCTTTGGCGGTGTAAACAGAAGGCTTTTTATCACAGGACAAGAAATCAGCCCTCGAAAACTAACCGGCGGAAATTTGTTTTTTGAAAAAAACCCTAAGCCCCGGGGTCACAATTTCAGCAAAAATCTGACTTTTGGCAATTCACTCAAAAATGGTGCCAAACGCTTGCAAATGCTCCCCTGAAAGGTTTCGCAGTCGAAACAGAATTCTTTATATCACAGGACAAGAAATCAGCCCTCGAAAACTTAACGGTCAAAGAAAGATTTTTTTGAAAAAATCCCTAAGTTCCGGGGTCACAATTTCAGCAAAAATCTGACTTTTGGCAATTCACTCAAAAATGGTGCCAAACGCTTGCAAATGCTCCCCTGAAAGCTTTGGTGATGGAAAGAGAAGTCTTTTTATCACAGGACAAGAAATCAGCCCTCGACAACTTAACCGGCGGAAAAACATTTTTTTGAAAAAATCCCTAAGCCTCGGGGTCACAATTTCAGCAAAAATCTGACTTTTGGCAATTCACTCACCAATGGTGCCAAACGCTTGCAAATGCTGCCCTGAAATGTTTGGCGGTGGAAACTGAAGGCTTTTTATCACACGACAAGAAATCAGCCCTCAACAACTTAACCGGCGGAAAAAGATTTTTTTGAAAAAATCCCTAAGCCCCGGGGTCACCATTTCAGCAAAAATCTGACTTACGGGAATTCAGTCAAATATGTGGCCGAACGGTTGCAAATGCTGCCCTGAAATGTTTGCCAGTGGAAACAGAAGGCTTTTTATCAAAGGACTAGAAATCAGCCCTCAACAACTTAACCGGCGGAAAAAGATTTTTTTGAAAAAATCCCTATTTTTTCAGCAAAAATCTGACTTTTGGCAATTCACTCAAAAATGGTGCCAAACGCTTGCAAATGCTCCCCTGAAAGCTTTGGCAATCGAAACAGAAGGCTATTTATCACAGGACAAGAAATCAGCCCTTTAAAACTAACCGGCAGAAATTTGTTTTTTGAAAAAATCCCTAAGCCCCAGGGTCACAATTTCAGCAAAAATCTGACTTTTGGCAATTCGCTCAAAAATGGTGCCAAACGCTTGCAAATGCTCCCCTGAAAGGTTTGGCAGTCAAAACAGAAGGCTTTTTATCAAAGGACAAGAAATCAGCCCTTGAAAACTTGACCAGCGGAAAAACATTTTTTTAAAAAAAATCCCTAAGCCCCGGGGTCACAATTTCAACAAAAATCTGTCTTTTGGCAATTCACTCAAAAATGGTGCCAAACGCTTGCAAATGCTCCCCTGAAATGTTTGCCGGTGGAAACAGAAGGCTTTTTATCAAAGGACTAGAAATGAGCCCTCAACAACTTAACCGGCGGAAAAACATTTTTTTGAAAAAAACCCTAAGCCCCGGGGTCACAATTTCAGCAAAAATCTGACTTTTGGCAATTCACTCAAAAATGGCGCCAAACGCTTGCAAATGCTCCCCTGAAAGGTTTGGCAGTCGAAACAGAAGGCTTTATATCACAGGACAAGAAATCAGCCCTCGAAAACTAACCGGCGGAAATTTGTTTTCTCAAAAAATCCCTAAGCCCTGGGGTCACAATTTCAGCAAAAATCTGACTGTTGGCAATTCACTCAAAAATGGTGCCAACCGCTTGCAAATGCTCCCCTGAACGTTTTCGCAGTCGAAACAGAAGGCTTTTTATCACAGGACAAGAAATCAACCCTTGAAAACTTGACCGGAGGAAAACCATTTTTTGAAAAAATTCCTAAGCCCTGGGGTCATAATTTCAGCAAAAATCTGACTTTTGGCAATTCAGTCAAACATGGTGCCAAACGCTTGCAAATGCTCCGCTGAATGCTTTGCTGATGGAAAGAGAAGGCTTTTTATCACAGGACAAGAAATCATCCCTCGACAACCTAACCGGCGAAAAAACATTTTTTTGAAAAAATCCCTAAGCCCCGGGGTCACAATTTCAGCAAAAATCTGTCTTTTGGCAATTCACTCAAAAATGGTGCCAAACGCTTGCAAATGCTCCCCTGAAAGGTTTGGCAGTCGAAACAGAAGGCTTTTTATCACAGGACAAGAAATCAACCCTTAAAAACTTGACCGGCGGAAAAACATTTTTTTGAAAAAATCCCTAAGCCCCAGGGTCACAATTTCGGCAAAAATCTGATTTCTGGCAATTCACTCAAAAATGGTGCCAAACAGTTATAAATGCTCCCGTGAAAGCTTTGGTGATGGAAAGAGAAGGCTTTTTATCACAGGACAAGAAATCAGCCCTCGACAAGTTAACCGGCCGAAAAAGATTTTTTGAAGAAATCCCTAAGCCCCGGGGTCACAATTTCAGCAAAAATCTGACTTTTGGCAGTTCAGTCAAACATGGTGCCGAACGGTTGCAAATGCTCCCCTGAAAGGTTTGGCAGTCGAAACAGAAGGCTTTTTATCTCAGGACAAGAAATCAGCCCTCGAAAACTAACGGGCGGAAATTTGTTTTTGGAAAAATTCCCTAAGCCCCGGGGTCACAATTTCAGCAAAAATCTGACTTTTGGCAATTCAGTCAAACATGGTGCCGAATGGTTGCAAATGCTGCCCTGAAACGCTTGGCAGTCGAAACAGAAGGCTATTTATTACAGGACAAGAAATCAGTCCTTGAAAACTAACCGGCGGAAATTTGTTTTTTCAAAAAATCCCTAAGCCCCGGGGTCACAATTTCAGCAAAAATCTGACTTACGGGAATTCAGTCAAATATGTTGCCGAATGGTTGCAAATGCTGCCCTGAAATGTTTGGTGGTGGAAACAGAAGGCTTTCTATCACAGCACAATCAATCAACCCTTGAAAACTTTAACGGCGGAAAAAGATTTTTTTGAAAAAATCCCTAAGCCCCGGGGTCACAATTTCAGCAAAAATCTGACTTTTGGCAATTCACTCAAAAATGATGCCAAACACTTGCAAATGCTCCCCTCTAAGCTTTGGTGATGGAAAAGGAAGGCTTTTTATCACAGGACAAGAAATGAGCCCTCGAAAACTTAACGGGCGGAGATAGATTTTTTTTAAAAAATCCCTAAGCCCCAGGGTCACAATTTCAGCAAAAATCTGACTTTTGGCAATTCACTCAAAAATGGTGCCAAACGCTTGCAAATGCTCCCCTGAAAGCTTTGGCAGTCGAAACAGAAGGCTTTTTATCACAGGACAAGAAATCATCCCTCGAAAACTAACCGGCGGAAAAACATTTTTTTGAAAAAATCCCTAAGCCCCGGCTTCACAATTTCAGCAAAAATCTGACTTTTGGCAATTCACTCAAAAATGGTGCCAAACACTTGAAATGCTCCCCTGAAAGCTTTGGCAGTCGAAAAAGAAGGCGTTTTATCACAGGACAAGAAATGAGCCCTCGAAAACTTAACGGGCAGAGAAAGATTTTTTTGAAAAAATCCCTAAGCCCCGGGGTCACAATTTCAGCAAAAATCTGACTTTTGGCAATTCACTCAAAAATGGTGCCAAACGCTTGCAAATGCTCCCCTGAAAGGTTTCGCAGTCGAAACAGAAGGCTTTTTATCACACGACAAGAAATGAACCCTTGAAAACTTGACCGGCGGAAAAACATTTTTTTGAAAAAATCCCTAAGCCCCGGGGTCACAATTTCAGTAAAAATCTTACTTTCGGCAATTCACTCAAAAATGGTGCCAAACACTTGCAAATGCTCCCCCGAAAGCTTTGGTGATGGAAAGAGAAGTCTTTTTATCACAGGACAAGAAATCAGCCCTCGACAACTTAACCGGCGGAAAAACATTTCTTTGAAAAAATCCCTAAGCCTCGGGGTCACAATTTCAGCAAAAATCTAACTTTTGGCAATTCACTCACCAATGGTGCCAAACGCTTGCAAATGCTCCCCTGAAAACTTAGGCAATGGATACAGAAGGCTTTTTATCGCAGGACAAGAAATCATCTTTCGAAAACTAACCTACGGAAATTTGTTTTTTGAAAAAATCCCTAAGCCCGGGTGTCAGGGAACTGCCATCGGAAGGAAGGGAGGTGAAAGGGCTCACACAGGTTGGGAGAGACTCAGCAGCTGAAGAGGGAACCAGTAGGGGGAGAGGAGGTGAGCTGAGGGAAAGTGAGCTGGAGGGATGGCTCAGGGACACTTCCAGCAAAAACAGTGGGGAGGTTTCAGGACCTCCTGTAGGGACACCCACTCCTCGCCGGAAACTGTCACGCAGAGAGTCCAGAAGACGTGTTTCCGTTAAGGAGCTTTTATGTTGGAAGCGATTCCGAAAGCAACCACTGTTGGAATCTGCTAGTGACTAGAGGAGCCATGTCTGAGGGGCTCCGTCACAGACAGAGGTTTGTGGACTTGAACAAACTCTGAGGGGATACGATTTTACGCACAAGCAGCTCATCATCCCATCACAGCATTCCGACAGTCTTTGAAAGCAGCTTGTGAAGGAGAAGGCATCATGAGCAACCCAGCCGGAACCGGAGAAGCAGGAGCTGGAGCGGGTCCAAGCCTGGAAGAAAGGTACCGGGCGTTGGAGGTCCAGCTAGCGCTGCAGACGTCGAGGCTTGAGGAGAGGAGGGCTCAGGATGCAGACAAAAAGGTGAAAGCCACCCAGCTCGCCAGAAAGGTACCAGGATTGGTGCAGAAGTTTGGGGGGGAGCCCAAAAACTATCATGCCTTTCGGACAGAGATGCAATATGCCCTCAATCTGCAGTTTGAGGAATTCCCTGACGAGGAATCACGAGTGGCTTTCGTGATTGGGCATCTTGAAAAGGGGGCGAGAGACTGGGTTAGACCCCTGATGGCAGCGAATAGTGACGTCCTAAGGGACACGATGAAGTTCTTTCGCGCCATGGATCTGATGTTTTCCAGCGATATTGAGCAGGGAGTGGTGCGCAGACAGTTAATGGCTTGCAAACAGGGGAGCCGATCTGTCCGTGAGTACTGGACTGAGTTCACCATGCTGGTTCATAGATTGGGGTGGGACTTATCGGCGGAACCCATTCAAATGCTATTTGAAGAAGGGCTTTCTTCGGCTGTGAAAGATGAACTTTCCCGGGGCCCCAGGGCGGATTCTATGGACCAGCTGACCAAATCTGCGCTGACCATAGGAGCGCGCCAGGAGGCGAGAGCATTGGAGAGGCGGGAAGGGAAGGGGGAACGTTGGAAGGAGTTCCGCATTCCAGACATTCCAGAGCCAACTTTCCCGCCGGCAGAGCCGATGGAAATCGGAACAGCGCGCGCGCGCGCAGTTTCAAAGCCCAGTGAGGGGGGAAAGAAGGAGGGAAAAGGCGCCCGGAAATGCTATCTCTGCCAACAGCCAGGTCACTTTGCCAGAGTCTGCCCCCAGAGGAAGGAATGGCAAGGGATGGTGGGAGCTGTGGAGGGAAGAGAGGAAGAAATACCGGAGCAAGTAAAAGCCAACGCCTGGCTGCCACCGTCGGGGCACAGCAGCCAGGCCAAAGAGCAGTGAAAGTGCCCACGCCAGAACCTCCTAAACCCGCCCTAGTGATAGAAGTGGCGCTAGAGCTGCCAAACGGACACCCTCTAAAGATAAAGGCGCTGTTGGACTCAGGCAGCTCCTGCAATTTCATGAGCAAAGAGTTTGCAGCTGAACACCAGATACAGACGATCCCTTTAAGCAACCCCCTGCAGGTGACCACGATCGATGGCAGGGAGCTGTTGGGAGGAGAAGTCAGCTTGCAGACCGTCCCAATGATAATGAAGGTGGCAAGGCACACCGAACTGATAGCGTTTAATGTGGCTACCTTGGGAGGAGCTCCCATTATATTGGGGATGAGCTGGCTAGCGTTACATGATCCGCTGGTGGGCTGGCATCAGAGAGTGGTTTCTTTTGGTTCAGCACATTGCTTAGAACACTGCAAAGAGGGAAAGGGTTTGGCAGGGGCCCAAGCCACCCTAGCAGGGACTGAAGTAACGGAGAAGGTGAAGGTACCACGACAATACGCAGATCTCCGCGACGTCTTCAGCGAAAGGGAAGCTGACCAACTACCCCCGCATAGACCCTTTGACTGTCAAATTAATTTACTCCCTGGGGCACAGCTCCCTGTAGGCAAGCTGTACGCCATGTCAGACAGAGAGATGCAGGAGCTAAGGGCGTTCATTGACAAGAACCTGAAGAGAGGGTTCATCAGAGAGTCCAGGGCGGTGGGGGGCAGCCCAGTGTTTTTTGTGGATAAAAAAAACACGGACAAGCCGAGGCTCGTGTGTGATTTCAGGGCCTTGAACGCAGTGTCAGAACCAGTGGCCTTCCCTATGCCCAGGATTGACGACATTTTGACAAGGGTGCGGAAGGGAAAGATTTTCACAAAGCTGGACCTAAGGGGGGCGTACAACCTGATACGAATAAGGAAGGGGGATGAATGGAAAACTACCATGTTCACCCCTTTGGGGGCATTTGAATATTTAGTTATGCCCTTCGGCTTACAAGCAGGCTCCGCGTGCTTTCAATCGTTTATGAACCACGTCCTGGGGCCTTTGCTTTACAAGAATTGTGTGGCCTTCTTAGACGACGTGTTGGTGTATTCTGAGAATGAGGAGCAGCATGTGAGAGACGTCAGAGAAGTGTTGAGCAGGCTGCAAGCCAACCAGCTGTGGGTGAAACTGGAGAAGTGTCAGTTTCATACCAAGGAGGTGGAATTCCTGGGGTATCGCCTGTCAGACAAGGGATTGGCCATGGATCCCGGCAAGGTCCAGGCGGTGCTGGAATGGAAAACACCCAAAACAAGGAAGGATGTGCAGAGGTTCCTAGGATTTGGGAACTTCTATCGTAAGTTCATCCGAAACTTTGCCCACCTGACGGCGCCCATTACGGACTGTCTCAGCAGTAAGAAGAAGTTCGTTTGGACTGAGGAGGCGGAGCGAGCATTTGAGGAACTAAAAAGGGCCTTCGCCTCGGAACAACAACTCCTGCATGTGGATTTACAAAAACCGATGAGAGTGGAAACTGACGCATCAGACAGAGCGATTGGGGCGGTGCTTCTGCAGCCAGGGAAGGAGGAGTCAGAGTGGAGACCGTGTGCCTTTTTTTCGCGAAAGCTGAACAAATCCGAGAGGAACTACACGGTGTATGACCGAGAACTACTCGCCATTCATGAGGCGTTCCGGAGATGGAGGCACCTGCTAATTGGCGCACAACATAAGGTGCAAGTGTGCACTGACCACAAGAACCTAGAGTATTGGAGGACGGCACGAGTGCTCAACCAACGGCAAGTGAGATGGGCCCAGGAGTTCTCCAAATTTAACTTTGAGATTTGTTACGTGCCAGGCCCAGAGAACATTAGGGCGGACGCTCTCTCACGCAAACCTGAATATTTGGAGGGGGAGGGAGCACCCGAAGAGAGACATGTCATTCCAGAGGACCGCTGGGTGTGTGGGGCGGCATTGGTGGGACAAAGAGAACTGGTAGAGGAAACAGAGAATGATGAATACGCCCAGAATAAGCTCAGAGGTCTTAGGGGTGAGGGAGAGGAACCAGGGGGTTTCGAGGAAAGAAATGGAGCTTTGTATTACAAAGGGGCACTGTATATCCCTGAAGGAGACTTAAGGGGGAGGGTACTCAAGCAGTTGCACGACAGCCCCACGGCGGGGCATTTTGGACAACACAAAACCATGTGGTTGGTCACCAGGGAATTTTGGTGGCCTAAGGTGAGGGAAGATGTACGGGAGTATGTAAGAGGGTGCGAGCAATGCCAGCGAGCCAAAGGGGAGAGGCGGGCGCCGGCGGGGCTATTAGAACCCTTACCAACCCCAGAACGACCTTGGGAGGCAGTGTCGATAGATTTTATGACTGATCTGCCGAAGTCCAAGGGGAAAACAGCCATCATGGTGGTGGTAGACCTACTAACAAAGATGTGCCACTTTGTAGCCTGCTCGCATGCAGTCACGGCGGAAGAGACAGCGAAGTTATTTGTAGAACACATTTTTAGGTTGCACGGAGTGCCATTGAGGGTGGTCTCAGACCGAGGAAAACAATTTACTTCCAGGTTCTGGAGGAAGCTCATGAGCTTACTGCAGGTGGAGGTCAACTTTTCGACTGCCCGGCACCCTGAAACCAACGGGCAGGCGGAAAGAGCAAACGGTGTCCTCCAGCAATACCTGAGGTGTTATGTCAATGACAGAGAGAATGACTGGGTAGAAAAGTTGGCGCTGGCGGAATTTGCCTACAACAATGCCGAGAATGTGTCCACAGGGATGAGCCCCTTCTTGGCTAATTATGGGTGTCATCCCAGGGCTTTCCCAGGGGGAGAAGGGGAGAGATGGAGCGTCCCGGCAGCCGAGCATTTTGTAGAAGAAATGGAAGCAATCCATCGTCAGCTCCAACTCAACTTAGAAAGGGCGAAGGAAGAATACAAGAGGCAGGCAGACAAGAACCGAAGGGAAGGTGAAACCATAAGGGTGGGAGATAGGGTGTGGCTGTCAACCCAAGGGTTGCCGTTCAAAGGAGGTTGTAAGAAATTAAGACCCAGGAGATTGGGTCCCTTTGAGGTCATTCAACAGGTCAACCCAGTGGCTTTCAGGCTCCGGTTACCCAACCACATGAAACTGCACCCAGTATTTCACAGGTCGTTACTGTCACCGTATGAGGGGGGACGAGAAGGGATGGCCACTCGGGGACCGGTCATAGAAGAAAGAGAATGCAGCAGCCATGTGGCAGAAATCCTCGACGCCAGGTGGAAGGGGGATCAGGTGGAGTATTTGGTAGCGTGGGAAGGAGAACCGGAGTCAGAAAACACTTGGGTAATGGCAGAAGATATCAATGACGAGGTATTGATAGAAACGTTCCATCAAAGGTTCCCAAGGAAACCTCAGCCTGTGGAGAGGTTCCGGAGGGAATACTTTGGGACCACCGATGAGGAGGAGGAGTTGGAAGGATTCCCGGACTCGGAAGGGGAAGGGGAGATGGACTCTGAGGAGGAGGAGTACTTCGAGACCAGGAACCGCAACAGGTGGAGAGAAGTGTTCGAGACATCGGAAGGTGAAGGAAGTTCATTCCGGGGTTTTGCCTCCTCACCGCCCGTAGAGGAGGGGGCGGGAGGGGGTGAAGGGGGCCCTGGAGGGGAAGTGGATGTCAGGGAACTGCCATCGGAAGGAAGGGAGGTGAAAGGGCTCACACACGTTGGGAGAGACTCAGCAGCTGAAGAGGGAACCAGTAGGGGGAGAGGAGGTGAGCTGAGGGAAAGTGAGCTGGAGGGATGGCTCAGAGACACTTCCAGCGAAAACAGTGGGGAGGTTTCAGGACCTCCTGTAGGGACACCCACTCCTCGCCGGAAACTGTCATGCAGAGAGTCCAGAAGACGTGTTTCCGTTAAGGAGCTTTTATGTTGGAAGCGATTCGGGAAGCAACCACTGTCGGAATCTGCTAGTGACTAGAGGAGCCATGTCTGAGGGGCTCCGTCACAGACAGAGGTTTGTGGACTTGAACAAACTCTGAGGGGATACGATTTTACACACAAGCAGCTCATCATCCCATCACACCGGGGGTCACAATTTCAGCAAAAATTTGACTTTTGGCAATTCACTCAAAAATGGTGCCAAACGCTTGCAAATGCTGCCCTGAAATGTTTGGCGGTGGAAATTGAAGACTTTTTATCACACGACAAGAAATCAGCCCTCAACAACTTGACCGGCGGAAAAAGATTTTTTTGAAAAAATCACTAAGCCTCGGGGTCACAATTTAAGCAAAAATCTGACTTTTGGCAATTCACTCAAAAATGGTGCCAAACGCTTGCAAATGCTCCCCTGAAAGCTTTGGTGATGGAAAGAGAAGGCTTTTTATCATAGGACAAGAAATCAGCCCTCGAAAACGTAACCGGCGGAAAAACATTTTTTTGAAAATATCCCTAAGCCCCGGGGTCACCATTTCAGCAAAAATCTGACTTACGGGAATTCAGTCAAATATGTGGCCGAACGGTTGCAAATGCTGCCCTGAAATGTTTGCCAGTGGAAACAGAAGGCTTTTTATCAAAGGACTAGAAATCAGCCCTCAACAACTTAACCGGCGGAAAAAGATTTTTTTGAAAAAATCCCTATTTTTTCAGCAAAAATCTGACTTTTGGCAATTCACTCAAAAATGGTGCCAAACGCTTGCAAATGCTCCCCTGAAAGGTTTCGCAGTCGAACCAGAAGGCTTTTTATCACAGGACAAGAAATCAACCCTTGAAAACTGGACCGGCGGAAAAACATTTTTTTGAAAAAATCCCTAAGCCCCGGGGTCACAATTTCAGCAAAAATCTTACTTTTGGCAATTCACTCAAAAATGGTGCCAAACACTTGCAAATGCTCCCCTGAAAGCTTTGGTGATGGAAAGAGAAGTCTTTTTATCACAGGACAAGAAATCAGCCCTCGACAACTTAACAGGCGGAAAAACATTTTTTTGAAAAAATCCCTAAGCCTCGGGGTCACAATTTCAGCAAAAATCTGACTTTTGGCAATTCACTCACCAATGGTGCCAAACGCTTGCAAATGCTGCCCTGAAATGTTTGGCGGTGGAAACTGAAGGCTTTTTATCACACGACAAGAAATCAGCCCTCAACAACTTAACCGGCGGAAAAAGATTTTTTTGAAAAAATCCCTAAGCCCCGGGGTCACCATTTCAGCAAAAATCTGACTTTTGGCAATTCACTCAAAAATGGTGCCAAACGCTTGCAAATGCTCCCCTGAAATGTTTGCCGGTGGAAACAGAAGGCTTTTTATCAAAGGACTAGAAATCAGCCCTCAACAACTTAACCGGCGGAAAAACATTTTTTTGAAAAAAACCCTAAGCCCCGGGGTCACAATTTCAGCAAAAATCTGACTTTTGGCAATTCACTCAAAAATGGCGCCAAACGCTTGCAAATGCTCCCCTGAAAGATTTGGCAGTCGAAACAGAAGGCTTTATATCACAGGACAAGAAATCAGCCCTCGAAAACTTAACGGTCAAAGAAAGATTTTTTTGAAAAAATCCCTAAGTTCCGGGGTCACAATTTCAGCAAAAATCTGACTTTTGGCAATTCACTCAAAAATGGTGCCAAACGCTTGCAAATGCTCCCCTGAAAGGTTTGGCAGTTGAAACAGAAGACTTTTTATCACAGGAGAAGAAATCAGCCCTCGAAAACTAACCGGCGGAAATTTGTTTTTTCAAAAAATACCTAAGCCCCGGGGTCACAATTTCAGCAAAAATCTGACTTCCGGGAATTCAGTCAAAAATGGTGCCAACCGCTTGCAAATGCTCCCCTGAACGTTTTCGCAGTCGAAACAGAAGGCTTTTTATCACAGGACAAGAAATCAACCCTTGAAAACTTGACCGGAGGAAAACCATTTTTTTGAAAAAATCCCTAAGCCCTGGGGTCATAATTTCAGCAAAAATCTGACTTTTGGTAATTCACTCAAAAATGGTGCCAAACAGTTGCAAATGCTCCCCTGAAAGCTTTGGTGATGGAAAGAGAAGGCTTTTTATCACAGGACAAGAAATCATCCCTCGACAACTTAACCGGCGGAAAAACATTTTTTTGACAAAATCCCTAAGCCCCAGGTTCACAATTTCAGCAAAATCTGACTTACACGAATTCAGTCAAATATGGTGCCAAACGGTTGCAAATGCTCCCCTGAAAGCTTAGGCAATGGAATCAGAAGGCTTTTTATCAAAGGACAGGAAATCAGCCCTCAACAGCTTAACCGCGGAAAATGATTTTTTTGAAAAAATCCTAAGCCCTGGGGTCACAATTTCAGCCAAAATCTGAGTTTCGGGAATTCAGTCAAATATGGTCCCGAACGGTTGCAAATGCTCCCCTGAAGGCTCTGGCGATGGAAACAGAAGGCTTTTTATCACAGGACAAGAAATCAGCCCTCGACAACTTAACCGGCGGAAAAACATTTTTTTGAAAAAATCCCTAAGCCCCGGGGTCACAATTTCAGCAAACATCTGACTTACGGGAATTCAGTCAAATATGGTGCCGAACGGTTGCAAATGCTCCCCTGAAAGCTTTGGTGATGGAAAGAGAAGGCTTTTTATCACAGGACAAGAAAGCAGCCCTCGACAACTTAACCGGCGGAAAAAGATTTTTTTAAAAAAATCCCTAAGCCCCGGGGTCACAATTTCAGCAAAATCTGACTTACACGAATTCAGTCAAATATGGTGCCCAACGGTTGCAAATGCTCCCCTGAAAGTTTAGGCAATGGAAACAGAAGGCTTTTTATCAAAGGACAGGAAATCAGCCCTCAACAGCTTAACCGCGGAAAATGATTTTTTTGAAAAAATCCTAAGCCCTGGGGTCACAATTTCAGCCAAAATCTGAGTTTCGGGAATTCAGTCAAATATGGTCCCGAATGGATGCAAATGCTCCCCTGAAGGCTCTGGCGATGGAAACAGAAGGCTTTTTATCTCAGGACAAGAAATCAGCCCTCAGCAACTTAACCAGCGGATATATATTTTTTAAAAAAAAAATCCCTAAGCCCCGGGGTCACAATTTCATCAAAATTCTGACTTTCGAAAATTCACTCAAAAATGGTGCCAACCGGTTGCAAATGCTCCCCTGAAAGATTTGGCGATGGAAACAGAAGGCTTTTTATCACAGGACAAGAAATCAGCCCTCCCCAACTTAACCGGAGGAAAATATTTTTTTGAAAAAATCTGTTCTCATCCTGAAGTAAAGTTCTTAACCCAAGGTACTATTTCTGGGTTAGCGGAGTCTGTAACCTATCGCGTCTGTAACCTGAAGCGTTTGTAACCTGAGGTACCACTGTATTTGGATTTCATCCAGAATGTTTAGGATATATATCTATATATCTATATATCTATAGATATATCTATATCTATAGATGATATAGATATAGATACACACACACACACACACACACACACACACACACAATTACAAAGCTGAAAGCTCCAGCTAAAATCAGGCTCGTGTCATAGCATCGCAGCCAAAAAAAGTTGCTGTGTGCCAGCCTGTCAAAAGGTGCAGACATCGGGCGTCATCCTGGCTCCCCGCTATCTTCACTTGGTTGCAAGTGGCGGATTGCCAGGTGCCAACCTGGCAAATTTCAAATGCTGGTTTCATCACCCTCGCACTGTCCCTGTGAGAACCGGCAGCAAACGAATCTCTTTACCTTTCTCCCCCCAGAGCCCTCGGTTTTCCTCAGCACCTCTGTTTTCTTCCAAGATTGGCGGCGGCGGCAATGGGGATGAAGGAAGAAGAACCCGATTACCAGAAGCAGTTTGACGCTGCTGTCCGGGTCATTCAAGACTTGCCCAAAAATGGTGCGAGCCCATTTGGAGATGCTCCTGCTGCCGCCGCACCACCGGAGCATGATTTCTGTTCTCATCCTGAAGCAAAGTTCTTAACCCGAGGTACTATTTCTGGGTTAGCGGAGTCTGTAACCTGAAGCGTCTATAACTTGAAGCATCTGTAACCCAAGGTACCACTGTATTCTCTTTACTCTAAGGCTGCATAGGTCCTTGTGAAATACCTTTGGGGAGTCATAGGAACACTCTCCCCAACTGTGGCTTCCAGCAAGCACTTTTCAGAAGCATTGCTCCTTCCAGCTGTGGAGGCTGAGCATAGCCATGAAGGCTACTTGCATTGGATAGACCATGCAATTGTCTCACCCTCTTTGAAAGCCACTTCATCCAAGATGCTCTTGTTGGGCATCTGATTCTTCTTGGCTTCCTTATTCCTGCAAGGCGGCGGCTCTGGTGAGATCGGCAGTGTGATCTTGTTCTCTCACCTTACAAAGTTCCACCTGGTTCGCAGTTGCATGTTTCCATCATTCCTTGACGATTACAGGAGGCCTGCAACTTTGGCGCATCTAACATGCGTGCATTTGACTTTATGTTCTTGGCCAAAAAATCAAAAGAATCAAAAGGGGGGTTTGGTGTGGCTGAGACAGCTGAATGTGTGTCTGAGTTGACGTTCTGTCCATAGTTTTGGTCAGTCACAGCCCATTCCCATTTGATAATAATAATAATAATAATAATTTATTATTTATACCCCGCCCATCTGGCTGGGTTTCCCCAGCCACTCTGGGCAGCTTCTAACAGAACACTAAAATACAATAACCTATTCAGCATTAAAAGCTTCCCTAAACAGGCCTGCCTTCAGATGTCTTCTAAAAGTCTGGTAGTTGTTTTTCTCTTTGACATCTGGTGGGAGGGCGTTCCACAGGGCGGGTGCCACTACCGAGAAGGCCCTCTGCCTGGTTTCCCTGTAACTTGGCTTCTCATAGTGAGGGAAACGCCAGAAGGCCCTCGGCACTGGTCCTCAGTGTCCGGGCTGAACCATGGGGGTGGAGACGCTCCTTCAGGTCTAATGGCTGTTTAGGGCTTTAAAGCTCAGCACCAACACTTTGAATTGTGTTCGGAAACATCCTGGGAGCCAGTGTAGGTCTTTCAAGACCAGTGTTATATGGTCTCAGCAGCCACTCCCAGTCACCAGTGTAGCTGCTGCATTCTGGATTAGTTGTAGTTTCCGGGTCACCTTCACAGGTAGCCCCACACAGAGCGCATTGCAGTAGTCCAAGCGGGAGATAACTAGAGCATGCACCACTCTGGTGAGACAGTCTGCGGGCAGGTAGGGTCTTAGCCTGCGTACCAGATGGAGCTGATAAACAGCTCCCCTGGACACAAAATATGATGTCCTTTTTTCTCCACAGGGCCACTGCCTACAGGGATGAGGCTCCAGCTCCTGGGATGAAGGACCAGAGGACATCCCTGGGGGTCCTGGCTGCCATCCCTTGCCCCTCTTCCCCACTGCCCCTTCTCCATGTTGGCATGGCTCCTTCCCGGCCATCTTTGGCACAGAAGAGGCAGTCAAAGTTTCCTCTCATTAAGACAGCATCTCAGCTTATTTCAGAGAGAGGAGAAATTGGCTGCTGCTTCTGAGCTAGGCCGGCCGGGACTGTTATGTACTGAAGTTCTCACCCTGGGCCAGCAGGGGGATACTGTAGATAGTTTTCACTCAGGTCCACATATTCAGATAAGGAATTGAAAGTGACATTCAGTGATTGGATAGTTACAGAAAGATTGTTACTGTTGCCTTGTAGTGGAGCTCTATATAAGCAGGTTGGCTGAACCCTTCAGTTCTGTTCTGTTCTGGCCTGTGAATAAACAAGAGCTGTTTAAAGAATCGCTGTGTCGTCTGATATGTTCACCCACAACTTAAGAGGGTCGGAGCCAAGACGCCTGTATGGAGGCCAAGTGGGGAAAGGTTCTCAGGTAGGAGGAAATGCTAGCAGCCTTTGACTGGACTCTCTTCTGTTAAGTCGCCTCACCCTCTTTTAAAGCCATGCAGTCAGAGATGCTCTTCTGCTGCATTTCATGGTCATCTGATTGTTCCTGAAAAAAGACAGGTCTTGTGAGCTCAGAAGTCTGCTCACCTTTTCCCAGTGGGTGGCATTGCAGCTGGGCATCTTATGCCATCTTAGGGGGCGGAGGGTTGCTGCCTCCTCCCTGCATCATGCCGGCCGCATTGTTGTTGCTGGGGTTCTACCCTTAGTAATAATAATAATAATAATAATAATAATAATAATAATTTATTAGAAAGGGGTTAAGTTTACTGCATGTACTGTGTTAAAAGAAAACATTATGAAAATGATGTATAGATGGTACTTAGCCCTGTTAAAATTAGCAAAGATTTATCACACGAATGGTAATTTATGTTGGAAATGCAAAGAAAAAGAAGGCACCTTTTATCCTATGTGGTGGATGTGTCCCAAGGTGAAAGACTTCTGGGAAAAGATTTATAATGAGTTGGAAAAAATGTTGAAAAATACATTTGTTAAGAAACCAGAAGCCTTTTTACTTGGAATAATAGGATTGGAATTGCCAAAAAAAGATGCTAGATTATTTTTGTATGCCACTACAGAGGCAAGACTGCTATTAGCTAAAAAGTGGAAATTGCAAGAAATACTAACTGTAGAAGAATGGCAGATGAAGACGTTGGACTTTTTGGAGCTGGCTGACCTGACTGGAAGAATCCACGATCAGAAAGAAGAGGAATACCAAGAAGATTGGAAGAAATTTAAAGATTATCTAGCTAAATATTGTAATATAAGATAATTAGACGTGGGTGGCGCTGTGGGTAAAACCTCAGCGCCTAGGACTTGCCGATCGTATGGTCGGCGGTTCAAATCCCCGCGGTGGGGTGAGCTCCCGTCGTTCGGTCCCAGCTCCTGCCCACCTAGCAGTTTGAAAGCACTCTTAAGTGCAAGTAGATAAATAGGTACCACTTTATAGCGGGAAGGTAAACGGCGTTTCCATGTGCTGCGCTGGTCTGGCTCGCCAGAGCAGCTTCGTCACGCTGGCCACGTGACCCGGAAGTGTCTCCGGACAGTGCTGGCCCCCGGCCTCTTAAGTGAGATGGGCGCACAACCCTAGAGTCGGACACGACTGGCCCATACGGGCAGGGGTACCTTTACCTTTAAGATAATTAGAAGTCACTTGAAAGTACCAAATAGGCTTAGAATTAGAATAAGAATGAGTTGTAAAGCATTATGGACATAGACTATTAAGAAAAGAGAAGATGATAGTGAATTGAAGGAGTTAATTTTATTAGAAAGATGATTTTGGAGAACTGTTACAAGGTGATACAATGAAATTCAGTTGGGGGGATTTGAGGAAGTCAGATAACAATGAAAGCTAGATTGGGTTTTAGAAGTAATAAGAGTTTATATTTTTGTCTTTTTGTCTTTTTTTAGTATTGTTGTGTTTTCTTTTGTGTGTTTTATTTGTTATATTTGTTATAAATGTGGGGGAAGCTGCCCTTGTAAAAAGAACAGGAAAGAGGAAGGATAGATTTGCATGGGGCAGGAGAACACCCTACAAGCTGAGCATAAACAGAATATAGGAGAAGAACCTTTTGCCATGAGAGCAGAAAGGAGATGCTCTTGTCTTGAAGTGGGTGGGCCAAGCCTTCTTTGGGAGTAATGTCAGGGCAGGGGCACTGGGCATCCATTCCCCACGTCTTCCAGGAGAATACCAAGTCCTCCTTCCTTCACAGGGCCACATTCAAGAGAATGGTCTTCATCGCCAGTTCCCAAGCTGATGAACAAGAGCCCAACTCTGTCATATGTGGCGTTCCAGTCGGGCCTTTCTGGATTGTAAAGTCCTTCCCCGTTGCTGAAGGAATCCATTCTACTCAGCGCCTTGCATGTCTTCTGGGATGTTCCGCTTGCTATCTGAATGTGCCAGTCCCTGACAAGAGGAGAACGGCGTCACTGGCACAGTAAGTGATTGTGGAGGCCAATTCTGGATCCACACTTTTCACAGTGGGGACATAGGTTTCCAGGTGGGAGTTGATCACTGTGTGGATTTGCCAAGTGTGCCTTCCTCTTAGCACATTTCTCCCTTTTGTCCTGAGTACAAGCATCTTCAAAGCCCATGACACCTTTGGCAAAGGCTGTTCCCCAATTGGAACGCTTGCAGGCCAGTGTTTCCCAGTTGTCGGTTTTTAGACTACATTTTAAAAAGATTTGCTCTTTAAACCTCTTTTGTCGACCACCAGCATTATGCTTTCCATTTTTAAGTTCGGAATAGAGTACAGTGGTACCTCGCAAGACGAATGCCTCGCAAGACGAAAAACTCGCAAGACGAAAGAGTTTTTCGTTTTTTGAGTTGCTTCGCAAGACGAATTTCCCTATGGGCTTGCTTCGCAAGATGAAAACGTCTTGCAAGTTTGTTTCCTTTTGGATTTTCAATGCATTCCTATGGGAAACCGTGCTTCGCAAGACGAAAAAACTCGCAGAACGAATTAATTTCATCTTGCGAGGCACCACTGTAGTTCCTTTGGAAGACGATCATCAGGCATCCGAACAACATGACCAATCCAACAAAGTTGATGTTGAAGAATCATTACTTTGACACTGCTGATCTTTGCTTTTTCCAGCAACTCTGGCATTCGTTTGCCTCTCTTCCCAAGTGATGTGTAAAATTTTTCAGACATACCGCTGATGGAATCTTTCGAGGAGTTAGAGATGGTGTTTATAAGTGGTCCATGCTTCATAAGCATACAGTAAGTAAGGTTGGTAGTACAATAGTTTGTAAACAAGCATTTTGGTTTCCCTGCGAATGTCCTGGTCCTCAAACACACTTCAATCAAGAGAAAGCTGCACTCGCAGAGCTCAGTCGATGCTGGATTTCGGCATCAATGTCGGCCCTTGTGGAACGATAACTGCCCAGGTAAGAGAAGCGATTGACATTTTCCAACAGTACACCATTGAGTTGGATAAAATATTGAATTAAATATTGGAGGTAGCAGGCAGTCCCCCCCCCCCCAACAAATTGATCACAAGATGTGATGCATGCACATCATCTGAATGGCAGTGCCCATCAACTTTGAGGGCCCCAACCCCCTCAAATATTTTAGGGGGGGGCAACCAACTCTCTTTAAAAAACAGCTGCCACCTCTCCTGCCAGCAATACTTACAAATGATGCAGAGCAAATTCCCTAATGCTGCCAAAACAATAAGAGCCCTTCAGAATTTCAAGGCATCCGTCTGCTTATTTAAGTCCACATTGCTCCCTTAGAAAACTTAAATACGCTGCTGACATTCTTTTTAAATAGCCAACCAACCAACTCTTTCTTACAGAGGTTTCATTATCTTCCTTATATGATATACGATATCTTTATTGTCATTGTCCCATACAGAACAATGAAATTGAAAAACTACATAAAACATTCAAAAACCCCTAAAAACTCTGAAACCCCATTTTAAAATACACTATACTATACTATAAAATACACTATACTATAAAATACACTATACTACAGAGACCCCTTATGCTGCGTTTAGAACCAGAATTGCATTAGCGTAGAAACTGTTTCTCAGGCGGCTAGTCCTGGCCTTTATAACCCTGTAGCTTCTTCCAGAAGGCAGAAGCTGAAAGAGATCATTTCCGGGGTGCGTACTATCCTGCGCTATCTCTGCTGCTTTCTTTTGGTACCTGGCAGCATAGATTTGATCTAAGGTGGGAAGAGTGCACCCAATTATTCTCTCTGCAGTCTTTAACAACCCTGGATACCATTGTTTTTTCCCTGGCCGTGCAGCTCCCAAACCACACACATAGACCATAAGTTAATACGCGCTCCACAGTACAATGGTAAAATGCCATCAACAGGTCCTTTGAGAGATTGTTTTTCTGGAGGATTCTCAGAAAGTATAACCTCTGCTGTGCTCTCTTCATCAGGTCTTTGCTGTTTTCTCCCCAGGTTAGGTCGTCTCTCAGCTCCATTCCCTTGTACCCCATCACTAAATTATCTCTCCTGGTTTTGGAAAAGAGCAGCACATCTGATATCAGGGGGATGCTCGTAGAAAAATATGCGTTTGTTTCAGCACAAAGGGACTTCTCGCACAATTCACCAGTGTTTGCTCTCACCCATGTCAGGCACGGAGACATTTAAATATGATGAAGATGATGATTGATCCACTGCCATCAATGCACATGCTGATGACATGTAAAGAAAATAAAAGTCCTTTCAGTCTAAATTTGGACAGGGTGGGTGGGTGAGGCAACAGAAAGGGAGAAACTAGGTAAAGAGCGGATGTGGGGGAAATCCACTTAGATGCACATTCATACTCCATAGAAGTGATTACATTAAATTGCAGTTTAATCTGAGATTAAAACCACAGACTTTTTTTCATGACTGATGGACTTCCATATTATAAAGGAATAATTCCCTTAAAACAAAAGACGAGATAACCCATAGTGTAGAGAGAAATAGTCAGATCAGGGTATTGGGTCAAGGATTTATTTTGAACGGATGCATATTAACACTGATTCTCTTTATAAAAACGGACTCACACATGAACCTCTATACACAGAAGTAAGTTTACACATTGGTTGGGCAGTGTTCTCGAAGCTACCAGCATGAGTTTGACCAAACTGCGGGAGGCAGTGGAAGACAGGAGTGCCTGGCATGCTCTGGTCCATGGGGTCACGAAGAGTCGGACACAACTAAACGACTAAACAACAACAACAAGTTTACACATATAATTAGACTGACTGGAACTTGGGGTTCACTTAACACCGGAGGCAGGCTTTCAGGTTATACTAAAACTAAAAAATTAGGTTATTAGACCCGACGTCAAAGTTGCTGGAGAATCTGGCTGATGTTTACCTAGTTGCCAAGGTTTATGGGACAACCACTTTGGTCGGCATGGAGACAGCCTTGGTTGAATGCAAGCACTTCATTCTGATGTCAAGTATGATGTCACAATCAGGATAAACTCCAAGTCTTGGCTAAAGGAGAGACAAGTTAATAATCAGATCAAGGCTGGTTGAGACGGATCTTTATGCCAAGTGATGAAAAGGTTTGTTTGGGGACTATTTGGTGTTTGAGACGACACTTCCTCCATCAGTTTTGCAGTAAGGTAAAGGGACCCGTGACCATTAGGTCCAGTTGCGGACGACTCTAGGGTTGCAGTGCTCATCTCGCTTTACTGGCCGAGGGAGCCGGTGTACAGCTTCCGGGTCATGTGGCCAGCATGACTAAGCTGCTTCTGGCGAACCAGAGCAGCACACGGAAACACCGTTTACCTTCCCGCCTATTTATCTACTTGCACTTTGACATGCTTTCGAACTGCTAGGTTGGCAGGAGCAGGGACCGAGCAACGGGAGCTCACCCCGTACATACTACTACTACTACTACTACTACTACTACTACTAATATTTCTGACCAGGCACTGTTTCCGACTGCAGTATTCTGGCTATGTCTGGATGCATGGAACCTCTACCATAGCCACAGCCTTTAATTCAATTTTAAAAATAAGCATCTCTCCTCCCAGGCTTCTGCCTGCAGCCTGCTTCTGTCTCAGCTCTCTTATCACATAGACCTTAACTTTTGTCTTTCTAACTACCACCCAGTTCAAGGATGGAGGCCAACTTATTTGTCCTCTGGCACAAAACCACTTCATTTGTTACCCTAATGACCCATACTTAGGGGCCCTTGAATTGAATCCTCCATTCGATTTTAACCTTGCTGGATCCAGGAATTAGAAGAGATTCAGGCATACAGGTGACCCTCCCCACACTCCTCAACTCACAATATTATTATGGCACAGCCATAAGGATTTTATGAAATACAGTGGTGCCTCGCAAGATGAATGCCTCGCAAGACGAAAAACGCGCAAGACGAAAGAGTTTTCCGTTTTTTGAGTCGTTCCGCAAGACGAATTTCCCTGTGGGCTTGCTTCACAAGACGAAACGTCTTGCGAGTTCTTGCGAGTTTGTTTCCTTTTTCTTAAAGCCGCTAAGCCGTTAATAGCCACTAAGCCGCTAAGCCATTAATAGCCGCTAAGCCGCTAATAGCCGCTAAGCCACTAATAGCCGTGCTTCGCAAGACGAAAACCGCAAGACGAAGAGACTAGCGGAACGGATTAATTTCGTCTTGCGAGGCACCACTGTACAGATTAAATGATTATCAGGTTTGGGCCTCAAGATGGCGTTGCTGCCTTGTACATACTGGAGTAATACTTATTAATACTGGATTAATAAAACACATCTACTAAAGGTGGTTGTGTGTGTGTGTGTGTGTGTGTGTGTGTGTAAATCCAAATGTATGGCAAGACATGTCGGAGGTGTAGATTCTGGTGAATTTCCTTTGCAAAACAAGCTCAACAACATTTGTGTCCAGATTTTCACTTTTTGAAGTATGGCATGATAAAACTCACAAAACTGATGGTGCACGGACACTATAAAAACTGGTGAGATTACCTTTTGATTGTGTCTCTAGATCTGTATATGCTCCATACTTTTGTAATTTCCAGAATCTAGTTCTTGAAATAATTTGGCTTGTAGGGGTCAACTGAAGAGATTCATGATCTCACTAGATGCTGCTCACATATGTTGAATCTTTATCTAACCTCTTAGAGCACCACGATTTAGAAGAAGAATTTGTAGAAATCGCATATATTATCACCTGTGTGTACCTCATGGTTCCATTTCTAAGGGGCAAGACTACATATTGCTATTATTGAGAATCCTTTTGTTTTACCCCACACTTTCCCTATCCGTAATCCTAAACCCAGTACCCCTCCCAGTTATGACTCTTGAGACAATTTCACTGACTTTTTATTTATAACCTATGCCTACTCTAAGATGTCATGATTCTGATGGTACCACGTAAGATATAACTGACCTGCCTATTATATTGGCCAGAGTGGGATGTGTTCATAGAAAAGAAAACACACAATGCTCGCGAACCTGCAGAAGGTCAATTAATTTCAAATTTTATTTGTCGCTTAGAAAAAGAAGAGCAATCATTGATTAGCACTGGGAACCACCTGTCTGCAAGTAGCTACTGACAAAGATGTTGTCAGGTGCAAAAGCACTGGAAATATATCTAAGCTTTTAGCAAGCATCTGTATATGTGGCTATAGAACTAAATATACAAAATATACATGCAGTGGTGCCTCGCAAGACAAATGCCTCGTAAGACGAAAAACGCGCAAGACGAAAGAGTTTTCCGTTTTTTGAGTCGTTCTGCAAGACGAATTTTCCTATGGGCTTGCTTCGCAAGACGAAACGTCTTGCGAGTTCTTGCGAGTTTGTTTCCTTTTTCTTAAAGCCGCTAAGCCGTTAATAGCCGCTAAGCCGCTGAGCCGCTAATAGCCGTGCTTCGCAAGACGAAAAAACCGCAAGACGAAGAGACTCGCGGAACGGATTAATTTCGTCTTGCGAGGCACCACTGTATGCAATATACATATACAAATATACTATATATACTAAATAAACAAGATGTCACAAAGCTAAGGTATTTGACACAGAACAACAGTGCAGGGAGTTATTAGAGAGCTGTAGCTGGTAGCAAAGTGACCATTTCCTTGAGCATAGTACAAAGAACTTGAACTGCTGACAACGCAAACGCAGGAGTGTCTAACCACAGACCCAGTTATGCTATTATATAGTACTTTTTGTGTCTACTTAGCAGCTTGTATATTGGACTATGTGCCCTACATTTACAGCTTGGACAGGAGAAAGGGAATCTGATTTATTTTTAGAAATCCCAACAAATGCTCTTTCTTCCTTTTTCTTATTCATCAGAGTTAACCTGCATCTCTCTCTCTCTCTCTTTACAGTATTCAGCAATCAAGAACACACATTCTTGCAGTGTAATAATAACATTGTAAGATCAGTGAATGGCTTGCTAGCACAGGTGAAAAGTATTTAAACAGCCAATTGCTGATTAATTTAATGATTTAATCTAGCCTTCCTTCTCTTGATGTGTGGGTTCATACTTTCTTATCTTCAGATTAAGGAATAAACTTGTATGCTGTAAGACTTGAGCATCACTGAGTTCCTCAACAGAACCTCTTGAGTACCAGATTTCACACACACACACACACACACACACACACACACACAATAAAAGTGGGGGAGTATGGCAAAAATAAAAATGGGGTTGTGCGAATTAGCGTTAAAACTCGTAACCAAAACCAAATGAGGCTTTTGCAAAAACTGCAATTAAAGCAGTAAAGGAAATGTACGGAAAATATAGGAGCTTATTTGCTAATATTAGAAGACAGAGGAGGTGTGCTTGGTTTTAAAGAGAAATAATATAAATAGCGAGCAAAACAGAAACAAGTTGGAATGGAGGAAGAGAAATTAATTATCCAAAGATATAGACCCTATAGAATAAAGGACAGAAAGGGGTGCATGGTTTCTGTGTTGCAATGGCCCATCCGCACTGTACATTTAAAGCAGTATTCCCCAAAGAATTCTGGGAGTTGTAGTTTCCCTCAATTCATTTTCCCAATGAATCCTGGGAGTTGTAGTTTGTTAAAGGCACTGGCAGAAAGTTGTTAGGAGAGCTCCCTCACAGAACTACAATTACCAGAATGGTTTAGCAATTCCTTTTTTGATGGAACTCAGAGAACTGTAGTTTTGTGAGGAGAATATGACTCTCCAAACAAACTACAGTTCCCAGGGTTCATTGGGGGGGAGCTATGATTGTTTCTGACAGTATGATACAATACTGCTTTAAATGTATAGCACAGATGGAGCCTCTGTATGTGAGACAGGGGCAAAATGGCACATGTGGTTCTGTGTTAAGAACATGTAAATTACGTACCCTGGGGCAAAAACATGTCAGGAATGTTTGTAAAATTAAGAGAAAAACGTTTCCTTCTGTGTGTACACAATTACCAAGCAAACCTTTATCAGGGGCCTCATAGTTCAGATTAGGGGTTTTCCGACCTCTCCTCCCAGACCCTCCAAGTGACCTTATTTTTCAGGGACAGTCCTGGATTTACAGAAGCCGTCCTGGTTTCTGATTTGATCTGGAATGTCCCAATTTCCCTTAAAAAGCTAAAGGGACCCCTGACTGTTAGGTCCAGTCGTGGACGACTCTGGGGTTGCGGCGCTCATCTCGCTTTACTGGCCGAGGGAGCCGGCGTACAGCTTCCGGGTCATGTGGCCAGCATGACTAAGCCGCTTCTGGCGAAACCAGAGCAGTGCACAGAAACGCCGTTTACCTTCCCGCCGGAGCGGTACCTATTTATCTACTTGCACTTTGACGTGCTTTCGAACTGCTAGTTTGGCAGGAGCAGGGACCGAGGAACGGGAGCTCACCCTGTCATGGGGATTCGGGTGAAGAACTTAATTCGTTCTGGAGGTCCGTTCTTAACCCGAAACGGTTCTTAACCTGAAACACCACTTTAGCTAATGGGGCCTCCCACTGCTGCTGCCACGCCGCTGCTGCGCAATTTCTGTTCTCATCCTGAAGCAAAGTTCTTAACCTGAGGTACTATTTCTGAGTTAGCGGAGTCTGTAACCTGAAGCGTCTGTAACCTGAAGCATATGCAACCCGAGGTACCACTGTAAAGGGGAGCATGGGATGCGGGTGACGCTGTAATCTAAATCACTGAACCTCTTGGGCCTGCCGATCAGAAGGTCGGCGGTTCGAATCCCCATGACAGAATGAGCTCCCATTGCTCTGTCCCAGCTCCTGCCAACCTAACAGTTCGAAAGTACATCAGTGCAAGTAGATAAATAGGTATCGCTGCAGCGGGAAGGTAAATGGCGTTTCTGTGCGCTCTGGTTTCCGTCAGGGTGTCCCGTTGCGCCAGAAGTGGTTTAGTCATGCTGGCCACATAACCTGGAAAGCTGTCTGTGGACAAACGCCAGCTCCCTTGGCCTGAAAATGAGTATGAGTGCCGCAACCCCATAGTCGCCTTTGACTGGACTTAACCATCCAGGGGTCCTTTACCTATTGATTTGTATGTTGTTGGTGGGTTCTTGTTGTCGGGCTGTGTATGTAATAACGGGGAGCCACATTGGGTCGAAGGCGTCCTCTTCTATTTGTCCCCATGTCAGATTTAGTCTATTCGTTAGCATTTTTTAGGAAGGCTGGTTCCCGTACAATTTGGTACCAGAAGTCCATGTTCCCTCCTGACAGGTTTCTCCAGTGTCTGGCTATGATGCTTCTGGCTACTGAGAACAGATGGTCAATTGTGGCAAGAACGTTACTCGCCCCCAAATGGAAAGAAGAAATCCCAGCAAAGGAAGAATGGATACAAAAACTCATGGAGTATGCAGAAATGGTGAAACTTACGGGAAGAATAAGAAATCAAGATAACAAACTTTTTATAAAAGAATGGAAATGGTTTATTTAATATTTACAGATAAATTGTAAACAGATAAAAACATTGGCAGGATTATTGTAATAACCTGCAGTTTTGTAAGAGTATATATTTAAACTAGATGAATAAATGAGCAAATTAAGTAAATTTGGATATGCAGAAGAGATAAAAAATAATTTTAAGGAACTGCAGAAAGAGGAGGAAGGAAGTCTAGTTTTGAAATGTTAAAATGATTGTAAAATTAGTGAAATGCAGTGCTTTTTTCTGGGGGGACGCAAATCCCTAAACATTTTGTGAATATATGTTTGGCCTCACTGAGGAGCAGTATTTCAATATGAGTGGGAAATTGAGAGTACTCCTAAATATTTTTTAAGAAAAAAAGCACTGGTGAAATGTATAAACCTGAAAAGCCGAAATTAAATGAGAGAGCCAGAGACGGAGCAGATGGTTCATAAGCTCTTTAGAATGCGAGTGGGCATTATTCCACTGGAAAATGTTGACCAGGGCCAGTTCTGGGGTGACTTCTAATAGCTGTTTCGTTATTTCGAGGACACAGCCCTGGCGTGGGGCAAAGGGGACACGGATCCTCCTCGCGGCTCAGGCGGGGGAGCGCAAGAGACCGGATCCCTCCTTCCCACCGAGTGGAAGCGAGAGGGCGGAGCGCGTTGGCGTTGAAATGCGAGCGCCTCCAAGACCCGCCTCTCCAATCTGCGCGCTGCGCCCTGGAGCCCCGGAGGAGGCGCCCAGGCGCGCGGAGAGGGCGGGTTGCTTGCGGGCCGCCTGCTCCGTCTCTGCCTCGGAGAGAAGGGGGGCAAAACGAAAACAAGCGGCCGAGAAGGGGCTCCGGGCCGAGACGGGGACGCGAAGTCTCTCCCAGCCATGATTTGCGGCAGGAAGAAAAAGGCGTGCGGGGAAAAGCAGCGCTGCTGCCCGCGCCAGCAGCAGCAACAACTCTCCAGCCAGCCGTGCGCAATCGTGCCCAAACTCTCCGGGCACCGCGCCTTCAAAAAACTGGGTAAGTCAGAGAAGTGAAGTGCCCGGTGGGGATTTAAAAAAAGGAGAGTTCCCCGCTCCCGGCAAGTCTTTCCCAACTTTGCAGGTTCCTCCTGTCGGTTATTCTTTCCAAAACTCCTCCGCAATGTTTTTGCTGGACCTAATTAGCGCCAGGGTTCAGCCCCCGTATATGCATTAGCGCCAGGGCTCAGCCCCCGCATATGCATATATATGTGCGGGGGCTGAGCCCTGGCGCTAATTAGGTCCAGCAAAAACACTGCGGAGAAGTTAAATGAGTCAATATATTTATTTAGCGCAGGAGGTGGCGTCAAAGTAGACGAGAGGGCCCCTGAGCAGCTGCAGAGTGCATTTCTGTCACCGCTGAAATCGCTCCCGGTGCCCCAGCGGATAGGGGGTGTAAATTGGGGGTGGGCAAAGGAATATGTTTCCAGACGAACATTTCTTTCTGTCTCGACATTAAACGCCGGCTGCTTTTAGCCTAGGTGTTGCCATAACTCCAGGAACGCAGGATTTAATTTGTCTCCATGTACAGTGCGGGACCTATTTTCCATACCGTATCAGCCTTGAGGCATGTGACCTGATTAAAAAGAACAAAGTGCTTTTTTTTTTTTTTACTAATCTGAATGTAATTTCTACTTCGGCACAGATAATGTAATATTTGAATAATTGGTTCTTGAGTGATTCTGATTTGCTAGGTGCCTTAACCGCAAGTTGCCCTTTAGGCAGTAGGAAATATTGGGGGGCGGGGGCGGAGAGAGTGAAGATTGTAAGATTTAAGCAAATGATTGTCAAAAGTTCCTTCGGTCAGCTTCTGGGTGGCTTAATGGAAAACCTGACCTTGTACTAAACCGGATTTGAGCAAAGGGGATTTAATTGCTATCCTTTGATTTATTTGTGTGGTTTTTTTGGAATCGGAATCAAATGTTTACTTTTGTCCGGGCCAACAGTAGTCTGTGAGCTTAATTCAGGTTGTCCGTGGTGTGTCTGTAAAAATACATTAAAAACCAAATGGCATCTAGCACAAGTCACAGGCAGAAGTCATATGTCAAGATCATCAGCAATTTTCAAGTGGTCAGTGGGGGGAAAAGGCTGGGAACCACAGAGGCATTACCAACCAGTGGGCAGCAGTAGGGTACTGTAGGCAGTGGGAAAAAGCAGTGTGTTTGTGGTCAGAAACGGCTTAGCAATGTCACTGGAATGAACCGCTGCAATAAACCTTTAAAATTTCTCAGTGTTTACCTTTAGATAACATTTTCTCTTGAGATTTGATCAGGGCACGGCACCATTTTCGCTCTAGGTGAAAGTTAAAAAGAAGAAGAAGTAATCGCTTTACTTTTTGAGTCAAATGGAGCAGTTTCGTTAAAGAAGAGGCATGGCCAAAGCTGGGAGTGGTTGGTGCTAAAATTGGTTTTGGATGAAGCTACAAGACCAAGACTAAGGGACGCGGGTGGTGCTGTGGGTTAAACCACAGAGCCTAGGACTTGCCGATCAGAAGGTCAGCGGTTCGAATCCCCGCAACGGGGTGAGCTCCCATTGCTTGGTCCCTGCTCCTGCCAACCTAGCAGTTTGAAAGCACGTCAAAGTGCAAGTAGATAAATAGGTACCGCTCCGGTGGGTACCTATGCGCTGCTCTGGTTCTGTGCGCTGCTCTGGTTTCTGTGCGCTGCTCTGGTTCGCCAGAAGCGGCTTAGTCATGCTGGCCACATGACCCGGAAGCTGTACGCCGGCTCCCTCGGCCAGTAAAGTGAGATGAGCGCAGCAACCCCAGAGCCGTCTGGTCAGGGATCCCTTTACCTTTACCTTTACAAGACCAAGACTAGTCTTACCTGCAAGAGATTTCTTTGTAATAAATTGCCACCATGGTACCAGAAGCCCTATGTGGAGTGGAGATTGATGGATGAAATAAACATATAGGAACTCATGCATTACCTCGTTGCTAGATTTGATTTCATCCTTCAGCCTTCTCATCTTACGTATACTCTGGCTTCACTAGTTGGGCCTGATCCAAGGTGAGTTGCAACAGGAGCACTACCACCTTGCGAATACATGGTAAAAGTTTTAAAGATTGCATGTGTGGGTTAAAATTGGGTCCTGGGCCAGAAAAAGTTAAAGATGACAGCCCTAGTGAATATATACACTTTTAGAATCACAAGTTGCAATAGACTTTAGGACTGTCTTTTAGTTGATTTATCTGTTGAGGTAGCTTTTAACCAGCTATCTGATTACATCAAAAATCCTTTATTAAGTTCATGAATCTCTTCCCCACTTACAGGTTCGTTCTGTGAAAGCCTACTTCTGGTTTAATATCCAGAATTGATATTAGTCAGTTAAATACGGATGTCCCTTGGAGGACATTGAAAGAAATAGGAGAAGAATTTTATATCCGCGAGCTACCACTTAGCAATAAAGGATTCTTTTTATTATTTCTTTTAAAAACCTCGGTTTCAATAGTACAAATGGATTTTTAAAATAAACTAGTGTGACCAGCAATGAGGACACATCTTGTAGCACAGTCACCAAAGTGAACTGATTATTTGGTCTTAAACATTCACTTGCTTAGCTTTTCCATTTATTTACAATATGGAGATACTGACTTCCTTGCAGTTTTACAGTACGGTAAGCACTCTGAATGTTCAAAAGAACTATATAAATACTGGGTGTTATTATTGCTAATCCCCTGCTTAAACATTTGCTCCTGTGATCAGCAGCTGGGAATTTGATTTTTCTGTCAATTAAAGATTGCATTCCTAACAGAAATGGATATAAGGCACAGTAAATGAAAACAGCCGCCTGGTTCTGCTTATTTCACACAGCTTAATTCTCTCCAGAAGTGAAAGGTCTGAATGTGCTTTTGCTAAACTCTAATCAAAGAAAGGTTCTGGGGAATATCCAGACAAAGGGAATTCCTTGAGTATGGGATGTCTCACAATAATTAAATTGGAGATTATTATTTATATTTAAAAAAATACTGCTTAACATAATAAAAAATATCTAAGCAGTTCTTACATATAAACTGTAAACATGCAATAGTAGCATTCAATAACATTTCCTAAAATCTTGGTTGTCGTTTAGTCGTGCCCGACTTTTCATGACCCCATGGACCAGAGCACGCCAGGCACTCCTGTCTTATACTGCCTCCCGCAGTTTGGTCAAACTCATGCTGGTAGCTTCGAGAAGACTGTTCAACCATCTTGTCCTCTGTCATCCCCTTCTCCTTGTGCCCTCCATCTTTCCCAACATCAGGGTCTTTTCCAGGGAGTCTTCTCTTCTCATGAGGTGGCCAAAGTATTGGAGCCTCAGCTTCAGGATCTGTCCTTCCAGTGAGCACTCAGGGCTGATTTCCTTCAGAATGGAGAGGTTTGATCTTCTTGCAGTCCATGGGACTCTCCAGAGTCTCCTCCAGCACCATAATTCAAAAGCATCAATTCTTCAGCGATCAGCCTTCTTTATGGTCCAGCTTTCACTTCCATACATCACTACTGGGAAAACCATAGCTTTTACTATACGGACCTTTGTTGGCAAGGTGATGTCTCTGCTTTTTAGGATGCTGTCTAGGTTTGTCATTGCTTTTCTCCCAAGAAGCAGGCATCTTTCTCCTGAGAAATCTCTATGTGCGACAAGAAGCTACAGTTAGAACTGGATATGGAACAACTGATTGGTTCAAAATTGGGAAAGGAGTATGACAAGGCTGTATATTGTCTCCCTGTTTATTTAACTTGTATGCAGAATTCCTTAAAACTACTACAAGTAAATGCCTATCACCTTGACCAGAAGCCAAATTCACTGTGAAGAGGCTGAGATTTTAAAAAAATCTCCTTGTGCCTAAATGACTGTGTCCGCGCCAGGCAGGTTTCCCTGTATAAAGGGAGGGAACCACTTCTGAAAAGGCTCTTTTCTTTTCCGCCTGCCACACCTTAAAAGGAGCCCTTTGGGGTGACAATCTGAATGAATGGATGGACTAGTTCTGAAGGGTAGAGAACACAGCAGTCATCATGCCCGCAGATTACAAAAAGCGCGAATTGTGTCCGCCAAGCCCAGAAAGCACACAAGAATCCAACACTGAACAGGAATAAATAGAGCAAATTGGGGGGTCTGCGAGGAATCTTGGGGTGGGGTAACCGTAGGTTTATCATGCACTCTTGATGCTAGGTTGGCAGGAGAGTCCTAGGCGTTGTGGTTTAACCCACAGCGCCACCCAGCACACCCAATCCTATACGCCCCAAATGTCAGTTTTCTCTTCCGCCAGGATCCGTTGAGGTTTTAGGGCATGGGTAGGTGGGTGGCGCTGTGGGTTAAACCACAACGCCTAGGACTTGCCTGCTCCTGCTCCTGCCAACCTAGCAGTTCGAAAGCACGTCAAAGTGCAAGTAGATAAATAGGTACCACTCCGGCGGGAAGGTAAACGGCGTTTCTGTGCGCTTCTCTGGTTCGCCAGAAGCGGCTTAGTCATGCTGGCCACATGACCCGGATGCTGTACACCGGCTCCCTCGGCCAATAAAGCGAGATGAGTGCCGCAACCCCGGAGTCGGTCACGACTGGACCTAATGGTCAGGGTTCCCTTTACCCTTTAAGCAAACTAAGACCTGGGGGCCGGATCCGGCCCAATCGCCTTCTAAATCTGGCCTGTGGACGGTCCAGGAATCAACGTATTTTTACATGAGTAGAATGTGTCCTTTTATTTAAACTGCACCTCTGGGTTATTTGTGGGGCATAGGAATTCGTTCATTTTTTCTGTCTTCAAAATATAGTGCCCCCCCCCCCAAGGTCTGAGGGACAGTGGACCGGCCGCCTGCTGAAAAAGTTTGCTGACCCCTGTTCTAGGGGATCTGCCCCATTTGCAGCTTTAGCAGTCCTTTGCAAAGGTAGAGGGGAGTTGTTGATTGGAATCAAATGTGCTTTCTTCCTCCAAGTTCAGCAAACTGAGTCCCTGTGTGGAAGCCAGTCTAATGACAACCTGAGGACTTCTCCTGGAGCTCTGTTTGCCAAATTTCCGTGGCCATGTGAGGGTAACATGCTTGTGCAGGGGTACCTTGGTTTAAGAACAGCTTAGTTTATGAACAACTTGGATTAAGAATGCTGCAAACCCGGAAGTAGGTGTTTTGGTTTGTGAGCTTTGCCTTGGAAGCAGAACATGTTGAGTGTGTTCCATTTGTAAATTGAGTCCCCCGCTGCTATGGGAAAGCACACCTTGGTTTCAGAACGCTTTGGTTTAAGAACGGACTTCTGGAATGGATTAAGTTTGTAAACCAAGGTACCACTGTACAGCCTTTGGCCTTTCCATGGGGGGGGGGTGCCTTTCCTTTCAAAACAAGGACTCTTAAACCTTTTCAGACCCCAACCCAAAGATGCGTTCGACAGTTCATTTCTCAATCTTTTACCACATATTTGCATCCTTGAGAGGTCCGGAGGGTGGCAACACAAGAACGGGGCCTTCTCTGCAGTGGCTCCCCATCTGTGGAATGCTCTCCCCAGGGAAGTTCGCCTGATGCCTTCATTATACACCTTTAAGCCTCCAGGCAAAAAGGTTCCTTTTTAACCAGGCCTTTGGTTGACCTGATTTACATCCTATGCCCTTTTAAAATGTGGAGGTTTTTTTGGCGGGGGGGGTGTGCTATTGGGTTGTTGTTTTTATTTTTATTATTTATTTTGTGGTTTTATATCTTGATTTTTATTCTGTGAACTGTCCTAAGGACTCCCCGCCCGGGCATAGGGCAGTATATAAATTCAATCAATAATAATAATAAATAATTGTGGTGGTTGTGCTCCTGTTGTGACCCACTTTGGATCAGACACTATCTGCTAATGGATTCTACCCCTTGAAGACCAGTGCTTTAAACTGCCCCTACAGTATTTCCCCCCACCCTGCATAATAGGAGTGTCTTCAAGGTATATGCCCCTTTTTTGGGGGAGACGGCAATGGACCCTCACAAATCCACAACTACTTTGGATGTGCGTGTATTCTTAACTTGCCACTTTCATTGGATGGGGGCCGTAACGTTGCGCTCAAATTACGTGCAGATACAAAGCATGAACTCTAGTGTCAGCTGCTTTTGCTATATACATGTAAAATAAATTGTGAGCTGTGCTTTGATACGTATTCTAATCTTGTTCATTGTTTAATCTAATTTGGGTTATGAAATCTAAACTGTGACTCACAATACTTTTGCTTGGAACTTTTCCAGCATGAAATATTGCATAGTCTGAGCTCAATAGAAACTATTGCCATGTCTGTTTCTGGTTCTCTTAGCTGGTGCTCGGATTTATTTATTTTTATTAAACTGATGCCAGTGTGATATTTTCCCAAGTAACTTTGCAAAGCATTTTTCTCCCCCTTGAGAATGTGACAGCGATTTCGCAATCCTTGCTGTGGTCGTTTGTTAATAAGTTTTTGTTCTTTTCCCTGGAACAGGAGCTGATGTAGTATTTGCCCAGCCTTCTGCTTGTAATCTCTTTTTCCGTATTGGCTTTTGGGACGCTCACTGCGAAGGCTCCCCTCTTAATACTAGAGAAACAGTTCCAGAGCCTAGATCGCAAGATTTGGCTTTTCTGGACATTCCAGCAGAACAGGTATACACAAACTTGCAGCTCAGCAGGTCAAACACAAGAACCCCCTAGCTATGTATACAGACCCTCCAAGTGTCCCTATTGTCCAGGGATATCCGTAATTTAGTGAAGCCGTCCCAGTTTCTGATTTGATCCCGGAATGTCCCACTTTTCCTTAGGATGTCCCTATTTTCATTGGAGAAATGTTGGAGGGTATGGAGTCATCCAATCCACCCCCAAGCCGCCTGAAGGCAATCCTGTATAGGGAAGTTTGTTTCATGTTTTATTATGTTTTTATATATGTTGGAAGTAAGGGACACGGGTGGCGCTGTGGGTTAAACCACAGAGCCTAGGACTTGCCAATCAGAAGGTCGGCGGTTCGAATCCCTGCGACGGGGTGAGCTCCCGTTGCTCGGTCGCTGCTCCTGCCAACCTAGCAGTTCGAAAGCACGTCAAAGTGCAAGTAGATAAATAGGTACCGCTCCGGTAGGAAGGTAAACGGCGTTTCCGTGCGCTGCTCTGGTTCGCCAGAAGCGGCTTAGTCATGCTGGCCACATGACCCGGAAGCTGTGCGCAGGCTCCCTCAGCCAATAAAGCGAGATGAGCACCGTAACCCCAGAGTCGGTCACGACTGGACCTAATGGTCAGGGGTCCCCTTACCTTTACCTTATATATGTTGGAAATTGCCCAGAGTGGCTGCAGCAATCTAGTATGATGTGTAGGGTGTAAAGCAGAGGTCGGCAACGTGTGGCCCATGGGCCGGAAGCCCATTTAACTGGGCTATGAGCCGCCCCAGAACCGAGCTGCCCACTTGGTGGGTCCCGGCACGCTGCGCTAAGCCGGTGCGGCGCGGGGACTCTCTTCTGCGACTCCAGAAATCACGTCTGTACATGTCTGTGGCGCCAGAAATCGGAAATTTCCAGTGTCGCGGACATGCACAGATGCGATTTCTGGCATCGCGCTGTGCTGTCCCGGCCCACAGAGGATCTCCATGGGAGTGATCCGGCCCAGGCAAGGTAAACCTTGCCGCCCCCTGGTATAAATAGTAAAATTGCCATTATGGAATGGGATGCCCCTATTTTCATCAGAGAAATGTTGGAGGGTATTGCATGATGGTTGGCAATACAGTGGTATTCGTCATGTTAACCTCAGGTTAAGAACTTAATTCGTTCTGGAGGTTGTTCTTAACCTGAAACTGTTCTCAACTGAGGTACCACTTTAGCTAATGGGGCCTCCTGCTGCTGTTGCTGTGCCGCCGCTGCACGATTTCTGTTCTCATCCTGAAGCAAAGTTCTTAACCCGAGGTACTATTTCTGGGTTAGCAGAGTCTGTAACCTGAAGTGTCTGTAACCTGAAGCGTCTGTAACCTGAGGTACCACTGTAAAAAACATACACAAACTTAACTAGATAAGACCAAGGCTCAGTCTAGGCCAGCATCCTTTTTTCAATGGTGGCTACCGAAGAACGAGAAGAACCTATGGGTTTATTGGGAGGAGAGAATAAAACAGGAGAGGGGATGGTGCATAAAGACAGAAGGAACAGCTCTCTTGTTTTTCAGCCTCAGGCAAGCTGCAAAAAGAGGTTTGCTAGTCCCTAGTGAGACCTGCACCTGGCTGGCAGGCTTTGTTTGGTTTGATGGGTCACAAGTTTTGCGGGCCTAAAGTACAGAGCGATTCCAATAACTAAAAGCGGTGTGGAATTTGCATTCATTTTGAAATTTGGTGTTCTGAAAGAGCTGGCATGTTTACCTGAAGCTGATATCTAGCAGATTCATTTCTCCAGGATGTGTGCTTGTGTTTTTTTCAGCGGTGGAACAATGAATATTCTGTATTCTTGCACTCGATTTCTTCTTACTTTGGCTGGGCCAAAGCGCCACTTGTAATCTCAGCGAAAGATACGTGGAGGAATGTCTTTCTCTGCAGCATCTAACAGTGCAGTCCTGTTTGCTTAGAGAGGTTAGCGCGTGTGTATATGGTTGCAGACTGAGTTTATGGGGCAGAGTAAGCGTAAGCAAGACACACATGCATAAAAACACCCAGGGCCTTTGTCTGAAACAGAGCAGTGGATGATTTCAAGGGAATGGCAACGCAGACAGAACCGAACGATCCGATTTGGCAAGCAGGTTTCCCACAGAAAGTTGCGACAAATTGGAGAAGTGATAAAGTCCCTTCTAGATCAGAGTGGATTCAAAAAAATGACTGAATACAGTGGTACCTCAGGTTACATACGCTTCAGGTTACAGACTCTGCTAACCCAGAAATAGTGCTTCAGGTTAAGAACTTTGCTTCAGGATGAGAACAGAAATTGTGCTCCGGCGGCACGGTAGCAGCAGGAGGCCCCATTAGCTAAAGTGGTGCTTCAGGTTAAGAACAGTTTCAGGTTAAGAACCGACTTCTGGAACGAATTAAGTACTTAACCCGAGGTACCACTGTATGCAGAATTAGACCAGTTATCAGAAAGAATAAAAAATAAATCAAAGGAAGTATTTACCACAAAATGGGAAGTCTTTAAAATTTATTTGAAAAATAACAATGACAGTTTGAAGTCTGTAGCAGCATTTGAATAACTTCAGTAGGAGTTTTAAATCTGATGGGAAATGTAGGATAGAATAAATAACATTAAAGCCAAAATATGCTATAATATGGCACTGAATAACAGATGAGAAATAGAAGTAAGGAGTAGACGGGAAGTCAGCTACATAGGAACAAGTCATTTTTATGTTAAATGTATTGTGAGCCATATTCAATGTATTGGTGGTGTTGTTGTTTTGTATTTTCTTCTTTCTTTCTTAGTTGTGAGGTGATGGATATCAGTGTATCTTCATATTTTCTTTTTGTATGTGGTGTATTAAAATGAAATAAAAACTATTTAAAAAGAAAAAAAAGAAAGTTGCTGCAGAGAGCTTGGGAGACAGATTGGGGAATGCAATTCTGCCTCTACTTTTTGTACGTCCCTCAATGTATTGCCTGTTTTGACGGGGGGCAGCGGAATATCCTCCCCCCAAAGCAGGTGGCCTTTCCCTGATGGTGCCGGATCTGCAAAGAATCACGGGTGCCGGTCTTTTTGGTGTGCAAAATCAGCACGGGTGTGGAATAGCGAGAGAGGTTGCCCAACTTGAATGGGAAAATCAAATTTAAGCTGCTACTTGGCCATCAGGCTTGTTGGGGGGCTTTGGGCAAGTCACGTTGCCCCTGCCGTATCTATTTCACAGGCTTCATTGAGTGGGGGATAGGCTGTACGCTTACAAATCTTACTTATTAGTGGTGTCAAAATAGAGTGGTACCTTGGTTCTCAAACCCCCTTGTACTCAAACAACATTGGAACCCAAACACTGCAAACCTGGATGTAGGTGTTCCGGTTTGTCAACTTTTTTCAGAGGCCAAACATGCTCCATTTTGAGTGTTACACTTCCGTTTTGAGTGCCACGCTTCCATTTTGAGTGTGGTCCGCCTGTTTTTGCTATTTATTTTATGTTTTTGCGGCTCTTTTTGTTTTGTTTTGTTTTGTGACTGTGTGGAACCCAGTTCATCTACTGATTGATTGATTGTGTGTGTGAGTGCAGTACATTGTTTATTACTTTCATTTTATGGATCCATGGTCTCGTTGTTGTTGTTTAGTCGTTTAGTCGCGTCCAACTCTTCGTGACCCCATGGACCAGAGCACGCCAGGCACTCCTGTCTTCCACTGCCTCCGCAGTTTGGTCAAACTCATGCTGGTAGCTTCGAGAACACTATCCAACCATCTTGTCCTCTGTCGTCCCCTTCTCCTTGTGCCCTCCATCTTTCCCCACATCGGGGTCTTTTCCAGGGAGTCTTCTCTTCTTGTGAGGTGGCCAAAGTATTGGAGCCTCAGCTTCAGAATCTGTCCTTCCAGTGAGCACTCCGGGCTGATTTCCTTAAGAATGGTCTCGTTAGATAGTAAAATTCATGTTAAATTGCTGTCTTAGGGGTTGATTATAAAAATCTGGAACGGATTAATCCATTTTGCATTACTTTCTATTGGAAAGCACACCTTGGTTTTGGAACAGACTTCCAGAATGGATTAAGTTTGAGAACCAAGGCACCGCTGTACACATGAGCATAGGATGAAAGAATTGGAATCTGAGTATGGGAGATACGAAGCCTCCCTCAGACTTTTCAATTCCTGTAAAACTGTTGTCTGCCTCTAGCCCCAGTGGGGTCAAGGAAAGGGTTTTTCACAAGTGAACTATCAGTCGTGCCACAAGAGAAGGCCCTGGGTGGTATGAATTGCATCTCAGTACGTTTTTGTTTGAGGAAATGCAACTAAAGGTTTTTATTGCTGCTTAAAGGTATGACCAATCTCCCTATATTCCCCCACAACTTTGCCAGCTTAGATTGGCTAGCAGTGCTAATTCATCTTTCGATGAAGTGAGTAGAGTTTCACCATCTACAGTCGTACCTTGGAAGTTGAACGCCTTGGCACCCAAACGTTTTGGTTCCTGAACGCTGCAAACCCGAAAGTGAGTGTTCCGGTTTGCGAATGTTCTTTTGGAACCTGAACATTTGGCGCGGCTTCCTGCGGCCAATCGAAAGCCACGCCTTGGTTTCCAAACTTTTTGGAATTTGAACGGACTTCCCAAATGGCTTCTGTTCAGCTTCCGAGGTACGACTGTATAGCTTTCAGGACTTCTTCTGCTGTGTGCCTGCTCTGTGCTTGTGGGATGAGCTCTGGGGTTGTGTAGGTAAGATGTTTCAGGTGGAAATTAATGGCGGGGTCAGATTTGACCACCCAGCAGTTGCTCTGGGACCACACCTGTGGTTGTCACTGAAAAATGTACGTTTCACCTGTATTGCAAATAAAGCTAACGGTTCTTCCTTCACGAGGCACGAAAACAAGAACCGTTGGGAAAATGGTTGCTGCGTCCCTCGTCAAGTTATCTGTTCCTAAACACTTGGATGAGTGGGTTGTGGTAATAATTAGTATCCATATTACTATTTACGTTTCGGAGCACAGTTCAATGTGTTGGTGCTGAGCTTTAAAGCCCTAAATGGCCTCGGCCCAGTATGCCTGAAGAAGTGTCTCCACCCCCATCGTTCAGCCCAGACATTGAGGTCCAGCTCTGAGGGCCTTCTAGTGGTTCCCTCACTGCTAGAAGCAAGATTACATGGAACCAGGCTGAGGGCCTTCTCAGTGGTGGCACCCGCCCTGTGGAACGCCCTCCCGTCAAATGTCAAGGAGATAAACAACTATCTGACTTTTAAAAGACATCTGGAGGCAGCCTTGTTTAGGAAAGTTTGAAGTTTTATTCTGTTTTTGGTCCTCTGTTGGGAGCTGCCCAGAGTGGCCGGGGAAACCCAGCCAGATGGGCAGAGTATAAATAAAGTAATAAAATAATAATAATAATAATAATAATAATAATAATAATAGATCAAATTTATATCCCACCCTTTCTCCCCAGGTTGCACGGGATGACAAACAGATAGCACAAATGGAAAGCAAAAACTAAGCAAGAACATTCTGAGGCAGTTAAAAACATTCTAAAAACAATTACAGTTAAATGCATGCCAAGGTAATTACAAGGTATTATGTGTCTACACATTTGCCTTCTGGTGCCTAATCCATCTTGGGAGCGAGTGTTCCAACCCTGAGGCCATCCATACCTTAGACAGCCCATTTTTATGCCTTATCGAAAAGTTGCTTATAAATTGCAACTATGTGGATAAATGAATAAAAACTTAAGCAACTCTAGGGGAGCTGCCTCATATAGAGATCGGAATGTGCTGTATTAAGGTGCTTAGGTGAAATATATATAATCATCTATGAGATCATATCTGCTTGGACCGGCTTGACTCTATTTGTGAAGGGCCATCATGGCTGTGAATATCTGTTTTCAACTGGTGGGCTGAGACCTGCAAGCAGGTTACACATAAATGTTAAGAGTTAAGTTATGTGAGTGGCGCTGCCACCAGTTTTTGATTAGGGTGTTTGTTTGTTTGTTTTTTGTTTCATGGGGGGGGGGAGAGAGAGAGAGAGTAGAAAAAGAAAAACCAGAATAACCAAGATGCCTCCTAACAGGGCCGGCTCCACTATTAGGCAAAGTTACTTCCCCTTACTTCTGGGTTTGCAGTGTTTAGGAGTCAATTTGTTCGACAACTAAGCCGTTCGGGAACCAAGGTACCAGCTGATTTTGAACGACACGAAATTGTTAATTTAATACAGTGGTACCTTGGGTTACGAACTTAATTCGCTCCGGAGGTCCGTTCTTAATCCAAAACCGTTCTTAACCTGAGGCGCGCTTTCACTAATAGGGCCTCCCGCTTCCGCCGCGCCTCTGGTGCGTGATTTCCATTCTCATCCTGAGGTACTACTTCCGGGTTAGTGGAATTTGTAACCTGAAGCGTTTGTAACCCAAGGTACCACTGTATTGTATTTTTTCTGCCTGTGCTGGTCTCTTGCAGTTTCCTCAGTTGCCAAACTAACTTGACCGGCCTCAAGTACCATGCACCTTGACCATTCGCTTTTCTGCTTCAGGCAGCAAAATGTCTTGGGCCGACCCTGCTCCTCCTGTACCTTGAACAGCTGGGAGGAAGACAGAATTTGATCAGGTGCAGCAGCCGATCTTACGGGGGTGGGGGGAAAGTGCCCCCCGCCACAATTTTCTCTTCTATAGAAGAATTGTTACGGGTCTTGCCTTCCTTTGTACCCAGCGAAGAAAGAGAGGAGAAAGGCAAGCAACTACGATTTAAAAAATAATGATGCCCTATGTTGCTGTTTGAGGTTCCAAGTGGGTTCCATGTCTAAAACAGGTTGAAGACTGATATATCGGAGAACATTTCCAGAGAAAACCAAAACAACCTCAGGTGTGCTCTTGGCACCTCCCTGCCCTATGCACAGAAAGTGTCTTGCACGCACAGACAAGCCTAAACTTGTCTGGTCTGTTGTTTTACCATCCAGGAGTACCCAGACCAGCTGATGGCAAAATCTTCTTGCAAACATACAGGCCTGTTTGTTAGGACCGTGAGGCTTGAAACTTCTGTCTCCAGACACGGCGCTTGCAAAATTTCGTGCTCTAGCTCTCTCTTCCTATATTAGAAACTACTGCTTCTCCTGCAATGAATTAAAATAGTGTACCTAGGTAGTCAAGAGATTTGGAAGCTGGTAGAGTTGGACGCGGGTGGTGTTGTGGGTTAAACCACAGAGCCTAGGACTTGCCGATCATAAGGTCGGCGGTTCGAATCCCCGCGATGGGGTGAGCTCCCGTTGCTCGGTCCCTGCTCCTGCCAACCTAGCAGTTCGAAAGTATGTCAAAGTGCAAGTAGATAAATAGATACCGCTCTGGCGGGAAGGTAAACGGTGTTTCCGTGCGCTGCTCTGGTTCGCCAGAAGCAGCTTAATCATTCCAGCTACATGACCCGGAAGCTATACGCCGGCTCCCTTGGCCAATAAAGCGAGATGAGCGCCCCAACCCCAGAGTTGGCCACAACTGGACCTAATGGTCAGGGGTCCCTTTACCCTTACCTTTAGAGTTGTAGCTTTATACCCCAGGCAAATCTCTTCCTGACAGCAAGAGTTCCCGTTGTTTGCCATCAATGGTGGTGACCACTGACCGTTAGCAAAGTCTGTATTGGGGTATTCTCCAAACTGCTACTGTTTTGTGGGAGTGATTCGAGTGCATATCAGAACGTTAGGTTTGCGCACTTAAAGTGGATTAACATGTGCCGTTGTCCTAGCGACAGCAAAGCCCCTTTTAAAAAAAGAATCTGGCATTTTGCAGTTTGGAAAGTGACAGGGAAAAGTATTGGAAAATAGGAGATGGATGTCTGGCTAATGTATAATGCCCTGTAAACATACCTGGATAAATACGGGGTGAGTGTTTGTATAGGTAAAGGTAAAGGACCGCTGGATGGTTAAGTCCTGTCAAAGGCGACTATGGGGTTGTGGCGCTCATCTCGCTTTCAGGCCAAGGGGACCGGCATTTGTCCGCAGGTAGCTTTCCGGGTCATGTGGCCAGCTCTGGCTTCTGGTGCAACAGAACACTGTGATGGAAGCCAGAGCGCATGGAAACGCCATTTACCTTCCCACCACAGATAGATACCTATTTATCTACTTGCACTGGCGTGCTTTCGAATTGCTAGGTTGGCAGGAGCTGGGACAGAGCAACGGGAGCTCATCTCGTTGCGGGGATTCGAACTGCCGACCTTCCAATCGGCAAGCCCAAGGCTCAGTGGTTTAGACCACAGCGCCAGCCTGCATCCCTGTGCTTGTATAACTGCCCTCTAAGCAAATTGGAACGGATGCTCAGCAAAACCTGGATATAATCTAACCTCCACATAAGCTTTGTGCAATCAAATCAGGATGAATGTTCAGCAAATAGATTGTCCGGAGGAGCCTAGAGTTCCATCAGTCAAACTGGTGTAATTTCACCCACCCTCCACTTCACACAGTAATCCAGTTTACTGACCCACCCCCTGGGGCACAGGTGCGCAAGTGATGAAGTCTGACTTGGTCCTGGAGATAATGCACCTAAAGGGCATCAATCCTTTGGATCGAGGAATTACTGAATAGCAGGATCCTGCTAGGGCTAGGCAAGCCCCAAAATAGTTCTCCAGCCTTCATCGCTGATAGCACTCTGGAAGCTGATCAATTTTCAGCTGGAGCTAGCTTTTATCTGCTGATGGAAGAGCTGTTCTGGTTCAAAATGCAACAACTGGAACCGTGCATCACCTTTTTCTGGCTCACACTTCCAAAGTTTTCTGGGCTCCATCTTCTTTACTGCCTCAACTTGCCGCTGCACTGTCTCTTTGGGAGCACAAGTTGCTTCCAGACCTACTCATTAAAATTAATCTGTCTCCTGAGTTTCCTCCCCTCCTCTTTGTTTCCTCCTCCTTTCAGGTTGCCTAAAAATTATACTCTTGGCCTTTAAGGTAACCTTTGCAAGTTTGAAAGGAAAAAGCCTGCAGGCAATTTTTGCAATGGGTTGACCAACATACGAAGCGTCCAAGGATAGGCTAAAGGGGCTGTTAGATTGCTGGATGTGATCTGATGTTTTGGCCAGTTTCTGGTGGTTTCCAGGGGGAAGGGAAGTTATTGAACCGTCTACCTCCTTTCCCAGCATGCTGTCCCAATGTGAGTATCTACCTCATTCCGTGGTAGAGCACAACACAGAAATTGTTGTTGTTTAGTTGTTTAGTCGTGTCCTACTCTTCGTGACCCCATGGACCAGAGCACACCAGGCATTCCTGCCTTCCACTGCCTCCCGCAGTTTGGTCAAACTCATGCTGGTAGCTTCGACAACACTGTCCAACCATCTCGTCCTCTGTCGTCCCCTTCTCCTTGTGCCCTCAATCTTTCCCAGCATCAGGGTCTTTTCCAGGGAGTCTTCTTTTCTCATGAGGTGGCCAAAGTATTGGAGCCTCAGCTTCACGATCTGTCCTTTCAGTGAGCACTCAGGGCTGATTTCCTTCAGAATGGAGAGGTTTGATCTTCTTGCAGTCCATGGGACTCTCAAGAGTCTCCTCCAGCACCATAATTCAAAAGCATCAATTCTTCAGCGATCAGCCTTCTTTATGGTCCAGCTCTCACGTCCATACATCACTAATGAAAGCCATAGCTTTAACTATACGGACCTTTGTCAGCAAGGTGATGTCTCTGCTTTTTAAGATGCTGTCTAGGTTTGTCATTGCTTTTCTCCCAAGAAGCAGGCGTCTTTTAATTTCATGACTGCTGTCACCATCTGCAGTGATCATGGAGCCCAAGAAAGTAAAATCTCGTCACTACCTCCATTTCTTCCCCTTCTATTTGCCAGGAGGTGATGGGCCCAGTGGCCATGATCTTCGTTTTTTTGTTGTTGAGCTTCAGACCATATTTTGCGCTCTCCTCTTTCACTCTCATTAAAAGACTTAGACAGCAATAAAGGCATAATATATTCTGAAAACACTTTTAAGAAAAGGATAAGAATTCTGTACAGTGGTACTTTGGTTGTTGAACTGTATCTGTTCAACTCCTGAAACCGTTCGAAAACCAAGGCGCGGCTTCCGATTGGCTGCAGGAGCATCCTGCAGCCAATCGGAAGCTGCGTCGGATGTTCGGCTTCCGAAAAACGTTTGCAAACCGGAACACTTACTTCCAGGTTTGTGGCGTTCAGGAGCCGATTTGTTCGACAACTAAGCCGTTCGGGAACCAACGTACCACAGTACAGGAGAATAGTTAGAAGAATGCACTTTTAAAAGAAAAAATGTAAAAGTTCTCCAAGACTTGGCTCTTGCATTGACAGGAACTGTTCCCTTGGGCTCCTCCATTTCCTGAGTGCCATGATCTGGGCCTTAGGGGAAAAAAAAAATCTTTAGAAATTTAAAATAACGGAGAAGAGGCTTGCAGTAACTGAGATTGGGATCTGTACGATAGATTTACAAGATAATTCCATATAAAATATTAGAGGTGGTGGATCTGTGTTTAGAAAACAGTTTTCTGAGTGCTTTTGTTTTGTTTTTCCCCCTGTTCTGAGTTCTACCACACAGGCAGCAATAAAAAAGACCTAAGAGGCGAACAAATTCCAGGATCATTTTATATTCTCTATTAACGCACTTTGGGTGGGTTGTTTTTGTCGCCGTTGTCGCTCGTTTGGCTTCTCGGCAATTTAATTATTGCTGTAATTTATCGAATTAATTTTATTTCACAGCATTTATATACCGCTTGGTTGTAATAAAACCTCAGAGCATTTTGCAAAAAAAAGGGGGGGGGGGAGGTTGCTTTCTATAGCCACAATATTTCTGGAGTGGGTCACAAAATCCACACCCCCCATCAGATTTTCATACACTGGCATTATGAATCTTAAAAACCTATATGCTGCCGAATATGTTTTTGCTTTTTTTGTGTGTAGTTTTGGATGTTTGTGTTCTGTTTGGTCCATAGCTGTCAACTTACAGATTTGAAAATAAGGGACCAGCAGCCAAAATAAGGGACCTGCAGCCTCACCTGTTCAAGGCACTCCAGTCTTCCTGTCCTCCTGCAGTCTGGTCAAACTCATGCTGGGTAGCTTCGAGAACACTGTCCAACCAACTTTGTAACCAGAGGTTCAACTGAATAGAATCTGAATCACATGCACCACAAGGCCTATGCAGCCTCAACTTAAGATGGCTCCCCGGCCTGGCTTTGCACTGCAAAGTTTGCAGCAGCACGTGCAACAAAATGGCGTCCAGCATTCAAAAACCTCCTCAGCTTGCATTAACTAGCCACACACAAGGCATGCAAGCTCCAGCCCCCAGTCGTTCTTAGACTTCTTATTGGGTGAGCAACACAGCCAAGCAACACAGTTGGAGCCTCCCTCCTCCCTGGCCGGCAGGGAGGGAGGGAGAGGAGCTGGTTCCGTTGAAATTTAAGGGACATCATTTAAGGGACATTTAAGGGACATCCATCAATAAGGGACAGCAGCGGGACATGGCGCTGGAATAAGGGACTGTCCCTTCAAATAAGGGACACTTTACAGCTATGGTTTGGTCAGATCAGGTGGTGGTGAAACTGCAACAAGATTAGGCAAAGGGGCTTTGGAATCAAGGAAAAATGATGAGAGTTTTCAGTACCAGGGGTAAATGAAGAAAAAATAGGGCATGCATTTCTGAGCATGTACAGAGTGCATTTACTTCACCACAGAGTGACAATAATTGCCTCCATTCGTATCATGGAACATACAAATACCTCAGAGACCCTTTTTCTTCCAACACATGATCTTCCATCTGTTTTTTTGGATCAGTTCTTCCTCCAGGTGTTTTTGCAGCTGGAAGTGCTCTCGAAGACTCTGTCTCTGTCTCCCTTAGGAGGTCTGCAGCTGCTCTCCCCTTTGTACTTTTAACAGTGTGAAAACAGCATTTATTTTTTAAAGGCCTTAGCCTGCTGAGTGTTATGTGCTGACTTGCTATTTTCATAGCACAGGAGGGGGTTCATTGTCATGACCCTAAGATTAAGAGTCTCACCAGCTGAGCTACCCACAAATGTTTGGAATGAAGAAATAAAAGTATCCCTAATTTATTGACTTAACACTGATCGCCCATATCAATATGAGATTTGTTTTATTACACATTAGCTGCCACAACATATTTCATCGTATATCTACTTGTTCATATATTCAGTTTTTAAACCACATCATATCAGCCCAATTTCACTGTGCAAATTTAGTGTAAACATGGGGTTGAGAGGGGAGCCATACTGTTCCTGGAAAGTTCCCCCCGGGAGTATGGATGGTGTCCCCCCCCTCCCCAGTTCCCACCTAAAGGTGAATTGCCAAACCTGCAGTTTTTGAAACGCTATTGAACCTAAACACAGCCATCCTTCAAAACCGGCACTTCTACAAATTTTGCTCCATCCAAGTGATGTGTACAAAAATGCGTATATACTATGATAAAATGTGTACAAAAGTACATATATTAGTACGAAAATAACATGCTGAAATGCATTATATTAGAGAGAAAATGCTTGCAAAAATGTGCATACAGTGGTACCTCGCAAGACGAATGCCTCGCAAGACAAAAAACTCGCTAGACGAAAGGGTTTTTTGTTTTTTGAGCTGCTTCGCAAGACGATTTTCCCTATGGGCTTGCTTCGCAAGACGGAAACGTCTTGCAAGTTTGTTTCCTTTTTCTTAACACCGTTAATAGAGTTGCGACTTGACTTCGAGGAGCAACTCATAGAACGCGGTGTGGTAGCCTTTTTTGAGGTTTTTAAAGACTCTGGTGATTTTTGAAGCTTTTCCAAAACTTTCCCGACACCGTGCTTCGCAAGACGAAAAAATTGCAAGACGACAAAACTCGCGGAACGAATTAATTTCGTCTTGCGAGGCACCACTGTACATTTGTCAAAACTGCATCCAAAAGTAAGTTTATTAAGAGAAATCTGCCCTAAAAAGCTGATGGAAAAAACACATTGTTATGGAAATGTGTGGGACTGAATTTAAGATTGGGAAAACGAGGAACGTGGAGAACTAAACTGGACAGATCTTTCTGTTCCTACCCCTGGAGCGACTGAATGCCTGTTTCTCCCAGGTGCTCATTTGCACTCATTTGAGGCCTGCAGTAGCAAGGAGTTCCACATGCTAGTCACTCAGGTTGTGGGGTTGACTGGACAGCACTAGCTGAAAAGTTTTAAAGGAAAAATAGGGTCAGGGAGGCAGAGATAGTGTGCAGCCCTTAAACCATCCCATAGGTACTTTAAACCATGGTTTTCAACCCTTCGAATACTTCATAACAATGGAATGTGCCCAGGGTCAGATTTAGGTTTGATGAGGCCCTAAGCTACTGAAGGTAATGGGGCCCTTTATATGTCCAGCTGTCCTTTGTCAACAACAAATTGTCGCTGTTTTTTGTGTTGAATAGATGCTATATGGTAATTTATGGATCTAATAGGTATCTATTTGCACATAACAAAATATGCATTTTATCAAAGTAATTGTTGAACTGAAATACAATTAAGAAGTATTTTAGGGAGCAGGCTAGCATTACTTACATCATAGGAGCCTACACAACACAAAACACTGTTGCTGTATGTAGGTTTTATTTTATTTGTTTTTTATCTTATATTTTGGAAAATGTACATCCAGGTTTCCCCCCCTTTAAATTTCCTCTAAATTTTTTGGGGTCCCCCAAGAGAGTGGGGCCCTAAGCTATAACTTGTTTAGCTTCTACGTATATCCAGCACTGAATGTGCCGCATTGTGGATTCTGAAGTGGACCACTGATCCCCTCCTGGTCATGATCCGCTCAGATTGAATCAGACAAGTGCACTTTGGAATCCCAAGTAGGACATATCCTTCTTCCATTCCTGGGCCTACAGCCGCATCCTGGCCCAGGAACATCTTTAAAAGTTAATCACTCACCTGGTAAAGGTAAAGGGACCCCTGGCCATTAGGTCCAGTTGTGACCGACTCTGGGGTTGCGACGCTCATCTCGCTTTATTGGCTGAGGGAGCCGGCGTACAGCTTCCGGGTCATGTGGCCAGCATGACTAAGCCGCTTCTGGCGAACCAGAGCAGCGCACGGAAACACCTATTTATCTACTTGCACTTTGACATGCTTTTGAACTGCTAGGTTGGCAGAAGCTGGGACCGAACAAAGGGAGCTCACCCCGTTGCGGGGATTCGAACCGCCAACCTTCTGATTGGCAAGTTCTAGGCTCTGTGGTTTAACCCACAGCGCCACCCGCGTCCCTTAATCACTCACCTGAGCATCACTTAATTATTGGACTTCATTGCTTTCTGTTTGTTGCTTAGATGCTTACCTGACTAGATGCTTACCTGACAATCATAAGCCTTATTAGCTTTGGGATGCCCGGTCTAAAGGACGAAACATCTGAGCTTTAGAGCATGTTGCAAGGCGGTTTAATGACTTAACCATGCTGCCAGCTTGCTTGACTTGTTGCGCTTGCCTGCCACACCTTTTAGGCATTATCTTCCTAGAAAGATGAACATCCTGTTGGTCAATTTCTGAAGCCTTTTTTGAGGCTGTTACAGGGGAAAAAATCTGCTCCTTTTCCCTTATGAGGTATCCAAGAGCCCGTATAGAGTCCTTAAGGGGGTTCTCTATTGGTAGAAGAAAATAACAGCAGCCAACCAGAGAATATTGAGAAGCAGAGTGGCTAGTAAGCCTGATCTTTATTAAACTGTTGCAACAGGGTCCTCACTCGCCACACGCAGGAGGGAGGAGGAACCCAGAACAATAGTGCACAAGCCCTTATATAGACTTTTGAAGTTGCCCACCCTGTAGCCCTAGACCACCCCCCAAAACATCATACATGCATCACAGACGGAGGCAGCCTACAGCAGAAATCCTGTCTGCCAGGATACCTGATAATGGTCACTGATTGCTTTACCTGGACGGCCCGACCATTCTTTTGTGATGGTTAATACTTTAGTTCCTGAATCCAGGTCACAGGCTCACCCTGTCCACACACAAATACGCCCTTAAGACAGGTAGGCAAAAGACAATGGGAAGGCTTTCCTGTTTCCTTCCTCCTCGCAGAGAAATATGTGAGGTCAATTTGGGAGAGTCAAAATGGTTTCAGGATTGCTCTCCTGTGCTATTTCAGACACGTGGTTTATATACTCATGTATGTGTTTGCCTTGTACTTTTATTTTATATTTGGGACCTTAGAATTCTTATAACATGGCACTCATTCTTTTTATGAAAGAGCCGATGGGATCATAAGAAGAATTCTGTTCAGACCAAAGGTTAATCTAGTCCAGGATTCTGTCTCAGATTAAACCCCACACTTGCTTTGCAACAGGGGGATAATTATCTTGAGCTCTCTTACAGGGCTTCTGCAAGCTTTACAAGATAAGGTACACCGTGTGTTGAGAGCTCTAAAAGCACTATATAAATGTGCAGAATTGTTACGGAGTCTGTTTCAGTAGGTATCTCTTCCTTTCGGGGTTCTCATAATTCAGAGTGGTTTTTGGGATACGGGAGCTTCCAGTTCCTACACTTGGCCTGTGTACAAATTCCTGTTTATTCTGTATCCAGAGCGCTCCCACAAATTATTATTATTTGGATAAATTTTATTGGAGTATATAAAGAGAGATACAAACCTTAATGCCAAATATATTTGTCATATCCAACATTAATCTAAATAAAATAAAAACATAGAGGAAAAGAGGAGAAGGAAATGGGGCGGCAGAGAAGAGAGAAAAGAGGAAAACAATGAGAGAAAACAATAAAAAGAAAAAGATACAAGAGAACTTAAAAGAGAGAATAGAAAATATAAAATGCAGAAATTAAAGAACTTCCAATTCTTCATCTGTCCGATACATATAAACAATGGTCACTTCATCCACTCCAATATAATACCCAACAAAACCGCTTTCTACAAACCAGCATTATCTTCCATCCCCAAATCCACAGGTAATTGTTTTGTTTTTCCCCCCCCGCAAAAAGTCTGAGAGGTTTCCCGTCTTTAGTAAATGCTAACAATGATCTTGGCGGGACGCGAGTGGCGCCGTGGGTTAAACCACAGAGCCTAGGACTTGCCGATCAGAAGGTCGGCGGTTCGAATCCCTGTGACGGGGTGAGCTCCCGTTGCTCGGTCCCTGCTCCTGCCAACCTAGCAGTTCAAAAGCACGTCAAAGTGCAAGTAGATAAATAGGTGCCGCTCTGGTAGGAAGGTAAACGGCGTTTCCGTGCGCTGCTCTGGTTCTCCAGAAGCGGCTTAGTCATGCTGGCCACATGACCCGGAAGCTGTACACCGGCTCCCTCGGCCAGTAAAGTGAGATGAGCGCAGCAACCCCGGAGTCGGTCACGACTGGACCTAATGGTCAGGGGTCCCTTTACCTTTACCTAACAATGACCTTGACCTGATTAAACATGCCACCGCTGTTTTGTGAAGCTTTGCGCATACGTCACAATCCTGTCGTTTCTTGAGAAATACCGCATTTTGATGCATTCCCTCCCCAAAACCAGCTTTGGTCCGATTTGAAAACGCCATCCATATGATGACTGAGCCCCACAGGTTTTGTGTACACAGGCTTTTCGGACAGGTCTGAAGAGGACACAGAAGTGGCTTGCTCTTCCAATGTCCCAGCTTATTTGGGGGCATTGATTGACAGTGCTCTCTCTGTGGCTTTTAAAAATCGGATTTTTTAAATTTAAATTGGATTTTCCTTTCGGATGAAAAGTCTTTCTAAACATAGTTTTCTATTTAAGGTGTGTTATAGTCCAAAGGCTATTCATCAGGAAATAAGGATTTGTTTTAAGTTTTTCATGTGTGCTAAAACTCAGTCTGAATTTTGTTTTTTAATTGTTTAACCACATCAGTTAACAAACATGGATGCATATGCCAAAATGTTATTGTTTTAGTTAAATAAATTGTTTAGTTATTAAGGAAATGATTATTTTTCTCCTTCCAATAAAGTACAGCAGAAAAGTTGCCCAAGTATAAAGTTAACTTATTAAACCTCACAATAATTTCATCATAATCTATGTATTTCTAATAGTATAACCAAATCAGTAATTTTTGATATAACTGTAAAATCTACTCTGAAAATTTATTATTCCAAAAATGAAACCTTCATCTGGTTGTAAATATTAAGATTATACCAGCAAGAATGAGTCTTTCTATAAAAAAATGATTTAAATCAAGTCTTACTTGATCCAAATCCACTCTGCCGAGAAATAAATGAAGTGAGAAATAAATGAAGCCATCGAAGTCTCATATGAGCCTATAGTTAGCTACCCATAGGAAAATGGGCCTGTGTCTCCCAGGCACTCTGCACGAGCTCAGAAGCAGCCTTGTTTGTTTTTATATCATGTTTCTATCCTATGTTTAGCGCAGCACCCTTGGGTGTTGGCCTCATGACAGCCCTGCGTGATGAGGTAATGCTGGGGAAAACAGGTTTGCTCAAGACTATCCTGTGAGCTTTGCACTTGAATGGCGATTTGAACCCAAGCCTCTCTGGATTAGGTTCAGTACTGGTGTCCAAAACCCTAAAGTGGATTGTGCCTCATTTTGGGGCTAATTAAACAATTCGTGGCCTTTTAAATTGTGTGTGTGGAATGGGGTTGTTTCGTTATGTGTTTGTGCGCATGTGTTTTTATATCCTAAACCACCCTGCGACCCTCGGGAGAAGGGCAGCTTATGAATTTAATAAACAAAATAAGAAAATAAAGCAATAAATAAATTCTGAGGTAGATGCCAGTTTGCATTCTTTAAATAAAGTGAATGAGGAAAAGAGGGAGAGGAAGGAAAAAGAAAAGCAATGGCTGCAGATACAAAATACGTCTTAAACACACGCCGCCCCAAAATAACTGGGAACTGTAGTTCGTTAAGGGTGCTGGGAATTGTAGCTTGGTGTGAGGGTAAACTACATTTCCCAGGATTCTTTCAGAGTGTGTGGGATGTGCTTTAAATGTCTAGTGTATACACAGCCACCAAGTGGTGGTGAATGTGGAAGAGACAGAGCTACTGGTTAAGATTAAGGCGAATCCTTGGAAGACAACAAAAATGACAGGCGATTTAGCCATGGTTGGTGTCCTCATTGCCCCATCCAGATTTTAATTCGTCACAGCAGCCGAGAAAAGCCAGTTGGCATTTCATTCAGGGACGTTAAGGAGAAGCGGCCGGCAAGGCCTAAACAAAGTTGCAAGCCGCATCAATGAAGACTGGGCGAAATATGAGCGGAACGTTTTGCAGAACCTCTCGCCGCTTTTGAGCTGGAGGGCTTGAGGAGTTACGTAAGGACAGCGGGGTTAAATATAGACCACGGGGAGTTTCTTATGCAACAGGCACTGGCAATTTCTGTGACAGGGTTTGTGAGCTGTGCAAAAGAAAAATAATGAGTTCATTCATGCCCATCGGAGCCCATTTTTACTCCTGAAATTACCCAGAATTGCTGTGACCTTGGTGGACTTGCTTGGTCATGTTTTGTGGAAGTGCTATCGCTCGTGCCAAGCGGCGAGAAGTGGGAGGGTGGCAAAGCTCTCGCACGCGGAGGGCAGCTTGGTGCACAGGGGTCTATATCAGTGGTTCTCAACCTGTGGGTCACCAGATGTTGTTGGACTACAACTCCCATCATCCCTGAGCTCTGGTCTTGCTAGCTAGGGGTGATGGGAGTTGTAGTCCAACAACACCTGGGGACCCACAGGTTGAGAAAGGCTGGCTAGCTGGAGGTTTCTTGGTTTCTGGCAGGACTCCCATGTCTCTTAACACTGGCATGGGAGTTGTTCAACAAGGGCAGCAGCCCTGTGCCATTGACCCAACACTGCTACACCCCCATGAGACTTTCTGGTTGAATTTCTGCCTGTCACATGGTTGTAAAGGCCCAAGAGCCCTGCCAGGAGACGCTGAGGGCTGTCTGAATAATTTTGTTGTTGTTGTTTAGTCGTGTCCAACTCTTCGTGACCCCATGAACCAGAGCACGCCAGGCACTCCTGTCTTCCACTGGCTCCCCCAGTTTGGTCAAACTCATGTTCGTAGCTTCGAGAACACTGTCTGAATAATAATAATAATAATAATAATAATAATATTTATACCCCGCCATTCTGGGTGGCTCCCAACAGGATATTAAAAGCACAATAAAACATCAAACATTAAAAGCTTCCCTAAACAGGGCTGCCTTCAGATGTCTTCCAAAAGTCAGATCGTTGTTTATTTCCTGGACATCTGATGGGAGGGCATTCCACAGGGCAGGTGCCACTACCGAGAAGGCTCTTCCTGGTTCCCTGTAAACTTACTTATTGCTGTGAGGAAACCGCCAGAAGGCCCGTGGAGCTGGGTTAAGCCGTCCCCCGATATATATACATCCATATACTGTACTGTTTTTAACACTTGATTGGGAGCCGCTCAGAGTGGCTGGGGAAACTCAGCCAGATGGGCGGGGTATAAATAATAAATTATTATTATTATTATTATTATTATTATTATTATTATTATTATCCATATCTAAAGGGAAAGGGATCTGATGCTGGAAACACTTTGGAAACACCTGTAGAAGTGATAAGTTGCTAACATGCCCATAATTTTCTGTTCTAATGCTACTCTGGATGCTGTTTGGTAATACATGGCCACAGAGCAACTGAGTGAAGACACAGTACTAATTTGCGAACAATTGTAAGCTGATCTGTGCTTTTGTTCCTGTGAAAATGCAGCCAGACGCCAGCTCTGTGCACAGCTTGTTGGATGTTGCAGGCAGCAAACAGATTGCATTCCTTGCCTCCGCTCGGTTGCGCATCGACTGCAGACACCCAGATGGGACAAACCACACACCTGGTTGTGGGTCTGAATCAGTTCTTATTAGATGTGCGGTGTGGACGCTTGCAGACTACACGAATCCAGATTTGGGACTGATAAACAGCCTTCCGATCTTTATGATCAGGAAGCTGGTTTGGATTTCGGGAAGGGAGGACAAGGAATGTAAGGAAAAGATGCAACAAGATGTACTCAAGACAGTATAGTGAAACAAGCAGTGCATCATAAGTGATTGTTCTGTTTTTCTTATGCCTTTCGGGCCCCTTGCTCTTTCAAAGAGGAAGGGTGCAAAATTTGGGAGAACTCCTTGAAGTGTAGTTGGGTTTCCACGAGGCAAGACACAGTGATAACCTCAAGAACCTTTATTGAACTACATAACTGGGAAACTGGGGCAAAGCAACTGCTTATATACATTTCTGAAAGCCTGAGCCACTCCCACTCCCAACGTGATTGGCTGTCTAAACTTCCAAGCTGCGAATCACGACTTAGAGTTCAAGGGCCAGTGGCGGAGGCCCAAATCCTGAAATGTTCTGTGATTGGACATCATGTATCGAATCCATAGCTGTCAACTTACAGATTTGAAAATAAGGGACCAGCAGCCTCGAAAATAAGAGATCAGCAGCCAAAATAAGGGATTTTCAGGGCACAGGTATGTTCAGCTTCTGAGCCCCTCCCAGCCAAAGGCAGAAAGCCCAGCCAGCAGCCAAACGAAGCCTCAAGCGGTGGTTCCCACAGCGCAGCAACCCGGCAAAGGGGATGCAGCAAGGAAAACCATTATCACCTCTCCGCTGGGAAGCGCTGAGCAAAGGCGAGTCCACAGGCAACATGGCCGATTTGATTGGCACAAGGCATGCAAGCTCCACCCCCCAGTCGTTCTTAGACTCCTTATTGGGTGAGCAACGCAGCCAAGCAACACAGTTGGAGCCTCCCTCCTCCCTGGCCGGCAGGGAGGGAGGGAGAGGAGCTGCTTCCTTTGTAACCTGGGAAATTTAAGGGACATCAATAAGGGACAGCAGCGGGACATGGCGCTGGGATAAGGGACTGTCCCGCGAAATAAGGGACGCTTGACAACTATGATCGAATCAGAACACAGGAGCTCAGAATCCTTAATCCTCAAGCTCAGGCAAACACAGACCACTGAATACGTAACACTGTTTGATGGCAACCAAGTCTACTCTCCCTTCTGCTTCTCAGATCTTCTGTTGAGACTGGGGCAGTGGACACGATCCCAACTGCTCTGCATCCAATGCACACACACAACACACACCCCACTGCTTGGATAAGGATACATGACATTAGCCACAATCCATATCTATCCTGTAGTTTCTTTCTAAATACTTTGCTTTGATGTATTCTCCCCGTACCCCAAAATTACCTTGAGTAAAAGAACGACTTTAGGGCAGTAATGTGTATACAGCCTTTGGGCTTATTTCTCACAGAGGTCTGAGCATAGCTGTCAACGTTTCCCTTTTTTAAAGGGAAATTCCCTTATTCCGAATAGGATTCCTCGCAGGAAAAGGGAAAAGTTGACAGCTATGGGTCTCAGCAACACCAGACTGCAGATGGGATATCTCCTGAGTAAGCACTGCTTCACACAAGTGATTGCTCCTCCCTTCGATATAGAAAGCTAGATGTCTAGGAGAGTTCTAGCCCTGACATGCTAATTTGATATGCAGTGGTACCTCGGGTTACATATGCTTCAGGTTACATACGCTTCAGATTACAGACTCCGCTAACCCAGAAATAATACCTTGGGTTAAGACCTTTGCTTCAGGGTGAGAACAGAAATCATGCTCTGGCGGTGCGGCAGCAGCGGGAGGCCCCATTAGCTAAAGTGGTGCTTCAGGTTAAGAACAGTTTCAGGTTAAGAACGGACCTCCGGAACTAATTAAGTACTTAACTCAAGGTACCACTGTGTTTTGTTTTTCATGGAGGGGTCGCCTCTGAAGTTTGTCCTATAATGACAAATGGGGACTTTTTATTTTATTTTTAAGAAGATAATTAGGTGATAAAATTTGCCAGCCGCCATGGTTGCAGCATCTGATCCTCTCTGCTCAGTGCCTTATTAAAAAACTCTTGTGCGCATTAGATGAATCATGTGCCTGTTTTCTTCTGTCAAACGCCAGAAGGGGTGAAGAGGTGTTTGGAAACATATGCCTGTGGCAGCACGAAACACTTCTGTTAAATCCACGACTGACCCCTTAGCTGCTCCTGCACATCCTCCCGACCTTTTAAAACCCAGCTGACTAAACAAAAATTCTCAGCGCACAGATGGCGAGATGGGAGGCAGGAAGGGGGGGGGTGAGGAACGGAAAGAGGGAAAACATAGAAAAAACGAACCGGGGTGAAGTCAGAACTATTGCAAACTTCTCTGGATTGTGAGTTCTGTGTCAAAGCCAGGCCAAATATTTTCCTTGAAACAATGGCGGTGATGCGGTTGTTTCTGGTTAAAATAACAGCTAAAATCCCTAGCCAGCAGTTAGAAGGGAAGAAAAAGCAAAAAAGAGAGGGGTATTGGCTCTTCTTCTGCAGAGCAGCTGGAAAAAACAACACAACCGATATCACCACGGGTGAGATTTGCCCGTGTTTATCATGCAGAAGAGGGGATGATGGCAACAAAACCGAGGGGCACGGGTTGATCGGAAACCTCCTTGCACAAACACCGCTCCCCATTCCTCTGTTTCCTCCCCATCACATTCCAGCACCCCATTGCCTTGCACGGCCTCTGGAAACATTCCACCCCTCCTGCCTTGCCCAGCCCTCTCTGCCTTGGCTTGCTTTTTTTTATTTCCTAGGAACGTATAACAACAACTTCTGTGCACCAGAGGAGGCCTCTGCTAAGAGGCATTTCTCCCTTTTCCTCTCTCCGCCACCCCCAAGTAGAAATGGCTTTGCCTCAAGTGCAGAAAACAATTTCATTTTCAAACCCTCCCGGCTGACTCACCTCCCTTCCTGGTACAGCTCCCAGCTGTACAAAAAGCCACACAAAGGGCTTGGTCTGCGGAGCTGAAGGAAAAAGTGAGCCACTTGGCCAGCTACTGTCTATTCTTTGGTGTGTTTTCCCCCCACTCCCTCCCCTGGATTTATTCATTTATTTTTTAAAGGGGTGTGGGAGAGAAATAGAGGTTTGGGGCAGGGGTGGGAGACTTGCGGTCCTCCCGATGTTGTAGGATTACAACGGCTTCGACTGGCCGGCTAAACCAGGTGAGGGTAGCCAATGGGTTTCAAACCCTCAGTGAATTAGGGTCCTCTCCTGCATGCAAAGATGGGATCCAGCGGATTGAGTAAAGGTAAAGGGACCCCTGACCATTAGGTCCAGTCGTGGCCGACTCTGGGGTTGTGGCACTCATCTCGCTTTAAAGGCTGAGGGAGCCAGCATACAGCTTCCAGGTCATGTGGCCAGCATGACTAAGCCGCTTCTGGCAAACCAGAGCAGCGCACGGAAACGCCATTTACCTTCCCACCAGAGCAGTGCCTATTTATCTACTTGCACTTTGACGTGCTTTCAAACTGTCAGGTTCGCAGGAGCAGGGACCGAACAACGGGAGCTCACCCCGTCGCTGGGATTCGAACCGCCAACCTTCTGATCGGCAAGTCCTAGGCTCTGTGGTTTAACCCACAGCGCCACCCACGTTCCAGCGGATTGAGTAGATGAGACCAATTGTGGGTCCAGGTTTCTGCATGTGCTGTGTAGCAGGAAGGTAAAAAGGTAAAGGACCCCTGGACGGTTAAGTCCAGTCAAAGGCGACTATGGGGTATAGCGCTCATCTCGCTTTTCAGGCCGAGGGAGCCGGTGTTTGTCCACAGACAGCTTTCCGGGTCATGTGGCCAGCGTGACTAAACCGCTTCTGGCGCAACGGAACACCGTGATGGAAACCAGAGTGCACGGAAACACTGTTTACCTTCCCGTCGCAGTGGTACCTATTTATCTACTTGCGCTGGTGTGCTTTTGAACTGCTAGGTTGGCAGGAGCTGGGACAGAGCAACAGGAGCTCACCCCGTTGCGCGGATTCGAACCGCCAACCTTTTGATTGGCAAGCTCAAGAGGCTCAGTGGTTTAGACCACAGTGCCACCCACATCCCATGCATGTGTGGCAGGAAGTGAGGTGCAGATGGGACTCATCAACCTAGGAAGGTAGCCCATCTAGGAGAAGGAAAACTCTTGAGTCTAAACCTCCAATGCCTTGCCGGACATCTTTGGGAGAAGAGACGACTGAGTAAAGCCTGAACAAATCCAGAGAGGAGTCTCGTAAGACGGTTGGACGGCACCTCGTAACTCCGGCAGCCAAGCTGGTGCCAAAGTGTATTGCTCTGCTTTCCTTTGGACCACATCAGTCAGGCTGGGGGGGGGGGTGTCTTGTCATCTGGGCAGCCCGTGACCTCCATACACCCAGCCCAGGCTTGCACCCCAGGGTCTGGTCACTTCTGTGCTGCTAACAGCCGCGTTTTGACTTCGCTCCCTGGAGGCACACTCCATTGTCTCTTGAAACATACAATGACTACTCCCATACGATACAATACAATAATCTTTATTGTCATTGTCCCATACAGAACAATGAAATTGAAAATCTACATCAGACATTCAGAAACCAACAAGCCTGCTATCCCAGCCTGGCTAGCCCCCTAAAACCTCTGATGCCCCATAATTAAATACAATATACTCCCATAGAGACTACCTTAAAGGTAAATGGACCCCTGACCATTAGGTCCAGTCGTGGCCGACTCTGGGGTTGCGGTGCTCATCTCGCTTTATTGGACGAGGGAGCCGGCGTTTGTCTGCAGACAGCTTCTGGGTCATGTGGCCAATGTGCACTGGGTCATGTGCTTTCGAACTGCTAGGTTGGCAGGAGCTGGGACCGAGCAACGGGAGCTCATCCCGTCACGGGGATTTGAACCACTGACCTTCTGACCAGTTTAACCCACAGCGCCACCTGCGTCTGAGACTACCTTACACTGCGTTTACAACCAAAATCGCATTTGGATAGAAACTGTTTCTCAGGTGGCTAGTCCTAGTCTTTATAACCCTGTACCTTCTTCCAGAAGGCAGAAGCTGAAAGAGATCATTTCCAGGGTGCGCACTGTCCTGCACTATCTCTGCAGCTTTCTTATGGCACCTGGAACCATAGATTTGATCCAAGGTAGGGAGAATGCACCCAACTATTCTCTCCGCAGTCTTTACAACCCTGGACAACATTGTTTTTTCCCTGACCGTGCAGCTCCCAAACCACACACTCAGACCATAAGTTATAATTTCTCTCCATAACCATCCCTGATTATTGGCCTCCCGACTAGGGCTGTTCGGTGACAAAGTCCAACAATATCTGGGGAGCTGCAGGGCAATTTAGGGATTGTATTGTGGAATTTGGAGGGGTGTGAAAACTGGAGGATAACTCTGTTGCAGACCATGCGATTGTTTTGGGAAGCGTGAATCAGGTTGGTCCGTTTAAAATGGCGGACCAAGGGAAATCCTTGAGCATCCCTAGTGGGAAGATCTGTGCGTGTATGTGAGTGTGATTGCTGCAGGTGCCATCAATAGTTTCAGGGATTGCCCCCGCAGGAACCTAGTCTCTGGGGTTGCTGGTTTCCTGAAGAGCTGGAGGAAGAACGGGTAAGGAGAAAATGTTCCCTCTTTGGTGCCTCTTGGCCCTTCAGACGACCATCTCCTGCAGGAACTACCGTATTTTTGCTCCATAGGGCACACCGGACTATAGGGCGTACCTAGTTTGTAGGGGGGGGAATAAAGAGGGGGGGAAATCCACCCCACTCGCTGTCTTGGCTTCCTCTTTAGCCGCGCATAACCTCTCCAGCCGGGAGAGGCTGCGCGCGGCTTTGGCAGAAGCCAAGACAGCGAGCGGGATGGATCCCGCTTACTGTCTTGGCTTTGTTTTTAGCCACGGGGCTGGGGCGGGGGAAGCTCGAGTTTCCCCTGACCCCAGCCCCCAGAACAGGTCTGGGAGCGGCGGCAAGGTTGCGCGCAGCCTTGCCGCCGCTCCCGGAGCTTGTGGGGCTGGGGGCGCGCTCCTAAGGCTTGCGGATAGCTGCCTGAAGCCCGGGGAGTGCAGCGGGAGTTGGCACTGTGCTCCCCGGGCTTCAGGCTGCAGGCTGCTATCCGCAAGCCTTCGGAGCGCAGGGGGAACTCCTGCTGCTGCTCTCCGAAGGCTTGCGGATAGCTGCCTGAAGCCTGGAGAGCGAGACGGGTCGGTGCGCACCGACCCCTCTCCCTCTCCCGGCTTCAGCAAAAGCAACGCGAAGCCTCTGGAGCGCAGAGGGAGCGCTCCCTCTGTGCTTCGGAGGCTTCCCGTTGCTATCGCTGAAGCTAAGGAGTCTGCATTTGCTCCATAGGACACACACACATTTCCCCTTCGTTTTTGGAGGGGAAAAGTGTGTCCTATAGAGCGAAAAATACGGTAGCTCCTTGGGTTGAAAACCCCAGGGAGCTGTCGGAGGAGCCAGCATGTATCTTGCATCCTTTGGCCACGCTGAGCACACTGCCTTTTACATCCAGCACCTCAGGTTCCCTGCCCTGAACCCAATAAAGCTCCTTTTACTTCCACAGCCGCTCTTTCAATCTAAGCCACGTGGCATGATTTCTCCTGAAGAGCACCACATTCGATTCTCCTTTGGGACAGGCCGTGTGCTCGGGCACTCTTGGCACATGTGCAAGGACAGCCCTGAAAGGGAAAGAAAGGAGGATGGCTGGAGAGTAGCTGCTAGTGAGTTATATTCTGCTTCGGGTCTCTGTTGACCACCCAGGCTAGCAGCACGTCTGAGCATCAGAGGTTTTTTTCCTCCCACCTCCCCAAAGGAGGTCTGCAACGTTGCACAACACTGACACTTAATCGCCGTCCAGGAAATCAGGTTGCAGTCTGCTTCCAAAAAAGGCCGAAGCCATAGGGAGAAGCAGCAGGATAAATATAACTACGATTTCTGATGGAACATACACAACGTTGGAAGGGGTCGGTTCTGTCGGCGGGAGGGAGGTATTCTGCATCAGCATCAATGTGTACTAATAGCCAACTCCGTTTGAGTGACATTCCATATGTAGTCAAAACAGCACCGCCCACCCACAAGCAGCCAGGTTTTGTAGGGACGGCACGGAGTATTTGCAGGTGTGAAGGAACCAAAGGTTTGCAGAAGTACAAAAATCTTTAGGGTTGAAGTAGGCAGCATTAGCAGGTGGCGCTGTGGGTTACACCACAGAGCTTAGGACTTGCCGATCAGAAGGTTGGCAGTTCGAATCCCTGCGACGGAGTGAGCTCCCGTTGCTCGGTCCCTGCTCCTGCCAACCTAGCAGTTCGAAAGCACGTCAAAGTGCAAGTAGATAAATAGGTACCGCTCCGGTGGGAAGGTAAACGGCGTTTCCGTGCGCTGCTCTGGTTCGCCAGAAGCGGTTTAGTCATGCTGGCCACATGACCCTGAAGTTGCACGCTAGCTCCCTCGGCCAATAAAGCGAGATGAGCACTGCAACCCCAGAGTCGTCCGCGACTGGACCTAATGGTCAGGGGTCCCTTTACCTTTAGGTAGCATTAGACTTACTCAGAGTTAGACCCATTGGCATGCATATACCAGAGTAACCGAGGCCCATTAATTTAAGCCTGTCTACAGCTGGTGCTGTGATTTGACTTCACCCTGGATGCATACTCCTTTGTCTCTCAAGACAAACGGATCCGTAACAAAAACTCCAAGCAGGACACAGTTGGGGAAACCCCAAAACAGACTAATAAGGGTTCAGTGGGCACAGAGCACTAACTATTGAGGTACAATGAGGAACTCCCAAGGAATGGAATATCCTGGAAGTGGGCATGGCTGGTTGGCTGGAAACCTAAACAGGAGCATTCCACACTGCAGTGTTTACTTGCAGATCCCACTTGTACTTCTGTAAATCTCATCTGCCTATAGAGGTGTTTCAGTATGTTTCTGAGCACAATTCAAAGTGTTGGTGCTGACCTTTAAAGCCCTAAACGGCCTCGGCCCAGTATATCTGAAGGAGCGACTCCACCCCCATTGTACAGCCCAGACACTGAGAACCAGCTCTGAGGGCCTTCTGGCTGTTCCCTCACTGCGAAAAGTGAGGTTATAGGGAACCATGCAGAGGGGCCTTCTTGGTGGTGGCACCTGCCCTGTGGAACACCCTCCCATCAGATGTCGAGGAAATAAACAACTATCTGACTCTTAAAAGACATCTGAAGGCAGCCCTGTTTAGGGAAGTTTTTAATGTTTTATGGTGCTTTTAATATTCTGTTGGGAACCGCCCAAAGTGGATGGGGAAACCCAGCTAGATTGGGGGGGGGGGTATAAATAATAAATTATTTCATTTCATTTTAGCACTTTTTGGCACACACAATCATGCAAAGTATGGACTGGGGTTGTGCATACAAGTCTTCTCCATGTGAATCTTCCCTTTTTGGGGCTTTGACTTGTGTACTTTTGACCACAAGTAGAACCTTCCACACAATCAAGGAGCTGGAAAAAGCAGGGTCCCCAGTTGTGCAAAGGGTTCTATGTACATTCAGGTGAACTTGAGTAAAAGCCCTTTCCCACTCAACATGGTAAGATCCAGACGCCTGCATTCATATTCCCTTTCCCCATCCACTTTTGTATCTTCAGGCAGGCGTCTGAACACAGCTTATTCATTGTCCTCCCCCAGAAGTGTGCAGCTTGGCTTGCTTGCTTGAGCCACCTGCAGATACATATAAAAGTACAGAACATTTAAAATCCCAAATAAATTACTTCTGTGTTTGCTGTCTGCCGCAGCATATTACCATTGTATCAGCTGCAAAGTCTGCAGCGCTTACAACGGGCTTTCCACACATCGAAACCATGTATTTTCTACAATAGATTTTTCTGAACATTTTCACACTGACGGTAGACAACCCCAAATTTCAATAATGGGTGCTGTTTTGGTTTTTTCCCTTTCAGTTGTACATTACATTTCCCACAATATGGGTGGTTTTTTAAAATGTTGGTACCTGAGGCAGAATGCCTTTGAGCATGTACAGAGTACCTTTGACAACATACTTCCTTGGGGGTGGGAAACTCCCAGAAGCGCTGCAGTGTGTTGATTTCAAGAAGCCAGCGTAATTCTTCTGGCAGAGTGCAGGCCAGGTTTCATAGAATCCTATAAGCGTCGAGCCAGAAGGGACACCCCAGGGGCCATCTAATCCAACCCCTTGCAATGTAGACATTGGAAGAAAAGCCATACGCACTCTGTGCTCAAGATCTCTCTCACTATAATAGAATATAAGTGTCTATATATATATATATATATATATATATATATATATATAAAATTTTAAATTCTGCCTTGTTGTTTAGTCGTTTACTTGTGTCCGACTCTTCGTGACCCCATGGACCAGAGCACGCCAGGCACTCCTGTCTTCCACTGCCTCCCGCAGTTTGGTCAAACTCATGTTGGTAGCTTTGAGAACACTGTCCAACCATCTCGTCCTCTGTCGTCCCCTTCTCCTTGTGCCCTCCATCTTTCCCAACATCAGCGTCTTTCCCAGGGAGTCTTCTCTTCTCATGAGATGGCCAGAGTATTGGAGCCTCAGCTTCAGGATCTGTCCTTCCAGTGAGCACTCAGGGCTGATTTCCTTCAGAATGGATAGGTTTGATCTTCTTGCAGTCCATGGGACTCTCAAGAGTCTCCTCCAGCACCATAATTCTAAAGCATCCATTCTTCGGCGATCAGCCTTCTTTATGGTCCAGCTCTCACTAGAACGTTGAAAATATGCGGGGAGTGAGTTGAGCTGGGGTCAGGAAGGGAAAAGGTGTCAACTTTGGAAGAAACATAAAACAAACCTTAGCACTGTTGCCCAGAGAGGGCTGCTAAGCCTAACAGCAAACAACAGCCATTGATGCGGTCTGTTAATCCCTGCCACCAAGGCTTAAGTGCTGAATGCCGTCCTCCTGGCTCCCCGCCCCTTTGTGGTTTTCATAGCTCTGTAGCCAGGAGATCATCTGAGGATCTTACTCACTATCTTCTGCTCCCCTCCCAAACTATCTGTGCATATTTGCATTAGGGGGCCTCTCTGTAGTGTTCTAGCAGAAAGCACCAATTCTTTTTCCAGATTTCCTGCTTCTTCCTCTTAAGATTCTGGTTTCTCCGTCTTTTTTCCCGCCCTGCCAGAAAAGTTTGCATCAAACCTCAGTAGGAAGAGCCAGTGGTGGAGAACCGAAAGAAAATAGCAGCAGGTTACAGACGATTCAGGTTACAGACTCCGCTAACCCAGAAATAGTACCTCAGGTTAAGAACTTTACCTCAGGATGAGAACAGAAATCGCGTGGCAGCGGGAGGCCTCATTAGCTAAAGTGGTACTTCAGGATAAGAACAGTTTCAAGTTAAGAACAGACCTCCAGAACGAATTAAGTTCTCAACCCGAGGTACCACTGTACAGTTCCCAGCATTCTTTGGGAGAAGCCATATGTATGTAGCCCTAATATCTCTGGGGATGCACTGCCACCAGTACAATAGTTAAAGATGACAGCCCAGGTAGGCCTGGCTAGCTCTGTCTAACCACTGTGGGTCCAAGTTGTGTTCCTCCCCCTGAGCAACTGATCTTGCAGGGTGGCCACCTGCCCTGCTTTGCCTTGCCTCGGACCATTTCAAGCATGGCCTCTTGCTCTGGTCTTTTGGGGTGTTAGGGAAGGGGTGGTACCTCTGGTTGGGGGACACATTGTGTTTCTTCTAGGGTGGTTTGCCCAGAAGAAAGGGCTAAGGAGTAAATGCAACATAAATCCGGAGTGGAGTCCCTAAGACGGTTGGATGGCGCCTTGTACGCCTCCTTCTGGCAATTCCTGCAGCCCAGCTGCTGCCAAGTGTGTTGTTCTGCGCAATAAGGCAGAGAGCGGGGACGCGGGTGGTGCTGTGGGTTAAACCACAGAGCCTAGGGCTCGCCAATCAGAAGGTCGGCGGTTCGAATCCCCACGACGAGGTGAGCTCCTGTTGCTCAGTCCGTGCTCCTGCCAACCTAGCAGTTCGAAAGCACGTCAAAGTGCAAGTAGATAAATAGTTACTGCTCCGGTGGGAAGGTAAATGGCGTTTCCATGCACTGCTCTGGTTCGCCAGAAGCGGCTTAGTCATGCTGGCCACATGACCTGGAAGCTGTATGCCGGCTCCCTCGGCCAATAAAGTGAGATGAGCGCCGCAACCCCAGAGTAGGCCACGACTGGACCTAATGGTCAGGGGTCCCTTTACCTTTAAGGCAAAGAGCGGTGTCTTGTAATCTGGGCAGCCCAAGATTTCCATACACAATCTCCATACGCGCTGTCCAGGCTTGCACCCGAGGGAATTCACTTCAGTGTTGCTAATGCAGCAATTTGATTTCACCCTCAGAAGCGCACTCCATTGTCGCTTGAGACAGCCAGATGCCAACAACAGAATCTGCTACTGTTCTACTGTAAACCATGTCATTTCCTCTGGCCTCGCAGGCCTGAAAGTGATTCAGAAGTTGTGAAAGTCTAGGCTTGATTCTTGTGCACTAAGGACTAGGATTCCACACATTTCGTCACTGACTAGATTCGTGCTGTTTCCAAAGAGAATTTCGAAATTCTAATGGTTTTTCAAAATGCAGGCTATTTTTTTTAAGTGTATGGTGGCAGGGTTGGGGGTTTGCAACACTTTTTATTTATTTTTAATCCTCTTAATCCAGAGAGTGTTGGCTGGCTGAGGTTGAAAGGAAAAGGCACTTTGCATGTGTTTAGAGGCACTCTTTTTTCACGTGAACGTTTTACATTATGTTTCAGGGGTAGCATTCAGAACAAAGTTCCAGGGCTGGCTCAGATCAAGCACTGGCGAATAGAAGTGTGTTCTTAAGATCAGAAATGTATGTTTGGTTCATTGTGGATTTTATAGCTGCTCCCATTCCCTTTCTCTCATCTCTGGGCAGGCCTGACAGACGATGAAGATATCAAGGTGATGCTGAAAGGGTCCCCCTTTTGGAAAGTCAAGGCCAAGCCGGCACAGAAGCAAAGAATATATCGGCTGCAGGAAGATGGGATGACCATCTGGTTTGAGACCCGTTTCAAGAAGGCTTACTCCAAACATGTCTGTAAGTATCTGAGCGTGTCTGTTTGTGTATGTACTCTTCAAATCCAGACTAGCCGGGCAAATCCGGAATAATTTTAGGAGGTCTAGAAGTGGTAAACCTTCTAGTTGAAATACTTAGAAATATTGCTGTTTTCTCAAGTACTTTGAACTCGGGACGTTTCCAGACTGTCCCTATTTTCAGGTGGGAACACGTGCCAGCAAATTCAGATTGAGAGGTCTTCGGCAACAAACAGATCAGACATTTTTGCAGTAAGGAAAGTGCTGGGATAACTAATCTCCTCGCAAACAAAGCGTAATGAATATGCTCATTTAATAAGTCAACATTGTCTTATCTCCCTGCAAACAAATCAGGATGAATGCTCAATAAGCAGATCTTCAGCTCTCTTCCCTGTCTCAGGCAATTCAGGGGCGTTAAAAGCCAAAAGTACAGAATCAGAGTGAGGTTTGCGGTGAGGAGAAATGATTGTGACTCAGGAACCCTGGCAGGGGAGAGGACTACACTGGAAGAAGGAGATAATTGCATATGTTTGTAGTTCCCAAAGACTTTTCTTCTGGTGCTTATTACAGATCAGGAAGCTTAAGGCGTATTTATCTTCAGCCAACATTGTGGGGTTTCCTTCCCCTCTGAGATTGCCACCATTATGGAACTATCGTCTTCAAACTAGTGCCCAGTGGTGTTTCCTATTCCCATCCCCTCAATTAGTATATATTTAAGATATATACTGTACATATTTTTTCTCAGTTTTTCAGAAGAGAGAGGCTGGAAACTGGTGTGGTGTTATATTGATATACAAAGGATATGTTGTGTGCATTGGTGGAAGCAGGCAGCTAAGTAACTGTGCTTTGCATTTTGCCAATTTCACTCGCGGACAGGGAGACTGAGTGGCACAGGCCCGCAATGTCTGACCCAGTAGATTTTGACCTGTGAAACCTTAAACAGCTCAGGACCACAAAACCTCAAGGACCGCCTCTTTCCATATGAACCCACCTGGATCCTGAGATCATCTTCTGAGGCCCTTCTTCGTGCACTTCCTCCACAAGAGGGTGGCAACATGAAAATGGGCCTTTTCGGTGGTGGCTCCCTATTTCTGGAATGCTCTCCCCAGGAAGGTTCGGCTGGTGCCTTCATTATACAGCTTTAAGCACTGGGCAAAAACATTCCTCATTCCTCCCCCCCCCCGCCTCCAATTGACACCCAATGCTCTTTTAAAATGTTTTGGGGGAAGTGGGGTATTATTGGGTTGTTCTTGTTTTTTTAATTACCAGTATATATTTTGTTATTTTATGTTGTGAATCGCCCTGAAACTTGTGGGTGTAGGGCGATATACTAATAATAATACAGCGGTACCTCGGGTTACAAACGCTTCGGGTTACAGACTCCAGTAGCCCGGAAGTAGTACCTCGGGTTAAGAACTTTACCTCAGGATGAGAACACAAATCGCGCTTTGGCGGCAGTGGGAGGCCGCATTAGCTAAAGTGGTACCTCAGGTTAAGAACAGTTTCAGGTTAAGAACGGACCTCCAGAACGAATTAAGATTGTAGCCAGAGGTACCACTGTAATAATAATTAATGACAACAACAACAACAACAACCTGCTGCAACAACAACAATTTACTATTTATACCCCACCCAACTGGCTGGGTTTCCCCAGCCACTCTGGGTGGCTCCCAACAGAATATTAATACTTATAATAATAACAATAAAAGTGATAAAACATCAAACATTAAAAATTTCCCTAAACAGAGCTGCCTTCAGATGTCATCTAAAAGTCAGATAGTTGTTTATTTCCTTGACATTCTGATGTCAAGCAAAAGCACAGTCTGTGTACAAATGCATACAACACACAATGGAGAGGTGCATTTTCAGCACACACGGATTATAACTTTCTTCCTTGAATCCGCTTTAGATTGGCAACTAAAAATTGGGATAGGGATGACTTAGGGATGCTGTGGTCTGTACAGCACATTGTCACACAGTGATTACATTTCCTAAGGGTCCTGAAAGCCTGTGTTGCACTGCAGGAGATGTAAAAACTGTGCATTCAGCTCTGGTTTCGACCATGTTTGAACAGCCACTGCTACGGAGCAACAGAGAAAGCTGTATTTACAGTGCATCAGGCCGGTGATCCAGTTAGCTGAGTACACTTGAATAGTAACAGCTCTCCATGGTTTCAGAAAAAGGGACATTTCCAGTCCCACCCAGAGACGCCAGGGACAATAATGATTAAATTTATTACCCACTCTTTCACCAGGTGGGTTATATCAATTTAAAATTCAGAGATAAGAACAATTTGCAGTCACAGGAATAGGGTGGGACCCCAGCACACTGTAGAAATAGGGATGACAAGGAAGAGAATGGGGGTAAGTTTTAATTAATGCATTCTCTAAGGAAGTTATGAGGGACACGGGTGGCGCTGTGGGTTAAACCACAGAGCCTAGGACTTGCCGATCAGAAGGTCGGCGGTTTGAATCCCCGCAACAGGGTGAGCTCCCGTTGCTTGGTCCCTGCTCCTGCCAACCTAGCAGTTCGAAAGCACGTCAAAGTGCAAATAGATAAATAGGTATGGGTCTGGCGGGAAGGTAAATGGCGTTTCCGTGCACTGCTCTGGTTCTCCAGAAGCGGCTTAGTCATGCTGGCCACATGACCCGGAAGCTGTACGCCGGCTCCCTCAGCCAATAAAGCGAGATGAGTGCTGCAACCCCAGAGTCGGCCACGACTGGACCTAATGGTCACGGGTCCCTTTACCTTTACCTAAGGAAGTTATACCTATCCCCCCGTTCAACGGTGTGGAAAGCAACAAGAATGGATGTTTGAAAGAAGAGAATTAATCAGTGGATGTATGAAACAAACAAACAAATCTATGGATGTACGTAGAACGAGTGGCCAGCATTGTGTGCACATAGGTTGCAAGAAGGAGGAATAGTAACATAAAGAAAAAGTATTTTGAAAAACTTATGTGGACATGGCAAAGATGACAGCAAAGTCGAGTTCAAGGGATGAAATGGACCTGAAAGAATAAACTCCCTATCTGGGCATCTTGAAATATTGCACGTTAAATGGAATCATGGGCAGGATTAGGTTTTGAGCAACAGATGGACAACAGAATATACAGTGGTACCTCGGGTTACATACACTTCAGGTTACATACGCTTCAGGTTACAGACTCCGCTAACCCAGAAATAGTGCTTCAGGTTAAGAACTTTGCTTCAGGATGAGAACAGAAATTGTGCTCCAGCGACGCGGCAGCCGCAGTGGGAGGCCCCATTAGCTAAAGTGGTGTTTCAGGTTAAGAACCGTTTTGGGTTAAGAACGGACCTCCAGAACGAATTAAGTGCTTAACCCGAGGTACCACTGTAATAGCAATGGAAGAACTGTGGAATAGATAAAATTATAATGCAGCAAAGAAGAATGGGAATAACAACACCATGGAAGTCAACTTTTAAATTATGGATTAAATCTGATATTTGTTAAGAGAAATTGGAACTCAATAAAAATTCACAGGGTGGGTCCTGAAAACACACAACACGAGGCGTATTTTCAGCATTTGCTGAAGGCCTTGTAGTGAAGGTGCCAGATGTGAGGAGGGAATTCCACAATTTAGGGGCTGCCACAGAGACTGCCTTCTTGTAGGCCACCACCCCACAACCTCGAAGGAAGTAGAACTACCAAGAGGGTCTTCTCTGCTGATCTGAACACCCATGAAGGTCTATAGGGTGGCACTGTGGCCTAGACCTCTGAGCCTTTTGGGCTTGCCGATCAGAAGGTTGGCGATTCGAATCACAGCGATGGGGTGAGCTGCTGTTGCTCTGTCCCAGCTCCTGCCAACCTAGCAGTTCGAAAGCACGCCAGTGCAAATAGATAAATAGGTACCACTGTGGCGCAAAGGTAAACGGGGTTTCCGTGCACTCTGGTTTCCGTCATGGTGCCCCGTTGCGCCAAAAGCAGTTTAGTCATGGTGGCCACATGACCCGTAAAGCTGTCTGCTGGCAAACGCCGGCTGCCTCAGCCTGAAAGTGAGATGAGCGCCGCAACCCCATAGTCGCCTTTGACTGGACTTAACCATCCAGGGGTCCTTTACCTTTACCTTTTATAGGGTTTGAACCTGGGATTCTCTGCGCACAAGGCAGATGTTCGGTCGCTGAGCTACAGCCCTGCACCTGCTTTGATTCCCCTGTTATCTTTTCTCTGCAAGTGGGAACAGCTTGCTAGACTTTTTGTCTCGCCTGGGATTAAAACGATTAAAAACAAAATTGGCATCAGATCATCTTGTGCAAGCGTTTTATGCTGTGCCCCTCTCTGCCTGTCCATCACCAGGGCTTCGGATTTCTGATAGTTTATAATTCGGATATGAAACCTGTATGGAACTCTGAAAGGATGGGGCTTGAGAGACGCAGCATTTTGTGCCACTTTTGCCAAAGATTAGTTGTTGGCATCAGCGAAGGGGAGGTTGCAGAGGTTCAAAAGGTGAATTCCTTAAGCCGCGTGGTAGCATCCAGGCTGACAAGAACTAAATGCATGGAGGGCTGGTATTCCTTTTTTCCTCCTCAACTCCCAAATGGTTCTGTAATGTACAACAACCATGGCCCTTACGTTCCGCCATAGGATGTGGGTTGTGATGTGGGTTTTAAAAATAAATAAATAAATGAATACAGTGGTACCTCAGGTTACATACACTTCAGGTTACATACGCTTCAGGTTACAGACTCCGCTAACCCAGAAATAGTGCTTCAGGTTAAGAACTTTGCTTCAGGATGAGAACAGAAATCGTGTTCTGGCGGCGCGGCGGAAGCAGGAGGCCCCATTAGCTAAAGTGCTGCTTCAGGTTAAGAACAGTTTCAGGTTAAGAATGGACCTCCGGAACGAATTAAGTACTTAACCTGAGGTACCACTGTAATTGGATTTTTTTTTCCTGGGAAGTTTAACTTAGATTGCATAGAGCAACATGGCTGCACTGAGGGGAGCACACTACCTTGTGTCCGGGTGGAGCGAGGTGAAAACAAAACACAGGGAAATGTTCTGTTACTGGATGTCAGGGCGGGGAAGAGAGAGAGAGAGAAAGATAACAAGACTCAGAGAAAGAATGGAAGAGAATAACAGGAAACAGCACAATGTTTGCAACAGCTGAACAGCATTTTCAAAGAAAGGGTATCAGTTTCAGGGATGACATAGAGGCTGGTTATGTTCTATGCGCTGAACAAATATATATAGAAGGATCTGATGTTGGGAGAAGGGCCTGGTTGCTATACAGATAGCAGGTGCAAGAGTCCCAATCTGTGGCACAGTGAGAGGAAAGGATCACAGCCGCTCTCCCTTGCCAAGGTCCCGATCCGGAGCAAGCGCCCCATCCCACACAGCACCTGCCATTTACCTTTTAAGAGCCATTCGCCCAATTTCCTGTTTCATGGATGGCGTCTCTCGTTCGGTCCTCAGATTGCTGAGTGGTTTGAAATGCAACTGATGCAGGCACCTATTGGATAGTGCCGGTGACGTCACTGATGACAAGAGATGCAGTCCTGCTCCCACAAATTTGAACAGTGGTACCTCAGGTTACATACGCTTCAGGTTACAAACTCCGCTAACCCAGAAATAGTGCTTCAGGTTAAGAACTTTGCTTCAGGATGAGAACAGAAACCGTGCTCTGGCGGCGCGGCGGCAGCAGGAGGCCCCATTAGCTAAAGTGGTGCTTCAGGTTAAGAACAGTTTCAGGTTACGTACAGACCTCTGGAACGAATTAAATACTTAACCTGAGGTACCACTGTACTGGGTTTGGAGGGTCTTTTCGTTGCTAATTTTGAAAATGTACTTTAATGTCGTTTTTGGCCCCAGAGCTGCGCTCGCCCTTGGCCAACCCTGTGTGTGTGTGTCTCTGGAAAGAACAGCGTTAAAAATAACTGTGACCAAGCCCTAAGCTCAGCTTGAGTATGGCAGAGGCAAGGTTTGAACCTAGTGCCTCGCCCGAAGCAGGAAATACTTGCTCCTTGAACCCGACTTCAACTTTCAGTTACTTATGGCTCATTAACACTTAAGTCAGGGTGTGGTGCAAGGGCAGGTGTGGGTTGGTTTATTTTCCTTGGTTGACCACCCCCAGAGACAATAGAGTAGGGAACAGAATGGAATTTGAAAGCTTGTTTTGGGATGGGTTGGTGCAAGAAGAATTTGCGGACAAACGAGTACTGTAAAATGTCGTTTAGCAACTTGCTTTGAGGGTTTCCGTGTATGATTTTGTAACTGTGTGCAGGCACGTGCAATGGGAGCCCTCCCCACTCTCGCCGTATCACTTGGTTAGAGGGCAGAGGGAGGAGTGATATTGGTCCAGTGAAATAGTCTTTTGGCAAATTTGCTGCTTTTAAAATGAGTGAGATGTATCCCAGTATAGTCGTACCTTGGAAGTTGAACACCTTAGTTCCTGAATGTTTTGGCTCCTGAAGGTTGCAAACCGGGGAGTGAGTGTTCCGGTTTGCGAACTATTTTCGGAAGCCGAACATCCAACGGGGCTTCTGATTGGCTGCGGCAGATTCCTGCAGCCAATCGGAAGCCATGCTTTGGTTTCCGAACGTTTTGGAAGCTGAACAGGCTTCCGGAACGGATTCTGTATGGGACATACATATGGGATCTCCGTATGGGACAGCTGCATATTCCTGCATTGCAGGGGGCTGGACTAGATGTCCCTTAGGGTCCCTTCCAACACTACAATTCTGTGATCTATGAAAAGGCAATTTGGATTTTTTTAAAAAAAATTGTGGATTGCCAAGAGCATTAAAGAGCAGGTTTTAGCTTGGTTGAGTCCTAATAAAGCCCTGGGCTCTTTGGATGAAGCATGGGTAATTAATAATCATAATATAATTCTGACTGAGAGTGTTTCAGACTACCTGTTTTATTGAGCATTTGCCTGAATTGTGTGCAAGGAGGCTAGATGATGTTGTGTCAAAGCAAGTGCTGTCCTGTACTTTACAGTGCATTTTCCTTATTGCAAAAAGGCTAATCTTTTGAACAGGGTTAATTTGATTTAAATCAAATTGATTTAAATCACAATTTAAATCACTAGTTGGTAAGACTTGATTTTAATCTTAATATTTACAACCAGATGAAGGTTTCATTTTTGGAATAATAAATTTTCAGAGTAGTTTTTACAGTTACAGTATATCAGAAATTACTGATTTGGTTGTACTATTAGAAATACATAGACATAATTATGAAATTATTTTGAGGTTTAGTAAGTTAACTGTTTATACTTAGCTTTTCTGCTGTACTTTATTCGAAGGAGAAAAATAATCATTTCCTTAATAACTAAACAATTTATTTAACTAAAACAATAGCATTATAGCATATGTATCCATGTTTGTTAACTGAAGTGGTTAAACAATTAAAAAACAAAACTCAGACTTGAGTTTTGGCGAACATGAAAAACTTAAAACAAATCCTTTTTAAAAATAATAATAATAATATTTATTATTTTTCCAAAAACTTAAACACTAAAAAGACAATACAATACAACACATCAAATTAACAAAACAAAACAAAAACAATAAAGTAAATCAAACAATTTCATTATCCCATATTTCATTCACTTGTTTCCACGACCTCCTCATACCTCCCTTTTTGTATTCCACTTCTGTTAATTATTTCCGCAATTCCTTTCCATCTTCCTCTGTTTTCTATCCTATAATTATCTTAATTCATTCTAACCTTATTTTTCCTTTAATGCTCTATTAACCTATCTGTACTTAATTCCTTATAACATTTCTACTAAAGCCATATAACTTCATTCCAACATTTTTCTAACATTCATTAATTTTACAGTATTTCTGTAAATAGTCTTTAAATTTTTTCCAATCTTCTTCCACCGACTCTTCTCCCTGGTCTTAAACAAAACTTAAAACAAATCCTTATTTCCTGATTAAAAGCCTTTGGTCTACAATGTAACTTAAACAGAAAACTATATTTAGAAAGATTTTTCATCCGAAAGCATTTTGCTTTAAAAATGTAATTTAAATTTTAAAAATCCGATTTTGTTGATTTTTTTTTAAAAAAACATTGATTTTTTATCCACCCTGCTTTTGAAGAAGCAGGTTTCGTGCACAGTGCTTCCTAATCACCTCTAATTTGCCAGTATTGTATGTGATCAAATCCTGCCCCCAAACAGTGGCAATGTGGCCCTGAGCTGCAGCCTTTTTAAAGCCCCAGTGATGTTGCTGAGACTTGAGTTTGGAGATCGGAACTGGATTGTTAACTTTAAACCAACAGCCTTGCTGCGTGCACCAAAGTGATCAAGCCTGAAGCATGGGAACTTGTTCTGTCCCTGATTTCTGTACGCAGTCCTGCATCCCTGTCTTGTCTTCCAGTCTCCATCCTACACATCGAAAGCGTGCGAGAAGGTTATCAGTCGGAGGGGCTTCGGAAATTTGGCGGCTCTTTCCCTGAGCAGCAGTGCTTCACCATTGTCTTCAGGGGCAAGAGGAAAAACCTGGACCTAGCTGCCCGGAGTGTGGATGATGCTCAGCGATGGGTGCGAGGGCTCACAAAACTGATGGCCAGAGGCGAAGCCATGAGCCAGCGAGAGAAGCTCGAACAATATCCTTTCTGTTCAAGCCGCTTGAGCGCAGCGATTGTGTCAGTCCTTAGGCGCCAGGAATCAGAAATCAAATAACTTAAAGATTTGCTGCTGTTTCATTCACACCTTATTTTGGCCGCCTGAGGCGGTTGCCTCAGTCTGCCACAAAGAAGGACCGGCCTGCAGCTTTTGGTACAGGAAAGAGCTTTAGCAAAAAGCCCAGACAACAAGGCTTTAAATGGTTTGTGGAACCGCATTTGGAGAAGGTTCCCAGAAGGTGAGATCAGAGCTTTAAATCTGTGAGCTGGTAGTGTATTGGAGGTACAGTGGTACCTTGATTCTCGAACATACCGTATTTTTCGCTCCATAAGGCGCACCGGACCATAGGGCGCACCTAGTTTTTATGGGGGGGAATATTATTTTCCCCCCCCAGCCCCAAAGAGCAAAGAAGCCAAGACAGCGAGCAGGATCCATCCCGCTGGCTGTCTTGGCTTCCTCTTTAGCCGCGCGCAACCTCTCCAGCTGGGAGAGGCTGCGCACGGCTTTGGCAGAAGCCAAGACAGCCAGCGGGATGGATCCCGCTCGCTGTCTTGGCTTTGTTTTTAGCCGCGGGGCTGGCGTGGGGGAAGCCCGAGCTTCCCCCAGCCCCCAGAACAGGCAGCTATCCGCAAGCCTTCCAAGCGCAGCGGGAACTCCTGCTGCGCTCGGAAGGCTTGCAGATAGCGGCCTGAAGCCCCCGGAGCGCAGCCTTTGAAGCCTCCGCAGAGCAGCGGGGTGAAGGCACCCCGCTGCCCTGCGGAGGCTTTGCGCAGCTAACCCCAAGCTAGAATAGCAAAGCCTGTTCTGGCTTTGGGCTTAGCTGCGCAGCCTGCATTCGCTCTATAGGACGCACACACATTTCCCATTAATTTTTGGAGGGGAAAAAGTGCATCCTATAGAGCGAAAAATACGGTAATCCGTTCCAGAAGACTTTTCAACTTCCAAAATGTTCAAAAACTGAGGCGCAAAGGGCTGGCTGCAAATGCATTTGCGAAAATCAAAAAACATGAAGCCATTTGACTTCCAAGGCGCATTCGAAAACGGAAGCATTTACTTCCGGGTTTTTGGTGTTCGGGTTCCGACAACGGAGTCGTTTGAGAACCGAGGTACCACTGTATACTAATGGAGAAAAATTCAGATCTCTCTCGCTGAACTTGAAATTCCACTACTTTTAACTTCCTTGGTAAAAATAAGAACATGAAAGTTTACAGTAGTTGTTTTCAGTACTTTTTTGTCTGAGGAATCCGTCATACTTTGCATTAGCCTGCAGAACCCTAATCCCCTCTCCTTGCTCCCCTCAAGCAAAGTTTTCAAAAATCCCCTTACTAAAGCCCCCTCAAGATAGATAGATAGATAGATAGATAGATAGATAGATAGATAGATATATGAGAAAGCATTGAAAGTGAAGTGCTTGATGTGGGAGGTTGTGAAATTTCATGGAACCCCTGTGAGATGCAAACAGAAGCCAAAGCATTCATGGTTGGAAAACACTGACCGAGGTAGTAATTTTAGTATTAACCTCAAATCCAATTAGGTCCCTAAATGTATGTGCTAGGATATTGTTCTCTTTTACAAATGACCAGTACAGTCGTACCTTGGATCTCGAACACCTTGCGAGTCGAACGTTTTGGATCCCGAATGCCACAAACCCAGAACTGACTGTTCTGGTTTGTGAATGTTCTTTGGAACCCGAATGTCTGACGCGGCGTCCAATTGGCTGCAGGAAGTTCCTGCAGCCAATTGGAAGCTGTGCCTTGGTTTCCAAACGTTTTGGAAGTCGAACAGACTTCTGGAACGGATTCCGTTTGACTTCTGAGGTACCACTGGAGTTCTGAATACGAGTCTGGACATTCTAATCGAAGCATTTTCAAAACATTACCAAAGCTAATACCTCCTTGCAAGACCTTAGCTCTGAATTGTCTAACAGCTTAGCTCCAGGAAAGTTGTTTTTGTCTAAGGCTGAAGGGTTCCCGATTCTGCAATAATTCCCCTCATAATAATTCTTCCTGGGTGTAGACGTGTTACCTTACTTCCCGGGGATGGTGCCTCCGTTTTCCTTTTGTTCTTTCCTTACATCAGGTTCTACTTGGATCCATGACATCTTGCACCAGGCTGACAAGAACAAAGACAATAAGATGAGCTTCAAAGAAATCAAAAACATGCTGCGGATGATAAACATAGACATGAACGACATCTACGCCTACAGGCTCTTCAAGGTACTTCCTGGCCTTGTACGCTAGACGCCATCTTGCCTCCAACTTCAGCTTGGCTCTAGCTGCACACCTCCTTGGTTAGACGAAGGGTGCTCTGTCTCTAAGGTAAAGAGACACGGGTGGCGCTGTGGTCTAAACCACTGAGCCTCTTGCGCTTGCTGATCGGAAGTTCGGCGGTTCAAATCCCCAAGACGGGGTGAGCTCCCGTTGCTCTGTCCCAGCTCCTGCCAACCTAGCAGTTCGAAAGCACACCAGTGCAAGTAGATAAATAGGTACCGCTCCGGTGGGAAGTTAAACAGTGTTTCCATGCGCTCTGGTTTCCGTCACGGTGTCCCGTTGCACCAGAAGCGGTTTAGTCCTGCTGGCCACGTAACCCAGAAAGCTGTATGTGGACAAACGCCGGCTCCCTTGGCCAGAAAGCGAGATGAGCACCGCAACCCGATAGTCGCCTTTGACTGGACTTAACTATCCAGTGGTCCTTTATCTTTTTTTTTGTTGCTCTGTCTCTCTTGCAAACACACTCTGTGCTTTCCCAACTCCCCCGCTGCCAGTTTTGCCTTTATGAGATGTCAACGCTTTTAGAATAATGGTAGACGAGAGCCCTGCAGCCAAAGTTTGGGCAGATTCTTTCGAGCCAATATTTGAACTTCTGCCTTTCCTCCCGGAACAGTCTCTCGGGTTTCCTCTGGCCTTCTTTGCGACGAGGAAAATAATTTCTAGCTGCTGTGGAAAGGCAGGGGTGGCTTAGTCTGAGGAAGGACCACATTCCTCAGCATGAGGCAGAAAGGACAGGGGAGAGACTTTAAAATTATTATACAGTGAAAGCAGGGGATTATCCAGATGAAAACATTGGCAGGATTGCTGTAATAACCTGCAGTTTTATAAGAGTATATATTTAAAGCAGATGAACAAATTTGGACACGCAGAAAATATTAAAAATAATTTTAAGGAACTGTAGAAAGAGGGGGGAAGGAAGTCAAGTTTTGAAATGTTAAAATGATTGTAAAATTATTGAAATGTATAAAATTGAAAATCATAAATAAAATAATTGAAAAATAAAAGTAGAAGTTGGAAAGAAAGAGAGAGAGAGAGAGAGAGAGAGAGAGAGAGAAAGAAAGAAAGAAAGAAAGAAAGAGCAGGGGAGATTGCAACTGCCACTTTGGGTTGAATTATCTGCTGAGTGAGTCTTGCCCTCATCCCTTCTCAGGCCGGCTTGCCAATCAGGAGGTCGGCAGTTCGAATCCCCATGACGGGGTGACCTCCCGTTGCTCGGTCCCTGCTCCTGCCAGCCTAGCAGTTCGAAAGCACATCAAAGTGCAAGTACAGTGGTACCTTGGGTACGCTTCAGGTTACAGACTCTGCTAACCCAGAAATAGTACCTCAGGTTAAGAACTTTGTTTCAGGATGAGAACAGAAAATGTGCAGCAGCGGCACAGCAGCAGTGGGAGGCCCCATTAGCTAAAGTGGTGCTTCAGGTTAAGAACAGTTTCAGGTTAAGAACGGACCTCCGGAACGAATTAAATTCTTAACTCGAGGTACCACTGTAGCTAAATAGGTACTGCTCCAGTGGGAAGGTAAACGGCGTTTCCGTGCGCTGCTCTGGCTCGCCAGAAGCGGCTTAGTCATGCTGGCCACATGACCCAGAAGCTGTACGCCGGCTCCCTCGGCCAATAAAGCGAGATGAGCGCCGCAACCCCAGAGTCGTCCGCGACTGGACCTAATGGTCAGGGGTCCCTTTACCTTTACCTTTACTTCTTCCCCAGGCTGTCTCTGCCAGCTGTCTCTTTCTGGGAGCAGAGTAGGCTCAACTAGTCAGAGCCAGAGGCACCAGAATAGACTCTGGTCCTCAACTTGGAGCCAGCCCTCAGCTGTTCCTGACCTGAACCTTAGCAAGTAGGGAGAGGGGCTCCCTGAGCCATGCAGCTCCCAAACCTTGTCAGGTCTCGGGGGGCAGAACCAGCACCTGGACTTGGGTCAGTGTCCTTCAAGAAGGACACTGACAAACTGGAACGTGTCCAGAGGAGGGCAACCAAAATGGTCAAAGGCCTGGAAACGATGCCTTATGAGGAACGGCTAAGGGAGCTGGCCATGTTTAGCCTGGAGAAGAGGAGGTTAAGGGGTGATATGATAGCCATGTTCAAATATATAAAAGGATGTCACATAGAGGAGGGAGAAAGGTTGTTTTCTGCTGCTCCAGAGAAGTGGACACGGAGCAATGGATCCAAACTACAAGAAAGAAGATTCCACCTAAACATTAGGAAGAACTTCCTGACAGTAAGAGCTGTTTGACAGTGGAATTTGCTGCCAAGGAGTGTGGTGGAGTCTCCTTCTTTGGAGGTCTTTAAGCAGAGGCTTGACAACCATATGTCAGGAGTGCTCTGATGGTGTTTCCTGCTTGGCAGGGGGTTGGACTTGATGGCCCTTGTGGTCTCTTCCAACTCTATGATTCTATTCTGTTATTCTACCTGGAAGACGGTATAGCTGCTTCCCTATTGGTTGCATGCGTTCCTACCGCCTCACTTTAGTTGGAAGCGGCATTCTGGTTGACGTTTGTCCCGCACAAAATGCACTGCAGCAGTCACTTGTAGAGCTGTGAATGGGGAAGGAGGATGTCAGATCAGACAATTACTCCCTCCTTTTGCGCATGTGCTCTCTGGCCTGCCTTATCTCACTTGCTGGGTTGTTAATCCAGGACTTCAGTACAACAGTCTGGTCTAAGCACCCTTGACAATGGTTTTGCAGCCTTATCTTCTCCCACAGCCCTAGAGTGGGGGCTGCCTCTTCCCTCTGCCTTTTTATAGTCCTTTCCCCCGTATTGTTACCTATAATAATCTGGCTTCTGGTAACAGGCACCTTAATGTCGGATCCTAATGCCTGTTATACAGTCGTACCTTGGTTCTCGAACGTAATCCGTTCCAGAAGTCCGTTCTGAAAACGTTTGAAAACCAAGGTGTGGCTTCCGATTGGCTGCAGGAGCTTCTTGCACTCAACCGGAAGCTGTGTTGGACGTTCGGCTTCCAAAAAACGTTAGCAAAATGGAACACTCACTTCTGGGTTTGTGGCGTTTGGGCACCAAAACGTTTGAGAACTAAGATGTTCAAAGACCAAGGTGTGACTGTATTCCACCTAAGTACTTATCGTAGCTGTTCCTTTCAGTGCCTAGAAACACCAAAATAAATTACAGTGGTATCTCAGGTTACAGATTCTGCTAACCCAGAAATAGTACCTTGGGTTAAGAACTTTGCTTCAGGATGAGAACAGAAATCGTGCTCCGGCGGCGCTGCAGCAGTGGGAGGCCCCATTAGCTAAAGTGGTGATTCAGGTTAAGAACATTTTCACGTTAAGAACGGACCTCCGGAACGAATTAAGTACTTAACCCGAGGCACCACTGTATGTACACTAAATGCAGATTCACGCATTTTGTACTCTTTGCAGAATTTCCATTTATTTCTTCCACCCCTCCTTTAAAAAAAAACAACAACACACAGCTCTGTCTCCATCCAAGCTTATCAGTTGCTATTTCCTCTCATCTATCCACCCCTGGCAATTTACTTAACTGCTCCTTCACTCTTTCATTTAGGAGTGTGACAGATCAAACAACGATCGCTTGGAGGAATATGAGATTGAGGAGTTCTGCACACGGCTGATGGCGCGTCCTGAGCTGGAGGAGATTTTTCGCCGTTACTCGGGCGAGGACCGCGTGCTGTCGTCTGAGGAGCTGCAGGAATTTCTCCGCGACCAGGGCGAGGAAGCCAGCTTGCAGCGGGCTCATGAAATCATCCAGACTTTTGAGCTGAATGAGAAAGGTATGAACCCAATGCGCACACCTCAAGGTTATGACGGAACACCATGGTTATAATTGTCATGAATGCAGTGCCCTTGCTGTGTTGAGGCATTGCAAGCACATCCAGGAAGAACATGCAGGTTAAGGAGCTGAAATCCAAAAAAAATCTCTCTTGGGACTGATGTTTCACCTAAGAGAAGACTTTCATGGGTTGCATGAACACTGTTATTTTTGTGGAGAAATAAGAGCAATCTGGTTTTATCTCTAATTTTCTCTCCCCTGCCCCTCACCCTCCCATTCTCAGTCGCATTAAGGTAAAGGAACCCCTGACCATTAGGTCCAGTTGTGGCCGACTCTGGGGTTGCGGCGCTCATCTCGATTTATTGGCCGAGGGAGCTGGAGTATAGCTTCCGGGTCATGTGGCCAGCATGACTGAGCCGCTTCTGGCGAACCAGAGCAGCGCACGGAAACGCCGTTTACCTTCCCGCTGGAGTGGTACCTATTTATCTACTTGCACTTTGACGTGCTTTTGAACTGCTAGGTTGGCAGGAGCAGGGACTGAGCAACGGGAGCTCACTCCATCACGGGGATTTGAACCGCCGACCTTCTGATTCGCAAGCCCTAGGCTCTGTGGTTTAACCCACAGCGGCACCCGCGTCCCTTTCAGTCGCATTGCTTCTCTGCAAAAAGCACAGCTCTTCCTCTCTACCCCCTTTGCAAAACCACACCCTAGGTCAGTGGTTTTCAAAGGGTGTGTCTCACCACACTGCTGTGGCAGGAGAGGATGGCAGGAGTGGGAAGATTCAAGGACAATCAAAGAAACGTTTAAACATTTCAGTGTATACAACCAGGAACAATAGCCATGCCTCTTTTCAAGAGCATTGGCTATTCTTCTACAGCTCTCCACGACATCTTGTTGTGAACAGGGATTTTCAGCTCTGACAAAGATGAAAGATCAGAAAAGGGGAAGGCTTCTTTGTGTCGATGAGGAGATGAGTTTGTTTGTCTCAAATTAGACCAGGGGTCGGGAAACTAAGGCCCGGGGGCCGGATCAGGCCCAAATGCCTTCAAGACTGTCCGTGGATCAGTGTGGGGATTCTGTTTGTTTGGGCTGCGCCATTTCCCCCCCCTCTCCCTCACACACACGGCGGCGGCGCCTCCTCCCTCCTCCTGGCTTCTCCACGCCCTGCCTAGAGGAGGAAGGGGGCTGGGCTGAGCTGGCCTTTCGCGCCGCCAGTCCTTTCGCGCCGCTCATCTTCCCTCCGCCGCCGCCGCTGCCCTGGTGCTCCTGTGGGCCAGAGAGTGGAGCAGACCAGCAGTGGTGGTAGTGGTGGCGGCGGCAGCCCCTGGGAAGGTAAGCGCAGTGGCTGGGGCTGGGGGGTGGGTTGGAGGACGACTTGCCCCCCTTGCCTCTTCTTCTAGCTCCCCCCTCCCGGTGCTGCCTTTCTGGCCCGCCACAAGGTCTGAGGGACAGTGGACCGGCCCACGGCTAAACTTATTTGCTGACCCCTGAATTAGACCTAATATAAATGAGATTTATATTACACCTCTCATTGAGTCTGTATGCATACATAAGGTACATATGTAAGGAGCTCATTTATAATTATATTTTGGTAATGATTCATGTTCTTATATAGCTGCCTTGTTTTATACTTTCTGGTAGTCCCATGATTACGTTATCAAGTGGTTGTGTTCTGTGTTATAAATCAAGCACTGCAAGGAGTTGTTTCTTTTTGTTTTCCATTGTATTTCTTATCAGTGAGAAATTTGGTGTGGTGCAAGCAAATTCTTATTCTGAAAGTGTGGCCCAGAGAAAAAAGTTTGAGAAGCACTGCCCTAGGTCAGCTCTCACCTTGACTACTGCAGTCTTCTTCTTGTCTTCTGCTCTCAGTTTGCCTCTTTCACATCTGCTTAGCATTCTGCTGCTGCCATAATTATTCACTTTCATTGTTTTGATCATGTGATGCCTCTCCTTAAATCCTGCCTCTGCCTTCCTGTCTGCTCCCAGATCCTGCACAAGCTTCTCACCTTCACCTTTAACCCTCTATGGTAGGGGTCATCAGACGTTTTCAGCAGGGGGCCGGTCCACTGTCCCACAGACCTTGTGGGGGGCCGGACTATATTTTAGAAAAAAAATAATGAACGAATTCCTGTGCCCCACAAATAACATAGAGATGCATTTTAAATAAAAGCACACATTCTACTCATGTAAAAACACCAGGCAGGCCCCACAAATAACCCAGAGGTGCATTTTAAATAAAATGACACATTCTACTCATGTAAAAACACACTGATTCCTGGACCGTCCACGGGTCGGATTTAGATGGCGATTGGGCCGGATCTGGTTCCCAGGCCTTGGTTTGCCTACCTATGCTCTATGGCCTTGTCCTCTCCTTATTTCTCATTTCCCTACCTGGGGCCTTCGCTTCATAGAATTGTTGAGTTGGAAGGGACCCTGTGGGTCATCTAGTCCAACCCCTTACAGCAGGAATCATTTTGCCCAATGTGGGGCTTGAACCCACGAGCCCGAGATTAAGAGTCTCGTACTTAACAACTGAGCTATCCTAGCTTGTCCAGCTTCATCTGCTATAGCTGTCTCAAGGACTCCTGCTTCCTTAAACAATGGTAATCTTTCCTTGATCGGGAACGCGGGTGGCACTGTGGTCTAAACCACTGAACCTCTTGGGCTTGCCGATCAGAAGCTTGGCAGTTCGAATCCCCATGACAGGGTGAATCCTATTGCTCTGTCCCAGCTCCTGCCAACCTAGCAGTTCGAAAGCACACCAGTGCAAGTAGATAAATAGGTACCATTTCGGCGGGAGGTAAACTGTGTTTCCATGCGCTCTGGTTTCCGTCATGGTGTCCCGTTGCACCAGAAGCGGTTTAGTCGTGCTGGCCACATAACCCGGAAAGCTGTCTGTGGACAAACACCGGCTCCCTCGGCCTGAAAGCGAAATGAGCGCCAGAACTCCATAGTCGCCTTAACCATCCAACCTTTTTTTCTTTTACCTTTCCTTGATCACCCTTTTGCCAGGAGCTGCCTCCCAGGACACCTCTGTGATATTGCCTCTCTTCTTTAAAATCCTCCTCAAAACCCACATTTTCCCTAAAGCCTTGGTTGGAGCGGGGAATACCTAGTCCCAACTGTCTATTATAATGGCATGTGTGTTTGTGTTTTTACTCAAAAAGTGTGGTCCCTGGGAGACCAGGGTTCAAATTCCTGCTCAACCATGTGGTTTGCTGGGTGACCTTGGGCCACTCACAGACTCTCAGCCTAACCTTCGGCACAGATTGGTTTTGGGGATTAAAAGAGTTGGGGAGAGACCCTTGGCTGCCACCTTGAGCTCCTGGGGCGGGGGGAAATCTGGGATAAAAATGCAACGACTAAATGAATAAATACGACCAAGCCTAAGTACACGTAACTGTAATGACGGCACGTTCTTTCTCTGCTTTCGCCAGCTTTCATCTCTCCCCTGTTACTATTTTCAGATTGCAAGCCCTTTCGGATAAGGAGTGTGTCACGCCTGTCCTTTGCAAAGCACCATGTCTAGATGGCATTATATAAATAATGACACCACACTGCCCCTGAGTCTTTGGAAAGCTATAATCTGCGTGCCGACCCATAAAATTGAAGTCCACGGCTCAAAACTAGACATTATGGAGAGTATACATGCTGGTCTGTGAAAGCAGCAGCGTCTCCTTCATCCTCTCTTCCACACACACACACACACAAAAGACACAATTTCATCATGCTTTTTTAAAAAAACAAAACGACAGCAACAAACACTTCATTGATTTTTCCATATTATAATTACAGCATAATACCTTGCAACGAAAACAGCCGGCACAGCAATAACATCAGTCGAAAGAAACATAACAAGGCAGAGGAATGTAAAGGAGAGGGAGGGACAGAAATTGTGATTATACATAACAGATCACGATGCTTTTGTTTCTCTGCTGTCCTTTCCCCCCACAAAAAGCAGACTGCAAAGTCGAGTGGGGTGGTGGAAAAGAAAGTACAATAGCATCCCATGGTCTGTTTTGTTTCATTGCACATTGGTTTGTACGATCATTCTAGACTTGAACCATGGTTTGTACGATCATTCTAGATTTGAACCATGGTTTGTATTATCATTCTAGACTTGAACCATGGTTTGTACGATCATTCTAGACTTAAACCATGGTTTGTATGGTCATTCTAGACTTGAACCATGGTTTGTATTATCATTCTAGACTTTGAACCATGGTTTGTATTATCATTCTAGACTTGAACCATGGTTTGTACTATCATTCTAGACTTAAACCATGGTTTGTATGGTCATTCTAGACTTGAACCATGGTTTGTATTATTATTCTAGACTTAAACCATGGATTGTACAATCATTCTAGGTCACCAACTGTCAGGGAACTGCCATCGGAGCTAGAGGCGGAGGGAAGGCTCCAGAGGGATGCCGGAGAGGGTCCCAGTAGGGAGAGAGGCAGCCCATCTGCTGGGGAAGGAAATCAGCATAACACCAGTAGAGAAGGGGGGCAGATGGGGGAATTGGAGAGGAGGCTCCAAGACTCTTCGCCGGAGACCAGCGGAGAGAGTACGGGTACTTCGCTGCCCACACCCTCCCTGCACAGAAGACTTCCGCGCAGGGAGACTAGGAGGAGACTTGGCGTCAAAGAACTTCTTTGCTGGAAGAAGTTCAAGAAACGCCCACTGACGGATTCTGCCAGCGACTGAGACAGCCACGAAGCTAGAGGCTGTCCAGTCAGAAAGGGTTCAACCAGGTAACCTAGCCAGGAGTGGCAGCAACTTACGCACGAGCAACCCCTAAACCCATTACACCAACCATTGTTTGTGAATCATAGTTTTCTTAAGCCAAGAACAAGTGATGGGAATGAGTCCTCCTCTCTTGCCTCTTCCTTTTTCTTGCCACCAGTTGCAGAGTGTGGCATACGATGCTGTGCTGCCCACCTGGCTGCAGGTGTCAAGGGCAGAAGAAACCCCGGGTTGGCAGCAGTGGCAAGCATCTATGTGCCCACGCTTGTGCCCACTGCTACAGCCAACCTGGTGCTTCCTGTGCCCTACCTAGTCCTGGCAAGCAGCAGGACGGCTGCAGCTGGGAGGGGTAGCGTAGGGGCAGCATCTAGCCTCATGCTCCACAACTGCCCGTTGCACATCAGCTTCCAGCATGGAGATCGCGACTGGTAAAAAGCCAGAGTTCCCTGCTGTGTCCAAACGGCAAATCTGGCTTGATGTTGATCAACTAGCCAGAAAAATAAACCAGAGCCCAACAGAGGGACGAACCGGGAAAATAAGCCAGAGACCAACAGAAAGCTAGCGTTTCCCGCTTTGCACATAGCAGGGGGCTCTGGATCAGTGCAAGTCAGGATTTTTGCTTGACACTCAACAACAGGAGGAGAGGAGCATCCCTGCTTTATAAAACAAGGAATCATATTGCAACCTTGCCTTGTGGAAGAATGAGATCCGGGGCATCTGCTTTCGATAGCTGTCGCACAACCTCCGTATTGTGTATTTTTGGCCTACTTTTACAATGTTTGGAGGCACTGTGTATGGGCAACCTTTTCTGGAAGATACTTGTAATTTTGAGGAGTTTTGTGATCTGACATGGTCATCTTTTCCTGCCTCTGTTTACTTCCCCTCTCTGTCTCTTGTTCTGCTCTTGGATGGCTGAGAGCAGCCTTTAATGTATAATCTGGTGGAAGGAAGAAGTGATAATGCAGGGCACCTTCTGACCTTCTTTGATGTTAGACATTGTTTGGAGGAATGTGCAGTATTGGAAGAGGGGGCTAGCCAATTAATAATCTGCACTGGCTTGCCGGGCAAGGCACGTAGGCTAACAGGTCAGCTATCTATAAATCGGATGGTTTTGGGGCATAGTTCTGTGAAGCTCGTGCACAGACTATAGGCCGTGGGGCTGTGCCAACGAAGGCTGCCTGGGCATAGCTGTCAACTTTTCCCCTTTCTTGTGAGGAATCCTATTCGGAAGAAGGAAATTTCCCTTAAAAAAAGGGAAACCTTGATAGCTATGCACCTGGGGGATAGCCTCACCACTTCTTGAGGGCTTCCCAGTGGCAGAACGAAGCGTTTGCTTGGTAATGTATATAATAGGATACGATACAATAATCTTTATTGTCATTGTCCCATACAGAACAACAAAATTGAAAAATCTACGCAAGACATTCAAAAACCAACAAGCCCACTATCCCAGCTATCCCAGCCTGGTTAGCCCCCTAAAAACTCTGATACTCCATTTTTAAATACAATATACAGTGGTACCTTGGGTTAAGTACTTAATTCGTTCCGGAGGTCCGTACTTAACCTGAAACTGTTCTTAACCTGAAGCATCACTTTAGCTAATGGGGCCTCCCGCTGCCGCTGCGCCGCCAGAGCACAATTTCTGTTCTCATCCTGAAGCAAAGTTCTTAACCTGAAGCACTATTTCTGGGTTAGCGGAGTCTGTAACCTGAAGCGTATATAACCTGAAGCGTATGTAACCCGAGATACCACTGTACTCTCATAGAGACTCCTTATACTGCGTTTAAAACCAAAATCACATTGGGGTAGAAACTGTTTCCCAGGTGGCTAGTCCTAGTCTTTATAACCCTGTACTTTCTTCCAGAAGGCTGAATCTGAAAGAGATCATTTCCAGGGTGTGCACTAACGCTTGCTGTTTAGAATAAAACCTTTAATCTTCTCGCTTGTGTTCTGTCTTGCTTCTGAATCTCACTAACATGAACCACCTTGCATTTGGCAAGACGCGCCGTTCTTAGGAAACGAGTACGCTAAAATACGCCGGATGGGTAGAGTCTGAAACTCTCTCCGCTAACCACATCTTTGCCCCACAGCCAGGCAGCACAATCTCATGATGATGGATGGCTTCATGATGTACCTGCTGTCCTCTGCCGGAGACATCCTCAACCAGGGCCACGCAAAGATATACCAGGACATGACACAGCCCCTGTGCCATTACTTCATCTCTTCCTCCCATAACACCTACCTGACGCAGAACCAGATTGGAGGCGCCAGTAGCACTGAGGCCTACATACGGTAAGCAGCTTTTGTGGCCGAAGCAACAGAACGGCTGTAGCCAGAGTGGGTCCCAGTAACTGCTTTCAGATGGCAAGGAGTGCTGGTAGCGGGGATAGGTAAAGGATTCCAGCAAATAATGGTGGGTGCATGGCCATTGGCTGCAATATTTTGGCCAGGGCATGCAGAGAAGCATGGGAGGCAGTGGGTGAGCTGGAGCGGAGAGAGGAATCTACCGTATTTTTCGCCCTATAGGGCGCACCGGCCCATAGGGCGCACCTAGTTGGGGGGGGGGAATAAAGAAAAAAAAATTATTTGCCCCCCGGGCGTGGGGCTGGGGAGGGGGAAGCCCGAGCTTCCCCCGACCCCAGCCCTCAGAACAGGCTGCTATCCGCAAGCCTTGGGAGCCTGGCGGGAACTCCTGCCAGGCTCTCCAGGCTTGCGGATATCTGTCCGAAGCCTGGGGCGCGCTCCGCTGCGCTCCCCTGGTTTCGGGCTGCAGGCTGCTATCCGCAAGCCTAGGGAGCCCAGCAGGAACTCCCGCGGGTTCCCAAGGCTTGCGGCTAGCTTCCTGAAGCCTGGAGAGTGAGAGGGGTCGGTGCGCACTGATCCCTCTCGCTCTCCAGGCTTCAGCAAAAGGCTGCATTCGCCCCATAGGACGCACACACATTTCCCCTTCATTTTTGGAGGGGAAAAAGTGCGTCCTATAGGGTGAAAGATACGGTAATTGGTTGGTTGGTGGGGCTGCTTTGAACAGGCAAGGGGGGGGGGAGGAGGCCACATGCCAAGACAGGATTACTGAAGGACAACCAGGTACCTGGAAAGAGAACGACGCATTTTGCTTTCCTCGGCTCAGGTGATTCCATTAATTATGTGGCTCATAATCCCCAAAGGAGCCCTGCGGAACAATGTGTGGGAAATTGAGCCGTCCCTTGGGTGGGAAGGCACAAGCTGTTTATACCTTGAAGTTAGTGGATCATACTGCGTAAAGTTTGTTGGAAGAGTGCCGGCTAGCACAACACTTGCCTGGCTCCCTATGAGGGGCCGGAGGACTTGAACTCGGCCCTCAGGCAGCCAGGACCCGGGCTGCTGTACACCCTGCAGAACTGAGCAACGTCTTGTGCTAAATAGTAACACAGACTCTTCCTTTCTCTCCTTGCGCTTCCTGATGTGCGATTGCATCTCCTACCTGTAAAACAACAACAACAACAACAACAACAACAACAACAATAATAATAATAATAATAATAATAATAATTTATTATTTATACCCAGCCCATCTGGCTGAGTTTCCCCCGCCACTCTGGGCGGCTCCCAATCAAGTGTTAAAAACAGTACAGCATTAAATATTAAAAACTCCCTGAACAGGGCTGCCTTCAGATGTCTTTTCAAGATAGGATAGCTGCTTATTTCCTTCACATCTGAAGGGAGGGCGTTCCACAGGGTGGGTGCCACTACCGAGAAGGCCCTCTGTCTGGTTCCCTGTAACCTCACTTCTCGCAATGAGGGAACCGCCAGAAGGCCCTCGGTGCTGGACCTCAGTGTCCGGGCTGAACGACCCTTGGCCCTTGTTGGCCTGAACCGGAACTTGACCCCTTGGCCTATATTGGTCCACGGTCCATCTCTGAGGTTGGGCAAGGCTTCACAATCCTCCCTGCCTCTCTAAGACTCATAAAATCTTAGATGCTAATTGCATCTCATGCCTCATGTTCTTTCCTGCCCTGTGGATGACCTGTGCTTGCCTGACAGCTCCTTGACAGGCAGAGGGCTGAAGAGTCCATCATCACCTCACCCCATTTCTGTCTTCGGCAGGGCTTTGATGAAGGGGTGTCGCTGTGTGGAGCTTGACTGCTGGGAGGGCTCCAACGGGGAGCCCATCATCTACCACGGCCACACTCTGACCTCCAAGATCCTCTTCCGGGATGTGATTGAAAGCATCCGGGACCATGCATTCAAGGTAGACTAAACCACAGTTTTCAGAAATGCAGGTAGCAAGAAGATTGATCGATTGATTTCAGTTCTTAAGAATCCTTGGAAGGGAGAAGGAGCTGCATTTGATGTTCTGAGGCCCAAACATTTCTCTCTGAAGCTTTCTTCGCTGCCCAACCACTTAGTCACTTAGCTGCATCATGATTCATGAGCAAATTTAATTGCTGGAAACGATTGTGCAAGCTTCCTTTTTCAAAGGCGGAGCATGCAAAGGTTGCAGCGGGTACAGTTCTAGACAATTCCAGATGATGGTGTCTGGCTTGCAATTTTTTAAAAAAAGTTTTTGTACTCAAAGTAGTTAAGCCTTTTTTAAAAACCCCATTGGATTAAGCATTAAAAAAGCAAACAAAAAACTGTTGCTTGTTTAGGTGGGGGTACCTTCTGTTGCATGTGTGCAAATATTGATAAGGCATTTTAATGCCACAATGGGGTCGCCAACAAGGCGCTGTTCAGATATGCTGTTAGATTGCAGCTCGCATCATCTCTCACCGTTGGCCATAACTGGCTGGGGCTGGTGGGAATTCGGAGTTCCATTAACATGCAGAAGCCACTAGGTGACTACCTCTTATCCAGGCAATGTGGCCTTCACCTTCACAATACGTGAAACACAAAGACTGATTTAAGAGGGACGTGGGTGGCGCTGTGGATTAAACCACAGAGCCTAGGACTTGCCAATCAGAAGGTTGGCGGTTCAAATCCCCGTGACGGGGCGAGCTCCCATTGCTCGGTCCCTGCTCCTGCCAACCTAGCAGTTCGAAAGCACGTCAAAGTGCAAGTACAGTGGTACCTCGGGTTACGCTTCAGGTTACATACGCTTCAGGTTACAGACGCTGCTAACCCAGAAATAGTGCTTCAGCTTAAGAACTTTGCTTCAGGATAAGAACAGAAATCGTACTCTGGCGGCGCGGCGGCAGCAGGAGGCCCCATTGGCTAAAGTGGTGCTTCAGGTTAAGAACAGTTTCAGGTTAAGAACAGACCTCCGGAACGAATTAAGCACTTAACCCGAGGTAACACTGTAGATAAATAGGTACCGCTGCAGCGGGAAGATAAATGGCATTTCCATGCGCTGCTCTGGTTCGCCAGAAGCGGCTTAGTCATGCTGGCCACATGACCTGGAAGCTGTATGCCGGCTCCCTCGGCCAATAAAGCAAGATGAGCGCTGCAACCCCAGAGTCGGCCACGACTGGACCCAATGGTCAGGGGTCCCTTTACCTTACACGGAACACTAGTTTGCCTGTAATGCCAAGCCAAACCATGGTTTAGTGTGATTGAGCAAATGCGTGGGCTCCTAGAGATAATAGCTCATATGGAATGGGAATGCGTTTATGGATGTAAGGCTGAGGCTATCAAACACAATTTGTTGACCTGCCCTTTATATATGGTGCACAGAGAATTTTTTTTCATCCCCTTTTTTTCCATTGGATCTCAGATCAATCCCCTCCCCCCCCCCCCCCGGCCAGGAAGTGATAATAGAACACTAAGCTGCTAAATATCTACAAATTACAATTCTGGTAGACAAATTTGCTCTGGAAGCTAAGAAGCTTCGCTCCAGTTATGTCAACGCATTGTAACTTTAAAATTTTGTGCTGCAAATTTTAACGCTGTAGACGTGTGCAGACTTACGTTGTGCGATTTTAGGGGAATGCCTTGCTTTTTGCCCTCTGCTGTTCACTGTGAAGGCCTTTGGCTATATACAATAAACTGAATTGATTGATTGGAATGAAGATTGCCCCTGCTGGGCTTCTCATGTGGTCCTGCTGCACCTCCCAGCACTGACCCATCATTTGTTTTAGGATTACATCCAAACCCTGGCTTGTGGTTTGTCTCCCCCAACCAACCATGAGCAGCAAAACTGAGAGCAAACCTTGGTTACAGCTCAGTGTAATGGTAAACCAAACCATGGCCTAGCCCTGGGTATTATGGAGGAAGTAGATTTGGGAGAAGGATGTTGTCGCTGTGACCTTTGCTCTGGGAATACGCATATTTGCTTGTTTGCAATAAACCTTTAGTGTCATGTGCGAGCTGGGCTGATGTCGCAACTCACATTATGCATGCCAACGTGATATGAAAAGACTCTTTTCCATTATACAAAATGTTCTCCTGCTCCCTTAATAGTACATGAGGAAGACCAGATTAATGAAGGCTGATAGTTACTCCATGCTTTTGGAATCTGGGCCAAATACTACCTGGCTGGGTGGGGTTTTCTGAGGAACTGCTTTTGCAATCTTTAATTTGGCGAGAAAGAGACACGACAGGTTTGGGTTTGAGGCTGACTTGAAAACCTGGCTGGGAGAAGCCAGAAATTTACGTAGATTCTCGGAGCGCCAAACGGATGTTGTTTTGGGAGTAGCCCTGCCAGCTGCATTCTTGCTTTCCATCCAATTCAGCATAACCCTGAACATCTGCCTCTGGAACGTCCTGCTACTCCAGAAAAAGGTGTGAAGTAATATTGGCATCCTTTTGTGCTCTTCTCCCACTTATTGGTGGAGTTGCAAGAAACAGGAGAAGAACCCTTCCCTGTGCTGAAATATGGCGTTTGCAACTGATTGTGCCTATCTATTTACAGGAACCAGAAAGTATGTTCACCATATCATAAAAAAAAAAACCACCATCACATTTCTGTGAATTCTAAATTGGCACAGATGCTAGCCTGAATTCTGGTTGCTGGGGGATAATAGCCAGAGAGGGCTAATTGCCATTGCGTCCTGCTTGTGGCTTCTTCTTCTTCTTCTTCTTCTTCTTCTTCTTCTTCTTCTTCTCCTTCTCCTTCTCCTTCTCCTTCTCCTTCTCCTTCTCCTTCTTCTTCCTCTTTGCCTCCTCCGCCTCCTCTTATCATTTGTACCCCCCCCGCCCATCTGACTGGGTTGCCCCAGCCACTCTGGGCAGCTTCCAACATATATAAAAACATAATACAGTCGTACCTTGGTTCTCGAACGCCTTGGTACTTGTACGTTTTGGCTCCTGAACACCAAAAACTCGGACATGTTCCAGTTTTCGAACGTTTTTTGGAAGCTGAACGTTCAGCGCGACTTCTGCGGCTTCCAATTGGCTGCAGGAGCTAGCTGCAGCCAATCAGAAGCCATGCCTTGGTTTTTGAATGGTTCTGGGAGTCAAACGGACTCCCGGAACGGATTATGTTCGACAGCCAAGGTACTGCTGCAAAACTATACATATTAAAAGGCTTCCTTATACAAGGCTGCCTTCAGATGTCTCCTAAAAGTTATATAGTCACTCATCTCCGTGACATCTGATGGGAGGGCGTTCCACAGGGTGGGTGCCACTACCGAGAATTAAAGCTAACCATCTAATGCAATTAGGAAAGCATAACATGAGTAGAAAAAAAAAAGAAATTCATTCTAACCAGCGAATGATCAACACATGAAAAGCTAGGATGAAACAGTTCCTAAAATGTTTTGAGGTTGCAAATGGACACAAAATTTCATGCAAGCCAGAGTAAAATGCTTAGTGGTGTGTGTGTGTGTGTGTGTGTGTGTGTGTGTGTGTTTATTTAAAAAAGAAAAAAAAGTAATCATTTGAAGGGTTGGGGAAAGAATCTTGGAGGTGGCAGATGCCTTCTGACTCCATCTTGTCTCCTCAGCATTCTTCCTATCCTGTGATTCTCTCTCTGGAAAACCACTGTGGGCCGGAACAGCAGTCCAAGATGGCGCGCCACATGAAGGCTATTTTAGGGAACATGCTTGTGACCCAACCACTGGATGGAGACACGCCCAAACAGCTCCCATCACCAGAGGTAACACCATTTAGGGCAAGGGTGGGGAATCTTTGACCCTCCAGACTTGGTTGGACTACGACTCCCATCAGCCTCGGCCATTTGGCTATGCTTGACTGGGGCTGGTGGCAGTTGTAGTTCCAAAACATGTGGATGGCCAAAAGATCTTCCTTCTTGATTTACTTCTAGCGTCGTATTAGGTTATGTGCCTCATATCACCTGTGATACAGTCAGGCTGGGAATTTTGCTGAGGAGAAAACCAAAGTCAACGAGGAGGTTGACTTGACAAATAGATTACCTGTTCTAGCTTTAATAAACTATGCTTTCAACAACAACAAAAGCCAAGATGAATTTTGGTACCCAATACCAGATGTTTGCACTTGTGCAGTACTGGTATCCAAAAAGATTATGTGGAGGGAAATGGTAGCCTAATGGACTTTGGATAATGTAGTAGCTGAGTTATTGCAAGATTTCCTTCGTCTAGCTTCCTTCTTAGTCCTAGTGAGGTAATTAGTTCTTGTAAGGGATATAGGGTTTTAACGCCTAACAGGTGTGAACAAGACACTTTATGGCCAGGACTATCGGACGTCCGATTCACATTTGCACCCCACAAAAATCTTCATTGAATTTTGTAGGAGCAAAGTGAGAATGCTGGCACTGTTGGGCTGGCAAGCCTTTTTGATTCAGATTGCATTTAAAGGCCAAGCTACATAGTTTGCGCTTTGCAAAACAGCACATGAACTGAAACACAGCCATCCTTCAAAATCTACAGTTCTTTAGACATCACCCCAGAATTGGCCCTACTACACATCTTCCAAGACAACAATGCCCATTTACACCACAAAGAACTCATAACCCACCTACTTTCAGCAGCCAGAAACACCATAACCAGACACTGGAGAGACCTGTCAGGAGTAAGCATGGACCAATGGTACCAAATAGTATGGGAAACAGCCCTACTAGAAAAATTAACCAATAAACTGAAACTGACACGGGTTGGCTCCCAACAAGACAATGACAAGAATCCACCAACAGCATACAAATCAATATGGCTAACCTGATCCAAAACACCCATCCACCCCACTCACACACGAAAACAAAGATCACCACAGCCAATCACAAACAAACAACCACACCCTAGGCCAACCCCAACCTCTCTCACCACCAAAGGAACACAAGTGAACAGCACAAGCAACGCTGACACCAAACCCTACATACATTAAGCATAATAGAAACATCGCCACACGGCCCCACCCGCACCCATCTTCCCTCCCTCCACCCCCCTTTTTTTTTCTTTTCTTTTTTTTTCTTCTCCCCCTAATGTCTCAACAAATGAAATGGTTTTGTAAAAATGTTACATGGAAAAAATATGAGGCATTACACTTACTTCTGTAAAACAAGAAAATCTTTAATAAAAATTGAAAATTAAAAAACCAAAAAAATCTACAGTTCTTCAAATTCTGCAATAGTGCATTTTCCAGCCAAGTAAGGTGTACAAAAATGCATATAATGGAGCAAAGTGTGCATTAAAATGCATATAATGGAGGAAATTGCATACAAAAATTAATTATGTTAGGGGAAATGATTCTGAAAAAAATATATGTATTAGGGAAAATTCAACACCAACTTGCTGAATACCAATTGGGAGAGACGCTCGCTGATGAATTTTCATTAGCATTGTTTTTTTAAACATACAAACGAATGTAGAGAACTAAATTTAAAAATGGAAAAATGAGAGAAACCCAAACCAAAAGATTCGCCCAATTCTGTTCGGGCCCTGGGCAATTTCTGGAGCCCTGACGCCTCCGCTAATTCGGTTATTACAATTTCACATGGAAGGTTTCGTTAGAGATTTAAGCTGTTTAAACTCCACTCCTTCAAACCCCACAGCAGTTAAAGTGGAAGATATTGGTGAAGGCAAAGAAGTTGCCAGAGGACAAGGGTGATCCCGAAAAAATGAGCTACATCACAAATCCTGAGGAAGAAATGCAGGAGGAAGAGGAAGATAAGGTGAGGACACAGCAGAGATTAGACCCCTTCCCCTAAGAGAGAGAAAAATTACGTGGATAAGCTGTCTCATTAATAGCAAACTATTGGCTGAGTGCTGGCAGACATAGCCAAAGCTACTGAGAAGATAGATGGAGGGATCAGCAAGCTTGGGGGAGCCCTGAAAGTTTATACGTGCTCAAAAAGTGTTCAGGAAAAAACCCTAAAGGGGCAAACCTCCCTAAGCTGAATATGCTAACTGACCATGGAATATCAAGATGTGATGATGTCCACTAGCTTATATGGCTTTTAAAGAGGATTAGATTTTAAAGAGGATTAGTGTCAGGGACACGAGTGGCGCTGTGGGTTAAACCACAGAGCCTAGGGCTTGCCGATCGGAAGGTTGGCGGTTCGAATCCCCGTGATGGGGTGAGCTCCCGTTGCTCAGTCCCTGCTCCTGCCAACCTAGCAGTTTGAAAGCACGTCAAAGTGCAAGTAGATAAATAGGTACCGCTCCGGCGGGAAGGTAAACGGCGTTTCCGTGCGCTGCTCTGGTTCTCCAGAAGCCGCTTAGTCATGCTGGCCACATGACCCGGAAGCTGTACGCCGGCTCCCTTGGCCAATAAATCGAGATGATCGCCGCAACCCCAGAGCCGTCTGCGACTGGACCTAACAGTCGGGGTCCCTTTACCTTTACCTAGTGTCAGGGACCGTGCTGAGTATGTAAGTAAAATTTTATTTATACCCCACCCCACCCGGCCAAGACCGGGCTCAGGGCGGCTAACATCACCTATCAAATACATTAAAACACAATCAAACAATTAATTAAAATACAGCTTAAAAATTAGAATTTCCCACGAATCATTTAATTTAATCCCTACAACTATAGGGATTGGGAACCTCATGTATTCTTCAAGGCCAGCTGTACACGTTGGTCCCACATGAGCTGATAAAAGTGTCAAAGAGGTAACTTACAGGGTCCCATAGAGTGGGGACAAACTGGGCTCGGACCAAAGGCCAGGTGTAACAACTCCGTCTTGCTGGTCCTGCGGAAGGATGTCAAGTCCCGCAGGGCCCTAGTCTTCTGCGGCAGAGTGTTCCACCAGGCTGGGGCCAAAGCTGAAAAGGCCTTGGCCCTGGTTGAGGCCAGTTTAACCTCCTTGAGGCCCGGGACATCCAATATATTATTTGTGGACCGTAAGGTCCTCCGCAGGGCATACCAGGAGAGGTGGTCCTGTAGGTACGAGGGTCCTAGGCCGCATAGCGCTTTAAAGGTTAAAACCAGCTGCTTAAAGCCGACCTGTACTCCACCGGGAGCCAGTGCATCTGAGGAGCGCTGCACTCAGGAAGAATGGTGGGAGCCACCCCCAGCCCCGATCCTGACCCTGAATCTTCCCAGGTGCAGGAGGACAGCATAGATTTGGAAGAGTGGTTTGCAGAGGGGCATACTTCAGAAAGCAGAAGCTGGGAAATACTGGATGGGGAATAGCTAGGAGAAGAAACACTGGAAGAGAGAGAGGGTTAAGAGATTCATAGTCTCTGGACAGCATTCACACCCCTTCTCCAAAGTCACAGAGAGCCCAGAAGGTGTCAGAATAGAAAGTCCAGGGGGTACAAGCTCAGATCACAAGACGTAGGAGTGACGTAGATTAATAGGGACGAAGGGGAGAGTATCCCTTAATTGGGAGCACCACCATTTCTAGGAGATGTGTTCTTTGTTCTCTCATTGTGATTATTAAAGATTCTAACTGGTAAGGCGTTTCTTTATCTACTGCCACGGGGGGAGGAAACCAATTCCCCAAAGCCTGACAATTAGACAGGTTCACACAGGATGAATCTGTGAGTGGCCACCAGTAATGATCATGAATCACAGAACTGTTGAGTTGGAAGGGACCCCATGGGTCATCTAGTCCAACCCCCTGCAATGCAGGGATGTCAGCGAAATCACCCATGACGGATGGCCACCTGATCTCTGCTTAAAAACATCCAGGGAAGTTTCCCGAGGGAGACCGTTCCGCTGTCAAACAGCTCTTATTGTCAGAAAGTTCTTCCTGAAGTTTAGTTGGAATGTCATTTCTTGTCACTTGAAGCCGTTGGTTCGGGTCCTAGCCTCCGGAACAGGAGAAAACAAGCTAGCTCCATCTTCCATGTGACGGCCCCTGACATATTTGAATATAGTTGTCATATCTCCCCTCTCGGTCTCCTCTTTTCCAAGCTAAACATACCCAGCTCCTTCGACCGTTCTTCATAAGGTTTAGTTTCCTGACCCATGGTCATATGTGTCACCATTCTCTGCACACATGATGCTACATCTAGGATAAGAGACAGCTGGGAAACCAACTGTGAGAGAGGAATCTACCGTATTTTTTGCTCTATAAGACTCACTTTTTCTTTCCTAAAAAGTAAGGGGAAATGTGTGTGCGTCTTATGGAGCGAATGCAGGCTGCGAAGCTATCCCAGAAGCCAGAACAGCAAGAGGGATCGCTGCTTTCACTGCGTAGCGATCCCTCTTGCTGTTCTGTCTTCTGAGATTCAGAATATTTTTTTTCTTGTTTTCCTCCTCCAAAAACTAGGTGCGTCTTGTGGTCTGGTGCATCTTATAGAGTGAAAAATACAGTATTTATTGCCCTCAGTTCCTGCGGCTTGCGGGCTTCCCAGAGGCCCCTGATTGTCCACTGTGTGGGGAGAGATGCTAGACTAGAGGGACTTTTTAGTCTGACCCAGAATGGCCATTTGTTCTTAGATATGCCCCTTCGAAAATATCCATAGATGTATTTTGTTTCTCACAGGAGGGTCTCTCTCTCTTTCTTTCCCCCTTCTAGTCTACGCATTCTCTTCAAGGGATTAAACCGTTGCAGGTGAGTACGTCTTGATTCCTGGAAAGGGCTCTCAGGGAATGTCCAGCCTAATGGGCAAAGTTGTATCTCATCTGCCCCCAGTCACGTAAAACCAAATGCGTTGTGGTTTCTCTTTGCTTGGATAGGTGGTTGGTAGATCTGCAACTTAATGGAGGGAAAGCTTCCCATCACTTCTATTTCCTATCCAAAGATTCACTTATCTGACCACGAGGAATTCATACCCAAACCTCACTATACACACTGCAGCTTCAGCGACTGGAACAGAGGGCATTTTTTACTTCCTTGCTTGCCTTTTGCTGGTTGGCTGAAGCAGGGAGTGATTGGACAAATCAGAGAGCATTTTTTTCTAGGTTTTCCTGTTTGATATTTTTTGCTTTGGGGGGGGGGTCAAATTTAAGTGGCAGGGAATGCAGCAGCTAGACTGGTGACTGGGAGTGGCCACCAAGACCATATAACACTGGTCCTGAAAGACCTAGATTGGCTCCCAGTATGTTTCCAAGCACAATTCAAAGTGTTGGTGCTGAGCTTTAAAGCCCTAAACGGCCTCGGCCCAGTATACCTGAACGAGCGTCTCCACCCCCATCGTTTAGCCCGGACACTGAGGTCCAGCTCTGAGGGCCTTCTGGCAGTTCACTCATTGCGAGAAGTGAGGTTACAGGGAACCAGACAGAGGGCCTTCTCGGTAGTGGCGCCCGCCCTGTGGAACACCCTCCCTTCAGATGTGAAGGAAACAAGCAGCTATCCTATCTTTAAAAGACACCTGAAGGCAGCCCTGTTCAGGGAAGTTTTTAATGTTTGATGTTTTATCGTGTTTTTAATATTCTGTTGGGAGCTGCCCAAAGTGGCTGGGGAAACCCAGCCAGATGGGCGGGGTATAAATAATTGTTGTTACTATTATTATTATTAGAAATTTACTCATAGGAACCAATGGAAATAGCCAATTTGTTTTGCGAATGCAAGCCTAATGAATGATTTCAAGGGAGCACATTGTGTTCCGCAAGCAGGACCTGCACGTACATGGGAAATATCCAAAAAGGAGGTGCAGATTTTGACAGGGCACATACACCCCTGCCCCACGCAAGCCAGGAAAGTGCAGGGAAATCCATTCCTTGCACAGGTGGTTTTTCAGTCACAGGGTCCCCCCCCCCCCCAGTGAATGAAATTCTCTGTGATCCTCAGACCAGGGGAGTCTGAACCACTGGTTGCAGTAACAGGACCTAGGATCCTTATTCTTCTGTGCCACTCATGGCAGCATCCTGGACAAAAGGGTTGCCAACCTGAGCCTGAAATCCCACCACTGTAGACAGCCAGGTCTTGGAGATCAGAACAGCACACGATCCAGACCATCTTGAGCCTTGGAGGTTATCCATCGTTGGCCAGCTAGTAATGCAGCCTTTCCGAAAGCTAGTCCGAAAAAGCTATCTCACAAACATCTTTACACCAGCCCTGAAATCTGTCTCTCCACTTTGTGCCGGACCATAAAGAAGGCTGATCGTCGAAGAATTGATGCTTTTGAATTATGGTGCTGGAGGAGACTCTTGAGAGTCCCATGGACTGCAAGAAGATCAAACCTCTCCATTCTGAAGGAAATCAGTCCTGAGTGCTCACTGGAAGGACAGATCCTGAAGCTGAGGCTCCAATACTTTGCCCACCTCATGAGAAGAGAAGACTCCCTGGAAAAGACCCTGATGTTGGGAAAGATGGAGGGCACAAGGAGAAGGGGACGACAGAGGATGAGATGGTTGGACAGTGTTCTCGAAGCTACCAGCATGAGTTTGACCAAACTGCAGGAGGCAGTGGAAGACAGGAGTGCCTAGCGTGCTCTGGTCCATGGGGTCACGAAGAGTCGGACACGACTAAACGACAACAACATGTGCGTCATTCATTTGCGGCAGGGCTGAAAATAAGGAATCAGCTGGCCTCCAGTTTACAAAGGCCTTCCTGCCCGATTGCCAGGAAGCTATTGTTAGTCTCCATATAGCGGGGGCGGTGAACTTTCTCAGCAGGTGGGCCAGACCTTTTATGTCTCTGATCCTGCCAGGCCAGATTTGACAGGTGGGTGAGGCTGCTCTCCTGTGTCATCAGCACGAGGAGATAGAGATCTGTAGCACAAAGCACCACACAGGACTTGCAATCAGCTGTTTGTTTGTTTGTTTTTAAAGGGACATTTTTCTTTCATTCCAAAGAACAGGAGGCTTGGAGTTACCAGGTATCAGGCGATAGGTGTCCACAAGACACCTGCCTTTTGAAAAAGAAAAAAAAGGAGCTTGCAGAGCCTTTTGCATGGCATTTCCCTTGGGAAGTGCCGAACCCAGGGTTTGGAAATCATTTTGTGCAGCACTTCCAAAGTGCCTACCAGCTTAGGAAGTGCTACAAAGCCCCTTTTGGCTAGGCACTGTGGGTTAAACCACAGAGCCTAGGGCTTGCCGATCAGAAGGTCGGCGGTTCAAATCCCCGCGACGGGGTGAGCTCCCGTTGCTCGGTCCCTGCTCCTGCCCACCTAGCAGTTCGAAAGCACGTCAAAGTGCAAGTAGATAAATAGGTACTGCTCCGGCGGGAAGGTAAACGGCGTTTCCGTGCGCTGCTCTGGTTCGCCAGAAGCGGCTTAGTCATGCTGGCCACATGACCCGGAAGCTGTACGCCGGCTCCCTCGGCCAATAAAGCGAGATGAGTGCTGCAACCCCAGAGTCAGCCACGCCTGGACCTAATGGTCAGGGGTCCCTTTACCTTTACCTATGGGGCAAGTGGGCATGGCTTGCCCAAAATGGCCTTGTGGGTCAAATGGAGAAGATTGGCGGGCTGGATAAAGCCCATGGGCTGGTAGACCCTCACCTCTACTCTGTAGGCTACCAGGCCAGTAGCTATTTGCAAGCTTGGAGTAATTCAACTGCAAGACTGGGAGGGTCATCTTAATTGGAAATCATTTGCTCTTTGTACATCTTTCTCCCCAGGCAAAGGATGCTGGGCAGATTTCGCGGGAACTCTCTGATGTGGTTGTCTATTGCCGGTCCGTCCCGTTCCAAAGTCTGTCTCAAGCTCTGCGCCACCAGCAGCCTACGGAGATGTGCTCATTCAGCGAGCGGAAAGCCAGGAAGCTGATCAAAGAATCAGGTCAGGTTTGATTCAAATAATATTTATTATTTTCAGTAGATAAACATAGTAAAAAAAGAAAAGATTAACAATAATAAAAACAAACAAAAAATAGGAGAAAAAGAGAGAAAAGAAAAAAGATACATACAACATATTACCACTTAATTAATTAAAATTAAGTACCATCCATCTTCATAAACATAGTGTTTGACTTCCTCAAATCTCTTCCATCCGAATTTCTTAGTAATTATATGTAGCAGTTTCCAATATCAGAGTTTCAAAAGACCATATCACAGTTCTAATCATATTACATAGCTTTCCTTATCGTACATTTTCTTATTTATAAATTTAATTCCATTTTAATCCTAGGCCTAATTGTTTCTTTCAAGTGGTTACATATCTTTAATATTACAATACTTATTCAAATAGTCTTTAAATTTCTTCCAGTCTTCTTGGTGTTCCTCTTCTTTCTGGTCGCGGATTCTCCCGGTGAGGTCAGCCAGCCAGGAAGCTGACCTCACCAGGAATCAGGTCAGGTTTGGCTCTAATGTGAACAGGTGAATTCCCTGAACAGGAGGAAGTAAAAGCGACTCTTATGTCTGAAGGCAGGGCGTCAGAGAAAATTACAAGGAAGATGGAGAACGCAGCCAGTATTAGGGGTTAGAGAGCTTATAAGATCAGCCTGAACAAGGAAGAGCTCACCTCGAGGGTGATGCTTCCTTGCACTCTTTCTGTGTTCACTCATTCCTAAAAAAATCTGCCCAATGAGGAGAAATTGAGATGCAAAGGCAACAGGCCCTATTTCTGGATGGGAGGATGGAATTCTTGCCCTTGGCCAATAGGGCAGTACCCTACCCAGATGAAAGGGAAAACCTTGAAAGTACCTTGAAAGAGGAAGGGGAGCAAGTCAGCACTTGGAAGCAAGAGCCAGTCCAATCCTGAGCCATACGAGGATACAAAATAAACTTGCATACAGTGGTACCTCTGGTTACGAACTTAATTCGTTCCGGAGGTCCGTTCCTAACCTGAAACCGTTCTTAACCTGAGGTACTGCTTTAGCTAATGGGGCCTCCCACTGCTGCCGTGCCACGGGCATGCAATTTCTGTTCTCATCCTGAGGTAAAGTTCTTAACCTGAGGTACTACTTCCGGGTTAGCAGAGTATGTAACCAGAATTGTTTGTAACCCAAGGTACCACTGTATTAGCCAGATGGAGATTAACCTAATGAGAGGGAAATACAGTGTAGTTACTCTCAATTTATGCAGGAGTTACGTTTTGGAAATCAGACGTAAAAGCCAAAAGAGTGCTCAGTGTGTGAGTTTGGGATTGCCAAACTCATTTTTCCCGGAACTCTGGCCCTTAATTTTTTTTTGGGGGGGGGGGGCAAATGTGTAAAGCTGAATGTGCACAACTTAAACGCGTGTAAGTAGCGAGTTACCTGTAATGATTAGAAGTCTGATCACATGTTGTTGTCGTCCTTGGCATCTGTCTGTCTTGAGAGACAATGGAGTGCACCCTATGGGGGTGAAGTCAAACTGCTGGAGAATCACAGCGCCTGCTGTGGCAGCAGAGACCGGTAACTCATCACTGCTGCCTCCTGCGTTGTTTTTGCTGAGTCAGCAGCACTGAAGTGATCTCCCCTGGGTGCAAGCCTGGGCAGTGTGTCTGGAGGTCCTGGGTTGCCCAGATGACAAGACTCCCCCTCTCAGCCTCATTGATGCGGTCCAAAGGAAAGCAGAGCAATATATATTGGCACCAGCTTGGCTGCAGGAGTTGCCGGAAGGAAGCGTACAAGGAGCCATCCAACCGTCTTAGGGACTCTACTCTCGATGTGTGAGCCTCTTCGGCTTGCAAATCAGAAGGTCAACAGATCGCATCCCCGCGACAGGGTGAGCTCCCGTTGCTCTGTCCCACCTCCTGCCAACCTAGTAGTTTAAAAGCACACCAGTGCGAGTAGATAAATAGTTACCACTGCGGCGGGAAAGTAAACAGCGTTTCCGTGCGCTCTGGTTTCCGTCACGATGTTCCGTTGTGCCAGAAGCGGTTTAGTCATGACTCAGAAAGCTGTCTGTGGAGAAACACCAGCTCCCTCGACCTGAAAGTGAGATGAGCACTGCACCCCATAGTCGCCTTTGACTGGACTTAACCATTCAGGGGTCCTTTACCTTTTACCTTAGGGTTTATTCCTTAGCCTTTTCTTCCCCCCGGAGATGTTCCGCAAGGCAGCAGTTATAGATTTTCCCTCAGGGTTTTTATGCGTGTTTGATTAATACAGGCTGCAGGATTTTGGTTACCTCGTTGCCAAAAAGTGGAGCATAATGGCACTGGTCTGGGGGGAGACAGGGCCTGGGAAATGGGGCCTGGGCAAAGCTTGTAGATTCAGGAAGGAGCCTGCTGACTTTTGAGCGTGCCGGCTAGCCCAAGACATTTTGCCGCCCGAGGGGAAACAGCAAATGCCCTGCCCCCATGAAGTCGAGATGCATAACACCCAAAGCCAGTCAAGTTATTCGGACACCTGAGGCAGTAAACCTTACAGGCTCCACTTCCCCCCCATGACAGCAAAAGTACAACAATAATAAATAACAATTTGCTGCTCTTTCCTAATGGTAGGGCCGGCCCTGTATCAGACCCACCGCTGCTTAGCTGAACCTGGGCATCTTGGTCATGCCAGTGAAATATTGGCTTGTTCTCTGCATGGCCTTAAAGTGGAGATTGGTTAAGGGTATTGCGATTCGCAGCACCAGCAGCCCCCTTTCCTTGCTTTGAGCTCAGGGCTGCAACTCTCCCTTCTGCCTTGCAGGAATCCCTTTCGTCCGATACAACGCCCGGCACCTCAGCCGCATCTACCCGCTGGGTCTGAAGATGAACTCTGCCAACTACAACCCTCAGGAAATGTGGAATGTTGGCTGCCAACTTGGTAAGAGACCACCCAACCCTGGGACTCTTTCCCACCCCTGCCCCTCAGCCTCCCATAAGCATCATGGGTGAAAAATAGGTCTCGTGGACATACCGTATTTTTTTCTCTATAAGACGCACTTTTCCCCTCCTAAAAAGTAAGGGGAAATGTGTGTGCGTCTTATGGAGCGAATGCAGGCTGCGCAGCTATCCCAGAAGCCAGAACAGCAAGAGGGATCACTGTGCAGCGCTCCTTTCGCTCTTCTAGCATCTGGCTTAGCCGCGCACAGCCTCTTCGGGTATAGGGAGCCTTCATCCTGCTGCCCTGAAGAGGCTGCGCAGCTATCCCAGAAGCCAGAACAGCGAGCAGCGATCCCTCTCACTGTTCTGGCTTCTGGGATTCAGAATATTTTTTTTCTTGTTTTCCTCCTCCAAAAACTAGGTGCATCCTATGGTCTGGTGCATCTTATAGAGCAAAAAATACGGTAACTCATGAACCCCTGCCCACTGCTCCTTGGAAGCCTAGAAGCAGGGGACCCAGGTTCCTCCTTCCCACTGTGAAATGGTCAATCCTAGTCATCTCCTCGCCCGCCTCAATAGGCGATGGAAGATGGACAGTGGAAAAGAAGCTTAATCTGTGCCTGAGTGACGGTGTGCTGGCCCTGAGGAGTAGGGATGGGTGAATGTTTTCCTTTATTATTATTATTATTATTTATTTATTGAATTTATATACCTGGGGGGTCTCAGGGCGGTTCACAGAATAAAATCAAGATATAAAAGCACAAAAAAATAATAAAAACAAAAAAGCAACCCAATAGCACCCCCCAAAATAACATTTTAGGTTGTGTCAATTTTACCACACGACTGATAGAAAGTCTGTTCTGTTCCATTTTCGCCTCTGTGTGCAGCCATGGTTTTTCTTAAAATAAAATAAAAATCCCACACAGGATTCTAGATATCGGAGCAGCTAGAACAAACAGTCGCTGCTGTGCACCTAGAAAATGACCCTGAGGTTGGACGTGTGCCGCCCCTCCCAGGAAGATTGTACCGAAAAAAGATGGCTGCCCCCTGTCCAATTTCCTGGGCAGGGACAGCATATCAACATGTATAGTCACTCTCAGGAGCATTTTGGGATACATTTGCTATCACTCTGTGTGTTTGTGTGTGTGTGTGTGTGTGTGTGTGTGTGTGTGTGTACCCTCTCTCATGTTCTAGTGTATGTGGGCTATCTCTCAGAGTTTGGTCAGGCTGTGGATTCCAGACCACATACCAATCCACGCATTGATTTGGGAGTTGCGGTTCAGAAGAGTTCATTGCAGGAATGCAGGCTTCTCCCTGCCGCTCCCTCCAAACCAACCCAAAGTCCTCAAGCATCCTTACTGAGGAGCAGGCCAGAGCCAGCCAACTCTCAGCAACCCTCTTAATTCCCTGTGTTTCCCAATTTCCTGCTGAGCTGGTAGATGCAATACACACACCCCCGGCCACCTGCGGTGGTGACGCTGCAGTGCCACGGAGAACGGGCCAGCAACCGTGTCCTCTGCAATTGGTTGGAGGAGCACGGAGTGAGACAATTGGAATCCCTAGCGAGAGATCACTGGCGCCTTTACAGATCCTTTCCCGTAAGCACCCTTTGCCTTACACAGCCTACGCAGGCGTTTTTAATCCAATACAGTGGTACCTCGGGTTAAGAACTTAATTTGTTCTGGAGGTCCATTCTTAACCTGAAACTATTCTTAACCTGAGGTACCACTTTAGCTAATGGGGCCTCCCGCAGTCGCGGTGCAATTTCTGTTCTCATCCTGAAGCAAAGTTCTTAATCCGAGGTACTATTTCTGGGTTAGTGGAGTCTGTAACCTGAAGCGTCTGTAACCTGAAGCATCTGTAACCTGAGGTACCATTGTTGTAGCAGTAGTAGTAGTAATAATAATAATAATAATAATAATAATATAATACTATTATTATTAGTAGTAGTAGTAGTAGTACCCTGCTCATCTGGCTGGGTTTCCCCAGCCACTCTGGGTGGCTTCCAACAAAGATTAAAAATACATTAAAATGTCACACATTAAAAACTTCCCTAAACAGGGCTGCCTTCAGATGTCTTCTAAATGTCAGGAAGTTGTTTTTCTCTTTGACATCTGGTGGGAGTGCGTTCCACAGGGCGGGTGCCACTACTGAAAAGGCCCTTTGCCTGGTTCCCTGTAGCTTTGCTTCTCACACTGAGGGAACCACCAGAAGGCCCTTGGCGCTGGACCTCAGTGTCCGGGCTGAACGATGGGGGTGGAGACGCTCCTTCAGGTATACTGGGCCGAGGCCATTTAGGGCTTTCAAGGTCAGCCACAACACTGGGGTGAAGCTGCGTTGGCTGTCCGATCTCCCAGGCAAAGGTCCCTTTAAGGGCTGTTGCTTGAGGCTGCTGGGTGAGCTGGAGATTTCAGAGACTGAACCTGAGACCTTGTCCGGCCGTAGCAGGTGCTTGGCCACTGAGCCGTGCGCACCCACCATCCCTCTTTCCCTAAACGAATGCCAGAAACCAAAACATTGAGGCGCTTCATATTACTGTGCCTGGGGAATCAGAGAAGCCCAGGCAATGCAGAGAAGGCTCCTCATAGTGGAGGAAGATGGCTGCCAAATCCTTAAGCAGGGTTTTGAGCTCTAAGGCCAACTCTGAGGCAAGTTTCTGCTCTATAACCAACCCTTAGCATTTGTTTTTGTCCTCATTTTATTTCTTAACTCCTTTTAGTGCTTCGTTTTGTTGTTTTAATTTATTGTTTTATCTCATTGTTTTATTGTTCTAACTCCCCTAAACTGTGAGGCTGCATGAAGCTGGGCTGGGCTGAGCACTCGGCTAGGCAGTGCCAAACGCAAGGTCGAGTTTACAAGGCCGCCACATTTGGAGATAATTGATTTCTGCAAAGTGCAAGAATATTCATTTCATGCCCTGATCTCTGCAAAGTGCAAGATCTTTCATTTCCTGCCCTGATCTGACTCCCGTTGGCACAGTGTGTCCCCCTTCCTCCCAGTACAGTGGTACCTCGGGTTACATACGCTTCAGGTTACAGACTCCGCTAACCCAGAAAAAGTGCTTCAGGTTAAGAACTTTGCTTCAGGATGAGAACAGAAATTGTGCTCCGGCGGCGCGGCAGCAGCAGGAGGCCCCTTTAGCTAAAGTGGTGCTTCAGGTTAAGAACAGTTTCAGGTTAAGAACGGACCTCTGGAACGAATTAAGTACTTAACCCGAGGTACCACTGTACTGGCCATTAACCACAACAAAGAAAGTAATTTTTGTGTGCATGTTTTAAAAGGGAACAGTTTGCAACGTGGCTGTTGCACGGTGCCTAATATGTGCTAAGCTATGAGCTGGAAGGACATCGTTGCTTCCTCCTCTCCTCCCAGTGCTGGGAACAGAAACTTTCTCTGCGGCAATTCCTTCGCTGCAGCAGAGAATGAACCCCTTTGCTAAGGCTGGGTAGCTGCCCGATTAGCTCAGTTGGTGAAGCTGGACAAGCTAGGATAGCTCAGTCGTTAGAGGACGAGACTCTTAATCTTAGGGTTGTGGTTTCGAGTCCCACGTTGGGCGAAAGATTCCTACATTGTAGGGGGTTGGACTAGATGACCCAGGGGGTGCCTTTACAGTTATATCGTTCTAAGTTCTTATAACTGTGGCTTTTCTTCATTAAGCTACTAGACAGGGAAATTCAGAACCTACAAGGATAGGGGTTAAACAAAGATTTGCTCTGAGGAATTTCAAGTCCTGCTGAGATTAGCTGGTTTTACAGTGGTACCTCGGGTTAAGTACTTAAGTCATTCCAGAGGTCCGTACTTAACCTGAAGCTGTTCTTAACCTGAAGCACCACTTCAGTTTAATGGGGCCTCCTGCTGCTGCCGCGCCGCCTGAGCACGATTTCTGTTCTCATCCTGAAGCAAAGTTCTTAACCCGAGGTACTATTTCTGGGTTAGCGGAGACTGTAACCTGAAGCGTATGTAACCTGAGGTACCACTGTATTTGTAAATGAGTCATTCCAGGATTGCAGAATTAGATCCTATACATAAGCACCTGGGAGTAAACCCCATTGAACTCACTGGGATTTACTTCTGAGCAGACATGTCCAGTTTGCACTTGCAAGTGTGATGTTCAGTTGGCTTCAAAACAATATGCTGCTTCTCTTTTCCCGGGAAGGAATGGAGAACGATGCCTTTAATACGCCCTAGGGCAGAGGTTTTCAACCCTTTTGAGTCCATGGCTCCCTTGACCAACTACTTTCTTTCTGCGGCTCCACTGAGCCCAGTTATGTCACCCTTTGCCTGCAGAGCTGGCAGCCTCTCACCCTTTTTTGAACACCCTCCCTTGTGGAGTGTTTCCTCAGCCTCCTCTCCCCTCTCCTTGGGAGTCCTCTGAGCAGCCGCCCCCGCCCCTGGTCTCTGAGCTGCCCCTCTGCCCCAGAGAGAGGTGCCTCCTCACACTGCCCCACAGGGACCTGGGAAGACGATGTCCCCAGCCTTAGTGGCCCAATGGAGACTGGCCAAAGGTGAACATGAGGCCAGTACCTTACTTTGGGTGGCAGCAGCAGGCACTGTGAGGCCTGCATGGCAGAAAGGCTCTCCTTCAGCACCGGGCACTCAGCTCCCAGGTGGGCCTTGCAAGCACAAGAAAGGCTGGCACAGCACCTGCCTGCCCGTCTGGCCTCCCACTTGTCTGTCCGTTCCCAACAGCAAGGGGCTGGCAGACTGGCTGGCTGGACTTCCTCTCCCACTTGCCTGCTTGCCCCGAGGCCGTCTCAGCTCCTGGCTTCAGCAACACCTGGCCAGCCCCAGAGGCATCATTTGCCTGGGGAGCTTGTAGACAGGGCTGCTGCAATAAATGGCTGGACAAGCCTTTGGGAGGCAGAGATGCTAGAGGGCATCAGAGGAGGAAGGGAAGAAAGGAAAGGATAGAGGCCAGTGTTGCCTGCGGCACCCCTGACCATCATTCAAGGCACCCCAGGGTGCCACGGCACACTGGTTGAGAACCACTGCCCTAGGGAGATGGATGTTCCCTTGAGAGAATGACGCCTTCCCTGTCAGATTATCCTTCTTGTCTTTTTCCTGGGAAGAGGAGGAGAGAAGCCAATTTTCGTCATAGAAATCCAATCTGCATATATGAGATCAGCCTCTTGGCAAAAATAAATTTGATCAGCTTGAAAGCGTTCTTACCAGGCAGCGGCAGACAAAAGGAATGATTTGGCTGCATTCCCCGAAGAGGATTGTTTTGAGAACGTTTCCTGAGAAGTTAGGATTAATTGGGACATGTTTGAAAAAGCCTTCAATAGTCAGAATGGGTCTCCAACGAGTTGTTCCATGATTCATTGTTTCTTGCCCTGTTTTGAATGTGTTTGTCCACTGAAGCATGTGGAGAGTACATTCATATGTGTGTGAGCTCATTGGCGGTTGTGCGTGGCCTTTGTCACCGCCAATAAGCCAGGCGGCAGCTAGGACAGGACGAAGTTGGTGAACAAGACTGGAAGCAGGATGGAGTGCAGGGGAGTAAAGATATGAATCCCTGTGACCCACAGGTGTGGGGTAAATAACAAAAGAATCAACCGAGTGCCTGGATTCAAAATGCAGGGCTTTGTACACTCTCCAGCAGGAGAGAGCCCCCAATAGCATAGTTTAAACACACAAAAGTCAAGCAGTGGTACATCATTAGGAATATAGGTTTTAAGACCCTTTTATCCCAGCAGCCCTGTCTTTCTACTCTTGCAATGAACAGCCCACATACTGTTAAAGTAAGTTTAAAATGCTTTACTTACACAGTGTTCCAAAGGTCAGATTCATGCATTTATCCAAGCAGCAGCAAGGAGAACACAGGCAGAATAATCTTGGGTAGAAAATACAGAAAGGTAGCTTCAGGCACATGCTCTAAGCTTGGAGCTTGCTTAGGCACATCCGTCTTGGTTGTTACATGGCGAGAAGAGAGAGGGAACAGGAAGAGAAGACTTCACTTCCTCCCTCATTGGAGAAAAGGGGGTGTGACCTAGCTGAGTCTAGGAATCCAACTTGGTTGTCTTAACCCCTTCATGCACTAACTAGCACTCATGCATGTTTGACTGCAGTTTCCCACACAAACTCCAAGGGGCAAGGCGAGGGGGACCTCTGTCATTGCAAGAGAGAGAGGAGGGCCTTATGACTCAGGGGGGAGGAAGTATTGCCTCCATTTAGGGAGGACTGCCAAGCACAGGTGGACAGGCATGGCCAATGAGCAAGGAGCTAGTCAGTGGTTGGGTGGAAGGTAAGGAGCCCACCAGTAGGTGGAGCCAGAGCTAATGGCAGGCAGAACCAGCTAACTCCTCCCTGCTGAGTTCTACAAGGACAACCCTGAGACTGTTTTGTTTTTGTCGGGTTGGAGTTAGTTACCGTATTTTTCCATGTATAAGATGACGCTTTTTGCTAAAAATAGGCAAAAATTGGGTGTCTTATACATGAATAGTATAAGACTATGCAGAAGGGTGACGTGCGATTAATGGCAGCAGCAAGCAGGAGATTGGCAGCGGCGATTGGGCGGGTGATTGGTGGCTGCGGCAAGGCCTGCTGGCAATTGGCTGCGGCAATTGGGCAGGCAATTGACGGCTGTGGTGAGGCGGGCAGGCAATTGGCGGCTGCAGCAAGTGGGTGGGTGAGCTGTTGGTGGCGCCAAGCAGGCAGACAATTGGTGGCTGCGGCGAGGTGTGCAGTCAGCAGTGGCTGTGGCAAGTGATCAGCAGTGGCGGGCAGGCGAATGAGCGTTTGGCAGAAGTGACCTCCCCCACCCCCCAAAAAAGCTAAACAACTTAATTTCTTAATTTTGGGTTAAAAAAAATAGGGGTCATCTTATACATGGGGGCGTCTTATACATGGGAAAATACGGCAAATTTAGTTGGGGTTGGTGGTTATTTTAATTTAAACTTTAAACTGTGTATTGTTCTTATTGTTCTTTTTGGTTTCTATTATTGGTTTGTTTGTTGCCTGTATAGGATATCCTGTTTTTTAATGTTTGATGTTTTGTTTTTTATATGTGCTGTAAGCCGCCCAGATGGGCAGGATATAAATTTTATTATAATTATTATAAGATGCTGATAGGCTGAGCCATCACTGTAAGTAAAGAGGCAGGCAAAGGGGGCCTGTGGGCAGACTGAGGTTTGGTGGAGCAGTGCCGCCTTCCCCTCACAGGGACAATCCTTCACGGGATCTACTTGGAGGAGTATTTCCGCCTTCATCACCAAAAGCGTGGCGGCACGATGAGCGACGCACGAAAGGGCTCCGGGGAGGGGCTGCTTAAAATGGCAGCTGCTTGAGCGCTGCTGCTGGCACCAACAAAGCCCAGCCCCCTTCCTCCTCTAGGCAGGGCAGGGAGAAGCCAGGAGGAGGGAGGGAGGAGGCACTGCCGCCGCCATGGGAGGGAGAGGGAAGGAACATGCGCGCTGGCGATCCACGCAGTGATTCCTCGACCATCTGCGGGCCAGATCCAGAAGGCAATTGGGCCTGATTTGGCCCACAGACCTTAGTTTGCCGACCCATGTCCTAAACTAAGCCCTGTCCTTGGAGCAAAGGATGCGGTTCCGCATATGTTTTATTTTCTTAGTAGCATTTGGCTCAAGGTGTCTTTCGTTCCTCTCCCCTCCCACCAACCCTTCCCTCCTTCCTTGTGTTGCTCAGTCCTCTTCTGAATTTGCAAATGGCATAGGTCAGAGGTAGACAATGCAATACCCATTGGAGGTTGTTGGGACTACAACTCCCATCCGCTGCAGCCAGTATGGCCAGTGTTCAGGGATAATGAGAGCTGTCGTCCAGTGATGTCTGGAAGGCGCAGGTGTATGCAAAACTGCGCCATCACAGAACCCCGCTTTTCTGCCCCACTTCCACTCCCGTGTAATCTCCTCTCCTTCCCCTGCCCCCTTTCTAGTGGCGCTGAACTTCCAGACACCCGGTGCAGAGATGGATCTGAACGACGGGCGCTTTTTGGTCAACGGCCGTTGCGGCTACGTGCTAAAGCCCGCTTTCCTGCGCAACCACCAGAGCACATTTGATCCTGAAGCTCCCAAGGGCAGGGCAGGCCAGCGCCCCGTTGCCCTCACTATCAAGGTATAGTAGCATGCAGAATGTTTTTGTGCAAATGGCTGGCTTCCTGTTTTTCTGCACGTATTTGGGTGTGCTTGAAATTCAATGCGCTGTTGGGTGTCCTCGTTTGGGCTGCATTTTCAGCTGTGTGTATACTGCAATTCTTCAGAACCCGGAAATACTGTGTGTAATTTTTGGGTGTGAAACGTAGTTTCTGGGTTCTTCTCCTTAGTGATGGCTCTTAAAAATATGTTTTGGAGTGTGAGGAATTCAAACCTGCTACTGTTTTTGGGATTGGACAACACTTGGCTTGGTGAGTTGATGATTGATGTAGAAGCACATAAACTGTTCTCGGAAAACCAAAGAACTTTCATTTTAACTTCTGAAAATGTCAGGTAATGCCAAACAATAACCAATACTAATAATAATAAATATAACTGCAAGTACTTGACAATTATTTTTAATGATTTCTGTGCAATTTTATGCACATTTTACTTACCAAACAAAACTAATTTATATTAATTTAACCAAAACATCTTTTGAATTCCCAAGTCATGTTACAACTTTTTTACTGCCCCTCATTTTTGGAATTTGGAAAGTTGAAAAATTCAACACGCCCTAGTGCAACATTCTAGTGGGTGCATAATTCAGTTTCCTGACACTCTTTGCTTTTGTTTTGTTTTTAAAGAGTAACTCTCCAGCCCTCGTGGCTGCAAAATGCTTGAAAGGTGTGTAAATAAGGTTTTCAGCTTCAGTGCCCTTTTCCCCTGCCATGATTAACAAAGCCAGAATGAATAAAGCAGGACAGCACAAATTGCTGAATAAATTCTACAATATAAGCAGTATTTACTGGCAGTTTTATGCTGGTTGCAGAATTCATCTTTTTTCTTGCTGTTGAAACTGGGAGTGCCTGAGGGCAGGGTTTTCATTTTTATTTTGCCAAGCACAGATGACTCATTGCTCTGACTTTAGTTCAGCTGGCACAGATTCGTTTTAAATTTGGGATTGCATTTTTCAAATGCTCAGTACTAAATCACATATTCTTTGGTTTGCTGATGGTTCTTAAGAGTTGGTGCTTGAAGGGAAGGGGAACATTTTCTCCCCCTATGGAGGATGTTCTAAACCAGGGGTCAGCAAACTTTTTCAGCAGGGGGCCGGTCCACTGTCCCTAAGACCTTGTGGGGGGCCAGACTATATTTTTTGGGGGGGGGGGAGAAAAGAAGAAGAACGAATTCCTATGCCCCAGAAATAACCCAGAGATGCATTTTAAATAAAAGGACGACACATTCTACTCCTGTAAAAACACGCTGATTCCTTAAAAATTTTTATTATTATTTTCCATAGATAAACATAATAAAAAAGGAGTTAACAGTAATAAAGCCGAACAGAGAATAAAACAGAAAAAAGATAGAAAAAAGAAAAAAATAAGAACATGAAATACAACATATTACCACTTAATTAAAATTAAGTGCCATCCATCTTGGTAAACATAATATTTGACTTCCTCGAGTCTCTTCAATCTGAATTTCTTAGTAATTATCTGTAGCTGTTTCCAATATCAATGTTTCAAAAAACCAAATCACAGTTATAATCATATTACATCACTTTCCTTATCGTGTATTTTCTTATTTATAAATTTAGTCCCAATTTAATCCTAGGCCTAATTGATTCTTTCAAGTGGTTACATATCTTTAATATTACAATATTTATTCAAATAGTCTTTAAATTTCTTCCAATCTTCTTGATGTTCCTCTTCTTTCTGGTCGCGGATTCTCCTGGTGAGATCAGCCAAAAACACGCTGATTCCTGGACCGTCCGCGGGCTGGATTTAGAAGGCGATTAGGCTGGCCTTAGTTTGCCTACCCATGTTCTAAACTCTTTCTTTGCCCCCCTCCTCAGGTGATCACAGCTCAGCAGCTGCCCAAACTGAACAAAGAGAAGAGCTCCTCCATCGTGGACCCCTTTGTGCGTATCGAGATCCACGGAGTCCCTGGGGACTGCGCCAAGAAGCATACCGAATACAAATTAAACAACGGTGAGGGGGGAATGGAGTGCAAATGGCATAGACACGTGGCCTGCATAAAGTCCCAGCATCGATTTCTGGCCTCTACAAGCAAAGTGAGGCATCCTTTGCCAGCTGGACTATCTCAGCTGGTGGAGCATGAGATCCTTTTAATTTGAGGGTCATGGGTTTGAGCCCGGCATTGGGCGTTGCAAGGGGTTGTAGTAGTTGACCCTTGTGGTCCCTTCCAGCTCTAGGATTCCAGAGGGTTGAGAGAGATAGAGAGAGAGAGAGATTTGCTTTCAATACTGGGCAGTGTTTCCCAAACTTTGGGCCTCCAGCTGTTTTCAGACTACAATTCCCTTTGTGGCTTAGGGCCCTCGTATTTACGGGACCGCCTCTCCTGGTATGCCCCGCAGAGGACCTTAAGGTCCGTGAATAATCATATAGGTCCCGGTCCCTAAGGAAGTCAGACTACCCTCCACCAGGGTCAGGGCCTTATCAGTGATGGCTCCGACCTGGTGGAATGCTCTGTCCCATGAGACCAGGGCCCTGCAGGATTTAACTTCCTTCCGCAGGGCCTGTAAGACAGAGCTATTCCACCTGGCTTTCAACCTGAACTCAGCCTGATCTTTTATTCCCCTTCCTTCCCTCCCCCTCCCCTTTTTATGAAGATTACCTGCTCTGGGATCCCACAGCTAATTCTTCCCTGGTCTCCACGCTGGCCCAAATAGGACTAATTTAGCCAGCTAGCCCTGGTGATCATCTAATGTTTATTGGATGGATTCCCCCCCCCCCCCCAAAATTGATTTTTGAATTCTGAATTTATTGTTATTCACGTTTTATACTGTATTTTATGCTGTTTTTATTCCTGTATATTCCTGGGAAGACGCCTTTGAGTCCCTCCTAAAAGAATAAATACACAAGAGTCTTCCTTATAAGTAATGAAAAGTTTACTCACATTCAGTTCACAGCATGACCCCTGAAGGCAGGCTTTAGCTTGTAGTGACAGATACAGTGTGTCTTACATCCTTATAAGGATGGGCCCATGTACTGCTGGCAGAGAGCTAGCAGTGCAGTCCAAGAGAAGAAAGGGCATCAAAAGAGGAAGATGGCTGCATAACTGGACCTTTTGTGGGGTCTGCAAGGGTCACAGCCACCTACCTGGTCACATACAGGCAGAGGATGCTCCAGACCAGGTGTAACAGGAAGTTCAACTGGCTGGATCAGCATCTCCCTGTCTTGTGTCCACTCTAGGCAAACAAGGAATGTTGTACTTGACTGTTCCAATGGATTACATCCCACATCTATAGGGCTGTGTGGTGTGTTTTGCGGTGTGAGAGACATAGCTATCAACTTTTTCCTTTTTTTTAAGGGAAATTCCCTTATTCCGAATAGGATTCCTCGCAAGAAAAGGGAAAAGTTGACAGCTATGGTCAGAGAAAAGATGTGTGCAGAAAAAAGGACCAAGTCTTGGGCGTGCAAGTCAGTTTCCCGAGAATCTTTGGGTTTACAATTGTTTTGGGGCACAATATTCCTCTGGAATTGTGCTGCGGGGAAGAAAGTCTCTGTCTCCTAAACGTCTGATTTCCTGCTCTTTGTAGGATTCAATCCGTGTTGGGACGAGACGCTGACTTTCCAGGTTCGGGTGCCAGAGCTGGCGCTGGTGCGATTCGTAGTGGAGGATTACGACACGACTTCCTCCAACGACTTTGTGGGGCAATTCACTCTGCCGTTGCCCAGCCTGAAGGAAGGTGAGTGAGTGGCAGCCTCAGGAGAGCTTAGGTGCAGAAATGATTCTGGAATCATGTATATGCTAAATATTTTGAATAATTGTAATACATACAATTGGCAGGTAGCAATGTGGAAGCATATATCGTGTTTTCCCCCTCTTTGTTTTTCCTCCTCCTTTTTTTCCTCTTAACTTTGTTCTGCTTGTTCTCTTTTCTATTTCTTTGGTTTCCTCTTTGCATTTGCATTTTTTGTATTAGAAACATTTATATGAAGGCTTTAGCGGGGTGGGAAGACAGGAAGGGGGCAGTCGGGAAGGGGGGTCCTTGCCTGAAAGGCAGAATAGAAAGGGTCTCCCAGGGTGAAAGATTGGGAGATGTTCTCAGGTGCGAGACGGGAGGGCCTACCTCTCTGAATGTGGATACAGTTGAACCTTGGTTCCTGAACAGCTTAGATGCCAAACAAATTGGCTCCCGAATAGCGCACACCCAGAAGTAACTGTTCTGGTTTTTGAACGTTTTTCAGAAGCCGAACGTCCAGCGCGGCTTCTGATTGGCTGCAGGAAGCTCCTGCAGCCAATCAGAAGCCCAGCCAGACATTCGGGTTCCAAAGAACATTCACAAACCAGAACACTCCATTCTGGGTTTGGGAGCCAAAATGTCTGTGTACCAAGGCGTTCGGGATCCAAGGTACGACTGTATATCATTTCCCAAAAGCCTTTAGCTTTTTTCCAGGTCCACCACATATCTCCCTCTTCCTTTCTGACTGGATTTCCTTCCTCAGGCTACCGGCATATCCACCTGCTCTCCAAAGATGGGACCTCTTTGTCTCCAGCCACGCTGTTTGTGCACGTCAGATGCAGGAAGATGTGAAAGGCGTTGGATTGTCAAGAATCCAAGTCAAATCTGGCCTGTGGCGGAGGAGTGGCTCTGCTGATTCCGATAACCGGCCGCCGCTCACCCAGATGTGTGCATCTGGACCACACTGAGGAAGCAGCATGCCCCAGCCCCCCTGGTCTGGGCTGAATTGGGTGCGCAAGCAACCCTCGCTCAGAGAGCCCGACTCGCATTAGGGTTAGAAGACTGAAAAAACCTTTGTGCTATTGAAGATAAACAGCCCAAGCGGTGTAGCAACTCCTAGAATATCTCTCTTCCGGACAGGGTTTTTAGACCGGGGAGAGGGCCCCGGCCCATCCCCTTCCCCATTATGGTTTGGGAAGGGAACACGAGATGGGAATATCTTCCTTAGGTTTCTGACAGTCACACAGCTCTTGTGAGAAGTAGCGAGTAAAAGGATTCGTTGGTTTTGCGTAGCTCTTGTTAGAACGGGGATTTTGAGAATGGAGGTCAGGAGGAGCAGAGGGTTGTGAGCAATCCGCCGGTGGACGGATCCTGTTCGAGGCTTCTGGTACAGCCCTCTAGGCTGCAGAGGAATGTGAGCCACAGATTGAACCGAGCCTAGACTAGCCTGCCCGTGGCAATATGGGTTTGGAGAGGATCGGCCCAGCAAAGTACATTTGGTTGGAAGTTGGGTTGAGGCTGTAGGAAACTTTATCTTTGCTTTTTTAGGAAATAGGCAGTCAGTCCTCATCAGCTTGTAAAGCCAGTCCAGACTTTTGATACCCTGGCAACAAATTTCGGCTAGAAATTTAAGCTAGCAGATTGTCAGTCTAAATCACAAGCCACTGACTTCCGATTGTCCCAAAAGAGCAGGTCAGGACTCGTATTATACATACTAGGCTCTCAAAGTAGTACTGTATATATTGGTTCAAGCGTTAGCAAATTAATATTAGCGTGCCCAAAGAGTTCATGTACATGTCACACTATATTTTAAGAAGCACTTTTTCCTACTGGTTCTTTTGAAGATGGGATTACAATAAGCTCCTGTCCTTCAGGATAAAAAAGGCTTGCTACCTCCACAATAGCCTTTCCCCCTTGGTTAATTTGAAAAGGGCATATTAATACACCTATTCTTTTGGCGCTTTGGGTTGCTGCATCACATAGTTTAAAAACAGGCATTATTAGCAAGTTAACGAGCCATTTTGCCAGACAATAGGTCATATTGGAGCTCAACTCAACCTTGCCCTTTCTAGTCACTTATCAGAGCTTTTTGGCTCAGTGCACAGGTTCTGCCCAAGATTGGGCTATGGACCACGGATTAACAGCCACGGATTTCCTAAAACGAGAAATCCCTACTTGGTAGAGGGGAAAGCCAGACAAATCACATGCAGCCCATCACATTCGATGGGGATGAGGGAGTTTGCTTAATTTCCTTTGCAGACACAAGGGGAGTCACGGCTGTGTGCAACTTCCTACACCTAGGTGGGTGCAGTTAAGGCTCACGTTCAAAACAACTAGCTTGAAAAGCCTTCCTTTTTCGTAACGGTAAGGCAAGAGCGCTTGAAGGACAGTGACCAAGGGACTGGCAATACACGTTAAGGGGAAGCATGGCAAGTGACTTAGACCACAGCCCCCATTCCGAGTTATACCTGCTAATGCAAAAATCCGATACGCTGGCCTTGCCTTTTAAGCCCCCAGTAGCAGCTAATGATGCAGAGGAAGGGAAAGTTGTAAAGCAATGGACATTATCAGACACTTTGGATTATTGGACGTTCTCAGAAGGAAGAGGAAACGACTGTTGACATGGGGCCATTTCCCCCAGTGACAGCCCCACACATTTCTTACTAAGGGGGGGACGGGACAAGGGCAGTTTTCAAAAGGGAAATAAACCTTGCTATTAAATACATCTCCCAAGAAAAGTAGGCAGATGGTGGGAGTTCTGCCCAACATCTAGAGAGCACCATTTTGGCTACCTCTAGAATAGGGGTTTGGGGGATTGAGTTGGAAGCAAAGTAGATTTAAGTAAGGCAGAGCTATTAAAAAAACAACAACCAAACAGATATCTTCCTAGAGATATTAAAGCAGCAATCAAGTGAGTTTCTGTAGAGTTGGGATTAGATATTTTGATCTACGGGATCTGGTCTGAGCCCATCTCTAGAACATGGTAGATTGTATGACAATGCCCTGCATTAGACAAATTCTTCCCAGCTTCCCCCCCCCCCCCCCCCGGATCATAATTTCACTATGAACTAAACAGAGTTTACAAATCCAGACTTTGCAAACTCCGCAAGACGCAGCACTGGTGTGATTTCACCCTCTTACCCATCTCACTTCTTTGATATTGTAAAGGAAGAAGCCCCCAAGAACCAGTGTCACTTTCTAGAATTTGATTTTGAAAGCTTCTATGTATCAAAAGAGACTGTTGTTTATAATGTATTGAATAGCTATAATAAAAAATATTTTATTTTAACAAAATCCCAGTGTCACAGAAATTTCAAATTCCATGGAACAAATATGGTGTGTTTAAACGACAACAAAATAGAACTACAATCTTTGCCCTTAACAGAGAGACGTAACTGTGATGGGACTCAGGGCAGGAAATGATATCTGTATGGGAATCTGCATTTCAGAATGTGGAGTCTGGTTTTCAAAATCCACATTTCAACATTTAGTATTTAAGTTCTGAGCGAGCAATTGGTTTCTTGGGTAGATGTTGGATTCCAAAGCAGGCATGTGCTGTTTTCAGTGCACAATTTCAGACCTTAATAGTGTCCAAGCTTGAGTTCCTATACTTAAAATCTGGAACTTCCTTTCCCATTTATAAAGTGACGGTAGTGGTGTAGTTCTCTCCCTTCTACCAATATTCATGTGTTGCTCAAAAAGCCCTTTCTGCCAATGACAACCACGTCACAATGATGTGGCAAGGAAGACATATTGCTGCATCTTTTATTTTTTGGTGGAAAATTGAAAGCAAACTTCACTCCAATAGCTGAAAATGTTAACTTTTAGAGTTTGTAAGGAATGGTGATGCTTTATTCTTCAGTGTACCACAAGAGCAGTCTTCAACAACAAGGGTTGTTCGATTTAGGAATATTGGGTGGAATCAACATTTCCCAGGAGAGGGAAATATTCTGTATCCCAAACAAACGTGGCATTTCTCTGTGTTGCCTTCTCTTGTGGCAAAGCCACCTTTCCCCTCCTCCTCCTTCCTGCCGCTGTGCCATCGACTCTTAGGCTGTAGGCAGCAAGTTGAGACAAAAAGTTATTCAGGACAATCGCCACCATTCCCAATTTTTAAAAAGCAAGGCAGGACCCAAGGAGAATGCAAAAGGATCTAAACAAAGGATGGAGAAAGGCAGCCGAAAGCAGCTCCTCCAACAGGTTTGTGTTTTTTAATCTCCTCCTCTGCAATGTTTTGATTGGTTAAACATTGGTTGGCCCTACTATAGACTTTGGGATTGCTCTTTACTGAATCCCCTCCAGCAGGAAGCTCTCTGAAGACAGAGCTCTTTTGCTGGTAGAACTCAACATATAGCCAGACCCTTAAAAAGCCCTTCCGTTGAGAACAGATTAATAAGCTCTGCATCCACAGTAAGGGACATGCGAGGGAGATATGTCCTGCACTGCTGAGCCATCTCCCATTAGCACACAGGAGACGTGAGGTTGGGAAGTGTTCTCCTGCCTCTTCAGAATGGAAAACCTTACTTTCAGCAGGACTTTTTAAAAAGCCACTGTTGCACTCACAGCCCTCACCCCCACCCCACCAGGCATGACTGTATTCATGTGGTTCCCATCTTAGTCACACACTCAAAAGCCATTGAAGTAAGATACCACTGTCAGATCTTTGGCCCAGTTAGCAGATACTCCCCACCAATAAGCACACAAGGGGTGAAAAGGAATATTACACATTTATCACATTTGAAGAATGCTATACAGAGACTGCAATATATAGAGAGAGAAACGCACAAGCCCAGGCTGGATGTCTGTGTCCTCATCACAGCACACCTCAAAAGCGTATCCAAAATGAAAATGGATGCAAAACCAAGGGCAAAATGCTAGAAGCGGAACTATCAAAGTCTATACAGAATCTAGAGCTGGGAGCATGTCTGCGAAGCAAACGGGAATTAGCCAGGGAAACTCCAGTGCTCTTTCAATGCCAGAGGCATGTCCTGTCGAAGGAGCTGCTGCCGTCAGGCTTATAGTTCTTGAGAAGTTTTCGAAGCACTGGAAATCCAAGGGGGTGTTTTCTCAAACCCCTCTCGGGAGGAAATGAAGGTATTCCTTCTGAATAAAGCAGCAAAACACTTGACCGTGGAAAGACGCAAAGGCAACTTGGACAAAGCAAGCACAGATCACGGGAGAGATCCTTTTCGTAATGTTCTACTGAACCTCCACGGGTGACGTAACAAGCTCTGAGTCAACTGCACAAGCAGGTTAAAAGCTGCAGGCGTTGCCAGCCTACGACACAAGAATTGCACAATCGCTGGTTTCTAGCTTAAGGGGGATTTCCTCTTCCTCCAAACGTGTTTTGAAACCATTACGTCTTTATGAATCAGTCTTCACGAAGGAGGGTCCGTTTCCAAAATACAATGCTTGGGTAGAAAGCCGTCGGCAAAGTAAGGAATGAGATATACATCTTTTGCAACAGATATAGCACTTTGAGGAGGTGCCAAGTTATCTAGATAATGCTGTCTTTTCTGCCCAGCAGTGGAAGGAACCGCACTTGGGACCCAGTTTTAACTCAGGTGGTAAATGTGTCTGGATTGTACCATTTCAGAGAACGGGTAGTCACAGAAATGGATGCTCCACCATACAAAGAAGCTAGAGGTGAGGAAGATCGGTTGCAGTCCAGCCTTCTCCCCTATGCATGCTATTTTTCTCTATGGAGATTCAGTCTGACAGGATATGGCCTAGATTAGGGGAGGCACACCTGTGGTGTCCCCAGTTCATGTTGGGACTCCCAACCCGCATCAGCCCCTGGCAGCATGGTAAGTGGTTAGGGATGGTGGGAGTTGCAGTCAACAGCTGGAAGGCCACAGATTCCCCATCCCAAGGATGTAGACACAGGTTTCCCCAGCCTAAACTACAGGTTTTGTTGTTAACATTTAAAACCCTAAACAACACAGGACCAGGATAGCTAGCAGAGCATCTCCTTCAATGAAAACCAAGCTGACCTCTGCAATGCCCTCCCTCTGGAAATCTGTGAGGCAGGGACCATGACGACATCTAAATGCCTCTTAAAAACTCAAGTTTTCCTAAGCCTGTCCAAACTCTTGACCCTTTCCCCTTATGTACACTGCTTATTTTTATTTGGGATACAGTTGCATTTTTTAGCCAGTTCTTAGCAAATTTCATTGAATTGTGTTGTATTTTTTAATGTGAATTTCTTATAAATTTTTATATTAAATGGTATTTTTAAAAAAAAACAACATAAAAGCCACTGACTTGGCTACGATAAGAGTTACACCCTTCCTAGGATCTCAGCTCAAACCTTGAAGTAGAGTGGCTGTCTCCCACCACAAACGCCACCGATGGGTTTTCACAGATCCAAGTGGCACCTCTTTAATTCATGGGAGGCCAATTCCTCCCTCCTGCTCTTCTTCACGGTCCCAGCTTCTTTTCAGCCATCCTTCTTTTCCAGCAGATGACTTCCAACGCCTTCCAGATATGGAGAAGACCTTTCGAAAAGCCCATTTCCCTGGTGGTGTTTCCCACCGTAGCAAAACTTGGGAGAGCCCTCTGTAAGACAAGGCCCATCCATCTTGTTCACTGCACAGATAGCAAATCTGTTGATTTTGGAAGACGGACAGGAACGGTGGGTGTAGAAAGACTTATCTCCTTAGTGTTGGGTCACATTTTCACTGGGAAACTGGAAAGCCTCTTCCTTGAAAGAGGTCACTGAGCAGAAGCCCTCGAATGAAGGCCTGATCTTCCCAACTTCAGGAAGTAAAATAACCTGGCTGTAACAGATACACCAGCAACATAATATGGTCTGTCTCCCGTTGCAAGTATTCATTGGCAAACTTACAGATAGCCATTCCCATGATAGCTTGAATGAAATTCTCATGGGATTATGCAGACAGGCAACAGGCACAACTGCCAGGAAAGTTTCTCATAATATCAGCAGATTCTCACAGAAGGGAGCACAAAAATGTTCTTTTCAGGCCTGGGCAGTACAAGCGGACTGTTAGTTGACTTAAGCAGAAGGGAGACGCTGCAGCTCAGGAAAGGTCGAAAAACGGGCAGAGCGTACGATTCTGTTGTAGGAAAACACAGATGGGGTGGAGCTGTAGTTCCAAGACATCGCAAGCCCCTAATAACTCCCATCTCTTGGAGGGGGAAAATGAAGAACTGCTCCCATAAAGCAAGGCATGGCCAATATGGATTTTAAGAGCCAAAAGGCACAGGCTGTTAACAGTTTGGAGAGTCCAAGTGTCGCAGCGACAGACCTTAGCGCAAGTCCAGGACAGAAGAGATGGGACAGCTACATACATCATCCCACAAGAGTTCAGTTCTGCAACAGCTCCGTAAGTCACTAAATTAGCCCTTTATTTCTTTCCAAAAGAAAAGCTGGAGTATTAAGCACGTTAGCCCTTTGCTGCATGCACAAGGCAGAAAATAGGCTTTAAAAACAAATAAACCCCCAACATCATTAACTGGCACCAGCCTTGGGCAACCACACCAGAGAAAACTCACACTGAAGCTCAATTGTGCTTTAGATGTCACCGAGAAACACTGGATATAGCTGGGAGTTGGGATGCACCACAAAACACTAATTTTGCTGGTGATGGTTGGGGCAATCTGGGCCATTTTCAACGCGATTTCTACAACAGAAAGCTAAGCAACCCCGTGGTTCCAGTCCCAGTTCCGCTGAACAGCAAACATGGTTAAAGTATAGAATATATAATATATATTTTTATTATTATTCACCCGTTAACTCCAATATATGCCAATTGTGAGCTAGTTTTTCAGCAGTTACATTCCCTTGATCGTGGTTGTACGGGGTGGGGGGGGGAGAAGAGGCCAAGTGCTGATGCTAACATGTCGGCGCACTCCGAGGCGCATGGTACAATCATCAGAAGTGTCAGTGGACGGTCCGCATGGCCAGTGTAGGGGGGCGCCAGCTCCTCCGCAGGAGGGTCGCACTTCCATAGACATCTGAACGGCAACGGCCAGCAGTTCCACTCTAGCCCGTCCTCAGCGGCTTTGCCAGCCCTTCTCCAGAGATTACTGGTTACTGCAGCACCAAGCCAACCTATGGAAATAACCGGCATAGAGGGGAAGGGTTAAGAAAGGTTGAGAACTTTTGTTTCTTCGTGGATGGATGCAAGCTGTCCAGTTGCACAAAAGAGGCCTTGTGGCCCAACAGTTACAGTGGCGAGGACCAAGAAGCGCAGAGATGCATCTGTATACTGCAATGCGTTATACGTAGGACTTCAGCTAGTGCAGAATTCAGCGGCCAGGTTGCTCACCGGAACGAGATGGTTTGAGCGTATTACACGGATCCTGGCTCGACTGCACTGGCTATCGAATTCAAAGTGCTGGTTTTGACCTATAAAGCCTTAAACAGCCCCGGACCGCAATACTTCAAGGACCGCCTCTTCCCATACGAACCTACCCAGTCCCTGTGATCCTTTTCTGAGGCCCTCCTTCGTGTGCCTCCTCCCTGAGAGATCCAGAGGGTGGCAACACGAGAATGGGGCCTTCTCTGCAGTGGCTCCCCGTCTGTGGGATGCTCTCCCCAGGGAAGTTTGCCTGGTGCCTTCACTATACACCTTTAGGCGCCAGGCAGAAACGTTCCTTTTTAACCAAGCCTTTGGTTGATCCAATTTACATCAACCAAATGTGTTTTTTTGTTTGGGGGGCAGCTATTGGGTTGTTATTTTTAGTAGGTATTTTGTGGTTCTATATCTTGATTTTATTCTGTGAACCGCCGTGAGACCCCCGGGCATATCCCTATCCTCCATTTGCGCATGATTGCTGGAGTTTTTGCTCAGAGGCAGATTGTTTACTTTGTGATTTTTAGGTGAGTGTTTTCCCCCCATTCCCCCCTTCTAAAATTTGTTCCTTTTCTATCCAAAAACGGGAGTGTCAGCAACTTTGACCTGAACCCCAAAATAATGGGATTCTCCTCCCTAAACAAAGTCAAGAACTTAGACCAGAACCCCTAAAAAAGGACTCTCCTTCCTAAAAAAAGGTTTAACAAATATGACCTGAACTCCCCCAAAAGGGGTAGATCACTGCCTGCTCCCCCCCCCCCCCGAGAGTAGATCGCAGTCTCTTAGGCGTTGGACGTCCCTGCTCTACAGCAATGGTCACCTACCTTCTCTGGCCCCATGCTGGGGCATTTCCAATTGTAGAGATAATACTGCAGATTTCCATCTCCGATCCCGAATTTCAGCTTCTCCAGGAAGGTCTTGTTCTCCATGAGATCCAGTGCATTGAAAACATCAAAGCCCCTCTGCACAAAGAGGTATGGAAGGGAGACACATTGGGCTTATTTGTATGCTTTGTAATTCCTTAGCATCCAGAAAAAAATAGGCCAGTTTTCCCCCCCTCAAGTGCCATGAGTGTGTGAATGTTGCTTTAAAAAAATCCCGTAACTCAGACATTCAGGACTATCAATTCTGTACTGCTCCTCAGGTCTCCTTAACATATATATTGGGCTCTGATAAACAAGATTGTTTTTAGCACGTTTCCCCGAATGTTACATTAAGGAAATAACGTAACCTAAAGAGCGCAGCTTACCATCTTGGCCAATATAAGGGCATCATTCATGAGGTCGAGAAGTGGTGTCTTGGTGTGGACATTGTAGAATGAATAGGCCGCCTTCAAGCTCTTGTGGGTTGGGTGATTCATAATCGTGGAGGGCAGGGTGTAGAAACTCAGGAAGTCGGTCACCTCCCCATCGGTGTTCTGAAGTAAACAGTGAGATACATTTTAGAATTAAATCCCCCAGACTCTGTCAGTCTTCAGCTGTGGGGGAAGCAAGTGGGCTTCATCGGCCATCGGGCCTGCCCTCTCCAACTTAGCGGGGCAAGAAGATCTCATTCCTCCCTTCTCTCCAATTACTGTATTTTTCGCTCCCTAAGACGCACCTGACCATAAGGCGCACCTAGTTTTTAGAGGAGGAAAACAAGAAGAAAAATATATTCTGCGCAGAGCGTGTAAGCTGCTCTGGCTTTTCTTGTTTTAAAGCAAGCAAAACGAGAGCTGCTTACATGACTTTTGTCCCGCTTTGCGCAGCTCTCACTTGGCTTGCCCATCCCTCCTCCCACCTCGCTATAAAGCCAAGCAAGAGCCGCTGACACGCTCTGCGCGGCTCTTGCTTGAAAGCAAGAGCTGCTCAGAGCATGTCAGCGGCTCTTGCTCTTCTGGCTTTACAGCGAGCGACAGATGGGAGCCATGGCTCCGGCTGCAGAGGCATCCCTCAGCTCACGACTGCAGCAGCAGCCGAGGGATCCCTCTGCCGTCCAGTGCATTCGCCCCATAAGACACACAGACATTTCCCCATACATTTTAGGAGGAAAAAAAGTGTGTCTTATGGAGCGAAAAACAGGGTACAATATTATTCTGCTTTAGAAAAGAAACAAAATGGATTGAGAATTAAGATGGCAATGACTCTTAATGGACAGAACTTCGGACTGCGGGTGGGGGAAAGCCATGCAGAAACCTAGCACAGCAAGGAATGGGCTGAGCTAGAACCTCTCCACTGATGTGGGAATACTTGTTACTTTTGAATTTACAGCAGCAGTCCCAAACCGGTGGTCCATAAGCTTCATTCAGGGGGCCTGCAGCATGCCTGTGGATTTGTGGCTGAAGACAGTACATGAAATATTGGTACTGGTTTTTAATTGTACAGTGGTGCCTTGCAAGACGAAAATAATCCGTTCCACGAGTCTCTTCGTCTAGCGGTTTTTTCGTCTTGCGAAGCAACCCTATTAGCGGCTTAGCGCTATTAGCGGTTTAGCGGCTATTAAAGGCTTAGCGGTTTAGCGGCTAAAAGGCTATTAGCGGCTTAGAAAGAGGGAGGGGGGAAGCGAAAAAAATCGCAAGACTCGCAAGACTTTTTCGTCTAGCGAAGCAAGCCCATAGGGAAATTCGTCTTGCGAAGCGCATCGAAAAACGGAAAACCCTTTCGTCTAGCGGGTTTTTCGTCTTGCAGGGCACCACTGTATTTTTATTGCTTCTTATATTGCAATTTACTGTATTACAATTTGAATTCTGTGGAGTTCAAACTGTAATACAGGCACACCCCCATTTACACAGGCATTGCACATTTAAGTGAAATATTTGAAACACCATTGAAAAAGCCGGCAAACACCATGTTCTGCCCCTGCCCTGCCTCTTCTCGTGACATTTTCGGGTCACTTCTAGGTTTGGCAAATACATTTGTGTGCGGTCTCACACATACTGAAAGCGCATAAATGGGGGGATTGCCTATTCATTAAAATACATAAGACATAAACGAAGCAATAAAAATACAATTAAAAATCACGCACATTGCCACTGCTGCAACAGGAAGAAAAATCAAGCACATTGCAATTGCTGCAACAGGAAGAAAAATCATTAACTGCCCCTCAGCAATTTTCAAGCTGTCTATGGGAAAATAAGTTTGGGAGCCAGTGATTTACAAGGATATTCTTCTATGTGGGGGAGCATTAAAATTGGCATTCCCTCCCACCAGCAGTCTACAAGAGCAAAATCCATTCTAACACCTTATTCAGCTTGAATGCGTGAAAAATCTGCTAAATTTGACTGCAAGTACAGCAATGCCCTTCATATATTCACTTCACACAAATGTTCACGGCTGTTTTTATCCCAAAGGAGTATGGCTTTTTCTGTACTTAAAAACGTATACACTGGTATCTTGGAAGTTGAACAGAATCCATTCTGCAAGTCCGTTCGACTTCCAAAACATTCGGGAACCAAGGCGCGGCTTCCGATTGGCTGCAGAAAGCTCCTGCAGCCAACTGGAAGCCGCGACAGACGTTCGGGTTCCAAAGAACGTTTGCAAACCAGAACAATCACTTCAGAGTTTGTGATGTTCAGGAGCCAAAATGTTCAACTGGCAAGGCGTTCGACTTCCAAGGTACGACTGTATTTAAGTATCTTGATTCTGTCTGTGGAGTGAGGTCATAAGATGTGACACCAATAATAATAATAATAATAATAATAATAATAATAATAATAATTATGATGCATCTGCCCACCTGCATGCAATTTGTCCTACTTCATATTCAGCAGGACTGGGGAGACAGACTGCAGAACTCCCCAACCCCTTCTCTCTGCCCTCTGCTCATTGGCTGTGAAGTGACAGGGAATAAAGCGCTCCTCACCTCAACTACAAATGTGTCTATGATGTTGGGCTGGGGTAGAAACCAGTGCTCCACCTCCTCCTCATTCATGACAGGGGTCAAGTTGAACAGCTTCAGATACTCAGCCAGAAGTTTGTGCACAGCAGGGATGTCTCTCTGCTCCATCGGCCGCAGCCCTGGGGTCTTTGGAGTCTGGGGGAAGAGTCAGAGGAAAAGGGTTTGCTTAGAAAGGCATTTGGGGATCCTGGCTGACAGTGAAGGACGGGCTTCACAGCTAGACTGGCGGTTTGCAGACCGTACCCTCAGGACTTCTGGAGGATGGGCTGTGGCTCAGTGACAAGGGTGGTTTTCAACTAAGTTTTACTGCAAGGACAACCACTGAAATGAATGGACCTAACTTGAGTCGTGCTCATTAATTTTGAGGGGTCTACGCTGATGGAAGCTTAGCTGAATACCCGCCAAGATGCCCAGTGTTCAATCTCTAGGGACGGGGGAAAGTTTGAACCCTGATAAACTAGATCCACAGGTGCCCTTTACTACCACGTCCTTCTTCAACAGTTTCTAAGCAATTTGTTCTAAAAATTGTTCGGGGTTGTTTCGCTCTCCTTCTGCGATGAGGCGCTGCTTGGCGCCTTCACTCCAAGTTGACGCCAGCAGAGAAATCTTATCAGAGACTGCACAGCCCTGTTCTCTGGCTCCTCCTGCTGTGACAGCTGTGAAATGCGCCTGTGCTGTGCAGCTTCTGTGCCAAGCAAACCTATGCGCAGGGTCCCCAGAGCTACGTGGATGAACCTTCTGCATGCACATTCCTGTGGCTGGAGATTGCAGTCCTGGCCAGTGAAAGCACTTTTGTGTTGGCCCGGGGGTGGCTCAGACGGAAAGGAATATTATATTGAGCTAATCGTATTGCCCAGGAGGGACACGGGTGGCGCTGTGGGTTAAACCACAGAGCCTAGGACTTGCCGATCAGAAGGTCGGCAGTTCGAATCCCCGTGACGGGGTGAGCTCCCGTTGCTCGGTCCCTGCTCCTGCCAACCTAGCAGTTCAAAAGCACCTCAAAGTGCTCCGGCGGGAAGGTAAACGGCGTTTCCGTGCGCTGCTCTGGTTCGCCAGAAGCGGCTTAGTCATGCGGGCCACATGACCCGGAAGCTGTACGCGGCTCCCTCGGCCAGTAAAGCGAGATGAGCACCGCAACCCCAGAGTCAATCACGACTGGACCTAATAGTCAGGGGTCCCTTTACCTTTATTGCCCAGGCACAGAAGGGAAGTGGCTAGATAAGGACAATTTTGGAAGGTTTAATGCATGAGATCCAGAGAATTAGGAAGCAGCCACATAAGGCTTTCTTGGGGGACCAAGTGCATTTAAGGGCAATGGGGGTGGTGGAAACTCCTCCAGACACATTTACCAGATCAGATTCTGTGCCAGTTTGCTGCCCACTGGCAGGGAGAAGTAAGGGGCACTACGACAACCCAAAATATGGTGCTAGTGCAGAGTTGCACAGAGTCACACTGGAACCTTTCTGGAAATCACTGTTGCAATTGTGGTATGATGGGTAATCTCAAAAGATGTGCCCCAACTATTTCAGGTGGTTCACATGGCATGGTTGCCACCCAGCGACTGTTACCAAACAGTGCTCAAACACCTGTGTGCCAGGGCCACTCGGAAACTGAAGGATTTCCCTCTATTACATCTCAGTTGTTTTTTTTTAAAAAAGGGGGAGGGACCAGTAGCAAAAACCACCCAATCAGCACAGGGAACAGCCGTGAGCTTGGGAGATGACCACTTGCCCAGCAACTCCACATGGCAGCCGGAAACACCAGCACAGAGCTAAGCTCAACTTACAGAGACCTGATGCTCTCCCAATTTAAAAAGGTGAACCCTCTTTACGTCCCGACTTCAAGCAAATACACTTTGACACAATAAACCACATTTGATCAACTCTGGAATCAGAATATTTACAGCCAGAGAATCAGGAAAGGGTCTAAGGCTGTCTAAATACCCATCCAAGGGTAGGGCCACCCATCTTCTAGCTCCTTACCAGGCAACCTAAATATAATTCACATTATAGTGGGGGCATGAGAAGAGAAAGCAGGTGCATCTGGAGCTAGTGTCTCAAGCAAACAAGACATATACTCCAAGTGAAGGGAAAGGGAAGCACCCCCACTCTGCATTAGTAGCCAATCTGATGCTGGGAAAAATTCCTAAAAAATGTTGGTTGGGGGGGGGCACATAATCGCTGTATCACCCACCATCTTGGCTCTTGATCTACATTTCCAACATTTCTGGTGGCTGATGCAAGTTTTTCTCCCGAATTAAAAAAAGAGCAGTTCACCCTTATACTCTACAAAGAAGCCTTCTCTTTGGTTTTTCTTTTTTCCCCAGAAAGCACCTTTTTATTAATTATTATCTTGTTAAAGGAATATAAATATATGTTACACTATAGCACAGCAAAAGGATCATATGGATGAATGTTGCCTGGAAATTTGCCATTCCAGAACATAATAAATGACCAATGTTACTTTTAAAAAATCCATTTGTCTATTCATTACTTGCCCTTCTGTGGTTTGTCAAATGGGTCAACATTCCACCCCCCCAACTATTCTGAAATTAAGGGTGCCATCCTCCATGTGCAAGCTTTAGCTTTAGGGTATAAGAGAGAAGAGACGGGGGTGGAGCTGTGGGTTAAACCACAGAGCCTAGGGTTTGCCGATCAGAAGGTCGGCGGTTCGAATCCCTGCGACAGGGTGAGCTCCCGTTGCTCGGTCCCTGCTCCTGCCAACCTAGCAGTTCGAAAGCACGTCAAAGTGCAAGTAGATAAATAGGAACCGCTCTGGCGGGAAGGTAAACGGCGTTTCCGTGCACTGCTCTGGTTCGCCAGAAGCGGCTTAGTCATGCTGGCCACATGACCCGGAAGCTGTACGCCGGCTCCCTTGGCCAGTAAAGCGAGATGAGCACTGCAACCCCAGAGTCATCCGCGACTAGACCTAATGGTCAGGGGTCCCTTTACCTTTTATAAGAGAGAACTTCCCACACAGGAGAGGTTGCCTCCTCTGTGAATCATGCTTCTGCAGTGTGTGCCTTTAGATTTCGAAGGAAACAAGCCCAGAGCACTGCCTTCCCTGGAGACCAAATAAGCAAACCTTCTGTGGTCCCTGCGCTACAAGAGGGACTGAATGCTCCAATCACATTCTGATGCAGAGATGTTGCGGAATTATCCAGCCATGGAAGAGAATGATTAGGAGGAGGCAAGGCCAAGATAACACCTTGCGCAGAGATGCAGCTGGCAATCTTCTCTGCAGATGGATGAGCTGGGCTCAGAGGAGCCTGTAATTATTTCTTTGCGGCTCGTGAGCAGTTCTCTCCCGGGACTCCGGTGTGCCCTTGGCAAGGTTTGGGATTGCTGCTCTAGATGCAGAATCTCTGGTGATACGGAGGAAGGAGAACGGGGCGGGGGAGAACCTAAGAAAAACTAATGCTGAGATGCGATCGGGGTGAGAAGGAAATCTTTCCTGACCTCAAGGGGTACAGCTCAGGCTTCAGATCACAAGGTACTTCTCATTTAAATGCAATCTGGTTTGGGCCCAGAGTGTACAGTCATACCTTGGTTCTCGAACGCCTTGGTACTTGTATGTTTTGGCTCCCGAACGCCGCAAACCCGGACGTGTTCCAGTTTGCGAACATTTTTTGGAAGCTGAACATCTGACGCGGCTTCCGCTTGACTGCAGGAAGTTCCTGCAGCCGATTGGAAGCTGTGCCTTGGTTTTCGAACGGTTTTGGGAGTCGAATGAACTCCTGGAACGGATTAAGTTCGAGAACCAAGGTATGACTGCACATGGAACTAGTGGCGCGTGGGGAAATAGTGCGGAAAGGTCAGGGTCCCCGCATGCTCTGAAACTCCTTGCCTCGCTCGCGTGAGGAAAAGTGTGGCAAATGTACAATCTCAGCTTGAAAGATTCTTACACAAAGGCCCCACTGAGGTTACTGCCCTGCCCATCACAGACCTCCGGAAGCCGATAGAGCTTCATGGTGCGTTGCATAGTCATGTTCCTGCTCAGGTGGGAAAACTTTACTTCAATCAGCTTGCGCGGATTCAGGGACCGGTGCCAGTACCTGCCGGAAAGAGGAGCCTTCCTGGTTAGACATCCCACTTGGATCCCATCATTCCTCCACGGAAGCCTTAGTAACTTGAGGCCTAACTCAGTATCGCCTAAAAGTGGAGGTACGTTTTACTCCTAGGCCCAGAAAGGTACACACACACAATCAATCAATCAATCAATCAATCAATCATCTTGCCAGAACAATGGCTGAAACTCTTCTTGCAGGAAAGCCCTATTATTTATTTCCCGGCATCCCTCTTCCCCCTCTTCCCCCTGTTATCCAGTCAGTCAGGGGTTAGAGATGGAGCCCTGCTCTCTGGGCAGTGGTGATACTTCTAGGATCTCCCTTGCCTATCGCAGCTGCAGCACGAGTATCATGGGAAGGGGAGACTTGAAGGTGCGTGTGGCGATCACACACGGGGCCCCCGGATGTTTGACGGTCTACTGACCCTGTGCCGCCACTACAATTGCTTTTTCCGCTGCCACCACCCCGTATCTCACGGGGACACACGGAGTCCAGTCAGTTGTTAACAAACAAATAATCAAGTTTATTTTTTAAATGCAGGAACAAGCTTATGGTTACAGTTAATTTTACTTGGCAGTTTCTTATTCTTAGTTCCTAACAACTCCAAACTGATTATTCCAACTATCTATCTGACTCCACCTCACAATTCCTCTCACTCTCTCACAATACAACTCTACTAACCCACACCTAAACCTCCCTCTTCCTTCTTCAACTCCCAAACCTCAACTCTCAACTCAACTGACTTTCAAAACCTCCCACTCTAACTTTTATTCCCCCCTCCTTGCATTCTCACTGGCCAATCACATCACACCCATTTTAACCCTTTCATTGTGACCCATCCTAGGAGGCAAACGCCACAGTGCGTTTGACAGGTTTGGCAAAAGACAGGATGCTATTGGAGAGCTAACATGAGGGAAAGAACCGTGGAACTCAGAAGCCACCTTTGAGGAGAAAAAAGTAAAGCCGAGGTAAGACACCTTGACACTTGAGGTTCAGGTGGCCTCAGTGGCCCGGAGTGCCTTCCATCAGCTTCGGCTGGTGGCCCAGCTATGCCCCATTTGGACAGGGATAGCCTAACTGCTGTTTTCCATGTTCTGGTAACCTCAAGGTTAGATTACTGCAATGCGTTATACGTAGGGCTGCCTCTGAAGACTGTTTGGAAACTTCAGCTGGTGCAGAATTCAGCAGCCAGGCTGCTCACCAGAACATTACGATTTGAGCATATTACACTGATCCTGGTTCGACTGCACTGGCTACCAATTAGTTTCCAGGCCCAATTCAAAGTGCTGGTTTTGACCTATAAAGCCTTAAACAGCTTAGGACTGCAATAGCTCAAGGACCGTCTCTTCCCATATGAATCTACCCGGACCCTGCAAGCATCATTTGAGGCCCTCGTTCGTGTGCCTCCCCCTTGAGAGGTCCAGAGGGTAGTAACATGAGAACGGGGCCTTCTCTGCAGTGGCTCCCTGTCTGTGGAATGCTCTCCCCAGGGAAGTTGGCCTGGCGCCTTCATTATTTAGACCTCTAGGCGCCAGACAAAAACGTTCCTTTTTAACCAGGCCTTTGCTTGACCTAATCAACATCCCATACTGTGATCTTTTTTGTGAACCGCCCCGAGACCTCTGGGTATAGGGCGGCATATAAATTCAATAATGAAATGAAATGACACTCACCTACAGGTACCAACAGGCTTTGGCAGTACCACACCGGCAGTGTAAACAGCCTGGAAAATCCCCTCCAAGTGGACCCGTCGGGTGATCTCCCGGATCAGCACAGGGGCCACCCGCTTGGAACGCAGTTTCTTGTGCACACAAAGGAAGTTTATTTCTACCATCTTCTTTTCCCTTCAGAGGAAGAGAAAGACAACAACTCTGAAGAACAGTTTCTCTGTCACATTTTGAAAAGCGATCTGAAGGAGAGCAGGAAAGGCCGTCCTGGATTTATTAAGTCTTTTTTTTTTTTTTTTTAAATTTTAATTCATTTTACAATACAAAAATATAAAAACACATAACACAATTTTTCACAAATACATTTTTTGGAGTTTCCTCAGCTCTTCTGCAAATCCTCCGTTTTAGCTGGATTTATTAAGTCTCATATCCACGCTGAAGTCCCTATCATCACCCACACACTGTTTCTCTATGCATACACCAATTTACTAGGCTGTTTTCAGGCAATACTATTCAGTTAATATTCTACCTCACCCACATCCTGTTATTATAAAGGCCTGCAGAGCCCCAGAAGATCCCAGCCGCTACGTAACTTGCAACACGAAAGGTGTTGGGGTTCAAGCCTGGTTGACTTGTTCCACGCGACTTTTTTGCAGCACAAAATTAAAAAAGCACTCTGCACACGCCCAAAGGTTCCCCTGCACATCTGAAAGGTTATGGAGCGGAAACAGTGAAAAATGGCTCCAGCTCAAATTGAAACCTTTTCTTTAATCCACAAAGGGCATCCAAAGTCAAGAGATAGAAGTGTGTGGCTTGACTTACGTGTCATATATGTGTATAGCAGCCGGGATAGCACTGATGAAGCCAACCAGCTTCTTGCTGGAAATGACTCTCACACCACAGTGCCACTGGGGCAGCCAGCCTGGAGGACGCAAAGCCCTGAAAGAAACGCAGGGTCTCGTCAAAGACATCTTGATCCAAAAGCCCACATGAGATCGCTACTGAAGCGCAGGGCGCTTTGCCAAGTAATAAGCCCGGGGGAAACCTCTTCAAGAGGCCCTGCAGTCCAGGCAGGTAATACTGAAATGGCAGATACACTTAGCATGGCAGTATAAAGCAGGTGATGGGGAAACTGTGGCCCTTGAGATGCTGTGGGACTCCAACTCCCATCAGTCCCACCAGCATGGCCAATGGTCCGATATAGCTTGGTGGGAAGATTTATCTCAGTTTGTGGGTTCGAGCCCTACGGTGGGCAAAAGTTTCCTGCATTGGACTAGATGACTCCCATGGTCCTTTCCAACTCTGCAACTCTATAATTCTGTGATGGGTATTAAGAGTCCAGCAATATCTTGAGGGTCACAGGTCCCCTCTACCGTGGTATACAGTCGTACCTTGGTTTTTGAACAGCTTAGTTCCCAAACGTTTTGGCTCCTGAACGCCGCAAACCCAGAAGTGACTGTTACAGTTTGCGAACTATTTTTGGAAGCTGAACATCTGACAGGGCTTCCGATTGGCTGCAGGAGCTTCCTGCAGCCAAACATAAGCCACGCTTTGGTTTTCGAATGTTTTGGAAGTCAGACTTCCGGAACGGATTCCATTCGACTTTCGAGGTACGAAAAGCAGATCGTCACACAATGAAAAAGTCAAAGTTTCCAGCTGCAAGTTTCATGGCTTTACGGATAGGCTTGGCAGTATATATGCCCAGTAAAATTTCAGAACTGGGGTAGCTGGGGAAGAAGAAAACAAGACTCCTAGTGGCCAGGAGATGGCAGACTGCATGACAGCACAGTAGAACAAATGACCCAAGCATGCTTAATTTGTATAAATTGCAGAGGCTGCAGAATTGTCTTGGTATGGCGGTGTGCCCTTTGGAGAGAAACTCTCTTCATCTATCACTATTTTGACTCAGTGGCTGACAATGATTGACTCCATGAGTTCCAGCTTATCCCACACATATGTACCCACATTACATATGTTCCCTGTTTCTACTGTTTCCAACTGAAACTATCAGAACAGAAGCAGGCATAGAATCATAGAGCTGGAAGGCACCCTGAGGCTCATCATCCAACCCCTTGCAATGCAGGAATATGCAGGTGGCCCATATGGGGATCGAACCCACAACCTTGGCGTTATTAGAACCACGCTTTAGCCAATTGAGCTAACAGGTGCCCCCTGACCCTTGGAAAAGGGGGATTTAGATATGGGGTAGCAGTGACCCATGTTGGGCAAGTCAAGACCTTGGGTCAATATTTTAGTTTTTTCAGCATAAGGAGACAGTTTTGATTTTTATGTATTAATTTTTTACAGATGGAGACCACCGCAGAGAAATTCAGACGGACCCTTAACTCACCACAGGAGGAACTCTGGTGAATAATCAAACCGGAACATGTTGTCGTCATCTTCCACGTAGTTCTCATTCAGGAGAGTGTACAGCTCTTTGAGCTGAAGAAACCAAGAGAGAAAAGCATAATCTGCTTAAGGAAGCAAAGCTGCCTCTTAAGAGTACAGAGTTATCCGAAAGGACACTTGTGGCGAGAATTATTAGAGAGCCACTGCAGGGGAAACTAGCAGCACATTAAAATAGCTTTAGACATAGACTGGGAAAGACCCGACTTCAACTTCTACTTGTAGTTCATATCTTCTCAATCGCCTACCAGCAGAAGAATCTTAAGGACCTCCCTAACAACTACCCTGCGAAGTACTGACACAACAAAAATTGCTACTCAATGACAAAGTAGTTTAAGGGGACAGGTGTGTCTTGGCTGCAATGTACCAAACATTTTTTTTTAAATGAGACTGGGACAAAAAGGCTGCGTTCACACACAATGCTCAACTGTGATTTAGCAGCTAGGGGGGTGATTTTGTTTTAAGCTACGATTCTTGGTCTGTGTGACACAACAAGCTGTAACTTGTTGACAGCGAAACCAAAACCCCTGCAAAGTTTCACAACAATCCAACTTCAAGACAAGGGTTATGTAATCGGCTTGTTTAGCTAGCCAGTTTGTTTTCAGCCAGGATTCCCGACTCATATGTCAGGAAGTTGCTAACCTCCTTGGAAAGCAAAACCCATCTCTGGCTACAAGTCCTTTCCCTGGCTGCATAGTGGCAGGAGAGGGGAGACTGCAAAGCCCAATGCTTTGCTCAGGCTTGCTACAACTCATCCAAGTAACATCAAACCATTGTTGATGTACGAGTGTAGTCTTGAGTCTCAAACCAGTAACAGAGGGCCAGTTTTTAAGAGATAAAAAGATCAGGTCAATGTTACAAAAAAACAAAGTGTTATGAAATTGTGCGCATGTTTTAAATGATATATGTAAATGTTTATCAATAATAACAGCTTTAAAAGGTAAACGAGTCAATAAAAATTGACTCTTAGAGTGCTGGTAGGCTCTACATGATCAGCAGGAAAGGTTTTGGGCCACGCGGAAAAACTATGGCACAAACAAGGGCAAAATGAAGAGAAGTGGACAAGGCAGAACAATGCAGAGATGCAGGAAGAGATCCAGTTGACTCAAGCCAGCCAGCCAAGCTTAAAGCTATGAGATTAATCCTATGACAAACTTTACCCGCACAAAAACCTAGCTGGTTTTCAGGAGGAATCTCTGGGCAAAGGGAGAGAAAGAAAGAGGAACAGCAGCATGCTCAAAATGAAGACACCAGAAGAAAAGCCAAACACGGAATGGACAGGGAAAGAAGAGAAATATGGATCATCTAGCGAAGCTGTGGAAAGCCTTAAAATGCAAGTGGTCAGAATCCTGAGATGGAAAACTGGACGCTATGGTAGCAATGGAGTAGGTTGGTGGAGATGGTTTAGAGGAGAACCTTCTAGGATGGTTAGTTCTGCTGCATCCCTACTCACCACACCTCGATCCCCCAAGTCCAGAGCATCCCACATAAAACCCTGAGGCAAAGTGTAGGGCTCCTGGCGGATGTTGTCCTTGTCTGGTTCAACGGGTCCGTGAGTGTTCACTACTTCTCCTGAGAATGGGTGGAGAAAGAGAGAGGATTGCTGTCATGCATGACAAATAATTACTGAAGGGACCTTCCTAGCCCTCCACATGCGTTAGCACAGTTTCCTGGGCAACTCCAGCCTCCAGACCCCCAATTCTTCCAGGTCCCATATGCTTCTGTCCAAGAGAACTAGTAAGATCCCGTCTGCAGCATTGCTGCAAGGGCCCACATTCTCTGATTCCCCAACCTACCTGCAATCCCATTTCTGGGACTGAAACATCACACAGCTTGACCACTCACACAATTTACACAGTTTCTTGAGGTTTGGGGAATGCACAAGATGTTGGGGACTGCTGAACCATTGCCCAAATTGGCATAGTAACAGGCTGGAAAGATCTCTCCAATGTTCTGAGACTATTTAAAGCCAGCCAGATAGAAGAAAAAGAGGAAAGGAGAAGATTATGTACCTAATTTGGGGACTGGCTGTGTGTCCCAGAACTGATAGCTGCGTTTGGTGGCTTCTTCCATTGTCTTGGCAGGTCCTTGTCCTACAGAGAACAGCTCAATGGCCTTTTGAATCTCCTGCATTCTTTCTGCTGGCAAGGTCACCTGCAAAGACACCAAAGGCACAATGAGTCAACCGACCACCACGTCCTACTTTCCCCCCTCCCTGAAAGTTTAAAATTTTGGAGAGGACATTCTCCTGCTACCCCTTAAAACCATTGAACATTCAAAGCCTACACTGCCCTCCACCCCCACCATTCCTCATCTACCCACACTGAAAACAGAACAAATGTAAATGCAACAATGTAGGTCAACCAGTCCCCATAGAACTTCCCCTGCATATATCCCCACCAGCCTTTCCTAATTTAACTTTATGGGTACCCAAAAAAGAACACAGTATAGGGAATGGGAGGCTCAGGGAGTGGAAGAGAACGTGAGGATGGTTCAACATGACCAACCTGTTGCAAAATATTTTTGCTTTTTACCTTTACTGTCTGATCTTGGGCTGAATCAACTTGATCCGACTTTTCCTTCTTCCGCTTCTGTTTCTTTTTCTTCTTTTTCCCCCCACTGTCATCAGCTGGGCTTAAGCCACTGAGGAAGAAATGAAACACGGCTGATGGGACTTTACAGATCAACTGCTAAGAGCAGGGCTTGAAGGGAGCTGGGGCCGGGTGCCAAGGTCACAGTTTGCTTCTGCGTGGTCTCTTTTGACCAATACACCTTGGGGAAACTCACTCTTTCAAGCTAGCTCCTTAGTGGATGTACGGGAAGAAAGAAACCACTGCTCTGACTCCTTCCGTCTTGCAAGGTTGGAACCCCAAATTATACAGACTAAATTGCATGGAATAAATGTGTGCGTTTCACACAATCTGTAGCTTCTTGTGGTGTGGGGGAAGGAGGGTATCTCTGTGTTCCAGTTTTGCAAGGAATTGGGAAAGAAGGGTTGACTGCAGTATGTGACACGACTCATTTGCTCAAGTTACCTGAGGCGACCAGGTCTTCTGCAATTTTGCCTCGGCCCAATTTTTCCACCTTAATGAGACTTTATTGAACCGCTTGTGTGAGAAGCCCTGACAATACTGCACCAGCACTGACTAGTTATAACACAGTTATGGACTATCCACATAGCACAATGTGCACACTCTTAGCTTGTAACTCCTGTCTAATTTAGCACAATGCTGGCTGCTGCAAAGACGAAAGACAATATACCTTGAGCATTCTTTGCAATCCTCTTTTTTTGCCTAAACTGCAAAGTAATCCTCTGTCGCTCTTCTTAATCACTGTTTTGTTATTGTGGATTAAAATAATATATTGGCCTTGTTTTCAGGGAAAAGGAAGGTATCAAAATTAAAATAAGTTCCCTGTACCCACAATGCACCCACTCTCCCACACCACAAATATCTTTCCATGGAGGAACATATGATGTGCCGCCATGGAACACTGGTTCGAAATGTCCCCCTACATGAATCTGCATGCCTGCCATGGAAATTCGGTCTGTTGCATATGATTCTGGGGTATCTTCCAAGGGAGTGCTCTCTGTCAGCACAGGGTGTCAGCAAAATCTACTGAGCCTCACTGCAGCCCTGCACAAGCCAAGTGCACAAACCAGACAGCATTCTCTATTAGTAGTGTGCAAGCTGTTTGTTAATGGCTGGCAAACCCAAACAAGTAGCAAAAGCTGGCTTTAGGTCCAAGATAAGAGCTTCTCTCACAACTTTAAATCCTAATGGAAGCCACCAAGGAGCTGCTGCAGAACCCGTCTGCTGGAAAAAGATTCTGGGGATGGAGGAATATTTTATGTGGAGCCATGCCTCTTGGGCTTTGCTACTGCTCAGTATGAAATTTTACCCCCTCCCCATTCATCTTTGTGGTAGTACATTGCACAACACACTGACAGACAACCTGTTTTTTTAGGGAAGTTTATTTTGTTTTGTTCATTGAGTATATTTATATCCCGCCTTTCTTTCATCGTGGAACCTAAGGCAGCATAAATTTCCTTTTATTAATCATGCATAAGTTGCTAAGGAATTCCAGGATTCTATAGAACAAAGGCTGAAAGTCATTCTTTGAATCTAACTTCCTCTGAAACAGGAAAACAATCAATTACATGATTGAAGCACCCCAGACAGATATTTGCATGGCTTCAACTATAAAACCATTATGCTACAACTTCTCTGGGTTGCTTGCTGCCTGATGACTGGCTCTTCAGGTTATGAAGTTCTAATGTTAAGCTAAAATCTACATCCTTGCAATGTAACACTCATTGCTTCACATCCGAGACTTCTGTGCTCCAGTGTTTCACAGTGACTGCTGAGCCATGCTACGTCAAATGTAGGTGCTTCTAAGTCCTACTTGGCAAATCTACAGCTAATACTTACAGCAAGTAATCTTTTCAGAAACCAGAGGGATAAGTCTGGACTAGATATTAAGGAATCTCGGCATAGTGTGGTCATGCATTGCAGTGGAACCAAACAGAGAATCAGACTGCAGCATAAAGCTATTTTAGCACAGACTAATCACATTCTGTAGAGTTTTGCACACAGTAAGTTTTACACACAATTGCCATTCATGTCACAGTTGCCAGAGAATCTCACAAATCTCCTGCACTGCAAATGCTCACACACTCAAAAATGTGATGCTCACTGGTTATTAGTACAGGAGCAATGATCCTACTGAGACAGCAGTGAAAATACTATGTTTCTCAGTGGCAAATAAAGTACTCCACGACAAAGTACTGTAAGTGTTCATCTGAACAGGAAAATACATGCTCAACAGATTAATCTAATTTAATAGATATATTTCCACCACCTGAATTTTAAGTGGCTCTCATCTTTCATACATACAGGGTCAATTCAGTCTTCAAAGCAAACCATGGTTAAGAATTATGAGGCTCATCCACAATGAGCACATGCAGGCTCCTTAGATGGTGTCTGGCAAACTCTGATAGGCAGCGTGAAGCCTCCCTTCACAGCTGAGAGATCCCCACCCTGCTCCTGCTTGCACGCAAGTAGGAGTTGGGAGGCTGCTCTGATAGGCAGCATGAAGCCTCCCTTCACAGCTTAGTTGCTGGGGTCAGGGAAGTGGAATTCCCTGCCCCAAGTGGAATTAAGAGAAAAGAGATAGACAGACTTTTCAGCTGCAGTGCTGAATCTTGTGCCCCAGATCTGGCAAGACAACCATAAAGCTAGAAGGCTCTTCTCTAAACCCTTAGTAGGGTCCTTCCCAAGCCAACTCACCTCCACCAGACAGCTAAGCCACAAGGTCGCATTGTGCACCACTAGTTGAGGGCAAAGCAAACCAGGTTCCTCCATCAAGAGTGGATAGTTCCAGTTTACTGAGAGAAGCAAAACCAAACAAGCCGCACACACCCGAAACAGAAAGGCAAAGAAGATCCACACAGCCCCCACACATGGGTCACAAGATAGTGGGAGCCATGGAAGCAATGCTTTAAGAGCCCCAAGTGCATGCCCATGTTGTGATATCACAATCTACATCAGCAACTGAAGTCCTTGATTCAAATGTGCCCTTTCCAATGCATTCACAAAGACTTAGGCAGGCCCCTCTACAAAATTGGAATAATAAAACCTACCTTACATGAGCTGCTGTAAGGATTTTAAAAAGAAAGTGACTTTAATATCTAAAAAGCACTTTCAACCCAAAAGTGCTTTTAATACAATTAAAACTAGGGGGGGGGGGGGACTATACACATGCTAAGTATTGTTTTTATCGAAACACTTCCAGAATCTTCCTTAACTCTTACTGTATCATGTAAGGAACAAAAATTGCTTTCTGGGCCCAATTCAAAGCCTTAAACGGCTCAGGACAGCAATACCTCAAGGACTGCCTCTTCCCATATGAACCTACCAGGTTCCTGAGATCATCTTCTGAGGCCCTCCTTCGTGTGCCTCCTCCTCGAGAGGTCCAGAGGGTGGCAACACGAGAACGGGCCTTCTCTGCAGTGGCTCCCCATCTGTGGAATGCCTTCCCCAGGGAAGTTCACCTGGCGCCTTCATTATACACCTTTAGGCACCAGGCAAAAACATTCCTTTTTAACTAGGTATTTGGTTGATCTTATTGACATCCAATACTCTTTTAGAATGTGGCTCTTTTTTGGGTTTTTTACTGGGCTATTGTTTTTAATTTGATTTTATATATTATGATTTCGTTTGTGAATCGCCCTGAGATCTCCAGGTATAGGGTGGTGTATAAATCCAATAAATAATAATAACTATCTCAAAACCCACAGTTCAGCAGCTTCCACAGATTCCCACAGTACGCTGAAGGAAGCCATTACTTTGTAGATCTGGATTATGGGTGCTACACCACATCAAACCAGAACATGGAATATGAACCAAGAGGTAAGCCAAACCAGACTGATTAAGCCAGGATAGCCTCACATACATATTCCCACTGTGGCAGTGGTACCTCCGGTTGCGAACGGGATCCATTCTGGAGGTCAGGCCACATCCCAATTAATTCACAACTGGAGGTTCCGCTTCTGCGTATGGTTTAGCACTTCTGTGCATGCACTGCGCATGCGGTGAAACCCGGAAAAATACTTCCGGGTTTGCTGCGTACGTACCCCGAAGGATACGTAACTGGAGGTGAACGCAACTAGAGGTACCACTGTATGTGAGTGATAATAGTGACAATGAGAAAACAGTTTTGGCTGGGTCATCTAAAAACAGACACACTTTAAATGACTGAAGGTCCGCCCACAAACCAGTGACACCTATTGCAGAGATGAAAGAACCCAAAAAAACTCAACTTTTCAGGCAAGAAGCCTCTAGAAAGATGAGCCAAGTGCCACAGCTATTGCTTCAAAGGCATTTATTCCTCCCTCTGTCAACCACCTACTTGTGTAACAGGGATGTCGAACCGCCCCTCACGTTCTAAGCAAACTTTGCAACAAAGGAGTGGAAAATATGCACAAGCTGCTTTGTTATCTGTCCAAGCAGGGGAGAAAGAACAAATCATTTAATTAGATATAAAAGAGTACTGTAAGTGTTCATCTGAACAGGAAAATACATGCTCAACAGATTAATCTAATTCAATAGCTACATTTCCACCACCTGAATTTTAAGTGGTTCTCATCTTTCATACATACAGTGGTGCCTCGCAAGACGAAATTAATCCGTTCCGCGAGAGTCTTCGTCTAGCGGTTTTTTCGTCTTGCGAAGCAACCCTATTAGCGGCTTAACGGATTAGCGCTATTAGCGGTTTAGCGGCTATTAAAGGCTTAAAGGCTTAGCGGATTAGCTGCTAAAAGGCTATTAAAGGCTATTAAAGGCTTAGCAGATTAGATAAAGGGGGGGGAAAGCGAAAAAAAAATCTCAAGACTCGCAAGACATTTTCGTCTTGCGAAGCAAGCCCATAGGGAAATTCGTCCTGCGAAGCAACTCAAAAACGGAAAACCCTTTCGTCTAGCGGGTTTTCCGTCTTGCGAGGCATTCGTCTTGCGGGGCACCACTGTACAGGGTCAACTCAGTCTTCAAAACAAACTGTGGTTAAGAGGCTCATTCACAATGAGCACATGCAAGCTCCTTAGATGATATTTAGGAGTTATTTAAATATAGAAGAGCTGTTTCAAGTCATAGAGTGCAAAAACAGCTTTTCCCTATACATACTGTATTTTTCGCCCTATAGGACGCACTTTCCCCCCTCCAAAAATGAAGGGGAAATGTGTGTGCGTCCTATGGGGCGAATGCAGGCTTTCGCTGAAGCCTGGAGAGCGAGAGGGGTCAGTGCGCACCAACCCCTCTGGCTCTCCAGGTTTCAGGAAGCTCTCCGCAAGCCTAGGGAGCCCGGCGCGAAGTCGTGCAGCTCTCCCACAGCTTGCGGAGAGCTGCCTGCATCCCGAAACCTGGGGCGGAGAGCTGCCTGCAGGCTTCAGGCTTTGCGCAGCTCTCTGCAAGCCGTGGGAGAGCTGCGCAACTTCGGGCAGATATCCGCAAGCCTGGGGAGACCAGCACGACTTCCTGCCGGGCTCCCTAGGCTTGCGGATAGCAGCCTGTTCTGGGGGCTGGGGAAGCTCGGGCTTCCCCCGCGCCTGGGGGGGGGGAAATTTTTTTTTCCTTTATTTCCCCCCCCAAAAAAACTAAGAGCTAAGGGGGCGAAAAATACGGTAACAAACCTTTTTCCTCAAGTGTATCAAAGAAAACTAGAAGTACACAGCAAGACACTGGCTGGTTTGACCGTATGTACAGTGGTACCTCGGGTTAAGTACTTAATTTGTTCTGGAGGTCCGTTCTTAACCTGAAACTGTTCTTAACCTGAAGCACCACTTTAGCTAATGGGGCCTCCTGCTGCCGCTGCACAATTTCTGTTTTCATCCCGAAGCAAAGTTCTTAACCCGAGGTAATATTTCTGGGTTGGTGGAGTCTGTAACCTGAAGTGTATGTAACCCGAGGTACCACTGTACTCTTGTAACACTCTAACTGATTATTTTTTCTTGACAATCTGGATCTAACTCAGGCCTATGGTAAATGAAAATAGCCCCCTTAGCTCTTTCACATTTTGCGCCCAGAAACTGTATAAGTGTATGTGGAAGCTACTAACTTTTGAAGACATCATCATCATCTGTCTCCTGTAACAGATAACTGCATTTAAAATGCTTTCCATCCCAGTTTTAGATCAAGCAGTGACCTAGGAAATTTTCTGCCTTTCCCAAAAGCCAACAAGTCAAGTTTGTACTTCGGAGTCTACTCTACAGGCACCTCACAGCAGAATCCTATCCACGTTTATTCAGAAGAAAGCCCCACTGAGTCCAATGGGGCTTACTTAATGGCAAGAGCATTACTACTCATGCTAGTAATTCTCAAACCATGTACTGTGACACAATGATTTACAGGGAGAGAAGTGTTAGTGGGTCATCAAAAAAATAAAACTACATAATCAGATGTTCCTGTGAGCCCATAGCACCTGTACACAGGGGAGGCTGCCTTTCCTTTTTTCACCAGGAGTTACACTCAGAACAGTTCCTGCAAGAACACAGGGGATGGGCTTCCTTGATGCAGGCCATCCTTATTCTTTCTTACACCACCAAAACAAACATTTATTGTGACAAGTACGAAAGTGTGCATCTTATTTGAATTCAGAAACGGGTGTGCGCCTCAGCTGTCGTACATTTCCCAAATACTGTTTTAGTCAGTCCTGCTCTGGTTGAGTCACATTATGCTAAGGTCTGGCAAGCCTCTTGTGTGCAGATGTTCTTGTTCTGAGACTGCTAGTGCAGCTAATGACTACTTGGCCTTTTTGAGCCCAAGTTCTATAGTTCTCTATGTAGGTACAATGATCAAAAATAAGCTTAGCAGCAAGGGTGAAGACTTTGAGGAGGAATGGCCATATTCAAATAAATGCTTGTCCATAACATGTCCCTGTTTTCATACTTGTTGAACAAAAAAGGCACTAGATTGATATATCCTGGGAGCAAATCCTGTAAGGTTGGCCTGAAAGCAACTGAGAAACCATTTAGTGCATCACCCTGCCATAAAAGCAACAGGGTGATTTCAAATACAGTGGTACCTCGGGTTAAGTACTTAATTCGTTCCGGAGGTCCGTTCTTAACCTGAAACTGTTCTTAACCTGAAGCACCACTTTAGCTAATGGGGCCTCCCACTGCTGCTGCGCCACCAGAGCACGATTTCTGTTCTCATCCTGAAGCAAAGTTCTTAACCCGAGGTACTATTTCTGGGTTAGCAGGGTCTGTAATCTGAAGTGTATTTAACCTGAAGCATATGTAACCCGAGGTACCACTGTAAGGATGATTTATGACAGTAACAAAAAAAGAAGATATAAGCAGCTGGTCCTAATTAAGTTTCCCATTGGTACTACATATATTCCCTAATAATGCTACACATTAATTGGTTAGATTACACTACTTAAAAAGGCACATTCACAGGCAGAAATGCTTTTTTAAAAAAATAAGAATGCAGCAGAGGCTTCTCGTTTGGGTTGCAGCTGCCATTTTCGCTTTCACTTCCTGACCCACCGCCAACCAGGTCCCTGGCGGTGCCCCCCAGCTGGCTTAGCCCTCCAGAGCCTGGGGCAAGTGTATCCGGCTGCCCCCAACAAAGGTTCTTTTAACAGCTTTGTGAGAGGCAGAAATTCAGAATCTCCAGCCAAGGTGTGTGTGGAAATGCAACTCTTGTATTTCTGCCCCTCACCCAGCAGTTTAAAGGCACAGGAACTCGTGGTGTGCAGTAACAGCTTATTTTTTTGGGTGGTAGGGGAGAGGAGAAACCAACCTTATGCTTAGAGCTACAGAATAACATGCATTTTCTATACAATAAAAGCATGCAATAAAAACCGTCCCAGTCTCTCCTTCGCCCAGGCCACACTTTCCCTCAAGCTCCTGCTTTTCAGCCCACTTCCTTCACATCCACCCTATAACCCTCAAATATCTAGGTCCCGGACCCCTCCCTATGGCGGGTCTCCTTATCCCTCACACGAAACAGGCCCGGCAAACGCTTCGCCTTCGCGGTCACGCCGCTGGTCTGCAACGGGCGAGGAACCAGCGGCTCCCCCTTTCGGACTGGCAGAGCAACCAACCACTCAGGACGCAACCGCCCAGTCGCCTCAGCCAATCAAGCGCCGCACCAAGGGAAAGTGGGCAGGGCAGGTTTTATTTCCCGCCTCTTCTCTCCACCTCCCACCGGACCGCCTCCCCCCCCCTCCGCCGGTTGTGTCTCAGGGCGGCTCCCCTCACACCAGAGAGTGGAGGCCCGACCCGGACCGGCTCAGAGCCGCTCACCCTCGGTTGCAGTTGTGCTCGTCCTCATTCTCGCAGTCGCTGCAGTGCTGCTGGTCGTTCTCCTCCTCCCCTGACGGCCGCCTCACTGCTGTATCACTGTCGTCCGCCATCTTGGCAAAGGGCAGCCGCGCCGGCTGCCGCGCCTGCGCAAAAGAAGCCGAAGACGGGCCGCGATTGGGCGGCCGGCCGCAAGGAACTTTGGGACTTGTAGTCATCTCTTCGCGGTTCAGGGCGGGAACCGGAAGCGCAGCGCACGTGAACCGCGCTGACGCGGCGGGGGGGGGGGAGCAGACCTTGGTTGCCTGTGCCTTGGTTGTCAATGCTGTACTAGGAGTTGGGAGGTTTCAAGTCTGATGAACGGCGATATGGAAATTTAATTAATAATAACCAGTGCTTTTTCCTGGGGGGACGCATACCCCTAAACATTTTGTGAATTTTTATACTTTTGTCCATTTACTATATTTATTTTTCCTGATTTGAACTATAAAATGGTGGTTTTCTTGGGTAAAAAAAAAAAGCACTGATAATAATGATAATAATAGACCCTTCAGGCAGGAAAACCCCAAATGTGACAATAATAATAATAATAACAATAACAATATAATTTATTATTTGTACCCCGCTCATCTGGCTGTGTTTCCCCAGCCACTCTTGGCAGCTTCCACAAAGACCAAAAATACACTAAGATGTGACACATTAATAATAATAAACCCTTAAGTGGGAGAATACAAATATAACTGTAGGGTGGTGCCTTTATCAACCCCCTTGCAATGCCGGAATCTCATTTAAGTTGGTTCTGGAGCAGCAGCAAACAAGCTTGCTCCATCTTTCATGTGACAACTCTTCAAATATTTGAAGATGGCTAGCATATCTCCTTTAAGTCTTCTCCAGGCTAAACATACTCGACTCCCTCAACCGTTTCCCATAAGGCTTGGATTCCCAATCCTTATAGATTCACAGATTCCAAGAATTGTAGAGTTGGAAGGGACCATGAGGATCACCTAGTCCAGTTCCTTACAATGCAGGAATATTTTTGCCCAACATGGGGCTTGAACCCACAACCTGAGATTAAGAGTCTTGTGCTGTACCAACTGAGCTATCGTATGGGTCACCCTCCTCTGCACAAGTTCCAAATATAGTGTTAATTAAACTTTTTTGGGTTCAGTGTCTCCTAGACTTTTTGGATAACCACCAAATATGAGGGGATGTTACTGAAGCCATTTTTTTGCTTTCAGATTTAGCAAATGGTATCAAATAAAACATCAGTTATGAATATGTGATTCTATTTCTGCCTTGGCTGGCAGCAGTGCTCCAGAGCCTCACAGAGCCTCCAATCACCTAAAATCCTCTTTTAACAGGAGCTGCAAAGGATTCAGTATTGGGTTTTATTTATTTCTATTTCGGTACATGTTTATACCTCCCTCCCTCAGGGAGCAACAACCAGAATATATGCCCCAGGGAAAGCACAACAATTTCTGCGAAGTTTGGCTGAGTGAAGGTCATCCTGTTGAGTAGATATTTAAACCCAATTTCCCCAGCCAAAGTCCATCAACATTCAAGACACAACTACACTAACTAATCTACTTGGGGCAGGGAGGGAACAAGTGTTTTTGTGTTTGTTTTCAAGTAAGTTGTCCCAAAGCAAGAAGGGATAATGTCCCCCACAATATAGTGTTTTGTTTTGCTTTGAAGTTAGACACGAGGTGAAAATACAGATTTTTGCATTTCTATCAGAAACCACACGGCTCTGCCTTAAATTCTCTCATCAACAATTTTAAATTCAAGAACTGGCAACAATCCTAAGTTTACCAGGGGTGGGAGGGTAGTGTGCGTTCAAAGGAGCTATTCTGCCACAGAACTGTCACCCAGCTGCCTCTGCCGGCTGGGATTTTGTCCCAAAGACTTTCAAGCAACCAGTCGATACTTCTAGTTTATTTATTTAATAAAATGTATATACCGCTTGATTGTCGCGAAAAGCCTCAGAGCGGTTTACAAAAAAATAATAATCGCTTTAAAAATTCGCACCATAATTAAAAACACACAGAGAGTTAGAACCCCAATAGAATAGGGTTTTTTTGTAGCCTTTGTTTGAAATGCATTCCTGTTTCTTGGTTGTAAGCATGATTTCTTTGTGTGTGTGGAAAAGTGGCATATAAATAAAATGTATGAATGAACAGACTCAAACAAGTTAAAATTCATACAGGCTTTCTAAACCTCAAGGTAGTAGGCTTGTTTAAATAAGAATGCCTTTAGCAGGCGTCGAAAAAGAATACAGTGAAGGAGCTTCAGTCTTTCTCGCTGGCGAAGAGGAGCAGCTTTAAAACTAGCTTTGACCGCCTGGAAGCCTTTCGAATTCCTTGCCCATTCCTTGCGCTCCTCGCCTCCCTCACCCTCAAATCGCGACACTGGCTTCGCGCTTGGGGAAGCAGAGCCCAACCTCGGTGGCAGCGATTGGTTGGATTTCCCAGCGTGACTTCCCTCTGCCAATAGGAAGTCGGAAAAGTTGGACACGGGTGAAGCCGACGAGAGGGTGGGAAAAGGTCTCAGTCAGCATTTGGTGGCGGAACCGAACTGGTGAGTGTGGGATGTTTTGGCGAGGATCGGGACCCTTCCTTCGCTGAACCCGGGGGCTGGGAGGGTAGGCATAGCCCATGGGAGAACTAGCTTGTTCGGGTTTATTTCCTGCGCGGCGTACCGAGGGTTTCTGAGAACGTGCAGAGTTCCCGCGCCGCGTTCGCTGTTGAGCCGCCGCAGTCAAGTCACAGCGCCTCTGAGATTAAGTGGAAGGGATTCCAGGGTAGCCAGACAGTTCTATCCTTCAGTGCTTCTCTCTCTCTCTCTCTCTCTCTCTCTTTTTTAAATAGAAATTTTGGAGGTGTAGGTGGCAGGGGGCTCCACATCTGTGGCAGAAGACAGCAGTGAATTATATTTGTTTTCTCCCGGTTTCTCTGGAGGAATCTCCGTTTTGCAAAACTCCAACCCTGCCTTTCCAAAGTTAAACGACTTATTGCCAGTTTTTGCCCTCTCTCTCTCTTAAGAGTCACAGATTTCAAATGCAAAGTCTGTACTGATTAGTAATGATAAGCTGGGATAAATATAAGATACTGGAGGTAGGACACAGTAACAAATTGCAGGCAGCCTGAGCCATGCTCTTGTTAGGACCTAAGGTAAGGTTACCAGACGTCCCTGTTTTCGGGGACAGTCCTCGGATTTGTACAAATCAGTCCCCTGACAAAATCCTATCATTCCTATTGAAGTTGAAAAGTGTCCCCGGATTCATTGAAAAAAATCTGGTAACCTTAAAAGGGTTCCCCTAAATCCCTGTTTAAAAACACAGAGACCTCTCAGGGTCTCTGGCTTTGCCCTGAAATGGTATATTTTGAAACTTCAAATAATATACCTTCTTTCAGCCCATGGCAGTTTCAAATTTTAAGACGCTATAGATTTCTCTATGTTTATTATTAACATCATCACACTCCCAAAATAATAGTAATAAAATTTTATTTATATCCCGCCCTCCCCAGCTGTAGCCAGGCTCAGAGCAGCTAACAACAGTAAAATAATACAGCATTCTAAAATCAATTCATTATAAAATCTTATAAAATAAGATTTCCTGCTGCCGCCACCACCACAAAATTGGTCACAAAATTCACAATCCTACCCTAATGGAAGAGTATTGGTATTTTGCCACCTTTGTAGACATGGCAAAAGATTCTTGCATTGCAGGGGGTTGAACTAGATGACACTCACAGTCCCTTCCAACTCTACGATTCTATGCTAATCCTTAGGTAATATTTCTGCTTGTTACGGAGGTATTGTTTTTTACATTATGTGGAAGAAACCAGATAATTTGAACCTGGTGATTTAACTCCATGCCCATTGACCAATCCCCCTAATCTTTCATATTTGCCTTGAGAGAGCTTGGGTTTTGACCTTTGAAACTCTAAATGGTTCCTGGTTAAGTTATTAAATAAAGGACTGTCTGTGTCCATATGAAGCTTCTCCTGGATTAAGACCGGCACTGGAGGCCCTACTCAGTGGCTCACCTTTAAGATCCATTTAATTGGACAGCCATGAGGAGAAGGGATGGTCCTTTCCTTATGGAACTCACTCCCAAGGGATCTGTCATTGGCTGTCTCAGTATTGAAAGGGCTTTGAACTTCTACCTCTTTCAAATGACATTTAAAATGTGTGTTTTATTGGTCATGCATGCTGCTGTTTTAATACTGCGGATATGCTGGTTGAATTGCATTTAAATGTATTGTTGGTTTTTTGTGTTTTTATTTTTCTTGTAATGATAGGGAGCAACTCAAAAATATAGTGATTATTTTCTCCCCTTTGTGATTTTTTAAACATCTAAATTCCAGATAAGATGCAGGGTGGATAAAAATCAATGATTTTTTTAAAAAGAAAATTTTAAAATCGGGTTTTAAAAAAAATTTAAATCGGATTTTTTGATTTAAATCAGATTTTTAAAATAAAATGCTTTTGGAGGAAAAATCTTTTTAAAGATAGTTTTCTGTTTAAGTTACATTGTAGACCAAAGGCTTTTAATCAGGAAATAAGGATTTGTTTTACGTTTTTCATGTGTATAAAACTCAAAGTTTTTGTTTTTAAAAAACCATTTAACCACATCAGTTAACAAACATGGATACATATGCTATAATGTTATTGTTTTCGTTAAAGAGATTGTTTAAAATGTTATTAAGGAAATGATTATTTTTCTCCTTCCAGTAAAGTACAGCAGAAAAGTTGTCCAAATATAAACAGTTAACTTATTAAACCTCACAATAATTTCATAATTATCTGTCTATGTATTTCTAATAGTATAACCAAATCAGTAATTTTTGATATAACTGTAAAAACTACTCTGAAAATTTATTATTCCAAAAATGAAACCTTCATCTGGTTGTAAATATTAAGATTATACCAGCAAGAACGAGTCTTTCTATAAAAAATGATTTAAATCAAGTCTTACTGATTTGAATCAATTTGATTTAAATCAAATCCACCCTGATAGGATGTTAGGTGGCGAGATGGGCTGAGGGAAAAATTGAAGCTCTTCAGAATGAAGTTGACAAATGAGCACAAGCTGAGTTTCACATTTCTTTTGTCGCTTAATGGTATTTTTTCTTTTCCATCCAGGGCAAGATGTTTCTGGTAGGACTGACAGGTGGCATTGCGTCAGGGAAAAGTACGGTGGTTGCTATGCTGCGGGAACTGGGCTGCGCTGTCATTGATGCTGATGTTATAGCCCGACAAGGTGAGGCAGCCTGTGCTCCTTGGTATGAGGGTGAACAGAAGATGCACTTTTGCTCTCCAGTAGACCGCTGGCCAGAGGCAATAGATCCTCCAGGATCCCCAAGGGAGTTGTTGTTGGGCCTGCTCTTGCGTTCTCTGCCTGGATCCATTTGTGGGATAAAAATGAGACAAATAAATAGATTCCAGGCCAATGCCGCTTTCCATTCAGTCTTCCAGCTGTCTTGGGGCCTACCCACATACTGGTTTTCTTCCTCAAAAAGAAGCTGCTGAGGAAGAAAAGAGGGTTAATTTGGATTAGGCCTTCAGCACTGGGGAAAAGGTAAAGGGGCCCCTGACTGTTAGGTCCAGTCGTGGCCGACTCTGGGATTGCGGTGCTCATCTCGCTTTATTGGCCGAGGGAGCCGGCGTACAGCTACCGGGTCATGTGGCCAGCATGACTAAGCCGCTTCTGGCAAACCAGAGCAGCGCACGGAAACGCCGTTTACCTTCCCGCCGGAGCGGTACCTATTTATCTACTTGCACTTCGACGTGCTTTCGAACTGCTAGGTTGGCAGGAGCAGGGACTGAGCAATGGGGGCTCAACCCGTCAATGGGATTCGAACCGCCGATCTTCTGATCGGCAAATCCTAGGTTCTGTGGTTTAACGCACAGCGCCACCCGTGTCCCCAGCAGCACTGGGGAACTGGGCTTAATTATTTACTTAAGCCAGGGGTCAGCAAACTTTTTCAGCAGGGGGCCGGTCCACTGTCCCTCAGACCTTATGGGGGGGTCGGACTATATTTTGAAGGGAAAAAATGAACGAATTCCTATGCCTCACAAATAACCCAGAGATGCATTTTAAATAAAAGCACACAGTCTACTCATGTAAAAACACGCTGATTCCCGGACCATTCGCAGGCCGGATTTAGAAGGCGATTGGGCCGGATCCAGCCCCCGGGCCTTAGTTTGCCTACCCATGGCTTAAGCCAGGCTTCCTCAACCTTGGCCCTCCAGATGTTTTGAGACTACAATTCCCATCATTCCTGACTACTGGTCCTGCTAGCTAGGGATCATGGGAGTTGTAGGCCAAAAACGTCTGGAGGGCCAAGGTTGAGGAAGCCTGGCTTAAGTGCTCCAGCCCTGATGCCAACACCCCCCCCCCGAGAGGCTCTGTTAACCTAGAAAAACTATATCCGCAGAAACTATGCACCTGTACGTGCAATGAAAACTCAGACCCCATCCTCTCCACCAATTGCCTTTTGAAGAGCAAAATAAAACTACGTCGGGAGTTTTAAATCACGGAACTGTAATGTAATATGCTTGTGAGCTTCTAAACTTATTTGACTCACTGCTTCTGGAAAGACAGAATGCTGATCTACTGATCTGTTCCGATAGAGCAGATCTTGTGCGCTTGTTTGTTAGCCTGTGGATTGCTGCTGGAGGCAGGAGCTCTAAATGCAGAAAGCTTAGGAGAGCTCATGTAGCTTTCTGCTTGCGAGGAAGAGAAGCTGTGTTCGTCTCATCCCTTCATCGACAGCACTTGGAACCTGTCTCTTTGCCAGTTGGAGGACCTCTGCAAATAGTTTGGGCCAGTTGAAGCTAGGGGTGCTGTGGATTCTGATGCCAGCTGACCTGCAATTGCTGGACTAATGTGCAGCTCAGAATGTGGTTATCTGTCAGATTTCACACATCTCCAGATTTCTCGGCCCAAGAAAAGAAAAGGCACAGTCTGCATTATAAATGCACATGTTGTTGTTGTTTAGTCGTTTAGTCGTGTCCAACTCTTCGTGACCCCATGGACCAGAGCATGCCAGGCACTCCTGTCTTCCACTGCCTCCCGCAGTTTGGTCAAACTCATGCTGGTAGCTTTGAGAACACTGTCCAGCCATCTCGTCCTCTGTCGTCCCCTTCTCCTTGTGCCCTCCATCTTTCCCAACATCAGGGTCTTTTCCAGGGAGTCTTCTCTTCTCATGAGGTGGCCAAAGTATTGGAGCCTCAGCTTCAGATAAATGCACATATTAGGATAGAAACGCATACATCGAGACGCAGTGCATATTCAAATATGTATTTTGTGGTAAAAAGTATATTTTAAATACAAATGTTCCTGCTAGTTTTCCAAAAACAAAATTTGCAAATTAATGGGGAAGTGGGACAGATTGCATTCCAGAATGAGCGTATGTAGGAATTGGCACAAACTGTCTTATCACAAGCAACGCTTCTCGACTTGCAGTTTGTCTCTGCTGTCCCTCTTGTCTCTGATCGAGTTTCCCAGTGACAAAAAATTGAAAGCAACTCTGGTGGAGCCTTAATGTTAACCCCTCTTTCCTCAGTGGTCCAGCCACGCTTCCTGGCATACCAGCGCATTGTGCATTCTTTTGGCCCCGAAATTCTCCTGGAGAGCGGCGAGATCAACCGCGAGGCTCTAGGAAGCATAGTTTTCTCTCAGCCCGAAAAACGTCGGCTGCTGAATTCCATCACTCACCCTGAGATACAGAAGGAGATGGTAAAACAGATCTTGAAATACTTTATGCTGGGTAAGCTACTGGTGAGGTTGATTTTTATTTCACTTTGCGGAATCCTCGAGGCATCGATACACGCTGACAAAAGCTGCACCGTCTCCCTTTGCCCTGCATTTTATTTTATTTTCCTTTGCCGGCCAAGAGGGAACGGACTGTAAAAAGGCCTCTGAGCTGCTTCCTTTGTGCCGTGTTTGCGCTCATCCATTCACTGCTTACATCCTGAGGATTCTTCCTTCTTTATCCTTGCCCTTTGCATTTTTGCTCCCTTAACGTTGCCTTTAAAGAGCACACACAAAAGAGTCTTTGGGAAGTATTGTGCATAATGTCACACCTTCAGAAATGCTCGCACGCGCCCCCAGCCCCCCCCCCCCCCCCACTTTTCCCGGGCGCTCTTATAAAAGCTCTTTTTGAACTCGATAAGGTAAAAGAATGGTTTGACAGCTGGGATTTCGGCAGCGCCTCTCTATTCCCTTTCATTCCTCTGATAACTGTAACAAATACAGCTGACAAATCTGTCTAATCAAGGGCCTGATAATATCGCTGGCTGCTTTGGAGGTCTCGGGGTAGCAGAGAAGGGTCTCCTCACAAGGAGGAACTCATTGAAAGCAGACAGGGTGGGAGGGAGAGCCAGATCTCTCTGTTTTCCAGTTTCTAAGGCCAATATAACCCCCTTAGATGAGAGGGGAAAGCATTTAGGGAACTGGGAAAATAGCCTCACTGGTGATCTTCAAAGCTTTGTTCTTCAGAAGACCTAGACTTTTCTGCAAATTAAGGTAATTGGAGTAATTCAACTCCCGTCATTCAAATTAGTGGCAATATTATAAAAGTGGTTTCTCCTCTGAACTGCACACTATAACGCTGGAACTTCCCTGTGCTTCTGAAGGAGTTTGCCACATGAAGCCAGAGGAGGGGAATATCCCCTGCTCAGAAAAACAACATCCTGATGCCTTGTTCAGTACATGGATCCTGGTCCAATTTTGTTGTTGCTAAATAATTTTTATTAATTTTCAATTACAAAAATCCAATATGTGTCATATTATATTAACATGAAATAAAGGTAAAGGGACCCCTGACCATTAGGTCCAGTCGTGGCCGACTCTGGGGTTGCGGCGCTCATTTTGCTTTATTGGCCGAGGGAGCCGGCGTACAGCTTCCGGGTCATGTGGCCAGCATGACTAAGCCGCTTCTGGCGAACCAAAGCAGCGCACGGAAACGCCGTTTACCTTCCTGCTGGAGCGGTACCTATTTATCTACTTGCACTTTGATGTGCTTTCAAACTGCTAGCTTGGCAGGAGCAGGGACCGAGCAACAGGAGCTCACCCCGTTACGAGGATTTGAACTGCTGACCTTCTGATCGGCAAGTCCTAGGCTCTGTGGTTTAACCCACAGCACCACCCTCGTCCCTCTCAAATAAAGGTGCCTTTTACTTTAACACCAAATAGCGATACCAATTCAAATACAAATCAATAATGTAGCCAATTATAAATTTTGGTGGCTTCCCACTTGCTGTAAAGGTCTGACTCCCTTTAATTCTGCCTCCAGACTCTTGCTCAAACCAAATACAATCCTTTCTTGATAAAATCCCTTATACCACAGCTACAGAAATTAACTTCAATTCGCATTGACACATATAATAATAATTTGTAAATTTGCAGGTGAAGTTCTGCTTTCTTCTCCAGTGTGAGGTTTTAATTTCCGTCAGTTGTTCTGTTAATTCGTTATCAAATATTATGTCCATATGAGTTATTCCTGATCCCTTTGTGCCTTCCGGCTTTGTGGACTCGGAGTTACTCTGAAGAGCTCTCTCTCTTTGTTCTCAACTCTTCTGATTGCAACTGTAAAATTCCACTTTCAATTTCAGGCAGGGAGTCACCCAAATTTTACTCCAGAATCTGACACGGGGATGAAATTACAAACTCTTGAATTTGCAGTGCTTTACACAAAACTCCTTGTGCAGTTCGTTTGTTTGTTCGTTTGTGTGTGTGTGGAATGAATGCTTGCAGTTTCTACAATATTTGCGATACAAAATTCACCTCCCTCCCCCCCCTCCCCAGGCCATCGGTATGTGATCCTCGATATCCCGCTCCTTTTTGAAACCAACACGCTGATCAAGTTCATGAAGCATACCGTTCTTGTGTACTGGTAAGGATATTACAGGGAACGATGACGTTATGTCACAATACGAAAGCGCCAGTCGGTCTGATGCAACAAAGGACAGAGGATGCCCATTGGAATGCATTGGCTCCTGAACTGAGTCAGGAATCATAGAATTTAGACTAGAGTCATCTAGTCTAACCCCCTGCAATGCAGGAATCTCAACTAGATCATACATGACAGATGGCCGTCCAAGCTCTGCTTACATGGGATTTGCACGTGACCATTCAGATGAACCAAATCCCTTATAACTGGTTGCTCGTACAGCCGTACTTTGGAAGTCGAACAGAATCTGTTCTAGACATCTGTTCGACTTCCAAAACGTTCGGAAACCAAAGCGCAACTTCTGATTGGCTGCAGGAAGCCCCGTCAGACGTTTGGCTTCCAAAAACAGTTCGCAGACTGGAACAGTCACTTCCGGGTTTGCGGCATCCGGCAGCTAAAACATTTGAGAACTAAGCTGTTTGAAAACCAAGGTACGACTACTGTACAGTGTTAGAAACTCAGATATATAAGCTAGGTGTCAAATGGCTCCTTAAATCCAGGGTTACAGTCGCCAGAATGAAATGCCTACTTGCCATTTTGGGGGCAGACCCAAAACCTTTGTGCAGATAAAACATAATAGATAGAATTCTACAAGTGTGTGAAAACAGGCAAGAGTTCTCTGGGCATACACCTCCATATGGCGGGAGACATCAGGTACCATCCTGGCGCCCAGGCATCTTTACCTGGTCGCAGGTGGCCAATAGCCAGGTGCAAAATGCACCTGGCAAATTCTGAACACTGCTTGTGCAGCATTTTTAAGGGCAGTACCAAAAGGGCCACACAGAATGTTGTTGTGCTTCCGAATGGACTGACCCTTGGAATGGGTTGGAGCTCCTGCAAACTTGTGAACAGAGTTGTATAAGAAGTTTATTTCGCAGGGGCCACATTCCTGTCTGGATAATCTTTCAGAGGCCGCAAGCCTCTGATGGGTGAGAATAGAGCCAAAAGTGTCTAGAGCAACAACTGTAACTCTTACCTTTGTGTAACAGGCTAGTATGCGCACTCACAAGAGGAACGTTTTCTTCTGGCGCCTAAAGCTATACACACCAGGCAAGCAAGGGGCGTTATCAGAGTTTAAGGACCTGGTCCTGCCATGTAGGAACAATCACAAACCATGCAAAGCAGAACCAGTGATGGGGATGGCCTGGGAAGAGGGGTGTGTGGCTGGGAAGAGACCCAAATTCCAGAGGGAGAGGCCCCTGAGGGGTGCTTTTTGCCCCCAAGCCTGAGGTGTCCCATCCCCAAGTTAGATGGAGAAGGTAAACGTATCTCTTCAGGGAATTAATTGGGGAATTAATTAGCTGTTCCTGTTAAACCACAGAGCCTAGGGCTTGCCGATCAGAAGGTCGACGGTTCGAATCCCCATGACAGGGTAACCTCCCGTTGCTCGGTCCCTGCTCCTGCCAACCTAGCAGTTCGAAAGCACGTCATAATGCAAGTAGATAAATAGGTACCGCTCCAGCGGGAAGGTAAACGGCGTTTCCATGCGCTACTCTGGTTCGCCAGAAGCGGCTTAGTCATGCTGGCCACATGACCCGGAAGCTGTACGCCGGCTCCCTCGGCCAATAAAGCAAAATGAGCGCCGCAGCCCCAGAGTCGGTCATGACTGGACCTAATGGTCAGGGGTCCCTTTACCTATCCTTCGACAGGTTTTTGTGTGTGTGTGTGTTTACTTTTTCCTCAGCAGATTTGCTGGTTGAGGTCCTTGTGCTTCACCCCTCAGAACTCAGCCTTGACAACTGAGCCCACTCTGCTTGGCATGATCCTTCCCACTGATCTCTTCATAGGCCACGTTCACACCCTAAAGCACTATGACACCGCTTGAAACAGTCGTGGCTTCCCCCCCAAAGAATTGTGGGAGCCGTAGTTTGTTAAAGGGTGCAGAGAGTTGTTAGGGGAGACCCCTGTTCCCCTCACAGAAGAAGAAGAAGAAGAAGAAGAAGAAGAAGAAGAAGAAGAGTTTGGATTTGATATCCCGCCTTTCACTCCCCTTCAGGAGTCTCAAAGCGGCTAACATTCTCCTTTCCCTTCCTCCCCCACAACAAACACTCTGTGAGGTGAGTGGGGCTGAGAGACTTCAGAGAAGTGTGACTAGCCCAAGGTCACCCAGCAGCTGCATGTGGAGGAGTGGGGAAGCGAACCCGGTTCACCAGATTACGAGACTACCGCTCTTAACCACTACACCACACAGAGCTACAGTGCTGACTGTTTTAATGGTCAACCCTTCTTCACAGGGAACTCTTGAGAATTGTAGCTCTGTGAGGCATCCAGTTTTTTTAAAAATATATATTTATTTATTAGAATTATATACTGCCACTCATCAGAAGATCTCAGGGCAGTTCACAGAATAAACTACAAGATAAAACGCAAGTAAATAATTAAACCAAAGCAGCAAAACAATAACAGACACATTTAAAAGGCTATGGAATATTAATCAGCCAAAGGCCTGGTTGAAGAGGAACGTTTTCTTCTGGTGCCTAAAGCTATATAATGAAGGCGCCAGGTGAAGCATTCCACAAATGGGGAGCCACTGCAGAAAAGGCCCGTTCTCATGTTGCCACCCTCTGGACCTCTCAGCAAAGTACAGCTCCCAGATTTTTTTGGGGGGAAGAAGCCGTGACTGTTTAAAATGGTACCGTAAGACTTTAAACGTATATATATATATGTGTGTGTGTGTGTGTGTGTGTGTGTGTGTAAAGGACCCCTGGATGGTTAAGTCCAGTCAAAGGTGACTATGGGGCTGCGGCGCTCATCTCGCTTTCAGGCCGAGGGGGCCGGCGTTTGTCCACAGACAGCTTTCTGGGTCATGTGGCCAGCAGGACTCAACTGCTTCTGGAGCAACAGGACACCATGACAGAAACCAGAGCGCACGAAAACGCCATTTAGCTTCCCACCACAGTGGTACCTATTTATCTACTTGCACTGGTGTGCTTTCGAACTGCTAGGTTGGCAGGAGCTGGAACAGAGCGACGGGAGCTCACCCCGTCGTGGAGGATTCGAACCGCCGACCTTCCGATCGGCAAGCCCAAGAGGCTCACTGGTTTAGACCACAGCGCCACCCACATCCCATACATATGGTGTGTATGTGGCCATAGTCTCTCCCTCATTTTCCATGTCTGGAGTGTGTAAGAGCAGCCGGAATTGACTAGATAGATGGGAGGAGGGTGTACACACACACACACACACACACACAGCCCTTTCTGACTTTCTCCCTGAGCTCAGTTCCTCTTCCCTTCCTTTGCCAAGTGACCCACAGAGCCAGTTGTCCCGCCTGATGCGCCGGAACGGGCTGACCCAGGCGGAGGCCGAAGCGCGCATTGCCGCCCAGCTGCCCCTGGACCAAAAGATCAAGCTGGCCGGCCACGTCATCGACAACTCGAGAGACGTCGAGACCACGAGGAAGCAGGTCTTGAAGCTGCACTCCTCGTTGGAGGACTCCATGGACTTCCTCCTGGTGCGGCTCCTGGCCCTCACAGCAGCTGCTGGGGTTAGCGGCTTGCTGTATTTCCTACTGCGGCAGCTCATGTCTTAACTTGCCCTTGGTGGTAGTGAAAGGGGAGGTAAGGGGGACCAAACCCTTCTGTTTTGGGAAGGGCAAGAGAAACCCAGGACCTTTCCCTACTTTTTGCAGCCTGAACGACTCAAAAGACCTCCAAAGCCAGGCAGTGAGCCTGTTGACTTTCCGAACGCCTCTGAAAGTGAAAAGAGGCGTCATTCATTCCAAAGCGGGTCTCGGCTATCTTTGTCCGCGGCTCCCTTGCAAAAGATTTTAGTCGCACCTGAGGATGGAAAGGGGTTGTGGGTGTTGTTAACTAAAGCTGGTAGGAATTTTGGTCTGCTGGGCCGAGGGGCTGTGGGTGGGGACGAAACTTGCTGGCTACTACTGAAGTGTAAAAAACGCATCCTATTAAATTTGACATGAGGGTAAGCCCACAACAAAGTTCCTTTTTTAAAAAAGAGGTACTGTGCACCTCTTTCCCCTCCTCTCCCTCCCTCCAATATGCTATTGGCTGCATCTTTGAGAACTTCATTTTCAGTGGGTCTCCAGGACTGTGGTCAATATTGAATATTGCTTGCAGGGCACTCAGCCAAAATGCTCTCTGTGGGGAACCGACAAGGAAAAGTCGCTTCTCGGAGGTGTGAAAATACCCTGAGAAGTTGGAGAGGCTGTTCCTTTTTTTTTTCTTCCCCTCTGGAGGCTGTTTGGTTACTGCATTTCATTTAACATCAATTTATCTGTATGACTCATACAGCTCAAGCGTTATGTACTACAGTCTTACAATATAGTATTTGTAATTATGAACTGGAGCTTGTGGGGTTTTTTTCGCCCCTCAGCGCCTGGCTTATATTCAAACAAATCATGATGATGATTGTTATTTATGAATCTTGTTATTTATGAATCGTGTCATGTTGAAGCATCTGGAAGCAATCTGCAATGCAATTAAAACCTATATAAAACATATACCGTATTTTTTGCTCTATAAGACTCACTTTTTCCCTCCCCAAAAGTAAGGGGAAATGTGTGTGCATCTTATGGAGCGAATACATGCTGCGCAGCTATCCCAGAAGCCAGAACAGCAAGAGGGATCGCTGCGCAGCGATCCCTCTTGCTGTTCTGGCTTCTGAGATTCAGAATATTATTTTTTTCTTGTTTTCCTCCTCCAAAAACTAGGTGCGTCTTATGGTCTGGTGCGTCTTATAGAGCAAAAAATGCGCAGGGTATATATATACACACACATATGCGCATGCGCGCGCACACACACACACATAGGTAAAGGGACCCCTGACCATTAGGTCCAGTCGTGGCCAACTCTGGGGTTGCAGCGCTCATCTCGCTTTATCGGCCAAGGGAGCCGGCGTACAGCTTCCGGGTCATGTGGCCAGCATGACTAAGCCGCTTCTGGCGAACCAGAGCAGCGCACAGAAACACCGGTTACCTTCCCACCGGAGCGGTACCTATTTATCTACTTGCACTTTGACGTGCTTTCGAACTGCTAGGTGGCAGGAGCAGGGACCGAGCAACAGGAGCTCACCCCGTTGCGGGGATTCGAACCACCGACCTTCTGATCGGCAAGCGCAAGAGGCTCAGCAGTTTAACCCACAGCGCCACCCGCGTCCCTATGTATATACATACAAAGCAGTTAAAACAATTGCATATATAAAAATACACACATTTAGATGGATACATACACATACATACAAGTGGAAGGGAGCTCTAATGGTCTGCTTATGGCATCATATAGAATGGCCCTCCTGATCGGATGCCCTCTCCTGCAGAAATGCAGTGATTGGTCAGGTGAGATGACTAACACATTCCAAATACGTGGTTTTCAAACTTCTACATTTAGGGAGCCTTTATACTGTGTACTGAGTCCAAGGAGCCTTGCTGCGGTCCCTGCACATAACATATTAGCGCCAATATGCATTGCATGAGAAAATCAGCAAGGATGGAAAAATCTATGGCATCTCTGCACTTTGGAATATTTTCTGAAGTTCTGGTTTTCCCTTCTCAAAAAGCATTGAGGTGGAGGTTTGGAAAAGGGCAGCCGAAATTTCCATTCTATGAAGAAAGTTCCCAAGATTTGGGCCTTTTCCGTTCAGAAAAAAGTGGTGTAACAATACCGTGCAGGGTGGAGAGGGAGAGATTTTTTCCTCTCGTAATGCCGGAACCCAGAGCTATCCAATGGAGGAGAGGCGGGAGAAAGTGCTTCTTTTACACCTTGCATAGTTAAACTGTGGAACTTGCTGCCACAAGATGCAGGCCCGGACCCCAACCTAGATGGCTTTAGAAGCGCTGCAGACAAATTCATGGAGGATAAGGCTATCGATGGCTTGTAGGAGCTCCGGTGACTAGGTGGTACGTCCTGTGACAGAGGTGTGCCTTTGAATCCCAGGCATTGGGGAACACAGTAGGGTAGGGGGCAGCAAGGTTTACCTCGCCTGGGCCGGTTCACTCCAGCGGAGATCCCTCCATGGTCCGGATTAAGCACACGGGCCCGCAATTTTTTGCGCATGCACGATTTTCGGCGCCGTGGAAGCGAGTCTCTGCACCGTGCTGTGCCAGTTTAGCACAGTGCGCGAGGAGTTGCCGAGTGGGCAGCTCGGTTTGGGGGTGGCTCATGGGCAGGTTAAACCAGGGGTAGGCAAACTAAGGCCCGGGGGCTGGATGCGGCCCAATCACCTTCTCAATCCGGCCCGTGGACGGTCCGGGAATCAGCGTGTTTTTACATGAGTAGAACGTGTCCTTTTATTTAAAATGCATCTCTGGGTTATTTGTGGGGCCTGCCTGGTGTTTTTACATGAGTAGAATGTGTGCCTCTTCACTCTTGAGATCAGAAGCTGTTCACTCGTCAGGACAGGATAAAAGGAGACCATTGCTCCTGAAGGTTGTCAGCCATTTTGTCTTCTTCAACCAGCTCCGATTACAGGTCACAGTTCCACCAGGACTTTCTCCTGTGAAACGAATGCCAGCTTTGTTGGAGTGCTTTGAGGAAATTGACAGAAACAGAATTGCTCCAAGGCTGGCTGGGTTTCACATCCTTTCGATATCGATGCCTCCACTTCCGCAAGCAAAAAGCAGAAGGCAGATGTCATCTGTAAATGGCCGGAGGCTTGCAGCCAATATTTTGTTTGGTAAATTCCAACACACGAAAGAAGAAAATCTCTACCCAGCTTCAAATGCACCTCTCTCATTCACCTCTCAATGTCCCTCCTCTTGCCTGCGTCCTTTAAAAAGAAATAAATCATTGATTCTTATTCAAAGGTATTCAGAAATACACACCCATTACAAAGTATCTGTGTATAATATATACAGCCACTTAATCTAAAGAGGAAGAAAATACAAGAAAAGGAGAAATCTGAAGAAGGAGAAAGCAAGAGAGAAGGAAAAGAATGAAAAAGCCAAAGAAAGATAAGAGCAAAATAAAAGGACTTCCGGCTCTCTGTAGAATGAATCTTATATTCATTCCTTAAGATCCAACCATTCTATCTTCTATGAACCAGTATTTTTTCAGTCTTCAGATCCAGATATTACAAGATCATTTTCTCTTTCACGCGAAAAGCATAAGAAATTTCTAGCCCTTCAGCAATGGTAGTAATGATTTTTCTCTTTATCAGACATATTAGCTCAGCCATCTCCGCCAAGTCCAACAATTTTGCCTGAGTTTATCCTGATTCATGCCTTGGTTATGGCTCTCTCATAGTTTGTTATGTGTGTGATGGTGGGGCACCTGCCCATCAACAAATGTCTGAGCTGACAGCTTCAAATGGTTGGGAGATTTGATTTGCATGATTTCCCTCTCCCGTCACAGGAGAGGGACTGCTTAAGTGGAGCTTTCATGTAAGCAGGTATCGCAAGCAGAATGCTTGGCTCAGATGCTCTTGGAAGGGGAGAAGAATATCGCCTCCAGCCCAGTGAACCAGGACTTCCTTTGCCCTACGCAATCTCCAGTCCCTTTTCCTCCTCCTTTAGGCAAGTGCTATGAGTGTTGTTGTTTTTTAAAGAAGAAAAAATAAAACCATTGATTTTAAACAAGACATGCAAAAAGATTACACCAATAAGCACAGTGCCGTGTAGAATATCAGGCAAAGTCTCTCCACAAAGGTGATAAAACAAATATCCAAATGCAAAGTTGATCGATCCAGCAATGTAGAAAGAAGACATATAGTGGACTCTCGGGTTGCGAACGTGATCCGCGCGGGATGCACGCGTGGGTTGCCATTCGGCGCTTCTGTGCATGCGCGCCAAAACCTGGACACCCATTCCAGTACTTCCAGGTTTCGGCGGGTCCATAACCCGAAAAAATGCATCCTGAAGTGTCTGTAACCTGAGGTATGACTACTTACAGAAAAGGGAAGAGAAAGCATAAAGACCAAATATATTTGCAGTATATTATTCTTGCCATGTAAATAATACTATACAGTGGTACCTCGGGTTAAGTACTTAATTCGTTCCGGAGGTCCATACTTAACCTGAAACTGTTCTTAACCTGAAGCACCACTTTAGCTAATGGGGCCTCCTGCTGCCGCCGCACCGCCGGAGCACAATTTCTGTTCTCATCTTGGAGCAAAGTTCTTAACCTGATGCACTATTTCTGGGTTAGCGGAGTCTGTAACCTGAAGCGTATGTAACCTGAAGCGTATGTAACCCGAGGTACCACTGTATATGAGCACCTCTTACATGTTCATGGGAGACAGACACAGAAAGGAAAAATTATTATCGTAACTAAAACCTTGGGAAAGCCCATTCCCCATGGTTGACCAACATAATAAAATGGTACCCAACAGAAAGGAATCTGTCTCTCTTCATTTGACCCCTCGGGACCCTTAGCTGATAAGTCGGTTTTTTCTAAAAGTGCCATTTCCCAAACTTTAGAATACCAGAATGCAACATTAGCACCAGCAAGATCTCTCCAGAACCGGGCTGTTGCAGCTCTCGCCGCTGTAAGTAAATGGATGATCAGTTGTTTATTACAAAGATTCTCTTCTCTGTGCGTTAAAGCTTCACTGCCACGTGCGCAAGATTGTACGAGACAAACGGATTCTCCTTTAAAGCTGAGAAACGGTTCTGACATTTCTGGAGCACCCCACAAAGCATGCTGCAGCAGCAAAAGGACAGCAAAAAACCCTGAACTAAGGGAAAAAGGCTAGGTATTGTTGACAGCAGGCCGATTATTTCCAGAGGCAAGCCGAGGTTGCTACTTCAACAGGAAGTAACAGCTAACCCTGGCTCCCTAATGAGCGTACATGTGTTTGCAAATAAGTATGTATCTCCTTGTAGCTATTTAGTTTTTTCAAGTGTGTAGTTACAGTATCTATAATTATATTTTGCTGGTGGCCGCGAAGTCTCTGATGCTGGATTGCCTGCGGCGACTGAGAATTTGGTCTCAGAGCCAGATTGGAAGAAGAAGAAGGGGGAGGGGGAGGGGGGAGGAGGAGAAGAGGAAGAGTTTGGATTTGATACACCGCTTTATCACTACCCTAAGGAGTCTCAAGGGACGCAGGTGGCGCTGTGGGTTAAACCACAGAGCCTAGGGCTTGCTGATCAGAAGGTTGGCGGTTCGAATCCCTGTGACGGGGTGAGCTCCCGTTGCTCGGTCCCTGCTCCTGCCAACCTAGCAGTTCGAAAGATGTCAAAGTGCAAGTAGATAAATAGGTACCGCTCCAGCAGGAAGGTAAACGGCGTTTCCGTGCGCTGCTCTGGTTCTCCAGAAGCGGCTTAGACATGCTGGCCACATGACCCAGAAGCTGTATGCCGGCTCCCTCGGCCAATAAAGCGAGATGAGCGCCGCAACCCCAGAGTTGGTCACGATTGGACCTAATGGTCAGGTGTCCCTTTACCTTTTTTTAAGGAGTCTCAAAGTGGCTAACAATCTCCTTTCCCTTCCTCCCCCACAACAAACACTCTGTGAGGTGAGTGAGGCTGAGAGACTTCACAGAAGTGTGACTAGCCCAAGGTCACCCAGCCGCTGCATGTGGAGGAGCGGAGACGCGAACCCGGTTCCACAGATTACGAGACTACCCCTCTTAACCACTACACCACACTGGCTCCCAGTAATCCTGTGAGGGAAGGGAAGGTAGTTGGTTTGGCTGGGACTATAAACATGGCTAAGTGTGAAACTGGGAAGAAGCCATGGGAAGCTAATGGGCAGTGTGTATGGAGGTCTTGGACAGCCTCGGTGTTGTGGTCCAAAGGAAAGCAGAGCAATATGTTTGGCACCAGCTTGGCCGCAGGAGTTGCCGGAAGGAGGCGTAAAGGCGCCTTAGGGACTCCATTCTGAATTTGTGTAGGGTTTACTCCTTAGCCTCTTCTTCTCCCGAAGATATCCCGCAAGACAGTGGAGGTTTCGATTCAGTCTTCCTTCTTCTGGTTGGGTTAACTTCCCAGGTTGACGAGACCCATCTGCCCCTCACGTTCCTCTATGGCAGGGGTCAGCAAACTTTTTCAGCAGGGGGCCCAGTCCACTGTCCCGCAGACCTTGTGGTGGTCTGGACTATATATTTTTTTGGGGGGGTGGAATGAACAAATTCCTATGCCCCACAAATAACCCAGAGATGCATTTTAAATAAAAGCACACATTCTACTCATGTAAAAAGACCAGGCAGGCCCCACAAATAACCCAGAGATGCATTTTAAATAAAAGGACACATTCTATTCATGGAAAAACACGCTGATTCCCAGGCCGTCCACGGGCTGGATTTAGAAGGCAATTGGGCCGGATCCGGCCCCCGGGCCTTAGTTTGCCTATATAACAACAACAACAGCAACAATAATAATTTATTATTTATACCCCACCCATCTGGCTGGGTTTCCCCAGCTACTCTGGGCAGCTTCCAACAAAATGTTAAAATACAATGGTCTGTTAAACATTAAAAGCTTCCCTAAACAGGGCTGCCTCCAGATGTTTTCTAAAAGTCTGGTAATTGTTTTTTTCTCTTTGACGTCTGGTGGGAGGGCGTTCCACAGGGCAGGCGCCACAACCGAGAAGGGTCTCTGCCTGGTTCCCTGTAACTTGGCTTCTCACTGCAAGGGAACTGCCAGAAGGCTCTCAGAGCTGGACCTCAGTGTCTGGGCTGAACGATGGGGGTGGAGACGCTCCTTCAGATATACTGGACTGAGGCTGGTTAGAGCTTTAAAGGTCAGCACCAACACTTTGAAGTGTGCTGGGAAACGTACTGCTCTATGATATGTGCAGAAACCTCCTTCTTGACCTTTGGACCCACTATTTGTCTGTCCACTCAATCCTCCAGAGCCCGTCTTCACATGCAGGGGAAATCCCTAACTCACCCAGGGTTTGAGACCCATCAGCTGCCCTCACCTGGTTTACCTGGCCAGTTGAAGCTATCTTCCCAGGATGCTGCTGTTGCATGCTGACAGCTTCTAGGAGCCACAGGTGAGAGCTGAGTGCAAAGGTGGACAAACCACTCCAGAAGGAGCATGATATGTCCCCCACCAGAGGGACCACCCCTCCCCTTCATTACATGGTGCATAGTTAAAACTATGGAACTCACTTTCATGGGAGGCAGTGATGGTTCCCATCTTGAATGGCTTTAAAAGATTAGAGAAGTTCACGGAGGTTAAGGCTATCTGAGAGCCTTCTGGCAGTTTCCTCACTGCAAGACATGAAGCTACAGAGAACCAGGCAGATGGTCTTTTCAGTAGTGGTGCCCACCCTGTGGAATCCCCTCCTATCAAATGTCAAGGAGATAAAAAACAAACAAACACTATTTGACTATTAGAAGACATCTGAAGGCAGCCCTGTTCAGGGAAGTTTTTAACGGCTGATGTTTTGCTGTGTTTTTAATATTTTGTTGGGCACTGCCCAGAGTGGCTGGGGCACGGCTTATTATTATTATTATTATTATTATTATTATTATTATTATTACAGCATTGCGACCCACAAAACCCCAAAGAGGCAAAAAGGGCTTTATAGCTGTAGACACAGAATTCCACATATCAATAAGAACTAGTCCACCAATTGCTGTAGGATGCATGCAATCAGTCATCGACCCCCAACTAACCAATGTGAAAGTCTGGGGGCGGACGGTACTTCGCTCCCCCAGCAGAGGGCAGTGCCAGCCCAGTTTCGCTCTGGCAGGGTAAAGCAATTAAAGAGAGAGACATCGGAGGTGTTTGTGGATGTCTGCACGCCCAGCCCTCAGAAGCTGACGCTCCATTTTTTCCAGAAGTCCACCTTGTCAATTGTTCTCTCTTGATTAAACATAATAAGGGCAGAGAACCCCTATATCCGTCAACTTAAGTTTGGTCCCGTCTGCCGGAGATGTGAGAGGAATAGGGAGACGGCGTTTGGCGGGCTCTGCTCACACCGGAGGATTTTGGTGGGCAGGGATTAGGTTAAGTCGTTTGACACTAATTCGCTTTGCTACATCTCTCTCTCGGCTTAACTCTTGCCTTTGCCACCAGCACACTGACCCATCTGGATGGCGAGGCTGCAAGACGGACGCGGCTGCCGCTGCCGCTCTCGGGATCCCAGCTGTTTTTATTCGAGGCCAAACTGGATCAATCACTGTCTCGCAGCGTGAGAAGCCAGGAGGCATGAAATATTGAGGAAGGTGGGAGATAGGGAGGTGGACGTGAAGAAGAGAGAAGCTATTGCGGAGGAAGGAGGTCACCAGGGGCAGTGGCGTAGCGTGGAGGGACAGGGGTCCGTGGCCCAGGTGCAAATTTCTGAGGCACCTCCACAACAGGTTTCCCCATTGAGGCAGGAGCTGCGGGGAGGCAAGCTACACCCAAGCCAGGCCTATGTGGCTCGGGTATCAGCGGTGCCTGCTTCCCGTGGCTGGCAAAGGGATGCCCACACGTATCACACCCCTGGGATGGCCAAGAAGGAGGGAGGGTGCCGCCGCCGCTGCCCATCAAGGAGGGAAGAAGAGGAAGGCAGGAAAGCACTGCCAGAAGCATGTACGTTGCCCAGAGCGCCTCGCTGCAAGGACAGGAGGGCAAGGAGACACAGTGGCGCGCCTGGCTTCGCATTTCTCTGCCTTAGCTCTGCTCCCAGGTTGGGGCTTGGTTGCAAGGAGAAACTCCCTTGATTAGACACTGGCCGGCAAAGGGACTGACTGCTGCGCCCTGAGCTCTGGCAAACCACGCTACGCCCCTGACCAAGGGTAAATGAGGATTCCCACAAGGGTGTTGGGTTGACCGACTAAAACACCCACCCAGCCACCCTGGTTGCCAGGGAAACTGCCGGGTCTTGAGCCCTGTGGCGATCACACAGGGTCCCCGGACGTTTCACCGTCTATTGATCCCTGTGCCACCACTTTATTTCTCGCTGCCACCACCCAGGCCCTACCTGGTACAATACTGAGTCCAGTCAGGGTTAAATTGGAATGTAAATTTCTGTTTATTTATTGCAGTTTAACAAGAGTGTGGTTTCATAAACGGTATTGGTCAATTACATTCATGGGGTGCCTATCCAGACCTATAACTTCCGCTACCTGCTCTCACTCACTAAACCACCTCTCAGATATTTACTTGTCTTCCTAGCCCCTAACTGTTCCTGACTCAGCTTATTTCGCTACCCTAACTCAACCTACGCACAAGTCTATCCCAATTCACTCCCACTCCAACCAACCACCCAACTCCCAGTGAATTCCTCCCTTCGCCCCTCCCAGAGCTGGTTTTATAGTCCCTTTGACTCCACCCCCCTGGGTTCTGATTGGGTAATCTGTTTAACTATTTCACCTCCAGCACTCTCATACGTTAACGTCACAAGCCCGGGGGAATGTCAAGCAGGGCTTGGGCCTTACGCCATTGCCATGTGCTGCTGTCAAGTTGGAAACGACCAACAGGATCAGGCCTCGTGTCCAGCAATACATCAGAGCGCATCACATGGTGATAACTGACCCACCTCTATAAGAGCTCCCTGACCAGGCTGGTTCTTTGGCATGAGCAACAAGATATCGCTGAATTTGTACACAGAAGAATTTTTATTTATTTGTTTATTTAATGACAGAGCTTTTTGTGTGCAAGAAACAACAGTCAGGTAACAGCCTAGTTTTGCCACTTCCAGAATAGGTGTGCTTCCTGTTCCTCTATGTGCAGCATGGTTAGGCATTGGGGACTGGAAAGTAGAAACACTGAAAATGTAGAAGAGAAGAAAAGATCAAACCTACAGGGCCATCCTGCCCCATTTCCCCCTTCACTTCTTTGTTGTTGTGAACTGAGTCTGCATGTGTACAACTTGTACACATAAAGGCTTTCTCTGAACAAGCGGAAACCTGCATTTTCCTGGTTTGTCTGTACACTCAAAGGCTCTGTTGATAAAAGAACAAAAGGCACAGGGAGGTCAGGGCATGGATGCTATGCGTCAACTTGCGACCCTCTCATCTGGCCATTCATTGCATGCGCTTCCTTCAGATCCACAATGGCCCTGAAAGCTGTTTTCCAGTCACAATGTATTATGCTTTCACACACAAAAATGTACAAATATTTTGTGCGTTCTGCAGTCATAAACACATAACAATTGCTAGCTGGACCAGTCTGTTTCCAGCATATCGTTTTTCCTGCTAAATGATGTTGGAAACCAAGAGGAGGGCATAAAGATAGCAAGGTAAAAAAAAAGAAGTAAAGAACCCCTGGACGGTTAAGTCCAGTCAAAGGTGACTATGGGGCTGCGGCGCTCAGCTTGCTTTCAGGCCAAGGAAGCTGGCGTTTGTCCACAGACAGCTTTCCAGGTCATGTGGCCAACTTTCCTAAATTGCTTCTGGCGCAACAGGACACCATGACAGAAGTCAAAGTGCACGGAAACGCCGTTTACCTTCCCACTGCAGCGGTACCTATTTATCTGCTTGCACTGGTGTGCTTTCGAACTGCTAGGTTGGCAGGAGCTGGAACAGAGTGATGGGAGCTCACCCCGTCGCCGGGATTCGAATCGCTGACCTTCCAATTAGCAAGCCCAAGAGGTTCAGTACACAACTAGTCACAAAGCCACTTTTCTCATGCAGCTATTTTTGTGAGCGGGTAGGTTATGCAGGGCTGTTTGCAAATTCTACTTCCCTTTCACCAGCTGCTAATAACTCTGATTTCCTTCCCAAGGAAAGCCCAATGAGGCTCAGAACAGACCAGACCAGAATGAATACAAAATATTAGAATGAGAATCAATATAACAAAGCATAATACATCGAAATACATCTGTGCTTTTGCTCAGCACAGATTACCTCACAGGGATGGAGCAAAGGTCATTACTAGAACAACCCCTAGGACCTGGGGTAAGACACCTCCTTCTGGTTTTGTTTTTCAAAGAGCCTTAATTGCAAATGTAAAGAAACAAAATCAAGTAGGGAAACCCCCACCTCGACCAATTATAAATCTGGCACAGAGATCAGGCAGACTTAATGGTGAAGATACCATAGCTGGATAGTTGGATGTGGAATGAGATCTCTCAGAAGCGCAATAAATGATGCTTCAAATAAACAAAGGAATAAGGAGGCAGTCTGAACAGGAGAGGTTTTTGTCAAGGGGTGTATAGACAAGGCCATAAGTCTGCTAAGCTGCCACTTAGGAATGGTCAAATCCACAGTGAAATTATTCAGATTCTTTTGTTGATTTAGTCTTAAGTACTTATAGGCCAGGGACGCGGGTGGCGCTGTGGGTTAAACCACAGAGCCTAGGACTTGCCAATCAGAAGGTTGGTGGTTCGAATCCCCTCGACGGGGTGAGCTCCTGTTGCTCGGTCCCTGCTCCTGCCAACCTAGCAGTTCGAAAGGACATCAGAGTGCAAGTAGATAAATAGGTACCACTCCGGCGGGAAGGTAAACGGCGTTTCCGGTGCTGCTCTGGTTCAGAAGCGGCTTAGTTATGCTGGCCACATGACCCGGAAGCTGTACGCCGGCTCCCTCGGCCAATAAAGTGAGATGAGCGCCGCAACCCCAGAGTCGGTCACGCCCGGACCTAATGGTCAGGGGTCCCTTTACCTTTTACTTATAGGCCACCCTATAACTTAAGTTCTCTGGGTGGCTTGCAATAGATTACCTCACTTTTTTTTTGGTGAACACAAACTTTGGATGTCGGTGTTGCACTGCAACATGGTCTTTGGAGTGCCGGGTGACTATACACTCACATTTCTTGCATATGCATGCAAGATTCACTAATAGAGGAGACCGGCATCAAAGGATTGATGTGGAAGTTTGCGTGAATCGCAGACCTGATTCTTGCTGGGGTGTGCGAATTTCCATGGGTGTGCCAAAAACCTGTGAGATTTGGGGGGATAAGATCTGGATTTAGCAGTTTCTGACTAAATAGAGTGAGTGGAGGCGCCCGCACTTTCCCCATTAGCAAACCTCTATGCAGCCAGGTGACATGACGGACTGATCAATGCTCAAAGTTCTCATCATTACTGGCATTATTTATAATTAGACAAGTGACTCTGCTTCCATCAATCATGGACAAGACTTACTTTCCAGGTTAACAGTGCTCCTCTCATAGTATTGATACCAGGATCAATGAAAGGCAATGCAGAGGGAGGGAGGGAGGGGTGTCTGGTAACTGTGTGTTCATAAGAGAGAGAGAATGATAGAGATTTTGTTTTAATATACATGCCAAGGTCAAACAGCTGAACTGAGAATGTGAAGTCTACTTCCTTAGCCTTGAATTTCATCTATCCTCTGTCCCCACAACATTACCCATATAGTCCAGAAAACCGTACACAGAACTGTAACTTAGTGCATATGGCAACGTATTCATTTAGACCATTTCCTTAAATGTCTGCTAACCGTACCATTCAGCAACCCATGTTGCTACAAGGCTGAAGCCTGTTTGAAATCTATTGTTCTGCTGTCCACCCCACAATTCCCTCCCTGTTATTTTCCGCTTGGTTCGTTGGCACACGGAAACGCAGTCCCCTTGCAACAACGTAGCTTCCCAAAGCTTGGATTTAGGAAGATTTGTCCCCAAAAGTGGTTAAGGACTTTCAGAAGGTGACCTGCAGGCCTTACTGCTTAACAGTCCTGCCTCTCTGCTTTGGCTTAATTAGATAGCAAAGGGCCTGGCTTTTGCATTAGACGTTTGGGTTTAGTCAAGCATCCCAGGTTCTGCAAAGTTGCTCTTAAGCAGCCTGAGGACCTGAGCTTTCCTGGCATGGTGTGTTGCGCTGTTTTACCAAGTGCACTTGTGACAGCTTACCTTAATTGCCGGCAAGGCTGAGATGGCTGTTAGGAGATCAGGGAAAGCCAACTTCCTTCTTGATACAGGTAAATTCGGCCTCTGGGAGATGAAAAAGAATCTAGACCTTTCTTTGGGTTCTTTCTTGCTACGCCTGAGTTTGTTCCTGAGTTAGAGGGAAAAGTCAGTTCTGTTCCTGAGTACTGCAACAGCATACCCTCCAACATTTCTCTACCGAAAATAGGGACGTCCGATTCCATAATACCTCGGTTCTCGAACACCCTGGAACTTGTACGTTTTGGCTTCCGAACGATCGAAAACCGGAAGTGTGTGTTCCGGTTTTCAAACGTTCTTTTGGAAACCGAATGTCTGATGGGGCTTCCACGGCTTCTGATTGGCTGCAGGAGCTTCCTGTAGCCAATCAGAAGCCACGCTTTGGAAGGCAAACGTTTTGGAAGGCAAAAGGACTTCCAGAACTGATTGCGTTCAACTTCTGAGGTGCGACGGTAATAATTTTATTATTTCTACCCTGCCTAACTGACTGGGTTGCCCCAGCCACTCTGGGTGGCTTCCAACATATATAAAAACATAACAAAACATTAAACAACTTGCCTATACAGGGCAGATGTCTTCTAAGGGTTGTATAGTTACTTATCTCCTTGGCTCGGTTGCATAACTCCACACCCTCCAACATTTCTCCAATGAAAATAGGGACGTCCTAAGGAAAACCAGGACATTCCAGGATCAAATCAGAAATCAAGACAGCTTTGGTGAATACAGAGCTATCCCTTGGAATAATAATAATAATAATAATAATAATAATAATAATAATAATAATTTATTTATACCCCGCCCATCTGGCTGGGTTTTCCCCAGCTACTCTGGGCGACTTCCAACCGAATATTAAAAACAATACAGAGTCAGACGTTAAAAACTTCCCTAAACAGGGCCGCCTTCAGTTGTCTTTTAAAAGTAAAATAGTTGTTTATTGCCTTGACATCTGCTGGAGGGCGTTCCACAGGGCGGGCGCCACTACTGAGAAGGCCCTCTGCCTGGTTCCCTGTAACCTCACTTCTCGCAGAGAGGGAACCGCCAGAAGGCCCTCGGAGCTGGACCTCAGTGTCCGGGATGAACGATGGGGGTGGAGACACTCCTTGGAGCGTATGCAACAGCGCTTTCCCCACTAGCAAATCTCATCAAGTGTTGTTGCTGCGTTGGGGGTGAGATGAGTTGGGGAGGCCCTGCATACAGCCTGCTGGCTGGAGGCTACTCACTCCTGGCTTAAAGTGTGCCTTTGGGGTGCTTTGAAATGCCCCGAGGAACAGATCCACCAAAGCTTACTTCTATACCATATTTTGCAATGGCTAAAATCTTTGTACCTTCAGACAAGCGAAACTGACATGGGCCACAGATACACCATGCATTAAAGGTGTTAAGTTGTGGGTGAACATATCAGATGACACAGCGATTCTTCAAACAGCTCGTTTATTCACAGGCCAGAACAGAACTGAACTGAAGGGTTCAGCCAGCCTGCTTATATAGAGCTCCACTAGAATGCAACAGTAACCACTTTCTGTAACTATCCAATCACTGAACGTCACTTTCAATCCCTTATTTGCATATGTGGACCTGAGTGAAAACTATCTACAGTATCCCCCTGCTGGCCCAGGGTGAAAACTTCAGTACATAACAAAAGGTACACTCCCACCCCTTCAAAGAATCCTGGGAACAGTAGTTTGCCCCCACGGCACTACAATTCCCAGCACCCTTAACAAACAACAGTTCCCATGATTCTTTGATGTGCTTTAAACGTGTGGTGTGTATGTAGCTGTGGGCTCTCGGGCAAGACAAGGCATCCCTTCTGGACCCACTGTCCTTCATGTTACTGAAATATCATCTCTGAAATATAGGAGGTGCCATTTGAAGAAATGCACATCCTGATCTCCCTTGGTTTTGCCACGGCGAGCCCCTGCCGGGGTATCCGGTATGCCCCACGGAGAACCTCAAGGTCCATAAATAGCAACACCCTAGTGGTGCCGGGCCCTAAGGAAGTTAGATTGGCTTCAACCAGAGCCAGGGCCTTTTCAACACTGGCTCCAGCCTGGTGGAACGCTCTGCCTCATGAGACCAGGGCCCTGCAGGATCTGATTTCTTTCCGCAGGGCCTGTAAGAGAGAGTTGTTCCGCCTGGCCTTTGGCTTGGAGCCAATTTGATTCCCTCCCTCTCTTTCTTTTTTCTTTTCCTTTCTCCTCCTGCGATGAGGTTACATTTTAATATTTTTATGTTTCAATATTTTAATGTTGTATTTTAATTTTGTTTTTGAGTTGTAATCATTCAACTTGTTTTTATTATTGCTTGTTAGCCGCCCTGAGCCCGGCCTTGGCTGGGGAGGGCGGGGTATAAATAATAATAATAATTATTATTATTATTATTATTATCTGGATTAACTGGGAATAGTTATGGCAGCGGAAACAGGCGGGCATTTTTTGGTCAAGGGGTGACCTCTTTCGGATTGTTAAGCATTGGTTGTTCGTTCGCTGGAGCGGAGGCGAGGAGAATGCCACAGCATCTCTCGCTAAAACCTTCCCGGATCGATCGGCTGTGTCTGGATCTAAGAAGACGTGGCGGCGGCGTTCGCAGTGGTCCCTCGCCTCCCCTTGCTGCTCCTTTCCTCCTTAATTGAAGTTTGTTTGAGCACATCCTGAGAGCCCAAGCCAAATATTTAGTTGCTGCAAATTGGCACTCCGGATCAATTACTAGCTGACTTGACAAGTGTCACTTTCCACCCTCCCTACGCCATCCCTTTGGGCTCAGGAATCAGCATCTTGGCGCATGTGGGTCCCTCCCCTTCGCAAGCCCAGATCTGCTGCTCCCTCTGCAAGCACGTTTTTCATCAGGCTCAGCAATCTATCACCCGAGCTAAGGCAAGATTTTCAATGAAGAAAAGTTCTTCTTTGCTAATTCTCCCCGTGCAGGCCCGTGTCTGCCGGGAACTTTCCCCTCTCTCTCTCCCTGGACTTTGAAAGTTGGAGAAAAATCGGCTGCGCCCTTGCGCATTTATCACTTCGGTTCGTCCGTGACTGCAATGCAACAGGCCTGGAGTTAACGTATTCTTTCTAAAACAGGGAGACATTTGCAGAGAAAAGAGGTTTCCCACCCTTCTCGTCATCTCAGAATTACTGTACTTTGTCCTTGTTGTTGCATAAAAGGTAAAGGTAAAGGGACCACTGACCATTAGGTCCAGTCGTGGCCGACTCTGGGGTTGCGGCGCTCATCTTGCTTTATTGGCCGAGGGAGCCAGCGTACAGCTTCCGGGTCATGTGGCCAGTATGACTAAGCCGCTTCTGGCGAACCAGAGCAGCGCACAGAAACGCCGTGTACCTTCCCGCCGGAGCGGTACCTATTTATCTACTTGCACTTTGACGTGCTTTCAAACTGCTAGGTTGGCAGGAGCAGGAACTGAGCAACGGGAGCTCACCCCATCGCGGGGATTCAAACCGCCAACCTTCTGATCGGCAAGTCCTAGGCTCTGTGGTTTAACCCACAGCGCCACCCGCATCCCAGCTCCCAAAATATGCTGCACTCACAACTTTCCTCTGCACAGCAATTTTGCTTCTCCCTGTCCCGGCTTTGAAAGCTGGCCTTCCTCCCAATGTTGACTTTGCTCAGATTGATGTGGCCTTCAGTATAAATGACTGGCAATGAAGATGTTCAGTTTCCCCATGGTTTAAAGCAGGAATAGGGACGTGGGTGGTGCTGTGGGTTAAACCACAGAGCCTAGGACTCGCCGATCAGAAGGTCGGTGGTTCAAATCCTCGCGACGGAGTGAGCTCCTGTTGCTCGGTCCCTGCTCCTGCCAACCTAGCAGTTCGAAAGCACGTCAAAGTGCAAGTAGATAAATAGGTACTGCTCCATCGGGAAGGTAAACGGTGTTTCCGTGCGCTGCTCTGGTTCGCCAGAAGTGGCTTAGTCATGCTGGCCACATGACCCGGAAGCTGTACGCCGGCTCCCTCGACCAATAAAGCGAGATGAGCACTGCAACCCCAGAGTCGGCCACAACTGGACCTAATGGTCAGGGGTCCCTTTACCTTTTAAAGCAGGAAAGAGGAACCTGCAGCCCTGCATATGCTGTTGGACTCCAACTCCCATCATCCCCAGCAAGCATAGCCAACGCCCAGGGATGATGGGAGTTCGAGTCCAGCAACATCTGGTTCCCCAACTTTGGTTTAAAGTAGGGATGAAGAACCAGTGGTCATCCAGATATGGTTGGGGTTTATTGGGCTTGTACGTTGCTTCCACAGAGAAGTCCCAAAGAGAGTTACAATCAAAATCGGGTCGCAAAATGGCTCAGTGCGTCTGGCTACTAACCAGAAAGTTGGTGGTTCGAGCCCAACCAGGGATGTCTGTGGACAGGATTCCTGCATTGCACGGGACCAATGAAGAAGAAGAAGAAGAGTTTGGATTTGCTATCCCGCTTTATCACTACCCGAAGGAGTCTCAAAGCGGCTAACATTCTCCTTTCCCTTCCTCCCCCACAACAAACACTCTGTGAGGTGAGTGAGGCTGAGAGACTTCACAGAAGTGTGACTGGCCCAAGGTCACCCAGCAGCTGCATGTGGAGGAGTGGGGACGCGAACCCGGTTCCCCAGATTAAGAGACTACCGCTCTTAACCACTACACCACACTGGCTCTCTCCAAACCGAGTGAATGGGCAGTGAAATGGCAAAGTGATGCATGTCAAGGCAAAAAATATATTTCTTAATTTCACATAAACGTTTTTATATTTAATCCAGGATTTTCTCTTGCCATGGAAAATCTGTCAAGTAAAAATAATCTGTTATACAATTGCAGATGCTGCTGGTGCGAAGCTCATTAGCTCACTTTTTGGGTGGGCGGTTTGTCACACCCGTGGTGATGTTTTGGGGTGGGGTGGCCCATATCACCACAGCTCTATATCCTGTTTACTCCTCGTCTGAGCACAACGTAGCTTCTTTGTTTCCAGCCACCCAAAATAATATAAACACGTTTATTTCTATCCATGTCGGAATTCTGACAATGCGGTTAAGAAGGTCTGTTCTCTCAAGACACTGGAGGGGAGATTACCTCGGAGGTTACAATCACATTACAGTGGTACCTCGGGTTAAGTACTTAATTCGTTCCAGTGGTCCGTTCTTAACCTGAAACTGTTCTTAACCTGAAGCACCACTTTAGCTAATGGGGCCTCCTGCTGCTGCCGCGCAGGCAGAGCATGATTTCTGTTCTCATCCCATAGCTGTCAACCTTCCCTTTTTTGCAGGAAATTCCCTTATTCCAGCGCCGTTTCCCGCTGCTTCCCACTGCTATCCTGGATTGTTAGCTATCCTATAGACTGTCCCCGGGACAGGTGAGGCTGTTGATCCCTTATTTTCAAATCTGAAAGTTGACAGATATGTCTCATCCTGAAGTTCTTAACCCGAGGTACTATTTCTGGGCTAGCGGAGTCTGTAACCTGAAGCGTCTGTAACCTCAAGCGCCTGTAACCCGAGGTACCACTGTACACATGTACATCTGCACTTTTTAAAACCCAGAATTAATACAGGGGTCTTGTGCACGACCTCTTTAGCAGGATTTTGACACGGCTAAATATCAGTCTTGTGCAAGAACTGTGCATTCATTAAAATAAAATAAAGCCCAATACAATACCAACTGGAAATGGATATTGTTGTCACCACCACCAAAAGCAGAAACCTCAATTTTGCTCATTATGAAACATGATAACTGGGATCTGGTAAGCATGGGTGGATCATAAAATTGTAGCGTTGGAAGGGATCCTGAGCATCATCTAGTCGAACCCCCTGCAACGCAGGAATACGCAGCTGTCTCATACAGGGATCGAACCTGCAACCTTGGTGTTATCCGCACCATGTTCTGATCTGTCAATTCTCCCAATTTCTCATTTTCCAGCTCCCCACATTTCCACATATTCGGGTTTTTTTTAAAGCTCCTCAAGAAAATTTATTAGCATTTTCACACGAATTTCTTTCTAATACACACATTTCTGCAAAGCAATTTCCCCCCAATACAATGCATCCTATTTTCACTAACGTGCCTTTGTATCCAAACTTTACCCCAATACCGAGAACTGCATTGCAAAATCGGGAGAAGTGTGAATTTGGAAAGGAGGGCTGAGTTTCCAAATTAGGTACACGCAAATTTTAACTGCAAACTGAAGTGAATCCTCAGGTGCTGGCAATGTTTCCTCCTGCACAAAACCTATGGATTTTTTTAATAAAAAAAAACCCCTAAAAGTTCTCTGCAAGGGGAACAGCGATTGAAAACACAGCCAGGACTGTGGAAGAAAGGTGTTAAGTTTACTGCATGTATGATGTTAAAGGAAAATGTTATGAAAGTGATGTATAGATGGTACTTAACCCCTGTAAGTATGCAGGTGACGCTGTGGGTAAAACCTCAGTGCCTAGGGCTTGCCGATCACATGGTCGGCGGTTCGAATCCCCGCGGCGGGGTGAGCGCCCGTCTTTCGGTCCCAGCTCCTGCCCACCTAGCAGTTCGAAAGCACCCCTAAGTGCAAGTAGATAAATAGGTACCGCTTTATAGCGGGAAGGTAAACGGCGTTTCCGTGTGCTGCGCTGGTGCTGGCTTGCCAGAGCAGCTTCGTCACGCTGGCCACGTGACCCGGAAGTGTCTGCGGACAGCGCTGGCCCCCGGCCTCTTAAGTGAGATGGGCGCACAACCCTAGAGTCGGACACGACTGGCCCGTACGGGCAGGGGTAGCTTTACCTTTACCTTTAACCCCTGTAAAACTAGCAAAGATCTACCACAAGAGTGACAATTTGTGTTGGAAATGTAAAGAAAAAGAAGGAACCTTTTATCATATGTGGTGGACCTGTCCCAAGGTGAAAGACTTCTGGGAAAAGATTTATAATGAATTGAAAAAAATGTTGAAATATACATTTATTAAGAAACCAGAGCCCTTTCTTCTTGGAATAATAGGTTTGGAATTGCCCAAGAAAGATGTTAGATTGTTTTTGTATGCCACAACTGCAGCTAGAATTTTGTTGGCCAAAAATTGGAAATTACAAGAAGTACCAACAGTGGAGGAATGGCAGATGAAGATGATGGACTTTTGGGAGCTAGCCGAACAGACTGGAAGAGTCCGCGGCCAGGACGAGGAGGAGTACCAGGAGGAATGGATGAAATTTAAAGACTATTTAGCTAAATATGCTAAGATAACTTGAATAGAAATACTTGCAAGTACCAGATTGGCTTAGGATTTAAATATGTGAAGTTATAAAATGAAAAGAAAGAAAGATGTTAATTGATTAAGTAAATTTTATGAGAAATTAGTTTTGGAAAACTGTTACAATGATATACATAGAAACTCAGCCAGGGGGATTTGAGGAAGTCACTTAACAATGTTAACAAAAGTGGAATTATTATAGTTAGGATTTTTGTTTGTTTGTTTGTTTATGTTTGTCATAAATTTGGAAAATCAATAAAAAAAATTGGGGGGGGGGAATGAAAACACAGCCAAGAAACTTTCCATGCAGGACCAACCACTGGCGACAAGAAGAAACAACAGAATACCTATGACTAAAAAAAGACTAAACCTAAGACTAATCTAAGACTAAAATCCAGAGTGTGTGGTTGGCCCTGAGCCAATTGCGCACGCAGAAAAAAAATCAGCTTTCTGTGACCCATCTTTGAGATGAAGCTCCCACCCCGAAGGACCCCTTGTGAGTTATTAAAGTGTTACAAAAGTTGGGTGTCGTCCGCACTGTCTGCCAAGCGACAGCAAAATCCCAGGGGGGTTCCAGGCAGTCACCCAGGGTCTGTGTTCCTTTGGAGTATTGAGACACAGCAGAGACTGTCGTAGCTTTAAGAAATAGGGTTTATTCACCTATTTACGCCTTTGGCCTGCATGGAGGGAGTCCAGATCTTGCAGGACGGTCATTTCAAGAGGGGCTTGTCCTCCACAGCAAGTCCAAGGCATCTTCCCCAGCCAGCAAGCAGCCAACCTGCCAAAGATGGATCCCACCTTCCTCCATCTTCTTCCCAGAACACCTTGCTAAAAACTCTCTGTTATGTACTGAGTTGAATAGGATCCAAACTGCAGCAGTCTGATTGGTCCTAGAACAATAGGATCTAAAATGCAGCAGTCTGATTGGTCCTAGAACAATGCAGCAGTATGATTGGTTGGCAGGAACCACCCAATCCTGCTCCAGATAGAAGTGAATCCACAACCTGATTGGCTTACAGTAGAATTCCAGAATTAGCCAATCATGTGCAGCCCATTGTGTAAATAATGTATATAAAGCAGATACTGTGAGGGGACTTCCATTCATTCCTCCTCACCACTATGAGCTGAATAAAGAGCCTGAAATCACTTTGCGACTCTGAGTATATTCCACTCTCTTTTCATGTCGCTAGAAACACACAGCACTTCGCCTTGGCAACATCTGTCTCCCCAGGCCAAAGGATTCCTCTCAGAAGACCCATCGACCCCTTTTGTCATGCTAACAGATTGGCCAGCCAGGCTCGTTTGCATAAGCCAGACCAGGAATTCCTTGCCGGGCCCAGCTCTGCAGCTTGTACTTTCATCCATATCCCAATTAATCAAAACCATTTATTAATTTCTAGAATTTAGGGGGGTGTCCTCCAGACCCTCCAAGTGTCCCTGTTTTCCAGGGACAGTCCCGGATTTACAGGTTTATGATTTGATCCTGGAATGTCCAGCTTTTCCTTAGGATGTCCCTATTTTCATTGGAGAAATGTTGGAGGGTATGGAGTTATGCAACCACTGAGTAACTAGACAACCTTTTGAAGACATCCGAAGGCAGCCTTGGATAGGGAAGTTTTTAAATGTTTAATGTTTTATTATCTTTTTATATTATGTCGGAAGCCACCCAGAGTGGCTGGGGAGACCCAGTGAGATAGGAGGTGTATAATTATAATTATTATTATTATTATTATTAAAGAGGATGTTGCTATTTTCATTGGAGAAATGTTGGATGGCATGGATGGTATAGCCTATAACAATAGGCTAGGAAGCTGTGCTTTCAGAATATCCCCCCCCCCAACACAGAATTGATGTTTTATACTTTTACCCAGTGCTTTTTCGGGGGGGGGGACGCAGGGGTTCGTATACCCCTAACCATTTTGTGACTCTTTGTACTTTTGTCCATCGGGGTATTTATTTTCCCCGATTTTAACTATAAAATGGTGATTTTCTTGAGTCAAAATGAGAGTATGGTACCCCTAAACTATTTTTTTTAAGAAAAAAAGCTCGGCTTTTACCATTTGGTAGCCAAATAGAAAGCAAGACTTGTTTGTAGAAAGCAAGATTCTAGTCCTTATGAGTGCACCTTTCTCCACCCAGTTTTTCCTGAGCTTTCGCATTTTCTGAGTCTGAGGGTTGAGGGAGACACACTGGCATTCTCACCGGGGGAAGAGCAAATGATATACAGTGGTACCTCAGGTTACATACACTTCAGGTTACATACGCTTCAGGTTACAGACTCCACTAACCCAGAAATGGTGCTTCAGGTTAAGAACTTTGCTTCAGGATGAGAACAGAAACCGTGCTCTGGCGGCGCGGCAGCAGCAGGAGGCCCCATTAGCTAAAGTGGTGCTTCAGGTTAAGAACAGTTTCAGGTTAAGAACGGACCTCTGGAACAAATTAAGTGCTTAACCTGAGGTACCACTGTATAAGGAAAGCCTTGTCGCCAATGAACAGCAATTTTTGTTCCGCGCAACCCACATAAGTAGAGGTGCAGGGGGACCAACGACAAGAGGAGGCAGTTTTAGGCGGGAGGCGCAATTATTTTGTGAACTGAAGTGCGATGCAGAAGATTAAAGAGCATCTCTGAAGCGAATCAATAAGAGAGAAATCTAGGACAACGTATAAGGGCCCTGCGCGGGAGCAACTTTGGTCCGTAAAATATCTTTCCTGCCCTTATGTCCGTGTTTTGTTGCTGTGACCAGCTAAAAGGAAAAGGAGAAGGAGGAGAAAAAGAAAAAGACCTCTGTTCGCCTTTGTCCCTCTGTATGGTTGCTGGGCAACAGGAGCCTAAAAGTGGTCTCATAATGGCTCCAAGATGGCTCACCCCTTTTAAACCTTTGAGGCCAAGAGTCAGGAGCCCCCTGAGCCCTTCGTACTAATACTAAATGCTTTGGTGAGGACGCAGCCTCTCTTGACCCCCTTTGGGGGATGGAAAACAAGGACACACAGCTTTTTTCCTGCCTCAGCCTGCCTCTCCTGCTAGTGTGTACTTTCAGAAGCTTGGCTCTTGGCACTGGAAAAGAACCTGGACAGATCAGGAAAAGCTTCCACCTAGTTCAGGATCCAGTGCCACTGTATTCTGCTCTGGTCAGACCTCACCTGGAGTACTGTGTCCAGTTCTGTGCACCACAGTTCAAGAAGGACACTGACAAACTGGAACGTGTCCAGAGGAGGGCAACCAAAATGGTCAAAGGCCTGGAAATGATGCCTTATGAGGAACGGCTAAGGGAGCTGGGCATGTTTAGCCTGGAGAAGAGGAGGTTAAGGGGTGATATGATAGCCATGTTCAAATATATAAAAGGATGTCACATAGAGGAGGGAGAAAGGTTGTTTTCTGCTGCTCCAGAGAAGCGGACACGGAGCAATGGATCCAAACTACAAGAAAGAAGATTCCACCTAAACATTAGGAAGAACTTCCTGACAGTAAGAGCTGTTCGACAGTGGAATTTTCTGCCAAGGAGTGTGGTGGAGTCTCCTTCTTTGGAGGTCTTTAAGCAGAGGCTTGACAACCATATGTCAGGAGTGCTCTGATGGTGTTTCCTGCTTGGCAGGGGGTTGGACTCGATGGCCCTTGTGGTCTCTTCCAACTCTATGATTCTATGATTCTAAAAGAAGCCAGACAAATGAATATGGGATTCAGGGGTGAACTGCAGGCCCGAGTGTCCCTATTTCCTAGGGACAGTCCCAGGTTTACAGAAGCCGCCTGAGTTTCTTATTTGATCCCGGAGTGTTCCACTTTTCCTTAGAGCGTCCCTGTTTTCATTGTAGAAATGCTGGAGGGTATGGAATAGGACATCCCTACTTTTGTCAGATAAATGTTGGAAGGGATATCTCTTATTTTCATCAGGGAAATGTTGGAGGGCATGGAATACTGCAGGGGTCAGCAAACTTTTTCAGCAAGGGGCTGGTCCACTGTCCCTAAGACCTTGTGGGGGGCAGATTGTATTTGGGGGGGGGAGATATGAATGAATTCCAACGCGGGTGGCGCTGTGGGTTAAACCACAGAGTCTAGGGTTTGCCGATCAGAAGATCGGCGGTTCGAATCCCCACGATGAGGTGAGCTCCCGTTGCTCAGTCCCTACTCCTGCCAACCTAGCAGTCTGAAAGCACATCAAAGTGCAAGTAGATAAATAGGTACCACTCCGGCGGGAAGATAAATGGCGTTTCCGTGCGCTGCTCTGGTTTGCCAGAAGCAGCTTAGTCATGCTGGCCACATGACCCGGAAGCTGTACGCCGGCTCCCTCGGCCAGTAAAGCGAGATGAGCGCCACAACCCCAGAGTCGGCCACGACTGGAACTAATGGCCAGGGGTCCCTTTACCTTTACAAATAACCCAGAGATGCATTTTAAATAAAAGGACACATTCTACTCATGTAAAAACATGCTGATTCCTGGACCGTCCGCAGGCCGGATTTAGAAGGCGATTGGACCGGATCCGGCCCCCGAGCCTTAGCTTGCCTACCCATGGAATAGGGTGTCCCTATTTTCACTGGATAAATATTGGAGGGTATGGAACAGATCCTGGCATTTCCATTGGAAAATAGTTACTGGTAGCAGGACTCTCCTCTGTAGGCCTTTCACATTTGATCATAGAACCAGAGACTTGTAGAGTTGGATGGGACCCCGAGGGTCATCCATCCAACCCCCTGCAATGCAGAAATCTCCGCTAAATCATCCATGACAGATGGCCTGCTTAAAACCTCTGCTTAAAAACCTGCGAAGGAGAGTTCACAACCTCCCAACAGAGAGACTGTTCCCTAAATTATTGGGCAGTGGGACTGCCCTCCCACTACCCACCAGTGCCAATGGGCCTGATTCTGCTTCACATGTGTATTGCAGATGGAGCCTTGGAGCAGAATTGTGGTGATGGGCTGAGATCTGTCTCCCTTCCACATCCCTGTATAGAAGCAACTTCAGACACTTTCTTCTCTCAATATATGCCTGCTTAATCTTTCTTTGAGAGACAAAGGGCTCTCGGAGCTGACATTTCAATATCATGTTTGTTTTGCACTGGGGTGGGTGAGATGCTGCTCCAGGAAGGATATATGGCTACAATGCCATAATAATATTACTTGGGAAGAAGCTGGAGATTCTGCTGCTCTCTCACAACAGCAACCCCCCCCCCCCCAATGATTCAAATCAACTTGTGTAACTTTAATATTGGCGCTTATGGCACCTTCTGTGTGTAGAGGTTTATTGTTAACGCTGATCCTCAAAATAGGTTTCGATGCAAGATGGTTATTGGGTCGCTACCTTTGATTGGCACATAGGTAAACATAATAAAAGCTGCAACAAGGGCGGGGGGGGGGGGAGAAAGAGTTTGCCAAGGTTGTGATCAGCTAGAAAAATGCAAGCTGTGCTGCTGATAGAAGTAGTGTGACTCATGCAACACGCTGGCGATTAATATACACAGAACAATACAGTGGTACCTCGGGTTAAGTACTTAATTTGTTCCGGAGGTCCATACTTAACCTGAAACTGTTCTTAACCTGAAGCACCACTTTAGTTAATGGGGCCTCCTGCTGCTGCCGCGCCACCGGAGCACGATTTCTGTTCTCATCCTGAAGCAAAGTTCTTAACCTGAAGCACTATTACTGGGTTAGCGGAGTCTGTAACTTGAAGCGTTTGTAACCTGAAGCGTATGTAACCCGAGGTACCACTGTAATTATACACACTTTATCAACCTTCTGAGAAAAATACAAAACATTAAACAAAGCCACAAAGACTTGCGAACTACCCAGCCTAAAATGAACTTATAATGTCTGGTTTCAATAGATTTTTCAAATGCTTAACTCAGTCTTTTAGATAAGTTCATGAAGAGACCAACAAAAGGTAAGTTCGGTGATATTCACAATACCGAGAGATGCTAGTAGAGTTGTAAAGGTAAAGGGACCTCTGACCATTAGGTCCAGTTGTGATCAACTCTGGGGTTGCGGTGCTCATCTCGCTTTACTGGCCGAGGGAGCCAGTGTACAGCTTCCAGGTCATGTGGCCAGCATGACTAAGCCGCTTCTGGCGAACCAGAGCAGCACATGGAAACGCCGTTTACCTTCCTGCCAGAGCAGTACCTATTTATCTACTTGCACTTTGATGTGCTTTCGAACTGCTAGGTTGGCAGGAGCAGGGACCGGGCAACAGGAGCTCACCCCGTCGCGGGGATTCGAACCGCCGACCTTCTGATCGGCAAGTCCTAGGCTCAGTGGTTTAGACCACAGCGCCACCCACGTCCCTAGTAGAGTTGTAGATAGATGTTAATAAAGTTGTAGACAATGAAGTTGTAGACGACAGGGTGCCGACATTTTGCACCTGTTTCAGCCTGGCAGTCCAAATAATCTAAAGGCCGCTGTTCGCCCCTGATGGGGCCATTTAACTGGGGCTTGCAGGTAAAACACTCCCAAAATAGTTTTCTGGGCTTCATCAGTGGTCTAATCTCAGATTCTTGATACGTGTATTGATATTCAATCTTATAGAGAATACTCTTTCTTGGCTTAAGCTTAAGAGACTGATTTGCTTGTGATCAGTGCCGTCTTAAACATATCCAGCGCTGTGGTGCGAAGATCCCTCTGGTGCCCCTCCCCCCGTTTCCCAGAGTTGTCAACCTTTTTAAGGGGGGGACCCCAAAGTTGTTGACATTTTTAAGAAAGGCTGCTCCCGCCCTCGCGCTTCTGCCCCATGCTGCTTGCGCACGGCCGGGCATCGGCTCCTGCGGTGGGATCATGGTGTAGGGCTGGGAAGCCGGGCGCGATGGGGGCGCACGGGAGGCAGGCAGGGGTCTCGTCCGGGCAGGGGCAGGCGAAGTGAGCTGGTTCATCCCCGTCGCCACAGCAGAGAAGTGCGCTCACTCAGTCGCAGTCTTGCCGTCCTTGCTTGGGGAGGAGGGGGGGGCGTGACTGTGAGGGGATTGGGCAGGGGAAGGAAACGCGGTTCGTGTGAAGGATTGCAGAGGTGGGGCGGCAGCAGGAGGAGGCAGGATCCGTGCAAGGCGGTGGAGAAGCAGGGGAAGGAGGGAGGGGCGCTGGGGCCAGCAGTTGCAGCGTGTGGCCTTGAGTGCGGGGATCTTTCAGCGTAGAAGAAGAGTTTGGATTTGATATCCCGCTTTATCACTACCCAAAGGAGTCTCAAAGCGGCTAACATTCTCCTTTCCCTTCCTCCCCCACAACAAACACTCTGTGAGGTGAGTGACGCTGAGAGACTTCAGAGAAGTGTGACTAGCCCAAGGTCACTGAAATATACTCGGAGTCGAGTATGGATTTCATGCTCTTTATTCAGCTCATAGTAGTGAGGAATGGAAGTTCCCCCGAAATGTCTGCTTTATATACATTATTTACACAATGGGCCCCACGTGATTGGCTAATTCCGAGATTCTCCTGTAGGCCAATCAGGTTGCGGATTCACTTCCACCTGGAGTTCGATTGGGTGGCTCCTGCGGACCAATCAGACTGCTGCATTCTGGATCCTATTGTTCTAGGACCAATCAGACTGCTGCATTCTGAATCTTATTGTTCTAGGACCAATCAGACTGCTGCAATTTGGATCCTATTCAACTCAGTACATAACAATCACCCAGCAGCTGCATGTGGAGGAGCGGAGATGCGAACCCTCTTCACCAGATTACGAGTCTACCGCTCTTAACCACTATACCACACTGGTTCACTGGTAGAGTGGATGGGGGAAGCAATGGTAGAGTCACGTTTATTATGCGCAGAGCTTGGGATGCAAGCACACGCTACGCAACCGAGGAGGTGGTGTGTCATGGAGCCAGCGGAGAGAGCTCCGGACTGTGGAAAAGCATCCAGAACCTTCCCGCCTCTGACGGGCGCTGGAGGCACGCAGGCACCAAGCCCCCGCTCCGCCTCGCTTACCTCCCCATTCTCCCCTCCCCGGACTCTCCCCGGACTCTCCGCCTGGCGCCCTCCACTGCTTGGGGCCCTGGCTCGCCGCACCACTATGCCCAATGGTAAAGACGTCCCTGGTTGTGATCAAGAGCACACGTCAACTGTGAAAGAAGCCAGTGTGTAGAAAAAGCCAGTGTGTTGTGATGTCTGGGGCTGCAAACACACCCTATACAGTGGTGCCTCGGGTTACATATGCTTCAGGTTACATACGCTTCAGGTTACAGACTCCGCTAACCCAGAAATAGTGCTTCAGGTTAAGAACGTTGCTTCAGGATGAGAACAGAAATTGTGCGGCGGCAGCAGGAGGCCCCATTAGCTAACGTGGTGCTTCAGGTTAAGAACAGTTTCAGGTTAAGTACAGACCTCCGGAACGAATTAAGTACTTAACCAGAGGTACCACTGTATTTAAAGCACCTCCCCTCTGTAGTTTGCTAAGGCAATGGGAGTTGTAGCTTTGTGAGAGATACGCTGCGGTTCTTTCGGAGAAGACTTGCGCTTTAAATGTACAGTCGTACCTTGGTTTCTGAACAGCTTAGTTCACAAACGTTTTGGCTCGCGGATGCCGCAAACCCAGAAGGGACTGCTCCGGTTTGCAAACTATTTTTGGAAGCCGAATGTCTGATGGGGCTTCTGATTGGATCAGAAGCCGTGCCTTGGTTTCCGAACGTTTTGGAAGTCGAATGGACTTCCAGAATGGATTCCTTTCGACTTCCTAGGTACAACTGGACAGTGCAGAAGCAGCCCTGGGTCTCTGAAGCCTCTGCAATGCAAGCAAAGAATAAATACTATTTGGAATCCCACTTTAACATTTAAAGCAATGTTTCCCTAACTGTCCTAGCAGTTTGAAAGCACGTCAAAGTGCAAGTAGATAAATAGGTACCACTCCGGCAGGAAGGTAAACGGCGTTTCCACGTGCTGCTCTGGTTTGCCAGAAGCAGCTTAGTCCTGCTGGCCACAGGACCCGGAAGCTGTACGCCGGCTCCCTCGGCCAATAAAGCGAGAGGAACGCCGCAACCCCAGAGTCGGTCACGACTGGACCTAATGGTCAGGGGTCCCTTTACCTTTACCTTCCCTAACTGTCATTATAGGGACTGAGGAGAGGGGATTCAATTCAGCTTGCATTTAAAGCCAAATTTATCAAATTCGTGCTTTCTGAAACAACGTGAGAGCCAAACGACAGCCGTCCTTCGAAGTTCCTGCTTATCTGAATCTTGCATTGCAGTTGTCCAGCCAGCCAATGTTTACAAAAATGCACATATTAGGATATAATGTGCATAAATAATATACTGCTGAAGAATAACAGGCAAAAATGAGTCAGATTGGGAGAAACTGCTTGCAAAAAAGTGTACGTTAGTTGAAACTGCGTATAAAATGCGCCTATTTGGAGAAATTCGTGCTAAAATGGTGAATAATTTTCATGAGGTTTGTTTGTTTGTTTTGCACATTTCTGCATAAATGTGGAGAACTGAATGTGGAGAACTGATATTGACAGATCCTTCCTCCCTTGCTTCACAGTGAGATTCAGGTCTCCTGCCATTAGCTAAGGAAAACCAAGATGCCTAGCTGCCTGTTCTATTTAAGTGTGTTCTAAGAAAGTCAGTACTAGCACAGTAAAGGAGGCAGCTCAAGCTATAAATCCCATTACACAATTATTTTCATCATTATATTGGTTTCTTGCTTATTTGATGAAGCGGCCTCAAGCCTACAAAAGCTTCTCCCAGAATGTCAGGCGCTACCAGACTCTTGCAGCTTTCATTTTTACTGCAACGGAGTTAATGTGGCTGCTTGTCTGAACATCTGGATACTGGGAAGTTCACAGTGACTTTACACATTCGAATGGGAGAGAGGTGGATGTGCAGAGTTTTAAATGTGTGACTTAGAAGCTGAAGTCACTGCTGAGTGAAGGACCATCAGCTGGAGACAGACAGACAAATAATAAGCAAATACAGATGAGAGCGAGTTTGAGGGAGGGAAGTTGTCATCTGCTATTTTTCCGGAAAAAGAGGTGCCAGAACTCACCATGAGTGCCTATGTTGTTCTCTTAGAATGGCAATAGAGCCCACCTGAGAGGTGTCGGAACAGAGTTCCGGCAAGTTCCGGCTGAAAAAAGCCCTAATTTTAAACTAGACACCTACAATGCAGAACATACACTTTTGGAAATTCAAAATGTTCTCCTCAAAATTTGACCATAAAGACTTGCTGTTTTTAATCTCCCCATTACTAGGGGCACATTTCGACTTTTGGAATAAATGACCCTTCACTCAAATAACTTTTCCCATAGCTGATTTAAGGACAGGTCAAACTTTAAGCCGCATGTTGCTGTCTTACATGGCTTTGGCCCCACATACCTGAAGGAACATCTCCACCTCCATCATTCAGTCTGGAGATCCAACTCTGAGGGCTTTTTGGCATTTCCCTTACTGCAAGAAGTGAGGTTACAGGGAACCAGGCAGAGGGCCTTCTCTGTAGTGGCACCCGCCCTGTGGAACGCCCTCCCACCATATGTCAAGGAAATAAACAGCTACATGATTTTTTTTTTTTTATTTGTATATAATTGTTATTACATTTTTTGTTTTACAATATTAAGTACTCATTTTTACATCCTTAAGATATCAGTGACTTCCCTTCTTCTCTTTCCATTGTTCATTTTACATATCATAAATCCCTACTGTCAGGGAACTGCCATCGGAAGGAAGGGAGGTGGAAGGGATCACACAGGTTGGGAGAGACTCAGCAGCTGAAGAGGGAACCAGTAGGGGGAGAAGAGCTGAGCTGAGGGAAAGTGAGCAGGAGGGATGGCTCCGAGACACTTCCAGCGAAAACAGTGGGGAGGTTTCAGGACCTCCTGTAGGGACACCCACTCCTCGCCGGAAACTGTCACGCAGAGAGTCCAGAAGACGTGTTTCCGTTAAGGAGCTTTTATGTTGGAAGCGATTCCGAAAGCAACCACTGTCGGAATCTGCAAGCGACTGACAGAGCCATGTTTAAGGGGCTCCGTTACAGACAGAGGTTTGCAAACTTGACCAAACTCTGAGGGACTTGGATTTTACGCACAAACAGCTCATCGTCCCATCACAGCATTCCGACAGTCTCTGTGAGCAGTTTGTGCAGGAGAAGGCATCATGAGCAACCCAGCCGGAACCGGAGAAGCAGGAGCTGGAGCGGGTCCAAGCCTGGAGGAAAGGTACCGGGCGTTGGAGGTCCAGCTAGCGCTGCAGACGGCGAGGCTCGAGGAGAGGAGGGCTCAAGATGCAGAGAAGGGGAAAACCACCCCGCTCGCCAGAAAGTTGCCAGAATTGGTGCAGAAGTTTGGGGGGGAGGCCAAGGACTATCATGCCTTTAGGACAGAGATGCAATATGCCCTTAATCTGCAGTTTGATGACTTTCCCGACGAGGAATCGCGGGTGGCTTTTGTGATTGGGCATCTCGAAAAGGGGGCGAAAGACTGGGTGAGGCCCCTGATGGCAACAAACAATGACATCCTGAAGGATACGAGGAAGTTTTTTCGTGCAATGGATTTGATGTTTTCCAGCGATATTGAGCAGGGAGTGGTACGCAGACAGTTAATGGCGTGCAAACAGGGGAGCCGATCTGTGCGTGAGTACTGGACTGAGTTTACCATGTTGATCCATAAATTGGGGTGGGATCTATCGGCGGAACCCATTCAAATGCTCTTTGAAGAAGGGCTTGCTTCGGCGGTAAAGGATGAACTTTCCCGGGCGCCCAGGGCGGAGTCGATGGACCAGCTGACCAAATCAGCGCTGACCATAGGAGCGCGCCAAGAGGCGAGAGCCTTGGAGAGGCGGGAAGGGAAGGGGGAACGTTGGAGGGAGCTTCGCATTCCAGAGATTCCAGAGCCACCGTTCCCGCCGGGAGAGCCGATGGAAATTGGAACAGCGCGCGCGCGCGCAGTTTCAAAGCCCAGTGAAGAGCGGAAGAAGGAGGGAAAGGGCGCCAAGAAATGTTATCTCTGCCAACAGCCAGGTCATTTTGCCAGAGTCTGCCCCCAAAGAAAGGAATGGCAAGGAATGGCGGGAGCTGTTGGGGAGAGGGAGGAAAAGGTACCGGAGCAAGTAAAAGCCAACGCCTGGCTGCCACCGTCGGGGCACAGCAGCCAGGCCAAAGAGCAGTGAAAGTGCCCACGCCGGAACCTCCTAAACCCGCCCTAGTGATAGAGGTGTTACTAGAGCTGCCTAACGGACACCCACTAAAGATAAAGGCGCTATCGGACTCAGGCAGCTCCTGCAATTTCATGAGTAAGGAGTTTGCTGCTGAGCACCAGATACAGACTATCCCTTTAAGTAACCCTTTGCAGGTGACCACGATCGATGGAAGGGAGCTGCTGGGAGGAGAAGTCAGCCAGCAGACCGTCCCAATGATAATGAGGGTAGCAAGACACACTGAGCTAATAGCGTTTAATGTGGCTACCTTGGGAGGAGCTCCCATTATTTTGGGGATGAGCTGGCTAGCGTTACATGATCCGCTAGTGGGCTGGCATCAGAGAGTGGTCTCCTTTGGGTCAGCACATTGTCTAGAACACTGCAAAGAGCGGGAGGCTCAAGGAGGGGCCAGAGCCACTCTAGCAGGGACGGAAGTAACGGAGAAGGGGAAGGTTCCCCAACAATACGCCGACCTGAGCAACGTCTTCAGCGAGAGGCAGGCAGACAAACTACCCCCACATAGGCCCTTTGACTGTCAAATCAATTTACTCCCTGGGGCACAGCTCCCTGTAGGCAAGCTGTACGCCATGTCAGACAGAGAGATGCAGGAGCTAAGGGAGTTCATTGACAAGAACCTGAAGAGAGGGTTCATCAGAGAGTCCAGGGCGGTGGGGGGCAGCCCAGTGTTTTTTGTGGACAAAAAAAACACGGACAAACCCAGGCTTGTAGTGGACTTCAGGGCCTTAAATGCAGTGTCAGAACCAGTGACTTTCCCGATGCCCAGAATTGATGACATTTTGACAAGGGTCAGGAAGGGAAAGATTTTTACTAAACTGGACCTGAGGGGGGCGTACAACCTGATACGAATAAGGAAGGGGGATGAATGGAAAACCACCATGTTCACCCCTTTGGGGGCATTTGAATATTTAGTTATGCCCTTCGGCCTACAAGCAGGCTCCGCGTGCTTTCAATCGTTTATGAACCACGTCCTGGGGCCTTTGCTTTACAAGAATTGTGTGGCCTTCTTAGATGACGTGTTAGTATATTCAGAGACTGAGGAGCAGCATGTAAAAGACGTCAGGGAAGTGTTGGGCAGACTGCAAGCCAATCAGCTGTGGGTGAAGCTAGAGAAGTGTCAGTTTCATGCCAAGGAGGTGGAATTCCTGGGGTACCGCTTGTCGGACAAGGGATTGGTCATGGATCCTGGCAAGGTCCAAGCGGTACTGGAATGGAAAACACCGAAAACAAGGAAGGATGTGCAAAGATTCCTTGGATTTGGAAACTTCTATCGGAAGTTCATCAGAAATTTTGCCCACTTGACGGCTCCCATTACGGACTGTCTCAGCAGTAAGAGGAAATTCGTTTGGACGGCGGAGGCGGAGTGAGCTTTTGAGGAACTGAAAAGGGCGTTCGCTTCGGAAGAACAGCTCCTGCATGTGGATTTACAAAAACCGATGCGAGTGGAGACGGACACATCAGACCGGGCTGTGGGGGCGGTGCTTCTGCAGCCTGGGAAGGAGGAGTCAGAGTGGAGACCGTGTGCCTTTTTTTCGCGAAAGCTGAACAAATCTGAGAGGAACTACACGGTGTATGACCGAGAACTACTTGCCATTCATGAAGCGTTCAGGAGATGGAGGCATTTATTAATTGGGGCACAACATAAGGTGCAAGTGTGCACGGACCACAAGAACTTAGAGTATTGGAGAACGGCACGAGTGCTCAACCAACGGCAAGTGCGATGGGCCCAGGAGTTCTCCAAATTTCACTTTGAAATTTGTTATGTGCCAGGTCCAGAAAATGTTAGGGCGGACGCTCTCTCACGCAAACCTGAATATTTGGAAGGGGAGGGGGGACCCGAAGAGAGACATGTCATCCCAGAGGACCGCTGGGTGTGTGGGGCGGCATTGGTGGGGCAAAGAGAACTGGTAGAGGAAACAGAGAATGATGAATATGCCCAGAATAAGCTCAGAGGTCTTAGGGGTGAGGGAGAGGAACCAGGGGGTTTTGAGGAAAGAAATGGAGCGTTGTATTACAAAGGGGCACTGTATATCCCCGAAGGAGACTTAAGGGGGAGGGTACTCAAGCAGTTGCACGACAGCCCCACGGCGGGGCATTTTGGACAACACAAAACCATGTGGTTGGTCACCAGGGAATTTTGGTGGCCTAAGGTGAGGGAAGATGTACGGGAGTATGTAAGAGGGTGTGAGCAATGCCAGCGAGCCAAAGGGGAGAGGCAGGCGCCGGCGGGGCTATTAGAACCCTTACCAACCCCAGAACGACCTTGGGAGGCAGTGTCGATAGATTTTATGACTGATCTGCCGAAGTCCAAGGGGAAAACAGCCATCATGGTGGTGGTAGACCTACTAACAAAGATGTGCCACTTTGTAGCCTGTTCGCATGCAGTCACGGTGGAAGAGACAGCGAAGTTATTTGTAGAACACATTTTTAGGTTGCACGGAGTGCCATTGAGGGTGGTCTCAGACAGGGGAAAACAATTTACTTCCAGGTTCTGGAGGAAGCTCATGAGCTTACTGCAGGTGGAGGTCAACTTTTCGACTGCCCGGCACCCTGAAACCAACGGGCAGGCGGAAAGAGCAAACGGTGTCCTCCAGCAATACCTGAGGTGTTATGTCAATGACAGAGAGAATGACTGGGTAGAGAAGTTGGCGCTGGCGGAATTTGCCTACAACAATGCAGAGAATGTGTCCACAGGGATGAGCCCCTTCTTGGCTAATTATGGGTGTCATCCCAGGGCATTCCCAGGGGGAGGAGGGGAGAGATGGAGCGTCCCGGCAGCCGAGCATTTTGTAGAAGAAATGGAAGCAATCCATCGTCAGCTCCAACTCAACTTAGAAAGGGCGAAGGAAGAATACAAGAGGCAGGCAGACAAGAACCGAAGGGAAGGTGAAACCATAAGGGTGGGAGATCGGGTGTGGCTGTCAACCCAAGGGTTGCCGTTCAAAGGAGGTTGTAAGAAATTAAGACCCAGGAGGTTGGGTCCCTTTGAGGTCATTCAACAAGTCAACCCAGTGGCTTTCAGGCTCCGGTTACCCAACCACATGAAACTGCACCCAGTATTTCACAGGTCGTTACTGTCACCGTATGAGGGGGGACGAGAAGGGATGTCCACTCGGGGACCGATCATAGAAGAAAGGGAATGCAGCAGCCATGTGGCAGAAATCCTCGACGCCAGGTGGAAGGGGGATCAGGTGGAGTATTTGGTAGCGTGGGAAGGAGAACCGGAGTCAGAAAACACTTGGGTAATGGCAGAAGATATCAATGACGAGGTATTGATAGAAACGTTCCATCAAAGGTTCCCAAGGAAACCTCAGCCTGTGGAGAGGTTCCGGAGGGAATACTTTGGGACCACCGATGAGGAGGAGGAGTTGGAAGGATTCACGGATTCGGAAGGGGAAGGGGAGATGGACTCTGAGGAGGAGGAGTACTTCGAGACCAGGAACCGCAACAGGTGGAGAGAAGTGTTCGAGACATCGGAAGGTGAAGGAAGTTCCTTCCGGGGTTTTGCCTCCTCACCGCCCATAGAGGAGGGGGCGGGAGGGGGTGAAGGGGGCCCTGGAGGGGAGGTGGATGTCAGGGAACTGCCATCGGAAGGAAGGGAGGTGGAAGGGCTCACACAGGTTGGGAGAGACTCAGCAGCTGAAGAGGGAACCAGTAGGGGGAGAAGAGCTGAGCTGAGGGAAAGTGAGCAGGAGGGATGGCTCCGAGACACTTCCAGCGAAAACAGTGGGGAGGTTTCAGGACCTCCTGTAGGGACACCCACTCCTCGCCGGAAACTGTCACGCAGAGAGTCCAGAAGACGTGTTTCCGTTAAGGAGCTTTTATGTTGGAAGCGATTCCGAAAGCAACCACTGTCGGAATCTGCAAGCGACTGACAGAGCCATGTTTAAGGGGCTCCGTTACAGACAGAGGTTTGCAAACTTGACCAAACTCTGAGGGACTTGGATTTTACGCACAAGCAGCTCATCGTCCCATCACACCTACATATTTTACAAAAACCATACCATTCAGTATTCCGTTATTGCATCCATCAAAACTTATTTACACTGTTGAATTTATCTTAATGCTGCCAGGGTTTTCAGCTGTACACAATTATTTCCCATATATTCTAAAAACGTTTTCCAATGTTCTCCAAACATACGTTCTTCTTGTTCTCTTATTCTGTATGTTAAGTCTGCAAGCTGCACATATTCTGTCAACTTAAGTTGCCACTCTTCTTTGGTTGGGACCTCTCTCGTTCTCCATTTTGGGGCTAACGAAACACGGGCCGCAGTAGTGGCATACATAAATAACCTTTTTTGACACCTGGGAATTTCAGTCTGAATTATCCCCAACAGAATGGGCAGCTACATGACTTTTAGAAGACATCTGAAGGCAGCCCTGTCCAGGGAAGTTTCTAATGTTTGATGTCTTGCTGTGTTTTAATTTGCTGGAAGCCTCCCAAAGTGGCCGGGGCATCCCAGTTAGATGGGTAGCTTGTAAATAAATGAATCGTTGTTGTTGTTGTTGTTACTACCACCGCTACTACTACAGCTCACATCATCCTTGGCTTTACTGGCTGGGGCTGATGGGAGTTGGAGTCCAATAGCATATGGAACAACTGATTGGTTCAAAATTGGGAAAGGAGTACAACAAGGCTGTATATTGTCTCCCTGCTTATTTAACTTATATGCAGAATTCATCGTGCGAAAGGCTGGGCTGGATGAATCCCAAGCCGGAATTAAGATTGCCGGAAGAAATATCAACAACCTCAGATATGCAGATGACACAACCTTGATGGCAGAAAGTGAGGAGGAATTAAAGAACCTTTTAATGAGGGTGAAAGAAGAGAGCGCAAAATATGGTCTGAAGCTCAACATCAAAAAAACGAAGATCATGGCCACTGGGCCCATCACCTCCTGGCAAATAGAAGGGGAAGAAATGGAGGCAGTGAGAGATTTTACTTTCTTGCACTCCATGATCACTGCAGATAGTGACAGCAGTCACGAAATTAAAAGACGCCTGCTTCTTGGGAGAAAAGCAATGACAAACCTAGACAGCATCTTAAAAAGCAGAGACATCACCTTGCCAACAAAGGTCCATATAGTTAAAGCTATGGTTTTCCCAGTAGTGATGTATGGAAGTGAGAGCTGGACCATAAAGAAGGCTGATCGCCGAAGAATTGATGCTTTTGAATTACGGTGCTCTTGAGAGTCCTATGGACTGCAAGAAGATCAAACCTATCCATTCTGAAGGAAATCAGCCCTGAGTGCTCACTGGAAGGACAGATCGTGAAGCTGAGGCTCCAATACTTTGGCCACCTCATGAGAAGAGAAGACTCCCTAGAAAAGACCCTGATGTTGGGAAAGATGGAGGGCACAAGGAGAAGGGGACGACAGAGGACGAGATGGTTGGATAGTGTTCTCGGAGCTACCAGCATGAGTTTGACCAAACTGCAGGAGGCAGTGGAAGACAGGAGTGCCTGGCATGCTCTGGTCCATGGGGTCACGAATAGACACGACTAAATGACTAAACAACAACAACAACAGGCACACAGACGACCGAAGGTTCTCCGTCCTTGGCTTAAGCAAATGGAAGAGAAGTGAATGAATGACAACAAAGCCATCAATATCTCCAGCCAGCTCCTCCTCCTCATTGCAAAGGCAGGATTGAAGGGGGCTTTGTCTTGGGGTACTGACGCCTGCCACTCACCCACCCACCATTCTCCATAGAGTCTTGACAGCTCCATTAATCATACAGAGAAGCTTTCTGCATCATTAGCACCACAATATACTCCCCCCCCTCAAAGCTGGCTCGTTGTCAGAGCTTAGGACCAGCATAACACAGCTGCCTCCTCCCTTCTCTCTCATTACGATCTCTACAACCCACTGTGGGTGTCCCCCTTCGCGACACCATTTGTGTCAGGTTCATTCAGCGAAGACACGGTGAGAGAATCGCCTCCCGCTTAGGGATTTCCCTTCCGCCGCATAGATTTCCGAAATCCGAACCTGAACTCCTTCTGGAGGCACTGTTAAGACCCCAATGTTTGGTTCAGCCTTTCAAGATTAGGACCAGGGCAGAGACAGGTGGGGGTGTTTAATCGAGTTGGATTTGAAAAGGTTCAGAGCCTGCCCTGATTCTTGGCTTCCCCCAAACATTGTGGCACCTCAGGCGGACCTGAAAATGGCGTCTCCATCCCTGCCAAAGATGAAGCGGTGAGGGAAGATCTGCCTCAGGAACAAGCAGGGGCAAAAAGTTGACATTGGGATCTGCACGCAGCCTTCCCGCTGCTCCCCGAGTTTGTAGGGCTGGTGGTGGGGGAAGTGCTTTCCCCCACCGCCAGCCCCAAAGAGCAGGTTGGGGCTGGCAGGGGAAGCCTGGTCCCCCCCCCAGCCCCAGGGACCACACATTCGCTCCATAAGACACACAGACATTTCCCTTTAGATTTTAAGAGGGAAAAAGTGCGTCTTATGGAGAGGAAAATACGGTAACTTCAGATCAGAAAGGGTTTTGTTCTCCATTTGGCTGCACCAGGCAGCTCTTGTTCTAACTGCCTGATTTATGGGCCGCAATTAATTGACTTCATTGCTTTCCAATGATGGGAGGTGGACACTTGGAGTATCTCAATAAGCAGCAGTGATGAATGGGGGTCACGCTCCTGAGCACCACTTCTCGGCCTTCGGAAGACCATTTTTGTTGCGCCTTGCCATAATAAAATGTTGAACTCAGTGGGCGGTCAGGATGTGGTTCCTAAATATTCTAGTGCCGAATACTTGCAGCTAGCTCCCTTCTTGGCATCCTCTGTCTTGCTATTGATCTCCAGTGCTTGGTGTGAATAATTATGCCACGCGGCTCACCTCTCTCTCATTTCTGACGCAAGTGACACCCGTTTTCTTGAGTGGCATAAAAAAGGCTGGATACAATATGGGGGATGCTTCACCTCAGTAAAGGACCATTCTGTGCTTATCGTCAAGGGATTTAGGATTCTGATATAACAGTGAGTCAAAAGCTGTGAATACAACTCCCTTTCACAATTCTGTCACAGGAAACAGACCAAAAAATATATATAAATGTTTTGGTGCAAACTAAAGTTGGATGTTCAGATTTAGAGAAGGAAGGAGGAAGAAAGGGGAGACATTTTGTTCAAAGTTTTCAGTAGGTTCTAGGCCAGCCTTCCAATTTTTAACTACAACTTCCATCAGCCCCATCAGCACATAGAATTTCTCTTCCATCTCTACTTGCGACCAGACATGTACAGTGGTACCTCGGGTTACAAACGCTTCAGGTTACATACACTTCAGGTTACAGACTCCGCTAACCCAGAAATATTACCTCGGGTTAAGAACTTTGCTTCAGGATGAGAACAGAAATCATGCAGCGGCGGGGCAGCAGCAGCAGGAGGCCCCATTAGCTAAAGGGGTGCTTCAGGTTAAGAACAGACCTCCAGAACAAATTACCGTATTTTTCGCTCTATAAGACGCACCAGACCACAAGACGCACCTAGTTTTGGGAGGAGGAAAACAAGAAAAAAAATATTCTGAATCTCAGAAGCCAGAACAGCAAGAGGGATTGCTGCTTTCACTGCGCAGCGATCCCTCTTGCTGTTCTGGCTTCTGGGATAGCTGCGCAGCCTGCATTCGCTCCATAAGACACACACACATTTCCCCTTACTTTTTAGGAGGGAAAAAGTGAGTCTTATAGAGCAAAAAATACAGTAAGTTCTTAACCCGAGGTACTACTGTATAGGCTTCCAGAGTAAAGTTATCAGGGAAAATCAGCAGTACAGTGAATGAAAAATACCCTCACATCATATTCAAAATTAGCCAAAGGCTTTTTTTGAAACGAAAGCTTCTATAAGGTAAAGGTAAAGGGACCCCTGACCATTAGGTCCAGTCGTGACCGACTCTGGGGTTGCGGTGCTCATATCGCTTTATTGGCCGAGGGAGCCGGTGTACAGCTTCCGGGTCATGTGGCCAGCATGACAAAACTGCTTCTGGCGAATCAGAGCAGCGCATGGAAACACTGTTTACCTTCCCGCTGGAGTGGTACCTATTTATCTACTTGCACTATGACGTGCTTTCGAACTGCTAGGTTGGCAGGAGCAGGGACCGAGCAACGGGAGCTTACCCTGTCATGGGGATTCGAACCATCGACCTTCTGATCAGCAAGTCCTAGGCTCTGTGGTTTAACCCACAGCGCCACCTGTGAGCATCTATATGTGGGATCTAAAAGCCAGCAATGACTGGCAGTAGTGTAGCATTGGTTGCTGGTGCCCGGGGTGCACTTGTGCACTGCTGTCGCCGCTGGAGCAACCCCACCCCCATTAGAGCAAAGCGGGGTTGTGCTGAGCAGCCTGCCCGCCCGGCCAGCAGACAGAGAGGAGTACCAGGCTGGGGCATGCTGGGGGCACCTGGTTGGTGCCCCCTCAAGAATTGTGTGCCCAGGGCCTCAGCCCTTCTGTACAACACCAAGCTACGCCCCTGATGACTAGGCCTAGTGTGTCCTAGTTCCAAAGGAAAGAAGCCACTGCAGTGGTACCTCAGGTTAAGTACTTAATTTGTTCTGGAGGTCCGTTCTTAACCTGAAGCACCACTTTAGCTAATTGGGCCTCCCGCTGCTGCCGCGCCGCTGGAGCACAATTTCTGTTCTCGTCCTGAAGCAAAGTTCTTAACTCGAGGTACTATTTCTGGGTTAGCGGAGTCTGCAACCTGAAGCATATGTAACCTGAAGCGTCTATAACCCGAGGTACCACTGTACTTTGAAAGTCTTGCTGCTGCTTCCCTCTAGCCCAGGGTTTCCCCGACTGTGGTGCATGAACCACCAGTGGTCCACAAGCTTAATTCTGGTGGTCTGTGGTGTGTCTGTGGATTTGTGGTTGAACAAAGAAGACTGTACATCCACCACATCAAATATTCATATTGGTTTTTAATTGCATTTAATTGCTTCTTTTATTACTTACGTTGCACTTCCTTGTATTACAGTTTGAATTCCATGTACGTACAGTGGAACCTTGCTTTCCGAGCGTCTTGGAAACTGAACATTTCGGAACCCGAATGCCAAAAACCTGGAAGTAATTCCTTCCATTTTTGAATGCTTTTTGGAAGTCAAATGGCTTCCAATGTGCTTTTTTTTCCAATTTCCCCCACTGAGTTTGCCAACTGCCCTTTGTACCTTGGTTGTCAAATGTTTCAGAAGTCGAACAGTCTTCCAGAATGGATTACATTCGACAGCTGAGGTTCCACTGTACTAGATCTAAGAAATAAAATATTCAGTAAAACTGAAGTTGCTCCAACAGGCAGAAAAACCATGAAGAGGTGCATCAAAACCCTCAGCAATTTTCAAATGGTTTGTGGGGGGGGTGCAAGGAGTTTGGGCACCCTCTGCTCCAGCCTAATTTCAAAACGTCATGGCACTTGGTACTGGAAATCAATCTCCACCCCTCCTCCACCAGGAGCTCAGGTTGGCATCTTTGCTGCCCCCTATTTTATCTTCAAAACAACCCTGTGAGGTAAGTTAAGCCAAGAGACAGCGACTGACCCAAAGTTACCCAGTGATCTTCATGGCTGAGTGGAGATTTGAACCCAGGTCTCCGTGCTCTTAGTCCATCAAATGAAACACTGCACCATTTCAACGGTGCTTCCAGACAATTTGTTTATTGAGCATTCATCCTGATTTGTTTGCAGGGAAGTTACACCCTTGTGCAAATTAATTGAAACAAAGCATGCTTTCTATCTTACTCGTAATCCTGTACTCAAAACAAACACGAAAAGTCAGTTGATCCTTATGGTGTCGGAAGCCTGCAGCCAATAGAAGGAATGATGCACTCGCCACAATATATTGAGGTTCTACGAAAGAGAGTTATTCCAGAGCTGGAAAAGAGGTGTCCTGATAGTACTGGGATATTGCAGCAGGATCTAGCTCCCTGTCACATCTAAAGTGGTGAAAGGCCCCCCCCCCCAATATACAATGGGGCCAGTTCCCCTCTCTTCCTCCGAAAGTCCAACATCATCTCCTTTGTCTTGCTGATATTTGGTGCAAGTTGTTCTCTAGGCACCATGTGGAGACTTTCTGAACCTCCTCCCTTTACGCTGATTCATCTCAACTTGTAATTAGACCCTTTATGGTGGCATCATCTGCAAACTTAATCGTTGCAGTGGATGGATCAGATGAAATACAGTCATATGTATACAACAAGTACAGGTAGGGACTCAGCATGCATTCCTGTGTTACACAAGGTTACACAAGGTTACACTTGCCCACACCCTGAGTAAGCACAGCACATCCCTCACTCATCTGGGATGGATTTAGGGATTCTGAAAGAGGCACCATGATTCTGCAACAAGGTCTCAGCACTTTTCTGGTCCAGAAGTCCTGGCTGCGTTGACTTCTGTCCCTCCCACCACCAAATCCATCTTAAGCCGACCGAGTGCCAGAGCTACACAGGGGGGAAAGTATGATTCCCTACCCACCAACAGTGGTAGGAGCCGGTCGTTAACTGGCAAGTGAAGAGTGATTTTCCATCAATCAAGAAGCCTCTCATCTAATTAAGTATCGGTCTTCCCATCCTTTGATTAAAGATGATCCTGGAAATAATTCTTCCCACCTCCCTTAGCTCTGATGAAACTGTTAATTAGGGTGGCTTTTTAATTTTTTTTAAGGCAAATGCTGGCAGATGGCCCTGTCATTTAAGAAAACTGGTTCAAGACCTGCCACGCTAGGGGTTAATATCTCAAAAGACAGGGTTGGAGGTGTGTGTTAAATGTATGCTGTGCATACACATCCCTCCTTGCTGATTGCTGGACGTGTTGGATACAACTCTAAATGGGAATTGGGAGTCCATGGGTTGTGCTGAAGGGCATTATGGCGATATCTATCCAGCAGGCAGAGTCTGATAATGGACCGCTATGGTTTGGTCTGCATGGTTAAAAGCTGCCAATAGGTCTATCTTCTATGGCTCTGATCCTTCTGACACAGTGACGTAGCATGGGGTGGTTGCTCCAGACACAAAATTGCTAGGGGTGCAAAATTTCTACACCTGGTGCTGCCTCAATACGGCTCTGCACTTCCATCACTGGGCTCCGTTGAAAACGGCTTCTCCATGTGAACCAGGAAGCGACCTCTCCAGACCCGGAAGTGATCTCTCCAGACGACGGAACCGCTCTTCTTTTCTTATCTCTGCGGCTGTGATCTCCTGCGTGGCACAGATGCCGTTAGGGCTAGGCAGTTGAATGTGAATGTGTACTCTGCCTTGGGCACTGGCAACCCGCGCTACGCCACTGTTCTGACAAGCCGTTCATTCCACCCGCCATCAATCCTGTGGTCCTGAATCCCATAGGTTGGAAGTTTGCCTTCGCCTCGCCATTCACCTGTTGCCCTGAGATCAATTGATCTCACACACAAACAAACAAATCCCGCCGCAGCCAACCAAAGACAATCAACATACACCCTCGGCCACCCCAAACTCTCTCACCACCAAGGAAATATAACAAGTGAGTAGAAACAGAACCTCTCCAAGTGACGCTGGCACAAAACCCCCACAAATACACTAAGTAAAAGAACATAAGCTTTACTACCACCACCCCTCTCTCCCGTCTCCCCCACTCTTTTCTTCCCAACCCTATACAGTGGTACCTCGGGTTAAGTACTTAATTCGTTCCGGAGGTCCGTTCTTAACCTGAAACTGTTCTTAACCTGAAGCACCACTTTAGCTAATGGGGCCTCCTGCTGCTGCCGCGCCGCCAGAGCACGATTTCTGTTCTTATCCTGAAGCAAAGTTCTTAACCTGAAGCACTATTTCTGGGTTAGCGGAGTGTGTTACTTGAAGCGTATGTAACCTGAAGTGTATGTAACCCAAGGTACCACTGTACTGAATATAACACCAATGTCTCATAACAAATGTAACTGACCTGTAGAAAACGCAACCTGAAGAAAGAGACGATGCATGTTCTTTTGTAAATGAGGAAAATCATATATATATATATATATACACACACACACACACACACACACACACAGAGGGACAGGGGTGGCGCTGTGGGTTAAACCACAGAGCCTAGGACTTGCCGATCAGAAGGTCAGTGGTTTGAATCCCCATGACGGGGTGAGCTCCCGTTGCTCGGTCCCTGCTCCTGCCAACCTAGCAGTTCCAAAGCACGTCAAAGTGCAAGTAGATAAATAGGTACCGCTCCGGCGGGAAGGTAAACGGTGTTTCCGTGCGCTGCTCTGGTTCGCCAGAAGCGGCTTAGTCATGCTGGCCACATGACCCGGAAGCTGTAGGCCAGCTCCCTTGGCCAATAAAGCGAGATGAGCACTGCAACCCCAGAGTTGGCCACGACTGGACCTAATGGTCAGGGGTCCCTTTACCTTTACCTTATATATAAACAAGCTGTTCTTCACTCTGTCGGTTCCATGCCAGAAGTTATAAACCACGACCATGTCCCTCCAGCTCCTCTTCCTCCTCACATATCTTCCTTACAAGCTAACCCTCCCTCCCCCCGCAAGTACCCCACTTGCTTCAGACAAGTCTTCCATTGTAAGGATAGTTATCAATACCTTGATGATGTTACTTTCTCTTTTCAGGGACTTGGCTACGTGCCGGTGGGCTAAACGGAACCATAAACTCTATTCTAAATTGGGGGAGGGGGGAGCAACAGATAGTCAGGCAATCTCCCTCAATAATATTATTGCCTTAACCTCGTCGCCGTTGGGAGAGTGGCTGAAATAATGTACAGTGGTACCTCGGGTTAAGTACTTAATTCGTTCCGGAGGTCCATTCTTAACCTGAAACTGTGCTTAACCTGAAGCACCACTTTAGCTAATGGGGCCTCCTGCTGCCGCTGCGCCGCCGGAGCACGATTTCTGTTCTCACCCTGAAGCAAAGTTCTTAACCTGAAGCACTATTTCTGGGTTAGCGGAGTCTGTAACCTGAAGCGTATGTAACCCGAGGTACCACTGTGCGTGGTTGCACTCTGGTGGCAAGGAAGCCCTTCTTTAAGACCCAGTGTTATTAAATGAGTTTTTATTAAATGTCAAAACTAGGTTTGCCCACTACCAAGTTCAGTACTGTATCTGAGAGACAAGGCTGCCAGACTCCCCCACCCCCACCCCCACCCCTTACTCTTTTTTTGGGTGGCTGATCTCCAGCTCCTAATGCATCAAACGAGAAGGACCAAGGCTGAAGCCCTTCATCAGCCAAAACCGAATCAAAGGGTCTGCATGGAACTTGTGCTCCAAGAAGCTAGGAGGCAGGCACCCAGCAACGAGGCTGCTTTCTGATGTAACGGCCAGTTCCCTGTTTTGTTTTGGTGTTTTTTTTTCTAGCTCCAAAGCTGCTTCCCCTGTAGGGTGGCTGGCTCATGCCTTTGGCCGGCTTACCCCCACCTCCTGCCGGCGTTCCAGACCTCTGACAGTGGAAGAAAAGGGTCGGCTTGGGGTTCCCGCTGTCTAAGTCTCCATAACTCGATGCAGCTCACACACAGACGCCTGCTGATGGGCTGGAAAAATGTGTATCGATCGGTTGGACTTTGCAGACGGGTTTGATCAAGGAAAAGAGCGTGCAAGTTGTGTGTGTGCGTGTGTGTGTGCTTGTATCGGTGCGTGTGCATGCAGTATGCCTCGTCCCTACCCCCCACGCTACGGACAGCACAGAGAGTTGGCCTGCCTTGCCTCCTCCTAAGCATTCTGAGAAAGCAAGCATCTCTTTAATGGAATCCTGTACCAGGAGGGTCTGCGACAAAGTTTTGCAGTGTATTTCCCGCCCCCAAGAATGCTTTTGCTCAGGGATCCGGCCAACCAGCCTGGAATTGGAGTCTGGTAGGGCCGTTCTGGCCCGGGGAAGGGAACAGCGGGGTGGGAGTGGTTAAGGAAAGGGAAAATATGGCCCTCTTGCAGGCTTCCAATCCCAAACATGAGCATTTTATGTATAGCAAGGGAAATGGGGTAGCTTTGGGGAGCAGGAAAGGGGAAAGCATTCTCTCCCTGTTCATTCCTCCTGCAACATTCCCATATAGCACAGCTGGGGGTATATTTGTGTGTGTGTGTATGAACAGTGTGTATGGGACGCGGGTGGCGCTGTGGGTTAAACCACAGAGCCTAGGACTTGCCGATCAGAAGGTTGGTGGTTCGAATCCCCGCGACAGGGTGAGCTCCCGTTGCTCGGTCCCTGCTCCTGCCAACCTAGCAGTTCGGAAGCACGTCCAAGTGCAAGTAGATAAATAGGTACCACTCCGGCGGGAAGGTAAACGGCGTTTCCGTGCGCTGCTCTGGTTCGCCAGAAGCAGCTTAGTCATGCCGGCCACATAACCCAGAAGCTGTACGCTGGCTCCCTCGGCCAATAAAGCGAGATGAGCGCCGCAACCCCAGAGTCGGTCACAACTGGACCTAATCGGCAGGGGTCCCTTTACCTTTATGAACAGTTATGAAATCATTGAGTTGGAAGGGACCCGGTGCAGGGAGCTGGACTAGATTACGTTCAATGATTTTATGATTCTAACAAAAGCACTCTCTGTTCACGGAGGCAACAAGCTTCTCTGGACATGGCTGTCACTTTATACCAGGTGTTGGCGGAAACTTTGGCCCTCCAGATGTTGCCCAACCACAGCTCCTGACGTCCCTGGCCATTCACCGTGCTTGCAAGGGCTGGTGGGAGTTGTAGTTCAGTGGCATCTGGAATGTGCAAGGTTCCTAAGCTCCTGCTTTGCGCTTTTCCAGGCATGTGATCTCAAACGAGTTTTCAAGTGCCAAGAGACCTGCGGAGAAAAAGTTTCTGTATCATGTTTATCTTGCCTGTGGCTGGATAATAGATCATCTTACCCTGATTATCTACATCTCGAAATCAATCTCTGCCCAACTCCCAAGCCGATCTGTCATTCCTGACGGGCCGCTTTTGTCCAGTCACTGTGCTTCCTCCACTGGCATCAATTTATCTCAAAGAGCAAATTTGTTCTGTTTATTTGCATTAGATGTCCAGTCCGTGCCTGTTTTTCCCACTTCAAGCTTCTGTCCTGTCCACCCTCCCGAAAGCCAACCAGTTTGGGATGCAGACACCTTCCGTTACAAATCAATACCCTCCAACATTTCTCTGATGAAAACAGGGACAGCCTATTCCACAACAACAACAACAACAACAACAACAACAACTTTATTTAATAATTATACCCCACCCATCTGACTGGGTTGCCCCTGCCACTCTTAGTGGCTTCCAATATACAGTGGTACCTCGGGTTACATATGCTTCAGGTTACATACGCTTCAGGTTACAGACTCCGCTAACCTGGAAATAGTACCTCAGGTTAAGAACTTTGCTTCAGGATGAGAACAGAAATCGTGTGGCGGCGGACGGAGGCCCCATTAGCTAAAGTGGTATCTAAGGTTAAGAACTGTTTCAGGTTAAGAACGGACCTCCAGAACGAATTAAGTACTTAACCCAAGATACCACTGTATATAAAACATAATAAAACATTATTATTATTTTTTTTAAAAAACCTTCCCCATACAGGGCTGCCTTCAGATGGTTCAGGAGTCAGATAACTGCCAGGGGTCAGCAAACTTTTTCAGCAGGGGGCTGGTCGACTGTCCCTCAGACCTTGTGGGGGGCCGGACTATATTTTGAAAGAAGAAGAAAAAAGAACAAATTCCTATCCCTATGCCCCACAAATAACCCAGAGATGCATTTTAAATAAAAGGACACATTCTACTCATGTAAAAACACGCTGATTCCCAGACCGTCCATGGGCCGGATTTAGAAGGTGATTGGGTCGGATCCGGCCCCCAAGCCTTAATTTGCCTACCCATGGATAACTCCATGCACTCCAACATCTCTCTAATGAAAATAGGGACATTCTACCATATCCTCCAACATTTCTCTGATGAAAATAGGGATGTCCTAAGTAAATGTGGGACATTCTGGGATCAAATCAGAAACCAGGGCAGCTTCCGTAAAACTGGGGCTGTCCCTGGAAAATACGGAGACTTGGAGGGTCTGCAAATCTGCAATGGTGGCCCAATCCCAGAAGGCAACATACTGAGGGATTCATGAAACATGTTTTGCTAGATAGGCACACGATAGGAGCTGAAGCTCAGAGTTTTCCTGTGAGTTTGCTAGAGAGGGACATCCTCTTTTTATGTCACTTTCCACCAAGCCAGAAATGTGAAAACATCTGCTCCAATGCTCAGACACCATGTTAACCTAGAGACTAAAGTACATCTTTGCAACCAAATTGCCATTTTAAGCCTGCCTGAACAAAGCTGCTGTATCTGTTACTCATCAGCAAGTATTCTGAGTGAGTAAATGTTATTTTTACCTCCTGCAAGATCGTTTGTGTGATTATCGTTTTAAGGGAGAGAAAAGTCCAGGAGAATCCAGTCTGCCTTAAAGCACCCTGGATTTTGTTGTTTAGTCGTGTCCAAATCTTCGTGACCCCATGGACCAGAGCACGCCAGGCACTCCTGTCTTCCACTACCTCCCAAAGTTTGGTCAAACTCATGTTTGCAGCTTCGAGAACACTGTCCAACCATCTTGTCCTCTGTCGTCTCCTTCTCCTTGTGCCCTCAATCTTTCCCAACATCAGGGTCTTTTCCAGGGAGACTTCTCTTCTTATGCGGTGGCCAAAATATGGAACCTCAGCTTCAGGATCTGGAATTATAGTGGTACCTCGGGTTAAGAACTTAATTCTTTCTGGAGGTCTGTTCTTAACCTGAAACTGTTCTTAACCTGAGGTACCACTTTAGCTAATGGGGCCTCCTGCTGCCACCGCCGTACGATTTCTGTTCTCATCCTGAAGCAAAGTTCTTAACCTGAGGTACTATTTCTGGGTTAGCGGAGTCTGTAACCTGAAGCATCTGTAACCCGAGGTACCACTGTACTTAAACTAAAAGGCTAAAAGGAGCCTAGCTAAGCTTCCCTTTTAAGCTGCAAAAGGACGGTACCCTGCTGAACTAAAAAAACACACGGAAGGAAGGATAATACCTAATAAATACATTCCCTCTTAGCAACTATTCACATCCCAACATTTTGAACCCAAACATGAAATTGGGGGGGCTGTTTCTTAATGATTCCTCATATATTCACATGGTGGTAGTGCTCCTGTTGTGCCCTACTTTGGATCAGGCCATGACCCACGACTGGATCCTGACCCAGCAGTTGAAGACCACTGGATTAAGCAGAGAGCTCTAAGTTAGGTCCCTCAGAGTTGGCACTAAACCAGGGGTCAGCAAACTTCTTCAGCAGGGGGCCGGTCCACTGTCCCTCAGACCCTGTGGGGGGCCGGACTATATTTTGAAAGAAAATAATAATAATGGACGAATTCCTATGCCCCACAAATAACCCAGAGATGCATTTAAAATAAAAGCACACATTCTACTCATGTAAAAAAACCAGGCAGGCCCCACAAATAACCCAGAGATGGATTTTAAATAAAAGGACACATTCTAATTATGTAAAAACACGCTGATTTCTGGGCCGTCCATGGGCCAGATTTAGAAGGCGATTGGGCAGGATCCAGCCCCCGGGCCTTAGTTTGCCTACCCATGCACTAAACCCTCCCCTCCAGCACACGAAAGCATATTTTTTCAGTGCAGAAAAGCTGAGCACACCAGCTTATGGAAGAGATTGGATACCTCCTTGTATCACCCAAGACATCGGTGGTGACAGGGAATGCTTTGTGCGGGACATTTGGGTGTTCGGAGCCAACCTGGAGCCTGGGGTGCTGTCAGTTTAGGCGCCCGGCGGCTGCGAAGATTCCCCCAACCGTAGCTGACAGCATCATCTTGGGACACAAGAGCGTCTTGTCTCCATGACACAGCAGCATGGCGTCTGCTGCATCAGATCAGCGTTAAAAGCCGCAGAGAGTTCCGGGATGGGTGATCTGGGCTGGCAGAGATTAAAGGAAGCTCCAGTGATGCACAAATACAGGAGGCTGTGGATACCTGGAGGAGGAGGAGGAGGAGGAGGAGGAGGAGGAGGAAGAAGAAGAAGAAGAAGAAGAAGAAGAAGAAGAAAGGGCAGCCAATGTCAACGAGAGGCAGCTTTGACCACACCTCTGCCATTGTGTAATCTTTAGGGTTGCGTGGTGAGTTCCCAACTCACCCCCCCCCGGTGGAAATAATGACACATGACACAATTTTTAAGGTTAATGGGCTGAAAAAGGCCAGAACTTTATTGGTTACAGGTGAAGAACAGTATTGGCTTAGGCCTTGGTCCTAAACAACTATATACAACTCCAGCCCGTCTGCTTGAAGTCTGGGAAGGGTTAACCACCAGTAGGGGGAGTCCTGCTGATGCACATCAACTAGGAACTCCTCCGGGGGTCACCGCTATGGGGGCGTGCCTTGGGCTCTAACCTCCTTAGGCTTCAGACAGGGCCACGCCCCCTGAATCCATTAACGGACTACCCTTCAATATGTGGGGCAGGTGATGGCGCTACCTCCCCTCTTCCATGTACAGAACTATACCAATGCCTAACTGCTAATACCCAGAAAGTTGTGACGAGTTGCTACGAGGTAGGTGAAAACCAAGTGGCTGGTGCCTATTTGCCAAGTGGAAAAATTCCTACCAGACCCCTCAACTGCGACCAGCCAAGGTCCATAGCAAGGTCAAGGAACGAAAACCTAATAGGGCGGGAGGGTGGGGAAAAACAGGAACAGCTGGCTGGCGGCAAAGAGGGAGATCCCTGGCCGCATCCTGCCTTAAATAGGGCAGGCCACGCCCCCTGAGCCAGCCGATTGGCCGGCCTGGGAATGACGTGGCTGGGAATTCCCCCCCCCCCATTGCTCGGGGCTGGCTCCGCCCACTGCACATGTGGAGGGGCCATGAAGCCCGCAACCCCACCTCCTCCTTAGGCGGAAGTGGCTTTGCGACCTGATTTGCTTTAGCACCCATTGGTATTAAGAAGGTGGTTTTGCACTAGGATGGGCTGGCCAAGCTCAGGAACTAATTTTGGGTGCTGGGACTTCAGCACGATCAAGTAACCTCCTTTGATCCCCACCAAGCGACCACAGCCTTTTTTTAACCAGGAGGTGCATTTCATAACACACATCTGGTATTAGAGTGCATTCTCGCTGGCATCCGTCCATCCTCAAGAGCTCCGGGGGCGAAGTCAAACTGCTGTTTTAGCAGCACTGAACCGACTTCCCCTGGGCGGGAGCCTGGGCAGTGTGTCTGGAGATTCTGGGCTGCCCAGACGACAAGACCCCCTCTTGACCCCGGTGATGTGGTCCAAACGAAAGCAGAGCAATATGTTTGGCACCAGCTTGGCTGCAGGAATTGGTGCGCGACTGGACTTAACTGTCAGGGGTCCTTTACCTTTTACCCTTAAGTAAAAGCAGAATGAAATCAAAAACCGGGATGGCTTCTGTAAACCTGGGAATGTCCCTGGAAAATAGGGATACTTGGAAGGTCTGCATTATTATTATTTACTGAATTTATATACCACCAAAACCTGGAGGTCTCAGGGTGGTTCACAGAATAAAATCTAGATATAAAACCACAAAATACATAATAAAAATAAAAACAACAACCCAATAGGCCCCCCCCCCAACAAAACATATTTTAAAAGGGCGTAGGATGTAAATCGGATCAACCATAGGCCTAAAGGTGTATAATGAAGGCTCCAGGTTAACTTCCCTGGGGAGAGCATTCCACAGACGGGGAGCCAGTGCAGAGAAGGCCCCGTTTTCGTGTTGCCACCCTCCAGACCTCTTCAGGAGGAGACACACAAAGAAGGGCCTCAGAAGATGATCTCAGGGTCCGGGCAGGTTCATATGGAAAGAGGCGGTCCTTGAGGTATTGCAGTCCTGAGCATTTATCAGGGTTCCAGGACGCAACCCAGACAGGCAAAATTGCTCATGGTGGACAGAACAGGTCTGGAGACGGGTTGGGAGAGGGCATTTGCAGGTGAAGAAGAGGAGGTGAAGCCCGGGCAGAATCGTAAGAGCCGGACAGAGAGGCTTGGAGGTTGCCTTTGGCCTCCAAGCCAGAGGTTCCGCCTCCCTAACCTACGCCATTGGTCTCTGGCAGTGGCGTAGCATGGGTTGTCAGCACCCGGGGCAAGGCAAGTAATTTGCGCCCCCTAACCCGTGGATTTGCGCCCCCTAACCCATGGATTTGCGCCCCCTAACCTGTGGATTTGCGCCCCCTAACCCTAACCCCCAAATGTTGCGCCCGGTGCGGCCGGCCCCCCCTGCACCCCCCACGCTATGCCACTGGTCTCTGGAAATCCTTCCCTGTGAAGACATCTTTCCATCTTATACCTACTGGTTGAGGTACACTGTGGCCAGCACAGCACAAGTGTGTAAGTGGAGGTGGGGGGTTACTTTTGATCCCTTCTGACGTTCTGGTGCAACAAGAGAGGCTTGTCAGAGCCGCCGCTGCAAGCGGGAAAGATTAAATTATCGAACAACTAAAAACTTGAGTCTTCTTCTTTGCCTCATTAATTTCCCGGGAACTATTAGCTGTCAGCGGCCAGTGGACCTTACATTCAAATTACGGAGCCTGAATTGCTAATTTCTCATAATCCATCAGCGTGCTGATGTCCCCGGCTAATATTAGCAGCGCCGGTTTCCCCCCGTACGGCGGGGGGGTGGGGGTGGCAATGGCTTCCTGGCCTGAAACAGGAAAGACTGCTCTGAGGCAAGAGAAAGATCGCCCTACAAAATCAGGAATTGGGGCGCAAGCTTCATTTACTGGGGTTCCATGGGTGTGGTGGTAACATGGCACCAGAGAAGTCCTGCCCCATGGGATTTCGCTGCCCGAGATGGCTGCTCCAGTCCGCCTCAAGGGAGGGCCGGCCCTGTGTTCAGGATCTGCTTTATGTTGCCAGAGCCTCTAAGCAAGGCATGGGGAACCTGTGACCCTTCAGATATTGCTGGACTCCAGCTCCCATCAGCCCCAGCCAGCATTGCCAATGGTTAGGGACAGGGATGGATGAATATGTCAGTTTCCATTTCTCTCATTGTTCCAGTCCTAAATTCAGTTCTTCACATTTCAACATTAGTATTATTTTTTTAGGAGGGGGGAAATCCTGATGGAAGTTCATTGGTGGTTTTATGTGAGTTGCTTTGAATATACAGTGGTACCTCGGGTTAAGTACTTAATTCGTTCCGGAGGTCCGTTCTTAACCTGAAACTATTCTTAACCTGAAGCACCACATTAGCTAATGGGGCTTCCTGCTGCCGGAGCACAGTTTCTGTTCTCATCCTGAAGCAAAGTTCTTAACCCGAGGTACTATTTCTGGGTTAGTGGAGTCTGTAAGTCTGGCTGTTGAATCCTATTTCAATACTGGCAATGTAACTTGAAGCGTATGTAACCCACTGTACACATTTTGTATGCAATTTCCCCTAATATACCCATTTTTCTTTGTTATTTTAACTACTACTACTACTACTACTACTACTACTTATTATTATTTATACTCCGCCCATCTGGCTGGGTTTTCCCAGACATTCTGGGCGGCTCCCAACAGAATATTAAAAACACAATTAAACATCAAACATTTAAAACTTCCCTAAACAGGGCTGCCTTCAGATGTCTTCCAAAAGTCAGATAGTTGTTTATTTCCTTGACATCTGATAGGAGGGCGTTCCACAGGGCGGGCGCCACTACCGAGAAGGCCTCTCTGCTTGGTTCCCTGTAACCCAACTTCTCGCAATGCGGGAACCGCCAGAAGGCCCTTGGAGCTGGACCTCAGTGTCCGGGCTGAACGATGGGGGTGGAGACGCTCCTTCAGGTATACTGAATATATATACTAATATATATGCATTTATTGCATTTCCCCCGCATACAGTATGCATTTTCATGCTTTGGGAGTAAATCTGGAGAATTGTGAATTTCAAAAGACAGCTGAGAGTCAGTTCGCTTATTGTTTCTGAAAGTGCATATCAGATAAGTGCACTTTTAAATATGAACTAAGTTAAATTTATTTCCCCAACCCCTACCATTATTAGAGATAATGGTAGCAATACTCTGGCAACATCTGACAAGTAGCAGGATTTCCTGCCCCTGGTCTAAGCATTGAGTAACAGCCTGCAACTGAGAGTATATGAGCTTGTACGCAGTATTAGAGAGAGGCAACAGCAGTGGCTTTTGCCTTAGCAGCTGTGCTTTAATTAAAACAACTGCAGAAAACTCAGAAAGAGACAAAAAGAGTGTCACAGCTGCTTAACTAAACACCAATCTCAAAAGATCCACAAAGACCAAAATATCCTTCCTTGTCAAGCTCTGCGGTGAGTAACAGTTGAACCACACGCTGCATCGCAAGGGAAGGAGGCATGGCTGGCTGTTGAAGTGAGAGCTACCAAACAAATCCAAGCAAAAAATCTAAGGATCTGGTTTTATTTTTAGACCATTTCCTGATGTGTTTCAAGAATGCGGCTCTTTTTCAATTACCCCCAAATATGCATGCAAATGGGTAATATATTGTGCAGACTAGACAATATGAAACCAAGATGTTCATATTTTTATTATTGTTAAAATATTTGTTGTTGTTTAGTCGTTTAGTCGTGTCCGACTCTTCGTAACCCCATGGACCAGAGCACGCCAGGCACTCCTGTCTTCCACTGCCTCCCACAGTTTGGTCAAACTCATGCTGGTAGCTTCGAGAACACTGTCCAAACATCTTGTCCTCTGTCGTCCCTTTCTCCTTGTGCCCTCAATCTTTTCCAACATCAGGGTCTTTTCCAGGGAGTCTTCTCTTCTCATGAGGTGGCCAAAGTATCGGAGCCTCAGCTTCAGGACCTGTCCTTCCAGTGAGCACTCAGGGCTGATTTCCTTAAGAATGGATAGGTTTGGTCTTCTTGCAGTCCATGGGACTCTCAAGAGCACCATAATTCAAAAGCATCAATTCTTTGGCGACCAGCCTTCTTTATGGTCCAGCTCTCACTTCCATACATTACTACTGGGAAAACAATATACCCCAATTTTAACCACATCTGGGTATCAAATTGGCTTTAAAAAGAAACAAACATGCAATATGCAAAATGTTAAACCTACATTGAAACATTGCTGAATGAAACATTAGAATGTTCATGGTGCAAAGTCCTTCTGCAAGAAAAAAAATTAGCCTGGTATTTGGAACTTAGCAGGGATGGTGCCTAGTGGATTTCTAATGGGAGGGAGTTGCATTGAGTTGGACCCTCCACATTGACACATGACTCATACTTCTTGTCCACGGGAGACCACAAACAGTGCAATTTATATCTTTATAAGTATCCCCTCTAGGATAAAGGGGTTTATTTTAATAATTACCCAGTTGATCTTTTTGCCATCAGGTTCAACTGGGTCTTCATGGTAAATACAAAGTTTCTGCACAGCAGAACTCTTCTCTTTTACAACAATGCTTTTCCTTGGCAGGAGATGCCTCAACACATTTAATCATAAAGAAACCAACATCAGCACACTTTTAGGCATAACTACCCAGACTGTTATCTAAACTGTTACGACTAAAGTTTTAAGTAAAGTAAGACTCAGCTGTTGAGAAGTATGAATAAATAATTCACCTTTCCTTTTGCTACACTCTCCAAAAAGAATTGCGCATCCTTGGTTGAGAGATGGAAGAGAAGCCCTGAGTTCAAATTCTACCATCTGCCAAGTTCTTGAGATGATCTTCAGCAAGCAGTTCTCTCTCACACACCCCATTATCTGAGAAATGTAGAGTGTTGCGCTGACCTACCTTTCAGGGGTCGTTGTAAGCACTGGTAGAGAATAATATGCGAGACATGCGCTGAACGTTCAAAAATACGATATATCGGAATGGCTGACGTTTTCTTTAGCTTGGGTTGTTTCCTCACCTGTTCACCATCCCACTATTTCCTTTTGTTGTTCGAAACTTCACATCTTTTCTGCACTTCTTCTTGACCTTTGACGTGCTGTGCACAAAGACACATAAATAAACCAGGAAGCAGAAATATGTTTGCAGCTTCCCTGTAAAAGGAAAACAAAGGAGTGGGGAGCTGTATGTGGAAATGGGTGTGGGTAAAGGTAAAGGTAAAGGTAAAGGTAAAGGTACCCCTGCCCATACAGGCCAGTCTTGACAGACTCTAGGGTTGTGCGCTCATCTCACTCTAGAGGCCGGGAGCCAGCGCTGTCCGCAGACGCTTCCGGGTCACGTGGCCAGCGTGACAAGCTGCATCTGGCGAGCCAGCGCAGCACACGGAACACCGTTTACCTTCCCGCTGGTAAGCGGTCCCTATTTATCTACTTGCACCCGGGGGTGCTTTCGAACTGCTAGGTTGGCAGGCGCTGGGACCGAACGACGGGAGCGCACCCCGCCGCGGGGATTCGAATCGCCGACCATGCTATCGGCAAGTCCTAGGCACTGAGGTTTTACCCACAGCGCCACCCGCGTCCCTTATGGGTGTGAGTAGACAAGCACAAAACCATCCTTCCGCAGCACCACAAATCCAACTCAATGGTGTAACACTGGAAAATGTCGATCACTTTTCCTACCTACACTTTCCACAAGGGCTGAAATTGATGCTGAAATCCAGCATCGCCTGAGCTTTGCAAATGCGGCTTTCTCCCGATTGAAGTGCAGAGTGTTTGAGGACCGGGACATTCGCAGGGAAACCAAAATGCTTGTTCACAAAGCTATTGTACTACCAACCTTACTGTATGCTTGTGAAACGTGGACCACTTATAAACACCATCTCCAACTCCTCCCACATCACTTGGGAGCACAGGCAAACTAATGCTAGTGTACTAGGAGAAGCAAAGATCATCAGTGTCGAAGCGAGGATCAGCTTTGTTGGACTGGTCATGTCGTGCGGATGCCTGATTATTGTCTTCCAAAGCAACTACTCTATTCCGAACCTAAAAATGGAAAGCGTAATGCCAGTGGTCAACAAAAGAGGTTTAAAGACTCTCTCGAGGCAAATCTAAAAAAATGTAGTATAAACACCGACAACTGGGAAACACTGGCCTGCGAGCGCTCCAATTGGAGATCAGCCTTTACCAAAGGTTTCATGGGCTTTGAAGATGCTCAAACTCAGGACAAAAGGAAGAAATGTGCTAAAAGGAAGGCACACCTAGAAACCTATGTCCCCACTGTGGAAGGAGGTGTGGATCCAGAATTGGCCTCCATAGTCACTTATGGACCCACTGTTAAAACCGGGTTTATGGAAGACAATCTTACTCGGCCATGAGTGATCACCAAAGAAGAAGAAGAAGAAGACTGAGGGACATTTCTTCGAACAGCCAGGGCTCATGTCTAGGGCTCCGTCTGCACTATATATTTAATGCAGCACCATACCGCTGTAGACGGGCATGACTTCCCGCAAAGAATACTGGAAACTTTAGTTTGTAAAATCGTGAGATGTTAGGGCACCCCTATTCCCCTCACAGAGCTATACTCTCAGACTTTCATGAGACTTTCCTGAGAATAAATACCAGCTGTTAAAGTACTGAGGGAATTGTAGCTTTGTGCGGATAATAAGGTTGTCCTAACAATTCTCAGCATCCTTAACAAACTACAGTTCCCAGAATTCCAGACCCTCCAAGTGTCCCTATTTGCAGATTTACAGAAGCCGTCCCAGTTTTTGGTTTGATCCCAGAATGTCCCACTTTTCCTTGGAGAAATGTTGGAGGGTATGGAGTTATGCGACCCCCAAGCCAAGGAGATCATTAACTAGACAACCTTCAGGATACACTTGAAGGCAGCCCTGTATAGGGAGGTTTTTTAAAATGTTTTATTATGTTTTTATATATGTTGGAAGCCGCCCAGAGTGGCTGGGGCGACCCAGTCAGAAGGGCGGGGTATAAATCATAAAATTATTGTTGTTATGATTATGGAAGAAGACGTCCCTATTTTTATCGGACAAATGTTGGAGGGTATGGAATTCTTTGGGGAAAGCCATGACAGTTTAAAGTGGCATAATAGTGCAAAAGAGGCCTTATACCACTTTAACAGTCATGGCCTCCCACCAGGAATCCTGGGAACTGCCATTTGCTAAGGGTTCTGGGAAATGTAGCTCTGTGAGGGGACGTCTCCTAACAACTCTCACCACCTTTGACAAATGGCACTTCCCAGGATTCTTTGGGAGAAGCCATGACAGAGTGATATGAGAGTGCTTTCAGTGTAGGGTGTGAACGTGCTTTAAGTAACTATAGGTAGCCCACCCCACCAAAGCTTAGCTGTCAGCTTACAGATTTGAAAATAAGGGACCAGCAGCCTCGAAAATAAGGGATCAGCAGCCAAAATAAGGGATTTTAGTCAACCAGCTGAAATGAGAAGTTAAAAGGGACCAGATAATTTGGGAGAGCAGCGCTGGTTTTTAGCCCTTCGTTTCCAGAGGTTGCTGCTCAAGACACCAGCTGATGAAACACTGCAATTAAATAACTACAAGCAGGAACCACTTTTTGCACAAAACGAAGTCCAAGCTACAAAGATGCTGCTGCAGTTCTGTATCTTTTCTCTCGTGCTCCATCTGCAGCTCTCAGTTCCATCAGGCGGGGCAGGAGGAAGGGGGGGGGAATAGTGCCTGAAGTAAACCTGCGGATCAGACCATCTATGCTAGTCTACCACTACAAATCTATGGGAGAAGCGCTTGCGGTCCTTCCTGCACTTTCCCCCTCTATGGTTAGCCCTTAGAACACCTGCCCGCGCCTCTGCCTCCTCCTCCTCTCCCTGAACTGCTTTCTCTATGGTTGCCCTCGCTCTCCTCTCAAGACTGCCCATCTCATCTGGGTCGTTCGGCAGCGCAGCCGCAGTACGGCCTAGCGGGAGCGGCGGCGGCGATGGGCAGAGGGGAGGCCCCAGTCAGAGACGCTCAGTTTGGCAGCCGCGAGGAGGATGGTGGCAGGAGGGCCCAAGGCTCCCACCAGTCCTGGCGGGGAGGGGTTCCCGGGGGCCGAGGCTGGTGAGAGGAGGCTGGAGGGGGGCGGGGCGGGCAGCCAAGCAACACAGTTGGAGCCTCCCTCCTCCCTGGCCGGCAGGCAGGGAGGGAGGGAGAGGAGCTGCTTCCTTTGAAACCCAGGAAATTTAAGGGACATCATCAATAAGGGACAGCAGCGGGACACGGCGCCGGGATAAGGGAGTTTTCCGCCAAATAAGGGACGGTTGACAGCTATGCACCAAAGGTTAGGAAGCAGAAACAGGACAAATGAAGGTTGAGGTCTCTAGTTTTTCAGCATGCCAGTCCCCTGCACCTCTTATTTGACAATTAAACACAGGAATGCAGTTCAATGCCCTCTGCCTCATTTTCCTTTCTCCTTGATAGCTGCCTTGTCCCCCACCCCTCGCCAAATCAACTTGTTTGTTTAGTATGCTCAAGAGTTTCCTAACTAGGATTAAACCACCGTGGAGATTTAGACTTCACCTCTTTTCAAAGTCATCTGAAACACACACACACACAACAGCTGGAGTTGCTTTTCTCCTCTCCTAGTGGTGACATCAAACGCCTGGCCAGAAGAACAGGTCCTTCTGCGCTGATTCTTCCAGGCGGCTCTATAGTTTTGTCACCCAGCACAGATATTGTGAGTGCAAAATCCACAAATATCAGGCCCATTCAGAGCAACGTACAGATGTTTCAGATGCATCTCCAGTACACATGGAAGAGTGTGGCAGGAGAGAATCAGGGAATCTTTCTAGAGTAATTTTACCTTAATTTTCATTTCATTTCACTTTTAACTTGTACACCGCCTTTCTATATTACCACACGCAAGGCGGTTTAGAAGCTGAAGAAACCACAAAACAGATAGCACAGATCACACACAAAATAACAATCTGATCCAATACAAAAAAAGTCATGATAACTTTAAAATAAACAACTTATCTCAAACAAAGCAATATTCAATAATCCATTAGAGCATAATAATAAACAGTAAAATTAAATATCAGCAAATAATAATGAAACAGTTTACACCTATCAGTTATGATAAAGAATTACTAAACTGTGATTGGTTACGAGAACGGCGAGTCACAATGCATAAAATACCACAAAACACATGAAACTCTCGCAGGGGTGGGGATGATGGCTAGAGTTCCCAATAAACTTTTGAGGAAGTCAGGTACATTGTATTTTCAGTAAATGTATATAGTGGTACCTCAGGTTACATATGCTTCAGGTTACAGACTCCGCTAACCCAGAAATAGTGCTTCAGATTAAGAACTTTGCTTCAGGATAGGAACAGAAATCGTACTCCAGCGGCGCGGCAGCAACAGGAGGCCCCATTACCTAAAGTGGTGATTCAGGTTAAGAACAGTTTTAGGTTAAGTATGGACCTCCGGAACGAATTAAGTACTTAACCCAAGGTACCACTGTAGTGTGGATTTGCCTGTTGGAAACTGTGGCCTTCCAGATGCTGATAGACTTCAACTCCCATCAGCCCCTGCCAGAGCAGCCAAGAACCTGGGGTGATGGGAGATGTAGTCCAACAGCATTTAGAAGGCCACAGGTTTCTCATCCCAAGCTTAGGCCATGGTCGCCCTACATGATAACATGTCATAACGACTTCCTTCAGAGGCAAAGTCAGATGCATAAGGAGCCCTTCTTTTCCCCCCCGCCCAGCTTTTCGTGCCGTTGAATCTTCCCTTGCCCTTCGGATGAAAAGGCATCGATCTGACCACATCTATAACCCCTCGCTTTCCACCCGGCCCAGCCCAGTTTCCTGTGTAATTATGCAAAGCAAATAACTGCCACACGGCTGCTCATTGATTTTGTAGCTGATGCTGTTTGCTTAACCTTTCGAGAGAGAAACTGCTGTTGCGGTGCATCTTGGAGGCTTTGCTATTCCCACCACCGCCAGTCTCCCCGCTGCTGACGCGGAAGAAAATAAAAGTGAAAACCTTCAAGATTCACTGCCCTTTTTCCATCTGGAGAGGTCTGAGGGAGACGAGGAGAGCCGGCCCATCCATTTGGCGGGGAGTGAAGCAGCCGAAACAGGATGGGCCACAAGTAGAAATCAGTCGCTGGCGTGTGTGTCGTTGATACCAGGATGCCCAATTTGAAATGGGTTTGCAGCATGGCTTGTAAGACTACATGCCTTCCAACATTTCTCCAATGAGACGTATAACAACAACAACAACAACAACAACAACAATTTTATTATTTATACCCCATCCATCTGGTTGGGTTTCCCCAGCCACTCTGGGAGGCTTATATAGCATATATAAAAACATTATGGTCCTACTCCAATAATAATAATAATAATAATAATAATAATAATAATAATAATACCCCACCCATCTGGTTAGGTTGCCCCAGCCACTCTGGGCGACTAAATAGGTCCAAGCCTGGTCTGTGCCTGGATAGGGAGATCACCAGCCTCAGAGATCTATTTAAGCTACCTTAATTTCCATAGAAGAAAAGATGATTATAGTGGTACCTCGGGTTAAGTACTTAATTTGTTCTGGAGGTCCGTTCTTAACCTGAAACTGTTCTTAACCTGAAGCACCACTTTAGCTAATGGGGCCTCCTGCTGCCGCTGCGCCACCAGAGCACGATTTCTGTTCTCATCCTGAAGCAAAGTTCTTAACCCGAGGTAATAGTTCTGGGTTAGCAGAGTCTGTAACCTGAAGCGTATGTAACCTGAAGCGTATGTAACCCGAGGTACCACTGTATATGGAACAAATGTAACCAAATAAGATTTCAAAATCTTTCCCCGTCACAGTGAACAGAGTTGTTTTTTCCAAAGAGAACACAGGCTTTTTACGAACAAGTTCTAGGCTTCACCAGCCCTTCAGTAACACAGTCCAAAGGGAGTGCAAGACTATTTTATTTTATTTTATTTCAAAAAGAGGGTTCCTTCTCATTTGGCTAGAAGGCGGTGCTGATAACGGCAAGGTTGCAGGTTCGATCCCCGTATGGGGCAGCTGCATATTCCTGCCTTGCAGGGGGCTGGAGTAGATGATCCTCAGGGTCCCTTCCAACTCTGCGCTTCTATGGTTCTCAAAACTGTGGTACCAGCTCCCTCGCCGCAGCCCTCCCCTGCCACCCACCACCACTCACAGCGGCTGGCAAATGTCTCGTTCAAATGTCAGAATCCCGCGTGGTTTTGGCCCCGTCGGGATTTGCCAGCAATTGGTCAAAACGGGAGAGAGAGGCTGACTCATTTAGCCCACAGTCTCAGTGAGGAATATTTTTAGGAGCTCATTAAAAGAGAAAGGAGACTGAAGAAGGAGAAGAAAAAAGAGAGCGAGATGCTGGTGAGAGGAAGGAAGCCAAAGCCAAGCTATTATTTTTCATTCCAGTGACAGCTCTTAGCAGTGCCACTGGGCCTGTCAGATGTAGCAGTGGCATATCTGAGTCTAATATGGTCAAGGCCTTTTGTGCACACACGTGTGTGCGAGGGAAGAGGCTGGCACACGCGTGTGGCGGAGGGCATGCGCACGGAAGCAACACAATGCGTTCTTGAACAGCCACTGGAAAGCTTGTGGTCAAAGCAAGGTATCCAGAAAGTGCCAAACTTGGATAAAGAAATATCCCCACTCCCCGCTTAATGGGTGAAGCAAGCATATAAGTATTTCTACTCTGAGACTGGCAGTACTTGGAAGAGAAACAAAACTTTTAATAATAGTGACTTACAGTGGTACCTCTGGTTATGAACGTAATTCGTTCCTGAGGTCCGTTTTTAACCTGAAACTGTTCTTCACCTGAGGTACCACTTTAGCTAATGGGGCCTCCCACTGACGCCATGGCATGATTTCTGTTCTCATCCTGAGGTAAAGTTCTTAACCTGAGGTACTACTTCTGGGTTAGTGGAGTCTGTAACCCGAAGTGTTTGTAACCCGAGGTGTTTGTAACCTGAGGTACCACTGTATTTAGTGCTGCTAGGTGACCAAACCAAAGAAAGGATAATTTTTGTCCACCACCTTAAGTCCTTAAAAAAAAGAGAATTATCTCAGGTATATGATAGTTCAGCCTATGCAGAATTGCCAGATTTTGAGGTACAGTAGTACCTCGGGTTAAGAACTTAATTCATTCTGGAGGTCCGTTCTTAACCTGAAACTGTTCTTAACCTGAGGTACCACTTTAGCTAATGGGGCCTCCCGCTGCCGCTGGGCCCGCCACCGCACAATTTCTGTTCTCATCCTGAAGCAAAGTTCTTAACCCAAGGTACTATTTCTGGGTTAGCAGAGTCTGTAACCTGAAGTGTCTGTAACCTGAAGCGTCTGTAACCCGAGGTACCACTGTATTGTTATGTCCAAATATCTAAATGACTTTGTGCAGAAGGTTATATTGGGAGTGACCTATGCATTCCTGAACTTTTGAGGTGGGCAGTGGTGGGGTTACGCTAAAGCAAAGTACCTCTGACTTACTATGGTTGCTTTGCAAGCCCTTACTGCCCCATATCTTTCTAATTTCAGCTTTATTTCCTTGACTGCCTCTTCCAGATTTGACAATAGCAGAGTCACTTCATCTGTGCAAAGGCTCGTTTATTGCTTGTGTGTGTGGCATTGTTGCCTTTGCTTTTTTCCTGCCTTTCCTCAGCTTTCCACAAATAAGCTTGTGTTTTGATACTTGGACCTCATTTGGCTTCATTGGTTTGAAAAGGAACGTCTCGCTAAAACCTTCCCCACATGTATGATTTTGAGCACTTCCAGACTGTTGCTATTTTTGCACGAGATTCAGTCACATCGCGGCAAATTCAGGTTGTGCAGTTTGAGTTGATTGGCGGGTCCAGCACAACAAAGCTGGTTCTGCAAAAAATCAGACGGGGGGGTGAGGAAAGTGACAGAAAAACGCACTGGGAAGCATGTGATAAGACTGGTGGTAGATGCAACATCTTCTAACCTCCCCTCAAACAAATCAGAATGAATGCTCATTAAATATGCTCAGGGAGATCGTCTAATCTCCCTGCAGAGAAATCAAGATGAATGTGCAATGAACAGATTGTCTGAAATTGCCCTGCGTGGTTGAAGATAATGCAACCTTGTGCTATAAGGATATTTCAGACAGTTTTATTAAATTCTGTGTTCACCAGGTTTGGGCCTATTTCAACCTCCAGACCTGTATTCTGCTGTCTTTGCTGGTTATTTCATCATATAGGGAGTGACTGGGTCATGGGACCTTGGCGTGTACAATGGAACCTTGGTTTCCAAACATCTCAGCTGCTGAACGTTTCGGAAGCTGAACGCCGAAAAGCCGGAAGTGAATGTTTCCGTTTTCGAACGTGCCTCAGAAGTCGAACGGCTTCCGAGGTGCGTGTTTCAATTTCCCCCATTGAACTTGCTGACAGCCCTTTGATCCTCGGTTTTTGAACGTTTCAGAAGTCGAACGGACTTCCAGAACGGATTACGTTCGAAAACTGAGGTTCCACTGTAATACAGAGGCCAGTGTACTGCAAATCCAAGAGGAGCTGGCAGGGAGACATCAGGGCAGAGAGCCACCAGTATCTCTGCTATTATTCCAACTGCATCTCCTAACCACTTGTTTCTGATGTTTGTCTAGTTGTTTAAAAACGTGCCTAAACCGCTTAATATTTCAATAAACTGTAAGTGGTGTTTGAATCCCCAATCAGTCTGGTCACCATCTAAGGCTCTGCTCTGTGTTCCAGTTCCCTTGGAAAGCGAAGAGACAGGGTCTTTTCCACTGTGGCACCACGACTGCAAAATAACCTCCCAAGGGGGTGCGTTGCCAGCCTCAGTCGCTGCTTGCCTTTTGATGAGACTGCGAACTTGGCTCTTTGAGCTGAGCCAACACAGGGACGTCTGCGGGATCGATCCTAGTTTGATGTTTTGGCATGTTCTTTCTTTCCTTTGTGGTATGGCTGGTCTCTGTCAACCCTGTTTCAGTCTTCTACCATTGTTTTATTACGGCTTTATTATTGTTTTAATCCTTTGCAATCTGCCTCGGGGGTTCGCCGAGACAATGTGTAGAACATTAAGCATCTTAATCAATCAGTCGATCAATCTGCATTGGGCAGAAAATCTGAGCCCTGTCTCGTGAATGTACACGCTATTCAAAGCGTGCAGCAAATTATGGGGATGGAGACAGGGGACGGACATCGACTCAGGGGAGAGGTCATGTGGGGGGAGGCTGTCACGTTGATTTTCAAATGTACATATTGCTTTCAAAACCTGAGAGTGCAAAAATCTGGAATTTAAATTTGATATTCCTCAGTGGACTTCCAATTTGTTGGGTGGATTTCATCTTTTAATGAGTGGCCTTAAATCCCTCTGTGCGTGTGCGCTCAGAAAGAGCATGACAGTTCTCACGAAAGCCCAATTAATTCTGATTAGCTCTACCACACCCCTTCACTCTTGGGAGGCCTCCGCAGAACACTTATCAAAGTCCCAAAGCAACCCGGAAGGCTTTTTCCAAAAATGAAATTTCCTTCCTTAAAATGATGTTCTGTAACAGCTAAAGAAGTGGAGCAGATAGGTCTTTTGAAATCCTTCTTTGTAAAAGGAGGGGGAGGGCTCTCGTTAAGATAAATTAAATAAGAATAATTGTCTGTTCTGCAACAATTTTTTTTTATATAATTTTTTTTTGGTCCGGGGTGGTGTCTTTATCTATTGCTACAGTAAGTAAAACTGCAGGTCATAAATGACTAATTGATTTCTTACGCGGATTAAATTTGAAGCACTTTACACGAGCAATGGGAGGGAAAAAAGGAGGTCACGGAGGCTATACTGCGTTGCAAAAGAGACAAAGAAATTGATTTGAAAATCGATGCTTTGAGAAATGATTAAATGTTCTCCTTGCCAGAATAGACCTAAATGAGTCTCTGAGGTTCTCACAAAGATGAATTAATTAGAAGACTCTACAGATGCCGGTGGGATGTTGCGTCTCTGCGCTCCGATTTGTTCTTCTAACCTGCTGCATTGACGAGGAAGAAGGAGGCAGATCAGAGGCCTTCGGGAGATACTGGAGAAAGGGAGATTCAATATGGAGCTGCAAGCATTTTGAATAAATGTGATGTCTTCCCTCCTTCGTCTTTTTTGGGAAACTGACATTCCACTTCTGACACCATTGTTTCCCCTTTGTAAAACAGCTGGAGCAGGATGAAGATCTTTTTTCCCCAACAGAGGAGGGTGGTTATTGGAGCTTTGTATCATTAGTTCCAATCCGGCATCGGCTGCTCGATAGTCTTAACAATAAAAAGGAGAAGGATGGGATGCAAGGAGGGGAGGCTGGGAATTCTGAATATTCCTAGCCGAATTACAGCTGCCACTCTTGATCCCATACAAAGCTCTGGAGCAGTGAAATGGATAGGAGCGGGTTGCAAGCAGTTTCTGGAGGGGAAAACCCGTACGTTTTTCTTTCTACCCATCATTTCACAAACATTATTTTAAAAGGAACTTTTAAAAACAATGGTCAAAACATGTGAATGAGTTACATTTACAGCTGTTAAACCTCAGCTGATGAAACACAGAGATCCATTGAACAAATCCTATGTGGATTTAGAGAGGAATGGATATGCTTCCTTTCCATAATGCAGCACATCCGAATCTTCCTGATGCACAGTGAGAATTTTACCACCTTATTGGAAGTCTTAGAAGAAGGACAGTCTCAGAAACCAGACTGAGGAATACAGCTCTGATGCAGAATGGTGAGAACCTCCCCCTCTTCCTGCTCCTGACCAGGACCCTGAAGCTGCCCAGGAACAGTGGAGCAGTATAGATTGAGAGAATTGGTTTGCAGAGGGGCATAGTTCAGAAAACAACAGCTGGGCAGAGCTGAGTGGGGAACAACTAGGAGAAGCAGAACAGGAAGAGAGAGAGAGATAACTGACTCCCCTTTGCTGGAAAATCTCCAGCCTCTCTCCCCAAGGACAAGGAGAGCTGATAAGGTTGCTACGCAGAAGGCTCAGTGGTTGTGAGATCAGGTTGCAAGAAGGGGAGGTAATGGGAATGACTCTGGGGGAAGTAGGAGGAAAACTTAATTGGGAGCACCTTCACTCTGAGAATGGCTGTGTTGTTCTTTTGCTGTGATCATTAAACACTCTTAAACTGGTAAGGGACTCTAATTGCTTTGTTCTGCTGATGCACGGCCAAAGGGGTGGGGAGGAAGCCGTTTCCTCAATGCCTGACAGGTAGGATTCAGGATGAAACAAGAAGAGTAGTTCACATAGTTCAGGGGCAGGGAAACTTTATGGGTCTCTCTCCCATAGCCTGTGGGTCAACTTTGGTGGGTGGGTTGGCCACGTACTTGTCAATCATCTGGCAGCTGATGAGCAGAGAGTTTTAATCCTGCTCTCTGCAGGCGTCCGCATCACTGGTGTGTTCCCCACAGAGAAGATGCTGATGAAGCAACACACAGCAGGAGGATGAGTTAAATCCTGCTGCTTTGGCTTCATGCAGAAGTTCCCTTTGGGGAAGCAGTGGGCACTGCCAACACATAACTGAACCCCGTCCCTGCCTGTCAGCCAACATCACCCGCCCATTGAGATGACATCAGTTGATTGGCAGGTGGTCATGACTTGGGGGAGATGGCCTCATGAGCTATATTGGCTGGCCAAGATTGGGCCGTGGGACAGAAGCTTCCTATGTGGTAACTCATCACAGGAAAAATGTTTGTGTTGGAGTAGGGCTGGGCTAGGGGCAACAGGCTAGAGTGAACCAGGACAGAGCCGTCTTTCCCATAGGGCTTAGTGGTGCGGCGCGCCAGGGCGCCAGCCTCTCAGAGGCGCCCCAGCGAGTGGGGGAGCTGCGCGGCTTTGCCGGCGGCCTCCCCTTTCCCTGCACGCATGCCAGCTGTGCCCCGCCAACCATATGGCTGGCAGGCGTGCAGCTTGCCTCCCAAGCCTCTGTGGGGATCGCTCTCCTGCAATAGCATGGGGGAGAGTTGCGCCTCCCCCCGATGGCTGCAGTGCGCAGCTTCATCCCATCCCCGTCCCCCCACTATCCGTGGTAACTGTTGACATTGCTATTCCACCTTAAGGAGCAGATATGTGGAACTGTTGTGTGTCACATGTCTGTTTACATTCCAGCACAGCTTGCTGGGAACTTCCGTTGTGTATAGCTTTTGCTTTTAGCTTCTCTCTCTGAGACGACATGCGAGAGAGAGATGACATGTTTCTTTGTCCTGATTTATGATTAATAAATCCTTGTCCTGATTTATGATTAATAAATCTGTAGTTGTAGTATGCTTCCACAAGCCTCACGCCTATTCTGTGTGCGGCGTTCAATCTGCTGACAGTGTGCCCTGGCTCAGAAGCCCAGGTCACTGATTTACGTCGGAGCAGAGGTGATATTCTTCGCAGCGGGACGGCTGGAAGGAGATGGCCTAGCCAGGGCTAGCCAGCTGGCCTCCCTGCCCTCTGCATGCCAACAGTAACTTGGGGGCACTGGGTGGATATTTGCACCCCAGCACCGCATCTGCTAAAGACGGCCCCGAACCAGGAGCTGTTGGTACAGAATTGAAGGACAAATCTAGGAGGCAGGATTGAGGAGCAAGCCAGAAGTCAGAACCAAAGGATAGAGGTAGGCTCCAGAGACTTGCTGATCAAGCAAGGCTAAGCTGGAAGAGGAAGTCCTCTTATGCTGCTTCCTGTGGCAAAAAGAGAGGGAATCCTAATTGTAGGCTTCACATTTGCATCTGATTGGCCACTGTGGGGAAGAGGATGCTCGGCTAGATGGGCCTTTCTCCTGATCCAGCAGGCCTCTTGTTTACAGACTTCAATTCTTAGGAACGGAGAACTCCTGAAGACAGGCAGCCAGCAGTGGGCATGGTTTGCTTACCTCTGTCTTTCTCTGACTGTTGGTGGGAGAGTCACTGGCATTCTCTCTTTTTTTTATTTTAAAGATATTTATTGAAATTTTCAAAGTGTTACAAAAAAGAAAAAAGAAAATAGAAGCAGAAGAAAGTACAAATAAAAATAGTTGACAAAGTAGAAAAAGGAAAAAAAAAAAAAACCCTTCCCACCATATGAGTAAAAATTCAAAATAAAGAAAAAAAAAGTGACAGGAAAAAAGAAAAATACAAAAATACATCACAAACTGTTAAAAACATTTAAAAACAAATTCATTATTTTCAAATCCTTAACTGTCATTGCCTTCTTTCTTAGACCTCCTCCTCCTCCCTTTCTTTGTATCCTAGTTATTAATTATCCCAGCAAATCCTTTCCATGTTTCATAATATTCTGTCATTACATTACCCTAAACTGTTTTAATCTTATCTTTCTATAAAATAAACCTTAAAGCTTAAAACTTAAATCTTATCCTTACCAACTTCTCAAAACCATAATATTCTTTCATAATTCTTTAAACATCTTTGCTAAAGCCAAGTAATTTCATTCCAACATTTTTCTAACATTCATCAATTTTATAAAACAGTTCTAATGGTAGAGAAAAGAGATACAAACAAATCCAATCTTCATCCAACGTCCCTTCCTCCTGGTTCCGGGTTTTGTCAGTCCTTATTATCCCGTCGATCTAGCCCATTAACCTGGCAACCTTATATCCGAGGCCCTCAAGTCTCTTCCATGTCCCTTCCGCAGCTCTTTTTCATATTTGTAACTGTATTTTCCCTTGTCTCCTGCTCGTGGTAACTCCAGCTTGACAATGTTCTTAACCCTTCTCGACAGATCAGCCCCTTTTCCATATTCAACACTGAATTCCATGTAGTATTTAAAAGCATGTTTCAAAGACCCTCCAAAATTAAGAGCCCCCACAAACCCAAACATCTCACGGCCCATTGCCATATTTGAAAAGTCCAAACGTCCCAGCACAGGGGGGTCAATCCAGCCCCCCATTTCCAAGCCAAACCAAACTTTTCCTTTCCAAATCTGGCTTTTTCCAAGTTCATTTGTCAAATCCGAAAACTCATATTCCTGTTGGGCCTGTTCTATCAAGACACACTCCGGATTTAATTCCTGAGTGGGCTCCACATATTTTCCCACTGTCTGTTCAAAATTTCCCACTGCCTGTTCAAAATTTCTAGTCGAAGTCGCCATCCAATTCACCTTCTCGTGTAATTGTTCCAGTAGGGCATTTGTTTTATAGAGAGCACACAACAAAGCTTCTGAATACATTGTCCTGCAAGGTCAGATGCCTGTTCCCACGGTTGTAATCTGTAACAGCTGCCGGCTCCCTGGAGTTGGTTACAGTTTCACAGACTCCCTCTAGGGGGAAAACTTCTATTTGTTCTTGCAACAAAGTTTCCCTTTTTGAGATACTTTGTCAATATATATTCCTTTAAAATGTGAAGGGGAACAGTGGAATCACTATGTTTCTCTTCTTTTAGCTATCTGTCAAAAACACTTGTCTTTGGTCAATGAACTTCAAACGTCAGTCCTGACACCCCACTCCAGGATCAGGACGGAGGAAAGTTACTTTACTTTAAAGTCACTTTAAACAGTCCAAAAAGATCCCCCCCTTCTCCTGCTGTCGAAGGGGGGTTCCACAATTTTAAATGGTGAAATCCAATCTTTTAAAGGTGATTTCCTGAGCTCTAGTTTAAATTGCCTTTGCTTTATTCTGTTTACAGAAGAACGGAAGGATGACTTCCTGTTTAGACCTTCCCGTTCCGTACCAAATTAGAGTAAGTTTTTAAAATCCAATTCTTTTCTGCTCGTTAGTCCTTATTTGATGTCCAATTGTTCAAAGTCTAAGTACTCACGGGTGCTTATTTTAAAGTCCAAATTGTCCCAGGAAAAGGGCAGCACTCTCCGGCAACGGCTATGCGGCTTCGCTCCACGGAAATAACAGCTGACTCACAGCACCGCGCCACTTCCCCCTCTTCACTTCGGAGCCTGTTAGTGGGTTCCTTAGCGGGTTGGGGGGGCGCTAATGGTGCCCGCCGAGTCCCATGGTCACAGGCTTCATCCGCCTGTGATTTTTAAAAGGGTCCCCGCTTCACCGTAGCGGAGAAGACCCGTTTCCCACGGAGCTAGTCCCTCCAGTTCAGAGGGAGTCCGCCATTGCCGGTGGCACCACCCTGGAAGTCCGAGAGTCACTGGCATTCTCAAGAGAGGCCATGCTCTCCTGGGGCAAGCGTAAAGTCAGCCTAGACTCTGACACCATTTACTAGTCTGTGTGATCGCAGAGATGGTGGTGGGCAGCTGGACCAAGTAGGGGAAAGCTGTGGAAGGAGACCCCCATTGTCTGCTACACTCGAATGGTGTTACAAGATTCACCCACCGCTCTGAGGAGGTGGTACAGCTTCCCATCAAGACACATCCTCTGAGACCAGGTAGTTAAATAACAACAACAACCACCAGTGGCTGAATCTTCCTTGGTTCCTCCTCCTCTTTTTTTGTTTTCTTTTGTTGAACCGATTCTCTCTCATTTATTCCTCACATCATGCTGAATCTGTCACATCTAATGAGGTATTTGGAGGAAGACATATCAGCGAGGGGGCAGTGGAGGGTTGGTGGGGGTAGGGAGCAGGGAGAAAGGGCAGCGCTTGTGGAAATGACACTGGGATCAACTAGCTTTAAAGGAACTGAGCTGGGAAATCGGAGCCTTTGTCTCCCAGACCTCCACAGTCTGGAACAGAGTCAGAGATGTATTGGGGCTGGTGGCCAGGAGAGGCTGAAATTACTCTTGTCTGTTGATGAAGGACATCTGTGTCTGGAGGAGCACAGCCAGAGACGGCCCTTCATTACGGCTGTCCAAGACACAGAGCCGTCTGACCTAGTGAAACCTTTTCCAGACCCACCAGGCACTGGGCTTTTGAGTCGAGTCCAGCTGAGCACACTGCGGGGCATTTCGAGTAAACACATAACAACAAGGTCCCAGGAAGACATGTTCTAATTGAAACCCAGAAGGCCTCAGATTCCCTTGCTTGGTTATTAGGGAATTCAGCCCTACCATAGTGAATATGCATTTGCCACAAGTTGGAGGGGACCCTGTGGGTCATCTAGTCCAACCCCCTGCAATGCAGGGATCCAGCCCACAGTGCGAATCCTGCCCAGGGTGGGCACAAACCAACAACCTTCTGGTTTATAGCCAGACACACTGACCCATTGTGCCACTGGGGACATATGACACCTCCCATGTTGAAATGCATGTACCGTATTTTTTGCTCTATAAGACACTCCAGACTACAAGATGCACCTAGTTTTTGGAGGAGGAAAACAAGAAAAAAAATATTCTGAATCTCAGAAGCCAGAACAACAAGAGGGATCGCTGAGCAGTGAAAGCAGCAATCCCTCTTGCTGTTCTGGCTTCTGGGATAGCTGCGCAGCCTGCATTCGCTCCATAAGACGCGCACACATTTCCCCTTACTTTTTATGAGGGAAAAAGTGAGTCTTATAGAGCAAAAATACAGTATTTAAAAGTCTTGGGAATCCATTTGAAAATAATATGATCCTAATGTGCCACATAGGATGTAAAGAACAAGGAATGGGCAAAGTAATGTTAGGTAGGGTTGGAATGGATGTTTGTGTAATTTTTTAGAATTGGAAAATTTTCCCAAACTAAGACAAAATTTTGAAATTCTATTAAAAACTTGATGTTGAGAACACGTTTAAAGAAACATTGAATCTTAAGGTGTTGTGTGCCAAAGGAGGAGCATCTAGAGAATCAGTCAAGATGACATACCTGACCATGAGTGGGTCTCCATAGGCAGGATTGGAGACATAGTTAACTATGTAGCAAGTAAGGTCAGGATGGAGTTACAGGACCATGGACAGCTCCCTATAGACACTCTGTAGTAGCTGATACATCCCCATCTGTACCCTAGCCATTGCTCAGGATCAGGCACACAAAGTCTACCTATATTAGCCTTTCTCAACCTTGGGTTCCCAGATGTTGTTGGACTACCACTCCCATCATCCCTGATTACTGCCCATGCATCTGGATGATGGGAGTTGCATTGTCCCTGTGTTGTTGGGTCAGTTAAGGGAAAGCCTGATCCATAGTTTGGCTGGGATGTGGAGTTTCAGAACTCACCAAGGGTAGCTGCGGATTTCTCCATTCCGTTCCTTTGCATGCAGAAGGTCCCGATCCCAATTCTTGGTGTCGGAAGCTGAGGAGGCAACAGGGTTTAGTGAGCAAGAAGAGGCTGTGGCAGAGAGTAGGCCAGACCCAGAGGCCGAATTAGAGGCTGGTGAATTGGGGGGGGGGGTCAAGAGGCAGAGTGGAGGCAGGCTGCTCAAGAAGCCAGGGGGTCTCCCCTTCTGCTGTGACCAACTCTCCTTCCCTTTGGTCTCTCAGAACTCAAAGAGGTATGAAGAAGGCAGAGCAAAGGCAGACAAGAAGGTGGAGTCTCAGATTGCTTCGGAAAAACTCTGGGGAGGAGGAGACTTAGGGAGCTGTGGGAAGGCAGGGACCTCCAGTCCTCACAACTGCCTCCTTGTGGCAAGACCTGCTGGGAAGAGTTGCTGTACTCACTAGGTCTGAACTGTTTGGTTTCTTTGACTAAAGAGTGAACTGCACGGACACCTTGTGACTTATCGTTCACCTGCTCCCAATTCCCACCTTGACATGTCCCCTGTTTTGGCTGAACAATAGCAGCAGACTGCACAAGCCTCTCTTGTTGTCCCTCTGTGTGTGTGTGTGTGTGTTCACACATGCGTGCCAGGGCACACTAGGCCCTGTCATAAGCAAACACAAACTGAGTCCTGGTAATTGCACCTGCTGGAGCAATGCCAGGTGTCTAAGCCTAGTAGAAAACAGACAGCCACGGAACCAAGAAATTACACAAAACAAATGAAATACCATGAAAATCCCTGAAACGAGAAGCAACTGACTAGAAATATTATCTTATAGAATTAAACTAAATAACAAAAATCAAAAAGTTTAAGGAAATAATTAGAAAAACCTAGAATTGAACAAAGCCTTAATGGGATGCTGGCTACAAACCTCGTTTCACTGAACTATTCAGTTTCTCAGAAGGAAATAGAGAAATCATAAACTTTAAATGACCAAATTCAAAGAAAGGGGGTAAATCTCCCCAAAATTCTGAAGTACTATAATCCTAGCTCGACCTAGGTGAAGCAGAGCGCAGTAATAAAGGATTCAGAATTTTTGGGAGATTTGCCCCCTTTCTTTGAATTTGGTCATTTCTGTGGGTGCCAGCACAAAATGGCTGCCATGGTCTTCAAAAACAAAAGAGGTGACTGTGTTCCATGTCAGTGAGTATCATTCAAAAAAAAAGCGCTGGCCCCACCATCATTTGACCTCAAGGTTGAAGAGGGGGTGGGAAGTATAAGCCTCTCAGGCCGCCCTTTTAGCATGCGTAAAGTGCTTCAAATATGTTATCCCTGCAATCTGTACAACAGCCCTGTAAGGTAGGTCAGTATTATTATTTCCATTTTGCAGACTGAAGGGCAGGGAGCAGAGGATTGCCTGAGGTCACTGTGGCTGCATTAGCAACTGAAAACCCAGCTAAGTTGTTCTTTTTCTGAATCCGAATAGGGTTTTTGGCAGCCAGGGGGTGGGGGAATCCATCAAAATGCAGTATTTCATAAGAAACGACAGGATGGATGATGATGATGATGATGATGATGATAATGATAATGATAATAATAATAATAATAATAATAATAATAATAATAATAATTATTATTATTATTATTATTATTTATTATCAATACCCCGCCTATCTGGCTGGGTTTCCACAGCCACTCTGGGCGGCTTCCAACAAAATATTAAAATACAGTGGTACCTCAGGTTACATACGCTTCAGGTTACAGACTCCGCTAACCCAGAAATAGTGCTTCAGGTTGAGAACAGAAATCATGCTCCGGCGGCGCGGCAGCAGCAGGAGGCCCCATTAGCTAAAATGGTGCTTCAGGTTAAGAACAGTTTCAGGTTAAGTACAGACCTCCGGAACGAATTAAGTACTTAACCCGAGGTACCACTGTACAGTAGTCCGTCAAACATTAAAAGGATATGAATTGTGGCTAGCATTTGTGTGCACACAGCTTCCCAAGCCAGCAGCAGGAGCACACTGGATGCAGAATACAGTGGTACCTCTGGTTGTGAACGGGATCCGTTCCGAAGGCCCGTTCGCAACATGAAAAGAATGCAACCCGCCTCTGCGCACGAGCGGGTAGCAATTCACCGCTTCTGCGCATGCGCGTGATGTCATTTTTGCGCATCTGCGCATGCGTGAGCAGCGAAACCCAGAAGTAACCCTTTCCGGTACTTCCGGGTCGCCACTGGACGCAACCTGAAAAAACGTATCATGAAGCAAACGTAACATGAGGTATGACTGTAAATGGGAATGTGTACAGTACATTTTGGCCCATGCTCCTAGCTCCTGCGTGCTATACCAGCTTTCCATGTTGACATGCAGAGACCCCCTGACTCTCCCTCTGTGTTTGCTAGGCCCACATTCCACTGCGGATGGTGGTCGGGCCGGGGATTGGGGGAGGAAGAGCCGAGGCGACGCCGAGTGCGAAATACCACTTCGTAAACGCACCAGTGTCCCAACGACATTGCTCCTCCCCAGAGAGCCTGAGACGGAGGCTGCCTGCTTCTTCATTCATTCTCGAGAGTCGTCTCCCTCTGGGCACCTGTCATTCCTTATCGATGGCAATGGATATGGCAGACAATGGGAAGGGCCGAGGCTCAGACACTGCAGACAGCTGCTGGCTCCCGGGTCAGGCAAGGCTAGGCTGCCTCCTTCCTTAAATCCCAGATGAGTCCACCCATGCTGGCTTTAACCATTTGGAGACATTTCAAATCCGCATGCATTGTATGTGTGTTGGCCCTGTGCTATTTCCTGCTACGGCGCGGAGAAGGCGCTGCTAAGAAGACGGAGGCTGCAGGCCTACACTCCTAGCTAGTCATTCCCTTTCTTCTGCGCAGACACGCATAGGACTGCAACTTCAGAGGCTCAGTCGTTCTTAGAAGGTGAGGCACCCATGTTCTTTGCTGAATTCAGGGCGGAGTGAATCACAACCAGGCTGGCAGACCCTCCAAGTGTCCCCATTTTCCAGGGACAGTCCTGCATTCAAATAATAATAATAATAATAATAATAATAATAATAATAATAAATTTACTTATACCAGTGTTCTTTGCTGAATTCAGGGCAGAGGGAATCAAAACCAGGCTGGCAGACCCTCCAAGTGTCCCCATTTTCCAGGGACAGTCCTGCATTCAAATAATAATAATAATAATAATAATAGTAATAATAATAATAAATTTACTTATACCAGTGTTCTTTGCTGAATTCAGGGCGGAGTGAATCAAAACCAGGCTGGCAGACCCTCCAAGTGTCCCCATTTTCCAGGGACAGTGCTGTATTCAAATAATAATAATAATAATAATAATAATAATAATAATGGTTTATTATTTATACTCCGCCCATCTGGCTGAGTTTCCCCAGCCACTCTGGGCGGCTCCCAACAGCATTAAATATTAAATATTAAATAAATATTAAAAACTTCCCTAAACAGGGCTGCCTTCAGATGTCTTTTACAAATAGGATAGCTGCTTATTTCCTTGACATCTGATGGGAGGGCGTTCTACAGGGCGGGCGCCACTACCGAGAAGGCCCTCTGTCTGGTTCCCTGTAACCTCACTTCTCACAATGAGGGGACTGCCAGTAGGCCCTCGGCGCTGGATCACAGTGTCCGGGCTGAATGATGGGGGTGGAGACTCTCCTTCAGGTATACAGAAGCCATCCCAGCTTCTGATTTGATCCCGGAATGTCCTGCTTTTCCTAGGATGTCCCTATTTTCATTGGAGAAATATTGGAGGGTATGGTGGGATGTCCCTTTTTTCACCAAAGGAAAGTTGGAGGGTATGAGAAAGTCAGTTCTGTTCCTGAGCACTACAACAGCAGTCTTCTCACTTGCAATTCTCAGCAAATGTTGTTGCTGTGTTGTGGATGAAATGAGTTACTACTACTACTACTACTACTACTAATAATAATAATAATGGAATCGGACATCCCTATTTTCATTGGAGAAATGTTGGAGGCTTCCCTTCTATTAAGTCCTGGAAGGGAAGTGGTTGACTAGCAGAATTTTTATTATTATTATTATTATTTAAAAAAAAAAAACCTTTAAACTTTAGCACATTCTTTCAGGAAGTTCTCCTGCAAAAGCCCCGTCAAAATAAAGAGAAGCTGAGCAAAGAGTTTTGCAGGCCCTTACTTGGCAGAAAATATTTTGCCCAGCCGAACTTGTCTTGGCCTAATAACGTGGTAGGGGACGTGCGGCTGTAGCTAACACATATTTTCTGTGTGGCTTCTAAAGAAAGCCATATTGTGCGATGTCATTATTTTCAGGAATGTCATTATCTTCAGGGGTGATGACATCACGCAGGAGTGACACCAGCAGCTGGCAGGGGACAAGGAGGGAGGGAAAGATGGTGACGGGGGGAGGGGGCACAGTGAGGGTAGAGTGGCAGCAAGAGCAAAAGGGGTTTGCCCCACCCCCTTGCAGCTCTGGCCCCACCCACTTTTGCTCAGCCAATGGCATCCTCTCTGGACCGCCATTTGCTCTGGTTTTGTCGCATGTGGCCCATTAGTTGGGAAACAGCATCAGCTGCCACGTGGCTCCTTTCCCTTCAATACAGCAGTGGGCAGCTTAGATTTGCTTCAAAGAAAAGTGTTGAATTTTAATGTGTCATTTAGACCCTGGTGAATGAATACCCTCCTACTGCAAGCGGGGAAGGCTGTAGAAAGTGATTGTTATTGCTATTGTTATTCTCATTTATTTATTTTGAATCCCTCCCTTCACTTGTAAATCTCAGGGCAGTTCGCAGCCTAAAAATACAAGATAAAAAACACAAAATTCAAAATGCGTAGAGAATTCTTGAAGGATCTCGAACAAAAACCGGTTTTCTCCTTTCTAATATGATAGGGATGCACACATTCATCTATCTATCTATCTATTTGTCTCTCTATCATCTATCTAAAGTAAAGGTAAAGGGACCTCTGACCATTAGGTCCAGTCGTGGCCAACTCTGGGGTTGTGGTGCTCATCTCGCTTTATTGGCCGAGGGAGCCGGCGTACAGCTTCCGGGTCATGTGGCCAGCATGACTAAGCCGCTTCTGGCGAACCAGAGCAGCACACAGAAACGCCGTTTACCTTCCCGCTGGAGCAGTACCTATTTATCTACTTGCACTTTGACATGCTTTCAAACTGCTAGGTTGGCAGGAGCAGGGACCGAGCAACAGGAGCTCACCCCGTTGTGGGGATTCGAACCGCCGACCTTCTGATCGGCAAGTCCTAGCCTTGTGGTTTAACCCACAGTGCCACCTGCGTCCCTACTATATCTATCTATCTATCTATCTATCTATCTATCTATCTATCTATCTATCATCTATCATCATCTATCAAATGACTACCGCAGAGGCTGTCTGAGTCTGATGCAGAGATGGCAGGGCAGGTTGGATCCAGACATCCTTCCCATAAATGCTGGCACATTCCTGGTGTCGCGTGGAAGGATCACCCAGCGGGTAATAGCCTTGTGCTGGCGCAACGCCAAATTCTAATGCCCAACGACTTCAAGCGACCGGCTGCTGACATGATGCGGAGCGATAGATGTCTGGGAAGGGCGGCGCAGCTTTCCACCCCCTCCCCTTCCTTCCTGCCCCCTTCAGCTATTTTGTCCCAGTTTTTTTTCCCCCTCCCCACCCCTCCTAGGCTCCCCAAGTACGCGAGGACAAATCGGCAGAGACAAGATCCAGGGTCTGGGTTGGGGGAGGAGGAGCTGTGGTGTGACTCAGAGGACATGACAAACTGTGACTGTAGGGTTCTTTTTTGGAAGAGGGTCTATTAGGGACGATCCAAGAGAGAGATTTGTTTTTGAGAGCCTGTTTCTAAGCGGGGGAGGAAAAAAAGCATTGTTTTTCAAAGAATTCAAGCCCGTGGACTTGTACAATAGAATCAACATATGTCTTATTCCAATAATCCAAAAACGCCCTCCGGACTTCATAATACAATCCTTCTCTTTGTGGTAGGTCTTTCCTTATACAAATAGGGTATAAATCAGCTTAACCAGATCTGCTTTTAACCATTGGTGGCCCTGGATGCTGTTACAGTTGAAGAATGGGAAGAAGACAGGGCCGGCCCATCCAGTAGACAGATGGGACATTTCCCCCGATGTTGAAACTGCACCGGTTACTGCTGTTTGATCGCTGGTTTCCACTTCATTATTATTTTCATTATGAATGTGTTAGTTTTCCGGTCAGTTTTACAAGAGGCACTTGCTGAAGAATGGTGCCTAAGATATTGAGATGGCTAACTAAAAGCAGACGGCAAGCATTGTAAAGACTCGGCTGACATTTCAAAGTACTGTATGTGGGACTGGCGCTTGCACGATGAAAGAAGAGCACATTTGCAAGACCTCTTTTGCAAACCGAAGCAAAACCTCAGCATCTAGACCAGGGGTAGGGAACGTCTAGCCCATGAGCCAAACTCAGCACAACAGGCCTTCCTGTTTGGCCTAGGAGGCTGTTTTCCCCAAGCCAAGTCCACCTGTCCACACATGATGTTATATGCAATGTCAGGTATTAAGGCAGTTGCAAAAATCAGGACTGAACCCTCTGCATATCAGCTAAGGAAATTAAATCCGGCTTGATCTGAGCATGCCAACCAGTTCTCAGGGGAAGGGGAACTGGCTGGCTACCCCAACCTCTGTAGAAATCAGGATTGAACCCTAGATCTATGATTGACTCTAGCTCAGAGGAGAGCAGGACCTGGGCTGATTGCCACACTTCACCCTGGAATCAACTCAGCAGAATCAGATGCCGGGGTTCCACACACCTGTGGACCTCAGTTTATAATAAAAACACCAGAAGATGCCTTAGATTAGATTATGTTGTCCATCTGACTTGGTATTATATTTTCTGACCGGAAGCAGATATCCAGGGTCTCAGGCAGAGGAAGATCTTCCCTGTCATTTGCTATTTCTAATCCCTTTTCAACTAGTGATTCCAGAGATCTAACAGATCCTGGGATAGCTCAGTCAGTAGAGCATGAGAATCTCAGATCGTGGGTTCAAACCCCACACTGGGCAAATAAATTCCTGCATTGCAGGGGGTTGGACTAGATGACCCTCGTGGTCCCTTCCAACTCTACATTTCTGTGATTCTTCTGCACGCAGAACAGCTGCTCTGGTTCAGCTATCGCCACCTCTCCTCTAAACAACATACCAGGTCACCAGCATACAGCTTAGTCAGTACTTTTCTGTGGGTTTGTATCCAACTAAGTCCTAGTCGGAGTAAAAAGGTAAAGGACCCCTGACAGAATGACTCTGGTCCATTCTTAACCTGAAACTGTTCTTAACCTGAGGTACCACTTTAGCTAATGGGGCCTCCTGCTGCTGCCGCGCCACTGCGAGATTTCTGTTCTCATCCTGAAGCAAAGTTCTTAACCGGAGGTGCTATTTCTGGGTTAGCAGAGTCTGAACCTGAAGCATCAGTAACCCGAGGTACCACTGTAAAGGTAAAGGTACCCCTGACCATTAGGTCCAGTTGCAGACGACTCTGGGGTTGTGGCGCTCATCTCGTTTTACTGGCCGAATGAGCCGACGTTTGTCCGCAGACAGTTTTTCCAGGTCATGTGGCTAGCATGACTAAGCCACTTCTGGCGAAACCAGAGCAGCATTCGGAAACACCGTTGACCTTCCCGCTGGAGCGGTACCTATTTATCTACTTGCAATTTGACGTGCTTTCGAACTGCTAGGTTGGCAGGAGCAGGGACCAAGCAACAGGAGCTCACCCAGTCGCGGGGATTCGAACCGCCGACCTTCTGATCAGCAAGCCCAAGGGGCTCTGTGGTTTAGACCACTGCGGAAATGAATGAACCTATGTTCACTATGAGTAGGACTAAAGGTAAAGGGACCCCTGACCATTAAGTCCAGTCGTGGCCGACTCTGGGGTTGCGGCGCTCATCTTGCTTTATTGGCCGAGGGAGCCAGCGTACAGCTTCCGGGTCCTGTGGCCAGCATGACTAAGCCGCTTCTGGCAAACCAGAGCAGTGCATGGAAACGCCGTTTACCTTCCTGCTGGAGTGGTACCTATTTATCTACTTGCACTTTGACGTGCTTTCGAACTGCTAGGTTGGCAGGAATAGGACTAGGAGTAGGACTAGCCTTGGATATAACCTGGCGACTCCAGAGGCCGTTGCAGGCTGCAATGTGCATCGTGTGCAGTGACCCCCCCCCCCTTATGTGCTGTGCAGCTCAAATGTCCTTCTTTGGGATGCGTTTGGGGCACTAAGCTGCGTCACGAGCTTGCAGTTTTGCTGGAGTTTTGCTGGAGCAGGAAGAAACGGGGTTTCCTAGCAACCACAAAGTGCTTACCTTCCTCCCCAGAACTAAATGGCTACAGCAGTGCCGGAAGGATGAGCTATCTCCAGAGCCTGGGGCGGGAGGAGGGAGTTCAGCATCACCCCGCACCCCCTTTATGGGTAGCCAAAACCAAAAAGTTGGCCTCGTTGCCCCCACTGCTTTCCCAGGGGGTGCCTAGTTCTCCCCACCCCACCCCATACATCTGCTGGCCTCCTGCCAGCCGCCTCTCCCAAACACAATCTCTTCCCTGCAGCTCTGCTTTGACATTGCCCTCGCAGCAGCCTGACCTTCCCCCAGCCTGAACATTCATCCTTGCCGAGCACAGAGTCAGCAGCCAGGCCGGGGCAGAAGTCGCACGGCACGCTGACAGGCCTGCCCTCCGAGGCAGCCTGCGACGAGCGGAACGGGGAAAGGATCTGCCAGCGGCTAGGCCAGATGCGCTTGGCCGCTTTCAGGAGTTGGGGCCCCCACAGGTGAGATAGATGCTCTAACCCAGGGCTCAGCAAACTTTTTCAGCAGGGGGCCGGTCCACTGTCCCTCAGACCTTATGGGGGGCCGGACTATATTTTGAAGAAAAAAATGAACGAATTCCTATGCCCCACAAATAACCCAGAGATGCATTTTAAATAAATGCACACATTCTACTCATGTAAAAACATGCTGATTCCCAGACTGTCTGCAGGCCAGATTTAGAAGGCGATTGGGCCGGATCTGACCCCTGGGTCTTAGTTTGCCTAGGTAAAGGGACCCCTGACCATTAGGTCTAGTCATGACCGACTCTGGGGTTGCGGCGCTCATCTCGCTTTACTGGCCAAGGGAGCCGGCGTACAGCTTCCGGGTCATGTGGCCAGCATGACTAAGCCGCTTCTGGCGAACCAGAGCAGCACACGGAAACACCGTTTACCTTCCTGCCGGAGCGGTACCTATTTACCTACTTGCACTTTGATGTGCTTTTGAACTGCTAGGTTGGCAGGAGCAGGGACCGAGCAACAGGAGCTCACCCCGTCGCGGGGATTCGAACCGCGACCTTCTGATCAGCAAGCCCTAGGCTCTGTGGTTTAACCCACAGCGCCACCCGCGTCCCTAGTAGAGTTGTAGATAGATGTTAATAAAGTTGTAGACAATGAAGTTGTAGACGACAGGGTGCTGGCGTTTTGCACCTGTTTCGCCTTGGCAGTGTAAATAATCAAAAGGCCGCTGTTAGCCCCCGATGGGGCCCTTTAACTGGGGCTTGCAGGTAAAACACTCCCAAGATAGTTTTCCGGGCTTCATCAGTGGTCCCCACCATCCCTGGATTATTACACAAGCAAAGTGGAGCAAAGGGTGTGCAGGAACAGTCCCCACCATCACCCCAAGATGCCTGGAAGGGAGCTCATGCTCTAACCATTGCAAAAGGGCCAGGCCCCACATACAGAGACAATGTGCCGAAGTCTTCTGTGCAGATGACTCAAGCAAGCTTGCAGTGCATTGGCTCTCTCTTTTTACCTTCACCCGCTTCGCAGTGAAAACAGCATGCTGCTTCATAAAGGCGCCTAATCTCTTCATTCTCTGTAAGGTTGCTGGGCCATGAACAGTCTGCCTGCCACTCCACCATGCTCCGTTGTCCTGGGCTACCTTTACGTGGCACATTAATCTTCCAGACCAGTGGTGGGGAGCCACTGGCCTAATTTCACGCAGACCTTCAGGTGCTCTGGGCTTGCTCTTGCTTTCCGGACTGCCCTTCTGGGAATCACTTGTTGTTCTGCTGTTTGCCTGCGGCTGGGGGGAGAGGTAGAGAAGGAGACATGGCTGCACTAGAATAAGGCTTAATTTTTGGAAAGACGCAGGAGGGGATCCAATTCAGTTCACGTTTCATGGCAAACATCGTTCTGCCCGGACACTGAGGTCCAGCACCGAGGGCCTTCTGGCGGTTCCCTCGCTGCGGGAAGCCAAGTTACAGGGAACCAGGCAGAGGGCCTTCTCGGTAGTGGCACCCGCCCTGTGGAACACCCTCCCATCAGATGTCAAGGAAATAAACAACTATCTGACTTTTAGAAGACATCTGACATCCGGAAGATTTTTTTTTCCTTACGTTTTTATGTGTGTTGGAAGCTGCCCAGAGTGGTTGGGGCAACCCAATAATAATAACAACAACAACAACAATAATAATAGTTGTCATGTCCAATCATCAACAGGTGGCTGCAGTCCTGAGCTGCTTTGCAGTTAAACGAAACCCAAGTCTTAATCCCGTCATAGCAACCTTTGCTTTGTCCTCCGCAACCTTATCTCTTAAACCCTGACAGGCCAGCCAGCCTCTCTCAGGGGCCAAGTCTGGCCCAGAGGTTGCCAGTTGCCGATCACTGTGGCAAGTGAACAGCTTTTCAATATCATCCTTTTCTGTCTCTTTTTTTCTGGAGGAGACGGGTGCTTCAGCCCTTGCCCTCGAGCTTTCCACTGTTCATTAAAAGGTAAGCGAAAGACCGTTCCCTTCGGACCAGCCGCTGAACGGCTGAGAGGGAACAAATTCCAGGCGGCTCTCGCCACCCCCAACCGACAGCAGCAGCTGCCTGATTAAACCTGGCTAATTATCGATCAATATCAGACTACCTATGATTCCCCGGTTGCTATGCCAGTTAAGCTTGTATCTCCACTAGGTGCTGGCTTGTTACAGAAGGACCACATAACACAGTCTTCCCAATATGAAGGGATTGTGAAGAGAGCTTGGTTTTCTTCTAAAAAAAAAAATCTAATAGGACTGTGACAAGTGAAAATAAAACATATTTCCCTTATTCCAGGGGTGGGGTGGGGGTTCTATTTCAGCTCAAAGGTTGCATTCCGTTGTAGGGGGGAGTTGGGGGGGGTATGAAAGTGGTAGTTGGGCCAGAGGCAAAAATGGACAGATTAGTGGATGTCTCTGAACTTGTGACCACTTATATACCGTATTTTTCGCTCCACAAGACGCATTTTTTTTCCTTCCTAAACAGTAAGGGGAAATGTGTCTTATGGAACGAATGCGTGGTCCCTGGAGCCGAATTGCCCAGGAGCGAAAAGCAGATCATGCTTTTTTTTTTTTTTTTTGAAAGAGGGTGTGCTGGACCCGGGGGGGTGGGTTACCGAGAGGCATGGTCAGAGTCCGGTCCTGGCTCAAGGGTCTGGAGACTGTCCACCAAGGGCGAAGCAGGAAGCCAGGTGTGGTCAGGAACTCCGGAAGAACAGATCTGGGTGCTGGCAGAAACAGGTTTCCAACGACGTTGCTCCCGCAACCTGGGACCGGGCTGACTGGCCTTTATCTTCTCTGAGGCCAGGGGCGGTCCCGGCCCACAGGTGACTCGCCTCTCCTGGCCTTAAGACAAGCACTCCTCCTGAGACAACCCAGTTCTGTCCGCCTCAATGCCCTGAGCTTCTGCAGCTCAGGAGAGGCTGGAGGGTTACTGGACCCAGAGGGAGGCTCACCTTCCCCTGACAGGGCTGGGAGAGGCGCACCTGTAGGCAATGGGTCCTCAATCACCTCCGGAACCAGAGTGGATTCATCTGGTGTCTGCTCCTGAGGATCCGGCACAGGTGCAGGTGCTTCAGATTCAAGGCCCTGCCCCAGCTCAGCCGGCCCTGGAGGCGGGGACTCCTGTGCAGGCTGGGATTCCTCTGGTTCAGCCTCTGAATCAGACTCCCAGGCCATCACAGAGGGAAGTGGGTGTTGAAACAAAGCAGCTGATTGTTTGCCAATCAGGGAGAGAGATAAGGGACGCTAGAAATAAAGGAGGCTGCCTGGGAGGGGGGAGGTAAAGACAGCAAACCTGCAAAGGGGGGAAGCAGGAAGACTAAAGCAATAAGGAGAGAAATTAGAAGAAAAGGACGAGCAAAAAACTGCTCCAGCTAAGGAAAAGACACTAAAGCAAACAAGAGGGAAGGGAGTGTTGAAAGGAAACAGCTGATCGGTGGGATCGGAAGAGAGATAAAGGACGCTAGCGGAGGGGGGAGGTAAAAGCCCATGGATCCTCAGGATTTTTACATTGGGTCACCCCAAATTCACCATCAGATCACATGTCTGTGGCCACAGCATGAACCACAAAAATCATACATCCACTGTTTCGTTCAGAATATTTTTTTTCTTGTTTTCCTCCTCTAAAAACTTATGGTCAGGTGCGTCTTACGGAGCGAAAAATACAGTATATCTCTCTCTCCATTCAGCATACCAGCAAGCAAGAGGCATTCGCAGAATTCAGGCAGGCAAAATCACTCGAGAAGCGGGTAGACAGGGGCTGGTGTGAGGTTTGGCATGACAATAAGTGGGGTACCAGGGAAAGATGTGTGTCCTAGAGCCAGAAAGTGGAGGGCCACTTTTGGCTCCTGGACCGGTGTGGTGTGGGCAGACAGATTCAAGACAAGCCCTACCTAATTCGCATTTTCTGAAAAAATATCAGATCCAGGAGCTGTCCTGCGGAATTTGCACTTCTTGAATTTTGCAATGGTACCCGGAGCAACGGGAGCTCACCCCGTCGTGGGGATTCAAACTGCCAACCTTCTGATCGGCAAGTCCTAGGCTCTGTGGTTTAACCCACAGTGCCACCCGCGTCCCAACATACACATACCCAGCTCCAATTCCTAGTACCCTTAAGAACATAAGAAGAATCTGCTGTATCAAGTCAATGGCTCAATCTAGCCCAACATCCTGTTCTGTGGCCAACCAGATGCAAGCCACAGTTCCCAGGATTATTTGGGAGAGGTCATGTGCTTTAGGTGCCTGGTGTGTGCACAGACTAACACAAAAAAGATTAGTAATAACTGAGCCAGGGGATTCCCAAGGCATGCAGAAGTACAAAACTCAATGGCTTGGAGCAACCAGCTCAGACCTCTTAACATGCTGAGCTTCTCAGGTAGACTGTGGGAATAGAGACTTGATAACCTAGCCCCTCCCAAGATGAGCTAAACCTGGCAGGACAGTTTACTCTATGGCTTTAACCCCTTCATGCATTAATCAGACTTAAGCAGAGCGTTTTTTCAGCCAGAACTTGCGTGCCAAGGCCCAGGGCCCTGCAGTTCCCTTACATAATAAACACAGAGACACAAATAATTTAAGTTAATGGGATAAAATAGGCCACAACTTTATTGGTTACAGATGTGAGTGGGTTGGCTTAGGCATTGGGTGAAACCAGACTATATCCCGACTCTTGCCCATCTACAGGGAGTCTCACTAAAGGGTAAACCACCAATAGGGGGAGCCCTATGACATACGTCAAATTACAGCACCCCGCAGGGTTTCCATTGGGGTCGTGGCATAGCCCTAGCCCACGTCCAGGCTTCGGGCAGGATCCACACACCCCAGATCCCTTTAACAGGATACGCTTATTGAGGAGGGGCAGGCGGAGGCTACAACCTCCCCTCCTTTAAACAAAGGCTTGCCCAATGCCTAACCTTACAGAGTTGTGACGGTTGCTACAAGGTAGGCGAAAACCAAATGGCACCCCAAGATGAGCTAAACCTGGCAGGACAGTTTACTCTATGACTTTAACCCCTTCATGCATTAATCAGACTTAAGCAGAGCCGTTTTTTCAGCCGGAACTTGCCGGAACTCAATTCCGGCACCTCTTAGGTTTGCTACATTGCCATTATAAGAGAACAAGGGAGGCGAGTTCCAGAACCTTTTTCTAGGAAAATAGCACTCAGCTTAAGCATGTCGGTTATATAAAACTGTTTATCGCACGCTAGCCTCCCATGTAGGTAGGTAGAGATTGTCTTTGAAAAGCTTCCATCCTTATAAGTACTGAAATACTGAAAATTGGGGGCGGGGGGGGGGTAGAGAGATTTATACTGTCATTCTACACACACTTCCCTGTGAGTAAGCTTTCCTAGAAACCAGGCGACTTACTTCCAAGTAAACATGTCTAGGATCTGGCTGTTAAAAATCTCCATTTGATGCCCCTGGCTGAAAGGGTTTTGGTATATGCCGTTCTAGGTTGCACAGGGACATTTTCCCCCTCCAGCGTATGATATTCAGGGTAGGATACTGCTAAGTGTGTTCCTTTAAATTTGAATGCATCCATTATGCCGCCTGTCACTCTGCAAAGCTAATCTGTCCTTCTCTTCCTCTCTCCCTTTGACCCTCAGTGGCTTCAAACATTAAATTGGCTCTGCTTTATTATTTATATACACATCCCTTTGGAAGAGTCGGGGATCAGGGGGGAAAGTGGGGGAAGTGGGAGCCCGCGCCAAATTGCGTTTCCAATTTTGTGTCATTTTCTCTTATTAAAAGAAGCCCCTTGCGTTGTTCCGCAAATTGGCCCTCTGCAAAAAAGAAAATGAATGGGGTTTTGTGTTTTATTTAATATCCCACGCGCACACACACCTGGATACCAATTCTTAGAGGATATCTGGGTGGCGGAGAACTGCCCCTTTTATTTATCCGGAATAAAAGGATCCGTGCGGATTTGTTCCAATTTCAGGTGCCCACATGCAGACACACCCAGTTTCAGGGAAAGCGCTGTGAACCGGAGCAATTAAAGGGAACGGAGAAAATGGAAGCCAAAGGGAAAGGAACCGAGTAAATGGAAGCAATGAGTGTTCTGCGGTGATATAATAATCCTGACAGCTGATCACATGCCTCACTCAAACTCGTTCTTTTCTCGGTACCCCAGAACAGATTACAAGGCAAGACGCCACTCAGCAGGGCAGAGTGACCCACGCATGAGTTTCCCAAACAAGGCTGTCTCACGCATGGGGCATGTATACCTCTGGTGGCGTATCTAAAGTGCAGGTTAGAGGTGGGTTTTTTTGTTGGGAATCTTGTTCAGACTGGCCTCTCAGCAGCCTAGCTCACCAGCGCTGGCCTCCGGTGTGTTCCTTGCAAGAAATATTTCTAGAATGGTTCCTCTAAGGTCAGGACAGGAAGGTGGACCTCAGCATCCTTCACGGGTGGCACTGTGGGTTAAACCACAGAGCCTAGGGCTTGCCGATCAGAAGGTCGGTGGTTCGAATCCCCACGACGGAGTGAGCTCCCGTTGCTTGGTCCCTGCTCCTGCCAACCTAGCAGTTCGAAAGCACGTCCAAGTGCAAGTAGATAAATAGGTACCGCTCTGGCGGGAAGGTAAACAGCGTTTATGTGCACTGCTCTGGTTCACCAGAAGCGGCTTAGTCCTGCTGACCACATGACCCGGAAGCTGTATGCTGGCTCCCTTGGCCAATAAAGCAAAATGAGCACCGCAACCCCAGAGCCGGCCACAACTGGACCTAATGGTCAGGGGTCCCTTTACCTTTACCTATGACTGTTAAAGTGCTAGTGCTGTGGTCTAAACCACTGAGCCTCTTGGGCTGGCCGATCGGAAGGTTGGCGGTTCAAATCCCTGCAAAGGGGTGAACTCCTGTTGCTCTGTCCCAGCTCCTGCCAACCAAGCAGTTCAAAAGCACACCAGTGCGAGTAGATAAATAGGTACCGCCACAGCGGGAAGGTAAACACCGTTTCCGTGCACTCTGGTTTCCGTCACGGTGTCCTGTTGCTCCAGAAGCGGTTTAGTCATGCTGGCCACATGACCCTGAAAGTTATCTGCAGACAAACGCTGGCTCACTTGCTACAAGTCCATAGTTGCCTTTGACTGGACTTAACCGTCCAGGGGTCCTTTACCTTTTTACCTTAACCATAGCGCTTTATATGGATAGTGCAGCCATAGGCTAAAAAGATATTGTCAGTTTTGGGGGGGAGGGGGCTTTAACGCCGTGCAATGTGTAAGACAGTAGGCCCCTACAAGAACTTCAGAAGCCAGAGAGATGGTGGGATAAGATTTTCAGTGTTTGGGGGAATAAGCTCTCTCCCTCCCCCCCCCAACCCATTACCAACAAAACCAGAATAAATGGTGGAAATTGCACACTGTATTCACTCTTTCCTTATCAAGATGACAACCCTATACAGTGCTACCTTGGGTTACAGACGCTTCAGGTTACAGACTCCGCTAACCCAGAAATAGTACCTCGGGTTAAGAACTTTACCTCAGGATGAGAACAGAAATCGCGCGGCGGCGGCAGCAGGGCCCCATTAGCTAAAGTGGTACCTCGGGTTGAGAACAGTTTCAGGTTTCAGAACGAATTAAGTTCTTAACCTGAGGTACCACTGTATTCATTTGTAGTGGGGTTTTTTCTGGGGGGAAAGGTGGTGGAACTCACCATGAAGTTAGTTAGTTAGTTAGTTAGTTAGTTAGTTAGTTAGTTAGTTAGTTAGTTGTGGGCCCAGCTGCCCACACCCCTCGCAGGAGTGCTGACTTGGGCCCCAAGTTATGGGTGCCCAATGGCGTCCGTGGCATAACATGACATTGTGACGTCAAGACATCATGTTGCAGCAGCGGCAGCACTTCCGAGGCCTTGCAGGAAGTCGCATTGGAGCCCTCTAAACCTGGCACCTCTGACCCCCAGGCAGTGGCTAAATGTAAGATGTGATTAATAAACTCAACCTGACAATGATCTGAATTAGAAATGGCCACAGCTTTATTGATTACAGATATAGGTGGGTTTTTGGCTCAGGCATTGGGTGTCTATCCATTCCGGTTTCCTCAAACAAAAATATTAAATATTCAATTTTTTTAAAAGTAAGGGAACTCATTTCCCCCATGTTCCTGCTCAAAAAACCCACTGCTCATTTGCCTGGGAGTAAGTCCCACTGAACTTGACTACACAAGTCGTAGTAGAGATGCATTGGATTGCGCCGATCGTTTTACACCCTGCCCTTCATCAAACTATTCTGGTGGCTTACAATAAAATCCTTTAAAAAACACAACAGATAACAAGTGATAAAGAAAACCAGCTAACTCTGTGGATCTATACAAGCTGCATTAAAAGAAATTACAAGCCACAATAAAACAGTTCATCAAAAATTTAGAAAGCCTGGGAGAATGAGGGGGGGAAATTCACCTGTCAAAGAAAGGGCATCTCAGAAGTTGCAAGACAAGCCTCTTTGGCTGGCAATTATTATGCAGATAATAAAAGAAAGTATGGAAATCTGCAGGGTTTGCATAATATTATACAGCTTATGGAATCCAACTTTCCTTTGACAGGGTGTAAAATTTTGATTCTTCCCATGAGCATGTGCAGAGTGCCTTTCTCTGACACCTGACTGACCTTAACATGCAGAACAAAGTATACACTGGGCACCTTTCGGGCAGCTCTTGCTATAGAGTCCCAAGATCCTTTTTTCTGGTTGTGTGTGCTTTAGAGCCGAGATGTCCAGCAGCAAATGCACTTTTAAACCGTTTTAATTATTGAGGGAGGCAGAGAGAAAAGACCGAAGCAGGGAAATCTCATCTTATCCTCATCTCTCTGAGAAGTTGTGTCAAGCAGCAAGGCCCAGCAGCAAGATGGCTGGTAATTAAAGCACCTTTGCTTCTCTCTAGAAGTTTGAAGGTGTTATTTTCCAGTCCACCGAAGCACAGAAAATCCATCTGGGGCCAGACAGGACCAGTGCTTAGGAAAAGGAAACTCTTGAAGGCCAGGCGAAGATCTAGTGGAATAAAGATATTTCCTTGCTAATAAGGATCCCTTTGAAAAAATGACAGCTCCGGGTTGCAAGAAAAAAACTAACAGTGAGGGAATGGGCTTAACCTGGATTCCGAATGGCCAAACAGTGGTGGAGGAACAAGGCAGGAAGGCAGCTTAAACTGGATTTAAATCCAAAAAGAAGTACCGCTGAGTTTGGGAGAGGTTACTTTCAGGAAGGTGGGTCCAGGATTGCAGACTTAAACTGAGCTGAAAACTGCCCTGGAGTCCTTAGAGGGGAACCTATGGAAAGAGCATGTAATAATAATAATAATAATAATTTATTATTTATACCCCGCCCATCTGGCTGGGCTTCCCCAGCCACTCTGGGCGGCTTCCAAAAAATATATTAAAATACTGTAATACCTCAAACATTAAAAGCTTCCCTAAACAGGGCTGCCTTCAGATGTCTTCTAAAAGTCTGGTAGTTGTTGTTCTCTTTGACATCTGGTGGGAGGGCGTTCCACAGGGCGGGTGCCACTACCGAGAAGGCCCTCTGCCTGGTTCCCTGTAACTTGGCTTCTCACAGTGAGGGAACCGCCAGAAGGCCCTTGGCGCTGGACCTCAGTGTCCGGGTAGAACGATGGGGGTGGAGACGCTCCTTCAGATATACTGGACTGAGGCCGTTTAGGGCTTTCAAGGTCAGCACCAACACTTTGAATTGTGCTCGGAAACGTACTGGGAGCCAATGTAGGTCTTTCAAGACCGGTGTTATATGGTATCAGCAGCCGCTCCCAGTCACCAGTAATAATGGTACTCCCAGTAATAATGGTACTGAGATACAAGGAGTTTTATTTATTGTATGCTCTCTGATTGATCACAAGACATGCACATGCAAACCATTTGAATGGCAATGCCCATCAACTTGGGGGGGAGGCAGCCCCCTCAAATATTTTATTGGGGGGCGCAAAGCGACCTTAGCCCCTAGGAGTTGGCTGCTATGTTTTGAAACAAACGCATTAGCTTCCAGTTTGGTTTCCGAGTCCTTTCAAAGTGCTGTTGGTCTTTCTTTTCTTTTCTTTTCAAAATGATTTTTATTGGTTTTACATATAATCACATTACGTAATACCATATCCTCTTATTTTATCTCTTTGGCTCAACTGAGCCTAACGGCTTCCCTCCCTCCTGTCTGGTGGTTTACAAAATTAAACTTTGCATCTTTACATTTTGTTTTGTTCCCTATCCTTGTTTGGGGGTGGCACTGTGGTCTAAACCACTGAGCCTAGGGCTTGCTGATCAGAAGGTTGGCGGTTCGAATCCCCGCAATGAGGTGAGCTCCCGTTGCTCGGTCCCTGCTCCTGCGTAAGCCTCTCACTGTTAGGTTCCTGGTAAGTTCCCTTATATCCCTCTTAAAAGAATAAACACGCCACCATCTTGTGTCAAGTATATAAAAGTAGTTTACTCACATTCAGTTCACAGATGGATCCCTGAAGGCAGACTTAGTTACAAAGTATATACATGTGGAACTAACCCATATGGGGATAATCCCAGTGTCCTCTGTTGGCTGGAACCCAACAAAGCATCTCTAGCTAAAAGCAACGGAAGAAGTCAAAAGATAGAGAGAGAGTGTTGCGTGCCTTGTCCTTTTGTTATCTGGACAGGTAAGGTCACGCCCACCTCTGATCACATGCAAAGGAAGTATGTCCCAGCCAGGAGGAAACAGGAAGTTTTCGACTGGCTGGACCAAACATTCCTCCACATGTCCACTCTAGGAAAACAAGGAATGTTGTTGAAATATACAGGGAGTCGAGAGTTGATTTCATGCTCTTTATTCAGCTCATAGTGGTGAGGAGGAAAGGAAGTTCCCCCACAATATCTGATTTATATACATTATTTACACAATGGGCTGCACGTGATTGGCTAATTCTGGGATTCTCCTGTAGGCCAATCAGGTTGTGGATTCACTTCCACCTGGAGCTAGATTGGGTGGCTCCTGCGGACCAATCATACTGCTGCATTGTTCTAAGACCAATCAGACTACTGCATTTTGGACCCTGTTGTTCTAGGACCAATCAGACTGCTGCATTTTGGATCCTCTTCAACTCAGTACATAACAGCTGTACTTGACTGCTACTTATGTATCACATCCCACAGAAATATATACATTTATTATTAATATCATTACAACATTTCTATACCACCTCTCCTGCAAGGAGATCGTGGTTCTCCCCCTTCTCGATTTCACCCAGCCAGCCCTGTGAGGTAGGTCAGGCTAAGAGGTGGTGACTGCCCCAAGTGAGCTTCATGGCTGAATGGAGATTTGAACTCTGGTCTCCAGGGTCTTAGTCTAAGTACTACAGCAGGCTGGGAAATTAGTTACTGTATTTTTCGCTCTATAAGACGCACCAGGCCACAAGACACACCTAGTTTTTGGAGGAGGAAAACAAGAAAAAAAACATTCTGAATCTCAGAAGCCAGAACAGCAAGAGGGATCGCTGCACAGCGAAAGCAGGAATCCCTTTTGCTGTTCTGGCTTCTGGGATAGCTGTGCAGCCTGCATTCACTCCATAAGATGCACACACATTTCCCCTTACTTTTTAGGAGAGAAAAAGTGAGTCTTATAGAGCAAAAAATACGGTATTTATTATTATTATTATTACTACTACAACAATAATAATATGTCTGCATTAGTAAAAAACAAAGTCTGTACTGGTCAAAAAAATCACTATTAGGAAAATAGTGCAATGAAATGCAGGTACATTTTCACAAAGACATAAAAAAATTTTGCAGACTGGTGTGGAAATGTGGGGAACTGAATTTAAGATGGGAAGGCGAGACACCGAAATGGACGATTTCGCCCAACCCTACCAGAGCCGCTTGGGGTGCAGCGCTGCATGTTTTGCAAAGCATCCACACGGCGATGACACCGTCTACGTCAAAATTTCCGCCTCATTTTATCTTCCCGTTTATTCTGGATTCACCGTTTCCTTGGAAAATCCAATGAGCAAGCATGGAAATAGTGAATCTGGAGTGATTTGGAAATACAGTGGTACCTGAGGTTACAGACGCTTCAGGTTACATGCGCTTCAGGTTACAGACTCCGCTAACCCAGAAATAGTACCTCGGGTTAAGAACTTTACCTCAGGATGAGAACAGAAATTGTGCTCCGGCGGCCCGGCGGCAGCAGGAGGCCCCATTAGCTAAAGTGGTGCTTCATGTTAAGAACAGTTTCAGGTTAAGAACGGACCTCCGGAACGAATTAAGTACTTAAGCCGAGGTACCAATGTATGTGCTAATATCTTGAAGCCGTGTGAACGCAGCAAAAAAATAAATTCCTACCTCAGCAGAACAGGATCCCCAATCAACTGCTATGTGGAAGTGGCCCAGGTTAGGAAAAATTGTTTCAGGCCTTTATTTCTCCATCCCACGGGGCAAAGGGAAGGATCTGCAGCTAGTGGGGCTGGGCTGGACTTGCCATTGGAGAGGCATCCGTCTTCCAAAATAGCCCTCTTGCGCTAAGGCAGGTAGAGGAGGAGTGGATTGCGATGGCAGCCTTATTTGAGAAGAGGTCCCATTAAAATTGGTGGGACCTGCTTCTGAGCAAATGTCCTGCAAAGAATAAAAAATGCTCTCACGGGACCACTTTGATTGCAGCAACATTTCTGACAAATTGATTGAGAGATGTGCGCCGGATTCTGCAGATTTAGACACTTTCTGAAAGTTAGGGGGGAGGGAAATAACCATCCCAAAAATTGGAGCATCATGACCCAAAATGAAAATAAAAATGGGGGAGGGTTTATGAGGAGGGGGAAGAAGAAGAAGAAGAAGAAGAAGAAGAAGAAGAAGAAGAAGAAGAAGAGACCATTGTAAGGATCTCTCTATCTGTGTGCACAGAGAAAGAGAGATTTAACCCCTGCATTGCCAGACCCAGCCTCGCTCCCTTCCTCTCCCTTCCAAGCCATCTCTTCGAGTAATTCAAACTGCTCTCCTGCAGCCGGCAAAGGAAACAAGAGAAGGAGTGGGGAGAAGCCTTGGAGGGGTGAAGAGTAGTTGTGAGCTGACAGACCAAGTCTCAGGAAATAAACAAAAGAAAGCAAGAGATGAGAGATGATAGCTTGGCTGTTGCGGTAGTAGACATAACAGGATCGTTTTTCTTGGGATGGCAGAAATATGCTGAAGTCTCTCTCTCTCTCTCTCTTTCCCTCAGGAAGGGCAGCCCAGGGCACAGATATTTTTTTCCTAGGTGTAGGTGTGATCAAACTGCATCTCTGCCTGCCTCCTCCAAACCCCTAAAACAAGCTTATACCCAGAACAAACTTAGTTGGTCTCTAAGGTGCTACTGGGACAGTGTTTTAATTTTTTTTTACAGCGTCAGACTGACACGGCTACCTACCGAATTCTAGCCACGCACTGTTCTTTTTGAAAAGGCGCCTTAGTGAACTATTTTTGTGTACAGTGGTACCTCGGGTTACATGCGCTTCAGGTTACATACGCTTCAGGTTCCAGACTCCGCTAACCCAGAAATAATACCTCGGGTTAAGAACTTTGCTTCAAGATGAGAACAGAAATCATGCGGTGGCCCCATTAACTAAAGTGGTGCTTCAGGTTAAGAACAGTTTCAGGTTAAGAACGGACCTCTGGAGCGAATTAAGTACGTAACCAGAGGTACCACTGTATTTTATTGACTTTCTATCCTGCTCTTCCTCCCCATGGAGTCTAGGGTGCCAAACAGATATCCAGTCTGAAAGCAAAAGACATTCTAAAACAGATTAAAGCATTCTAAAACCAATGATAATTGAAAATATACTTCCGTCAAACGATCTGGAGGTTGCGAGGAGCGGTATTCTTCAGCCACCAAATGCTTGGGTAAACAAGAATGGTTCTCAGATCCCTCATGAAAGTAAATAAGGATGGAGACAGGCACGCCCCACTAGGGAGGACATTTCGCAATCAGGGAGCCACTACCGAAAAGCCCCTGTCCTGGGGCAGCTCCCAGCGGTGGCAGCACCAACAAGGCTTCACCTGCTGATCACAGGGTCTAAGATAGTTGGTATATCATAGAATTGTAGAGCTGGAAGGGACCTTGTGGGTCATCTAGTCCAACCCCCTGCAATCCAAGAATATATTTATCTCACTATTAAAATATAGAGGCCTTCTGTAAGGGAAAAAGTAACCTTTTCATAGCTGTTCCCTGTCTCCCAAATATATTTAAGAATGGTCTTGCTTGATCAGGCAAAAGTTCCAGCTGCTGCAGCACACTGTCTTCAACAAAGGCAGACGTCCCTGGAAAACTCAGAAGCAGGATGTTATCTCTTGACTGTCCAAATTCCCTGACCATCACAGATCCGTTTCTGAACACAGAGGTTCTTTTTAGCTGTTGAGGCTAAGAACAGTCATGGACTATCTTATCCTTCATAATCTTGTCAGCTCCTTTAAAAAGAAGAAGAAGAAGAAGACTTCTAAGCAAACAGCTACCCAAGCATCCAGTGGCATGGACTTCCATAGGTTGCCCTGAACCTACTCAAATAACTAATCAATGCCTTGGAAAGTAAGAAGATATTATGCCTCAGCACCTTGAAAAAATGAGTATTATCTGCCTTTCCCTATCTGTGGGTTCATACAATACAATAACCATGGATGTTCCAACCTGGAAAACAAAGGTGACAGAGGTAAACACCCAACAACAATTATTTCTTGTGTTAAAGTCTCAGCAGATGTTCTTTTATTCTGTGGAACTGAGCTCCCTGCACTTTAGGGAAACTGTGGCCCTCAAGACGTTGCTGGACTTTGACTTCCATCATCCTTTGGCCCCTCTAGCAAAGGCTGATGGGAATTGGAGTCCAACCCCATCTGGATGACCACAGCTTCTCCATCCTTGCTCCAGACTGCAGGCATAACCAAACTCTGGCCCTCCAGATGTTTGGGGCTACAAATCCCATCATCCCGGACCCCTGGTCCTGTTAGCTAGGGATGATGGGAATTGTAGTCCCAAACACCTGGAGGGCCGGAGTTTGCCTGTGCCTGCTCCAGAGCCTCTGCCTATGAAAAGACCTCAAAAGTGTGGATTATCCACATCTTGTCCATGCCTTTCCTTTTGGGGGGTGGGGGTGGGGAAGGTCATGCCGTATTTCCCTAAATATATTTGGGCAGAAAGGCTCAGCCCTGTGAACTTTCAAATAACATCAAGGGCACATAAAGGTAAAGGTAAAGGGACCCCTGATCATTAGGTCCAGTCGTGACCGACTCTGGGGTTGCGGCGTTCATCTTGCTTTATTGGCTGAGGAAGCCGGCGTACAGCTTCCGGGTCATGTGGCCAGCATGACTAAGCCGCTTCTGGCAAACCAGAGCAGCGCACAGAAACGCCGTTTACCTTCCCGCCAGAGCGGTACCTTTTTATCTACTTGCACTTTGAGGTGCTTTCGAACTGCTAGGTTGGCAGGAGCAGGGACCGAGCAACGGGAGCTCTCCCTGTCGCGGGGATTTGAACCGCCATCTTCTGATCGACAAGTCCTAGGCTCTGTGGTTTAACCCACAGTGCCACCTGCGTCCCTGCCCAAGGGCACCTAAGCATGTGCAAAATGCCTTCTCCTGGGCTGCAACAAACTGTGTGATTAGGGTGAAGGTGTCAAGGGAAAGTGAAATGGGGTGTCCAGGCTGCCTTGAGCACGGTAAAATTAAAAAAAAAATCCTTTGAAAAATGTGTGCATGTGAGGCTGTGTACGCACCATATATTCAAAGTACATTCTGCTGTGGGAACTCTAGTTTGTTAAGATTGCTGGGAACTGTAGCTCTGAGAGGTAAACGACAGATTCCAGGATTCTTGGGCAAGTACGTGATTTAAGTGTGCTTTAAAGGTATTGTGTGTATGCAGTAGGGTTTAACTTTTTTCCCTCGGGGCAATGATGTGTGTGTATCGTGAATCCACACGTATTCATACACAAACATTTTGAGGCGCTCTGATAAGCAAACCTTCGGAATATCGTCTGTGGGCTTGTGAAGGTTACCCTCGCTTTGATCCAGCCGCAGCCTTTCCGCAAGAACCCAGCCTAACTACTCCTTCCTTGACGAAGGTGACCTTCCCTGAAATTTGGGATCGGGAAAGGCTCTTCCCATCAACCAACACCCCCATCCCAACCTTTCGGGTCTTAAAAAAATGCCCAAACACTGGAAAGGCTCGCAAGATATCCCACTCGCGTCAATACTTTGGGCTCTCCCTCCTTATTTTGGTGCGTCTCTCTCCAGGCAACAGCTGCTGACGAAGCAACATCACCAAAGTCCCTCTAGCCCCTGGAGATACACTCCCCTCGACTTCAAGTGGGTGCTGAACATAGCAACCAGCAGAATCAAATATAACAATAACAAGGGAGGCGACCTCCTGCCCAGGGACTCCTGTCTTAACTTTCCCCGCTCCAGCGTCCCTTCCTCGGCCTTAAAGGTGGGGAGGATGTGGGGTGGGGCGCAAACTCTTCCCCCAAATGCCTCTTGCGTCTCCCTTTCAGCCCTATCATCTCGCGTTCCCTTTCTCTCCTCCCCCCTCCAAGGGGGTGGAGGAGGATGGAGTGAGGAGGGGAGGGAAGCGGGGAGAGAAGAGAGAGAGACAAATCAATGATAGCATCTTACTAAGATGTATTGAGCAGAGAGAGAGAGGAGCTGGGGAAAAAAGACATCTCTCTCTTTTTTCCCTCTCCTTTCTGTTCTGCTGTTTTCTTCCCTCTCGGGGTTTTTCTTTCTTTCTCTCTCTCTCTTTCTCCTCTTCCCCCGAAAAGAAGAAAACCCCTTTTCCATGTGGAGCATTAAAAGGCCACCCCAGAGCATCCCGTCTTAAGGGTGATATTTAAGAAGACCGGGAACAAGGACTGCCTCGGTTTTTTACGCGCGCTCGCGCGCTCCTCTTTTCTCCTCTCCACCTAAAGGGGGATCCTCTGCTTCTTTTCAAGTTTCTTCTTCTTGCTTCTTCTTCTTCTGCTGCTGCTTCCTCGCCCCTCCTTCCACCTCGTCTGTGGTTGTTTTGTTTCGGTTCCCCCAAATTATCACCCTTTATTTCTCCTCGCCAGGTCGCCCGGCCCACCCGTCACCATTTCTACCCCGGGGAGGCAGCGCGTCCAGCCCTTGCAGCGGCTGAGCCTCGGGCGCAAAACTTTGGTGGCCGCGGCCATCGGGGTGGTGATGATCCTGATCTTGGTGGTCCTCATCCCGGTGCTGGTCAATTCGGTGGGCATCGACGGGCACTACGAGATGCTGGGCACGTGCCGCATGGTCTGCGACCCCTACTTGGCCAAGACCACTAGCGCCAGCGCCATCCGGACCGAGGCGGGAGAGACCCTCGCCAGCAGCGGCCACGCCGGGCTCCCCGCGCCCTCCACGCTGGTGCAAGGGCCGCAAGGCAAGCCCGGGAGGCCGGGAAAACCCGGGCCGCCGGGGCCTCCGGGTGAACCGGGCCCACCGGGGGCCATGGGGCCCCCGGGGGAGAAAGGAGACCCCGGGAAACCGGGCCCCCCTGGCTTGCCCGGGCCGGGCCTGGGCAACGGGGCCATCAGCACGGCCACCTACACCACGGTGCCCCGCGTGGCTTTTTACGCAGGCCTCAAGAACCCGCACGAGGGCTACGAGATCCTTAAATTCGACGACGTGGTGACCAACCTGGGCAACAACTACGAGGCCACCACGGGCAAGTTCACGTGCAACATCCCCGGCACCTATTTCTTCACCTACCACGTCCTGATGCGCGGAGGCGACGGCACCAGCATGTGGGCGGACCTGTGCAAGAACGGACAGGTAGGGAAGAGGGCTGGGGGTCTCTCTTCGGGGTCCTGATGGGGGTGGAGGGAAGAATCATGCGCTCCCACATTACGCAGTGTTTTAGGGCAAGAAGACGCCCCTCCGCAGATTATGCTTGTAGAAATGAAATTGGACTGTCTACTCAAAAGCCCCCAAAATATCAGCACCAACCGTGGCTCAGTTCTGCGTCGGAAGATGGCTCAGAATCTTTCGAGCCCCTTCCCAAAACTTAATGCTAGGATTGTAGAGTTGGGTCATCCAGCCCAACCCCCTACAATGCAGGGATGCCAACTATATCATCTATGAAAACCCACCTCTTGTTGGGAGTCTGGCGCACTGTTGAAGGGTGTCAGAAAGTTCTTCCCGGGGCTAAGTCTGAATCTCCTTTCTTGTAACTCGATCCCGTCATTCTTCAGGTATTCAGCTGATCAGATAATATAAATAATCAGGGACATGGAGTGGTTCAATAAAGAGCCGAGTGCTTCGAGACCAAAAAGTTAATTCAGTTACACTTATTTTATTTTATTTTTAATATGCTTCTTTTCGTTTGCCCTTCACTTGCTAAGATAACCCTTTGTATGCTAGGAAACCTGCAAGGTACCCTTAACTTATCCAGGTGTGCATATGTGATGAGGAAAGGAGCAGTCCACTTTTCCCAGAGTTTGGAATAGTGTGTTGTCCATATCCATTTCAATGTTTTGTAGAAGTCTAATATCTAGCTATCTATACACACACACACACACACACACACACACACACAAATGGGAGTTATAGAATCATAGACCTGCAGTGTGGTGGCAGGGACCCTGAGGGTCAACCCCCTGCAATGCAGGACTCGAACCCACAACCCTAAGATTAAGAGTCTCATGTGACGTGCTCTTGAGTAGATGCATAGGATTGTGTTGTTTGTTCACTAGCAATCCCAGCTGTGGAGGGGATGTTTCCTATAGGCTTACAGACCTTCTGAGATAACTGCACTTTCATGGGGGGGGGGTGCTTTTTCAAAAATGCCACCGCACTCCGATTAAGTTAAGGAGGGGTGGTCCGTGATACACATCCTTACCCACCCTCTCCAAACGCTTCCCAGCTCCTCTTCTCAGGGAAGAATGGTACCCCAGAGCATCTTGCCACTCCCCCCCACCCCAGCCTCTAATGCACAGATATAGATAATTTTCATCCTTCAATATTTAAGCAGCAGTTTGTGGCTCGGTTTCCTTCCTTACGTCGTCGTCCGTCCCCCCCCCCCCCAAAAAAAAAAACTCATCTGAAAAGTCTGCGAACTCTAGATCGGGAAATCTTATGCCACTGAATAATTGGTTAAGTCTTTCAGGTGCCACAAGATTCTTCCTTGGCTGTGCTGCGACAGACTAAGGACTCCTGCCCTCTGGAAATTCTTCCTTTAAGGAAGATTCCTCTTACACCCCCCCCCCCCCAATAATCTGCAAATAAGAGGGATGGGAGGAGAGGGAGAGGAAAGGAAAGAGGTCATTGTCAAGAACCCTTCAACTCTCCTATAGGACTCCCGGCTCTTCCTGAAGCTTCCTGGGAGGCAGAACTGATGCTTACTCAGAAGTAAGGCTCACCCGGATCTTAACTCCCAGGCAAGTGTGCACTGGATCATAGCGGGATCCTGTGCATTCCTACTCAGGCAGAAATCCCACAGAGATCAAAGAGACACTACCCCCCCCCCCCCACCCCGAGTTGCAGCTTCAGTCAATTTCACTGAGCAAAGAAGAAATCCCTTAGAAAGAATTTCCTCCCTTACTGACCCTGGGAACTCACTGCATTTCGTTCTTAATATTTGATACGTATGTCTCTTTAATTTTAAAAGAGGAAGATGAATGTAGCTTGGGACATAAAGCTCAGGAATCAGTTGATATGTGTCCCTTGTGATTAATTTTTTTTTTTTTAGAGAGAGAGAGAATCCTTTGGGGATATTTGGAAGTCTTCCCCTACTTCCTAGGATATTTTGAAGGGAGTCTGGGTTGTACAGATTTTTTTATTTTTATTTTTTTTAATATATGCATACACTTAACTTTGACTTAAGATGATGGAAAGTAAAATGCAGATTGGGCTGGTCCCGCCCCACCCCCGCCTCTCTCATCAGCTCCTTCTTAATCAAACCATCCCTTTTGTGATAGCACTAGTTAATCCTGCCAGAGGGAGAGCAGGGAAGGATTCTTGAAGCTTTCTAATTGAATTTCATAATTAAGCCCGGCCTCCGCAGAAACTGCTTTTCATGTTGCATCCAGTTACAGATCCATCTCTGTCTCTTTTTGTTCATATGCCTCCTCCCCTCAGTAATCACTCAGCAGTGCTTTTAAAAAAAACCAAAAAAACAGGGATGCCACCACATACACAAAAGCCCACCTTTGTACTCTGAAAATAAAATTTAAAACCTCCCAAATTAATCCAGAAGAAAGGGCCACAGACCTTAGTTGTGTGCTCACAATTGCTAGTTGGAGCTGGAGTTTGAGACACCACTTCGCCCGTAGGTATGCATTGAAAAGGTGGAGAAAATTCCCCTTTTGCCATCTTGATTGTGAGCTACGAAGGGTAACTAATCTGCTATACAATCTTGAGTATATATTTGTGTGTGCCGCGCATAGCTGCCTTAAAAGCAGCGGCTACTTATCCCTATTTTATTCTTATTTGTCCATATTTATTTATTTGGATAAATAAGAATACAATAGGGATGAGTAGCAGCTGCTTTTAAGGCAGCTATGTGCGGTACACACAAATATATCCATATTTATCCAAATTTTTGGATAAATATCTTTGCTGCTATTTATTCATCTTTTCAAGTTTCCACAGGGGGGACAGATCGGGAGGAGTTTCTTCAGGCCAAATGTTAGCGATAGTCTTATATATACAGCTTGAAAATTTGATAGTTTCCAGAAAAAAAATAAAATCAGAGTTAAAACACACAAGGTGCAATATTCAGGGGGGGGGGGCGGGTCTAATATTCAGTCAGTTCATGATACTTGCTGCTTTGGCCTCCCAAAATGATGCTGGTATTCCACTTAGATAAATGTGCCAAATTGCCCAAAATTGTTTGCGAATTCTTTCCTCTCCCACAAGAGGAGTATGTAATGTAGAACCAAACTTAACTATACACACACAGCGACGTTTTATATTAAGGCACGCACTAGGAAAGAAAGACACCTTGCCCCGTCTCGGATCTCGAACCTTCAATAACGTCAATGCTCAGCCCTGGACTAAGCGAATGATACAGTGCCTCTGAACATGTGTCAAGTACAGTTCTCATGCTGCTGAGTAATCACAACCCAAACACACACACAATGTCACACAAATGGGAGAGGCTGTTGTCATAGGAACATAGAGAGGGCTGCCTTTGTTGTTGCTTAGTCGTTTAGTCGTGTCCGACTCTTTGTGACCCCATGGACCAGAGCATGCCAGGCACTCCTGTCTTCCACTGCCTCCCACAGTTTGGTCAAACTCATGCTGGTAGCTGAGAACATTATCCAACCATCTCGTCCTCTGTCGTCCCCTTCTCCTTGTGCCCTCCATCTTTCCCAACATCAGGGTCTTTTCCAGGGAGTCTTCTCTTCTCATGAGGTAGCCAAAGTCTTGGGAGTCTCAGCTTCAGGATCTGTCCTTCCAGTGAGCACTCAGGGCTGATTTCCTTCAGAATGGATAGATTTGATCTTCTTGCAGTCCATGGGACTCTCAAGAGTCTCCTCCAGCACCATAATTCAAAAGCATCAATTCTTTGGCGATCAGCCTTCTTTATGGTCCATCTCTCACTTCCATACATCACTACTGGGAAAACCATAGCTTTAACTATACGGACCTTTGTTGGCAAGGTGATGTCTCTGCTTTTTAAGATGCTATCTAGGTTTGTCATTGCTTTTCTCCCAAGAAGCAGGCGTCTTTTAATTTCGTGGCTGCTGTCACCATCTGCAGTGATCATGGAGCCCAAGAAAGTAAAATCTCTCGCTGCCTCCATTTCTTCCCCTTCTATTTGCCAGGAGGTGATGGGCCCAGTGGCCATGATCTTCATTTTTTTGATGTTGAGCTTCAAACCATATTTTGCGCTCTCCTCTTTCACCCTCATTAAAAGGGTGCCTTACACAGAGTCAAATCATTGCTTCACCAAGCTCAGTAAGGGCCGCACTGATTGGCAGTGTCTTTCCAAATATCATTGGGAGATGTCAGGAATTGAACCTGGAACCTAAATACCTGTAAATACCAGTTGCTGGGGGGAAAGCGCAGGAGAGGACTCTTGCCCCTCTGGCCCTGCTGGTGGACTCGGGCGTCTACATTGAAACAGGACATTTGGCTCCAAGGCCTTCTTATGCTATCATCCGGCTGCTCCCATGCCTAGACAGGTCCAGATGCTGTGAAAAGTTCCTGCAGGTCCGAAGCAAAAGGTGTCAAAGCTGAGATTTAGAAGCTCTACCCTTCTCAACCTTGGATATGAATTTTGTGAGCACAGGTGGCCATAAAACTTCACGGAATCACATAGTTGGAAGGAACCACTTTGAGGGTCATCCAGTTCAACCCGCTGCAGTTCAATGATCTTTTGAACCCACAGCCCTGAGATGACAAAGCCTCATGCTCGATCTATTGAAGGAGCTGTCCCAGGCCGCCCTAAAACTTGTGGGTGGCTTGTCGCCACTGGCAACCCGATGGCAGTACCAGACGGGTGTGGCTGGCTCCCTTTCAGGCCGCTGAATAGAATAGATTTGTAAAGGGACCCCTAGAGTAATGTTTGATATATTACGGTATTTTCATATTTTGTTGGAAGCCGCCCAGAGTGGCTGGGTAGCCCAGCCAAATGGGTGGGGTATAAATAAATTATTATTATTATTATTATTATTATTATTATTATTAAGCCCAACCCCCGGACGTCATGGTTCTCCATACAGTGCTATTCAATACAGTGGTACCTCGGGTTACTGACGCTTCAGGTTACAAACACTTCAGGTTACAGACTCCGCTAACCCAGAAATAGTACCTCGGGTTAAGAACTTTGCTTCAGGATGAAAACAGAAATCGCGCAGCAGCAGCGGCAGGCCCCATTAGCTAAAGTGGTACCTCAGGTTAAGAACAGTTTCAGGTTAAGAATGGACCTCCAGAACGAATTAAGTTCTTAACCTGAGGTACCACTGTGTATCCTTCTTATGTCAAGGTGACAAGGCAGGGAGAAGAGAAGGCTCCATCTTGGCTGCTCCCTGCCCAGTGGGGTCTTGTTAAAAGGCAGCCATGCGAACTTTTAAGAGTTTTTCCGCTAGGGTGTTCTCTGAGATGTTCTGTCTCGTTTCAAGGGGCCTTTTAACTATCCATTGCTGATTTGTTTCCAGAAGGGCAGCTGCGTATGCGTAAGGCTGTGTGTGCGCCGTATTTAACGCATGTGGCTTTCTCTGAAGAATCTCGGGAACTGTAGTTTGTGAAGGGTGATTTGAGTGGATTTCGTAGAATTGTAGCATTGGAAGGGACCCCGGGGGTCATCTAATCCCGCCCCCTGCAATGTAGGAATCTTTTGCCCAACATGGGAGTCGAACCCATGACCTGAGATTCAGATTTGATTCCTTGTATTTCTGTTCTGCTTTTCACTCAGAGGAATCTCGAAGCAGCTTGCAAGCAATAAGTGATATGAACATAGCAAAGCATGTAATAGAACATCACCAACACAGCATAGCTGATATAAAATAACTAGCAAATCGTCAACGAAACAATTGCAATCCCTAAAACCCTGTTCACGAAACAGCAGCTGAAATGTAAGCTAAACATCACAATTACAGAAAAAGCTGTGTTATATGATTCACAGTAACGACATTTATAATCAGTATGAACAAAATAACAACTAACAAAAATAAGCTAAGCACTGGGGTGGTGGAAACTGTAGTTCCCAATATTCTTTGTGGGGCGTCATGTGCTTTACATGTATGGGGTGTGCACAGCCAAGGCTTCAGCAGTAAGAGGAACCAGAGGTTCAAGCCTGTGGGGAAAATGATCTCCAGTCCTAGAAGTGTTAGGGAAAGCGATGAAAAATATGCACTCTTCACATGCTCAGAGCACTCTCCTCACTATGGCGTTGCATCTTCTGAGCCCTAGCATTCAAAACAGGTTTTTGTGCCCAAATTTAAGGCCCAAGGAATTTTCCAGGATTTATGAGGGTTCTTTGCCTTCTCGCTGGGTTTGTTCCCCATAAACAGAGGTTTAGACCTCATATCCCAGCATCTACAGTGAGGCAATTGAATCGCATGCTCCAGGAACGTAAGCAACAAAAGATGCGCGAAGGCTTCTTTGTGCATGGCACTCGCTCATTTCCCTATTCATTTCCCTTGCATACACAGAAAAGGTAGCATTTCAAGCAGGGGTGGCACTGTGGGTTAAACCACAGAGCCTAGGACTTGCCGATCAGAAGGTCGGCGGTTCGAATCCCTGTGATGGAGTGAGCTCCCGTTGCTCGGTCCCTGCTCCTGCCAACCTAGCAGTTTGAAAGCACGCTGGTGCAAGTAGATAAATAGGTACCGCTGCGGCGGGAAGGTAAACGGCGTTTCCGTGCGCTGCTCTGGTTCGCCAGAAGCGGCTTAGTCATGCTGGCCACATGACCCGGAAGCTGTACGCCGGCTCCCTCGGCCAATAAAGCGAGATGAGCGCCGCAACCCCAGAGTCGGCCACGACTGGACCTAATCCCTTTACCTTAAGGGAAAAGTCAGGAGGTAAGATAAGGCAGGGGTTTTAAAGTTTACGGAATCCTTTAGACGTTGCCTCAGCCTACAAGGAAACCCTGTGTGTCAGCCATGGAGCCATGGTGCCAGATCTGGTGGGGGGAGGGCACCTGTGGCCCCCTAGATGTTGTCGGACATTTCCCATGAGCTCCAGCCAGCAAAGTATTCAGTGGTCAGGGATAGTGAGGGTCGGCTGCAGGCTCCTGTGTAGCAGAGGATTCTGGGAATCACAGGTGAGCAAAGCTCTCTTGTGTCACTGACGTCTCACTTCCTACGGGCATCTGTTAGGCCACTCTGAGAACTACTCACTGTGAGAACGAATACTCCCAGGGGTCAGCAAACTTTTTCAGCAGGGGGCCAGTCCACTGTCCCTAAGACCTTGTGGGGGTCCAGACTATATTTTGGAAAAAAAAGTGAACGAGTTCCTATGCCCCACAAATAACCGAGAGATGCACTTTAAATAAAAGGACACATTCTACTCATGTGAAAACATGCTGATTCCAGGACCGTCCGTGGGCCGGATTTAGAAGGCGATTGGGCCAGATCCGGCCCCCGGGCCTTAGTTTGCCTACCCATGCTTTAGAATACCAGGGTCAGGTGGCAGTGGCTTCAGGAGAGATCTCACGAGATCTCGCCAGAAGCCACAGTTGCACAACCCTGTTAGGGGTTGATGTCTCATGGGATTCCGCCGCCCAAGGTGACCGATTCAATCCGCCTCATGGGAGGGCCGGCCTGACGGTCAATCCTTTCTCCCAGGAAGCTCTGGGAATTGTAGCATAAAGTCCCTTCCCACATACTCAGAAGGGCTGGCCTACCATATTTTGAAGGGAAATAATACACAATAGCTAACATACAGGCGGGCGGCTCTCTGTAAAGTCTAAATTTGCCTAAATTTTGTCCTTTCTCAGAGTGCCATATGACCAAAGTCCGCTCCTGCTGTTTGTCCCCCATACGTTATATAATAGTATATGGTCATCATAGTTAGCAGCCATTGATAGCTTTATCCCCCATAAATGTGTTGAATGCCCTTTTAAGGTAATCAAAGGTATGTCTAGACGTTCCAGACATAAGGTGGAAACAGCATAAAGAGAGGGGGATTATGAGGCTGTTTTTGTTTTCATTTTTATTATGTATTTTACGTTTTTATATTGTGATTTTAACTTGTGAACCGCCCCAAGACTTGCGGGTATAGGGCGGAATACGAATAATAATAATAATAATAATAATAATAATAATAATGTTGTCAATTAGGGAGGGAAGAGACCTTGAATGTTTGAGGGTGGCAGAACTGGAGGAGTGAAGGTCATAATCAGGTATATAACTGGGAAATAAGAACAAAAAGATGAGGATAGGGGAGTTTTCCTTTGGGGGGGCAGAAGGGGCAGAGTCTTTCTCCATACTCTCCTACCTGTTTTATCATCAGTCTCACCTTGGGAGATGCTGCAATACCTGTTGATGCTGTGTTGCAAAAGATGCTCTTTGAGAATAGTCTTATTACCTTTTTTACTCCCCTCCACAATGCACAGTGTCACCAAAACCCACCCCCTTCTCTTGGAGGAAAAAGAGAGAAAGAAATAATCAAGGAAAGAAAACAGCATGTGATTTTAAAGCACAGATTCTCAACTTTTAATGGGGATGCTCTGTCACACCTTGAATGTCACACCTGATTTTTTTCTCAGTGTCAAGCACTAGAGAGAGATGGGGAGGGTAGTTAAGCATCTCTCTCTCTCTCTGTCTATATATATATATATATGAGTCATTTTGTAGATATGGAAAGTCTAAAAGGCCGGCGGGCTCTGTGACTTTAAATATTTAATAACTTCCCAATCAGCAAATGTATTTTTCTCCTCCCTCTCTTCTCAATTTCCCCCTCGTCTATTTGCATTTGGAAGGCTCAGTTGTGCACCCCAGAAGGCAAAAGGAAAACCCGGCAGTCGCTGCCTATAGGGCAGAAGAACCATTTGCTGTAGAAACCTTCCCTTCCACCTCCCAGGTCTCTGCCTGGGGTTTCTTGGGTCAGGAGAGCTAAACAGCTTTCGGCTAACTCCTCAGATGACAATATATTTTCCCAAGCAGATCCCTGGTGCTTGGGATGCAAACAGAGACCGTTCCAGGAGACAAGGGCAGGAGACACTCCTCCATCTCCTTAAGGTCTTGGCAACAGGGTTGCCAACTAACTGGAAATAGTGACCCGGTCTGGCTTACTCTTGCACCCTTTAAGAGCTGCTTAATGTGCAGAACTCGGAAACCGAGGCTTTTCGCTGGTACAGAGATCAGCATGTTGTTGTTTAGTTGTTTAGTCGTGTCCGACTCTTCATGACCACATGGACCAGAGCATGCCAGGCACTCCTGTCTTCCACTGCCTCCTGCAGTTTGGTCAAACTCGTGCTGGTAGCTTCGAGAACACTGTCCAACCATCTCATCCTCTGTTGTCCCCTTCTCCTTGTGCCCTCCATCTTTCCCAACCCCAGGGTCTTTTCCAGGGAGTCTTCTCTTCTCATGAGGTGGCCAAAGTATTGGAGCCTCAGCTTCAGGATCTGTCCTTCCAGAGAGCACTCAGGGCTGATTTCCTTAAGAATGGAGAGGTTTGATCTTCTTGCATTCCATGGGACTCTCAAGAGTCTCCTCCAGCACCATAATTCAAAAGCATCAATTCTTCGGCATCAAGAATTAGCATAGTAGCATAGTAAAAAGGTAAAGGTACCCCTGCCTGTACAGGCCAGTCTTGACAGACTCTAGGGTTGTGCGCTCATCTCACTCTAGAGGCCGGGAGCCAGCGCTGTCCACAGACACTTCCGGGTCACGTGGCCAGCGTGACGAAGCTGCTCTGGCGAGCCAGCACCAGCGCAGCACACAGAAACGCCGTTTACCTTCCCGCTATAAAGCGGTACCTATTTATCTACTTGCACTTAAGGGTGCTTTTGAACTGCTAGGTGGGCAGGAGCTGGGACTGAACGGCGGGAGCTCATCCCGCCGCGGGGATTCGAACCGCCGACCATGCGATCGGCAAGTCCTAGGCGCTGAGGTTTTACCCACGGCGCCACCTGCGTCCCGCATAGTAGCATAGTCACCTGCTAATACAAACAGATTGAGCTGCTTTCGAAAAGCATAGGCACAGGACCTGGTTCAAAATCTGGCAACTCTTCTCGGCAGCAGCCTCGTGAACAAGATGCGTAGCTAGGAATGGTAGGAAGGCGAGTTCTTGTGGGTGCAAAATAAATAGTCGTCTGCGTAGCATTTCCTCCGGTTGTTGCTCAGTGTGCTTAAAACTACTGACGTCACAGGAATGCTTACAACAACCTAGTAAGGTAGGCCAAGCGTTTTTCATCTCGGGAGGTGGGGCTCAAAGATATTATGATTACTGGTTTAGTTTATGGCTCTGCCTCTAACAGGAACTCACGGCTTGGACATCAGCAGGTGTCATGCTTTATATATACATTAAAAAAACCAGCTTTTGGCTGCCACCCAAACTCCTGTTAAAGGCATAAAGGTAAAGGGACCCCTGACCATTAGGTCCAGTCATGGCCGACTCTGGGGTTGTGGCGCTCATCTCACTTTATTGGCCGAGGGAGCCGACGTTTGTCTGCAGACAGCTTCTGAGTCATGTGGCCAGCATGACTAAGCCACTTCTGGCGAACCAAAGCAGTGCACGGAAACGCCGTTTAGCTTCCTGCCAGAGCGGTATCTATTTATCTACTTGCACTTTGACGTGCTTTCGAACTGCTAGGTTGGCAGGAGCTGGGACCGAGCAACGGGAGCTCACCCCGTCGCGGGGATTCGAACCGCCGACCTTCTGATTGGCAAGTCCTAGGCTCTGTGGTTTAACCCACAGTGCAACCCGCATCCCGTTAAAGGCATAAGAACACCCTAAACTAATTTTTTTTGGTCAGCTGGCAATCATAGCACTGAACCTAGGATTTCCTGGTCATTTCCTGAACCATTTAACTAGCTTCCTTGGCTAAAAAGTATCTATACATTTCAGCAAGCATTCACATTTTACAAAGCCTAGATACAGCTTAAGCTCTAATGACTTTGCCTCCTCTGTTAAGGGTTGCCAACTTCTGAATTTGTTTCTGTAGGTGTATCTTCAGTAGCAGCAGATATGTCTAGAAATCAGCAGGTGATAATACTGATCTCCATGCTGCGAAATCACACCCAGGCATTTCCTCCCCATCAGTTGGCAACCCTGCCTCTTGTTGTCCCACCTTGCCACCCCCAAGACATCATACAATAATTCCTTTGGTTTTAAGCTGAAGCTGTTGGAAACAAAAGTTGTTTTGATGGCAAAGAAGCAGTGAATAGGTTGTGTGTGTTTTTAAAGACGTTTTAGTGCCCATTGCAGTCTCTATCTACGGGAGGGTAATAAGAATGTTTTCAGAACTCAGTTCATCATAAAAGTAGGTTTAATATAAAGGGGTTTGCTGCCTGGGACCCACAGAACAAAATCTCTTGCTATTATTGGACCAACTTCTCTGCATAAATGAGCAGATGCTTCAGACAGTCAGATCTCAACACCAAGAAAATACAGCCCTCTTGGGACTGTACTAGTTCATTCTGCAGATGTCTGAATACAACACATACATAAACACACTTTCCTGCATATAGAAAAACAGGGACAGCTCTGGGATAGACCTGTCACGGTAGTTTTCTGTGGATGAAGCAATCCAAAGGAGAAAGCTGTCCTATGCGATTCCTACCTTGCCGCACCGACCATATAGATTGCTTCTCAATTGCAGCAATTGGGTCTAATTATTTCATCCACCAAAGCCGGTAAACACACAGAAACTACAAAACTGATCTGGGCTGAAGCTGATTCGAGAGCAATTATACTGTCATGTTTCGCCCCGATGAAATAATCATTTTCGGGCATTTTGTATCGTTCCCCTTGGTTGTGTGAGCTGTGTCACTTGGAACAGGACGAAAAGGAGCTTTAACCGTGTTGCAGAGTGCACAGATCAGAAGGAGTCAGCCTGATGAACCTGGAAAACCGAGAGAGCAAGGAAAAATGACGGCTGCCTAGATAGAAAGCCAAACTATCTAATGTGGAAACCTGATGAGTGTGGGGATAGCTATTACCTACAGATCAGAGTTTTTTTTAAAAAAAGGTCCCTTGGCAGCTCCTGAGCTTTTAGCAACCACTTTGATCTGCTTGAATTGAGAAGGGACATTTTTCATGGTATAAAACAGGTTCGGGGGGCCTTTGGGACTCCAGATGTGGCAGAACTACAACTCCCATCAGCCCCTGCAAGCATGGCCAGAGCTGATGGGAGTTGTAGCTCAGCCAACTATGGATAGCCAAAGGGTCTCCATACCTGGCATAGAGTTAAGGCTGACCATTTGCCATTGCGTGTTGCACAAGAGATGGGGTTGATTAAAAAAAAGTTGGTAACTCCAGAGATGGCAGGTGGTGTTGCTATCATTATTATGATTACAGTCATACCTCGGGTTACAGACGCTTCAGGTTGCGCGTTTTCGGGTTGCGTACCATGCCAAACCCGAAAGTACTGGAACAGGTTACTTCTGGGTTTCGGCGCTCGCGCATGCGCAAAACCACTGAATTATGCTTTGTGCATGCGCAGAAGTGCCGAATTGTGACCTGCGCATGCGCAGATGCGGCGCTTTGGGTTGCAAATGCTGCGGGTTGCGAACGTGCCTCCCACATGGATCACATTCGCAACCCGAGCGTCCACTGTATTTCTTATATTTGTATACCGCCCTTTATCCGTAGATCTCAGGGTGGTTCACAACTTTTAAAGGACGAGAAAGAAAGAAGTTAATATTATTAGAAATATGAATTTGGAGAACTGCTAAACAGGTGATATAATGAAATTCAGTTAGAGGGGATTCGAGGAAGTCAGTTATCAATGTAATGAAATTAGGATTTGGAAGTAATAATTCTTTTTTATGTGTTTTTTTGTTTGTTTTTATGTATTGTAATGTTTTTCTTTTCTTTTGTATCTTTTTTATGTGATAAGTGTGAAAACCAGTAAAAAAATGGGGGGGGGGAAGTATGAGAAAGAAACACGAAATACATAATCGAAACAAAAACAAACCCATAACCCCCTTCCAACAACACATTTTAAAAAGGGTATCAGATGTCAGTCAGCCTGGTTAAAGAGGAACATTTTTACCTGGTGCCTAAAGGTGCATAATGAAGGTGCCAGGCGAGCTTCCCTGGGGAGATCATTCCATAAAGGGGGAGCCACTGCAGAAAAGGCCCCGTTCTCATGTTGCCACCCTCTGGACCTCTTGTGGAGGGGGATCACAAAGAAGGGCCTCACGAGATGATCTCAGAGTCCGGGTAGGTACATATGGAGAGAGGTGGACCTTGAGGTATTATGGTCCTGAGTCATTTCTTTGCCTGTTCTTCACCCAAAAGCCCCAGGCCAGGTTAAAACATTGAAACGCAGTATTAAAAACAGCTACAAATGACTTAAAGGTAAAGGTAAAGGGACCCCTGACCATTAGGTCCAGTCGTGGCCGACTCTGGGGTTGCAGCGCTCATCTGGCTTTATTGGCCGAGGGAGCCGGCGTACAGCTTCCAGGTCATGTGGCCCGCATGACTAAGCTGCTTCTGGCGAACCAGAGCAGCGCACGGAAACACCGTTTACCTTCCTGCCGGAGTGGTACCTATTTATCTACTTGCACTTTGACATGCTTTCGAACTGCTGGGTTGACAGGAGCAGGGGCCGAGCAACGGGAGCTCACCCCGTTGTGGGGATTCGAACCGCCGACCTTCTGATTGGCAAGTCCTAGGCTCTGTGGTTTAACCCACAGCGCCACCAAAAATACACCCCAAGTGTCAAAAGCCAGAGTAAAGATCTGTGTCTTCAGCATTCACCAGAAGCTATATAAAGATGCTAGATTGATCTGAGGCTACAATGGTGACAGGAAAACACTCTGTGCATGCTCCGTTATCCCCATCCCCCCAATCTTCCTGGCCTTGATGAAGCTTACAGAAATCTTACAGAGCTGGATGTACAGAAAATCTTTCCATGGGCAGCAGAGCCAAGTTCTCCGTGTGCCCAAGGGAGGGTGGCAAATGACTCTGGTTTGCCCCAGGGGGCCTGGCACAGGGCAGCAGAAACGCGCTGGCTCCGTTCTGGGCCTATGGTTTTGTGGTCAATTAGAGCTGAAGCCTGACGTCCGTCGCTATCAAATTTAGCCAATTAAGGTTCCTTGGAATCATTCATTACCTGGAGGTGGGAGAACGTAGAGACTGGAGGGCCAATTTGGTGGAATTGCTACAAAGCCACACGACCGTTAGCTGGAGAGGAATGAGGGGGGTAGATTAGAATAGGCGGGGGGCAGCTGCCAAAGAGAACAGGGTCCCTGCCCCCTTAATAGTTATGAGGAAGAGGGAATTTCAGCAGGGGCCGTTTCAGCTATTCATACGAAAGTGTATCATACAAAGTCCCTCTTTGACACAGCTATTAAAAGGGCAAAATCCTCCAGCTCTTTTAGTAGTCAGCCACCTTAACTGAACAATAGTGTTGGCACCTTTGGGCACCTCCAGACTATTGGGGTTTTTTGGGGGGGGAGCAGGTATATTCTCCATCATGTCATTGAAGAGGTAGTAGGGCATTTGTGGTGGATTTAGACTAGATCTCACACAATCCTGCTTCATCAGTATTGCAATCCCAGTATTGCATTATTGCATACCCTCCAACAATCCTCCGAGGAAAATAGGTATGTCCTATTCAATAATAATAATAATAATAATAATAATAATAATTTTATACCCCACCCATTTGACTGGGTTGCCCCAGCAACTCTGAGCAACTCCCAACATATATTAAAACATAATAAAAATTAAACATTTTTAAAAAGAAACATCCCTATATAGGGCTGCCTTCAGACGTCTTCTAAAGGTTGTATAGTTACTTATCTCCCTGGCTCTGGGGTCGCATAACTCCATACCCTCCAACATCTCTCTGATGAAAATAGAAATGTCCTAAGGAAAAGTGGAATATTCTGGGATCGAATCAGAAACTGGGATGGCTTCTGTAAATCCAGGACCGTCCCTGGAAAACAGGGACCCTTGGAGGGTCTGTTATTGTCATCCCGAGGGGCACTTTTGCGTTGTAGCCAGTGCCGGCCTACCACATTTTGGCACCTGAGGCAGACCCTAAAACAGTGCTAGCCCTTTAGTTAGCACTGTTTTAACCCTAACCCCAACTAAAGAATCATTTCAAGAAAAATTGATGGACTATGCAGAACTGGCAAAACTGACATACAAGCTACGGGACAAGGATAACTGTGACTTTAAAGATGAATGGGAACCCTTTACAAAGTATTTGAAGATGCAACAAAGTGAACTGGACTCCTTGGCTGGTTTTGAATAAACATTCACAAACTTTTTATTGATAATAATCTGCTAAATAGTTTGAGGGTCTATACAACTGTGTAACATGCAGAAAACAGCATTTCTAGAGAAATCAAAGACTGGAACTGAGGGAAGTCGGTGGGTGGGGGTGGGTGGGTTCTGTGGGGGGGAGGGAGGAAAAAATGGGGGGGATAAGGATGGTATGTTTCTGGATAATATGTTTTGTTTTACAGTGGTGCCTCGCAAGACGAAATTAATTCGTTCCGCGAGTTTTTTCGTCTTGCAGTTTTTTTCGTCTTGCGAAGCACGGTGTCGGGAAAGTTTTGGAAAAGCTTCAAAAATCACCAAAGTCTTCAAAAACCTCAAAAAAGGCTACCACACCGCGTGCTATGAGTTGCTCCTCGAAGTCAAGTCGCAACTGTATTAACGGTTTTACGAAAAAGGAAACAAACCTGCAAGACGTTTTCGTCTTGCGAAGCAAGCCCATAGGGAAATTCGTCTTGTGAAGCACCTCAAAAAACGAAAAACCCTTTCGTCTAGCGAGTTTTTCGTCTTGCGAGGCATTCGTCTTGCGGGGCACCACTGTAATTTTGAATAAAAAAACAACAGTGCCAGCCCTGCTTTCCAGGGAAGAAAGGGCAAGGGGAGGTGTACATCAGGAACAAGAGGGGTAAGAAAGATTGACATAGGAATATACTGTACTGCCCCGGTGGATTCTACCGCCTGAGGCAGTCACTTCACCTTGCCTGTTGGTTGGGCTGGCCCTGTATAAATATTGACATCAGGATCTGCTGCCCCTGTGGATTCTGCCTCCTGAGGTGTTTGCTTCACCTTGGCTCATGGCTGGGCCAGCCCTGGCTATAGCATAACAAAAAATACAGATAAAACAGAACATGTAGAACAACGCGAGACTCTTAAGCTCAGGTTCATGGGTTTGAGGCCCGAGTTTGACAAAAGATTGCTGCACTGACTAGACCCTCTACGATTCTGTGATTTCCAATAAGCAAAATTACAGGATTTCCGCAGAAAGCTACGGGACATGAAGCAATAGGTCTGCCCCGAAATGTTTGCAGTTGCAAAAACAAGTCTTGCAAGCAGGGTCTGCCTGACACTATCATGAGCACAAATAATCAGGGCTGCAAAATAAAAGGGATCTCTGGAGACGCTCTTTATCTAAGGAAGAGTCCTTGTGTCATTTACAGCTGCACGGCGGCACACGCAAATTCAGCAAGGAGGACTGTCTCTAGCATTGAGTATAAGAGCCTAATGGGTTGTTGTTTTTTTCTGGTCTCCTGCACCTTTAAGAGTCGGCTTTGCTGGAAGTTTGCAACGCCGCTCCCAGGCTTAGGACTGAAATTAAAGTATGATCTGCCATTTCGCAACATTTCGTTATTGTTAGCACTGCTGTGCCCTATGGTTAAATAAAAATGATCTTTGCTGAAACCTACATTCTAATAATACCACGCTACTCCCAGCGCCACGCAAACACACACAATCACACACAAACCTCCCTCAGCAGCACCTTCCGTTCCCTTTCTCCACAAGAGACTTGACAATTTATTCATTATTATTTTAAAAGTTGATCGGAGCCGCTGGCCGGGGGTTTCTGAGCATGCTCAGAGTTCTGGTCCCTGAAGGAGACAGCATGTCTGTTTTTAAAAATAGAATCCCAAGGGCACTACATTTCAGAGGGTGTTTTCCTTGCAAAGGGAATCAGCTCGTACCTAACTGGCTACAAATATATATATCTCCAAAGCAGTTATTTCAAAGCAGCCTCGTATAATTCAGGATGGGGGGGGGGAGAGAACACGCCATGTTCAGCTCCTCGCTCAGAAATGCTCAACGCCCTTCAGTGCAACTATTAAAAGTGCAAGATGACTGTCCCACAGGAGTTGCATCAAAGGGAGAATTTTCATGTGTGCCTTCATGCTGCTGGCGACAACACCCGCGAATTCATTTCCCTCAAGGTTTCACAGTCTCCTGGCAACTGGCCAGTGGGATGAGGAGATGCTAGCTGGCTCTGCGTGGCTCTAGCTCTCTGGGGGGGAAAGCAACGTTTTGGGCAAAGGGCTGGGTTCAAGGATTGCCAACTTCCTCACTAGCCCCGGGCTCCTCCGCCGTGAACAACAGTTTGATGTGCAGGCACGAGCAAGTGAAATCCTTGAATCCGAAATCTCTGAACATGCTCTGGATATTTTGAGGACTTTTATCCCTTTAGGTTATTTCCCTTTGTAAGATGAGGATGTTTTAATAATAGGGAGCCTATTATTCTATTTTTTTAAAAAATAATAATGTAGGATTCGTGTTACCTTATTTTTGTTGTTGGTTTCTGGTCTCCTCCATTGTTAATTAAGCACTACCTCAGTCTCTGAGTGGCAAGAGACATCGGGATGCCTGTGCTTTCCTCAGGGTTTCGTTTCCTTGGAATGAAGGACAGCAGAGACTGTGGTGTATTTAGAATATATGGTTTTATATATGGATTGAGATTGAATCCCAACAAGGCAGAAGTATTGTTTCTGGGGGACAGAGGGCAGGCAGGTGTGGGGAACCCAGGTCTTGAATGGGGTAACTGTGCCCCTGAAGGACCAGGTGCGTAGCCTGGGAGTCATTTTGGACTCAGCTGTCCATGGAGGCACAGGTCAGTTTTGTGTCCTGGGCAGCTGCCTGCCAGCTCCATCTGGTTCGCAGGTTGAGACCCTACCTGCCCGCAGACTGTCTTGCCAGAGTGGTGCATGCTCTGGTTATCTCCCGCTTGGACTACTGCAATGCGCTCTATGTGGGGCTACCTTTGAAGGTGACCCAGAAACTACAATTAATCCAGAATGAGGCAGCTAGACTGGTGACTGGGAGTGGCCACCGGGACCATATAACACTGGCCTTAAAGGATCTTCATTGGCTCCCAGTACATTTCTGAGCACAATTCAAGGTGTTGGTGCTGACCTTTAAAGCTCTAAACAGCCTTGGCCCTGTGTACCTGAAGGAGCATTTCCAACCCCATCGTTCAGCCCCGACACTGAGGTCCAGCTCTGAGGGCCTTCTGGCAGTTCCCTCACTGCAAGAAGTGAAGCTACAGGGAACCAGGCAGAGGGCCTTCTCGGCAGTGGCGCCCGCCCTGTGGAACACCCTCCCATCAGATATCAAGGATATAAAGAACTATACAACTTGTAGAAGACATATGAAGGCAGCCCTGTTTGGGGAAGTTTTTAATGTTTGATGTTTCACTATGTGGGGTCTTGTTGTTGTTGTTGTTATCAACTAGCCATCTGATTTCTGCAGATGAAGCTGCTGTGAAATATCCCAGAGACAGCAAGATCCAATTTTCTTCTGCTCATTTGGCAACCCCTTTCTTAACTATAGGGACGCGGGTGGCGCTGTGGGTTAAACCACAGAGCCTAGGACTTGCCAATCAGAAGGTCAGCGGTTCAAATCCCCGCGACGGGGTGAGCTCCTGTTCCTCAGTCCCTGCTCCTGCCAACCTAGCAGTTCGAAAGCATGTCAAAGTGCAAGTAGATAAATAGGTAAATGGCGTTTCCGTGACTGCTCTGTTTCGCCAGAAGCGGCTTAGTCATGCTGGCCACATGACCCGGAAGCTGTAGGCCGGCACCCTCGGCCAATAATAATAATAAGAGTTTGGATTTGATATCCTGCTTTATCACTACCCGAAGGAGTCTCAAAGCGGCTAACATTCTCCTTTCCCTTCCTCCCCCACAACAAACACTCTGTGAGGTGAGTGGGGCTGAGAGACTTCAAAGAAGTGTGACTAGCCCAAGGTCACCCAGCAGCTGCATGTGGAGGAGCGGAGACGCGAACCCGGTTCCCCAGATTACGAATCTACCACTCTTAACCACTACACCACACTGGTTCTGAGCGCCACACTAGCAAGATGAGCGCCGCAACCCCAGAGTCATCCGCGACTGTACCTAACGGTCAGGGGTCCCTTTACCTTTTACCTTGTTAACTATTCCATTCCTGGCATCACTTGCTGTCCTCCTTGCGCTGCAACCAGAGTCTCATTGGCAGATTCTGAGCAGCCTTCTATACTCCAGACGCTTGGACTTAAGAATTGTGCTTTTTTTTGCACTGCACAAAACTCAACCATCTTCTTCTCCCTGTGCCTTTACCTCGCGAACTGAATGCAGAAATGCAACGGGGGCAGCTCTCCCTGCCGTGGAGAGGGGCAACGAAAAGGGAAAACTGCACTTTCTGTATTTCTGCCTGGGGTCCCTGTTAAAACCACAGGAGCAGTGCTTGGGGACCGACAGGAGTGGCAGCCCTAGTTTCACACTCAAGGGAACACTCTTCTTGTCTGAATGGTGCAACTGCAAGGGGGTATTGTTTCGCAGCCTCCCCGTCCCTGAATTCATGAACCCTGGGTCAGTCTGCAGCCGTCGCTTCCTTCCTCGGTGTACAAACCTGACCCTAAACATGTTTGAAGAAAGACAAGGTAGCTGATGGATTTTTTTCAATGTCTGGGGTTTATTTATAGTTCTCGGTGTCTTGAAATATGCCTCCCACCCTGCACTTCCCTCTGCAACACACACCGCAGGATCCCCGATTCACACTCCAGGCTGAAACCAGTTTGCCGATAAAGCTTGCTTGCTATTTAAAGGTACGCAGAGCAAACACAGGGCAAGTTCATCCTAGGTCGGGGCCTGGAGCTGGCTGGCGTGGAGAAGCCGGGCGTCACCTCCCAAATCCTGCTCCCCAAACACTTGATCGGGCAGCGCTTGGAAGTTGCCGGCCTGTGGGTAGCCTCCTTGCCAGAGACTGGCCCACAGTGCCCCCAAGAGAGCACAACTATGCTCAGCACTTGCCCATATATATATATGTGTGTGTGTGTGTGTGTGTGTGTGTGTGTGTGTGTGTGTGTTTTAACATACCATTTTCAACAATAATTAAACATACAGTGGTACCTCGGGTTAAGTACAGTGGTACCTCGGGTTACATACACTTCAGGTTACAAACTCCGCTAACCCAGAAATAGTGCTTCAGGTTAAGAACTTTGCTTCAGGATGAGAACAGAAATCGTGCTCTGGCAGCGCAGCGGCAGCGGGAGGCCCCATTAGCTAAAGTGGTGCTTCAGATTAAGAACAGTTTCAGGTTAATTCCGGACGTCCGGAATGAATTAAATACTTAACCTGAGGTACCACTGTACTTAATTCGTTCCGGAGGTCCGTTCTTAACCTGAAACTGTTCTTAACCCGAAGCACCACTTTAGCCAAAGGGGCCTCCTGCTGCTGCTGCGCTGCCGGAGCACGATTTCTGTTCTTATCCTGAAGCAAAGTTCTTAACCCAAGGTACTATTTCTGGGTTAGCGGAGTCTGTAACCTGAAGCGTATGTAACCCGAGGTACCACTGTACTTTTACATTTTACTCAGTTTTTTTGACTTCCATCAGTCCTGTCTGAAAATTTTCCAATCTAATCTCTTAGTTTCTTATTTTCTTATTATAAGAAAAATAAAGAATAAGCATTTCTTATTTTCCCTATTACATTTCAAACTCATAACCAATCTCTCTATCTTTTTCTACTTTGTAACACTTCCTATATTTCTCCTTACAAAACATCTTGTCGTCCTACTAGCGTAATTTGTTGATTACAGTTGCTCTTCAAATAATTCATACACTTCTTCCAGTCTTCTGTAAATCTCTGGTCCCGCAGGTTTCGAATCCTTCCTGTCATTTTGTCCAATTCTGCAGAGTCCATTAATTTCATCTGCCATTCTTCTTTCATCGGAATTTCTTCTTGCTTCCATTTCTGGGCTAGCACTTGCCCGTCTTGACTTGAAACAGTCAGCAGGGGGCAGATTGACTTGCAGGGACCCAAGAGTTTAAAATTCCTCCTTGCATGAATGAGGAGGTGATCAGAACTGCACTTGATTTGTTGCTGGCATCCATTGCGGTTGAGAGACAATGGAGTGTGCCTCTGGGGGTGAAGTCAAACCACTGCGTGTAAGGCTGGGCGGTATGTATGGAGGTCTTGGGCTGCCCTGATGACAAGACCCCCCTCTCAGCCTCGCTAAGGTGGTCTAAAGGAAAGCAGAGCAAGATGTTTGGCACCAGCTTAGCTGCAGGAGTTGCCGGAAGGAGGCATACACAACCCACAAGACTGCAGAGGTTTAGGATCAGAGTTTTCCTTCTTCTAGACAGGTGACTTTCACAGGTTGACAAGCCCCACCTGCCCCCCACTTCCCTCCACAGCATGTGTTGGAGGTCAGCTTGCTGTGTGCTCCATCCCCAAATATGTGATTGGTCAGAGCTTGGTATATATCCGCATCGCAAAGACATTTTATTGGACTGGGCACAACTCCATGATATTGAGCGACGAACCTGTACTGTCGGTCTTCGATGCTGGAGAGAAATGGCATCAAGGTAGGGACCTTCTGACCTCAGTGGTCCCCCCAGTCAGAGCTCAAACCACCAGCTTAAAGGTAAAGGTATAGGGACCCCTGACCATTAGGTCCAGTCGTGGCCGACTCTGGAGTTGCGGCGCTCATCTCGTTTGTTGGCCGAGGGAGCCGGCGTACAGGTTCCGGGTCATGTGGCCTGCATGACTAAGCCGCTTCTGGCGAACCAGAGCAGGGCACGGAAACGCCGTTTACCTTCCCGCCGGAGAGGTGCCTATTTATCTACTTGCACTTTGACGTGCTTTCGAACTGCTAGATTGGCAGGAGCAGGGACCGGGCAACGGGAGCTCACCCCGTCGCGGGGAGAAGAAGAAGAAGAAGAAGAAGAAGAAGAAGACGAAGAAGAAGAAGAAGAAGAAGAAGAAGAAGAGGAAGAAATTTTATTTATACCCCGATCTCCCAGGCCAGAGGCAGGCTCAGGGCAGCTAACAACAGTAAAATTACAACAATAACATAAGCGGGGGGGGGGGGGTGACCAATTTAAAATACAGGTTAAAATGTAATTTAAAATGCAGCCTCATCAAAACCATAAGGGGAGGGAAACATAAGGGTCAGACTGAGTCCAAACCAAAGGCCAGGCGGAACAGTTCTGTCTTGCAGATGTCAAGTCCCACAGGGCCCTAGTCTCTTGAGACAGAGCATTCCACCAAGTCGGGGCCAGTACTGAAAAGGCCCTGGCCCTAGTTGCAGCCAATCTAACCACCTTGTGACCTGGGACTTCCAAAAGGTTGTCATTTGTGGACCTTAAGGTCCTCCATGGGGCATACCATAGCAACAATACGATGATTGTAGAATCATCGAGTTGGAAGGGACCCTGAGGATCTTCTGGTGCAACCCTCAGCCATGCTAAAATAAGCAGTTGTCCCATATGGGGATCGGACCTGCAACCTTGGCATTTATCAGCACCATAAATGTGTTTTGGATGCAATGGAGTTCTTTACTGTCACGTATATTTTGGTACCTTTTGGAGGGTGGTGGCGCCAGGGGTTGGGGAAACTAAACTTGGGATTTTGCATGGTAAGTGTTGTTTAGCATCTGCCCCGGGAAAGGTTGGTATTCTGGGTAAATATCCACCAGTAACCTAAAAGTGGGCTGTATGATGTGGTCCTCACCTTAGCAATGGACTCAGCTGGGTGGCCTTTAGCCAAGCTACTCATTTTCTCGCGCCTCCAAACATGGCCTACCTTTCAGGGCTGTTGTAACAATTGTGCCTGGAAGGAAAGCACTTCACCTTCTCATTATGGATTGTTAGGGGGCAAAAGGTGCTTCCCCAGCCGGAGGGATCCTCAAGCGTCGTGGGCATGGGAAGCTGTGTTTGTGGGAGTAGCATTTCCCTGAGCCATACTCCAGAAGTGCGACTTGGGATGGCTTTGGGAAAAGCCGCCCAGCCTTCTTTCCCGATCAGTGAAACTGCCTGTCCCCGGTCACCGTGGATGAGAGACGCAAGATCGTTATGACCGTAAATCAGCCGTGGCAGTTCGGGAGCACCAATGTACCATGTAATTGCTGTCTACCAGTGATCAGAGCTACTTTGGTCTCCAGGGGGAAATAACTCGCCTTTCGGTGACTGTAATGCTTCTCTGGATCTATTGCATTGTCAACGACCCCAAATAGGGGTGGGGGGTGGGGTCTGCCTTGCAGGAACAAGGAAGCCAGTTTGTGGTGGTCAAGTTGAATGCGGTGGGTGGAAAGTTGGCTGTTAGGGCTGGGAGATCTGAGTTCAAATGCTACACCTCCAGCATGTCTCCAATGAAAACAGGGACGCCCTATTCCATACTTATTCTTATTTATACCCCATCTATCTGGCTGGGGTGCCCCAGCCACTCTGGGCGGCTTCCAACATACAGTCGTACCTTGGTTCTCGAACAGAATGCATTCCAGGAGTCCGTTCGACTCCCGGAACCGTTCAAAAACCAAGGCACAGCTTCTGATTGGCTGCAGGAGCACCCTCCCACACAAAGAACTACATTTCCCAGGGTGCCACAGGGAAAGGGAAATCAGGTTATGCCTGTAGTGTTTATAAAGGGATACCACAGTTTCCCAGTGCAACAGAGTTTTGCCTTTTGGAAAGAGGCAGGGAGCGCTACACTCAAACAGGTGAATAATAACAGCACAGCGATCGTATGTTTAGAAGGCACCTTCGGAAAAAGCCCCCCTGAGTAATGTAGAGTTACCCAGCTTCTGTTTACAAAACTCTGTTTGCAAAAATGATTAGCAGCCTCTATTTCTGGCAGTTGCCCAGAAGCTTAAAATTCTGCTTAACACAGGAACATAGGAAGCTGTTGGAGGCAATATGGACTTGATTTGATTCATTATATTTCCATGCAGCTTTTCATTGCAACTGAACCCCAAAGCGGCTTACAAACCATAAATAACAATAACACGATTGAACATCACAAATGCAACATAAATCATGCGGGATCATTTTTACCGGTTAGGTGGACAAAGGTCCGTATAGTTAAAGCTATGGTTTTCCCAGTAGTGATGTATGGAAGTGAGAGCTGGACCATAAAGAAGGCTGATCGCCAAAGAATTGATGCTTTTGAATTATGGTGCTGGAGGAGACTCTTGAGAGTCCCATGGACCGCAAGAAGATCAAACCTCTCCATTCTTAAGGAAATCAGCCCTGAGTGCTCACTGGAAGGACAGATCCTGAAGCTGAGGCTCCAATACTTTGGCCACTTCATGAGAAGAGAAGACTCCCTGGAAAAGCCCCTGATGTTGAGAAAGATGGAGGGCACAAGGATGGTTGGATAGTGTTCTCGAAGCTACCAGCATGAGTTTGACCAAACTGTGGGAGGCAGTGGAAGACAGCAGTGCCTGGCGTGTTCTGGTCCATGGGGTCACAAAGAGTCGGACATGACTAAACGACTAAACAACAACAACAACAAAGGTGGACAACTTGGCCCCATCTGCAGCATTGTACCACTTTAAAGAATTGTGGTTTCCACCAAAAACAAACCAACCCTGGGACATGGTTTTTGTCCTGAGAGTCCTTAGGAGACCCTCACAGAGTTGCGATTCCCAGGGTTCCCTGTTCCCAGAGTTAGGCTCTGACCCTCTGACTGTCAATATCACTTGGGGTCTATTGTGCTCGCTTGATAGTAATTCGCCACCACCAGAAAGAAATCTCTCTCTCCCAAGGAACCAGGCAGGAGCTGCGGCCACACAAGGAAGGACGGTGACAGTAAGACAGATAATGCTTTAGTATTTCTAGGTGAGCAGCCCTGTTCCCAGATTATTACTTGTCTGGTAAGCTGCTGTACAATGTGCAGATTCCCTGCTTCTCTGTTGTGAAAGGCGGGAGGGGGGTAATGATTTCATCCAGAAATTTGTGAACTCACTAATAAACAGCAGCCCGGGGGGTTGTTTTTTGCCTGAACAAACCCCCTCAAACTACATATGCTCCCATGACAGCTTATGTTGTCATGTGCATTTGTTAGTCTTTAAGATATCGAGAGAGTGCTGCTTTAACCTTTCACTCTGCTAATCGGAAGCCAATACGCACCATGCTCGACATTGCAAAATCCAGTTCAAACGACAAAGAACTTGCGGCAAGGCAGGCAAATTTATTTGCAACATCCAGCTGGGATTGCTCAGTTGGTACAGCATGGGACCCTTAATCTCAGGGTTGTGGGTTCAAGCCCCACGTTGGGCAAGAAATTCTTGCGTTTCAGGGGGTTGGACTCGATGACCCTCGTGGTCCATTCCAACTTTATACAGTTCTATTATTCTATGAGCTCTCATGTTCCACAGCCCATAGCTGTCAAGCGTCCCTTATTTGGCGGGACAGTCCCTTATCCCAGCGCCATGTCCCGCTGTTGTCCCTTATTGATGAGGCTTCGTTTGGCTGCTGGCTGGGCTTTCTGCCTTTGGCTCGGAAGGGCTCAGAAGTTAAACATAACTGTGCCCGGAAAATCCCTTATTTTGGCTGCTGATCCCTTATTTTCGAGGCTGCTGGTCCCTTATTTTCAAATCTGTAAGTTGACAGCTATGCCACAGCCTACTTCCTCAGATGCACGGAAAGCCGGTTGGCAAATGTTGGGTCGGAATTTGGGGAAGGGGCTTGGCTCAGTGCCAGACCACCTGCTTTGCATGCAGAAGGTCTCAGATTCAGTCTCCAGGTACGGCTGGGAATGTCCCCCGCCTGAACCCCGGAGGAGCCTGCCAGTCAGTGTAGCCAGAATTGAACTGAATGGACCAACTTTCTGGCTCAGCCTAAGACAGCTTCCTGTGTTCCTAAATTTTGTTCAGTCCTGTGCCCTTTATGGTCTGTATTTATGGGCTGCATACACAGCGCAGATCACTTCCTGCACGCAAAACTACAACTCCCAGCACCCTCGAGAAACTACAGTTCCCAGGAATATGGGGGGAGCGGGTGTGTGCTTTAATTGCGTGGTGTGTACACAGCCGGGGTTCATTTGATACAGCTGTCCAGCACGCAGCGTGAAAGCGGGAGGGAAAACTAATCTTTTTCTTTATGAACACCTTCAAAGCAACGCTGGGACGTTGTTGAGGCTGGATGTGGGGCCTTGCCCACACAAGAGCATGTAGCATTGTTACTCATCCTGCTCTGGAACTTTGTCACAGCGGGGCTTTGTTACTCACGCCCATCTCACTTCCCAGCGCAGCAAGGGTTTGGTTGTCTTTGGATGAGAGAGTGCTGGAGGCTTGGGGCCAGGGCTGGCACACCCATAAGGCAAAGTGAGGCGATGGCCTCAGATGGCAGGATCCACAGGGGCAGCAGATCTGACCTCCAAAGAATGCATCGCAAGCTCGGTGGTTCGAATCCCCGCAACGGAGTGAGCTCCCGTTGCTCTGTCCCAATTCCTGCCAACCTAGCAGTTCGAAAGCACACCAGTGCAAGTAGATAAATAGGCACCACTGTGGCAGGAAGGTAAACAGCATTTCTGTGCACTCTGGTTTCCGTCACGGTGTCCCATTGTGCCAGAAGCGGTTTAGTCCTGCTGACCACATGACCCGGAAAGCTGTCTGTGGACAAACGCCGGCTGCCTCGGCCTGAAAGCAAGATGAGCGCCACAGCCCCAGAGTCGACTTTGACTGGACTTAGCCGTCCAGGGGTCCTTTACCTTTTTGTTGGTGGTGTTGATCTTTATTCCCCCACTTGTTCCTGATGCAGCGCTTCACTCCTGTCTTCTTCTCTGGCAGGCTAAGGAGGGCACAATTTTGGGGGGTTGGCCTCCGGCTGCCAAAATGTCTTGGGCCAGGACTGCTCAGGATGCTCTTGCGGTTTTTACTGTGCTGGTCCCGAGGGTTAACCGTGTGGCGAGGTCCAAGTCCAGTCCAAGGTCGAGGGTGCGGTATGGAGGCTGTCCGTCAAAGCTGAAGCGGGGTCCAAGGCAGGGAGGTCAGGAACTCTGGCAGAATAGCAGGACAGGGTGCAGGCAGGAACAGGCTACCAACAATGTTGCTCCCACAACCTGGGACTGGGGCTGGCTGGTTTTTATCTGCCCCGAGGCATAGGGCAGCCCCGGTCCACAGGTGACTCGCCTCTCCTGGCCTGGAGGAGAGCACTCCTCCTGCGGGAACTTAGTTCCCTCCGCCTCTCTGCCCTGAGCCTCTGCAGCTCAGGAGAGGCTGGAGGGTTACCAAACCCAGAGGCAACCTCCTCTTCCCCTGACAGGGCTGGGAGAGGCGCACCTGCAGGCAATGGTTCCTCCATCACCTCAGGAGCCAGAGCAGACTCAGCTTATGCCTGCACCTGAGGATCCAGCACAGGTGAGGACCCTTCAGGCTCAAGCCCCAGCCCTGGCTCAGCTGGTTCTGGAGGCAGGGACTCCTGTGCAGGCTGGGATTCCTCAGGTTCAGCCTCCGAGTCCGAATCCCAGGCCATCACATTTATATTTATTTACAAATGTGCAGGCAGGAGATAAATATGCTCTTTCAGGAGGCATCGCAGACTCATTACGTCACATCAGATTCCTAGACTGCAGCTCATGCAGCTCCTCGCAGAGATGCCTTCAGATTTTGCTTTCTCCAGCTGAATGCTTAGCTGTCTCCGCTCTAAATTCAAAACTCAGTTCCAAACCGCTTGCCTCTTCCCCTGTCTACAGGAGATGTCACCTTCAGAAGGCTGGGTTTCCAAGCCCTCAAGAAACCCACAGAATAAGATTCTAGCTGCACAGCATCCGATCACAATCCCTGTTGGCACTTGTGATTTTAAAAAATGGAAGTGTTTTTTCACCGCTCCAAAGAAAGTAAATACAGTTTTCAGTGCAGAGGGGTGTCACTCTGCAACCATAGAAATTTTGTCAGTCATTCAGTGTATGTGTCACTCTGGGTTTCTTTTTTTTACCTCTATGAAGCGTCGGGGGAGAGATATTCACTAGTTATTTGTAAGCACTATTATGATTCCTTTAGTGAAATTTCCGTCCGCTAAGGACACTTCCAAAGAATCTGTTTCCAGATTTGATTGCAGGGAAGTTAGATGACACCAGCTATTTAATGAGCTGGTTTGTTTGCAGGGAGATTAGATTACGTTGCCTCAAAGGGTTATCCCACACTTTCCAGTGTGATTTCCTGTCACTTTCCTAACAGCAAAAAGGCCAGTCTTTTGGGAGAGTGGGGGTTTTGTGTAAGCCTATAGTTGTGAAGGGACGCGGGTGGCGCTGTGGGTTAAACCACAGAGCCTAGGGCTTGCCGATCAGAAGGCCGGCAGTTCGAATCCCTGCGATGGGGTGAGCTCCCGTTGCTCGGTCCCTGCTCCTGCCAACCTAGCAGTTCAAAAGCACGTCAAAGTGCAAGTAGATAAATAGGTACCGCTCCGGTGGGAAGGTAAACGGCATTTCTGGTTCGCCAGAAGCAGCTTAGTCATGCTGGCCACATGACCCAGAAGCTGTACGCCGGCTCCCTCGGCCAATAAAGCGAGATGAGCACCACAACCCCAGAGTCATCAGCGACTGGACCTAATGGTCAGGGGTCACCTTCACCTTTATAGTTGTGAAACAGTATAAAAATAAACTGTAATTGTACAACTCGAATTTGCTGCTATGTGAGTCAATCCCACACATAAATAGTGTTAGCACCCTAATTCATAGTCATGAGGACCATGGGCGTAGCCAGGATTTTTGCTAGGGGGAGCAGGCCTTTTGTTGGGGGGGCAGAACCTCAGTTTGCTATGTATTTTTATGGAATTTTATTGATTGGGGGGGGCAGCTGCCCCTCCCTGGCCCCCCTTGAGGACAGGAAAACTCATTGCAGCTACCAAGGGTGGGCAAATTTGATGGATAACTAAGTTCTGTTCTGCACAATGGTCCAAGGGGGCAGATCAGGTCCTTTTGTATGGGAAGTTGCAAAAATCAAATTCCTCCAGCGTCTCTGACGCTGACTTCAATAAGACGACTCGAAACTTGGGGTTTTCCATAGCTTCATGTGAGCTAGGAGGATTCAGCCCAGCAACTTGCTCTGAAAACGCCCCTCTCTGCCTTGTAATACTAATAATAAAAGACAGCCCCTGAGCATGCGCAAAGTGGATTGTGCAGCTTTCTCACATGTGGAGCCTCATAGCTTGCACCCTCCTTGTTAGCTCCTGCTCTGCCTCTGTTCTTTTGAAATTGAGCGTGCACCCAGCTGCCTGCCTGCCATCGCCACCCAGACTATCTGTTCCGGGAGCTCTGACCCCAATCTGCCTCGGGAGAAACCCCACAACCGGAGCGCAAACCCATTTCCCCGATGCGCCCACCTTGGAAGAAACAGCAGCACCAGGAGGCCAGTTCTGGAGCAGCAATTTATCTTCACTAGTTAGAGGATTATGTCATAACGGGCTCGTGTGCTGTGACAAGGCAGCTTCTTAACGAGTGGAGATAAATGGCCTCAGTGACAGCGCCGAACTGCCTTTTGCTGCCACCGGCGTTTAACTAGCGAGCGCGTTGCAGAAAGCAGAGGCGGGAGGAAAAGAATTGGGGGGAACGAAGAAAGCAGCTCTGGCCCTGTGGAGAACGTTTGGGCTAGCATTGCATCAGCATTCAGGGATCACGGAACAAAGATTCTTAACCCAGCCTGTTTGGATAACCTGTTTTGCAAAGAACAGAAGCAGTAAAGGTCCCTAGCCGAAGATTTAGCTGGTGTTCTATTTTTGTTTTATTTCAACAGGTACGCCAAACAATGGCGGATTTATTCTGGAACGTCCACACACAATTCTGTTATTAGTTGTTCTGCAATGCTTCTGCAATGCTGGAGGGACACTTTTGTGCTGTGCTGTGCAACAATAGCAGGAAAATAATAATAATAATGAACCAGAACGCTGGAGATTTTTTAAAATGACAGGATCTTACCAGGTAGTTGTTGTTGTTGTTAATTTTATTTATACCCCGCCCTCCCCGGCCAGAGCTGGGCTCAGGGCGGCTAACACCAGTAAAATTACAGTAAAAACGTAATGGGGGGGCAATTTAAAATGCAGGTTAAAATGTAATTTAAAATGCAGCCTCATTTTAAAAGTAGCTCATAAATCAAAACCATAAGGGGAGGGAAACATAAGGGTCAGACTGAGTCCAAATTAAAGGCCAGGAGGAACAGCTCTGTCTTGCAGGCCCTGCGGAAAGATGTCAAGTCCCGCAGGGCCCTGGTCTCTTGTGACAGAGCGTTCCACCAAATCGGGGCCAGTACTGAAAAGGCCCTGGCCCTAGTTGAGACCAATCTAACCACCTTGCGACTTGGGACCTCCAAAATGTTGTCATTTGTGGACCTTAAGGTCCTCCGCAGGGCATACCAGGAGAGACGGTCCCATAGGTTAGGGGACATGTACCTTAAATGAAGTGGTATGTCCGCCTTGAAGCTTTTGTAGGTACTCCAGAATTCCAGTATCATGTGCACAAGTCATCATGAATGCACAATAAAAAGGACTTCTGGAGGGGCCCTCTGATTCTCCTTCTTTGTTTTGTAATCCCCTCCAACCCCCAACCCCCCTGGACTTCTCCTTCAATGTATGCCACAAAGCTCACCCATCTGAGATGTCCAACTACTTTCCTTTGCAGCCACCATATCATAGTCCACCCATTCTTGGCTTGCAGCAGACTGTGTAGTTTTGCACACAGGGAGACTGGTGGGTGGATGAATCTGCTGCAGTGGTGGCTGATGCCCAGTTAATAAGATTAATTTATATACCGCTTCTGTTCCAAAATGGTTTCCAAGGGGTTTACATCTATAAAATCAATCCATAATTAAAATGCAAACCCAGCAGTGCATTAAAGCATCCTTAATTAAAATATACGACCAAACAGTTAAAAAGTACAATTAAAACAGTTAAAACCTTTGAATCAAAAGATCAGTTCTGGGGACTGCTTGCCTAAACAGGAGCCGGCAGAATGCCAATACTGATGGGGCTTCTCATATTTCATATATTATTATTCAAATTTGTAGCCAATCAGCTTGGCATGTTTCTTCAGGGGGCTTTATGCCCACAACTATCCTGTTGGGTAGGATAGCCACGTAGTAAGCTTGCATTCAAATATGAGAAGCTGGGTTAAATACAGAGTCCATCTAGCCTACTCAGCTTTTCAGAGGATAGGCCTTCCCCACACATGAAATTCTTACAATCAGGGTTAGAGGGCATGCGGATGTTGCCAGGCTGCTGCTCTCATCATTGCTGTCAGGGCTGGAGTCAGATGCAGGTCAGCACCAAGAGGCAAAGATAGTGAAGTTTACTCTTTATTCAAGGAAATGGCATGCAACTCAGCAACGCTTCCTAGTAGGCCTTGTCCTGTGGAGCAGTTGCCAGGACTGAAGGTCCCCTGCCTTCTACACTTCCTAAGGCTCCTCCTCTCCTGGATGTTTCCCAAGCAGTCTCAAACTGCATCTGTAGACCTCTGGCCTCTGTTCTGCCATCATTATCCTGTGCATTCTTGGAGAGAAGCGAGGAGGGGAGCTTGTCGCAGCAGGAGAAGGAAACTCCCTGGATTCTTCAGCAGCCTCTTGACCCCCTTCCTCTGCTTCAGCCTTGGAACTTGAACTGCTCTCTGTCACCGTCTCTTCCTGATCACTAAACCCTGTTGCCCCTTCAGCATCTAACACCTTCCAGTCTTCTCCCTCTGACCTCTCCTCAGTGTCTCACCACCAATCCCTGGGCTATAATAATAATAATAATAATAATAATAATAATAATAATAATTTATTATTTATACCCCACCCATCCGGCTGGGTTTCCCCAGCCACTCTGGGTGGCTTCCAACAAAGTATTAAAATACAGTGGTCTGTTAAACATTAAAAGCTTCCCTAAACAAGGCTGCCTTCAGATGTCTTCTAAAAGTCTGGCAGTTGTTTTTCTCTTTGGTGGGAGGGTGTTCCACAGGGCGGGTGCCACTACCGAGAAGGCCCTCTGCCTGGTTCCCTGTAACTTGGCTTCTCGCAGCGAGGGAACAGCCAGAAGGCCCTCGGCGCTGGATCTCAGTGTCCGGGCAGAATGATGGGGGTGGAGACACTCCTTCAGGTCAGATCCTTCCTCCTCTGGGGATTCTTTTGGGGGTTTCCTGGCTGGTGCCTCTCGCCACTCCTCCTCATCCACTCGGTCCCTGACAATTCCTGACCATCGGAGCTGATGGGAGTTGCAGTCCAAAAGAGCCTGGAGGGTGGCAAATTGCCCATCCCTGCTTTAAATGGAGATGTGGGTGTTATGTAGTGTAGTTTCACCCTGGGCCAACAGGGGGATACTGTATATAGTTTTCACTCAGGTCTGTAGATAGTTTTCACTCAGGTCCGCGGCAGTTATTTTAGGCGGGAACTCTGGGCTGTTGTGGTTACAATGTTGACAGCCGGCTGCCTATAAATACAGGCCGGCTGAGCTGTTCGCAGTTAGTTCTATTCCAGCTTACCATAATAAAGAGCTACTTGAAGAAATCGCTGTGCCGGCTGCTATGTCAACCCACTACCTAACACTGGCGACGAGGATGGGATTGATGGACATCAGAGCACAGCCAGATGCGGCCAGCCTCTGAACTGAGCTGAATCACTGAGCTGAATCACAGAGCGAAATCACTGAGCGAAATCACTGGGCAGAACCAATTCAGAGCTGACTGTTCTGGCTAGAGCACTGTGTTCCATCCATCGCCCTTCACGCCGGCATCGGAATCATGGCTTCACTTGTGCCTCTACCGCCGTTTGCGCCAGCCTCTGAATCATGGGACTCCTACCTCGCTCGGTTCGACTGCTACCTCCAAGCCAACGAGCTGACAGAAGTATCACAGGAGCGGAAGCGGGGCCTATTCCTCAGCCTCTGTGGGCCTGAGGTGTTTGAGACGGCCCGAGCGTTGGTTGCGCCTGAAGCAGTCCAGGCAACACCATGGGACACGATCCAAGAGAAGCTCCGCAACCACTACGCACCAAAGCCGTCCAAGATTGCTGCCCGCCATGCGTTCTACCACCGGAACCAGGCAGAGGGGGAGTCAATCAACAACTACACCACCGCCCTGCGACAGGCTGCAATGCACTGTGAGTTCCGAGACTTAGACGATGCCCTGATGGATCGAATCGTCTGCGGGGTCCGGGACATCCATCTGCAACGGCGCCTCCTAGCCAAGCCAGACCTCACGCTACAGAAAGCCATTGAGGAGGCTGTGGCCTCAGAAGCTGCTGAACGCTCCGCCCAGGAGATCCGCAAGTCCAGCAGCCCGCGTCTTGCTAGGGAGCCAGTTCCGGTGCATCATGAAAAGGCCAGCAGTGAGGAGGCATCCTCCAGTGAAGACGATGACGTGCACCAGACAAAGCGGGAGCGCAGGAAGTTCCAACAGAAGTCCAAGGGCCAACCGGAATGTGCTGGCTGCGGAGGCAACCATTCCCGTGCCAAGTGTCGATTCAGAGACGCCATCTGTAGGAAGTGTTCCAGAAGGGGCCACATCGCTAAGGTCTGCCGATCGGCTCCGTCTGACACCCCCCCTTCATCGATTCGCAAGTCCAAGTCTTCACTCCAGTCTGCCAAGGAAAGTTGTTTCGCTCTCACCAACTGCCGCTGCCCGTCTGGAACCACGATTGGCCAAACCGACTCGCCTACGCGACGCAAGCTGAACGTCACGGTGCTCATTGAAGGAGCTCCATGTGACATGGAGATCGACACCGGGTCTGCCCTGTCCATCGTGTCATGGAGCACCATCAAAAGACTGGTACCCAGAGTGTCCAAAAGGCAACTCGACTCTCACCGCGTACACCTGAGAGACTACCAGGGAAACGACATTCCCGTGGTAGGCGTTGGCCGGTTCCGGATCGCCTTCAAGGATTTTTCGGGCCTGCTCCGGTTGGTGGTGGTCGAAGGTCAGCGGCCAAGCCTCCTAGGGCTAGACTGGTTTGATGCCCTCGGCCTGGAAGTCACCGGCATCAACTGCATCTCTAACGCAGAGACTGAGGGTCTGGTCAAAGACTTTGCCGAGGTTTTTGACGGCACCTTGGGCCAATATACAGGTACGCCCATCTCCTTTAGCCTTGATCCACAAGTCGCCCCCATCAAGCTAAAGCCACGCCGGGTTCCCTTTGCTCTCAAGGCTAAGGTGGATGAACAACTGGACAAACTGATCGCCCAAGGAGTTTTGGAGCCGGTTGACCACGCAAAGTGGGAAACCCCCATCGTCACGCCTGTCAAGCCAGATGGGTCGGTGAGAATCTGCGCTGACTACAAGTGCACGATCAACAAGGCACTTCAGCAGCACGCTTATCCGGTTCCTGTTGTCCAACACCTGCTGCATTCCCTGGGTGAGGGTAAGGTCTTCGCTAAGCTGGACCTTGCCCAAGCCTATCAACAACTGCCAGTCGATGATGCCACTGCTGAAGCCCAGACGATCGTCACCCACCGGGGGGCTTTCTGTTGCCGCCGGTTGCAGTTCGGGGTGAGTGTGGCTCCTGGCATCTTCCAAAGCCTTATGGAGCGTCTCCTGCAAGGGCTTCCGGGCGTGGTACCATATTTTGATGACGTCTTGGTGTCTGCAGACTCACACCAGCAGCTGTTCGAGCGCCTCCGTGCCGTGCTGACCAGGTTCCAGGAGGCCGGGCTCAAGGTAAAGAGGGAGAAGTGCCAGATCGCCGTTCCACAGGTAGAGTTCCTGGGCTATCTTATCGATGCCTCCGGTCTTCATCCAACCACATCCAAGATCCGCGCTATCCAGCAGGCCCCCACCCCAAAGAACAAAACGGAGTTGCAGGCATTCCTGGGGCTGCTGAACTTTTATAACATGTTCCTGCCCCACAAAGCCACAGTGGCTGAGCCTCTTCACCGACTCCTTAGCACTAAGACGCCTTGGGCCTGGGGTCATCGGGAGACGGCGGCCTTCAACGCGGTCAAGGCTCTCCTTTCTTCAGACAGTGTGCTGGTACAGTACAGTGAATCCAGGCCGCTGGTCCTTGCCTGCGACGCCTCACCTTTTGGCATCGGTGCTGTCCTTAGTCACCGTTTTCCAGATGGAAGAGAAGCACCGCTCGCCTACTTTTCCAGGACACTATCTCCGACGGAACGGAATTACAGCCAGCTCGACAAGGAGGCATTGGCACTTGTGGCTGGAGTGAAGAGGTTCCATGAATACCTCTATGGCAGGACTTTTGACCTCATCACTGACCACAAGCCACTCCTGGGCCTCCTCGCCGGTGATCGTCCAACTCCACCGGTCCTCTCACCACGCATGCTGCGATGGACTGTTTTCCTGGCTGCCTACCACTACCGGCTCATCCATCGCCCGGGGAAATCGATGGGCCATGCCGACGCCCTCAGCCGTTGCCCTCTTCCAGCATTTGTGGAAGACCCGGCTCCAGCTTCATCGCTCCTTTTGATTGAGGATCTTCCGGCAGCGCCTGTATCGGCTGCCACTGTGGCCTCCGCATCTGCCCAGGATCGCACCATCAGCCGGGTGCTCAACTGGGTGTGGAGGGGGTGGCCACAAGGGCCTTTTGCATCGGAGTTCCAGCCCTTCGCAACCAGACAACATGAACTCTCAGCTCATCGTGGCTGCCTGCTGTGGGGAGACCGCGTCGTGATTCCCCAGGGACTCCGTCAGCGCGTCCTGGAGGCTCTGCACGTTGGCCACCCGGGAATAGTCAAAATGAAGGCGTTGGCTCGGTGTTATGTCTGGTGGCCTAATATGGACGATGCCATCACTGCCTGGGTGTCCGCCTGTCAAGCGTGCCAGGAGTCGAGGCCTGCACCACCGGCAGCTAAGGGACACACCTGGGAGACGCCAAAGACACCCTGGTCGAGGGTGCACATCGATCTGGCTGGCCCCTTTCACGGCCGGACCTTTATGGTAGTGGTGGACGCCTATTCCAAATGGCTGGAGGTCGCCCTGATGCCCTCCACCACTACCGAAGCTGTCATCCGGGTGCTGCGAGGCCTGTTTGCAACGCATGGGTGTCCTGATGTCCTTGTCTCTGACAACGGACCGCAGTTCACGTCAGGCACGTTTGAGCGGTATCTTTTGGGACTGGGCATCCGCCATGCCCTAACGGCACCTTTTCATCCATCCAGCAACAGGCAAGCGGAAAGAATGGTGCGCTCGACAAAAGAGGCACTGGCGCGCCTGGACCGGGGAGACTGGCATGAGCGGGTCGCCGAATACTTGTTCGTGCAACACATCACCCCTCATGCGGCCACAGGGAGGAGTCCTGCTGAACTGCTTATGGGCCGCCGCCTCAGGTCACCGCTCGACCGGCTACACCCAGACTTTGCCGTGGCTGAACCCCCAGGCTGTGCCAACGCACCACGGTCATTTGTCCCAGGAAACCAGGTCTTTGCCCGGAACTATGTGGGGGACATCCCTTGGGTGCCAGCCACAGTAGTGGGAGTCACTGGACCTCGCTCGTACCAGGTGGCACTCGAAGACGGACGCTTGTGGCGACGGCACATAGACCAGCTTAGGCGCAGGGTTGGGGACTTGGACACTACCGAGGTGCCCCCAACTGCGCTTGCGGCTCCAGAAGAGACACGTACAGATGGCGAGGCCCCACCTACACCTCCCTCACAAACTGCCAGCGTGGAGCCGAACCAAGCCGTTTCAGAACAGACTCAGACCACTCCACTTGCGGAGCCTCCACCCACAGCAGCGGATCCAGGGGAGTTGGTTCCAACGCCACCTAGGGTCGCACCACAGCCTCAGCGAGAACTGTGTGGCCCTCCGGACTTGGCTACCAGTCCCCGGCGGTCTGGCAGAGTTTCCAAGCGCCCAACTTATTTAAAGGACTATGTTGTTGGACAGGTATCACTGTTGGTCTAAGTATGGGAAATGTAACCGATATGCTTTTGTGCTTAATTGAACCATTACGCGTAGTGCTGTATATAAGGAAACCATTACGATTGTAACTAACGCCTTATCTCGGTGGGGAGGGGTGTTATGTAGTGTAGTTTCACCCTGGGCCAACAGGGGGATACTGTATATAGTTTTCACTCAGGTCTGTAGATAGTTTTCACTCAGGTCCGCGGCAGTTATTTTAGGCGGGAACTCTGGGCTGTTGTGGTTACAATGTTGACAGCCGGCTGCCTATAAATACAGGCCGGCTGAGCTGTTCGCAGTTAGTTCTATTCCAGCTTACCATAATAAAGAGCTACTTGAAGAAATCGCTGTGCCGGCTGCTATGTCAACCCACTACCTAACAGTGGGTATGGAAGGGGAGGCTGAACATGAACCTTCCTCTTGCAAGACCCATGCTCCTTTGTTGAGCTGCGTCTCAGGAGCATGACCAGGAAGTCCCCTCCAGTCCAACTGGGGCTCGAGCCCAGATTCCTACCCACTGTGCAACGTGGCAGGGAGGGGGAGACGGCAGTGAAAAACGAGTGTGTGGGAAAGAGATTGCTTTGTCGGCTAGTGCTGATAATGAAGTCCTCTTGCCTTAGGTTTCCAAGTATCTTTCCATCCAATAAGTCCAGCTCAACAGGAAACACAAAGTCCTAATTAAGAGAGCTCTTGAGACATAAATTGATCACGTGGGCCTCAGCTCCTGAGTGGCAAAGACACTTTCTTTCTCGCTGTCTCACACCCACCAGGAGGCCAGAGCGGGAGAGAGGCATGTAGAAGGGAGAGATCTGCTTTTGACGCATAACATGCTCTGGCGTTACACCCAGAAGGCATGGGGACATGGCAGCAACTAGCAGAGGATGTGGCACGTGTAGGTTTGGTATAACGAAGTGGCAGTGGCGGCAGCAGAATCCAGTCCAGCTGTGACCGCTCTCTTCAGACGAAGAGCAAACCACTTTCTGGTCACAGTCGCCTTCTGAGGAAACACATGAGCAGGAGAGAGGATTGAGCGCAGCCTCAACGCTGCCTCTAGCGTGACAGTTTAGTTCTGGGCAGAGCTGTGCATTACAAGGTAAAGGTAAAGGGACCCCTGACCATTAGGTCCAGTCGTGGCCGACTCTGGGGTTGCGGCACTCATCTCGCTTTGTTGGCCGAGGGAGCCGGCGTACAGCTTCCGGGTCATGTGGCCAGCATGACTAAGCCGCTTCTGGCAAACCAGAGCAGCGCACGGAAACGCCGTTTACCTTCCCGCTGGAGCGGTACCTATTTATCTACTTGCACTTTGACATGCTTTTGAACTGCTAGGTTGGCAGGAGCTGGGACCGAGCAACGGGAGCTCACCCCGTCGTGGGAATTCAAACCGCCGACCTTCTGATTGGCAAGCCATAGGCTCTGTGGTTTAGACCACAGTGCCACCCACATCCCTTGCATTACAAGGTAGGATGGAACAAAAACTTAATCCAGTAGGCATTTAAAGCTGAATAGATCGAATCCACACTTTCCGAAACAATCTGTGAACCGAAACACAGCCGTCCTTCAAAATGCACCTTATCTGAGTCATATGATACAGTTCCCTGACCAACCAGTGTTTACAAAAATGCATATATTAGGGGAAAGTGTGCATAGGGTCTTAAAAGTGTTTACAGTGGTACCTCAGGTTACAAATGCTTCAGGTTACAGACTCCGCTAACCCAGAAATAGTACCGCGGGTTAAGAACTTTGCTTCAGGATGAGAACAGAAATCGTCTGTTTGTTCACAGACAGTTTTCCAGGTCATGTGGCCAGCATGACTAAACCGCTACTGGTGCATGGAGGACCATGACGAGTGCCAGAGCGCACGGAAACACCATTTACCTTCCCACCGCAGCGGTACCTATTTATCTACTTGCACTGGTGTGCTTTTGAACTGCTAGGTTGGAGGAGCTGGGGCAGAGCAATGGGAGCTCACCCTGTCGCGGAGATTCGAACTGCCAACCTTCTGATCAGCAAGCCCAAGAGGCTCAGTGGTTTAGACCACAGCACCACCTGCGTCCCAGGTCAAGTTGCACAGCAGCAGGGATCAGTAAAACCAGAGGTAGGCAATCTAAGGCCCGGGGGCCGGATGCTGCCCAATCACTTTCTCAATCCAGCCAGCAGACGGTCCGGGAATCAGCGTGTTTTTACATGAGTAGAATATGTCCTTTTATTTAAAATGCATCTCTGGGTTATTTGTGGGGCATAGGAATTCGTTCATTTCCCCCCCCAAAAAATATAGTCCGGCCTACCACATGGTCTGAGGGACAGTGGACCAGTCCATGGCTGAAAAAGGTTGCTGACCCCTGAGTAAAACAATGTTTGCAAGCTCAGATTGTTCTTTTAAAGGTTTGTGACTCTACACACACACACACAGAGAGAGAGAGAGAGACAGACAGACAGACAGAGAGAGAGAGAGGGCAGCTTGGTTTGTGGCAAGAAGGGGGAAAACACAGGCTAGATAAATGTCGAAAGAAGGGCTCTTCAGCTGAAGCAGTAAAAGGGGGCGGGTGGGAAGGACGTTGTGGCTGATGCAGTACCTCCTAATCATATGGCAAAGAGGCATATGGCCAGCAAGGACCTCTCACTGTGCTGAGGCATACTTGTACCAGCTCAGCAAATTGCAGACAATTTAAGGAGGCGGAAAATCCACCATTATCTCTACTTCTGCAAAGCGTTCACCCTTGCACTAAAGCCACTGCTCTTCGGGTCCCAGCCCCCAATTGCTCAGTGTGTAGGGAAGAACTTGCACACTTTGTTTTCAATTAAGAAGCACGCACACCAGCAAAGGCACCATCGTTCTAGACCTCTGACCCCTGTTTAGACCACATGCGATTGTTCCTCTGGAGCAACTACAATTCTCACCCTAGAAATTCACAATGCTTCTACACTGGGGCCTTTTACTCATTCCATCTCCACAATGAGCTGGAATTGGGATTAGAGTAAGTAGTTCCGTATGGTTCATAACAGAGCAATATATTGTTCAGCAATACCAGTCCCCAGAGTTGTGCTTCTATAACATTTATTCAGCAGATCCAACAGTCCTCTGCAAAATAAGTTAGTAGCTTCCTCCTTCAACTTCTTCTGTTACTTCCTGTTCACCACAGCAGCAGCAACAGTGTGACTCATTAACATCTAAATTAGTTACTTCTTGTTCCTGCCATGAAAGAGCTTTCTCCATATTTTGAAAAATGTCAAGTAGCAATATTGCATTGTAAAAAGATTACAAGAAGAAATAATGAAAGGAAACAATTATAATGCTTCCTTGAGCAATAGGAACTGCCTGATTAAGATACAGTTAAGAAACTCTGGGTGTTTCCAGATTGTCGCTATTTTCAGGTGGGATTCAATCACATCTAGATTCAGATTGTGCAATTAAAACTGATCTGGATCTCTTGTGCAACAAAACCGCTTCTCCCAAAGATCCAACTCTTGGTGGTGAGGCAAGTGAAAGGAAAATACACTGCAAAGTGTGGGATAACACTTGCTTTGGCATTGTCTAACCTCCCCACAAACAAATCAGTGTGAATGCTAATTCCAGTGTTGTAATGCTAACGTAGGTGCCAACAATGTGGAATCTTCCTTCGGAGGATCAGGATGAATGCTCAATGAACAGATGGTCTCGAATTACCCTATCAATCAGCAATGCACCAAACGAGGAAGCTCCTAATTAAAGGCAAAGAAGCCCTGAAACTCTCAAAACCCTTTTTCTTTTATTTTTGGGCCAGCCCATACCAGCTTTGCGTTTTAATTTGAAATAATCACCACAAATAAAATCAGGTTTTAATAAGGCAGAAGCATGACACTAAGGACACTGGCAGGAAGAACCCACTCAGTGGAATATGACAGGTTGGTGGTGAAATTTCTGGACCCACTCTGTATTTAAAAAGAGTGACTGAAGGGTGACTGCGCCAGACTAAACCAGCAGAGTAGAAGCAACCCCAAGTGACCGTTTCTATAAACAAAGATGTGTAGAAAACTCTTCCCGTCCTTTTGCTTCATAAAGGGTGATTGTTTGACCTGTGTTAATTACATTATAATTAATATACCGGGTATAAGCACATCATTACAACGAGTTTTCTTAATATATACTGGGGTTGGGGTTTTTTGTTGTTGTTGTTGTTTTGCATCTTGAATCTATCCAAGGGAGAGTCTGTGCATTCAGACAGAAACATTAACACGCCTTTCCCCTATTGCATTTAGAGAGTTGTCTAACACGGTCTCTTCTTCAGTGTTCATGGAGATGGAACCATTACAGTCAAGTCGCCCACACACCAAACAAAATGGAGGACGCAGTCAGAGACCTCCCATGTGACCAAAGTTAACCTATCACACAAGAGTTACTGAGGAACATTCCAGAATGAAACACACAGTAATGCATTTAAGCATTCCCCGTTTCAGTCAATTAAACCACTATGCTTAACAGGCCATGCATTTGACTTTACAACGGACAGGGGCTCTCGGTGGGGAGTCCTCTCTTGAAAGGTTTTTGGGTGCGGGTCCACCTTATAGATAAATAACTCTGGGGAAGCAGAGGAGGGGCCATATTTTAGCACCTGTGCCACAAACTGAGCAGGCACACACTGTTGGTCCCACCTGTAGGTCACAGCAGGTCACCTTAGTCATCACTAAGGTGAGATTTATTACAGTTCAATCTATGCAGTTTATATGCAAATCTGCATTCTCCTTGCCCTCTTTTTTGGTGATTTATTTTCTCTCTTTTTAAGTAGCCGCTCTAACCTCACCCCTTGCAAGGACTTCCTTGGATACTATGTTGGGCTTATGGACTCTCAGAAAAACAAACATTTGCTGCCCCCTCCTAGTTTGGCAGGGAAACTCCTCTCAGTCAGGTCTCTTCGCTTTTGGCCAGGAAGTCAAACGATTGCTTTAAAACTGGACTCCATTCCAGTTCACCAGGAAGAGGAAAACACTCACCAAACAGCTTTTGGATGGTGGTTTGGCTTCAGTAGGACTTTTGCTGCCACTACATCCTCGTGGGGAAGGTTTTCACCAGGAGAATCCCTGCCTGTCATGCACAGAAACCCTGCCAAGGAGAAAAGAGGGAAGGCTGAATGAAAATTGGCTGATGTGGGCAATTTGGAAATTTGAGCACATTAGTTGTTGGCTTGGCTTTCTAAAGTTTATCCCCCATACTCAGGAGGGCTAGAATCTTGTCGCTTTTAAAAATCTAAAAGGTTAAGCCGAGAATTATCCGTGTTTCCAACAGATGCGATAAATTCCAGGCACGTTATGCATCTTGCAGCATAATCGCTGCCATAAAGATTTCCAGTCTTCCATACAAAAAAATATAAACCTTGAACGTCTATTTCACAGAGCCCATGACTCAACAGTGGACATTTGTGTTGTTATTTTTAACCTCCGTGATCTTGCCCCTGTGTTAATCTTCCCCAGTAAAATAGCAGCGGCAGCAGACCCTGTGGCCAATAACTCTCCTGCTACAATAATTATTATACACAAAGAGCATCTTTTAACCGCAGACAAATCCCACCATGGACCTCCCAAAGTGCGGATTGGTTCGCTTCCTCTCCCGGAGTCCCTTCATGTATCCAGTTGTAATTAAAAGCTAACACTCTTCTCCACCCAGGCCATTAAGCAGCTTTCAAGTTCAATTTTAATTACGGTGCAAACCGTGGAAAGTGAAGGCCTGTTTTCAAAGGCCGCGTCTCTGTATTTGGGTTGCAGGGAGAACGAGAAACGCACTTTTCCTGGCTCTCTGAGCCAGTTGTGCACACCAGTGCAGGTGGCCGAAAAGCAGCTCCATCTGTGACTGTTAACACGTTGTCCAGACTAGCAACGGCTAAGCGTTCAATGGCACGCCTGAAAAATAATTTGGGGAAATCTGAGTGCTCAGTACCAAAGCCCGACATGAGCCTCTGCTCCTCACTGTCTGACAGTTCCCTCCTTCCCCACAGTGGAGACTCCTCTGTTGCACAAATTGGGGCATAGCACACACACACCCCCCCCCCCCCAGATTGTGAGGCCCCCAAAACTTCCAAAGGCACATCCAATATTTCTCCTGTCACCAGCAGTCCTTATTAATGTTAAGTTGTGGGTAAACATATCAGACGACACAGCGATTCTTCAAACAGCTCTTGCTTATTCACAGGCCAGAACAGAACTGAACTGAAGGATTCAGCCAACCTGCTTATATAGAGCTCCACTACAAGGCAACAGTAACCATTTTCTGTAACTATCCAATCACTGAACGTCACTTTCGATCCCTTATTTGCATATGTGGGCCTGAACTATCTACAGTATCCCCCTGCTGGCCCAGGGTGAGAATTTCAGTACATAACAATTAATATATTTTCCACTGACAGAGGCATTCTAGATGCATCCGTCCATCTCGTCTGCTTAGCCAACCAAAATACAGTGGAACCTCAGGTTGCGAATGTGATCCGTACAGGAGAAATGTTGGAGGATATGGAGTTATCCGACCCCCCAAGCCATCTAAAGGCAATCCTGTATAGGGAAGTGTTTTTTAAAAAATGTTTAATGTTTTATATACCGTATTTTTTGCCCTATAGGGCGCACCGGCCCATAGGGCGCACCTAGGTTTTTTTGGGGGGGGGGAATAAAGGGGAAAAAATTATTTTCCCCCCAGGGGCGGGGCTGGGGCGGGGGAAGCCCGAGCTTCCCCCGACCCCAGCCCCCAGAACAGGCTGCTATCCGCAAGCTTGGGGAGCCCGGCGGGAACTCCCGCGGGTTCCCAAGGCTTGTGGATAGCTTCCTGAAGCCTGGAGAGCGAGAGGGGTTGGTGCGCACCAACCCCTCTCGCTCTCCAGGCTTCAGTGAAAGCCTGCATTCGCCCCATAGGACGCACACACATTTCCCCTTCATTTTTGGAGGGGGGAAAGTGCATCCTATAGGGCGATAAATACAGTATGTTGGAAGCTGCCCAGAATGTTTGCTGCAATCCTTGAGCTCTTCCTGCCTTTTCCTCCTAGGGCCCAGTTGCTCCTTCCTATTCTTTGGATCTCCCCCGCCCCCATCTCACCTTCTTCAGTCCCCTCCTATTCCTGGAACATTAAAGCTAAAAAGCACACTCCAGATTCTTTCCATATTTCCCCAAGTTTTAAGTGCATGCATATTATATTTGCAGTGTCTGTACACTAAAGTGTTTTCTTGGGACAGCATTAACCTGAAGTATGCTTTTAATGTTGTTCTAAATTGCATATTGTGTTTTGGTTTTAATTTACAGTTTTAACTGTTTTACTTCACTTTTGGGAAACACATTTAATAAATGAACCCCACTTACCTGGGAGGAAGCGCCACTGCATTCAATAGGACTTCTTTCAGATCAGACACTGTAGCCAAAAGAATTGGCTTGTTTGTGTTGCTGCCTTCCCATGACATGGGCAGAAAGCAGTCCAGACTCAGAGGCAGAAGTGGAGGCTGGAGAGGAGGGAGGCCTAGAGGAGGCAGGCTGCTGAAGAAGCCAGGAGGTCTCCCCCTCCTGCTGCGAACAGCTCTCCCAGAACCAGGAGGGGTATGAAAAGAGTGGAGCAGAGACAGACAAGATGTTGGAGTCTTAGATTGCTTAGGGAGAAGGAGACTTAGGAAGTGGTGGAAAGGCGAGGGGACCTTTGGTCCTCCCAAGTGCCTCCTTGGATCTAGTGGGAAGAGTTGCTGCACTCACTAGGCCTGAGCTGTTTTGTGTCTTTGAACAAAGAGTTCACAGCCACCTTATGAGTTATTGCTGATCTGCCAATCCGCCCTGACACCCAGCAGAGGCTGCTCCGTTATGGCAAACAAGGCACTGCCCCACCAACCTTAGCCTGCCTTCTTACTTACTCAGTTGGCAGATGGCTCTGCCTCTCATTGACTCTGGCGCCCCCTACTGTTTGTCTCCCAGTCTTCCGTCCCACCAGTCCAGCAGGCACCAGCCACGACTACTGTTGGTACCTCAGAAGGCATCTGAGAATGTCAGCATCTGCGGCTAGGCCTGCCCTGGTCCTTTCCTCGCACAGAACCCGCCACACTTTTATTTCTTGGTCATGCTAACAAAGAGTGCTTGCTGCTATTATGATTATGATTATGATGATTATGATTATTATTATTACCCCGCCCATCTGACTGGGTTGCCCCAGCCACTCTGTGTGGCTTCCAGCATATATAAAAACATAATAAAACATTACACCTTAAAAAGGTTCCCTATATAACATTTTGGAAACATCTGAATGCTTTTAGGGATGCTTTTAAAGGTTTTATTATGTTTTTATATATGCTGGAAGCCACCCAGGGTGGCTGGGACAATCCAGTCACCAGTCAGATATAGTTACTCATCTCCTTGACATCTGACGAAAGGGCGTTCCACAGGGTGGGAGCCACTACTGAGAAGGCCCTCTGCCTGGCTCCCTGTAGCTTCATGTCTCGCAGTAAGGGACCCGCCAGAAGGCCCGTGGTGCTGGACTTCTAGAATACCCTCGGTGCTGAACATTGAGGGTGGAGATGCTCATTCATCTGTACAGGGCTGAAGCCATTTAGGGCTTTAAAGGTCAGCACCAACACTGAATTGCACTGGGAAGCAATGTAGGTCTTTCAGGACCAGTGTTATGTGGTCCCAGCAGCCACTCCCAGTCACCAGCATTCTGGATTAGTTGTAGTTTCTGAGGCACCATAATTCTAATTGCATATTATCCTTTATGGGAAGATCTCAGGGCGGTGTACAACAGGAAAAGCACCAGGCCAGCTTGGAGAGAGAGGAGAGGTTTCAAGTAGCAACTCAGCAGCCACCAGGCTAGCAGTTTGCCGCGAAGAAGTTGACTTCCCTTTTGCTCTCTGCCTCCTATTGCCATAGGAATTATAGTGACGGGCTTTGCAGGATGAAATTAAGTAGGAGGCGCAGCACTCCTTCAACGCTTCCCTTCTCCACCTCCTTCTCTGTGCTTGGCTCTGCGCAGCTCCCATTCCCATCACTGTCACCAACGCTTTGACCTTTTCCCCCTGTCTCTGTTTTTTCTCCTTCTTCCCCATCTGTTCTTTCCCTCTCTCTCTCTTTCTCTCCCCAACCTGCCCTCTCTCACCCCAGGTGCGGGCCAGCGCCATCGCGCAAGATGCAGATCAGAACTACGACTACGCCAGCAACAGTGTCATCCTTCACCTGGATGCCGGCGACGAGGTCTTCATCAAGCTGGACGGAGGCAAAGCCCACGGAGGGAACAACAACAAATATAGCACCTTCTCAGGCTTCATCATCTACTCGGACTGAGGGCTGCGAGCGGCAGCAGCAGCAGCCATACTAGTGCCCGGCCACCTGGATTTCTCTCTGTGTGTCAGCTGCAAAGTCAGCTGCAAAACTCACATCCACCGACATCTTCGCACGCTGTCCGTCTCCCCGCCGCCAAGGTGCAGGGATGCGGTGGTTGGATCCTGTTGCCCTTTCCCCCGCCCTCCCAGGGGGCACTGCAGAGGAACAACAGATGAATCCAGCCAACCACCGTTCCCACCCCTAATTTTCCTTCCATGCATTTCCAGGAACATCACGATTCACGAAGCCTTCTAAAGTTGTCTCCGTAATTTTTTTGGAAAGAAGGCAAAAGAAAGCGAAGGGACTCGGATGGGGCTTGGGGGAAGGGTCTGGAGAACTTATCATCTTGCCATTATCCTCTCCGTAAGCATAGGGGTTGTCGAGACTCAAGCTGAAAAAGCGGAGGTCAGGATTCGAACTCTGATCTTCAGATCTGCATGCCCACATTTCAGATTTGGATTCGAGTACGTACTATATTTGGGACAGATTTCGATGTTTAAAACACACAAACCATTTTTTTTTTAAATATGGAAGAAATTTGAGACTGGGGGGGGGGTGTGTGACAAAATTAATGTTTAAATTTCAAACTGGGGAAAAGTCAACAATGACATCGCCCTAATTTCAAACTTGGTGTGAACTGGTGGGGCCCTCCTTTAGGTGTATTCCAGATTGTTTCAAAAGCTGTTGAGCCATGTATACATGAATACAAAGTATAGCCAAACCATTGTTTACATGATCTCTTACAACGTGGGTGAGGGTAGAACAAATCGACAAGCTCACCCTGGGGCTAATTCCCCAAACTTTTTATTTGTGCCAAAATCAAATTGCAGCATGGGTCACAGTCTCCAGTCCTCCTGCCCTCTGCCATTTGCTCCCAGAAATGAGGGGCACATATCCTCTATTGCATGCCTCATCCACTCACTGTCCATACAGGGACGTCGACCTACTCATTACTGGCCAAAACAGTGCTGGCCAGAGGACTTCTTCTATGCCCCCATCCTAAGTAGCCAACCACTGACCAAGCCACCTTCTGGTCGCACACAGCCCTCCCTGCTCCAGTGCAAATCATACTTATATTATTTATTTGATTTATATACCATCCTTTAGCCAAAAATCACAGGGTGGTGTACTGCATTAAGAGCATAAATTATGCAGCATAATAATAAAAACATGATACACAGAATAATAATAAATTGTTAGCGTCCGTTTGTCTCGAGAGACAATGGAGTGCGCCTCCAGGGTTGAAGTCAAACTGATGGGTAAAGGTAAAGGTACCTCTGATCATTAGGTCCAGTCGCGGATGACTCAGGTTGCGGCGCTCATCTCGCTCTATAGGCCGAGGGAGCCGGCGTTTGTCCACAGACAGCTTCCGGGTCATGTGGCCAGCATGACTAAACTGCTTTTGGTGAACCAGAGCAGCGCACAGAAACACCGTTTACCTTCCCGCCGGAGCGGTATCTATTTATCTACTTGTACTTTCATGTGCTTTGGAACTGCTAGGTTGGCAGGAGCAGGGACCGAGCAACAGGAGCTCACCCCGTCATGGGGATTTGAACCGCCGACCTTCCGATCGGCAAGCCCTAGGCTCTGTGGTTTAACCCACAGGGCCACCTGCACCCACTAAAGTGGCCTGGGCAGTGTGTATGGAGTTCCTGGGCCGCCCAGACAACAAGACCCCCATCTTGGCCTGTCTGATGTGGTCCAAAGGAAAGCAGAGCAATATGTTGGGCACCAGTTTGGCTGCAGGAGTTGCTGCAAGGAGGTGTACAAGGAGCCAAACAACCATCTTAGGGACTCCAGATTTGTGTAGGATTTACTCCTGAGCCTCTTATTCTCCCAAAGATATCCCACAAGGCAGTGGAGGTTTAGGATCAAGAGTTTTCCTTCTCCTAGGTGAGCTACCTTCCCAGGTTGGCAAGCCCCATCTGCCCCTCGCTGCCTTCTACAACATGTGCAGAAACTGTCTTCTTGACTGCTGGACCCACAATTGGTCTCAAGTGCTCAGTCCGCCAGAACATACAGGGAAGTCCCTAACTCACTGAGGGTTTGAGACTCATTGGCTTCCCTCACCTGGTTTTAGCCAGCCAGTCAAAGCTGTACCTGGGGTGTGGCTGCTGTCGCATGCTGTCAGCTTATAGAAGCCACAGGTGAGAGCTGAGTTCAGGGTGAGGTCCAGAGGTGGACAAACCACCCCAGAAGGAGCATGACATGTTTTCTACCAGATACGCTCCTCTTCCCCTAACACCCCCATACAGCATAAGAATACACAGCATAATAATAAAATAATCAGAATAACAGCGCCCCCCCCCCCAATTTAATATTCCCTACACATGGCAATTATGAATTATGGTGCTGGAGGAGACTCTTGAGAGTCCCATGGACTGCAAGAAGATCAAACCTATCCATTCTTAAGGAAATCAGCCTTGAGTGCTCACTGGAAGGACAGATCCTGAAGCTGAGGCTCCAATGCTTTGGCCACCTCATGAGAAGAGAAGACTCCCTGGAAAAGACCCTGATGTTGGGAAAGATGGAGGGCACAAGGAGAAGGGGATGACAGAGGACATGATGGTTGGATAGTGTTCTTGAAGCTACCAGCATGAGTTTGACTAAACTGCGTGAGGCAGAGGAAGACAGGAGTGCCTGGTGTGCTCTGGTCCACGGGGTCACGAAGAGTCGGACACAACTAAACGACTAAACAACAACTCATGGCAAGCTCCCTGCCAAAACAGTGGGCATCAGGAGTGCCAACTTGAATAAAATATTGTGGGGGCTATTGTGGGGTTTTAGTCATGCTAGCCACATGACCCGGATTCTTCACATCCCTGTTGATTCTAAGCAGATGCTGAATTGCTCTTGCAGGAACTCTCCAGACTGGGCCATATCCACATTCCATGTTTAAAGCAGCATCATATAACTTTAAACAGATGTGGCTTCACACAGAAAAACAAACAAACCCTGGTAACTGTAGTTTATTGAGGAGGTTGAGAGTTGTTAGGAGACCCCCTTTCCCCTCACAGAGCCACAATTCCCCAAGCGGTTTAACAATCCCTCCTTCCCAGGGAACACTGAATTGTAGCTCTTTGTGGGGATTTGGGATCTCCTAGCAACTCTCGGCACCAGTAACAAGCTACAGTTCCCAGGATTCTTGCAGGAAGCTGCGACTGTTTAAAGTGCTCTCATATTGCAATAAATATATACAGCAATGCAGGTGTCTTGAAGCTGTTGACATGAGTTTGACCAAACTGCAGGAGGCAGTGGAAGACAGGAGTGCCTGGCGTGCTCTGGTCCATGGGGTCACGAAGAGTCGGACACAACTAAACGACTAAACAGCAACAATGCAGGTGGAGCTTTACTTGGGAGTAAACTCAGCAGGGCATGCATCTGCGTAGTCATGTGCAGTAGTGGTCTGTTAGAAAAAGAGAGCAATGATGATCTAATGCTAAATTCAAAATTTATTTTATTTTCATATGGCAAAAGCAATCATGTACAAAGGACACAAACAAGCACAATCCTGACACCGCACACATTCACCATACGTTAAATGTACCTGGTCTGTAGGATTTATTGCAAGGTAGCTCAGGGCATGGAAGGATTTTGTGACAAATAAGGATTTAACTAGGCAGCGATTTCCGTTCAGTACTGTATTCATCACAACCAGCGCTGCTTCCATGCCACTGCAGTTCGCTTTCCACCAAATACTATGTTTTTTTTCACCACACCCGCTATTCAACTTACATTCATTTCAATGTAAAGCGAACATCAGAAAATAATTCATGGATTGTATATTGGGACACTGGTGGCGCTGTGGGTTAAACTACAGAGCCTAGGACTTGCCAATCAGAAGGTTGGCAGTTCGAATCCCTGTGGCGGGGTGAGCTCCGGTGGGAAGGTAAACGGCGTTTCTGTGTGCTGCTCTGGTTTGCCAGAAGCAGCTTAGTCATGCTGGCCACATGACCCGGAAGTTGTACGCCGGCTCCCTCGGCCAATAAAGCGAGATGAGCACCGCAACCCCAGAGTCAGCCACGACTGGACCTAATGGTCAGGGGTCCCTTTACCTTTACCTACATTGCTTGTGGACTTGAAAAATCCCCAATGTGAACAAATACTGATCATTTTAGCTTGGCTGATTTCCTTTCCTGACCACAGATAAACTGCAGCAGTTTCTGTTTCCTTTTCAGCTCTTTTCAACCCTAGTGACAAATGTTTCTTGTTAGTGTGCCTCTACAAGGTCATAGATGGCGTTCGCGGTGGGGAGAGACTTCGCAATGTACATCCAGATTGGTGGGGTTTTTTTGTAGACCTGACAGCTGACAAATGTGTAATTGGTGCTGTGACTCAGCGGGGCTCAGCTCAGAATGTTTTTCATGCTAAACCACACTACATAAGAAGAAAAGATGGAAGCTGCCCCTGGACATGAGCAAACTATATTTCTCCTCGCCACAGAAGATGTAAAGAGACTTTCCATACACAGCAGGAAATGCAAGGGCAGACAGAGGATGCTTCTACCAAACAGACTTGAGACCAAAATCTCCCTTCATCCCTCACCAACCCCAGAAATTAAGCACTCCGAGGTATCTCTGACCCATTCCAGTTACGTGCCCACCGCCACTTTTTCTTCCTACAGGGTTTATTTCTAATGAGCAAGCTTGTACCTCATGATAACTCCTGGCCAGGGTTCTTCAACTTTTGGTCCCCAGATGCTGCTGAACTACAATTCCCATAATCCCCAGCTGGGTTAGCAAATGCCCATGGATGGTCTGAGTTATAGTGCAACCTTGGAAACCCAAGGTTGAAGGGCATTGGTCTGGTCCAATCCTGCACAACATGTGGCCCACCAGACCACATACCACTTGGGGGCTGCTTATTATGGCCAATAACACAAAAGTGAAAGAACTGAGTAACAGAAATGAATAGGAATCACATGAAATGTACAATGTGGACACTGATTATCCAAAGTTAGTAATATTCAGAGTAGACCCATTTACATTAATGAACAAGTAACGTAAATCAAATTATATCAGCAGGCACACACTTTGTATAACTAAAGATGTGTATCACCCATAATGATTAAATAAATAACAAAATAATTGTATCTAATGGAATGTCAAAAGTACAAAAAAACCAGTAAACATGGTGCTAAGGTGTTTTCAAGTCCACAAATGCCTGTAATATCTTCAATATTACACATAAATCCTGATGGAAAGGTGTTCTGTTGGCCCCATTTTGGATAATCCTTGTTCGTCAAGATGGAGAAACAACATCCCTAAAGAAAAACACTGAAGTCAAGTCTTTCATTGAGACTAGGGGAGTCCAGGGTGTTAAATCTGAAAAGGCTCTGTGTGGTTCAGTTGGCAGATCCTGCGCCGGAAGATGCTCTCAGTATCCACCATCTCTTTCAATGCTAAAATTCTGTGAATGGCAATGGTTGAAAATAAACAATACATTGTAATAGGATGTGAATCTATTCATTCTGGTCACTACACATCTTTATAAAACTAACAGGAAGAGAGAGAATTTATAGAGGCTCTAAATGGATATTTATTTCAATATCTAGTGTTTTTAGTGCCTTTGAGTATAGGCTTTCATTAAACTAAAAATGGATTCTTGTAAGTTACTGCAGCTACTATTTATCAGCAAGTTATTTATCTGAATGTAATGAGAGTATATACTGAGTGGCTGGTCACTTTTAGAAACAGGAAATGTATGTATGGCCTTCAGATTTGTGTGGGAAGAAACAGGATAGATAGAAAGAGAGGGAAGTGAAGAAAACATCAGGGCCTGTGCCAGCAGAACAGTCCTTTCTCTTCCCCTGCCCCAATGAATCCTGGGAACTGTAGTTTGTTATGGGTGCCGAGAGCTTTTAAGAGGCCCCTGTTACCCCTCACAGAATTACAATTTGCAGAGTTCCCTGGGAAGAGGGATTGATTATTAAACCACTCTGAGAATTGTAGCTCTCTGAAGGGAAAAGGGGTCCCTTGACAACTCTCAGCACTCTTAACAAACTACAGTTTCCACATTTGGTGTGGGGGTGTGATGCTGCTTTAAATGTGTAGTGCAGATGAGGCCTAAATATTATTTCAGCTCTTCCTCTGCTGCACCCAAGGGCAGCAGGCTGCTTTACGTGGTATCCGATATACCTCACCATTGCTCCCCATCACATGGCACCTGTTGCCTCAGGTACATAGCTGTCTACTTACAGATTTGAAAATAAGGGACCAGCAGCCTCAAAAATAAGGGATCAGCAGCCAAAATAAGGGATTTTCCGAACACAGGTATGTTCAACTTCTGAGCCCCTCCTAGCCAAAGGCAGAAAGCCCAGCCAGCAGCCAAACGAAGCCTCAAGCGGTGGTTCCCACAGCGCAGCAACCTGGCAAAGGGGATGCAGCAAGGAAAACCACCGTCACCTCTCTGCTGGGAAGCGCTGAGCAAAGGCGAGTCCCCAGGCAACATGGCCGATTTGATTGGCACAAGGCATGCAAGCTCCACCCCCCAGTTGTTCTTAGACTCCTTATTGGGTGAGCAACGCAGCCAAGCAACACAGTTGGAGCCTCCCTCCTCCCTGGCTGGCAGGCAGGGAGGGAGAGGAGCTGCTTCCTTTGAAACCCGGGAAATTTAAGGGACGTCATCAATAAGTGACAGCAGCGGGACACGGCGCTGGGATAAGGGACTTTCCCGCCAAATAAGGGACGGTTGACAGCTATGCTCAGGTATCTCTACCTAACGGTAGGGCCTGTAAATTGACAGTTGCCTTTCACACCAACTCTGGTGACGGGATAGGAAACATGCTCCACAGCACCCGAGAGACACAGAGTAGGACACATGACACTCACTGCTTTGTCACTGAAAGGTTGTTTATTCATCCTGATTTGTGAGGGAAATATACAGCGTCGTAGCAAGCAAATGTTGTATTGCACTTTCTTGTGTATTTTACCATCGTTTTCCTTACCCTCAAAAGTCCTATTTTGTGTGTGTTGTGTGTATTTGTTGAGCTAGACAAATCCGGTTCAGTTGTGCAACCTGCCCTCGCTGTTGAATCCCATCTGCAAAATGGCAATGGCCTGGAAGCAACACAGAAAACAACAACCCTGCAATTCTGTGACGAGGAAATGAGTGAGGTGAGGAAACACATGCAGATAAGTACCAGAAGAGAGGCAAAAGTGATGACATGCATATGTCTGAATTTCACTACTGACTGAGCTTGGTTAAAAGGCGTTCCTTCGGCTCAAGGAACTATAATTCAGTAGCACGAGTATAAAACCAATATGCATGTAGAGCATAGCCAGTCGCACAAAACGAACTCTGTGGTGTGGCCTGCATTCCCTGGTGTGACATACATTCTCTCACAAAGGGCAGCAAGCTAGCTTAGGATCACAGGACAGACCACATGGCACACCTTTCTAGCTGTTTTCACCCCTCAGAATTTGCCGCCTGAGGCAGCTGCCTCACTCTACCTCATGGTAGGGCTGGCCCTGCTGACGTGGCAAAAAAGGGAAAAAGGAAAGAACGTCAGCCATCATTACGTAGTGGTGTCTTCATACTAAATGAAAATTGCTGTACTAGAAAATAATCAGATGAATGACAGTTGCTTCTATACTTTGGCTGTGTAGGCATTGCATTTCTGTAATCCGTTGGATGCAATATTGAAAGAGTGGGTCTAACAGGCACGAAATAATATGATTATGATCCAGCAATGCCGGTCATCCCAGTGGCCAAGATCCTTCTTGCAAACTTTACTCTGCAGTTCGGATCAGCAAAGATCTCCTGCAACATTAATTGGAGCCTTTCTCCTTGCTGCTTCTGCCTTGTCTAATTGCTTCCTGTCCCAGCATTACTGATGAATTGCCCATTCATTATCCAGCAATTAGCCAGTTTCCATTGCCTAGGGGAGTGGATTCTAATTGCTGGCCTCCTCTTATTATTATTTCTTTATTTTCTTTTATCGCGGAGAGTGCCGTTTTACTATTAAAAAGAATAAAAGAGCGAGAGGGAAGCAACGATTAGAGCAGGCATACCCCTGGACAGTGTCATTGGGCTCCTCCACAAAAAGTGAGTCAAGTAATTCCAGGCGAAATTGCTTACTTAGAAGGAACCAATGTTAACCTTCCCGACAGTAATATATAAATCACAGAGTGAGGAGGGGGGAAATGAATTTATTCCGTTTTCATTATTAAAGAACAACAAGAAGAAGAACTCGTCGTCCGCCACTGACAATTTGGTAGGCAGAAACTGAAGACGAGACCAACTGCTCATCCCCAGAAACATATAAATAACCTGTGGAACTCAACGGTGCAGGATAGTTGATAGCTACTCGCTTAAATGGCCTTTTATAGGATTTTGTAAGGACATAGAAGAAGGATTGTCCAGTCAGCTTGGAGATGGGCAAGACTTCTTCTGCCTGTTGAATAAAGGGCATAGAACCCCTTACCAGCCAGTTGGGTGGGGTATAAATATATTATTATTATTATTATTATTATTATTATTATTAGGGGTGGAAAGAAACAATGTTGTTTTCAGGTCCCTTCCAAGTGCAGCTCATAACTGATGGCCTCCGTCTTGACAAGAAAGAAGGACATTCCTTCACTGTATTTCAGATGTGGGGAAGCTGTGGCTTCCGAGATTATGCTAGACTCCAGCTCCCACCAGTTCTGACCATTGTCCATGCTGACTGAGACAGATGGGAGTTGGAGTCCCACAACACCTGGAGCAGCGCTGAATTTAGTGCCGTGCAGGCTGTTCCCCTACACAGGGCTCCAAGCTGAGGGAGGCACAAAATCATCATCATCATCATCATTCCCTACTGAGAAGATCCATTAAAAAGCAACTGTACCAACAAGAATTATTCTGAAAATAAGAAATATTTAGAGGGGGTGCCAAATTCCGCCCTTACCTAGGGCGCCATATTACCAAAGTCTGACCCTGTCTGGAGGGCCACAGATTCCCAGTCTCTGATGATGGGGTCCAGATGTTGTACCACAGCAGAACCTGAATCTGAATTTCTCTTGACTGGACTCGTGCAGAACTGCAGGTGTGCAAATATACCATATTTTTCGCTCTATAAGACGCACCAGACCACAAGACGCACCTAGTTTTTGGAGGAGGAAAACAAGGGGGGGGGGAATTCTGAATCTCAGAAGCCAGAACAGCAAGAGGGATCGCTGCGCAGTGAAAGCAGCGATCCCTCTTGCTGTTCTGACTTCTGGGATAGCTGTGCAGCCTGCATTCACTCCATACGACGCACACACATTTCCCCTTACTTTTTAGGAGGGAAAAAGGGAGTCTTATAGAGCAAAAAATACGGTATGTTCCTGAGAGGGTCTGTCTGTGAAAACCTTCTTGACTAGGGGCAGGAGCAGAGCACAGGAGGTTTCAAGCTGGTGAGAGGAGGCAAATACCTCACAACTGGGATTTTCTGAATTTGGAATTGATTTAAATCACAGGCGGAGGACCTGTGGCCCTCCCTACAGTTTACAGGACTGCAGTTCCCATCTTCCCATCCTGCCTGACCATTGGCAATGCTAGCTGGGACTGATGTGAGGTGGAGTCCGTTTGGAGGGTCACAGATTCCCCAACCCCGATTTAAACAAACCAGCCATATTTTGGGCTGCAGACCTTCCATTTTATTGCTCCCTCAGAAACACCTCTGCGAATATACTAAAAGGAAAAGGAAAAAGAGCATTGTTGGGAGGGGTAGAGACTGCAAATAGTCTCCTCTGAGGTGAAGTCACATTGGCTGACATGGCCGAGGGAATGGGCAGCAATTCATCTGACAGGAGCAACTGTCCGATTTTAAACTGACCGGACAGGCTGCCTTTTGCCATCTGTCAGGCGTTGTTCACAGCTGCCAGCCACTCTCCCCGAGTGGGGACCGGACCAGCTGTGTTTGGACACAAGGTTTCAAGAACTCTTTGGGGATGGCAAAGCGAGAGAGGACAGGAGCGGACGATTCTGGGTAGGAGGTCGAGGCCTCGGCTTGCACAGAGATTCAGGGGTGCAATGATGGAGAACCTGGAAAAGTGCCACCGAGAAAGAGTGCATGCTTCAGGAAGCACCAAGGAAGCCACTGTGATGAATACAGGGGGGAACTGCATCTGTTGGATTTCCACCTGTCATTCCACTGTTGCAAGGCACAAGAGCAGGGGGGAAACTATCAGGATTACAGCAACCTCCAGGTGTTAACAAAGGTTAGACTTACTGGCCGTACATCAAAGACACACCATTTAATGGATTTTTTAAAAATCAATTAACAGCTCGTAATGTATAATATTCCTTTGTGTTTGCATAACGCGGGTGGCGCTGTGGTCCAAACCACAGAGCCTAGGGCTTGCCGATCAGAAGGTTGGCGGTTCGAATCCCCGCGACGGGGTGAGCTCCCGTTGCTCGGTCCCTGCTCCTGCCAACCTAGCAGTTTGAAAGCACGTCAAAGTGCAAGTAAATAAATTGGTACTGCTCCGGCGGGAAGATAAATGGTGTTTCCGTGCGCTGCTCTGGTTCGACAGAAGCGGCTTAGTCATGCTGGCCACATGACCCGGAAGCTGTATGCTTGCTTCCTTGGCCAATAAAGCGAGATGAGTGCCGCAACCCCAGAGTCATCTGCGACTGGACCTAACGGTCAGGGGTCCCTTTACCCCCTTTAATGTATAACATTCCTTTGTGTTTGCATATTTCCACCCTCTCATAAGAGTGTGTAGTGGCTCCAGCGACTACTGAATTAAAGAAGGAAAGCAGAAAATTTAATGTTAGATGCAAATTACTATTTTCCCCCCACCTGCTTATAAGAAAGCCACGTGGCTGACTTTGCAGAGAGCAACCCTTTATTTAAAAGCTGGACTCCAATTTAAAAATAAAGGACCAAAAGAAGGGAGGTCAAGGACTTTGAAGGTGCCCATCTACTCTGAACATCTGAACCAGTCACCCCTCACTGAGGTGAGGTGGGCTGCATTTCTCTTTAAATTACAGCACTTATTTCTAAATTTGCATCTACACATGTAAAGTAGCATGTTCAAATGTTATGGAAATCTGAGTATTTAAATGTGCCCGGGTATTTAAAGTCAACACAGACAGGAAAATTCATCCAAGTCTTCTAGAAGGTGGTTGGGCTTGGCCACAATTGTGAGGCGACCATTCAGATCACTTCACAAACTTGCCGGTTTGCAGTCACTTGGGGCTCATCCTGTCTCCAGCTCCTCACCTGCAGAACCTCCAAGTGTCCCTATTTTCCATATTTACAGAAGCTGTCCTGGTTTCTGAGTTGATCCCAGAATGTCCCGCTTTTCCTTAGGATGTCCCTATTTCCATCAGAGAAATGTTGGAGGGTATGCGTCTCCCCTGGGCTCTGTTGCTAGGCCTTTTCTGAGAACCACATTTATTTTATTATTATCTCATATATTGCATCGGCAGCCCTACCAAAGCCGTGAACCTAAGTCTCTCGCACCAGAGCCACACCCTGAATTTTCAATACACTCAAGCAAGCTCGACTCTCTGATTTGGTTGCCTGGAGCCCATTGCCGGCACTGCTAATGAACACAATTTTATTCAGATCAAGCCTGGAGTGCGAGCCAACCTCTCCACGAACTGGCTGGGCAGGGAGATTGCCTCCATCCTGCGCTCTGCTGTCATTCGGAACAAGTTTCACACATGACACCATATGCTTAGGGGTGCTTTCAGACATGGGTGATTTAGCAGCACGCAATCATGGTTGCTCTGCCTTGAGCTGGGAATGGAATAGCAAATCTTATCTCCGCACTTAAGAACACTCTGCAGCTAAGTGGGCAGTCCCTCTTGCCCCAACCCCAAATATTTTTGGGAGGAAGGTTTTCTTTGGGATAATGGTGTTGGTGGGGAAACGGTTTAAGTCCATTCCTCTTGTTACACACACACTCTCATTATTCCCCCCCTCCCCTGCTGCAATGGGGGGTGAGGTGAAACAGATTTAAGGCAAGGTTTTTTGGAAAGCGAAGGTTTGAAATAATTCCAGGAGGGAAAAGGTAAAAGGTGTTAACAGAAAATCCGAGGGCTCCCTTGGACAAAAACAAAGACACCAACCAGCATAACTTGGAGCGAAACAGCAGCCTGTAGGCTTGGCCTTTATTGAATACTGTTGCGACAGGAATCCCACCCGCAACAAGATGAAGCAAAAAAGAAGATCCCAACTTTTATTAGTTACTAATCCCCCAAACTAAACCCGTAAGACTACATCACAACAACATCACAAAAAGGAGGGGCTGAGGGAGGAGTTGTGGTGGTAACCTGAGTGTCCTGTCACCTGGCTGGTTCCTCCTTTTCCCCCTCCCCATGAGTAATTTCCAGAGAACAAAGGGGAGCTTGCAGTTTCCTGTCTCCAGAGGGAAGAGCTGATCATTATCCTTTGTTTGAGTCCGTGCTGAATCCACTCCCATATGCAAGTTCTTTGTGATCTTGATGGTCTTCTGTCTAGGACCATCAGGTTTGGCATAGCAACTGGGCAGGGCTCCTGTGTATGTGCTGGTATGCTCAAGGGATTATGGCTGACCTGTATCAAACCTTCCCCATTTTGTAGTCCTTCCTTCATGGAGTAAAATAAAAGTGGAAGAGTGCAGATCCAATGTATGGTTGATTTTCTATGAATTTATAACAGAAGCATAGCGTATGGTGTGTGTGTGTGTGTGTGTGTGTGTGTGTGAAGTTTGTACAAACTGAATGATTGGGGGGGTGGTTTCCTTCAACAAAGGTAAAGGAACCCTGGATGGTTAAGTCCGGTCAAAGGCGACTATGGGGTTGCAGCGCTCATTTTGCTTTCAGGTTGAGGTTTGTCCACAGACAGCTTTCCGGGTCATGTGGCCAGCATGACTAAACCGCTTCTAGTGCAACAGAGCACCGTGACAAAAACCAGAGCACATGGAAAAGCTGTTTACCTTTCCGCCACAGTGGTATCTATTTATCTACTTGCACTGGCGTGCTTTCGAACTGTAGGTTGGCAGGAGCTGGGACAGAGCAAAGGGACCTCACCCCATCATATGGATTTGAACCGCCAACCTTCCGATCGGCAAGCCCAAGAGGCTCAGTGGTTTAGACCACAGCACCACCTGTGTCCCATTCTCCAGGAGAGAAGAGGCAGACCACAGAGAAGCAAATGGTGAAAGGAGAATCTAGAAAATGGCTAAAGCCATTTAATCGAATGAAATAGCCGTACCTCTGTACCAAGAGAACTTGCCCAGCTGTTCCACTGAATTGTAAAAAGTCATATTTTCTGAGCTCTAAAAAAAAGTGGAAGCTGAGCAGAGGATACATGACAGGGATCTGTGTGTGTTTGTTTTTGCTCATGTTGTGCTGCAGATGTCATGTAAAAAGTGACTGAACAAAGCATGGCTATTCCATAGTAAATGCCCAGCTGCCTAGGAATGCATATCCATTCTTTATTTTTCTCTTTGGTCTTCAGTGGAATGAAGTCGTGTGTGAGCGAGAAAGAGATAAGTGCGTTTTTAAAGTAGGACTTGTTAGCAGGGATGGCAGGACGAAAAGCACGGCAGCAAAAATTGCAACATCGGCTGAAAAAAATTGATGACAAGCTGTCAATTAATTCCTGGCTTTTATCCAGCCAGATCTTCTGCAGTTTTAACCTCTGAATGAAGCTGGATCCCGGGGTTCTTTGAGAGAGAAATGAGGGTATGTGCAAGGAAGAAAGCATATCTTGGCCCAGGTGCAGAAAGCTTAAAGGGCAAGGAAACAATTACCCTCTCCCCACCCAATTCTGAGAATGAAATCATTGCTACCGCTTAGCCATCTGCTCTGATGCTGCAGAATGTTCACAAACATTCCAACAAGTGAGAATTGTTAGCAAAATAATATCAGCAAATGGGCTTGGGGCAGATGGGAATTGTAGTGCACAAGAGTGGCCTAGGAGCTGTGGCATTGAGAAGAATAGCAGAAATAAGTGCCCAGGAGGCTGAGGAACAAGGAAGATGCAGAAGGCTCAGGGAAGCTACGAGGAAAGGGAGGCGTTCACATATCACATAAATTTTCCATTTCAACCTCTGGTCAATAATTTTCATAGAAACCTTTCAATGTTCCAGCAGTGTGTGGCATGTGTGAGGTTTATGAGTTGTTGTGGGTGGGGGGTGTAGAAAGCACAGGACAGGCTATGTTCAGAATTCCCTTCTTTTATATAATTACTTCACAGTTCCAATGGAAACATATTCTGGGAACAATTCTTGCTGTGCTTGGGGTTAAATACAAGTTGTGCTGACACCACGTATTTAAAGGAGAGAGAGAGAGGGAGAGGGAGAGCGAATCCTAGGGACAGCTTCTGTAAATCCGGGACTGTCCCTGGAAAACAACAACAACAACAACAACAACAACAACAACAACAACAACAACAATTTATTTATACCCCACCCATCTGGTTCGGTTTCCCTTCTGGGCAGCTTCCAGCAAAATATTAAAATACAATAATTCATCAAATATTAAAAGCTTCCCTAAACAGGGACACTTGAGGGGGTCTGCCTTAAACTACATTTCCCAGGATTCTTTGGGGGAGTGCTTTAAACGCAGGGTGCATCTGCAGCCGCATTCCCAAGAATGGGAAGCAGTCTCTCTGCCCTCTTCCTCCTTGTGCACGACCAACAATTGTGTGGACACCTCCTGGCTGGAGCTTCGCCTTGTGTGTCCACTCCTTTCCTCTCTCTGCGGCGCTTACGAAGCGCCGAGGCCTGTCAAATTGACACCGTCTGCCTGCAATGGAGCCCTCATGGAAAAGCACGCCGAGTTTTTCTCCTTTCCTCCTCCGCATCCGCTTGCTTCTGTCACCGACGGCTCCCTGCGCCACTCACTTTTGCCTTAGATGGCATAAGGGCTGATTAGCGAAGGAAGCGGGTGCCACAGCGAGTGGGTTTCTCATCTCTCTCCCTCTCGCTCGCTTCCTTTCTCACACACGCACAATTTAGCGCTTAATAGAGTTGGCAGGGCCACAGCGAGTGTCTTCGATCCACCAAGCGTGGGTGGGATCTATTCTTGGTAGGGCAGACAACCAGTCCAAACTCCCCCTTGCATGGAAAATAAAAGCACTCCGTTAGCAGAGTTGGGGCACATTTTCCGCCTGTGGGCCATATTCTTTTCTGAGCAACTTTCGGAGGCCCACATGCCAGGGTCGGGTGGAGCAAATGTCACCTTTGCCCAGTAGGTTTCTACACACACAAACCCTAGTTTATCTTCTGTCTAGACGCGTTATCAGAGTTCCTGGGCACATTCCAGGCAGGGAAAAACACCCAAGGAGGGAGCAAAGCAGCGCCGGTGAGGAACTGTAGTTTTCAAACCCTGCTGGGAACTGGAGTTCTGTGGGGGTAAATGATAGCTCTTAGGATCATCGGGGTGAGTGACCGTTGTGTGGATGCCGTAAAAAGGTCTTTTGACCCTCTCTTTTTGCATCATTTTCCTGATCTAATTTATCCTCCATGGGGTTGCTAATTTGCCCCGCAGGCGAAAACTCACAGACACCGTATGGGTACCTTTAATTCTTCATCTGCGAAGCAAATTGCATTTCAGGGGAAGGTGACTAATTCAGAGCACAGAAAGGATATGGGAAGAAATTGTGTTTAAAAAAAAAATAAATAAAAAAACATTTGCTGGTTCCTGAGCTCCATCCTGAGCGTTATTATTATTACCCACCCTTTACTAACAGGTCCCAGGGCGGGTTACGACAATTGAAAATTCAGAATTAAAAACTGCAACTGGAGATAAAGACACATCTACTTTAAATAATAGTCATTAATGTTCCATCAGCAATTTAGCCTAGAATCCCATGGTACAAATCTAGTTTATTTATATCTGTGGTTGAGTAGACTTTGTAGGGACATAAAATAATTGAGTTAGGATGCAGTCCTATACAGTGGGGATGTGGGTGGTGCTGTGGTCTAAACCACTGAGCCTCTTGGGCTTGCCAATCAGAAGGTTGGTGGTTCGAATCCATGCGACAGAGTGAGCTCTCATTGCTCTGTCCCAGCTCCTGCCAACCTAGCAGTTTGAAAGCACACCAGTGCAAGTAGATAAACAGGTACTGCTGCGGCGGGAAGGTAAACGGTGTTTCCGTGCACTCTGGTTTCTGTCACGGTGTCCCATTGTGCCAGAAGCAGTTTAGTCCTGCTGGCCACATGACCCGGAAAGCTGTCTGTGGACAAACGCCGGCTCCCTCAACCTGAAAGCAAAATGAGCGCCGCAACCTCATAGTCGTCTTTGACTGGACTTAACTGTCCAGGGGTCCTTTACAGTACCCATCTGAGATACAGTACTTATCAGAGATTATGCCTCACTGGACTCAACGGGGATTACTTCTGAGTGGACATGTATAGTATGTAATTTTTAGACAATCAAAAACTTTTAGGAAGATAAATATGCTAGTGAGTCCTCAAGTAACTGGAAACCCACCTAGAATTACACAAATAAAGCAATAGGTTCAGACAAAAGTTACCTGGTGGTATGGATTTACTAATGGAGTAATTGGCCTTGATGTCACAGAAGGCAGTGAGAAAGGTACCTGGCTGCTATTGGCTGAGCAGCTTTGGTACTAGAGAGGGCTAGGGAAGTAGAACCAAGGAAAGGAGATGGCAGGAAGGAGAAAGAGGAATCAGAGAGGGGAAGGAATATGAGAACAGAGGATGCTTCCAGATAAGAGTTTATTGTGGAATTGGTGTTGCTCACCCGCTCATGTTGCTGTATCCATTGAAACACGCATGGCCAGAAGCCAAAATGGTAAAGAAGGCTGAAAGTTCACCTTTTGCTTTTCGAAGCAACCAGCCAGAATCATTGGCTATAAGCCTCTAGTTATATTTTAATAACTTTTGCTAAAATTGAATTTTATCTGACAATAATTCCATAACATATGCACGAGAGTAGCCAGGGAAATATTGCGCTGCCAACATGAATCAGATGTTATAATCCCCCTCGTAGGTTTATTTTATTCTTTAAAATCCGTTTCCATTGCAAAGCATACGCACGAGGCACGGCCTGCAAATCGCTCCTCGTGCCTCTAATATTTTTGCCTCCAAGTTGTCAAAAAGAACAAAGTGCTGTAATATAAATCACCGGTGTTCCTGAAGTGTATAGTACGTCTTAGCAGGAGCTTAGTCTTAACAGATGTTGGCTGTATTCTTACTGCTGAGGCAGCTGGTCCTGATATGAAGCCTTTGAGACAGTTGGACTTGGCATGTCTATTTATACTTGCAGTTTGAAGCGTTTTTGCCCTTTCTAGGGCCTAAAGTCTCCGAATTCTTGCATTCTACGTGATGGAGAGTTCTGTGTAGCTCAAAACTTTGAATATTTCTGGAATATTATTTAGCTTGCAAGGAAAGAAAACCTCCCTGTTAACGGTGCCTCTGTGGGAGTTTTGGTTATGCTAAGCCCCAATTTCATACCCTCCAACATTTCTGCAACGAAAATAGGGACGTCCTAAGGAAAAGCAGGACATTCCAGAATCAAAACAGAAACCAGGACGGCTTCTGTAAATCCAGGACTGTCCCTGGAAAATAGGGACACTTGGAGGGTCTGCAATTTCCATGTGGTGAGAGACTCCAGGGGTTCCTGTGCTAAGCTGGGCTTGGCTGCCTTGGAATGAAGGTCAGTGGAGAACAGGGCCGGCCCACCCATAAGGCAAGGTGAGGCAACTGCCACAGTGGCAGGGTAGCAGATCCAGCTTCCAAGAAATGCATTTATTGTGGTGGCAGTGTCTGCTATGGCACTCTTCTTGGAGGCCAGACCTCCACAGCGGCCTCTTGGCAAACAGGAAGCGAAGTTCCCAATGTAGATCTTTATCCTCCCCTAGTTCCTGATGTCGATCTTCACACACTTCTTCTTCCCTGGCAGGCCTCAGATGCCAAAATGTCTTTGTTATGTACTGAAGTTCTCACCCTGGGCCAGCAGGGGGATACTGTAGATAGTTTTCACTCAGGTCCACATATGCAAATAAGGGATTGAAAGTGATGTTCAGTGATTGGATAGTTACAGAAAATGGTTACTGTTGCGTTCTAGTGGAGCTCTATATAAGCAGGCTGGCTGAACTCTTCAGTTCAGTTCTGTTCTGGCCTGTGAATAAGCAAGAGCTGTTTGAAGAATCGCTGTGTCGTCTGATATGTTCACCCACAACATAACAGTCTTGGGCAAGCCCTGGCAGAAACTGCAGGGTCTTTAGGATAAATGGCTTTACTTACACATATATACGACCTCAGCATAGAATGGCGGGACTCACAACATTGACACTCCCAACAGATCTCACTTCCCCTTTAGGCTTCCAAGGAAGCTACAAAGTCCACCGCAGAGCAAGACATGTCTCCCTCTCTCTAGTCCTGAGTGGATATGGGATCACAAGCCTGGAAGGGATCCAAGGATATCATCTAGACTGGCCCTGCCACACCCGAACCCCATAACAATACTATATGCAGAACAGCGGACAGCAGACAGTCACCTCTTCTGAGTCCCGCCAACCAATCTTTCCCCATTTTCTTCTATGGTAAAATCCGGGGGAAGCAGAGAGCAAAGGGTTTTGACACCCCGCATGGTTCTGCAAGAGATGGGGTCCAGGAATAGCCACCCAGTGACAACAGCAGACAGGAGGACAGGCCTTGATTTGGCCTGGCAACCCCCCAGCCGCCTCTGCCTCTCCCCTTTTCTGTCACTCGCGGCTGCACATTGTCAAAATGAGAGAGCGAGAGAGAAACCTCTCCCTCTCTGGCTTTCTCTTAATTTTCTCGCTCTCCCACCCTGCCCACATCTCTGCCATTCACCAGCAGCCCTGGAAATCCATCAGCCTGCCTGATTCCTTTCCGTTCCACAAGACGGTTGATGCCTAACAAGGCCTGACAGACTGCTTTCCGTGCCACGCAGGCTCTCCGGGCAAGCAGATGACCAGAGGCCTGTTTGTGGGAGAGCGAGAGAGGGGCAGCCGACCAACTCCAGCCTCGCATATGAGCTTGCCCGCTGGAGGGGGTCTACGTGTCGGAGCCGAGCAGCAGGGAAACATGAGACACCCAACGATTCACTGGCTTTTGCCTCGCTTGGGGGGCTGGGGTGCCAATGGGCGCCTACTGTTTCCAGCTGGGATTTGGGTGGGCACGGCCCCGTTAGCTGGCTCTCACCACTGGGAAACTTGTTGCCACAGAATCTAACCATGTTTCCGTGTTCCTTTAATACACGGGTGGTGCTGTGGGTAAAACCACAGAGCCTAGGACTTGCCGATCGGAAGGTCAGCAGTTCGAATCCCCGCAACGGGGTAAGCTCCTGTTGCTCAGTCCCTGCTCCTGCCAACCTAGCAGTTCGAAAGCACGTCAAAGTGCAAGTAGATAAATAGGTACCGCTCTGGCGGGAAGGTAAACGGCGTTTCCGTGCGCTGCTCTGGTTCGCCAGAAGCAGCTTAGCCATGCTGGCTACATGACCCGGAAGCTGTACACCGGCTCCCTTGGCCAATAAAGCGAGATGAGTGCCACAACCCCAGAGTCGGTCACAACTGGACCTACTGGTCAGGGGTCCCTTTACCCTTTACCTTAAGGCATCTGTGGTCCTGCATATTGTGATGGCCTGGGACTCTGGCTCGGACTCGGAACCAGAGGAGACTCAGTCCGCACCGGATCCTTTGCCTCAGACGGCATCTGAACCCAGTCTGGGACCTGATTCTGAAGAGCCCCAGTCTGCACAGGTTCCCCTGCAACAAGCACCAGCTGGGCCGAGTCAGGGGCCTGAGCCTGCCCTGGCTCCAGATGCGGGGATTACCTTGTTGCCTTCAGCTAGGCAATCACTTACAGCTGCTCCACTACCAGTTGGGTCAGGAGAGGCTGAGGCGACCTCTGGGTCCAGTAACCCACCGACATCTCCCGAACTGCAGAGACTAAGGTCTGAGAGAAGGAGACACCTGAGTACTTGCAGGAGAAGTGCTCGCTTTCGGGCAAGACAGGGAGGTGGGTCACTAGGGGATCAGGACCAGCCATTACCCCAACAAAGATAAAAGGCTGTCGGACCCCGCCCCAGGTTGTGGGAGCAACATTGCTGTTTGTCAGAACCTGCCTGAGACCCTGTGCCTGGTTTCCTGCCTGGCCCTGTCAGACTGACTCCTCATGGAACCCTTGGATTCGGGACCGGACCTGGACTGCGTTGCTCCATTACCCCTGGGCCCAGCACTTGGACTCCAATGCCCATCAGCCCCACCCATCATGGTCAACAGCCAGCAATGATGGGAGTTGTGTTTTTGTTGTTGGCATCCGTCTATTTCGGGAGACAATGGAGGAGTGCACCTTTGAGGATGAAGTCAAACTGCTGGAAGGTTGCAGCAACTGCTGAGGCTGTAGAGACCAATACGGGACAGACATGTTTTGTTTCAGCTGGGGCAGATGAAGGTGTCCAGTTTTGCTACTGCAGATGCACCATGGCATTTCTTCTCTCTGTGCTCCTCCCAGCAGGTCATCCCTCCTCTGGCCACTACTATGAATACACAACCTGACTTTCTGACTCCAGGCACTGCGGTCATCAGCGAGGAATTCCCACACTGCGGGGTTGATGTTGCCAACCTTCCTGACATATTTGCAGACGTGTTTGTCATGTAGAGTTGGTCTGCCAACAGGACTGGTGCCTGAAGCCAGCTCCCTATAGAGCACATCCTTCGGGATCCTGCCATCTTCCATTCTGTGGACGGGACCAAGCCAGCATAGACGTCTCTGAGACAGACGTGCAGACATGCTGGGATTGTGGGCTTGGGAGGGGACATCTTCGTTTGAGACTCTGTCCTGCCAGGTGATACCCCAAATATTCCTAATGCAATGCATGTGGAAGGCGTTGAGGCATCACTCTTGACAGTTGTAAGTTGTCCACGGCTCACTTCCATACAGCGTGCTCAACACACAAGCCTTCATCTTGTTATTGGGTGTTAGCATCATATTCTCCCATATCTTTTTGGAGACAAAAGCCACTGGGGGTTGAAGTCCCGCCACATCAGGAATGCTACAGGTTCCTCATCCCTGCTCTAATGTTTCAAGAAGTTAATGATTACTACCACACAGTTAATTAGCATAGAAGTTAATTTACAGGTTAATTTATACATTTTTTTAAATTTCTACCTCCCCCAGAGGGAGGGATCTCATGCAATGCTGCCTCTTTTGATCCAAAACTCATTCCTCCTAATCCCAAACGTGCTAAGGCTCATCTATGAGCTCATAGGTGAAAGAGAAGCTCTTGTTAAGTCTCAGCTCCTTTGCAACTGCAGGTTGGATGGAAATATTTGTTGAAATAAAAGATCAGGTTGATGGCTAATGTCAAGGCATTCCTTGAGGGTGACACATACCCCAGAACTTTCAGGAAGAGTAGAGCAATGTTAAAATCTAATTCTGGGTTTTCAGAAAGCTGACAAGTTTGCAGAAAGGCTGAGGCTGAGAGCCAGAGAGCATGCTTTTTATGCAAAAGATTCGCAGCATCTTCAAGTAGGAGGACAGGAAAAGACGCATGTCTGAAGCGTTGGAGAGTCACTGCTAGTCAGTGTAAATAGTCAATACCGTGCTTGACGGACCAGTGGACTGACACGGTATAACTTCGTAGCTTTGTAATGTACTTATCCTATACAGTGGTACCTTGGGTTAAGTACTTAATTCATTCCGGAGGTCCGTACTTAACCTGAAACTGTTCTTAACCTGAAGCACCACTTTAGCTAATGGGGCCTCTTCCTGCTGCCGCGCCGCCAGAGCACGATTTCTGTTCTCATCCTGAAGCAAAGTTCTTAACCTGAAGCACTATTTCTGGGTTAGCGGAGTCTGTAACCTGAAGCGTATGTAACCTGAAGCGTATGTAACCCAAGGTACCACTGTACTGTCAACACCATATGTCCTCAAAAGAGCAGATACCCATTTCCCCCCCCCCCGTGTATAAGACGCCCCCATGTATAAGACGACCCCTATTTTTTTTAAGCCCAAAATTGATAAATTAAGTAGTTTAGCTTTGGGGGGGGGGGGAGGTCACTTCCGCCAATCACTCATCCACTTGCCCGCCACTGCCGATCGCTTGCCACAGCCACTGCCGATTGCACACCTCACCGCAGCCACCAATTGTCTGCCCGCTCGCTGCCACCAACAGCCTGCCCCCTTGCTGCAGCCGCCAATCGCCTGCCCGCCATGCCACAGCCGCCAATTGCCCGCCCAATTGCCGCAGCTGCAGCCAATCGCCAGCAGGCCTTGCCGCAGCCACAAATCACCCGCCCAATCGCTGCTGCCAATCTCTTGCTTGCTGCTGCCATTAATCGCATGTCCCTCCTCTGAATTCACTATCCGTGTATAAGATGACTCCCAATTTTTGCCCATTTTTTAAAGCAAAAATCATCGTCTTATACACGGAAAAATACGGTAATATGCACAGATTGTACAGTGGTACCTCGGGTTGAGTACTTAATTCGTTCTGGAGGTCCGTTCTTAACCTGAAACTGTTCTTAACCTGAAGCACCACTTTAGCTAATGGGGCCTCCCACTGCTGCCGTGCCACCAGAGCACGATTTCTGTTCTCATCCTGAAGCAAAGTTCTTAACCTGAAGCACTATTTCTGGGTTAGCAGAGTCTGTAACCTGAAGCGTATGTAACCCGAGGTACCACTGTATATGTTTCAAACGAGCTTTGACACTTCTGCATCCAACCTTCCTGCATTCTGTTGGGACCACTACAGCCCTCGCAGTGGCCAAGCAGTGATTCTGCAACAGAACAGGATTTAAACATGGGTTCGTTTTTTTAAAAATTAAATTGTTATACTCGTCGTCGTATTATACTGAACCTTTTGTGTATTTTTGTGGTTTTGCTTGGCAGGCCGCCTAGAGAAGACTCATTAAGGGTTGGCTGGATAAATGCAGAAAATAAACAAGCAGATTAATAGGGCAGAGGACAGGAGTAAATAATCTTGACATGCCTTCCGGATCAGAGGTTGCTAGAAAAAGCAAGGATCTGCCCAGATATATTTAGCAGCGACAAGCATGTTTCGCTGCAAGACAACTATCCCCTTTTCTTAACTCTCAGCATCTAGTTATCTGAGGTAAATTATCTGAGGTAAATTCATGGAGGTTGCACTCTGGACCCCTCCGGACTGGTGGGTTGTTGTTTTTTGGCAGGGATATGTAATTGACACAATAATAGTGCGTTCATTATGGATTTATGCTGTACCATCCCCACCTCATTCCGCTTTGTCAGCTGTTCTGCTACGCTTCCCCAATGTTAGCACATTATTGCTGTCTGGAAGGGCACACCTGACCTGTAGCACAACAAAAGCGGAACAGCAACTTTGTTGTTGTTGTTGTTGTTTAGTCGTTTAGTCGTGTCCGACTCTTAGTGACCCCATGGATCAGAGCACGCCAGGCACTCCTGTCTTCCACTGCCTCCCGCAATTTGGTCAAACTCATTCTGGTAGCTTCGAGAACACTATCCAACCATCTCGTCCTCTGTCGTCCCCTTCTCCTTGTGCCCTCCATCTTTCCCAACATCAGGGTCTTTTCCAGGGAGTCTTCTCTTCTCATGAGGTGGCCAAAGTATTGGAGCCTCAGCTTCAGGATCTGTCCTTCCAGTGAGCACTCAGGGCTGATTTCCTTCAGAATGGAGAGGTTTGATCTTCTTGCAGTCCATGGGACTTTCAGGAGTCTCCTCCGGCACCATAACAGCAACTTACCCACCCCCAAAATATTTGTGGCATAAAAAGTTGCAGGATTTCAGACGCAAGTTACAGGATGTGCAGTCAGTGACTGGAAATGGAGCAGAATTTCTGCCCTGAAACTTGTCCAGGCATGAGCAGTGTTGGAAAAGGGATTGTGCAGAACTTTCCTGATACCATCAGGAGCACAAGTGCACACAAGAAAGACGTTAGCTGTCATGACGCCATGTTGCCTGTGAGGACCATGTGGAGTAGCATAACCTAGATTAATGAAAAATGATGGATTTGAGACAGATCACTCAAACACCACCTTGGGTCGCTCGAGGCAGGAGTCAAACTCCCCTTTCCTGACACTGTTTACTAGACAGCCCTGCACAAGGGAATGCAAAGGACCATATGGACAGGGAGCCGTGTGACCAGGATAAAACTCTCCCTGAGACTTCCCAAATAACCTTTCAGGAGGAGAGGCACGGCCCTGTATCACGCATGTATACACCATGATGACTAAGGAGGAACATGACAGACATTCATTATATTGTGAACAGCCAAAATACCCATTCCTTTCGTGATGTTGGAGCACAGGTTCACCTGATCACTTTATCGGGCCTCCGTAGGGCCTTTTTTTCAGCCGGAGCTCAGTTCCAGCGCCTCTTAGATGGGTGGTGTTATGTACTGAAGTTCTCCCCCTGGGCCAGCAGGGGGATACTGTATATAGTTTTCACTCAGGTCCACATATGCAAATAAAGACCAACTAAGTTAGTTCTTGGTATAAGCTTTCTTTAAGGTGCTACAGGAAGGAATTTTTTTATTTCGACTATGGCAGACCAACACGGCTACCCATCTGTATATGCAAATAAGGGATTGAAAGTGACGTTCAGTGATTGGATAGTTACAGAAAGCTGTTACAGTTGTGTTGTACTGGAGCTCTATATAAGCAGGCTGGCTGAACCCTTCAGTTCTGTTCTGTTCTGGCTTGTGAATAAACAAGAGCTGTTTGAAGAATCGCTGTGTCGTCTGATATGTTCACCCACAACTTACCAGGTGCCATTGCCATTCTAAGAGAACTAAAGATCTTTGCTTCTTCCAGTACACTGCATTAGTTCGCCTGTCTTCCCAAGTGATGCGTAAATTTTTCTGGAGACACTGTTGATGAAATCTTTTAAGGAGTTGGGGATAAGAGTTTATAAGTGGACCATGTTTCACAAGCGCACAGTAAGGTTGGTAGTTCAATAGCTTTGTAAGCAAGCATTTTGGTTTCCCTGCGAATTAACCATTAGTACTTCGAAGCATCCACAGAACTGAGCATTAGAATACAAGCGAAAAAAAGGAGGCTGTTTTGAGGAACTGCAGAATGAGGAGAGATGCCCTAAGACTGGAGGGAACTGCACTACTGTAGGGAACAACCTCTGCTTGAAATGACCGTGTTCTCCTGTGGTAAAGTGAATAATTTTTGGGAATTAATCTATAATGAACTCAAGAAAATTTTAAAATATACTTTCCCCATAAAACCTGAAGCCTTTCTGTTGGGGTTGATGGAGAAAGAAATTAAAAAGATGGACCAAATAATTTTTATGTATGCCACAGCTGCAGCAAGAAATATGCTGGCCCAGAATTGGAAAATACAAGAAATACCTACCATTGCGGAATGGCAGGTGAAGATGATGAGCTACGCTGAACTAGCCAGATTGACGGGAAGAATTCGAGACCAGGATGAACAGAAGTATCAAGAAAGTTTGAGTAAATTCCTCTTATAACTCTTACAACGTATAGCAGATATAAGTTAAATAAATAGAATACGCGATATAAGAAAACATAGGGTACTCACTGAAAGGGTGGAGGGAGGTCATAAGCTCGGCAGAGATAAGGTAATAATGTGATTTATGTGTATTACAATTGTATGTGTAAAGAAAACAATAAAAAATTATTGGAAAGGGGGGAAAAGAAATGACTGTGTTCTAGAATCTGGACTCCCTCCATGCAGACTGAAGGCATAAAGAGGTAAATAAACCACATTTCTTAAAGCTACGACAGTATCCACGTGTCTCAATTCTCCAAAAGAGCACAGTCCCCAGGTGATTTTCCTGGAACCACACAGACTCTTGCCACCCGACTTTTGCAACAATATTTTTAAATGGTATTGCTATATACCCATATGTTTCCATATCAAGACACATTATCCAGGGGTATTCTTCCCCCAGTGTTGTACTGTGCTACTGTTGTAAACAAAAATTGCCCTTTTCCCTTGTAGGGTATCCAAGAGCCCATATAGAGTCCTTATGTAGGTTCCCTATTGGTAGGAGAAAATAACAGAGGCCAACCAGAGAATATTGAGAAGCAAAGCAGCTAGTAAGCCCGATCTTTATTGATCTGTTGCTACAGGGTCCTCACTCACCACACGAAGGAGGGAGGAGGAACCCAGAACAATGGTGCACAAGGCCTTAAATAGACTTTTGAAATTGCCACCCTGTAGATCAAGACCACCCCCCGAAACATCATACCTACATCACAGAAAAGGCGGTCTAAAACAGAAATTTGAATGTTGTTTTTCTCCTGTCCTTGTTTATTTCCTGTCTGGCAGGTTACTTGATTGGGTTGCCTGGGGAGCCTGGCCAGTCTTTTGTAATGATAAATACTTAGTTCCTGGGCCAGGTCACAGGCTCACCCTATTCAAACACAGACATATCCTTAAGACAGGATTTGTGTATGGAGGATGAAATTAATGGACTATGCAGAACTGGATAAACTAACAGGAAGGATTTGAAATCGGCGCGACCAGAAATTCACAGAAGACTGGAGTAAATTTACAGACTATTTGAAAAGTATTTGTGAAGATCAGACGACGCTTGTAGGTTTGCAAGAAGTTTTGTGAGGAGTATTATTGGAATTATTACAAAAATGGATAAAGCGGAGGATGATTTGTTAAGAGATTTAAAGGTAATATAAAACTGAGTAATGCAGAAGAAGTGATTATAACGGTGGATTTCCAGAGGTGCTGATGGAAGTCTAAAAAGATTGTATAAGTGATAAAGTTGTGTGGTATTTATATGTTAAAATCAATTATATGTTAAAATTTATATGTTAAAATCAATAAAAATTATTTAAAAAAGAAACAAACACAGGGTTTGTGAAGGAAAAGACAATGGAGAGGCTTTTCCATTTTCCTTTGACCTTACAGAGAAAACATTTGGTCAGTTTGGGACAGTTTGGGAATCAAAAATGGTTCCAGGTCGGTCTTCCTGTGCTGATCTATGTATGTGCTTGGTTGGTACACTTATGAACATTACCATATATCTAAGACCTCAAAATTCCTATCACACTACTGTTTCTCTACAGGTTGCAGCAAAAAGCCAGCTTAAGCAGTTCCCTCGCATCCCCCCAAGCCTAACCGAAACTACTACTCCCAGCATGCCTAGCGAAAGGCCGGCCGCCTCTACAGTATTTTTGTCCTCGCCAAAGGAACAGACCGACCAATTACAAGAAGTCCAGAGGCGCGCGTGGTAGGCCAGTTCACCAATGGGAAGCGGGCGAAGGGGCGTGGCCGGGAGATTTGAACTGGCGAGTCGAAGGAGGCAGAACTGCGTGCAGGATCTCGGTAAGGGGACATAGAAAGAATGTGTTTAGTGGTGCTTGATTTTTATTGCCGTGGGGGGGGGCCGAGAAAAATATACTGTATATAATATAGGATTCTGTCTGGTGACCACACGGTACGAGGATTATCTTGCATCGTCGACTGAACAGCCTTTCCTGCTTTTAGTGCCTTCGGCGGCTGCAATGCGCAGAAAACAGATCGGGAAGTTTTATACAACGTGGAGATCTATCAATGTCTGAGGATCATCCTGCCCTTGATGGATCTCCATGTTGCGAAGAAAGAAAGAAAGAAAACTCCCCGACAGGCTCTTGGTATTCAAGCTGCCGTTTAAAGGCATAGGAGCAGGGGCTGGTTAAAACGTTGGCAACTAATGGGAGGCACTGGGGTAGGTTTTGCATGAAGACCTCACCAAGGGGCGAGGGATCCAACAGACCGTCTTTCACAACCGCAAAACAATATTATAAAACAGGTTCTCAAGCTCCCTGAGCCTGAGACCACTTGAACATTGCCAGGAATGTCAGTGGATCGTGTAATAATCTTTTTTTTGGGGGGGGTAGGGGGTTCTATGCTGAACAAGCACTCATTTTTGCTCCTGGGTTATATGAATTTAAAAATGAGTATTCCCCCGACCCCTCTTGCATGGGGATTGTTGTAAAAACTAGTGACATATGAAAAAGGAAATCGTGCCCTAAGGCCAAGCTGCTGGTTACCCCCCCCCCCCCCGGGGGGAAATTAGCCTTGTTAGCCTGTTTGATCTGACCATCCTCAAAATAGCCTCATGTTTCTTCAGAAGAAACAAATCCAGTATAGGGCCAAAAATATGTATTTTGTGGCTATTCTGCAACATCTCCTTGGATTTTCTGAACAGAGCACCACAGACCACAGTCTGCGTTTAGAATGTTCACCACACATCAAATATAATATACATTTCAAGCCAAACTGTCGTGGGAGACCTGTGAACAGGATCTCCTGGGGCTTTTTGGTTTGTCTGTTTTTATAAATGTTATTAGCTGCCCTGAGATAGGGGGTTCAGATTAGGACCCAGGTTCAGAGAGTGAGAGGGTTAACTTTCCCCTCTTACGCTGTTTTCCCAGTCCACATAATTCTCCACACTCAAGCTGCTGTTTGTCCCTTAGTGTAAAACACAATATCTGTATGTTTTTGCTTCCCTTCCATTTGCGAACATATGAAAATATCCTGATACCAGCTTATTAATTTTAGAGAATGAAGGACTGAACTAATCTATATTGACTTGACCAACGGTGCTAAGCCACTTGGTGATACAGGATCATTCCAGATATTCCCAGTCCCCTGGTATTTTTAAATGCAGGGGCAAATGTATTTTATCCAATGATAGCTTTACTCTAGCAGATACTTGATTTTTGCTAATCCTGTTGCAGTCCTCTGCACCACTGCTAAAAACATGACTGCCATACAAAAACTGCTTTTTATTTATTTGCTTACTGACATTGCAACCCTAAGAATATCTTATCAGAAGTAAACCCTATTGAATTAAATGGGGCTTACTCCCAGTAAGTGGATTTAGGATTGCAGCCTTGTCTATTCGGCCCCCATCACACAGTGATGTTGGCTCAGGCCACAACAGCTTAAAATATAAATAATAAGAACAAGAATCAAATGCAGTTTAAGATGTGGATAGTTCAGTTGGTTAAAGTGTGGTGCTGATAATGCCATGGTTGGAGGTTCAATCATCGGAATGGACAGCTGCATATTCCTGCCTTGCAGGGGGTTGGACCAGATGTCCCTTAGGGTCCCTTCAAACTTCTGTGATTCCAAAAACGTGCTGCTCATATTCCCTCTGTTAAATATGATAGGCCATGCCAAAATATAACAACAGATAGTGGTAGAAAACCAGGATATATATAGGTAACGGTAAAGGGACCCCTGACCATTAGGTCCAGTCGTGACCGACTCTGGGGTAGCGGCACTCATCTCGCTTTATTGGCCGAGGGAGCCGGCGTACAGCTTCCAGGTCATGTGGCCAGCATGACTAAGCTGCTTCTGGCGAACCAGAGCAGCGCACGGAAACGCCATTTACCTTCCCGCCGGAGCAGTACCTGTTTATCTACTTGCACTTTGACGTGCTTTTGAACTGCTAGGTTGGCAGGAGCAAGGACCGAGCAACGGGAGCTCACCCCGTCGCGGGGATTTGAACTGCCGACCTGATCGGCAAGTCCTAGGCTCTGTGGTTTAACCCACAGCACTACCCGCGTCCCTTTAGAATATATATATATATATATAACAGATTTGATGAATAGATTTTGAAAGCAATGATTCAAAGTATTAATCCATTAGACTTCAGTTTTTGTTTTCAGCTTTCCCCTTGAAAGGAATTCCAAAATGTTGGATTTGCAGTTCTCAGAATTGCTAAATGGTGACTTTGCACAGCACTTCCTTTCAACCACGTGTGGCCCCCGCTAGACATTTCCCATTTTCCTCAGTTTCAGGATGTTTCTGATCTGCTCCGATCTGTCCCTTAAGACATAAATTGAGCCCTTTGGAAACGATTTTGTGAACATGGCCTGAATCCCGAAGTAGAAGTGAAGGCACTGCCTTACTACAAAGCCGTCAGAAGTGATTGCTCTTTTCAGAGAGGACAGCTGTTATTAAAACCCACATTTATAATCTTGCAACAAATGAATGCATTGATTAGCCGGTACAATCAATCAATGAGTGCCTTTGGCCGTTAATCCCTTGTGGCTGAACAGGGCTGTAAATTTGTTGCCTTAGTAGCATTAAAGCAAGACAAATTTATCATCCTGTTTTCAGTTGCTGGGCTCTGAACTTCAGGAAGGTTGTTGAGACATTGTGAAGGACTCCGAGGAGAGTTAGGTGGTTAGCTGGCATGTGGCTGGTTATTTGCTACTTCCCTGCTTACTGGAGCAGAATGGTTTTTCTCTGTGAATGAATAGATGACATATGAAATTGCAATTTGTTTATCTCACCATCATCTCCTTATGCAAACTTAGTTGACTCGTGTATGCATGTCCCCAGGGTTCCCAACTGCACTATACATTTACAGAAGTATCATACCACTATAAGCAATCATGGCTTTCCCCTTTGTTAGGTGACTCCTCCTTCTTCTTTGGCGATCACTCGTAGCCGAGTAAGATTGTCTTCCATAAACACGATTTTAACAATGAGTCCGTAAGTGACTGTGGAGGCCAATTCTGGATCCACATGTCCTTCCACAGTGGGGGCATAGGTTTCCAGGCAGGAATTGACCACGGTGTGGCCAAGTGTGCCTTCCTCTTAGCACGTTTCTCCCTTGCATCCTAAGTTCGAGTGTCTTCAAAGCCCATGAAACCTTTGGTAAAGGCTGTTCTCCAATTGGAGCGCTCGCAGGCCAGTGTTTCCCAATTGTTGGTGTTTATACTACATTTTTTTAAAATTTGCCTTGAGGCAGTCTTTAAACCTCTTTTGTTGACCACCAGCATTCTTCCTCTCCCAGAGCTATAATTCCTATACAGTGGTACCTGTTCCGGAGTACCGTTCACATCTAGAAGCAAACGTAACTAGTGATGGCAAGTCTGCGCATGTCGCTTTTCACTGCTTCTGCGCATGCACGTGACGTCATTTTGAGTGTCTGCGCATGCGCAAGCGGTGAAACCCGGAAGTAACACACTCCGTTACTTCCGGGTTGCCGCAGAGCACAACTCGAACGCGCTAAAACCGAGGCGCATTCAACCTAAGGTATGACTGTAGTTCCCTGGGAAGAAGGATGGATTGTTAAACCAACTGGGACAGAGGTTTTCTACCTTTTTGAGTCCACAGCTCCCTTGACCAACCACGTTCTTTCTGCGGCACCCCTGTGGGGCTCAGGAGCCCAGTTATGTCACCCTTTGCCTACAGAGATGGGAGCCTCTCACCCTTTTTTTTGAACACCCTCCCTTGTGGAATGTTCCCTCAGCCTCCTTCCCTCTCCTTGGGAGTCCTCCAAGCTGCTCCCACCACCACCTTCTCAAGCCGCCCCACAGGAGCCTGGGAAAAGGATGCCCATGACCCTAGTGGCCCAATGGAGACTGGTCAAAGGTGAGGCCAGCACCTTACTTTGGGTGGCAGCAGCAGGAGCTGTCAGGCCTGCATGGCGGAAAGGCTCTCCTTCAGCACCGGACACTCAGCTCCCAGGCAGGCATTGCACACAGCAAGCCCAAGTAAGGCTGGCGCAGTACCTGCCTGCCTGCCCGGCCTCCGACTTGTCTGTCCATTTCTCAACAGCAAGGGCTGGCAGACTTACTGGACTTCCTCACCCACTTGCCTGCTTGCCCCGAGGCTGTCTCAGCTCCTGGCTTCAGCAACCCCTGGCCTGGCCCCAGAGGCATCATTTGCCTGGGGAGCTTGTAGACAGGGCTGCTGCAGCAAACAGCTGGACAAGCCTTTGGGAGGCAAAGATGTGAGAGGGCATCAGAGGAGGGAGGGAAGGAAAGAGGGATAGAGGCCAGCGTTGCCCATGGCACCCCTGACCACCATTCAAGGCTCCAGCGGGAAGGTAAACAGCGTTTCCGTGTGCTGCTCTGGATCACCAGAAGCAGCTTGGTCATGGTGGCCACATGACCCAGAAGCTGTCTGCGGACAAACGCCGGCTCCATCAGCATATAGAGCGAGATGATCACGCAACCCCAGAGTCGTCTGCGACTGGACCTAACAGTCAGGGGTACCTTTACCTTTACCTTTAATAACTCTCAACACGCTACAGTTCCCGGGGGAAGTCCTATCTTTTTTAAGTGGTACGATATTGTTTTAAACGAGGAATGTGGATGTGGCCAGGTTTGGAGAGTTTCTTCGAGAGCAATTCAGCACCCGCTCAGAATCAACAGGGATGTGAAGACTCTGGCGCTGCGCATGTTGACATGCTCCTGTCCTCTCTCTTTAAAATATTTTTATTAGGAATTTCAACATAACAAATTATCAAACCATATAATAGCGTACATTATTTCCCCCCCCGTTCCCCCTCCCTTTCATCCGTCCCTCCCCTCCCCTCCCCCCCCAAAGACTTCCCTCAGCTCCTCTCTCTGATTTCTCCGCACATGTTATTCTCTGCATGTTATAAAATTGTACATATCCTTACATTATCTATCTAACATGTTATCAACCAATAAATTTATGTATGTTTATTCAAAACCTGCCAAGGAGTCCAGTTCATTTTGTTGTCTTTTTAGAAGCTCCCATTCTTCCTTGAAGCCACAGTTGTCCTTGTCCCCAATTTATATGTCAATTTAGCCAACTCTGCCTAACTTGTCAGTTTTTCTTGCCACTGTTCTTTCGTTGGGATTTCCTCATTCTTCCATCCTTGTGCTAGCAAGACTCTTGCCGCTGTTGTAGCATACGTAAATAAATTCTTTGTTTTTCTTGGCAGGTCTTGTCCTACAATCCCTAACAAAAATGTCCTCTCTTTGACACAGAGCCCTGAAGCCATGGCGCACGTCTCGCCCGCCGGAGAGGGCAGCGTGGCGGTAGTGGTGCGGGTGCGGCCGCAGACCCCCCGCGAGCGGGAGGGGAACCGCCAAAGCGTGGTGCGGGTGGTCGGAGACTGTATGTTGGTGTTTGATCCTGAGGAAGCCAGCCCGCCGGGGGTCTTCGCCCAAGCTCAGGACCCTCCGTCGAAAAGGAAAGGCAAGAACCTGACGTTCGCTTTTGACCGGGTGTTCGGCGAGAGCGCTACCCAAGCAGAGGTGTTTGAGAATACGACCAAAGAGATCCTGGACGGTGTTCTGAATGGCTACAACTGTTCGGGTAAGGAGGCTGAAGGGATTGGGCTTCTCTTGGCTCTGCCGTCGAGACAGGCAGTCTTGAGAGCCAGTGTGGTGTAGTGGTTAAGAGCGGCAGTCTCGTAATCTGGGGAACCAGGTTCGTGTCTCCGCTCCTCCACATGCAGCTGCTGGGTGACCTTGGGCCAGTCACACTTCTTTGACGTCTCTCAGCCCCACTCACCCCACAGAGTGTTTGTTGTGGGGGAGGAAGGGAAAGGAGAATGTTAGCCGCTTTGAGACTCCTTAAAAAAGGGAGTGAAAGGCGGGATATCAAATCCAAACTCCTCTTCTTCTTCAAGGCCGTGCCGTGGCCTGACACCATAGATAAAGGCTAGAGCCGTGGTTCCCAATGTGGGGCACACGCCCCACAGGGAGGCAATTTGATTTTTAAGGGAGGCAGTTCGAGAATGAGTTATTAACAGCGAATTTTTTGCATTTATTATGGTTCTAGGGACCTCACATACAGTATATAAATACTGTACTTTTCCATGTACAGTGGTATCTTTGGATGCGAACGGGATCTGTTCCGGAGCCCTGTTCGCATCCAGAAGCGAACGCAACGTGCGCGGGTTGCGATTCAGCGCTTCCGCACATGCGCATGACGTCATTTTGACCGCCTGTGCATGCGCGAGCGGCGAAACCCGGAAGTAACGCGCTCCATTACTTCCGGGTCACTGCAGTGCCATCCCGAAAATACTTATCCCGAAGTTCTTTCAACCCGAGGTATGACTGTATAAGACTAGGTTTCTTTCTTTAAAAATTATGCTAAAAAGTTGGGGGCGTCCTATACATGGATAGTGCATAGGGTGGATGTTTGATTGGTTGCTGCCGCGGCTGTCAGCGGCTATTGGGCGTGTTATTGGTTGCTGCGTCAGTGGCTGGTGTTGATTGGCTGTTGCTGCTGTAATTGGGCGGGTGATGGGCAGCTTCTGCCGGCGAGGGGCAGACGAGAGGCGGATTTTGCGGCGCGTGCAGGTGAGCAATTTTTGGCAATCCCCCCAAAGGACGCTCAACAACCCTGGGTAAACCCCCCCAAGAAAAGCACAACAACTCTGTGCCATCTCCTCATATTTTCTTAAATTTGAGTCTTATACATGGGGGCGTGTTAAACACAGAAAAGTAAGGTCTATATTGTGACACACATTTTTAAAATTAAAATCGGAATGTACACAGCGGTCAGCTGGTGATAATGGAGAGGTTATCTAAACAGAAAATACACTGAGCGCATTCAGGGGGAGTAGCGCTCCGAGAGGTCTCAGTCAACAGTTTTGGAATTTCCCCCTGAATGCAACCGCTCCAAAGCTGTTCATTTGGAGCAGTTGCCATTTTTCAGTGCAGTCTTTTGGGCTGCTACCTGCTTTGAGCACTGGTGATCGGTGGGTATCTACCTTGGGAAATTCGCAATTTATCAGCCAGGGAATGTATGACGCTTTCTCGTGGGTCCCGTGCTTTATAAGCAAGGCAAATATAATAATTACTGCTATAGAACTCTAAATACAAATGGTAAGTGTATCTAAAGTATTAAACTTCGATCACAATTCTTTGGAAGCTTGTTTAGACCAAGTTAATAGCCTTTTAGGCTTTCTCCACGTGAATAGGAGTTCACCTTTTGAATAATCAGAATTACCGTATTTTTTGCTCTATAAGACTCACTTTTTCCCTCCTAAAAAGTAAGGGGAAATGTGTGTGCGTCTTATGGAGCGAATGCAGGCTGTGCAGCTATCCCAGAAGCCAGAACAGCAAGAGGGATTGCTGCTTTCACTGCGCAGCGATCCCTCTTGCTGTTCTGGCTTCTGAGATTCAGAACATTTTTTTTCTTGTTTTCCTCCTCCAAAAACTAGGTGCGTCTTGTGGTCTGGTGCGTCTTATACCGCGAAAAATATGGTATATGTCCGGGGGGTGGGGCATCAGGATTTTAGAGATGCTTAGGTGGAGCATTGCCAAAAAAAGTTGGGAACCACTAGACTAGAAAGAGACGCCATTTGGCACTTATGGAACGGAACTGGAAGCCACCGTTGGCCAGTGTTAGAAACTCAGATATATAAGCTAGACTGCAAATGGCTCCTTAAACCAGCGTTACAGTCAGCGAAATGGAATACCTAGTTGCCCTTTCTGGCTCAAAAGTTGTATATTTCAATATGACTTTTTGCTTCCGATTGTGCAGATATAACGGGTAGAATTCTACAGGATGTATTGTTATAGTGTGTGAAAACAGTAGAGACCCAAGAATTCCCAGGCAGGCACCTCCAGATGCCTGGAGGCGGCTGGCAGACATCTTAGCGCCTGGGCATCTTCACTTGGTTGCAAGGGGCTGATAGCCAGGTGCAAAATGTACCTGGCAAATTTTGAATGTTGGCCATGACTCTCAGTGAACCAGATGGCAGGGGCATTGCCCGGTCCAGACAACACTGGTGTCTAGCATGGAAACTGATTTTTATTTACTGGAAATACTAACCGGGACTGTGTGACCCTCAAAGATGACTGGAGCAGGAGAGATCCTCCTTCAGGTACAGTGGTACCTTGGTTCTCAAACGCCTTGGTACTCAAAACAACTTGGAACCCAAACACTGCAAACCTGGAAGTAAGTGTTCTGGTTTGTGAACTTTTTTTCAGAAGCTGAACATGCTCCATTTTGAGTGTTACGCTTCCGATTTGAGTGCCACGCTTCCGTTTTGAGTGTTACGCTGAGGTCTGTCTGTTTTTGCTATTTGTTTTGCGTTTTTGTGGCTCTTTTTTGTTTTGTTTTTGTGACTGTGTGGAACCCAGTTAAGCTACTGATTGATTGTGTGAATGCAGTACATTGTTCATTGCTTTTATTTTATGGCTCAATGGTCTCGTTAGATAGTAAAATTCATGTTAAATTGCTGTTTTAGGGGTTGTTTTTTAAAGTCTGGCACGGATTAATCCGTTTTGCATTACTTTCTACGGGTAAGCGCGCCTTGGTTTTGGAACGCTTTGGTTTTGGAACGGACTTCCAGAACGGATTAAGCTTGAGAACCAAGGTACCACTGTATGTTGGCCCCAGGATCTGAACAGCCTTCCGGCATCTGTTAGTGATCCAGGTGGTTCAATGCACATCCCTGACACTTAGGGGCTGACTCAGTGGCTGTGGCCTCCTTCTCTTCCAGTGTTTGCCTACGGTGCGACGGGTGCAGGGAAGACCCACACCATGCTGGGATCGGAGAAGGAACCGGGCATCATGTACTTCACCATGGAAGAGCTATACAAGCAAATAGAGGCCAGGAAGGAGGATAAGCACTGCGAGGTCCTCGTCTCCTACCAGGAGGTATCACCCTCTCCCATTTCTTACAGCTTCTTTCTACCTTAGGCTGCAGAGAGATGCAGTGTTCATAGCAGAGGACAGACCGCCCCTAGCAGGAACCCAGTTTTGCAGTTTGACCTCCACGCATACAGATAGGCAAGTGGAAATTCTGGGTTTGCCTTTGGTCTTGTTCTCTTCAGAAGGGCTGCCTGAAGTAGCAAATATGTGAGAACAGGGCCTTTTCTGTGGTGGCTCCCCATCTGTGGAACGCTTTCCCCAGAGAGGCTCTCCTGGTGGCGTCATTACGTGCCTTTAAGCGCCAGGCAAAAACATTCCTCTTTAATCATGCCTTTGGCCATTAAATAATCTTATAGCCTGTTAAAAGTGTTGGGTTTATTTTATTTTTGTTTATTTATTAGAAGAGCAATTGTTTGTTAAACCAGTCCAGGAATTGTAGCTCTGGGAGGGGAATAGGGGTCTTCTAAAAACTCTCAGCACCGTCAACAAACTCCAGTTCCCAGGATTCTTAGGGGGGAAGGAAGTGACTTTTTAAAGTGGCATGATGCTCATTTAAATGTATAGTTCAGATGGGGTCCAACGCAGGAAAATGTCCGTTGCAGGGGGTTGGACTAGATGACCCACGGGGTCCCTTCCATTCTTCCAGTTCTATGATTCTATGTGTTATCAAGGCACTGAAGGCAAGTTTCATACCAGCTTAGCTACAATCAAAAATGTCTTGTGCGTGTTTTCTCTCCTGGGGCTGCAACCTGATTAAAGGCATTTTAAATGATGAATAATCGATTAATCTATTGATAAATTTTGCAAATGGGTAAGACGCTACATCTCTGACACGAGAGGGACACCTTTTGGGGGCTGTGACAAATAACCATGTGCCAGTAAAACAGCACTTTCCATTTGCAGAAAGCAAGACTTCTGATTTAGAGGAATCTCTGGAACAATATGGAATGCAGCAGGGACTCTGTGGCCCTCCAGATGTTATTGGAATCCAACTCCCATCAGCCTTTGCCAGCATGGCTGATGGTGAAGGATGCTGGGAGGTGGAGTCCACCAACATCTGGAAGGCCACAGGTTCCCCACCATCCCAGATGTGGCACAGAAGGAAAGCACAGAGACACCGTCAAAGAAAGCTCTTTGATATTGGATCATGCACACATGTTGCAGGAGACATCATCTCAGAAGAGGAAAAAGGCCATTGGAAGAGGGTGCTTGCCACCTACAGTTTCCATAAGTGAATTGTGTTTAAAAATTACATTTTTAAAAAAACCAACCAGCTGCCTGATTAATTGGAGGCACCTTTTTAGTTGATTAAAAGCTTCGAAGCAATTGATCTAACTAATTAATCAATTAATCACTGCGGCCCAGCTTGTTGCAGTCCTTGGGCTCCTGCCCGTGGCATACGAAGTGCAGCTCAGACCTGTAATATCTAGTTGGTTGGCAGAACTTCCATCTAGTGCGTTCCCTGGTTCAAAGGGAGCCCCGTTTTTTACAGGGTAGCGTGCCATGCCTGTAACGGTGAGAGATACGCCCACCGTTAGCTGCTGTGATTTTGGCAAGGCCGTTCCACGGACGGGTGCTCTTGTTTGCTTGCGATCTGCTTTGGCTTTCCTCCCTCAAAAAAAAAATAATTTAAAAATCTGGAAAACTTTCCAGTTGATGGTTTGTTTCCCCATATGTGTTGCCTTGTTTCTACAAAGTATTTGGGGTAACCTACCCGAACTAGAGGCACAGATGAAACTACCATTAAAACAGCCAGATACATTAAAAATCAAAAATATATTTTGCTAACAGGGTTGGTACACTCGTGGGCAAAATTGTGGAAACCTTTTGGGGAAAGTGTATTTCTGAGGTTTGGTGGCTCATAACACCTGATTGGCTCTCTAAACTCTCATGCCCATTGGCTATGTTCAAATGTAGGAAAGCTCCTCCATATCAGCGTAAGCAAGTTGTGCTTCCTTTTTCTGGTTCTTTGGCTATAACTTTTGATAGAATACAGGTGATTGAACAAACTTTGTTGCATTACACTCTTCATTAAAATATCTCTCCATTGATATATAATTTTATGGTATCACTCCAAAAATAAGTGGTCTTATGAGCCATCAAACCTCAGAAATACACTTTTTCCAAAGGGTTTCCACAATTTTGGCCACTAATTTTTGGCCACGATGCCGGCACCAGGGCTGGGGAGGCCCTGCCCTGGTTTTGCACGTCAGGCTTCATCAGAATTGGATGAAGCTACTTTTTAATCGGCAGAGAATGAATGAACTTTTTAGTTCCCTCCCTGCCCACATCAGATCACTAGATGCCCCCGAAAACTGATTGACTGGTATATCTGAATTTAAGAAACATGAGTAATTGCCTGCAGCCTGAAACAGCAAGTGGTGACTCTCTTGCTGCTTAGATCAGGAGGGAGTTGTGCTCTTAGCTACATCTTCAAGCTGATTTTCCAGGCATGATAGGGGTTGGAGCAAACACCCCAGCAGGAACACCAGATTGGCTCTGCTAGGGTATTTGCACCTCACCAACTTCATCTCCCAGTGAGGGACAGCGACACACCTGCTGGAAAACTAGCGGCTCTGCCCCAGCCAGAAAGCCACTTCTGGAGTGCTGACCCCCAGGAGACTTAGATGCACTGTATCGAAGCCCGATCCTTTCTTCCAGGTGTACAACGAGCAGATCCACGACCTGTTGGAACCGAAGGGCCCGCTGGCCATTCAGGAGGACCCAGAGAAAGGGGTCGTGGTACAAGGGCTGTCTTATCACCAGGTGGGTATGATGATTGCCTTGCAGGGAGGACAATATTGGGGGGGGGTATATATGCATATAGGGACGCGGTTGGCGCTGTGGGTTAAACCACAGAGCCTAGGGCTTGCCGATCGGAAGGTCGGCGGTTCGAATCCCCGCGACGGGGTGAGCTCCCGTTGCTCCTGCCAACCTAGCAGTTCGAAAGCACGTCAAAGTACAAGTAGATAAATAGGTACCGCTCTGGCAGGAAGGTAAACGATGTTTCCGTTCGCTGCTCTGGTTTCTCCAGAAGCGGCTTAGTCATGCTGGCCACATGACCCAGAAAAACTGTCTGTGGACAAACGTCGGCTCCCTCAGCCAGTAAAGCGAGATGAGCGCTGCAACCCCAGAGTCATTTGCGACTGGACTTAACTGTCAGGGGTCCTTTACCTTTACCTTTTTATATATTTATATATATGTAATTAAAGAGCCCATCACTTGCTTAAGGGATTTCTCCAGTTGTGGTGGGAACATGAAGGGGAAGTTACTATTTGTGGCTGCTGCACGTGCTTTTCTCAACAGTCTCTCTCTCTACTGGCCTGTGACTTTTTTATTTGTTTTAATCCTTTATTGAAATTCATAGATATCATACAGTATCTTAAACCCACACATACAAAGAAAAAAATAACGTTACATAAATTTACAGTTAAATATTAAATTACTCTTTCCACATATTTTCTAACTAAACAGTCTCTGTTTTTCTCTCTGCTGGCCTGTGACTTTTAGCCAAAATCGGCAGGCCAACTCCTGGAGATGCTGAGGCGGGGAAATCTGAACCGTACACAGCACCCCACAGACATTAATGCCACCTCTTCACGCTCCCATGCAGTCTTCCAGGTAAGTGTGGCAGAGATTGTTAGGGACCATACGCAACTGTTAGGTACCACTCCAGCGGGAAGGTAAACGGCGTTTCCGTGCGCTGCTCTGGTTTGCCAGAAGCGGCTTAGTCATGCTGGCCACATGACCCGGAAGCTGTATGCTGGCTTCCTCGGCCAATAAAGCGAGATGAGCGCCGCAACCCCAGAGTCGTCCACGTCTGGACCTAATGGTCAGGGGTCCCTTTACCTTTACCTTTAAAACGGGCAATGCAGATATATCAGCAGTTAAAAATATATAAGTTAAATCTTAATCTCTAAAACATAACCTAAAATTGTCATTTAAGGCCTTAGTCATTATGGTAGCACAGCTTGTTCCCTATGTTTTATTGCGGTCGCACAGAGTTTGGCCATCCTTAGCGTGATCTCTAGATTGAAGTTCGGACCCATCTGGAGATTTTTGTATAGCAGGGATGATAAATACTGAACGTATATCCCTGCAGAAACGACAGAGTAACAAGACATGAGAGACAGTTTCTACCTCCATCAGGCCGCAGCGGCAGACTTGTTCCGCATATGATTTACCCTCGAATCTGCCCTGCAATAAGGCAGATGGCAGCACGTTGAATCTAGCAAGGGTAAACGACCATCTGTATTTTGTTACCGTAGATTCCGGCGTATTAGGCGACAGGAGGTATTAGACGACCCCCCAAATTGGCAGCTGCAATTTGGGGGTTCGTCTTATAAGCCCAGTGGCCCAATACGCTGGGCAGCAACAGGGGGTGGGCTCTGCGCCAGACGGCTTTCTCCTGGCGCGGAGCTGAGCCCGCCAGCCGCCGCAGCAGCAGCGGGGAGGGGGCTCTGCTCCACGCCACCCATACCCGGTGTATAAGGCAGTCCCCGACTTTGGAGAAGATTTTCCGGGGTTCAAAAGTCGCCTTATACACCGGAATCTATGGTCTTTGTAATTTTGACAGATACGGTATATTGCTGAGGTAAACCCTCTTGAAGCCTTTAATCATGAGGTCTGTTGCCCTATGTGTGGCTTCCTGGAGATATTTTGTCTTGCCGCTGTGGAAAATGGAGGCTAGACCAGATGGATCCTTGATCCGATCTGTATTCTTGTAGGGTAGGTAAAAAGGTAAAGGACCCCTAGACGGTTAAGTCCAGTCAAAGGCGACTCTGGGGTTGCAGCACTCATCTCCCTTTCAGGCGAAGGGAGCCAGCGTTTGTCCGCAGACAGCTTTCCGGGTCATGTGGCCAGCATGACTAAAACGCTTCTGGTGCAACGGGACACCGTGACAGAAACAAGAGTGCATGGAAACACCATTTACCGTCCCGCCACAGCGGTATCTATTAATCTACTTGCACTGGCTTTCAAACTGCATTAAAAACTTCCCGATAACTTCCTGACTGCCTTCAGGTGTTGTGTAATTCTCCATCTCCTTGACATCTGATAGGAATGTTAGAATTCCTGATCCATGATTGCAGTCATGGGTTTTTTTGCCTTTCACATGATGTTATATGTTTTGTCTCCACAAAGTGGGAAGTGATAGAAACAGGATGTTTGTGTTACTGTGTTCTGTGAAGTGGGACTATTGTCCTTTGTTCTTTTTCTCTTTGCTGTCTGATGCTAGAGAGAGAGGGAGCCATGTTGTAGTGCTCCGTATGTGTTTATATGTAAATAAAGTAGATTAGCCAAAATGCTGAGTTCTGTCACGCGTGATGCGCAAACTCTGCGGATCCCTAAGTGTGCCAGTGTCGGCTGGCATCGGTCGCTGTGATGTTCAGCCTGAAGAAAGCTTTTGAAGCTCCCGAACAAAAGACCAGGAGGGAGAGAACATGCCATTCGGGCATGTGTCTCTGCCAGGGTCCTACTCGAGTGTAGGCTGAACTCCTGACAAGGAGGGCGTTCCACTACCTAGAAGGCCCTCTGCCTGGTTCCCTGTAGCTTCACTTCTCAATGTCCAGGCCAAACAATGGAGGTGGAGATGCTCCTTCAGGTATACAGGGCCGAGGCTGTTTAGGGCTTTAAAGGTCAGCACCAACGCAGATTCAACTGGCTGTCTCCAGTGCTGCTTTTCAGGAAGTTCAGTGCGCTACCACCCACCCACACCAAGGGATGCAGCACTTTTTAACTTTTTCAGATCCATGTGAAGCAACGGGATCGCGTTGTGGGCATCACCCGGGACCTTCGGGTGGCCAAGATGAGTCTGATCGACTTGGCGGGCTCAGAGCGGGCCTCTGCCACCAAGGGCAAAGGGGAGCGCCGCCGCGAGGGGGCCAACATCAACCGCTCCTTGCTGGCTCTCATCAACGTCATTAACAGCCTGGCGGATGCCAAGGTAACGCCTTTGCTACTTCTTCCTGCCCCTGGGTTTAGATTTCTGTGGTCTGCCCCTAGGTTTACTGTTCAGGGACATCCTTGGCCATTGTTAAAGGGCATCTGAGTTCACTCAGTGATAGTCATTCCTGCGTACATATTTTTATATAATAAAGTGTGTGTGCAAAAATGCTTTGAAGGCTTTCAACATAATAAATCTGATCGCGTTATCCAGACTGGTAGAGGCTTGAAAATGTGCAGCATGATTCGGGGCGGGTGAAGAGTGTATATTGTCTGTTTTTATAAAGAAATAATGTCGTGCTGTAACATCCCCTCTAATTCTTCCATCCTGCACACAAACATTTTGCAGAAACCATGGAAAATTCGGCTGCTGAAAATGAAGTCCTTTTCACCCCCTATTATATTTCAGCTTCACCACAAGGGGGTGAAGTTGTAAGGCTAACAGCACAATATATTCTGCATAGAATTGTAGAGTTGGAAGGGACCCTGTAGATCATCTAGTCCAACCCCCTGCAATGCAGGAATATGAGACCTGCAGGTATAAGGCAGGATATGAATTTTAATAAATAATAATAATGCAGCTGTCCCTTATGGGGATCGAACCTGCAACCTGGGCATTATCAGCACCAGGTATGTTTACTTGGACATAAGACCCACTGTCTTCACTGGGACTTACCTCCAGGTAGGCGTGCACTTGGGACTGTAGCCGCAGTCGCCACAGAAGAATTAAAGGGGAATTGTGGGCATTTTCCTGTGGGAACGTGATTTTTATAAACCCAATTTTCGTCTCTGCTTCCCTTTTGGCCCACAGGGCAAAAAGCCTCACATTCCATACCGGGACAGCAAGCTTACCCGCCTCCTAAAGGATTCTATCGGTGGGAACTGCCGGACCATAATGATAGCCGCCGTTAGCCCCTCTGCGCTTTCCTACGAAGACACCTACAACACCCTAAAGTATGCCAACCGAGCTAAAGAGATCAAACTCCTAGTAGGTATCAGAGAAAGCCGACCTCTTAAATCAGGCCGGAATTGCAACTTGTGCAAAAATGCAACGGCCTACCTCTGTTCCCCATCTCAAAATTACCTGCTTTCTGTGCTTTGTCCTGGCCTGCAGATGAAAAGCAACGTGGTCAGTGTGGATTGCCATATCAGCCAATACGCAGCAGTTTGTGAGCAGCTGAAAGCAGAGGTAAGCAGACCCGGTTTCCTTTGGGTGGGAACCTGAGGAAGGGCGGGGGGTCATCGTATAATGAAGCCTTCTTCACAGGGGATATGGTAGTCCATAGCTACTAGTCATGTTGACTTACCGTATTTTACGTTCTATAGGACGCACTTTTCCCCCTCCAAAAATTAAGGGGAAATGTGTGTGCGTCCTATGTAGCGAATGCAGGCTCCTTGGCTTCAGTGATAGCAACACGAAGCCTCTGAAGCGCAGAGGGAGCGCTCTGGAGGCTTCACGTTGCTTTCGCAGAAGCCTGGAGAGCGAGAGGGGTCGGTGCGCTCCAAAGACTTCAGGCAGCTATCCTGCGCGAGTTCCCGTTGCGCTCAGGAGGCTTTGGGTTCCTTTTGCTGAAGCCGGGAGAGCAAGACTCTCCTGGCTTCAGCAGAGAGGGAGAGCTGCGCAGCGCCCCTTCAGCGAAGCATGAGGAGAAATGGAAGGGGCTCCGTTTCTCCTGCCACTTCGCTGAAGGGGCGCTGAGCAGAGAGGGGAAGAATTTTATTTTCCTGTTCTCCCCCTCTAAAACAAGGTGTGTCCTATGGGCGGGTGCGTCCTATAGAGCGAAAAATACGGTGCGTAACCTCCAGAATTAGCCAACAGCCCTGGCCAGTGGGGCATTTTTGAATTGCTAGACAAGGTATGCAATCCCTCTGTCTGGTTAAAAGTTTCACCACAGTGCCAAGGAGCTCAAAACTATGCTGTGTGGCAGTCCAGCTGTCGATTCTTGCTGTCTAACTGCAAACCGATGCTTTGCATTTGCTTTCTCTCTCCCACTCCCTGTTAGCATTGCCATAGACCAAGCTTTTTGGGGACCCAGCGGCCTGTGCCGGGTTACCAGATTGGCAGAGCAGGTCCCTCATGCCTTTTAGGGGTCCTGCAACAATGGATCAAAATTAATATTGATTTGATCTTGAAAGAAAATGGCAATCAAGCTTTCTTAGTTCAGTGTTTTCCCCTAGAGTATTCACACGGGGGTGGGCAAGAGAGGTTTCGACTGCCGTGGGGCCTTTGCACGGTTTAATCTGGCGCTGCCAGAGGCCTAGTTAGAAATCTAGAAAACTGGTGTGGCCCCCAGAAAATACACCCTTTACAGAAGAAAAAAGTGGTGAGTCTCAGTAAGCAACAGGAAAAACACCTGAGCGCAGCCCCAAACAAGTGAAAGACAGGCAAAAAACACCCACTCAAAAGCCGTAAAACTTTATTTATTCTTTTGAGGAAGAGCAGGTGTCAGGAGGGTTGTCTGAGGGTGCCCACGGGTGCCGTGTTGAAGACCACAGATACAAATGTTCCCTTCAGGCCAAGTTCCACTCGTGAAGGTCCTTAGAACTAGTCCTCCGTAGAAAGTCATTCAGGACAACACTGTAAACGATTAAAAACATTGGCAGGATTTTTTTAAAAACCACTTGCAATGTGACAGGAACTATGGTGATAACCGATTTTTAAAGAAAATATAGAGAACAATATATGATGCAGCTGGAAAAGAGTAACTATGGAACCCATGGAGGGGTGAAGGGAAGTCTAGGGATTCAGAGAATCGTATTTGTATAGGATTATGATTTACATGTGAATGCAAATGTTAAATGGAAAATCGAAACCATGGTTGGTTTTTGATACAGGCAGTACACTGCGATCTTGGGAACTTCGCCCTGTGTGCGAAAGAAATAATTCTTTTTTACGCCTTTCAGGTGGCCGAATTAAGAGGGCGGCTCCAAGCTTATGAGGAAAATGTCCCAGAAGTTAGACCCCACCTTGTACCGGCTGTTTTGACTCCTTCCAGACCTGGCCAGGATGAGCTTCTCAGGTAGGTCTGCTGTGTCTTACTACACAGGAAGCATTGGAGTCGATACCTTTTGATGCAGACAGGACTGCAAGAAGCCTGTGCAAAGTGAGGCATTTAAAGCCGAAATCTAGCCAGTCATGGACCCCAGGATTTGAAGGATCTGTTTCAGCCCGAAGTCCTCCTCCCAGCCTCTTCTTTTCCTTCCCTAAAAACCTAGGCTCCTATTTTTTCTAAGATATTCAGAGACATGCAGTGCTTAAATTTTCCTTTTTCTTTTTTTTTTACCACAGCAACCATGAGAAATTTGCCTCTATTTAGAAAATAGATTCTCAAGTGTTGTGGGATCCACTGTCAGAGGGCTTTGTCCACAATAATAATTTATAAAAAAATTATATCCTGCCCATCTGGCTGGGTTTCCCCAGCCACCCTGGGCGGCTTACAACATATATAAAAACGCAACAAAACATTAAACATTTAAAGAAAACAAAATATCCTATACAAGCAGCAAACAGACCGATAAATCAATAGAAACCAACAATAACAATAATAACGCAATAATAAACAGTTTATAGTCATGCCGAAATTAAAATAAAATGCCCGCATCCACACCATGCTGAAAGCTATAGTTTGTTTAGGGTGCTGAGAGTTGTTAGAAGAAACACACACACACACACACACACCCCGCTCCCCTCACGGAACTACAATTCCCAGATTTCCCTAGGAAGTGGAGTTGATTGTTAAACCGCTCTGAGAGGGAAGGGAGGGTCTCCGAACAACTCTTTCTTCACCCTTAACAAACTACAGTTCCCAGAATTCTTTGAGGGAAGCCGCAGGTGTTTAAAGTGGCGTAACAGGGCTTTCAATGCACGCTGTGTGAACGTCTAGTGTTAGCTTACTTGTATCACTGGGGCAGGGCCGGATTTAGGTTTGATGAGGCCCTAAATTACTGAAGGTAATGGGGCCCTTTGTATGTCTAGCTGTGGTTTGTCAACAACAAATTGTCACAGTTCTTTTGTGTTGAATATATGCTATATGGTAATTTATGGACCTAATAGGTATCTAAAGCCATTTGCCCATAACAAAATATGTATTTTATCAAAGTAATTGTTGAACTGAAATACAGTTAAAAAGAAGTGTATTAACAGTGAAATACAATTACGATGAAGTATAAAGGTAAAGGTACCCCTGCCCGTACGGGCCAGTCTTGCCAGACTCTAGGGTTGTGCGCTCATCTCACTCTAGAGGCCGGGAGCCAGCGCTGTCCGCAGACACTTCCGGGTCACGTGGCCAGCGTGACGAAGCTGCGCTAGCGAACCACCAGCAGAGCAGCACACGGAAACGCCGTTTACCTTCCCGCTATAAAGCGGTACCTATTTATCTACTTGCACTTAAGGGTGCTTTCGAACTGCTAGGTTGGCAGGCGCTGGGACCGAATGACGGGAGCTCACCCTGCCGCGGGGATTCGAACTGCCGACCATGCGATCGGCAAGTTTTAGGCGCTGAGGTTTTACCCACAGCGCCACCCGCGTCCCTATGAAGTATATTAATAGTGAAATAATTATTAAGCCCTAACTTAAAATGATTTTTTATTCGTAACAAACTTAATAATGCAGACACATTGGCATTTGGCAATAACAAAAGTTCCTTTAGAAACACAATTTACAAAGACTCATAATCTAGTCTCTAGAAACTTGCTATAAAATGAAATAGTAATAGCAAACCAGTGGTATTTTAGGGAGCAGGCTAGCAGGCAGGGCCTACTACTTACATTATAGGAGCCGGCACGACACAAAGCACTGTTGCTGTATGTAGGTTTTATTTTATTTGTTTTTTATCTTATATTTTGGAAATGTACATCTAGGTTTTTTCCCCCCTTTAAATTTTTTGGGAGCCCTCAATTGAGTGGGGCCCTAAGCTGTAGCTTGCTTAGCTTATATGTAAATCTGGCACTGCACTGGGGTAAGGAGAGAGGTACAGATCGTTTAATTGCCTACCCAGGGCAGGAGTGGGCCGTGGATGAGAATAAAACCGGCTGAGAGCTGGCGTCATGTCTAGGAGCCCAAGCTATGAAACAGGACGTCCTTGGTTTGAATTTCACCTCCACTGCAGACTTTCTCAAACAGAGCAAGGCTGTGCCCCCAGAAGCAGGGCACGGGAAGGTTAGACCAGATGTCCTTTGGGTTTCGTACCAGCGCTTGGTAGAGAATGGTTGGTGACACCCCACTCCTGCCCTTGGTACAGGTCAAAGGAGGCTTGTTCCGACTGCGAAGCCCCAGATAAGGGCGATGGCGAGGCAGAGCTGTTGAAACCGAATGATGGCGCCCCTTCTTCAGGAAAAAGCAGCACAGCAGAGCAGGTAAGGGCCAGGAAGTTTGTGGGATGGGCATCGAGGTCAGGAGATCTCAGCATGTGGATCCTTTTTCCTGAGGCTTTTCCACCCAGAGATCCGCTCAGTATCTGCAGTGCCTCTCTTAAAAGATTCACACGTGGTTGTTTTTATAACTGACTGCTGAGGCCGTTTCTCGGCTAATCCCGGAGCACCCCACAGGGATTGCCCCACGGGGCAGCAAGTGGATTTGTGGGTGCTTTGATCAGCACCCTGAGGGTGTTCTTTTATCATCTGCACCCAGAGGAATTGGGAGCGTTGCATGACATCGCAGCAGCTCGTCCAATTCTGTGTTGTTTTTTAAGAATAAATAAATTTATTTATTTGGTTTTTCAGATTAAACTTTTACAATCACATATCCAACATACAACCTAAAAGCCAAGATTCCAAAGAATCTCCTGGAATTCCCTCCTCCCCTTTGTGGGCCCTATTGCTAATCATTTCCTCCCGCATCTTTTATGATAATCCAAATCTTTTACATCTCCATTATGTCCAAAATTCACCTTTAAACTACAAGCGGTTATTCAGATCGTCCATTTGTCAGTTGGGCATGTTGCACACGATGGGTAGAATTTAGCATCCGGTATATATTATACTGGGACGCGGGTGGCGCTGTGGGTTACAGCACAGAGCCTAGGACTTGCCAATCAGAAGGTCGGTGGTTCGAATCCCTGCGACGGGGTGAGCTGCCGTTGCTCGGTCCCTGCTCCTGCCAACCTTGCAGTTCGAAATTATGTCAAAGTGCAAGTAGATAAATAGGTACTACTCCGGCGGGAAGGTAAATGGCGTTTCCGTGAGCTGCTCTGGTTCGCCAGAAGCGGCTTAGTCATGCTGGCCACATGACCTGGAAGCTGTACACCGGCTCCCTCGGCCAATAAAGCAAGATGAGCGCCGCAAACCCAGAGTCTGCCACGACTGGACCTAATGGTCAGGGGTCCCTTTACCTTTACCTATATATTATACAAATTTTACACCAGCATAATCCCTCCCCCCGACACACACCTTTTTGCTGTGTTTGATAGATTCAAGAACTGGGGGGGAACCCCAGCTGCTGTGGCACAGAGTCCTCAGATCTAGCTGAGAAACAGGAGAAGCTGAATGCTCGGTTGCTAGGAATGGATAAAAAGCAGCTGATGAGGTGAGTCGACGTCTTTCCACCCGATACAAGGAGAGCGAGGTCCTTTTATCCTGCCATCTCATGCAGGTTTAAGCACATATCAGGTTGGCAGTCAAATTGATGTCACAGACATTTCATTCTTTCCAAAATACAGTGGTACCTCGGGTTACAAACACTTCGGGTTACAGACTCCGCTAACCCGGAAGTAGTATCTCGGGTTAAGAAATTTACCTCAGGATGAGAACAGAAATCGCGCGCCGGCAGCAGTGGGAGGCCCCATTAGCTAAAGTGGTACCTCAGGTTAAGAACAGTTTCAGGTTAAGAACGGACCTCCAGAACAAATTAAGTTTGTAACCAGAGGTACCACTGTACAGTGGTACCTCAGGTTACATACGCTTCAGGTTACAGACACTTCAGGTTACAGACTCCGCTAACCCAGAAATAGTACTTCAGGTTAAGAACTTTGCTTCAGGATGAGAACAGAAATTGTGCTCCGGTGGCGCGGCGGCAGCGGGAGGCCCCATTAGCTAAAGTGGTGCTTCAGGTTAAGAACAGTTTCAGGTTAAGAACGGACCTCCAGAACGAAGTAAGTTCTTAACCCGAGGTACCACTGTACTGCTTATCTGCAGGATGGGGAAGGAGCCATGCCGATTCCTTTCTGCTCTTTTGCAGCGTACACAACATACATTCAAAGTACGCGACTTCCCCCACTTGAATCCTGGGACCTGGAGCTTTTCACTCTGTGAAAGGCAAAGTACAGTTCCCCAGGATTCTTTGGGAAAAACCATGTGCTTTAATAATGTGTTGCACACACAGCCTTTGCTCCCGTCTCTCCCATTGTGATCACATGGTGATTTTCGATCTTCCTTACTGTCTCAGGCTGGTAACGTCAATCTTGCACGTGGCACAAAGGCAGTATGCCCTTCTGAAAGCTGCCAACCTCCTCACCCCGGATACGAGGGTCGACTTTGAAAGCCTGGGCAGCTTGGTGTCGGGAGAAGCCTGTGAGGCCCCAGACGTTTCCGCTGTAAAGGAGCAAGTTGGGGAACTGGATGCGGCTACTCGAGGCAGCCTGGAGCCAGAAGCGCAGCAGCTCGTGGATAATGGTGATTCTTAGGGGGGACGGGGGGGACAGCGTTGAAATTTATTTTAATTTTATTTATTTGTTGGATTCATATACAGTGGTGCCTCGCAAGACGAAATTAATCCGTTCCGCGAGTCTCTTCGTCTTGCGGTTTTGTCGTCTTGCGAAGCACAGCTATTAACGGCTTAGCGGCTATTAATGGCTTAGCGGCTTTAAGAAAAAGGAAACAAACTCGCAAGAACTCGCAAGACGTTTCGTCTTGCGAAGCAAGCCCATAGGGAAATTCGTCTTGCGAAGCGACTCAAAAAACGGAAAACCCTTTTGTCTAGCGAGTTTTTCGTCTTGCGAGGCATTCGTCTTGCGGGGCACCACTGTACAGCCCTATACCCGAAGGTCTCAGGGTGGTTCGCAGAACAAAATCAGAATATAAACCCACAAAATATATCATCAGAATATAAACAACAACCCAATAACCCCCACAACCACATTTTAGGATCAAATAGGATCAAATCAACCAAAGACTTGGTTAAAAGGGAATGTATTTGCCTGGCGCCTAAAGGTGTATAATGAAGGCGCCAGGCGAACTTCCCTGGGGAGAGCATTCCACAGATGGGGAGCCACTGCAGAGAAGGCCCCGTTCTCGTGTTGCCACCCTCCGAACCTCTTGAGGAGGCCCGCAAAGAAGGGCCTCAGAAGGTGATCTCTGGGTCCAGGCGGGTTCATATGGAAAGAGTCAGTCCTTGAGGTATCATGGTCCTGAACCGTTTTAAGGTTTTATGGGTCAAAACCAGCACTTTCAATTGGACCCAGAAACTAATTGGTAGCCAGTGCAGTCAGATCAGAAATAGCAGTGAATGGGATTGGCTGAGTGCAGGGTTCCCCCATTGGCTGACTGGGGGGTTGGCTGAGTGAAGGGTTCCCTCATTGGCTGACTGCGGAGTTGGCTGAGTGAAGGGTTCCCTCATTGGCTGACTGAGGGGTTAGCTGAGTGAAGGGTTCCCCCACTGGCTGGCTGAGGGGTTAGCTGAGTGAAGGGTTTCCCCCATTGGCTGACTGAGGGGTTAGCTGAGTGAAGGGTTCCCTCATTGGCTGACTGAGGGGTTAGCTGAGTGAAGGGTTCCCCCATTGGCTGACTAAGGGGTTAGCTGAGTGAAGGGTTCTCCCATTGGCTGACTGGGGGGTTGGCTGAGTGAAGGGTTCCCCCATTGGCTGATTTGTCCACTCTCTCGGGTCCATGCCCTTGGGTGTTCGTCTCTCTTAGGCTGCCAGTTTTCATTGCTCTCTGCCTCTCTGTCGCAGCTGCCCTCCCACCTTCCCTTCCTGCAGCCGAGCGTGTCGATCCAACGGGCGGTCCTGGGGTCTTGCCCGCTTCACCAGAGAGGGGCCCAATGCCAGGCGCAACTTTCAAGACCCCCCACCTCCCAACAAAGAAGCGAAGGAAGTCGGCAGAGAGCCCACCGCTGTCCGAAAGGAGCTCCCCTTCTACCCCCAAGGGGCGGGCCAAGCGTCGGCGGAAGAATCCCCTCTCCCCACAGCAAGTGGGCTCCCTGAAGGAATGGGCTGCTTTCCCCCAGGCTGACTGCACCAGCACTCCTCTCGTGGATAAAGCCAGGTCTTCTAGTCCGTACAGTCTCCGCCCGCTGCCGTGCTGCCCTTTGACAGTTACGAAGACCCGTAGGCCTCTGGGCACCTCAGCCGCCCAGAATTGCTCCACACCAGCTCCACCGAGGGGCCTGAACACTACCTTCGACCTCTGCGAGGTTCCCTGCCCTCCGGACGTGAAACCCAGCGCTCCTGAATGCCCTGCCTGGGAGAGCGTCCAGCACCTCTCTAACCACCAGGGGGCACCTTTCATACCCAGGTGGGTGCCTCTGAGCTGCAAGGCCCTCTGGCATTTCCTTCCCTTTGCAAGAGGTTTGGCCCAGGGAGTCTCAGACACAAACTATGCCAATACTTGCGGTTCCCAGTTGAAAGCGTAGGGGGCAATCTCTGCCAAGCAGCAGGGAAGAATCCCACGAAACACAGTTCTTGCCTCCACTCTTACAAGTCAAAAAGCCGTGGCACGAAAGGAAAAAGCAATGGGGAGGGTGGAGGAAAAGGATTACACTCAGACAACAAATTCCTGATGTTACCAGGCTCTTCTAATGACCAGGTTGGGTGGAAATGGGCTGCTTGTAGTTCAGAAAGGAAAAAAACAGGCCTGCGTGGCCTTTTGATAACCCAAACGTCCTGGAAGTAGCTTTTATACAGCCAAAAGTTGCTGTCCTTGCAGAGTGGGGCCTTCTGGGCCCTAGCAGGAATCTACTTGTCACCCTTGCTGTGGCGGTTAAGGCTCTCCATGGCCTAATTGGTACCATCACCTCCAGAGGAGATGGTCCTGCTACTCTTCCTCACAGAGAGTTGCTTCTACAATCATTTTAAATTGGGATTGGGGAGGAAGGCATGAGCCCAGCTGTTACAAACAGCACAGGATGTTTCCTATTTCCCGAAAAATTAAAACAGTTGAGACCTGTCTGCATTGCCTGAAAGTTCCTGGCCTTTAAGACAGCCTTGCAAATAGTTACTAGCCTGCAAGCATTTTTGCTAGCCGGTTGGGTTTGTACATTAGGTGCAAATGAGGGCCAGAGCGCTCCCCTCCCCTGTTCCTCTGCCAGTCTGCTCAGTCGCCTCCATTCAGTTCTTTGTCGCCTGCAGCCACCAGGCAAATATTTAAGTGCACTTTAAGAGGCGTGGACCTTTTTTTTGGCAGCCAATCCCTGCCTTTGTCCCGTATCTCTTGGCGAATTACAGGTGACCAGTTTCCTTGGGGTGAGGAGGGGGCTGGGCAGGCAAACCATCCTGGAGGATGTGCTTCCATTTAACTCCTGCAATCCTTTCAGTTCCAGGGCGTCCATGCCAGTGTTCACCATGAAGGGCTCCTCCATTCCTCGATCGTCCTCCTTGGCCTCCAAAGCCTCAACGCAAAAGAGGAGGCACACCACAAAGTAAGCTCACTCTCCTCTTCAATAGGCTTGTCCTGGGAACAAACCTATGTCCTCCTGGCCCCAATTGAGATCATCAAAACAATATTGATTTCCCCATGGTGGTGCCAGGTTAGGGATCCCTACCTTCAAGGCTGCCAAACCTACTTACATATATCGGTGAGAAGATGATCCCTGCCCTCAGGCTCCCATCCAAAAAGGCACGATACAAAAGGAAAGGGTGCTGGAAGGGAGGAGGAAAAAGCTCAGACACTAATCTAAGCAATTGGTCCCTTACTTTTCTCGCCCTGATCTGGCCACAGTGATCCATGCGACAGTCACCTCCAGGCTTGAATATTGTAACTCACTCTATGTGGGGCTGCCCTTGAAGCTGATCCAGAAACTCCAGCAGGTGCAGAATGCCGCGGCGAGGCTCCTTACGGGGTCCTTGCCGCAGGATCACATTCACCCAGTGCTTTACTAGCTGCACTGGCTCCCGGTGGAGTACAGGGCCAGGTTTAAGGTGCTGGTTTTGACCTTTAAAGCCCTATGCGGCCTAGGACCCTCGTACCTACGGGACTGCCTCTCCTGGTATGCCCCGCGGAGGACCTTAAGGTCCACAAATGACAACTTTGGAGGTCCCAAGTCGCAAGGTGGTTAGATTGGTCTCAACTGGCCCCTACTTGGTGGACTGCTCTGTCACAAGAGACTAGGGCCCTGCGGGACTTGACATTTTTCCGCAGGGTCTGCAAGACAGAGCTGTTCCGCCTGGCCTTTGGTTTGGACTCAGTCTGATCCTTATGTTTTCCCTCCCCTTATGGTTTTGATCCATGGGCTACTTTTAAAATGAGGCTGCATTTTAAATTGCATTTTAACCTGTATTTTAAATCCCCCCCCTTATGTTTTTATTGTAATTTTACTGGTGTTAGCCGCCCTGAGCCCAGCTCTGGCCAGGGAGGGCGGGGTATAAATAAAATTTATTATTATTTATTATTATTAGAGGGCTTTTAATGAGGAGCAGGAACGGTGGGGGGGAATTGGAGAGGAGCTGAATGTTGCTGGCCTTTCTGCAGGGCTGCTGGAGAAGCCTTGCAACCCAATCTCTCTCCTTCTTTTTAGCCCCGCCTCCTACTCGCTGGGTGCGCCACGCAGCCGCATTGCCAGGCTCCAGGGCACGTCACTCAAGTCTTCGCGGGTCACGAGCGCGCCAGGTAAACTGGGTCCGGCTAACAGTAGTGCAAGATCTCTGGTGTCTCTGCCCATATTCTCCCAAACAGTTAAGCCCACAGAGCTCTGATTGTGAAGAGAACAAGGCTGGGGAATGCTTGAGGGGAAGAGCAGGCAGGAGAAGATTGGGAGGTGGGAAGATGCTGGAAGCTGAAGAGGTAAGAGGGTTTAGTGAGCAGGAGGAGTCTGGCAGAGAGCAGTCCAGAAACAGAGGCAGAAGCAGAGGCTGGAAAGGAAGAGGGCCAAGAAACAGAGATGAGGTAGGCTGCTGAAGAGTCGCAGGTGTCTCCCCCTCCTGCTGTGACAAGCTTCCATCTCCCTTTGTCTCCCAGAACCAGAAGAGGCATGAAGAGAGCGGAGGGAAAGTTAGCTCCATTCAGGCACAGTCTCCGATTGCTTAGGGAAAAACCCTGGAGAGAAGGGGACTTAGGCAGCTGTAGAGAGGTGCTTCATGGGGGCAAGACCTGCCAAAAATGAGCTGCTGGGCTCATTAGGCCTGAAACGCCTGTGCAGGTCTATTTTTGCTAACGAGGAGTTACCTCCAACTCGCTCGGGGTTGGTTCCTGCTAGCTCACTACTGTTAGTCTAATAGGGCGAATGAGGCCCTGCCCACCTTAGTTAGCTCCTACCTGCCTGCCTTCTTATTTACTTACAGCCAGTCAAGGGGTGGCTCTGACTGGCATTGGCTGTGGCTCCAACTATGGTTGGTCTCCCTGCCTTCCGCCTCCCAGTCCCATTGGGCACCAGTCGCTTGTAGATTTACCCGCCAACTCCCTTTCTAATCTGGGCTCTCCCTACAGGACAACCCTCTGGCAATCCTGCATGGAAATGGCGCTAGGAAGATTCCATCGCTCCTGAAGGATTGTACCCCATCTTCAGTTGTGTCGTATTCTATGAAGATGCCTTCCTGAAAATCCTCATTGCCCACTCTTTGGTCCCTCAGCATCTGCTGATGGTATATTATCCTGTATATTTAACAATATATATATTAAAAACAAAAACAGGAAAAGATAGATATATAGATATTCCTGCTTTTGTTTTTTTTTTAATAGATTAGGGTGTTTTTTTAAAAAAAACTTACCATAAAAAGCTTTAATAAAATATATGATATATATATAGAGAGAGAGAGAGATGTAGAACAATGAAATATAAATTTATTTTTTAACATCATATCAAATATTACTTATGTCCTATTCTGGTTCGTCAGTTCTCACTTGTTTGCAATTCCTTAAATTCACAAAATTCTGAATGAATGAATTATACATTTGCCCATTACCCTACACTTTATTCTTCCAAAACATCATAAAGTTTGGTCAATGAAATGTTTGTTTTCCTGTTCCCCCACGCACTAGCAATATTTGTAAATTTTAAAGCACAAACCGCATCCCATATCCTCATCATCCAATCCCTCAAGGAAGGGGATTCTTCCGCCCCCCTTTTTCTTTTGTGACTTATTATCATCTCTGTATCGACATAGAAAACCCAAGATTCTGCATTACCAAATAAAATAACTACCAAGTCAAATGGTAATTTCTCCTCATCACATGGACTTTCTTTTGAATAGCAGGTGATTTTTTTATTGTGCTTTCTGACCCTGTCTCCTATATAAAGATGCCTTGTCACAAGGGCAAACAAAGTTAACCTCAACACATATAGTAACACGGAAGTGGACATTTTTCACTGGCTGCTCCAGTGTTGGAGAGCGTTCTCCTTGCTGAAATAAGAATAGGCCCCATCAGTATTGGCATGCCGCCGGCTTGTAAAGACGCTCCTGTTAAGACAATCCTTTCCCTGACTTGAAGCTCCTGCTCTAATTACTTGTAATTGCCGTTTTTACCCATTTATTTGTTGTGCTGTTTTTATGGGCTCCTTTTATTGTTGCATTTCAGTTGTGGGTAAAATAAACACATTAACTGAAAATAATGCTTTGATGAAACTGCTTTGATGTGTATTATGCACTCTTATATTTTTGTCACCAGATTTTATACAGTCGTACCTTGGATCCCGAACGCCTTGCAACTCGAACGTTTTGACTTCCGAACACCGCAAACCCAAAGTGAGTGTTCTGGTTTGCAAACGTTCTTTGGAATCCGAACATCCTCCGCGGCTTCTGATTGAGTACAGGACGCTCCTGCAGCCAATCGGAAGCCGTGCCTTGGTTGTCAAATGTTCTTGGAAGTCAAACAGACTTCCGGAACAGATTCCGTTCGACAACCAATGTACGACTGTACTCGTAAACCAAAGCCATCCTGACAATCAAGCATCATATAACTAGATGATTATAATAGCAAGTGTGTGGTCACAGCAAACTAGAGCCACAGTTGCAAAGCCTGCTTCCTCGGCGCATATTCCTTCAGGACTGCAGCCTAATTTCTTGATGGGTTACTGTAGCACACTGAGAAACAAAGGACAGCTTGAGGGACTGTGACAGCCTTGCTCGGAAGTTCAGTGAGATATGACTTTAGGGCTTTGCCAAATACAGAAGTGGAAAGGAGGAGGACTGAGCTCTGACTTTTTGAGCTGGGTCCTGGAGAACTAAGTGTCTTGCTGGCCCTTTCCTGGTGAATAGTAAGAGGTGAATGGGTGGGGAAACAAAGGGAGTATTGGGGCACTGTGAAATACAGTCGTACCTCCGCTTACGTATCCCTCTGGATATGTAAACTTTGGGATGTGAACTTCAAACCCGGAAGCATATTTCCGGGCTTCGCCATGCGTGCATGCGCAGAAGTGGTCCTCCAGTTGTGAATTCCTCAGGATGTGGCCGGACCTCCAAAACGGATCCCATTTGCAATCGGAGGTAAAGGTAAAGGGACCCCTGACCATTAGGTCCAGTCGCAGACGACTCTGGGGTTGCGGCGCTCATCTTGCTTTGTTGGCCAAGGGAGCCGGCATACAGCTTCTGGGTCATGTGGCCAGCATGACTAAGCCGCTTCTGGCGAACCAGAGCGGCACACGGAAACGCCGTTTACCTTCCTGCCGGAGCGGTACCTATTTATGTACTTGCACTTTGACGTGCTTTCAAACTGCTAGGTTGGCAGGAGCAGGGACCGAGCAACGGGAGCTCACCCCCTCGCGGGGATTCGAACTGCCGACCTTCTGATCGGCAAGGCCTAGGCTCTGTGGTTTAACCCACAGCACCACCCACATCCCGAGGTACCACTGTATATTATTGGACGACAAATGCCACTCTATTCTGCTTTGGTCAGAACACACCTGGAATATTGTGTCCGGTTCTGGCTATCACCATTGAAGAAGGCTATTGACAAGAAGCGACTGTTCGTGTATTTTACACCGCAGGAAGGTGCGATTCACCAGGCGGATGACCACACGATCCCCAGTCAAGGCTACGGAACTGTTGTTCTTCACAGTTTGGACTTATCGATACAAGATGTTCTCTACGTTCCAGATGCTGCACACAATCTACTCAGTGTTGCACAGCTGAATGAACGAAAAATTGACGTTTCCTTCAAGAACAAGAAGTGCACCATCACAAAGAAAAATGATTATGTATTGCATGCTGAATATGTTGATCGTTTGTTTGTTTGTTTTGTATTTTGATGATGATGTGCAGGATGAAACTTGTTGCATTGCAGGTTCTAACAAAAGTTTGCATGCAGGATGTATTCATGATTTTCACAGGAAATTTGGTCATTTGCATTTTGAGGCAGTATCTAAAATTCCTGCCTTGGTTGAAGGTATGACTATTAAACCCTGTAGGTACCACATGAAGTGCAAGGCATGTGCAGCAAACAAGGTGAAAATGGCTGCGAAAGGTAAGGTGTCTAGTAGACAAACTACAGAACCATACCAGGTTGTTCATGCTGATTTAGTTGGTCCACTATCGCCCTCTTTGGGTGAAAACAGGTACTTCATGGTTCTCATTGATGCATTTTCCAGGTATATTTATGTGTACAATCTCAAGCAGAAATCAGAGGCTTTTCCAAGGTTCAAGGAATTCTGTGCTTGGTTGGAAAATGTGCATGGTAAGAAGATCAAAACTCTTTTCACTGATCGTGGGGGGGGGGATTCACTTCTCAGCAGTTTGAAGCTTTTCTGACTGAGAAAGGAATTCAACACTATTTGTCAAGTCCTCGTTCGCCATGGCAGAACGGACTTTGTGAGAGAGCAAATCAAACATTGCTTCAAGGGTTAAAAACCTTGCTGCATGATGCCAATCTTCCAGAGAGTTACTGGGTGGAATCTTTGGCTTGTTTTGTTTACAGTTATAATAGCAGGTATCTTCAGCAGTTGGTTGTACCCCCTATGAGAAGATGTTTGGCAAGAAACCTTACATCAAACACATGAGAATTTTTGGTTCTGACATGTGGGTTCACACACCACAAAGCTCCAAGTTAGGCAAGCGTGGATTGCATGGTATCTTTCTAGGCTATCAGAAAGGTTCTTACAGAATAATGATGACAGACTCTAAGACAATTAGGCTCACAAGAAGTGTTGAGTACAATGCCAAGTGGGGGGAGAATGTGGGAATTTTCCAATGTTATCCTGAAGACAGTGAGGAGACTGAGGAAATGCAACAGCAGCAGCAACAGCCACAGCTGCCACAACCACCCACACCCACTGATGAAGGTCCTGATCCTGAGTCTGAGACTGAATCAGATGATTCAGAGGATTTCAAGAGTGCGAAAGCCTCTATGCGACCCTCTGAAGGCTCTGATCAAGAATTGGAGGAACCATTGTTCACTATAGGGCACTATTCTCCTAAGAAGGAAGAGGAGTGTTGAAGACCTACGGCTAATTCGCAGGTCACAAAGAGCCACAAAAGGCAGACCTCCAAAGAGATTTGCTGATGAATTTGCTAAGACAGCACTTGCAGCTGTTAAAAACTCCAAGAAGGTATTTGAACCTTCAAGTTTCCAAGAAATCCAGGATTTGGATTCAAAGGATGCTGAGCCATGGTTAAATGCCATGAAGGCTGAGCTTGATTCCTTAGAAAGGAACAAAACATGGGAGCTAGTTCCAGTAGTTCCAGGAATGAAACTGCTTGGAAGCAAATGGGTCTTCAAAGCGAAGACTGATCAAAATGGCAAGATAGTCAGACACAAAGCCAGATTGGTAGCCAGAGGTTTTTCACAGGTACCAGGAGAAGACTATCACGAGACCTACTCACCCACTGTGAGGTATGAGAGCATTAGGCTTATGCTCAAGCTTGCTGCAGAAGAGAATCTTCACGTTAGTCACCACGATGTGAATACAGCGTTTTTGTACGGATCTCTAGGTGAATCTCTTTATATGCTTCCACCTGATGGCGTACAGGTAAAACAGGGATTTGTTTGTGCTCTGAAGAAGTCCCTTTATGGTCTCAAACAAAGTGCACGGTGTTGGCACACAAAACTCACTGAAGTATTGTTTTCTCTAGGTTTTCAGCAAGGGAAAGCTGATCCATGTGTATTTGTCAAAGAGGAGGGGCAAAAGAAGCTGTATTGTTTGTTTTATGTTGATGATATTCTGTTCTTTTGGAAAGATGTCACAATGTACAATAATGCCCTAACTCAACTGAAAGAGCACTTTGACATGAAAGATCTTGGTGAGGTAAACAACTACCTATCTCTGGAAATAGAGAGAGACCAAGATGGTAACATTCTAGTACACCAGTCACGGACAATTGCTGATGTGTTAAGCAAACTAAACCTGATGGATGCTAACCCTGTAGACACACCGATGACAACAGGTTATCAGGTAGATGACACAGAAGAAGCATTTTCTGACACTACACTGTACAGAAGTGTGCTAGGCAAACTAAACTTCATTGCCAGATGTTCAAGACCTGACATTGCTGTTAGCTGTAATTTGCTAAGCAGATAAGTTAACAATCCTACTGTTAAGGATTGGAAAGCTCTGAAACGCATAGCACGCTATTTGAAAGGCACTATGCATTACAGACTGAGATTTAACAATCAGAAGTCTGGTGGTCTTGAGATATTTACAGATGCAAGTTTTGGAAGTGACACTACAGACAGGAAAAGCACGTCTGGAGTTTGCTACATGTACAATCAGGGTCTTTTTTATTGGTCATGCAAGAAGCAAACAACAGTTAGTTTAAGTACTTGTGAAGCTGAACTGAATGCACTGTCTTATTCACTTAAAGATTGTGAATGGTTGTTACAATTGTGCAAAGACATGAAAATTCCTGTCAAATGTCCAATCCAGGTTTACCAGGACAACAAAGCATGTTTGGCTTTGCTGAATTCTGAAGGTTGTAAGCAAAGCACGAAGCACTTGCAATTGAAGTTGCAACATGCTAGGGAATGTGTTCAGAAGGGACTCGTAACGGTGTCCTATATGCCAGGTAATGAAATTCCTGCTGATGTATTGTCCAAGATTGTATCAAGGGATCAACACTGTACCTATGTGCAGAAGTTGGGTTTGTACTGATATTGCACGAACATGCTGCCCAGTGATGTTCACAGAAAGGGGGAGGATGTTGGTTTCTGCTTCCTTCGCTGTGCAGCAAAATGCTTGTCACAATACAGTTGTTTACATTCCACAGTCAGCGTTACTGTTGGGTTCCCACGGGAAATGGGAGACTGGATGTGACGTTCACTGGTTTCCTGTTTTTCACTGTTCTCTCGGTCTCTTTGTTAGAGAGACAGTTGCTTCTCTGCTCTCACAGAGGCAAGATGCATGTTTGTATTCTCTCAGCATAGAGTGTAAATAAAGTTAAGAATGTGGCACATACTGCTTATCCTTCTGCTGTGTGGATTACTCTGCTTGGGCTCAAGATAAGACGAGCCTGTATCAGCTTCAGATGGGCCGAAGCTGATCAAAATCTCACAGGAACGTATGCAGAGGAGGGCAGCCAAGGTGATTAAGGGTCTGGAAATCAAGTCTTATGGGGGATGGTTGAGGGAGTTGGGCATGTTTAGCCTGGAAAAGAAGAGACTGAGAGGAGATGATAGCCATCTTCAAACATCTAAAGAGCTGTCACATGGAGGACGGAGCAAGCTTGTTTTCTCCAGAGGCGGGCCCCCAAACCAACAGATTTCAAGTTACAAGGAAGGAGATTCTAACTAAACATCAGGAAGAACTTTCTGATAGTAAGAGCTGTTCGACTGTGGAACAACAGGCTCCCTCGGAAGATGGTGGACTCTCCTTCCTTGAAGGTTTTTAAGCAGAGGTTGGGTGGCCACCTGCCACGGATGATCTAGTTGAGATTCCTGCATTGCGAGGGGTTGGACTAGATAACTCTTGAGGCCCCTTCCAACTCTGCAGTTCTATGATAAGGCTATGAGTGGCCTACCTCCACTTTCGGAGGCAGTACGTGTCTGAATACCACCGGCTGGGAACTGCAGGTGGGGAGAGGGTGGTTATGCTCAGGTCCTGCTCAAGAGACTTCCCACAAGCATCTACCGTATTTTTTGCTCTATAAGACTCACTTTTCCCCTCCTAAAAAGTAAGGGGAAATGTGTGTGCGTCTTATGGAGCGAATGCAGGCTGCGCAGCTATCCCAGAAGCCAGAACAGCAAGAGGGATTGCTGCTTTCACTGCGCAGCGATCCCTCTTGCTGTTTTGGCTTCTGAGATTCAGAAATTTTTTTTCTTGTTTTCCTCCTCCAAAAACTAGGTGCGTCTTGTGGTCTGGTGCGTCTTATAGAGCGAAAAATGCGGTATCTGGTTGGCTACTGTGAGACCAGGATGCTTGGCTTGGTGGGCCGCTGCCTTGACCCCGCAGGTCTCTTTGTACACTCAAATCACCCAAATTTGTGATTTACTTATGGGAAAGGAATCCCTTAAACCTGCCTTCAAAAGACGTGTTTTTAGAAAGCCAAGCCATCTGACGCAAGGGGAACGTCGGGCCTGAGAGAGCCCCGCGATCCAATCTGCACGTTGTCCTGAGCGCAGCCAGCAGTTCAAATCGCACCGGGTTCCTGACGCGAACTCATCTGACAGCCCATCGTCCATCTTTGGCTAGCCCCAGGAGCGGTTAAAAGATCTGTATCTGAACATTCTCCCTCTGGGGAGATATTACCCACCCCCCTTCCCAACACACACACACACACACACACACTCCTGCCACGCTTCCTGACCTAGTTTCGAATAGAGCTTGTCTTGTCAAGAAAACTGGCCGCAGATGGGGCCCGGCTTGGCATTCTTAGAGGAAGAAAGATTATAATTAAAACTCTCAAACTCCCTTTGAGTAGGTGCCTCTCATTAGGAAGTGATGGGAAGCAGAAAGTCCAATTTCGTATCCGCTCGCTAAAGCGACGGGCATACTTTTATCCCCCCTCCCCCCGATAATTTTCCACCTTTGATCTTGTCTTGCGTAGGTGCTGTGGAGCAAAGAATATTCAGGGGAGATTTAGCTGAGATTCTTGCCGGTCACCCCAAAGACCTTCTTCCCCTTCCCAGCCCTCGTTCTTAATATGCTCCCGCTCTTCTTCTTCACATGCCAGGCCTTGCCTCGCTCAAGTGCAAAGCCGTCACCTCAGAGATAACAAGCCTGGTGAAGCAGAAGAGAGGGACGCCTGTCTCGGTTCAGGCCTCCACCTACCTGTTCGCAGTCTGGAAGCGTTGCAGGGATGCAATTAAACACCACACAGCTCTGTGTGGCCGAGCAGAGAGAGGGGGAGGGAGGGAGACCTGTTTGTGCTCTGGAGAAGTCTGATTTATTAGTGAAACGCAGGTGCGAGCCAGGACTTTCAGGTCTGGTTGAGTTCGGTGCTTCATTCTCTCAGTGAAATTGATTGATTCCCCCCACCCCCAATAAAAGGGTTGAGATGGTATAAACTGGGGAGGCCTGTTTTTAAACCCTTGCTCAGCCATAAACCTCCCCAGGAGACCTCGGACCCTTAGTTATCTCTCTGCCTAATATTATCACCTCACAAGGTTGTTATGAGGATAAAATGGGGGTTTGACCATGGGCATAGCCAGGATTTATGTTAGAGGAGGGCAGGACACCATCCTCTGTCTGGCTGTGTCTAGCAGATTTGGAATAATAATAATAATTTATTATTTATACCCCGCCCATCTGGCGCAGTTTCTCCAGCCACTCTGGGCAGCTCCCAATCGAGTGCTAAAAACAATACAGCACTAAACATTAAAAGCTTCCCTAAACAGGACTGCCTTCAGATGTCTTCAAAAAGTCAGGTAGTTGTTTATTTCCTTGGCATCTGATGGGAGGGCATTCCACAGGGCGGGCGCCACCACCGAGAAGGCCCTCTGCCTGGTTCCCTGCGACCTCACTTCTCGCAGTGAGGGAACCGCCAAAAGGCCCTCGGTGCTGGATGTCAGTGTCTGGGCTGAACGATGTGGGTGGAGACGCTCCTTCAGGTCTACTGGGCCGAGGCCGTTTAGGGCTTTAAAGGTCAGCACCAACACTTTGAATTGTGCTCTGAAACGTACTGGGAGCCAATGCAGATCTCTCAGGACCGGTGTTATATGGTCCCGGCGGCCACTCCCAGTCACCAGTCTAGCTGCCACATTCTGGATTAGTTGTAGTTTCCAAGTGACCTTCAAAGGTAGCCCCACGTAGAGCGCATTGTAGTAGTCCAAGCGGGAGATAACCAGAGCATGCACCATTCTGGCGAGACACTGTGCAGGCAGGTAGGGTCTCAGCCTGCGTACCAGGTGGAGCTGGTAGACAGCCGCCCTGGACACAGAATTGACCTGTGCCTCCATGGACAGCCGTGAGTCCAAAATGACTCCTAAGCTGCGCACCTGGTCCTTCAGGGACACAGTTACCCCATTCAGGAATGAAATATGTCAACAACAGTTGTTTTAAATTGCTTTCTTTTGACTCCCAAGTGCTCAGAAAAATCTGTCAAAATCTTTCTACAATTTCTACTTTTAGTTAAATATTTTTATTTATTTATATTTTGGGGGGGGGGGGAGAGCTGCTCTCCTGGCTACACCCATGGGTTTGATACATGCACACTGACCCAATCACAGCTCTGAGCTGCTAGGAGGGAAGGCAGGGTGGAAGGATGATAGATTGTAAATTGGTAGCTTGGTTGCATGGCTTGTAGGCTATGCCTCTGCCGGTCCCCTGGAATGGATGGCAGGTACATCTGAACATAGGGACGCGGGTGGCACTGTGGTCTAAACCACTGAGCCTCTTGGGCTTGCCAATCAGAAGGTCGGCAGTTTGAATCCCTGCAAGGGGGTGAGCTCCTGTTGCTCTGTCCCAGCTCCTGCCAACCTAGCAGTTCAAAAGCACACCAGTGCAAGTAGATAAATAAGTACCACTGTGGTGGGAAGGTAAACAGCATTTTCGTGCGCTCTGGTTTCCGTCACTGGTTGCACCAGAAGCGGTTTAGCCATGCTGGCCACATGACCCGGAAAGCTGTCTGTGGACAAACGCCGGCTCCCTCGGCCTGTAAGCGAGATGAGCATTACAACCCCATAGTCGCCTTTGACCAGACTTAACCATCCGGGGGTCCTTCACCCTTTTACCTTGCATCTGAACATGCCAAGACATCTGAGCAGAGGAAGAGCCAATGGCCCATCTAGTCCAGCATCGTGTTGTCACAGCGGCCAGCCAGATGCCTGAGAGGAATGCTCAAGCAGGACTCCTACACAAGAGCACGCTCCGCTCCTCCAGTTTCCAGCCCCTGGGATTCAGAAGACCATGGAGGCAGAGCACAGTCATCACAGTGAGTAACCATGGGCAGCTTTATCCTCTACGAATCTGTCCAATCCTCTTTTAGACCCATCCAAGTTGGTGATCCTCCCTGCCTCCTGTGGAAGCGAGTCCCACGGTTTAACTATGCGCTACATGCTCCCAACAGTTGTTTGGGCAAAGGGCTTCCTCTGGCATCCAAGGATGACAGCTACATTTGCTTACCACTGTTCCAAATTAAGGTAGTGAGCTTCTGAGTTACACAGAGCTTCTCTTCAAGCCTAGGAGCGCTTCACCCCTGGTGGTTGCTGCTGGGGGAACGAGTGGATTGTGCCAACCAGCTGTGCCTGAAATTGTTAGGAAGTGCTATTTTATTTATTTCGGTGGTTTTTTAAAATAATTTTTATTTGGTTTTACAAAACAAAAAATTACAACAATACCAACTACATCGAGCCAGCTCAGCCCAGAGGTTACATCGACCAAAACTTTGCTTAGATCCCCTAATCGCTTCCAGCGGTTTAAGACCCGCGGACGCTGCCTGACTTTAAAAACAAAACAAAACAAAAAACAATACCAACTACATAACCTTCTATTGAGATTTATCAGAATCTCCCTGACTTCCCACCATCCCCTCTGTGGGTCCAAATATCAGCATCTTCGACTACATATTATTTCATAGTCCAGTGGCGCTGTGGGTTAAACCACAGAGCCTAGGACTTGCCGATCTGAAAGTCGGTGGTTCGAATCCCCGCGACGGGGTGAGCTCCCATTGCTCGGTCCCTGCTCCTGCCAACCTAGCAGATCGAAAGCACGTCAAAGTGCAAGTAGATAAATAGGTACCGCTCTGGCGGGAAGGTAAACGGTGTTTCCGTGCGCTGCTCTGGTTTGCCAGAAGCGGCTTAGTCATGCTGGCCACATGACCCGGAAGTTGTCTGTGGACAAACACCGGCTCCCTCAGCCTATAGAGCGAGATGAGCGCCACAACCCCAGAGTCGGTCATGACTGGACCTAATGGTCAGGGGTCCCTTTACCTTTATATATTATAACATTGTATATTATCCATAGTATTTGTTACATCACAAGTATTATTAAAATCATACTAATGTTTTTATCTGCTTACAGTGGTCTCCTAAATAAATTGTGAATGTTTCCCGTTCTTTCTTAAAGTTTTTGTCTTCTTGGTTCCTTAGCTTTCTGAAAAATATGGACCTCTTCACGAATTTGCATGTCATCTTTGCGCAGGGGCCATGCTAATCTTCTCTGTATCATTCCAATTTTAGTATTTCGGTGGTTCTTAGCAGTGGTTATACTAAGGACTGTTGTGGTTTGCTGCTTCTTTGTGGGCAATCCCAGCACCAGGTGTTTCTTCCATGTTATTAAATCAGCTACGTAATTTGTCCTCTGTGGCTGCAGTGTGTGTTCAGTTGGACGAAGATTGTGCATGAAGGCTTTCTTTGACGTTTCTGCTTCAGCCATTCGGACAGCAGCTTTTCAGTTTAAACAAAGCACAAGTTCCCTCTTTCTGATGGGGAGTGGGGAAATTGCATGAGAGAGAAACTTTAAGGAAGCACAGTGGTACCTCGGGTTACATACGCTTCAGGTTACATACGTTTCAGGTTACAGACTCCACTAACCCAGAAATATTACCTCGGGTTAAGAACTTTGCTTCAGGATGAGAACAGAAATCGTGCTCTGGCGGCACGGCAGCAGCAGGAGGCCCCATTAGCTAAAGTGGTGCTTCAGGTTAAGAACAGTTTCAGGTTAAGAACAGACCTCCAGAACGAATTAAGTACTTAACCTGAGGTACCACTGCATTTGGCTCTTCAGCCCTGCCAGGGACTTATCGGTGTCTCTGGACCATGGTTTAAGTCTTGCCGCTTTAGAGTTTATTCTTTAGTTGCCGTGATCTTAGGGCTGAACAGTAATTTTCAGGTTTTTCCTGGTATTTCCTGTTAGTAAAGTTAGTTCTCTTTCATCCAGCATCTCTCTGCCTGGCAGCTCAGGTTTAGCATAGTTTATCACGATTTGCAAAGGAGTAGAGGTGTTGCAAAGAGCCGCTGTTGCAGTGGAGCGGCTGTGCGATGTCTAATTTGCACTTAAACATTACAAAATGGTTTGCTTTGGTCCAGCGAGCTCTGGCGCTGCAGAATTTATTTTAACAGCTGATAGCGTTGTTAGAAGGAATCTCAGCGTACGTGGGGACTGACCAGAGCAGAAAGCGAAAGCAGGAGCCTTTCATTTAGTGCAGGCTTAGTTGGCAGGTTTGCAAAATATCCTTGCGGTGGAGACTTTGGTTATGGTAAGGAGAGGCTGGCTGGTGACTGAATGAAGTGAATTGTGAATCACGTCAGCCCCCACCAGGCATGGCTCTGGAGTGGAACTAATTCCTTCGCAATGCCCATTTGATCAACGGAGGCAATTAAGTACCCTGGCGACAGCCGAAATCAGTAAACAGATTGATGTGAGTCTTTTCTTCTTTCCAAATGAGGCAATAAGAAATCAAAGTGCTTCAAGAGGCAGGTAAGGTTGCATCTGATGGCTGGGGGGGGGGGGCTGATAATTGGAGAGAGGGTGCTCTCTCTCCCCCTCATGTTCTCCCTCTGGTGAGCTTTCTGACGCTACTGAGAGAGGCAGAGGACCGCATTGCATGGGTGTTCATCCTTGTTCAACATCACTTTCATGCCCAGGTAGCAGACCATGGAAAGCCACCGGCACTCAGAGCAGACATTTCTGGTTGGACTGACCGTTGGTCTCTGCCTTGGTAGCATGGCACCTTCATAAGTCTTAGGTGCAATAGTTGATAACACAGAAAGTTGCACTTCCTATAAGGCTGGGATGGGGAGTCTGCAGAGCGCATTAAACATGGGCAAACAATTCAGCAAATATCTTCTTCTTCTTCTTTTTCTTCCTCTTCTTCTTCTTCTTCTTCTTCTTTGGCGGTCACTTGTAGCCGAGTAAGATTGTCTTCCATAAACACAATTTTAACAATGAGTCCATAAGTGACTGTGGAGGCCAATTCTGGATCCACACATCCTTCCACAGTGGGGACATAGGTTTCCAGGCAGCAGTTGATCATGGTGAGGGTTTGCCAAGCGTGCCTCCCTCTTAGCATGTTTCTCCCTTTCGTCCTGAGTTCAATTGTCTTCAAAGTTTGTGACACCTTTGGTAAAGGCTGTTCTCCAATTGAAGCACTCGCAGGCCAGTTCTCGGTGTTTATACTACATTTTTAAAAGATTTGTCTTGAGAGAGTCTTTTGTTCACCACCGGCACGACACTTTCCATTTTTAAGTTTGGAATAGAGTAGTTGCTTTGAAAGACAGCAAACATCACAATTGACAGGGCTTTCATTCTGTGTTTGTTAAAGTATGAATCCTTATCAAAGCAATCTGTCAACCACAGAATCCCAGGATGATCCCAGAACCTAGAAGGGAGATGAAGCGACCACCTTGCCGAAGTTACACAGGTCTGGCCATAACCTGGATGGGGCCACAGGTATGCTGCTTTCAGTTTCATGGTGAAAGAAAGGTGAGATCTAAATGTAATAAATGAATAAACGAATCCCAGGGAAGGGGTGGAGGAGACATTCAATTCTGTTCCCGTTCTGATGCAAGTTGCAAAACGGAACGGAGCTGTTATGTACTGAGTTGAATAGGATCCAAATTGCAGCAGTATGATTGGTCCTAAAACAATAGGATTCAGAATACAGCAGTCTGATTGGTCCTAGAACAATAGGATTCAGAATGCAGCAGTCTGATTGGTCCGCAGGAGCCACCCAATCCAACTCCAGGTGGAAGTGAATCCGCAACCTGATTGGCCTACAAGAGAATCCCGGAATTAGTCAATCATGTGGGGCCCATTGTGTAAACAATGTATATAAAGCAGACAGTTCGGGGAAACTTCCATTCCTCATTACTATGAGCTGAATAAAGAGCATGAAATCCACACTTGGCGCCGAGTATATTTCAAGAGCCATCCTTCAAAACCCACACTTCTCCAGTTCTCCAGCCGAGTAGCGTGAACGACAAGGCAACAGACCACTGCAAAGTGTGCATGTAAATAAATCCACTGGTGAAAATACCGTACAAAAACACATTATATTAGGGGGGAATGCTTTGCACAAGGATGCATATGGTGAAAATGTTTAGACACAAGTGTGTATACAGTGGTACCTCAGGTTAAGTACTTAATTTGTTCTGGAGGTCCGTTCTTAACCTGAAACTGTTCTTAACCTGAAGCACCACTTTAGCTAATGGGGCCTCCTGCTGCTGCCACACCGCCGGAGCCCGATTTATGTTCTTATCCTGAAGCAAAGTTCTTAACCTGAAGCACTATTTCTGGGTTAGCGGAGTCTGTAACCTGAAGTGTATGTAACCTGAAGCGTATGTAACCTGAGGTACCACTATATTGGGAGAAGCTCCCACTGAAATGCTGATGAATTTTCATGAGGACTTTTCGGCCCCCCAACGCAAACTGATATGGAAATTTGGAGGACTGAAGTCAAGACCTGAGAAATGAGAGAAACCCAGTTTGACATGTTCAGCTATCGCTGGTTCCAGGGCAGATTCTCAGTAATGCAGAGCACAGACCTGCCAGGCCTAAGCATTGCTCTGTGTGACTTGCATGTTGCAGGGGAAGTGGTGGGCGAAGCAGCCTTTCATGGAAGCTCGTCTGCCATGACTGATCTTGTCACTGAGGAGTGCCCGGTAATTCTGGGATGCAGTTTGAAAACTGCTGGGCTAAGCCAAATAGACCAAGCCCTTGCTCCTGAATTTTAATCTGCATTCCTGCAGAATAACTGTGAAAGCTTGTGGGTGTGGGACAGGGAGACATATGTACATCATGTTATAGAGTAACTAATGCGGGGGAAGGCAACCTAAGGCCCGGGGGCCGTATCTGGCCCAATCGCCTTCTCAGTCTGGCCCACGGACGGTCCGGGAATCAGTGTGTTTTTACATGAGTAGAATGTGTCCTTTTATTTAAAATGCATCTCTGGGTTATTTGTGGGGCCTGCCTGGTGTTTTTACATGAGTAGAATGTGTGCTTTTATTTAAAATGCATCTCTGGGGCATAGGAATTGGTTCATTTCCCCTCCAAAAAATATAGTCTGGCCCACCACATGGTCTGAGGAACGGTGGACCAGCCCACAGCTGAAAAAGTTTGCTGACCCCTGAACTAATGCATTGTGTCACGATCCTTCCTAAGCTAGAATTGATTTCATGCTTGCGTGTGAGGGCTTCTCTCCATTTTTCATCGTTCTAATCTAAAACGCAGTTTGCTCCATTTCTGCCTCAGTTTGCAATTAAACAAAATCTGCAGGAAAATGTATGTGCATTTGTGTGCGAATATATTCCAGTATAAACATCATTGCATGCAATCTTGCCTAACGTGGACATTTTTGCATGCTGTTTTCCCACATAAAATACAGTTTTGTATGCTATTTCCCTTTTTTTTAAAAGTGTACTTTCCCCTAATATATGTGTTTTTGGGTTGGATAACTGCTGTGCAAAATTCAGAGAGCTGAAAATTCCAAAAGAAATTTGTGTTTTGGTTTACGTACAGGTTCGGGAAGTGTGATTCGATCGGCTCACGTGAAAATGTGAACCAAACACATTTTGCCTCCATTCATAGTTTCTGGGCATAGCGGCTAAGCATGTAAGCCACAAGCCTAGCAATCCTGGGTTCGAATCTTCCCACCTAGCCTGGGAATGCACAAAATAGCCTGTCTGAAGCAAGTCGTCGTCTCTTCTTCTCAATCCTGCCCCTGCCATTTGCAACATGGGGATAATTCTGATAGCAGCCTACTCGATTCGTTGGAAGGATTGCAGCAGAGCAATCTGGAGTGTGCTGTTTCATTTGTTTGCTATTATTTTGTTAGCTCCGAGTGCCTCTTTTTAGACAGAAAGGCAGCATATGCATATTTGAATTAAAATACAGAGAACTGTAACTGCTAATTAGCATGATGCTTTAACAGCATAGAGAACCCATCTCCTTTTCCTGACATCATTTCTCAAGCTTTTTTCCCTTTCTTTTTTTGTATCTATCCTCCCCAATGGGTCAGAGGTTAGTTGGCAGCCCTTGGTAGACTCTTCTTGGAATAAGGGTCAAGTCACAGCCGCCCGGAGTTCTGATCTGCAGTCAAGCCTTTCCCAAAAGGCACTTTGATCCAGAGCAGAGCAGGTGAAATGTTCGATACTGACGACTGTTGGCTGCCACCTAGCGCTCGTCTGAAGATCCTGCTCATAATTCCATTCCTTTCCATCCAGGGCAGTAAATAGTGTAGCGGCCAAATAACCCAGCTGATATTTTGCTTTTTGGACCAATTACTAGAAAGGGGGATGGGACCCGGGTGGCGCTGTGGGTCAAACCACAGAGCCTAGGACTTGCCGATCAGAAGGTTGGCGGTTCGAATCCCCGCAACAGGGTGAGCTCCTGTTTCTCGGTCCCTGCTCCTGCCAACCTAGCAGCTCGAAAGCACATCAAAGTGCAAGTAGATAAATAGGTACCACTCTGGTGGGAAGGTAAACGGCGTTTACGTGAGCTGCTCTGGTTCGCTAGAAGCGGCTTAGTCATGCTGGCCACATGACCCGGAAGCTGTACGCCGGCTCCCTCGGCCAGTAAAGCAAGATGAGCATCGCAACCCCAGAGTCAGTCATGACTGGACCTAATGGTCAGGGGTCCCTTTACCTTTACTAGAAAGTGGAGGGATGAGTATATTTTTTAAAAAGCCCAAAATGTTTCTGTTGGGGATTATAGGGGCAGAAATCGCCTGCCCGCCCCACAAAAATGTTAAAGTTGTTTATGTATGTAACAACAGTAGCTAGGATTCTATATGTGCTTAAAATGGAAAGAAGAAGAAGTTCCAACCAAACAACAGATAAGTAAGATAATGGACTATGCAGAACTGGCAAAATTAACAGCAAAAGTAAGTGAATCTTAACATTATTGCTTTACGGAAGAATAGATGCCTTTTTCGGACTATTTAAAGAAATCTTATAGTATGATGAACTCACAAGCAAGATTTGAGCTATGAGCGGCAGAAGTAATTAGATTATAATATTGTGGTTATGATTTGATAGATGCGAGACATTAACACTGTATACAGTATAAGGTTGCAGGGAGGGGAGAGGGGTATGTGGTAAAGTTTTATTCTTTAACTTAGGGCTGCCATACGTCCAAAACTTCCCAGACATTGCCTGGATTCATCCATTTAAAATGTCGTCCAGATGGAATTTTCAAAAATTGGTTAAAATGTCAGGGAAACCCCGGGTGTATGGCAGCCCATATTGGAAGTGTTGCTTTTTTACTGAACTTCCTAAAAAAGAGAGGGTGTTGTTGTTGTTGTTGTTTAGATTTTGCCAAAGAAGCTCAATAACTTTTGTATCCGGATTTTTACTTTTTGAAATATGGCAGCCCTAAGAGGGGTCAGGGAACCTTTTCAGCAGGGGGCCACTCCACTGTCCCTCAGACATTGTGGGGGGCCGGACTATATTTTGAAGGGAAAAAATGAACGAATTCCTATGCCCTACAAATAACCCAGAGATGCATTTTAAATAAAAGGACACATTCTACTCATGTAAAAACACACTGATTCTCGGACCGTCTGCGGGCCGGATTTAGAAGGCAATTGGGCCACATCCGGCCCCCGGGCTTTAGTTTGCCTACCCATGCCTAACAATGTACCTGTGGGGGTTTTGTGTCAGCGTCACTCAGGTAGGTTCTCTTTCTATTCATTTACAGTGGTACCTCAGGTTAAGAACTAAATTCCTTCCGGAGGTCCGTTCTTAACCTAAAACTGTTCTTAACCTGAAGCACCGCTTTAGCTAATGGGGCCTCTCACTGCCGCTGTACGATTTCTGTTCTCATCCTGAAGCAAAGTTCCTAACCCGAGGTGCTATTTCTGGGTTAGTGGAGTCTGTAACCTGAAGCGTCTGTAACCTGAAGCGTCTGTAAGCGTCTGTATTCATTTTCATTGGCAAGTGAGAGAGGTTGGGGGCCCCAGGGCATGCTTGGTTTTCTTCAGTTGGCTGTGGTGAGATTTGTTTGCGTGTGGGGAAGGGATTGTCGGGTCAAGTTAACCATATTGACTTGTATGCTGTCAGTGGGTTCTTGTTGTTGTCTTGCAAGTATTTCTATTTAAGTTATCTTAGCATATTTGGCTAAATAGTCTTTGAATTTCATCCATTCCTCCTGGTACTCCTCCTTCTGGTCGCGGACTCTTCTGGTAAGGTCGGCTAGCTCCCAAAAGTCCATCATCTTCATCTGCCATTCCTCCACTGTTGGGACTTCTTGTGTTTTCCATTTCTTAACTAACAAAATCCTAGCAGCTGTTGTGGCATACAAAAACAATCTAACATCTTTCTTGGGCAATTCCAGACCTATTATTCCAAGAAGGAAGGCCTCTGGTTTCTTAATAAATGTATATTTCAACATTTTTTTCAATTCATTATAAATCTTCTCCCGGAAGTCTTTCACCTTGGGGCAGGTCCACCACATATCATAGAATCATAGAGTTGGAAGAGACCACAAGGGCCATCGAGTCCAACCCCCTGCCAAGCAGGAAACACCATCAGAGCACTCCTGACATATGGTTGTCAAGCCTCTGCTTAAAGACCTCCAAAGAAGGAGACTCCACCACACTCCTTGGCAGCAAATTCCACTGTCAAACAGCTCTTACTGTCAGGAAGTTCTTCCTAATGTTTAGGTGGAATCTTCTTTCTTGTAGTTTGGATCCATTGCTCTGTGTCCGCTTCTCTGGAGCAGCAGAAAACAACCTTTCTCCCTCCTCTATGTGACATCCTTTTATATATTTGAACATGGCTATCATATCACCCCTTAACCTCCTCTTCTCCAGGCTAAACATGCCCAGCTCCCTTAGCCGTTCCTCATAAGGCATCGTTTCCAGGCCTTTGACCATTTTGGTTGCCCTCCTCTGGACATGTTCCAGTTTGTCAGTGTCCTTCTTGAACTGTGGTGGACACAGTACTCCAGGTGAGGTCTGACCAGAGCAGAATACAGTGGCACTATTACTTCCCTTGATCTAGATGCTATACTCCTGTCAGGGAACTGCCATCGGAAGGAAGGGAAGTGAAAGGGCTCACACAGGTTGGGAGAGACTCAGCAGCTGAAGAGGGAACCAGTAGGGGGAGAGGAGCTGAGCTGAGGGAAAGGGAGCTGGAGGGATGGCTCAGAGACACTTCCAGCGAAAACAGTGGGGAGGTTTCAGGACCTCCTGTAGGGACACCCACTCCTCGCCGGAAACTGTCACGCAGAGAGTCCAGAAGACGTGTTTCCGTTAAGGAGCTTTTATGTTGGAAGCGATTCCGAAAGCAACCACTGTCGGAATCTGCCAGCTACTGACGGAGCCATGTTTAAGGGGCTCCGTTACAGACAGAGGTTTGCAAACTTGACCAAACTCTGAGGGACTAGGATTTTACACACAAGCAGCTCATCGTCCCATCACAGCATTCCGACAGTCTTCGTGAGCAGCTTGTGCAGGAGAAGGCATCATGAGCAACCCAGCCGGAACCGGAGAAGCAGGAGCTGGAGCGGGTCCAAGCCTGGAAGAAAGGTACCGGGTGTTGGAGGTCCAGCTAGCGCTGCAGACGGCGAGGCTTGAGGAGAGGAGGGCTCAGGATGCAGACAAAAAGGGGAAAGACACCCAGCTCGTCAGAAAGGTACCAGGATTGGTGCAGAAGTTTGGGGGGGAGCCCAAAGACTATCATGGCTTTCGGACAGAGATGCAATATGCCCTCAATCTGCAGTTTGATGAATTCCCTGACGAGGAATCACGAGTGGCTTTCGTGATTGGGCATCTTGAAAAGGGGGCGAGAGACTGGGTTAGACCCCTGATGGCAGCGAATAGTGACGTCCTAAAGGACACGATGAAGTTCTTTCGCGCCATGGATCTGATGTTTTCCAGCGATATTGAACAGGGAGTGGTCCGCAGACAGTTAATGGCTTGCAAACAGGGGAGCCGATCTGTCCGTGAGTACTGGACTGAGTTCACCATGTTGATCCATAAATTGGGGTGGGATCTATCGGCGGAACCCATTCAAATGCTCTTTGAAGAAGGGCTTTCTTCGGCTGTGAAAGACGAACTTTCCCGGGCGCCCAGGGCGGAGTCTATGGACCAGCTGACCAAATCAGCGCTGACCATAGGAGCGCGCCAGGAGGCGAGAGCATTGGAGAGGCGGGAAGGGAAGGGGGAACGTTGGAAGGAGTTCCGCATTCCAGACATTCCAGAGCCAACTTTCCCGCCGGCAGAGCCGATGGAAATCGGAACAGCGCGCGCGCGCGCAGTTTCAAAGCCCAGTGAGGGGGGAAAGAAGGAGGGAAAAGGCGCCCGGAAATGCTATCTCTGCCAACAGCCAGGTCACTTTGCCAGAGTCTGCCCCCAGAGGAAGGAATGGCAAGGGATGGTAGGAGCTGTGGAGGGAAGAGAGGAAGAAATACCGAAGCAAGTAAAAGCCAACGCCTGGCTGCCACCGTCGGGGCACAGCAGCCAGGCCAAAGAGCAGTGAAAGTGCCCACGCCAGAACCTCCTAAACCCGCCCTAGTGATAGAAGTGGCGCTAGAGCTGCCAAACGGACACCCTCTAAAGATAAAGGCGCTGTTGGACTCAGGCAGCTCCTGCAATTTCATGAGCAAAGAGTTTGCAGCTGAACACCAGATACAGACGATCCCTTTAAGCAACCCCCTGCAGGTGACCACGATCGATGGCAGGGAGCTGTTGGGAGGAGAAGTCAGCTTGCAGACCGTCCCAATGATAATGAAGGTGGCAAGGCACACCGAACTGATAGCGTTTAATGTGGCCACCTTGGGAGGAGCTCCCATTATATTGGGGATGAGCTGGCTAGCGTTACATGATCCGCTGGTGGGCTGGCATCAGAGAGTGGTTTCTTTTGGTTCAGCACATTGCTTAGAACACTGCAAAGAGGGAAAGGGTTTGGCAGGGGCCCAAGCCACCCTAGCAGGGACTGAAGTAACGGAGAACGTGAAGGTACCACGACAATACGCAGATCTCCGCGACGTCTTCAGCGAAAGGGAAGCTGACCAACTACCCCCGCATAGACCCTTTGACTGTCAAATCAATTTACTCCCTGGGGCACAGCTCCCTGTAGGCAAGCTGTACGCCATGTCAGACAGAGAGATGCAGGAGCTAAGAGAGTTCATTGACAAGAACCTGAAGAGAGGGTTCATCAGAGAGTCCAGGGCGGTGGGGGGCAGCCCAGTGTTTTTTGTGGATAAAAAAAACACGAACAAGCCGAGGCTTGTGTGTGACTTCAGGGCCTTAAATGCAGTGTCAGAACCAGTGGCTTTCCCTATGCCCAGGATTGACGACATTTTGACAAGGGTCAGGAAGGGAAAGATTTTTACTAAACTGGACCTAAGGGGGGCGTACAACCTGATACGAATAAGGAAGGGGGATGAATGGAAAACCACCATGTTCACCCCTTTGGGGGCATTTGAATATTTAGTTATGCCCTTCGGCCTACAAGGAGGCTCCGCGTGCTTTCAATCGTTTATGAACCACGTCCTGGGGCCTTTGCTTTACAAGAATTGTGTGGCCTTCTTAGACGACGTGTTGGTGTATTCTGAGAATGAGGAGCAGCATGTGAGAGACGTCAGAGAAGTGTTGAGCAGGCTGCAAGCCAACCAGCTGTGGGTGAAACTGGAGAAGTGTCAGTTTCATACCAAGGAGGTGGAATTCCTGGGGTATCGCCTGTCAGACAAGGGATTGGCCATGGATCCCGGCAAGGTCCAGGCGGTGCTGGAATGGAAAACACCCAAAACAAGGAAGGATGTGCAGAGGTTCCTAGGATTTGGGAACTTCTATCGTAAGTTCATCCGAAACTTTGCCCACCTGACGGCGCCCATTACGGACTGTCTCAGCAGTAAGAAGAAGTTCGTTTGGACTGAGGAGGCGGAGCGAGCATTTGAGGAACTAAAAAGGGCCTTCGCCTCGGAACAACAACTCCTGCATGTGGATTTACAAAAACCGATGAGAGTGGAAACTGACGCATCAGACAGAGCTATTGGGGCGGTGCTTCTGCAGCCAGGGAAGGAGGAGTCAGAGTGGAGACCGTGTGCCTTTTTTTCGCGAAAGCTGAACAAATCCGAGAGGAACTACACGGTGTATGACCGAGAACTACTAGCCATTCATGAGGCGTTCCGGAGATGGAGGCACCTGCTAATTGGCGCACAACATAAGGTGCAAGTGTGCACTGACCACAAGAACCTAGAGTATTGGAGGACGGCACGAGTGCTCAACCAACGGCAAGTGAGATGGGCCCAGGAGTTCTCCAAATTTAACTTTGAGATTTGTTACGTGCCAGGCCCAGAGAACATTAGGGCGGACGCTCTCTCACGCAAACCTGAATATTTGGAGGGGGAGGGAGCACCCGAAGAGAGACATGTCATTCCAGAGGACCGCTGGGTGTGTGGGGCGGCATTGGTGGGACAAAGAGAACTGGTAGAGGAAACAGAGAATGATGAATACGCCCAGAATAAGCTCAGAGGTCTTAGGGGTGAGGGAGAGGAACCAGGGGGTTTCGAGGAAAGAAATGGAGCTTTGTATTACAAAGGGGCACTGTATATCCCTGAAGGAGACTTAAGGGGGAGGGTACTCAAGCAGTTGCACGACAGCCCCACGGCGGGGCATTTTGGACAACACAAAACCATGTGGTTGGTCACCAGGGAATTTTGGTGGCCTAAGGTGAGGGAAGATGTACGGGAGTATGTAAGAGGGTGTGAGCAATGCCAGCGAGCCAAAGGGGAGAGGCGGGCACCGGCGGGGCTATTAGAACCCTTACCAACCCCAGAACGACCTTGGGAGGCAGTGTCGATAGATTTTATGACTGATCTGCCGAAGTCCAAGGGGAAAACAGCCATCATGGTGGTGGTAGACCTACTAACAAAGATGTGCCACTTTGTAGCCTGCTCGCATGCAGTCACGGCGGAAGAGACAGCGAAGTTATTTGTAGAACACATTTTTAGGTTGCACGGGGTGCCATTGAGGGTGGTCTCAGACCGAGGAAAACAATTTACTTCCAGGTTCTGGAGGAAGCTCATGAGCTTACTGCAGGTGGAGGTCAACTTTTCGACTGCCCGGCACCCTGAAACCAACGGGCAGGCGGAAAGAGCAAACGGGGTCCTCCAGCAATACCTGAGGTGTTATGTCAATGACAGAGAGAATGACTGGGTAGAAAAGTTGGCGCTGGCGGAATTTGCCTACAACAATGCCGAGAATGTGTCCACAGGGATGAGCCCCTTCTTGGCTAATTATGGGTGTCATCCCAGGGCTTTCCCAGGGGGAGAAGGGGAGAGATGGGGTGTCCCGGCAGCCGAGCATTTTGTAGAAGAAATGGAAGCAATCCATCGTCAGCTCCAACTCAACTTAGAAAGGGCGAAGGAAGAATACAAGAGGCAGGCAGACAAGAACCGAAGGGAAGGTGAAACCATAAGGGTGGGAGATAGGGTGTGGCTGTCAACCCAAGGGTTGCCGTTCAAAGGAGGTTGTAAGAAATTAAGACCCAGGAGATTGGGTCCCTTTGAGGTCATTCAACAGGTCAACCCAGTGGCTTTCAGGCTCCGGTTACCCAACCACATGAAACTGCACCCAGTATTTCACAGGTCGTTACTGTCACCGTATGAGGGGGGACGAGAAGGGATGGCCACTCGGGGACCGGTCATAGAAGAAAGGGAATGCAGCAGCCATGTGGCAGAAATCCTCGACGCCAGATGGAAGGGGGATCAGGTGGAGTATTTGGTAGCGTGGGAAGGAGAACCGGAGTCAGAAAACACTTGGGTAATGGCAGAAGATATCAATGACGAGGTATTGATAGAAACGTTCCATCAAAGGTTCCCAAGGAAACCTCAGCCTGTGGAGAGGTTCCGGAGGGAATACTTTGGGACCACCGATGAGGAGGAGGAGTTGGAAGGATTCTCGGAATCGGAAGGGGAAGGGGAGATGGACTCTGAGGAGGAGGAGTACTTCGAGACCAGGAACCGCAACAGGTGGAGAGAAGTGTTCGGGACATCGGAAGATGAAGGAAGTTCATTCCGGGGTTTTGCCTCCTCACCGCCCGTAGAGGAGGGGGCGAGAGGGGATGAAGGGGGCCCTGGAGGGGAGGTGGATGTCAGGGAACTGCCATCGGAAGGAAGGGAAGTGAAAGGGCTCACACAGGTTGGGAGAGACTCAGCAGCTGAAGAGGGAACCAGTAGGGGGAGAGGAGCTGAGCTGAGGGAAAGGGAGCTGGAGGGATGGCTCAGAGACACTTCCAGCGAAAACAGTGGGGAGGTTTCAGGACCTCCTGTAGGGACACCCACTCCTCGCCGGAAACTGTCACGCAGAGAGTCCAGAAGACGTGTTTCCGTTAAGGAGCTTTTATGTTGGAAGCGATTCCGAAAGCAACCACTGTCGGAATCTGCCAGCTACTGACGGAGCCATGTTTAAGGGGCTCCGTTACAGACAGAGGTTTGCAAACTTGACCAAACTCTGAGGGACTAGGATTTTACACACAAGCAGCTCATCGTCCCATCACAACTCCTATTGATGCAGCCCAGAATTGCATTGGCTTTTTTAGCTGCCGCGTCACACTGTTGGCTCATGTCAAGTTTGTGGTCAACCAAGACTCCTAGATCCTTTTCACATATGATTAAAGGTACCTTCTTTTTCTTTACATTTCCAACACATATTATCACTATTGTGATAAATCTTTGCTAATTTTACAGGAGTTAAGCACCATGGGTTCTTGTTGTTGTCTTATTGGGCTGTGTATGCAATGCAGGCGAGCTGTACCGGCAGGAAACAGCCTTACTAGAAAAGCTAACCAATAGACTGAAAATCAAGCAGCAGATTAATCAACCAGCGCTTTAGTTGATTAACCAGCAAGGAGAGAATTTGAATCAGTCTGGCAGAAAATAAAGGGCAACTGTGTCTGAGCAGGTATTTTAAGCTATTTTGGAGACAGTGTATTTCTGCCACAGGGACTGGCAATGTTAAAAGAGCCTTTTCATCGAATGACGAGGGGCGGTTCTTTGCTAAATCCTCTTCCATTAGTTCAAGCACTTGTACCGAAGTGCTGGCAACGGTAAAAATCTGTTTAATGGATTGAACATATTAAGGGCAATTAAATTTGATTGATTGAATGGAAGGTATTAAAGGCAGGAAAACGATCCTCGGTTGGTTTCTATAAATTAGTTGGAGCCGGTTCTTCTTTCACAAATCCGGGGGGGGGGGCTCTCTATTCTCTTGGTAGCGCAACCGACTTCCAAAGCCCCACCTCTTCATATCTGGCACCTTCGCTGAGCCCCCCACCAGCTCTGCCGCCCAAGAGGGTACAGAAAAGAGGCCATTCCCTGCGTCATTTTGGCTGGGAATAAATAAAGCCTTGTGCTCTCCCGGCATCCTCATTAGTCCTTCGGATTCCCTTCAGCTGATTCTGATGTCATGGCGACCCCCCAGGCTCCCTGGCTGGGCTGCCACTATACACTTATGGGGCTAGCGTAGGACACAGGCTCCACAAGACTCAGTGGAAGGAGCGGCCGGCTGGCCCCAAGGCGAGCCCCCCCTCCCTGCCCTGGGTTCAAAATCCATCTGAACTCCGTCCTGAGGAAGGCCCAGCCTCCGGGTCCAGCTTGGCGCTAGTCTTTTTGCCCAACGCTGGGTTAAGAGGCCTCTCAGGTCAACAGTTCAAATCTAGCCCCAGGTAGTTGCAAAGAAAAGCCTGTTCTCCGTGGCTGCTTTTCAGGTTAAGCTAATTGGTCCCGGAGTGGCCATGGCAACTGTGAGACTGCCAGGATTAAAATGTTGAAAAACACAGCGCTGTTCATGTAGAAACGATGGGAAAGATGGACAGGCAGAGAGGCAGACAGAGAGATGCGACTGGTCGCTTTGAATCAACACACAAGATTCAGCTCAGCTGCTGTTGACAGAGGGCTTGTCCACGTTCCTGCTATGCCCTCCAACATTTCTCCGATGAAAATAGGGATGTCCTATTCCTAATAATAATAATTATTATTTTATTATTATTTATATTCCCCCATCTGACTGGGTTGTCCGAGACACTCTGCGCTGCTTCTAACATATATAAGAACAGAATAAAACATTAAACAACTTCTCTATAGAGGGCTGCCTTCAGGTGTCTTCTGAAGGTTACTGATCTCCTAGGTTCAGGGGTTGCATAACTCCATACCCTCCAACATTTCTCCGATGAAAATAGGGATGTCCTATTCCTAATAATAATAATTATTATTTTATTATTATTTATATTCCCCCATCTGACTGGGTTGTCCGAGACACTCTGCGCTGCTTCTAACATATATAAGAACAGAATAAAACATTAAACAACTTCTCTATAGAGGGCTGCCTTCAGGTGTCTTCTGAAGGTTACTGATCTCCTAGGTTCAGGGGTTGCATAACTCCATACCCTCCAACATTTCTCTGATGAAAATAGGGTCATCCTAAGGAAAAGCGGGACATTCCAGGATCAAATCATAAATCTGTAAATCCAGGGTTGTCCCTGGAAAATAGGGACACTTGGAGGGTCTGTTCTTCTTGTCTGTTTGCCCCATCCTTTCTAGACATGGGTCCAAGCTGTTTTGCCATTACCCTTCTGCTTCCCCTTGGAAAACCCCTGGGTTCTCATCTAGGTATACAGTTTTGTGATTCCTTAAGTCTGGGGTGGGTAGCCTGTAGCCATCCCAACTGCAAATCCTATCATCTCTGACCATTGGCTATGCCGGCTGGGCAGATGGGAGTTGGGGTCCAACAACTTCAACTGCTATAATGTGTCACATCCTGAATCCACCCACTTCCTAGCGCAGGTCCTTGTTTCCCCCTACTTGATGGCATCACCCATCCCAACTTCAGCTGTTTCCCTTGGTGCCTGCCCAAGACATTTTGCTGCCTGAGGGAAAGGAGTCCCATATTTCAGGTATAGAAACCAGTTAGACTGCCAGTGAATCCTGCATCAACACCTTCTGCTGCATCAGATACTGTCCTCCAGAACATTGCTGTTGTTTCTCACTGATGTCCAAACACACCCAGCATCTACCACCCGAGGCAGCCCAGTGCCTCACACTTCCTAATGGTAGAGCCGGTCCTTCTATCATTTTAGGAACAAAAACAACCCAACCACAGTCCTGATGCCCCACCCAATCCTTGTGATGACCAGTTTCACTATGTTCCTAGTGCTCTCTGGGACTTAAGTCTCTCGTGTTCTCCTCACTCACCCCCCCTTTTATTCAGCCAGTGCCCCTGCATACAAATCATCCCCGCACAATGATGCCTTTTCTGTAGCTCCCTCACCTTAAGCCAGGCTATGTAATGTTCCAGGATCCATGAATAGTCTTTGTGCTGTAGAAATGGAAGGGGTCATAAAGACACTGCCTTTTCCAGAAGACCTCCTGCGGCGGGTGAACGAGGTGGTCAAAGTTTTAATGAGTCCTGTAGCGCAGGCGGAACATAAATCACCCCCTCCGCCCTGTCCCGACCATACGATCTCCCTGGGTAACTATTAGATCATAGGGAGGTCAAGCCAGCCTGATGGAGTCCTTGCAACTCAGCAGTGGCATAGCACGGTTTGCTGGTGCCACGGGCAGCACATGCATTCACCTGGGCAGGGGGCGTGGAGGGTGAACAGAGCCCACAGCACCAGCCCAGCCCTCACCGCTGCTGCCACCAGAGTGACCCCCCCCAAAAAGCCAAGCAGTGGGGAGCCCAGCCGGCCAATGCGACCCTTGGGCGAATCCTCTTGATGCCTGCAGAGAGAACTGCCGAACTTTGCCATGCTGGGGTTGCCCTTTGCCCACCTCCCTTTTCCCGTGCCCACTCACCGTCCAGGGAGCACACCAAGGGGGAGCGAGTAGTGCTGGCTGGACAGCCATTCAGCAAGGGGGCTGGCGACACAGTGGTGAGGCTAGGCCAGGCCAGACTCGGGGGGCCCAGAGACCCCTGACAGCAGGCAGGGAAGGATGGGGGGCCGGGCCCACCAGGATGTGACTGGGCAGGATGGGGATCCCCACAGAAGCTTTGGGGCGCCTGGTTCATGTCTTGTGCACTTGGGACCACCTGCCCCCCCCATGCTACGCCCTTGCAACTTAGTCTATCCTGGCAATGTAAGGAAAACTGTGTGGTTAGGAGATGATAGATAGATAGATGATGATAGATAGATGATAGATGTTAGATGATAGATAGATAGATTGATAGATAGATAGATAGATAGATAGATAGATAGATAGATAGATAGATATGGCAAAGGGTAAAGGGACCCCTGACCATTAGGTCCAGTTGCGGACGACTCTGGGGTTGCGGCGCTCATCCGCTTTATTGGCCAAGGGAACCGGCGTACAGCTTCCGGGTCATGTGGCCAGCATGACTAAGCCGCTTCTGGTGAAGCAGAGCAGCGCACGGAAATGCTGTTTACCTTCCCGCCGGAGCGGTACCTATTTATCTACTTGCACTTTGACGTGCTTTCAAACTGCTAGGTTGGCAGGAGCAGGGACCGAGCAACGGGAGCTCACCCTGTCACAGGGATTCGAACCGCCGACCTTCTGATCGGCAAGCCCTAGGCTCTGTGGTTTAACCCACAACGCCACCTGTGTCCATATGGCAAGTGGAACCTGCAACAATTTTTTCGCAGAGTTGGATGCTCTTATTTAGAGTTCCAGCCAGCCGGCCATGCCCTTTTCACTAGGTAGCTACTGAGCATATTTAGTCCCTTACGAGGCTGTCTTGGTTTTCCCTCTCCACCAACACCACCCCATTTTAGATTTTCTGTCCCTGAATTTTTCTATACTTTTGCAAAACTTTGGGTTTCTCCAGAACTACTGATACTTCCTTTTCGTTCACAGATGTCACAGGTGCTTGCTGGTCAGTAATCACACAGTTCAATTTTGGAGTTAACTCTTTCTTAGCAAGAACATGATCTCCACAGACTTGGTAGAGTGTCATGCCTCATGAGCACAGCAGCTCATTCCCTGTGGGTCTGACTCCATGAAATCAGTTGCCGCGATTGAAAGTCCCCATCTCCTCACAGTCATCTGAGTCCCCTCCTCTCCAGCGCTTTTTCCAAGCAATCAGAGACTGTGCCTGCATGAAGCCAACCTCTCCTCCACCCTTTGCATGCCTCTTCTGGGTCTGGGAGCCAGGGAGGGAGAGGAGTTTGTCACAGCAAGAGGGGAGGACACACGCGTGACTCTTGACCAGCCTGACTTATCTCTGCCACAGACTTTCCCAGCTCACTAAGCCCTATTACCTCTTCAGCTTCCGACACCTGCTCTTCCCAGTCTTCTCCCTCTGACAATGCATTGTTGTCCAATCACTACTCCCTGGGCTCTGAGCCCGCCCACTCTGTGTCCAGCCAGTCCTTGACCATGGATGGTAATGTTTTGCCTACCATATTCAGAGGATCTGCACTCACAAAACGGAGTTCACTCTTTGTATATAATCTAGTAGGGGTAGCCAATGTGGAGCCCTTAAATATTCTTGGACTACACTCTCATCAGGCTCAGCCAGCCTGTCCAATGGTTGAGGATTTGCTTATTTATTTCATAAAATCTATACGCTGCTTTGATTAAAAAAAAAAAAACACAACTCAAAGTGGCTTACAAAAAGATAAAACAAGGAAATCCAGACAAAATTACAATAAAACTTTAAAACATACAAAAGTTGAAATACTGAAACAATATAATCCTCAACTTTCTAAGTATCTGGGTAAGGTTGCCTAAACGTGAATGTTTTTAGCAGGTATCGAAAAGAGAACTGTGGATTCTCAATAGGCAGGGACCTCCCAAGTTTAGGTGCTGTCACACAAAACGATCGAGTTCTTACAAATGTGGAACAAATACTTCCATTGCTATGTAATAGATCGGGGGAGCGTTTCTGGAGAGTAGAAAATGTAGGGGTTTATTGTTTTTTGTTTAACACAATTAACACCCCGTTGCCCCAATCCCCAATCCCAGAATACTATTTTAGAGCTGAAGAAGGTCAATTTCCTCTGTCCTCTTCTCCCTCCTGACACCCCAATGAACTGTGGGTTCTGTAAACTCACAATAACTTCTGTATCCAACTTGGTTTTTAATGACTTTTTGCAAACTGATATATTTCTGCACACCAGACACTACCCCAAGTCTACAGAAGCACCTTATTTTTGGGGTGGTCCTGTTTCATTTCCAAACTACTGTGAAGCTTGGTATTATTAGAGGGAATTACTAACCCCTTTCTCTAGAACTGTAAGAGAAAAACCCGTTGTTCACTCAGTTTTTATGCAGATCATTATAGTCCAGTGTTTTCTGTGTTCTTCTCCTGTTTTCCTTTGCCTTCAGAGCTTCCTGCTTATAAAATCCGACTGTTTTATTGATTCCTGTCGAGTTTGGCTGAGGTGTTACTGATCAATACCTCCTAATTGCACCTTGAGTAGCCCATTCATATCAGTTTCTTTCCGACAAGAGATGAGTTTTACTTAGTTATTTCTTCCCATTTTTCTTCTTCATTTTTTAAAAGTGAAAGATCACTATTTCACAATATAAACATTAAAGAACCAAGAATAGACAGGAATCATAAGAACAGGAACTGATGTCAAAGGGCAATGAAGAAGGGATAGAATAACAGAACCATAGGGTTGGGAGGGATCCCAAGGGTCATCTAGTCCAACCCCCTGCAATCTCAGCTAAAGCATCCATGGCAGATGGCCATCCTATCTCTGCTTAAAAACCTCCAAGGAAAGAGACCCCACAACCTCCCAAGAGAGTCTATTCCACTGTCAAACAGCTCTTACTGTCAGAAAGTTCTTCCTGACATGCATAACACAGACTAGTGTGTTATCACTGCAGAGGCATGAAATATGAGAATAGCAGATTTTGAGTATTTCCTACCAACTGTCCATGATCACAGCCACTGTCGACATGCAGAGGGCCAGTAGGCCAGTAGGCCAGCCCCAGCTGTGCCGTCTCCTTCCATCGGCCCGTGCTCCGACGTAAATCAGAGACCTGGGCTTCACAGCCAGGGCACACTATCAGCAGAGAGAACTGCACACACAGAATAGGCGTGAGGCTTGTGGAAGCATACTACAACTACAGATTTATTAATCATAAATCAGGACAAAGAAACATGTCTCTCTCTCATGTCGTCTCAGAGAGAACGGGAAAAGCAAAAGCTATACACAACGGAAGTTCCCAGCATACTGTGCTGGAATGTAAACAGACATGTGACACGTAACAATTCCACACATCTGTTCCTTAAGGTGGAATAGAAATCTCAACAGCCACACCTTACTGGGTACTGGTGAAGAGAAAGAAAGTGTGGATATTCACAATGCTGTGTGTGTGTGTGTGTGTGTGTGTGTGTGTGTGTGTGTGTGTGTGTTAAACATCTGGTTTGTGCACATTTCAGTATTTTTACAGCACAGAGAGAAATCTCACCATGGACAGCTGGATAACTCAGTGCTGATAATAATGCCAAGGTTGCAGTTTCAATCCCTGTATGGGATAGCTGTATTGCAGGGGGTTGGACAATAATGACCCTTGGAGTCCCTTCCAACTCTGCAATTCTACGACTCGACCTTTCTCGCCCCTGTGGCTGCAAAGCTTAGCTTGAAAAAATGTGTAGAAAGTGCCTGGTGACATCTCAGAAGCTAGAGGGTGGTCTGAGCAGGACTTGTCGTGGTCAAGGAGGAGAGGGTTAAGGTTCCCACTCTGCTTTTGACACTCATTCAGATGCTGAACCAGATATAATGGCTGGGCTTGCACTCCACAGCACACTATGCCCAACCATGTTGTTGTTGTTTAGTTGTGTCCGACTCTTTGTGACCCCATGGACCAGAGCACGCCAGGCACTCCTGTCTTCCACTGCCTTCCACAGTTTGGTCAAACTCATGTTGGTAGCTTCAAGAACACTGTCCAACCATCTTGTCCTCTGTCATCCCCTTCTCCTTGTGCCCTCCATCTTTCCCAACATCAGGGTCTTTTCCAGGGAGTCTTCTCTTCTCTTCTCTTCTCTTCTCTTCTCTTCTCTTCTCTTCTCTTCTCTTCTCATGAGGTGGCCAAAGTATTGGAGCCTCAGCTTCACAATCTGTCCTTCCAGTGAGCACTCAGGGCTGATTTCCTTCAGAATGGATAGATAGGTTTGATCTTCTTGCAGTCCATGGGACTCTCAAGAGTCTCTCCTCCAGCCCTATGCCCAACCATGGCATAGTGCAAATGGCTGGCACCCAAGGAGGAGATCCCTGCCCCTCCTCATGACTTGTAGAGGGAGACCTAATTATGCAGGCTAAGCAAATCTATACAAATTTGCACCACTGATTCATGTCACAGAATCCTGCTGCTCTTGATGCCACATTTGCATTCTATGGGTGTAAAGATTTCTGACACACACACCCTCAAACATGATGCAAAACACACACACACACACACCAAAAAAACCACTTCCAGCTGCCTCAAAGAAGCATCCTTGAGCATCTGAGTTATCCCTCCATTGCTGAGCCTCACCTGATGGACCAGTCTTGTACCATTGTACCTGATGAAGTGGAGAGCAAGTGCAGGGGAGTTTCTCTTGCCCCCTAAAGTCGGCCTCTTTCTCTCTGCGGCTTAAGTCCCATTGTTTCCCAGAAGCAGACTGCGTTGTATGTGCTCTCCCTGTGGCGTGCCAGCTCCCCAGACATGCGGGATAAAGAAGGCTTCATTGCTATGCACAGGCGCCTCATTCCCCTCCTGCCATCCCTTTCACCGCCCCGAACTCCTGTCCAGCAGCCAAACAACAACCTTTTCATTCTGTTCCAATGGGCGACATGGATTAAAAGACTCGGGAGCTGGCAAGCAACTACTTTGGCCTCTGTGCGCCGGGAGAGGGGACTTAGACTGCAGCAGGCCAGGGACAAGGGGGGTCCTGCTCATCCCAAGAGTTGTAGGGTTGTAAAACTCCGAGGGGACAGCACACCCATCACCGTGGCGCTAGGGATGGGTTGACATGTGCGTGGGGCAGCCATGTCACGTTACGGATGGTGTACAAGGTTGGGCAAAGGCACAAGTGTCTATATGGCAGCAAGCCTGTGAGTGTGTGGGTGTGAACACTAGCAGGCGTGGAACAGTATTTGCAGCGTCCAAAAGGGCAGTTAGGGCTAAATGCTCTGATCTGAATGGTTTAAAATTGGATGGGGGGCACCTAGGGGTGAGGGAGACCATGGATTCAGCTTGCATTTAAAAGCGAACTCAAACTCATGTTCACTTTCCAAAACGATGCGCAAACTGAAACTCATCCACCCTTTGCAACGCACACTTCTCGGAATTTTGCGGTACATGGGACTACAACTCCCATCATCCCTAGCTAACAGGACCAGTGGTCAGGGATGATGGGAATTGTAGTCCCAAAACAGCTGGCGGGCCATGTTTGGCCACCACTGATGTAATGTGTACAGAAATGCATCTATGCTAAGGGGAAGTGTGCATATAAAATGCATGTTGGTGAAAATAACAAAGGGAAATGTGTTATATTGGGGAAACATGCCCTGGCAAAAACATGCGTATTGAGGGAAATTGCGTACAAAAAAACGGGAGAAATTCACATAAAAATGCGGTTGAATTTTCACAGGGACTTTAGAAACAATAATGCGGGGATGCGGCAAAGTGAATTTAGAACTGGAACTATGAGAATCACGACCCGCGCACATGCAGACGCAGGTTGCGTTCTGCTCAGGATGCGAACGGGGCTCTGGAATGGATCCCGTTTGCATCCAGAGGTACCACTGTATCTCCTTTCTCCATGAGCCTGGGCAGCCCCTGAGTTGTTGGTTCTTTGGTGGTGGTGGGGAAGCGGTGCATGGTGGGTCAGGCATGGAAGGCGGAGAAGGAGGGCCGAGAGCGGCAACAGTGGCGAGGCTCGGGCAGTGCAATGCCTCCCTTCCCATCAGAGCAGCCCCAATCCCATACCTACTTGCGTGCAAGCAGGAGGGGGCAGGGCTCTCTCAGGCAACGTGATGCCTCCTTTCTCTGAGCCTGGCCTTGGGGGGGATACAAATAAAATATTAATAATAATAATAATAATAATAATAATAATAATAATAATAGTGACTTGGCCATTCTGGAATTTTCTTGAGGAGTAATTTTTTTTAAAAAACCCACCACGTGAGAGATGTGCTTTCTTCGGCGCTTGCATGAGAGCACGGTGCCCCCCAAAACACACATTTTTGGGCGCCATGTAAAAAAGCCAGATATCCCAGTTTTATCAGAGCAGCTGAGGGATACAAGAGAGCACCTTCCACTTGGAATTGCAACCCTTAGTCACCCACGAGGCCGGGCCACGATCCCAGGGGTACCCCCTGGAATCCCTTGCTGGGTCACGTACCCCCTTGTGGGAAGGGGGTCCAAAAGCCTTGGGCCTGCTCCGCTTCTCAGAAGAACCTTCCAAGGCCGCTTTTAAACGATGGCTTTTTTCTCTCGTTCACTTTTCTTTTCTTTTGTGTACCCAACCCCTTCCCAGGCCGGGGCTTTCAGGGACTGCGTGTTCCTGCAGCGGACCGCACTCCTCGCTGCAGAGCCGGCAGGGGGTATCAATCTTGCCACGACGAGCATGAAAATGGGACACCTTGAGACAGCGGCCAGAGCACAGAGTCCCTTGTGTTCTCGGCCAGGGGCTGGCGGCGTGGCCTCGGGCCCATTAATAAGGCCCTTTTGTGGGGATGACGGCTCCCGGCTCCAGAGGGACGCGCAGGGCTTGGTCAACAGAGGCTGCTTTCGCCAGGGGAGGGGAGGCCGAGCGAGGGGTTAGGGGGCTGGGAACCTGGCTGTGGGCCAGAGGTGTGGCAGGCGAGGCCATAAAAAAAATAAAGGTTTGGAGGCGGCTGGCCTGGCAACTACGAATGCTCCCCCTGCCCTGTGCGACTGCAATGGCGTCTGGGGTGTGCCCAAGGCCTGTCCTCAGTTGAGATGCCATGGCAGCGAGGCTATCGTTAAATAAGTTGGAGTTCTTGTTATTAAATATACCAAGAAAAAAGCACACCAAGAACTCAGGCCAATATAAGTTTCAGTAGTGGGAGTCGTATCTACTCGCAAATCAATCGTCAATTGTAAGAAAAATTAATCCATTCAAAAGTATGGATTCTGACAAGGATTACAAACTCAAATAGAGATTACAAATTCAAACACAGATTACAAACTCAAACTCATAAGGACATGCATAACACAATAATTCATTACAGAATTAGAGATAAGAGTTTATGAGTAGAGATAAGTTCATGTTAGTCCATACTGTAGTCAGATTCGAAGTGAAGGTCTTAGTTTCAATCATTGAGCAGAAGTCAGAAGTCAATTATGGATCAGAAACTAGGACAGGGGCCTGTTTCGATGTATTCACCTTCATCAGCTAATTTTTAAGGGGTCGTGTAAGTTTGAAGAATTCGTATAAATATATCCTGTTATTTTCTACATTTCTCAGAGATAACAACTAAGTGTGGTTAGATCAACGTGTATTTTAAGCTTTTCTGTGAGAAACGTGAGTTTGTAATCTCTGTTTGAGTTTGTAATCTCTATTTCACATAATCCTCCTTACAAAACTTCTTGCAGCGTGATCTGTTTGTTACAATTGCTTTTCAGATAATTCAAATATTTACTCCAGTCCTCTGAGAATCTCTGGTCCCGCAGGTTTTCAATCCTTCCTGTCATCTTATCTAATTCTGCAAAGTCCGTTAATTTCATCTGCCATTCTTCTTTCGTCGGTAATTCTTCTTGTTTCCATTTCTGTGCCAGTAATATTCTTGCTGCCGTTGTTGCATATAAAAACAATTTACTATTCTGTTTGTTAATATCCTCCCTCAATGATAAGCATCCTAAGGAGCCCAAGGAGAAAAAGCCACATTGCCTCCCCCCACTACTCCCCTGTACAAAGGTTCCCAGCCTTGCACATGGGTGTAGCCAGGGGTTTTGTTAGGGGTGGCGGGACTTATGTTAGGAGGGGCAGAACTGATGTGATTGGTCAGTTAGTTAAACATTTCTCTTGTTTTACTTGATGTGGGGAGGGGGGACTGCCCACCCCACCCCACCCGCTTGGCTGCACCCATGCCCTTGCACAATTACCGTATTTTTCGCTCCATAAGATGCAGTTGACCATAAGACGCACCTAGTTTTTAGAGGAGGAAAACAAGAATTAAAAAAATATTCTGAACGAAACGGTGGATGTATGGTTTTTGTGGTTCATGCTGTGGCCACAGACATGATTTGTGATTTGACGGTGAGTTTGGGGTAGCCCAATGCAAAAATCCTGAGGATCCATGTGGATCTGTGCTTTGCGCCATTGCAGCCCCACACAACAGTGGGTGCGTGATTTTTTTGGTGCAGGCTGTAGCCATGGGCATGCTATGTGATCTGATCGTGAATTTGGGGTGACCCATTGCAAAAATCCCGAGGATCCATGGGCTTTTACCTCCCGCCTCCCAGGCAGCCTCCTTTATCTCTAGCGTCCCTTATCTCCCTCCTGTTCGCTTGCCGATCAGCTGCTATCTTTCAACACCCCCTTCCCACTTGTTTGACTTAGTGTCTTTTCCTTAGCTGAAGCAGTTTTTTGCTCCTTCTTTTCTTCCAATTTCTCTCCTCATTGCTTGTTTTAGTATTCCTGTGCCCTCTGCTTGCAACTTTGCTGTCTTTACCTCCCCCCTCCCAGGCAGCCTCCTTTATTTCTAGCATCCCCTTACTTTTTAGGAGGAAAAAAGTGTGTCTTGTGGAGCAAAAAATACGGTAAATGTTTTTGGTCACAGAGGCTGGAGGTTTCCGGGAATTAGGAGGGGGAATTCTTGACAAAAGAGAGTCGTATTTTGTTGCTCTACTTTGCCCATCAGAGCCTTAAAGAGTTCTGTCAGCTTAGAAGCAAAGACTGACACTCAGCTCTGAGACACAACATCAAACTGCAGATAATTGGGGGGGCAGGGGGGAGATGCTTTAACCACTCTACTCTGCAGCCCTCTCTGAGCCAGGAATCTAGGAGTCTGCTTTGATCACCCTCTGCCCTTCCTCCTGATCTCCATCTACACGCAAACCTCTAAAGTTCAAAATTCTCCTTTCTGAGCTGGGAACCTGCCACAGAGAACCTTGGTTCTTCAAATAACTAGTTAGGATGACATTTGTCCCAAGCTTCACCTGATTTCTGTGAAGCAGACAGTGCCTCTGAACATGTGCAGAGTGTTCCTTGGCAACCAGACCCTCGCACCTTAGCATGGAGGGCAGCTAAGTGAGGGGGTGCAGCTTTCAGGCAAGTGTTAGCTGCTCTGCTCCCCTCTGTTTTTAAAACTGTTTAAACCCATCATCTCTGCCTCTCCCCCCCCCCAAATCTCCTCCAGCCTTGTCTCCTCTAAACAGCCCTAAATGCATTTCCTGCTGACGCGTCAAGCTGAAAAGAAATCCAGAAGTTTGCGGGAAAGAGTTTTTGGAATTTGCTGTCTTTAAAGAACCACTGGAGTGGAAAGCCAGTCAGGGGCTTTGAAGAGACATTTAATTGAAATCTTTCTTAATTAGCGTCTCAGCTGCCTGACTCAACCTGCCTCTGAGATGAATCAAAGATCTGTCATTTGGGCGCTTTTGGTAAGAACAGGCAACAGATTACCGAGGAAAAGGCAGCTGTGTGCTATGTTTCATGTCTCAAAAGATGCTGAAACACCAAGTGGAAGATAATACTTTCTGCCATGGAAGCCCTTTCCATCAAGGCACTTTGCGAGCTAGCTGCAGAAAGTTACTCAGTGGGAAAGACACTCTGCACAAGCACAGGGGCACCCTTATCTTTTTTTTTACCTTTCCCTTGAGCATATGTAAAGTGCCTTTTCTTTTTCCAGTTAAATTTTTCTTAAATTTTCAAAAAAATTCACATATACACTCCAATACATAATAATTTTTTTTCTTTTGCTTTGTCAACTTCCTACCCCGTTCTCCATGGTGTTTTTTATTTCTGCCCCTTGCTGCACCCTATCCTCTCTCTCTTATCCCATAATAACAATATGGTAATCTCTAATTCCTTCTGCTGTTCATAGTTCAAATCCTGCTGGCGAATTCATCAGACTATAGTATTTCTTTCAACAGTCCGAAAAAGGCTTCCATTATTCTTCAACCAAACAATCATCATTGGGTTCTCTTATTTTAGCTGCCAATTCTGCATAATCCATCGCTTTATTTATCCATTCTTCTTTGCTGGTAGCTACTTCTTCCTTGCCAACAAAGGTCCGTATAGTAAAAGCTATGGTTTTCCCAGTAGTGATGTATGGAAGTGAGAGCTGGACCATAAAGAAGGCTGATCGCCGAAGAATGGATGCTTTTGCATTATGGTGCTAGAGGAGACTCTTGAGAGTCCCATGGACTGCAAGAAGATCAAACCTATCCATTCTGAAGGAAATCAGCCCTGAGTGCTCTCTGGAAGGACAGATCCTGAAGCTGAGGCTCCAATACTTTGGCCACCTCATGAGAAGAGAAGACTCCCTGGAAAAGACCCTGATGTTGGGAAAGATGGAGGGCACAAGGCGAAGGGGACGACAGAGGACGAGATGGCCGGACAGTGTTCTCGAAGCTACCAGCATGAGTTTGACCAAACTGCGGGAGGCAGTGGAGGACAGAAGTGCCTGGCGTGCTCTGGTCCATGGGGTTACGAAGAGTCGGACACGACTAAACGACTAAACAACAACAACTTCTTCCTTCCATTTTTGTGCATAGAGAATTCTGGCTGCTGTTCTTTACATACATAAACAGCTGAATCGTCTTTTTTTGGAACTTCTGTCCCTATAGCTACTAAGAGAATAGCTTCAAGTTTGGGGGAGGGTATTATCACTTTTTTATCTCATCATATATCATTTCCCCTAATCCCCTCGCTTTCTTACAAGTCCACCACATCAGAGTGCCTTTTCTTGACCACTGAGTAACCACTGCTTACACTATTATATCTGGGATCGGGAGATGAGAGGTCTATATCAAGAGATATGGCTCTCAGGCAGAGTTGATTCCAAAGACAGCACTTCTCTTGATGTGCACTTGGTGTACATCACATTGGCTAATCTCCCTGCGAACAAATAAGAATGAATGTTGAATAAACAGGTTGTCTGGAAGCAGCCCTGTTTTGCTTTTTCCTAGAACCTCAGTGTCCACCAGGTACAGCCAAGTGCGAAATAGTGGCTTAGAAAGAGGAGTGCGGATATACTTAGAATTAAGGAAGAAGGCACCTCTGACTACATCTTAGTACAGGTATTTGTTTTGAGTTTTTGAGCTCACATTCATTTCCATATAAAAATCCATGCCTGATTTTCCCTACCCCTTGCTTTGTTTCAGCAGCCTAATTTAGTGAATCGTTTTTATTGATTTTCCAAATTTTACCAAATCAGCCACAAATTAAGACAAATTGAATTCAACTTTTCCAAAATTTGCTTTCCCGCACTCCGTTCTTGGTGTGTCCAAAGTTTCCTCTTGCTTCGGCTTTATTTTCTTAGTTGTTTCTAGCTCACATTCCATTTCTTACAGTTAACCTTATAGTACAATAGTTTTTGGGTTTTTTAAAACTTATTTATCTTTAACCGTCAGCCAATTCCTGCACATACAATATTTCAACATTTGCAATATCAACCAGTTCCTATTGTGAAACAACTGGGAATCATGAATGCTTTATGAGCTACCACAAATCTCCTGAAATCCTGGATCTACCGTCTGCCAGAAATTGGTGTTCAGAATTTACATCACTGGCAGACTTGAGGCCTGGGAGCCTCTCTAGATCTAAGCATTTTGTGTAAAACGCCTGGTTGTTTTGGTCATACAGAACAGCATGCAAAGGAGTGGCATTTGTTGTGTGAATGAGCTCTCTGGACAAAAGTAGGTTTTGCATTTTCACGAACCGCTTTGGCAATCTGGTTTCGCTGCTGTGTTTTTGTCACGATCTTGCCTGTGATTCTGGGGCAAATGACATGTTTTCCCCGCCGTTTCTTTTTTCATCTTTAGCAATCTCACGGCTGCCTGCCGTGTGTTGTCATGTCACTGCTGTTGTAGGGAGATCATGGCCATCATAGGTGAGCAAGGACTCTGACCTCGTAGCTCGTCCAAGAGCATTTGCTCTCTTCTCTCATCAAGAACGCTCAAAGCTTCTGCCCAATGGCTTTCTTTTGTTGCTTTGCCAGGGCACAGGGCACTTGGCATGGGAGATGTGAGATGTTAAGGCCTGGCGTGAACCCCATTCCCCCTCCCTCCTCCAGCCTTTCACACGCATATGCTCTGGCGATGGCTAACCCTCTTGTATAAAACCCCTTGCAGCCCACAGAAAGAAATCTGAGTTTGCAGAGCCTGGAGGAGAAGCCTGACCATGGAAGGGCAACGGCTCTCATCCTACGGAAGGCGTTTTGGCGCGCAGACTTCCTCCATCCACCACGCCTTGAGGTTCTCCCCAGGGCGCAGGTACCTGTCTTCAGGCGCCGGCACTCGGCTCTCCGTCACCAAGCTGAAGACCTCCAGCCTCAGCTTCCGTGCTGGACCCAAGTTCTCCCCGGACAAGGTGGATTTTTCCCTGGCCGATGCCCTCAACACCGAATTCAAGGAGACCCGCACCAACGAGAAGGTGGAGATGATGGAGCTGAACGACCGCTTTGCCAGCTACATAGAGAAGGTCCGGTTCCTGGAGCAGCAGAACAAAGTCCTGGTGGCCGAGCTCAACCAAATCCGAGACAAGGAGCCCACCAAGTTGGCCGACATCTACCAGGAGGAGGTGAGGGAGCTCCGCCACCAGGTCGACCAGCTCACCAACTCCAAGGCCCGTCTGGAGATCGAGAGAGACAACCTGCTGGAGGACCTCAACAATCTCCGGCAAAAGTAAGGAAGGTCCAGGGTCTCTTTTCAAGTTTTGACTGGGCTGGGTGGGGTAAAAGGTAAAGGGACCCCTGACCATTAGGTCCAGTCATGGCCGATTCTGGGGTTGCGGCGCTCATCTCGCTTTATTGGCCAAGGGAGCCGGCGTACAGCGTCCGGGTCATGTGGCCAGCGTGACTAAGCCGCTTCTGGCAAACCAGAGCAGCGCACGGAAACGCCATTTACCTTCCCGCCAGAACGGTACCTATTTATCTACTTGCACTTTGACGTGCTTTCGAACTGCTAGGTTGGCAGGAACAGGGACCGAGCAACGGGAGCTCACCCCATTGCGGGGATTTGAACCACTGACCTTCTGATCGGCAAGTCCTAGGCTCTGTGGTTTAACCCACAGCGCCAGGGCTGGGTGGGGAGGCACCTGCAAATAGGGAATGAGGCAAGGAAGCAATATGCAGAAGCTTGGGGAACTGAGGATTTGGAGGAGATATCTCAGGGACATCAACGTTATGCATTTTAAACACGTGGGAACAGGGAATTTATCCCCCACAGAGCTACAGTTACCAGCACACTTTACGAATTCCAGTTACCAGGATTCTTGGGGGGACGGCATGTCCTTTAAATGCATGGTGTGGGTGGGTGCTTTGTGAGTGGGCTTTGCACACTCAAGGTCTTACTGACTGCCTTGTTTGGCTTTGGAATGGGATTTTTTCCCAGCAGGTCATATTGGCAAAAGAGTTTTGGGAGGGGTACATTGGCCTTCCTTTGTGGCACATGGCTAGGCTTGGTTGCTTGACCCATCTGGAGCAGGGAGTGTCAGATTGTGCATCTCGGGGTCCCTGGGGTTCCTCAGATGATTATTAGTTTTCCATTAAAAAACTGGTCATGGCAGATGAACTTCCCTTGGTGACAGCTTGCAGTCTTCCCTTCCAAGCCAGAGCTGCAGGGGCGTGTCATATAATCTATAGCACATTCTCTATTAACAGAAAAATATAATGAGGCCCAAGCATAGGAGCCAAAGTGCCAAGGTCCCTTCATCTTCCCCCAGTAAAATATTTGGGGTGGCAGGGCCTTCCCAAAGTTGATGGGCATTGCCATTCAATTGGTGTGTGTGCTCTGCATCTTGTGATTGATTGTGCGGGGTGGGGCTTACCTGGGGCCCCCAATATTTCATTCAAGTTGGCTCCCTTGGGCCCAAGAGGTCTGGCCAGTATCCCATGTGAACGTGGAAAGTTTCCGTAAAGGCAGGAAGCCTGAAAACTGAAAAACTATTGTTATTTCTTCTATGGGCATTTGTTAATGATCTGCCAGCTCTTTGATTGCGGACTAGTTTCGCTTCCAGGGCTAGCCCTTTAGGTAAGGCAAATCCCTTGCCTCAGGCAGCAGACCAGGAGAGGCAACCTCTAACTACCTGCCAGTCCACTGCAAATTACCATAAGCCTGTCGGTTGTGTGGCATAGCCTCTAGGAGCACTCCTAAAGTAATCTCTGGCGTGCCAGTAGTAAGTTGTGTGAAGCGCTAAACAGTATTTGCCACTGCCCCCTTTCCAGGGTTCTGGTGGATCAACTCCACCCCCATGCTTCCTCCATGAGATATTGTAAGGAAAGATGGCCACAGAGTAAGGTTACCAGATTTTTTTCAAAGAATCCGGGGACACTTTTCCTTTTTTTTTTTGAAAAGAGAAAAAAAAAGTTATTAAAAAAAAGTAGTAATATCTTGTCTTCTGTGGTCTCCTCTGTCGCGCAGCCTTCCTCTGGGCCCCAGCCTGCTCTCTTTGAGCACTAGCCACCATGGAGTAGGCTCGGGTCAGGCCTGGGCTCAGCCACATGTCCTTGCCCTCCCAGTGCTCTCCTACCTCTCCTCCTCAGTGGTGGCACCAGCAGTGGCGCGGCAAGGTTGGGGCTCCCCTCTTTTTTCTCCTTCGTCTTTCTCTCTATTCCTTCTCCTTCTCCTCTTCTCCTTCTCCCTGCATCGGCTCCAGGGCTTTCCTGGCCCCAGAGCACCTCTGGGCAGTCAGCTGGGTGACTGGGCGCTCTCGCTCCTGGCTTGATTTGGGTCATGGGAGGGGGTCAGCGGTTCCCCCAGTTGACATGCCAGGCGTCCCCAGTTCCCCCTCAGCAGTGGCAGCAGCAGTCTTAGCAGCCCAGTGCCAACCCGGTAGCGCTGTTGGCCCTGGCTGACTTCAGGAGCTGTTCGCTGCCGTGGTGTCCGCCATTTTGCCTCGCTGGAAGTCCCCACATAACGTATCTTGTGCCGTTGAACCAATCATGCAACATTCATTCCCTACTAATAAATCTACAACACTTAAAATGTAAATCCGGGGACATTAAATGAAATCCGGGGACGGATTTTGTCCGGGGACAGATTTGTTAATCCGGGAACTGTCCCCGGGAAATGGGGATGTCTGGTAACCATACCACAGAGGGCCTGGAACGCCTGGAATGCCACTGCTAATGTAACAGCAAAAATGACCACAAACACAAATAATTTTTTTAATGACCTCAGAGGAGCAGCGCTGGCTGGTGCCCGTTGAGGCTGGTAGGGTGGAAGGCAGGGAGCCCAACAGTAGGTGGTGCTAGAGAGCCAATGACATCCAAGTTTTGTCCCCCATCCTCTTCCCTGCTGAGTTCTTCAAGGGCAAAACTGAGACAGAGGAGGAGGAATCAGATATCCAGAGCCACCCTCTGGACTGGATGTAAACACAAAGGCAGGTGGGCTTCCAGGAATCAGGATGGAGGTTGATGGGGCAGTGCCCCATATGCCATAACGGAGCAGCCTCCACAGTGGAGGAGGTGGGGGCAGCAACAGCACCAGGTGCCTCTAACAGATTAATGTTTTGTGCTAGCATCTGGTCCTGGGAGGGTGGTTCATCCCAACAGCTGTTGGCCATGGGATTGGATAGACCAGAGTCATAGAACTAGAAGAGATCACCTACTAGTCCAATCCCCTGCTTAGCGGATGATTGACAACACAGCATCCCTGACTGATGCCTGTGCAACCTCCCCTTAAAACTGCAGCCCAGGAGAGCCCTTCCTAATCTCTTATTCTTTAGAGCAAGTGTAGAGACCTCCAGAAGTTGCTGAACTACATCATTCCTGGCCATGTTTGCTGGGGTTGATGAGGGTTGAAGCTCAGCAACGTCGGGAGGGGTTCCCACACCCAGTGCTTTTTTTCCCCTGGAGGTACTCAAAGTTACCCAATACCGGCACCTCCTTTTTCTAGCAGAGAAGCACTGGTTAAATGTGTGGCACTTACTGTAGCAACTTCATGGCAAGCTTGGCTCTGCGACCGTGGGTGCCATGCAGTGTGCATGGCCCTGGCACGGAAATTTGTGGGTGCCCAGTCCCTTCATGGGGAATTTTGTGGGTGCTCAGGCACCCAAGGCCCCAGGGAATTGGCATCTATGTTTCATGGTAAGTGCTGTCACCTTCCCCCCCCCCCGGAAGAAAAGCACTGCCAACATCTGCTTTAGAAGACCTCCCTGAGACGAACAGTTAGCAATGTGAGAGAATCTGAATTTAGCAGCCAGGTGACACAGATCCATCCATTTGGGTGGACAGTGAGACATGCGCCCACCAGCTTGATAAAATGCGATCCCCGGGAACTCTCATTCAAGGTTGAAAATTAGGGGTTTGCTGTGTGACAGACAATTTTAAAAAGCAGATGAGGCAGGAGTTGCAAGCCAGCTAGCCACTGGTCTGGTTGCCTGTGGTAAGAAATCAACTCCATACAATTAACAGGAAAGGTTTCCAAAAGTTGCATATTTTATTGTTTGAGGCCACAAGTGAGTAACACAAAGATGTGGGCCAATAAATATGGTTATGGGTTAGTATAGTGTTTATGGGCTTAACTGCAGGTGGAACATCTAATAGCTCCTGGGGAGATGGAGAGATGAATTCTTCCTTGCAGCATAGGAAGGATCAAGTAACATTACCTCTTGCTTAGCATCCAAGCTACGGACCTGTGACATAGCCAGCCCCAAACCTTTTCCACCAATATCCTCTCTCCATTTAATAGCACTAAAGCACTCAGGCGCAGAGCTGGCAACCAGCGCTAGTGTTCCAATAACAGCACATGCCCAGGGTAGCCGAGACTTCTAGATTTTGTTGGACTCCAGCTACTATGAGCTCCAGCTGGTATAGTGTATTCCTAACAAGATCAGCAAATAAAACTGCCAATATCATAATACTGTTGTGCAAATCGATCATGTGGTTGTGTGTACAGTCCGGGTTGCCACGCCTTAAAAAGGAGATTGTAGATTTTACATAGTTTGGAGAACGTGGATAGAGAGAAGTTCTCCTCCGTTTCTCATGACGCTAGATCCCACGGTCATCCGATGAACTGGCTGTTAGAAGATTCAGGAGGGACTGAAGGAAATGTCTTTCCATGCAGTGGTGGTCACCAACTTGGAAGGTTTTAAATGGGGGTACAGACAAATTCATGGAGGATTAGGCTTTCAGCGGCTACTAGAGATGGCCACGCTTTGCCGCTGCTGTCAGAGACAGCATGTACCTCTGAATTCCAGTTTCTGGGAATCGGAAATGGGGAGATGTCAGGGACCGGACTGAAGAGGAGGAGGAATGGTGGAGATCACCCATCCCCTTCTCCTGTAGCTGCCAGAGAAGAGAGAGGCAGTATTGAATTACAGCAGAACTATGAGGGAGATAACAGCTCAGAGACAGGTGAACAGCAGAGTTATGAGGTGTTAGGAGAAGGAGGGGGGCAGAGCAGCCAGTTGACACGTCATCAGAGGCGTCTTACCTATAGAGGCTAGTGGCACGGGGCGCCGGGGTGCCAAATTCTGGAGGGCGCCAGGGAAGAGGTGGAGGTTGGCATCAGCTCACTGCCCTCGCCTGCCTCCGCCATGCCACGCCGAAGCAGCACCACACCTGAAGCCTTCACCTGCTATAGCCACCATGGCATGAAGCGGCTGGCTGAGCCGGGAGCTGCCGCATCCAGCCTCTGCCTCTTCCCACCGGAGGAGCTGCCCTCTAGTCGCTGCCCGCCTCCTCCAGCCCCGCAAAGCTGGGTGCGTCACTGGCAGCGCCGTCCTCCCTAAAAAAGGTTGGCAACGCTGGGAAACGGGGGGGGGGGGAGCCAGAGGGATCTTTGCACTACGGCGCCGGATATGCTTAAGATGGCCCTGCATGTCATTAGACAGCATAGATGATCCACCGTCCCCTACAACGCGGCTTTCGTTAAGAGTGCAAGAGCAACGAACGCAGAGACATTTGACCACCGGGGGCCACCGTAGGGCCAGATGCTGTTGCTAGAGAGAGAAGTTGGAGGGGCTCAGAGTGAACAACTCCATCATGGAAGAATGACTGGATTCTTTGTCTTCTACCATGATCACTGAATAAATAAATCTTGTTTCCTCCCTGCTTCTTTAAACCATCGGAGGAGGGAGAGAATTCCTCAAGCCTGACAGGAGGGTGTTGTTGTACTCCTGCTGGTTGGCTCCCCAAGGGCGGTTGGCCCCCAGGAGAACAGAGTGTTGGCCCTTTAATCTGATCCTGCAGGACTCTGTTCTTATGCTAATATTATCGCTGCTTTTGTTATTGTTATTTTGTTGTATTAATTGCATGCAAAGCCTGAAGGGTTCAAAAACTTGCAAATAAACGGCGCAGAATTAGAAAAGGTCTGAGGGCCTCATGCAGGCTTTGACCTTGACATATTTTTTCCCATTGGTTTCAGCCCCTTGCAGAAGGGAACCGATAATTCAGCACAGATTCCTGATTTTCCCATCTCTCTCTCTCTCTCTCTCATTTAAGGTTACAGGACGAGATTAATCAGCGCCTTGAAGCTGAGAACAATTTGTCTTCCTACCGACAGGTGAGGCGGAAAAAATGACGAATCCCATCCTGGAACTATGGGCAGAGAATGCAAGATGGCCTTGTAGCTTGTAACTGATCGGAAGTAGTTTCCTCCTTGCTACATCATGTGCATGCATGTATGTGTCTCGTGGAAGGGCTGTGGTTGGGCCATCTGTAGCACATGCCAGGGCAACCCACTTTTTCTTATTATTATTATTATTAATAATAATAATAATAATAATAATTTATTATTTATACCCCGCCCATCTGGCTGAGTTTCCCCAGCCACTCTGGGCGGCTCCCAATCAAGTATTAAAAACAATACAGCATTAAATATTAAAAACTTCCCTTCAGATGTCTTTTAAGGATAGGATAGCTACTTATTTCCTTCACATCTGAAGGGAGGGTATTCCACAGGGTGGGCGCCACTACCGAGAAGGCCCTCTGTCTGGTTCCCTGTAACCTCACTTCTCGCAATGAGGGAACCACCAGAAGGCCCTCGGCGCTGGATCTCAGTGTCCAGGCTGAACGATGGGGGTATACAGGACCGAGGCCGTTTAGGGCTTTAAAGGTCACCACCAGCACTTTGAATTGTGCTCGGAAACGTACTGGGAGCCAATGCAGATCTCTCAGAACCGGTGTTATGTGGTCCCAGCGGCCGCTCCCAGTCACCAGTCTAGCTACCGCATTAGTTGCAGTTTCTGGGTCACCTTCAAAGGTAGCCCCACATAGAGTGCGTTGCAGGGGAGAGAGAGCATGCAAGAGGTTCCATTTTCCTCCCTGTACATGACCGTAAGGGCCAAAACAGATAAAATGTCCCTCATTCTCCCCTCTCAATTCTTAGGACGTTGATGATGCTGCGTTGGCCCGAATAGACCTGGAACGTAAAATTGAATCACTTCAAGAGGAGATCAACTTCCTAAAGAAGATCCACGAGGAGGTATGGAGTACAGGGCCGCCAAGCTGAAGCTCCTCCATCTTGAAAGGCAGTTGGGGTAACAGGCCGGATTGAAGGCCCAGATCCACAGCGTGGCTTGTGCTCTGTTTTCCCTTTAACGCCTGCCAAAAAACAACAACCAGCCATGTTTCCTGCGAGAGGGAGAGAGACATACTGAAAACTGGTTATTCGGTCCCATTGCTGGGAAAGCCAACCGACTCTTCATCTGGCTCAGAGGCTCTGGGTTCTTAACTGCATTTTTGTGAGGCTCATTTTTAATGGTGTTTCTCATTTTCATTGTATGTTAACAGGACTGCATTTCACTTTATGGGCCATTCAGGTTGAAATGCAGCTTGCAAATTTTAACACAAGCAAGCAAACAAACCTAGACCTTTGATCCTGGAGATGTTATATTTCCCATGTATTCCTAAAGATGTCCAGGTTTCCTAAGATGACACATCTTCCCTCCACACACAAAGGAGGCAAAGATATGCCCACTCGATCTAAACAATGAGCAAGGAGTGCCCGGCACTGCTTAGGATCATAAGAAGCCAGCAGCAACCCTCGCTGACCATCAGTGCAGCCTTCAAAGGCTCACTCCACCATCTTTATTCAAAATGGCATCCAACAATATCCTAACATAAACAAAATCCTGTTCCCTGATCTCAGGAACCATTGTGCCAAAGTTAGTTAGCTTGTCTGAAGGGATCACTGCAGTCTTGAAAGACTGAGTCTGCCATTTTGTTTCACAATGGTGCCCAGTGGTATCCAAAGAGTTTAGCAGCTGACTTCCTTCTGCCCCCCTCGGCAATGAATAGACCACACACTGATAAGTAAGTTTAAAATTGCTTTACTTACGGTTTCAAGGTCTCAGTCATGCATTGTCTTATGCAGCAATAATAGATAACACAGACAACATATTCTTGGGTAGAAATACAGAAAAGTAGCTTCAGACACGAAGCACATCCTCTCTCCATGACTTGCACCTTGAAGAAGAGAGTGAGGAAAGGAAGAGGAGAAACACATCACCTCTAGAGCTTTCCCCAGAAAAACCCACTCTTTAAAGCTGACTCGAAGCAAATGCCTATTCAGGGTTTCTGCAGATTACCATTTGCTCCGATTCAGCTTTAAAGAGCAGTTTTTCGCAGGCAAATCTCTGGGTCAAGGAAAAGGGCACTTGGACATGGAGCTCAGACCGTGCCTGGAAAGCGCAGAGGAAAGGTAAGTGTGGATAAGTCCTACATTTGTGAATTTGCCCTGATTTGTTCCCCAAAGTCTTAATTGGTCCAGTTTTTGGGAAACCCTGCCCTGTGTATGAGGTTTCTGCATTCATGACTCTTCTGTCCCCTTCTCAGGAGCTTCGGGAGCTGCAGGAGCAGCTGCAGCAGCAACAGGTCCACATCGAGATGGACATGGCCAAGCCGGACTTGACATCTGCCTTGCGCGAGATCCGCATCCAGTACGAGTCCATGGCCTCAAACAACATGCATGAGACTGAGGAATGGTACAAGTCTAAGGTACGGGACCAGGGTGGAGGATCCCCAGTCCAGCGAGATGGAGGATCCCCAGTCCAGCACAGCTTTGACTAGCATTCCAACTGAATGGGGCTGCCACTCAGATTGCCCATTCTAGACGAACAGGGCCTTGCACCATTGAGATGCTTTGGAAGGTGACAGTAAGAGATGGGAGGGATGTTGTAGATGAGACTTCTGATTGCATGCATGGCTAGTGACAGCTTTCAGTGCATGAAGCACAGGGTGCATGTGTAACTCTGGTCTTTTTCTTTACTATTCAATATTAATCATGTGCATTTTTAAAATTTAATGACATTTCTCGCCCGTACCAGCAATGGTTGCTCCAAACACCTGTGATAACAGGTGCCTTTTCTCCGAGATACTTCCCATTTTGAGTTCACTTTGGGTGCTTCCATTTGGTGGAGAAACCATAGACTTCCTTATCGCCTGAAAATTCAAGCACAATTTCCCTGTCAGGAAGGGAAGTGAAGGGTTTGAAGGTCACAGTGGTGATCAGGTATAAGCTCTGGCGACACAACCTTTTCAACCAGGGGTTGATAACCGCCAGCTTGGGGGCCTAATCCAGTCCCTCTCAATAAAACAAAAACAAAAAAGCCTTCTCCTCAAGACCTTACTGATCTTGGCGCAGCAGCAAAACGGGGGGGACATTAAAGTAGATAACAGTATCAATAAACACATTTGTAAAGTTGGGCTATTGGTCAGAAGCAGTAATTTAGCTGTAGTCAGTACTATTTTTCTAAAAAAAAGAGGTGTCAGAACTGAGCATGAACACCTCCCTTGTTCTCTTAGGATGGCAATGGTGCCCACCTGAGAGGTGCCGGAACTGAGTTCAGCGGCAGAGCAATCCGATTGGGCGCCTGGGGCAGTGCATGCCCTGCGCCCAGGGGCGGAGCCAGCCACTTGTGGAGGTGGGGCCATCCATCCATGGGGGCGGGGCCAGCCGCCCGTTGGGTGGGGCAAGCCAGGGCAGGACGCTCCATGGGGCCTCCAAGAAGTTTGCCTGCCTCCACCAACTCAGCCACCTTAAAGCTGAGGGGGAGGTGGCGGGTGGCCCATTTGGGGCAGCGCGGAGCCTGCAAACACCCAAGCCATTGTGTTGCTCCCAGGAGAGACGCATGGCTCGGACGCGCTGCAGCCCTGCAGTGAGTGCCGCCCGGCATTTTGTCACCCCCCTCAGTGGTGACACCTGGGGTGGCCCACACCCACCACACACCCCTTCCTCCACCCCTGAGTTCCAGCAATTCCTGCTGGAAAAAAAGGCCCTGGATACGGCACTGGGGTGGGAATAGCACACTTATGTGGACACAAACTGCCCTCTTCCCTGGTCATGGATAAGCAGAGAGGGGGGCAATAACAGCCCACCCACCCCCATAGCTGATCTGCCCAGATCAGCTGTGGAGAGAGAGGGTTGTGTGCTGGTGTGAGTGCCCAATGCGAGTGAATGTGTTCCTTGAGCCACGAAACAGAACGTTAATCTGACTTCCGCCTGGTAGTTTGCAGACCTGACCGATGCAGCGGCACGAAACATCGAGGCCCTGCGTCTCGCCAAGCAAGAAGCCAACGAGTACCGCCGGCAGCTGCAGTCCCTCACCTGTGACCTGGAGTCCCTGAGGGGATCGGTAGGTGGAGCTGATGCGGAAATTTGGAGAAGGGAGTTTAAGATTGGGGAAATGAGAAATGGAGAGAAACCAGAATCGACAGGTTCATCCGTCTCTGGCTCCCGGCTAAGCCCAATGGAGAGGGCCTCACCTCTCCCTCCGCCACAGTCAAATGGAATTGGCCAACAATGGAGTTGGTTCTAGGAGGCGAGGAGACAAATGGCAGCTGGTCCCAACTGAGCCGGTGGAGGAGGCCTGGCTCTCACTGTCTGATGCAACCAGTTGGAATGGATAACCTTTCCCTCCCCCCTCCCCTGCCCCACATGACTGGCGTTCCTTCCTGCCCACAGAAACCACTCCATGAAAATTCACCAGCATTTTGCTGCGAATTTCTCATAAGTTACACCTTTTTAGATGTTAATAGGATATTCCCCCCTAATACCTCCCTTTTTGCACAGCTATTCTCCCTAACTGGGATGGGGGTGGCGCTGTGGGTTAAACCACAGAGCCTAGGACTTGCCGATCAGAAGGTTGGCGGTTCGAATCCCCGCAACGGGGTGAGCTCCCGTTGCTCGGTCCCTGCTCCTGCCAACCTGGCAGTTCGAAAGCACAAAGTGCAAGTAGATAGATAGGTACTGCTCCAGCAGGAAGGTAAACGGCGTTTTCGTGCGCTGCTCTGGTTCGCCAGAAGCGGTTTAGTCATGCTGGCCACATGACCTGGAAGCTGTACGCCGGCTCCCTCGGCCAATAAAGCGAGATGAGCGCCGCAACCCCAGAGTCGTCCGTGACTGGACCTAATGGTCAGAGGTCCCTTTACCCTTTACCTTTTTCTTCTCCCTAATATAATGCAATTTGGTATATTATTTTCATTCACATATGCATCTGTACACACACTTTACTCTTACATTATTTTTGCCTGTGTTACTTGGCTGGAGAATGGTGTTGCAAAATTCAGATAGTTAGTTTTTTCCCCATTTTGATATGCATTTTATTTTTTTGAAAAATCACAATTTGGTTAAGTTTGCCTCTAAGTGCAAATTGAATCAAATGTCTCCCCAATCCCTAACTGGGGTAAGCTGCTATTGGGTATTCCTCTTCCAGCATTGTCTCCTAAGTAGAAAGCGATTGTTCCACCTAGTCCTTATGTAATGCCATTATGCAATAATATGAAAGGGTTGGCTTGTTCCTGAGTGTGCCTCGTCTCCTCTTCCTTCCCTGTAATAATAATAATAATAATAATAATAATAATACTTATAATTATTTATTTATACCCCTCCCATCTGGCTGGGTTTCCCCAGTCACTCTGGGTGGCTCCCAACAGAATAATAATAATAATAATAATAGCGATAAAACATCAAACATTAAAAACTTCCCTAAACAGGGTTGCCTTTAGATGTCTTCAAAAAGTCAGATAGTTGTTTATTTCCATGACTTCTGATGGGAGGGAGTTCAGCAGGGCAGGTGCCACTACCAAGAAGGCCCTCTGCCTGGTTCCCTGCAACCTCACTTCTCACAATGAGGGAACCACCAGAAGGCCCCGATGCTGGATGTCAGTGTCTGGGCTGAACGATGGGGGTGGAGACGCTCCTTCAGGTCTACTGGGCCGAGGCTGTTTAGGGCTTTAAAGGTCAGCACCAACACTTTGAATTGTGCTCGGAAACATACTGAGAGCCAGTGTAGGTCTTTCAGGACCGGTGTTATATGGTCTCAGCAGCCGCTCCCAGTCACCAGTCTAGCTGCCGCATTCTGGATTAGTTGTAGTTTCTGGGTCACCTTCAAAGATAGCTGCATATAGAGCGCTGTTCCTCATTGCTTATGCCTCTTTGGCTTGTGAACCATTATTGGTCAACTGCAAACTGCCTTGAGTGCTTTGGCAGAAAGGCAGGATCTGAATGTAGTTCATAAGGGAAATGAGCGAAAGGTATATATTCTCAGAATGTATGTCACTTTCAGCCTCCAAGCTGGGTCCAACATGGATGTTGCTGACATGGCTTATAACCTCCCCACATCAGCTGTGGGCTCAGGATGTCCCTTCCCCTTTGCAGGTTAGTAACAGACCACTTGTTTTGTTGCATTCGCCGGTGACGCTTCCCTTGTCCTCATTACAGAACGAATCTCTGGAGAGGCAGCTGAGGGAGATGGAAGACCGCTATGCCCTCGACACTGCCGCCTACCAGGACACAGTGATTCGGCTGGAGGAAGACACCCGCAGCCTCAAGGAGGAAATGGCTCGTCACCTCCAGGAATATCAGGACCTCCTCAATGTCAAACTGGCTTTAGATATTGAGATTGCCACCTACCGCAAACTCTTGGAGGGGGAGGAAAGCAGGTAGGGCCCAGAAACTCCCATAGCCATAGTGTTGTGACATATTTTACAAGGAATTGCTGGGGAGACTGTCAGAGCCATACAAAGCTCCTTAAAAGCCCTGCGTGCTAGGCTTGTTCTACATATATGCAGCCAAATGAGGGGGCTGAGTCTTGGCGGTGAAATGGACCGTACCACTTCAGACTACAGGTAGGGGGTCCCATTTTAAAGGTTAAAAAGGTAAAGGTAAAGGTACCCCTGCCCGTACGGGCCAGTCTTGACAGACTCTAGGGTTGTGCGCTCATCTCACTCTAGAGGCCGGGAGCCAGCGCTGTCCGTAGGTTAGCAGTGTGTTAAATACACACAACTCCCCACAAGTAGGGAATCAGCACAGTGGGAAGGTGGGCTGGGCTGTGAACACTTACAAATGGCAAGTCCCACCCATAATCTAAAGTGGTATAGTCATACCTCGGGTTGAATGTGCTTCAGGTTGAGTGCTTTTGGGTTGCGCTCCGCAGCAACCCGGAAGTAACAGAGTGTGTTACTTCCGGATTTCGCCGCTCGCGCATGCGCAGACACTCAAAATGATGTCACACGCATGCATGGAAGCTGCAAAACACGACCCGCAGACGCGCCGTCGCGTCTTATGTTCCATTCAGGATGCGAATGGGGCTCCAGAACGGATCCCATTCGCATCCTGAGGTACCACTGTATAGTCGCCTCTTATTGTCTTAGGAGTTTTCCAGTTCATTCTGCTTCAAGGAGAGACCAGGCCTCCCTCTAAACTTGGATGGGTCTCATAAGGGTAATTTGGAAAAAATGAGCCTCCAAGTCAACTTGTTGCTAGTCAGACAATGGGGTGAGCTCCTGTTGCTCTGTCCTAGCTTCTGCCAACCTAGCAGTTCGAAAGCACACCAGTGCAAGTAGATAGATAGGTACTGCTGTGGTGGAAAGGTAAACGGCGTTTCCGTGCGCTCTGGTTTCCGTCACAGTGTTCTGTTGCACTAGAAGCGGTTTAGTCATGCTGGCCACATGACCCGGATAGCTGTCTGTGGACAAACACTGCCTTCCTCAGCCTGAAAGCGAGATGAGCGCCACAACCCCATAGTCACCTTTGACTGGACTTAACTGTCCAGGGGTCCCTTTACCTTTTTACCTAGTCAGGCTCTCTGGTTTAATATTGGAAATATTACCACGTACTGTTGCTTTGAACCTGATCTTCCAGGGCACCAAGCATTCCTTGATCTAATGTGTCACTGTGTAGGTTCTATATCCAGGATCCACTATGCTAAAACCCTCCAGTAGACCCGGGGATGACTCGTACCAAATAGCATTTGAATATGACCAAGCAATTCCTGTCAAACCTCTGTTTGGTGTTGTCCTTAAGTCAGAAAAAACTGTTGTTCTTTTCCGCCTCAAGGCATTTTGGACTACAGTGGTACCTCGGGTTACATACGCTTCAGGTTACATACGCTTCAGGTTACAGACTCCGCTAACCCAGAAATAGTGCTTCAGGTTAAGAACGTTGCCATTATTCTATGGACTCATATACAGTGGTACCTCAGGTTACATATGCTTCGGGTTACAGACTCCGCTAACCCAGAAATAGTACCTCAGGTTAAGAACTTTGCTTCAGGATGAGAACAGAAATTGTGCTTCGGCGGCGCAGCAGCAGCGGGAGGCCCCATTAGCTAAAGTGGTGCTTCAGGTTAAGAACAGTTTCAGGTTAAGTACGGACCTCTGGAACAAATTAAGTACTTAACCAGAGGTACCACTGTACTGCTCCCATCATCCATGACCATTGGCCAGGATGGCTGTGGCTGATGGGAGTGGTAGTCCAAAACAAGCTGGGGAAGGGTGTTGTTTGCCATGTTACTTCTGCCGGATCAGCCATTTTGTGAGATGTGTGCTTCTCACCTGAGCTCCTTTGGCTCTGCTGCTTACCCAGTACAAAACCTGGAATTAATTAATTAAAGATGCAAGGTTGGGGAAGGATTGAAAGAATTAGTGTTAGGATATTTCCGTTCCACCTTAAAAGGGAGCAGGCTGTGAGTCACAGAGTCTGCGTATTTCCTGTTCACAGGATGTTTATGTTTTCTGTTGCTTTCGTTTTCTCTTTCTGTGTCGTAGACACTAAAGCAGGCAGTCATGTTTTTCTGTGTTCTGATCAACGCTGAATAAACTTGTAAATAATGCTCTCCTGAGTGCGACTTTTGCTGTGCATTATCTGCTGATAGAGTGTGCATGAGCTCTGGAATGTGGCAAGATATTTTCTAGAAACTCATGTCACTAATTGCTGATACTGCGTGCCTACGGGAGATCGATGGATCGTCCGGCAGACGGCTTGGGGCCATGATGGACTTTGTCTCCCTGGCAGTATCCCAACAATTAGGACCGATCAGGGGCAGCTCACCCTGATTCGCCACCTGGCAAAACAGGAAAGTGGTGCCCTGCACTCGTCACCAAAGCCACCCTCATCTGAGTTGTGCAGCAGCGCCCGCAGAGCAGCAACAGTGACAGCGGGTTCTTGTGAGATCTCTTGAGATCTCATGGAGCTCTTGCAGGATCAAATGGAGCACATGAGATCTCTTCCGATTTTGGCAAAGTCTTGCGAGATCTCAGCAGCTACTGCTGCCTCCTCTTGCAGTTCCACTGCCTGAGGCTGCGACCTTAGCCTGCCTCATGGGTGGGCTGGCCCTGAGACTGATTCAAAAACCCACTCTCTTTTCCTTTTCTTCCTTGTGTCTTTGCAGGATTACCATTCCAGTGCAGACCTTCTCCAACCTTCAGATCCGAGGTAAGGAACCCATTCTGTCATGAGGATGGCTGTTGCCATGTGACCACGCACAAATGAGGCAGCAACTGTACATGGGCTGTCCCGTGAATCCATTGGATGAAATAGCGGAAGAACGTTGCCTCAGGAGAGTGAGGAAAATTCTCAGGGATGATTCACACCCTGGCTGGCACTTTCTTGATCTCCTGCCCTCAGGCAGAAGATATAGAAGCATGACTAGTCGCACCAACAGGGTAAAGAACAGCTTCCATCCATGCGCTGTTGAAAAGATAACAACAGGGCAACTGACTTTCGGGTTTGGTGGATGTGCGTCAGTAAACGAGGGGAATTGAGACTAAGAGAGCTGAGTAGGGAGTGCTCATGTAATCTTACTGTTTACAAGTTGTACAAGTGACAATAAAGTATTTCAATTTCAATTATAGTGTGAACCACTAAGTGTGGCAGGCTGTGTGGCAGCAGAGCAGGTGGGGCAGGTGGTGGCAGTGGCAAGTATGATAGTGGCAGCAGGGCAGGGGAGAGAGGTTGTATTCCAAACCTCTGGCTCCTATCTATTTTACTATTTATCTTTGAAAACCAGTGGTGCCATTGGAGGGATGACTTGGGGGGCAGAAGAGCTAGGATCCCACTCAATGGAATGAGCAGGAGGGACCCCAAACTCAGTAGGATTACCACATTTTGAGTATAGCAATACATATTGCCATCTAAAAGCTCCCCACCCCTATAAGAACATGCAAGTTCAGAGTCTAAAATTATCCAACTGCACTGCAGAGAGAAGGCTCTTTGCCTCTCCTTTTTCAATACAGGAAGGGAGGGAGCGTGGGTTTCTAATCCTAGTACCCAATGAAATGCAGATATCTGTAAGGTGGGGCATGTGCAATCTAGGAGAGGCTGCAAAGAGGAGCTGAGCAGGAAAAGCAAACAGTTTCCCTATGCACTGCAGTTTTTCGATGGGGTATTTACTGACGCCTCTTGTGTGCTCTGTAGGAGATACAGGCAAATGTAGCTGCTGCGTTGGGGACCCCTGGATTACAACAGCTTCCTATATGCCAAAAAACCTTCCTAAAACTGAAGTCTTTGGAAATTAATTGGGATCCAATGAAAGCGTTTCCTACACTCCTGTCCTCCTGATATCCATCTCTCATCAGCAAGGCTTGTTTCAAGGCCATGGCTAATACTAGCTTCGAACTAGGAACTTCCCAGCTCACTCTTTGACTGATGTTCTGTGCCTCTTTACTTGTCTTGGGGAGCAAGTCCCATTGGGAACAATAGTAAAGCTAAAGGACCCCTGGATGGTTAAGTCCAGTCAAATGTGACTATGGGGTTGTGGCACTCAACTCGCTTTTCAGGCCGAGGGAGCCAGTGTTTGTCCACAGACAGCTTCCCAGGTCATGTGGCCAGCAGGACTAAACTGTTTCTGGCACAACGGGACACCGTGACAGAAACCAGAGAGCGTGGAAACGCCTTTACCTTCCTGCCCCGGTGATACCTATTTATCTACTTGCACTGGCGTGCTTTCGAACTGCTAGGCTGGCAGAAGCTGGGACTGAGCAATGGGAGCTCACTCCGTTGCGGGGATTCAAACCGCCGACCTTCTGATCGGCAAGGCCAAGAGGCTCAGTGGTTTAGACCACAGCGCCACCCGCGTCCCTGTTTATAATAGTACTTAACTCCAGTAAACACAACTAGGGGTGCGTTGTTAGACGCCACAGCAGTTCTCTTCTGCGCCAGCTGCTACTAGATTCCATTTCATTGCACACCTCTGTTCCACTTTGATTCTTTTTGTGATCACTTTGGTTGTTCTTGTTGCCATATGGGAGGCTGCTTGAAAAACCTTTGAAAGGAAAACTCCTTAAAGAGGAATTTGTATGTTACTGCATGTTACTGAGATGTTTGTCGGTCAAGGTCAAGGTGCTACAATTTAGGATCACTTAGATCTAGTGATGGCTCCCTACTACCTAGCAAGTTCTCCCCGCCCCCCTTTCCTTGACTCTGGTTGCCCTTCACTGCAGCTGCATCAGAGTGAAGAAGGAGCTGAGCTTTAGTTCACCGTTCTATACCGTTCTCTCTCACACACATTCTCCCAGATCCTCAGCATTTCCTTCTGTTTCTTTCCTTGTGGTCTCGCGGGCCAGCTCAAAGTCTATCACAGATGAACAGTGTGTGCCTTCTCCAGGTCACAATTCAGTAACTACCACACTATGACAATGACCGGGCTGTTCTTTCCCTCCTCACCAGAGACCAGCCTGGACACAAAGTCCGTTTCTGAGGCCCACCTGAAGAGGAGTATTGTGGTCAAAACAGTGGAGACAAGAGATGGAGAGGTAGGCAAAAGCTACCCAGGCCTTGGTTTTCTGATCACATGATTGAAAGATCTAGCAATCCAACCTTTTCTTTCCAAACACCTGTAGAATCTATGGACATGCCTGCCCCACTCATTTTATTTTTAATCCTCCAGGAAATAGATTCCTCAGTCTCCTTCGTCATCATGCTCTGTCGCTAAACTGCTCATAGTTAGGAAATTCTTCCTAATATTCAAACCTCCTTCCTCTCTGTAGTTTTAATCTTGTCACTGGTGAGTGACTGTAGCCCTTTTAATCTTCCAATATCTCTTGGCTTCTTGGGACTATATATACCAGCCTCCTTCGGCCTTTCCTGGTAGGATTTGTCTTCTAGAACCTCTGCCTATCATCTTTCAATGATTCTCTCTGCATCCTATTTCAATTTATCAGCATTTTCTCTCTTTCACTGTGCTACTCAGGGCCCCAAATGAGTGCTCCCCGGCACTGAGAAAAGGAGTGTTATTATCTGTAACTTCTTACGTCTTGGGTCCGATGTTTCTGTTTGGAGACAACCAACCAGCAATGGTCTTGGGCTTTTGAGCTGAAGCACCACATGACTGGCATCTGTTTGTTATCCATTGAAGACTATGCATTTCCCTCAGGCATGCTAACCAGTTGTCCTTGTGCACAAACCGGGGTTCCTTCTTCCTATGTGTAACACTTGATATTTCTTGTTGGCATTCATCCCCTTGGGTTTCTCTGCCAATGCCTCCAGTTTACGATGATGAGGGAGATTTATAACTTACAATCAGGCTTGTGGGCAATAGAAAATAACTTTTCTTCCTTCCAGAATTGGTCTCAAGATGGATGGCTGGAACATGAGTCAAAATGGATGGGAGAATGAATTCTCTAAAATGGTCACAGCAAGCTTTTCCAAGTTTGGAGTTTGGGGAATGGTTTGCCCATCAGCATAGATCTATGCATCTTGATGGACTGCATTTCAGTTCCTGTTCTAGTGTCAGTAAAAACAATAGCAAATAAAGTATTTAAAAAGGAAAGGAAAGAGTGAGCAGGCACTTGGGAATAAGTAATTGAAGTTCTGATGCTATAGAGACAGTGTGTGCCAGATGGCAGAATACAAGCCTGTTTTTCTGCCTTGCCTGCTTGTGCCCACAAAAAAAATTAGGCAGTGTTGGTCAGCAGGCAAAAGGTATACTGCAAGGATGAAGCTGTGCTCCTGACAAGACTTTATTCCCTCAGTGAGCACTCTGATCAGCCTGAGATACCACATAGCTCAGATCAAAGGTCTTGCAAGCTGACTTGAGGAAATACTTAGTCTGGAGTATTGAACAGAGCAGAATAACAAACCTGGAAAGTATCGGGCCATAATTATTATTATTACTTATACCCCACCCACCTGGCTGGGTTTCTCCAGCCACTCTCAGTGGCTCCCAACAGAATATTAATAGTAATAATAATAATGTGATAAAACACCAAACATTAAAACTTCCCTAAAAAGGGCTGCCTTCAGATGTCTTCTAAAAGTCAGATAGTTGTTTATTTCCATGACATCTGATGGGAGGGCGTTCCACAGGGCAGGCGCCACTACCAAGAAGGCCCTCTGCCTGGTTCCCTGTAACTTTCGCAGTGAGGGAACCGCCAGAAGGCTCGCGGAGCTGGACCTCAGTGTCTGGGCTGAACGATGGGGGTGGAGATGCTCCTTCAGGTGCCGAGGCCGTTTAGGGCTTTAAAGCTCAGCACCAACACTTTGAATTGTGCTCGGAAACATACTGGGAGCCAATGTAGGTCTTTCGGGACCAGTGTTATATGGTCTTGGCGGCCACTCCCAGTCACCAGTCTAGCTGCCGCATTCTGGATTAGTTGTAGTTTCCGGGTCACCTTCAAAGGTAGCCCCACGTAGAGCTCATTGCAGTAGTCCATAGCTTCCCACTGTGCACAGAAGACATGTGTGTGATGGGGTGTAAATAGTTATTTGGGATAATCCTGAATATTTACCTAGTTCTAAAGCGTTTCACGTATTGTTGCGTTGTGAACTGCCCTGAGATCTATGGATATGGGGTAGTGTACAAATTTAATAAATAAATTATAGCATCTTGTTATCATTCTCACAGTGGCCTTATAAAGGTAAGCCAGTACAGTGGTACCTTGGTTTACAAACTTAACCCATTCCAGAAGTCCATTCTTAAACCAAAGCGTTCTTAAACCAAGGCGTGCTTTCCCATAGCAGCGGGGGACTCAATTTACAAATGGAACGCACTCAACATGTTCTGCTTCCAAGGCAAAGTTCACAAACCAAAACACCTACTTCCAGGTTTGCAGCGTTCTTAATCCAAGCTGTTCATAAACTAAGCTGTTCTTAAACCAGGGTACCACTGTACTGTTATCCCCATAATGTGGATGAGAGGCTTGGCTAACACTGCTTAGTGAACAGGTTCGTGGCAGATTCAAAGTGGAGACTTCCTGTTTCGTTACTTTGTCTCTTGTGGCTGATAGCTACACCAGCCCTTTTGCTCCTTACAAAGCAATTAAATATACATATAGCTGAACAGCTGCAAAGGCATGTACGTGTCTGAAATTTGAGCTAGGCCCCCATTGTTTCCTTCTTTCTACTCCCCCCAGGATGGGGGCTTAAATCTCCTCTCCTCCGCTGGTACATTTTCCAGATCTGCCCTGCTGGTTTACTTCCATCCAGGAAAACAAACCATGACCTTTTAGGGTTAAATAGATATAGGTAAAACATAAAAAAGAAAGCTTGCTTTAAATACCCTCCAACATTTATCCGATGAAAATAGGGATGTCCTATTTAATATTATTAGGTAAAGGTAACGGGACCTCTGACCATTAGGTCCAGTCGTGACCGACTCTGGGTTGCGGCGCTCATCTCGCTTTATTGGCCGAGGGAGCCGGCGTACAGCTTCCAAGTCATGTGGCCAGCATGACTAAGCCGCTTCTGGTGAACCAGAGCAGCACACGGAAACACCGTTTACCTTCCCACCAGAGCGGTACCTATTTATCTACTTGCACTTCGACATGCTTTCGAACTGCTAGGTTGGCAGGAGCAGGGACCGAGCAAAGGGAGCTCACCCCATCGTGGGGATTCAAACCGCTGACCTACTGATCAGCAAGTCCTAGGCTCTGTGGTTTAACCCACAGAACCACCCACGTCCCTATTTAATATTATTATTATTATTATTATTATTATTATTATTATTACTACTACTAATAATAATAATACCCTGCCCATTTGACTGGGTTGCCTCAGCCACTCTGGGCAGCTTCCAACATATATAAAAACATAATAAAATATTAGACATTTAAAAAAAAACACTTGCCTATACAATCATACCTCAGGATGAATATGCTTCAGGTTAAGTATTTTCGGGTTGCGCTCCATGGCGACCTGGAAATAACAGAACGCATTACTTCTGGGTTTCGCCGCTCGCGCATGCGCAGACGCTCAAAATGGTGGGGGGGCCACTAGGGGGCGCATTGGAAGATGGCCGACAATACCATCTCTCCAACCCACACGGGGTAATTAAGAGGCTGTTATGGGAGTAGGCAGCCTCCCTTGTTGCACCAAAGGCGGGGTATGTTGACAACGGGGCTGAATGGGGGGGGGGGACCTTTTTTACTTTCCTTCTATGTGATTTACAAGAACCCCTCCTCATTAGAACCGTCGGTTGAACTGACCCAAGCAGGATGATTAAGGTCTGTGTGGAGATAAACTTTAACCAAAAGTATGCTTTATGGAGACCGAGAAGCAATAAGAGCTTTTGGGAATGGCGCAGCAATTAATTCGGAGTCGCCATCTTGCCAAAGGATTTATAGCCGGGAGGAAGAACGGTTTTGTTTTCAGACTGCATTCCTAGTGAATCTCCTCAGAGGTTTTGAGAAAGGAGGCAGATTGGTGAAGATTAATGACGCTAAGACTGTTTTGATGTATGGAAGTGATGTTATATGGAAAACGTCTGGATATGGCTACTGGATAAAAAAAAAAATATCCACGCAGGATTACAAACTGTTCTAACCAGCTTGCGGAGACTATCAGAGGTCACAAAGAGAAAGGAAAAATATATGAAAATAACAACAAGAGATGTGGAAAAATAATAAGAAAGGACTGGATAGTACTGTGAACATCATAAGGTTAGATTTGTGGACATTAAAACAGCAGTAAGAAGCAAGAAGTTGATTGGATCCCTTTGGAACTTGAAATATGGGTACCCCCAACAAAAATTTAAAATTCGGCTGTGTAATTTGGAATTTATGTAATTTGGTTTGATTTGATGTGATTGGTCGGTTAATAAAAAAAAATTCTTAAAAAAAACAAAACAAAATGGCATCACACGCATGCGTGGAAGCTGCGAAACGTGACCCACGCATGTGCAGTCGCGCAGTGGCGTGTTACGTTTGCTTCAGGATGCGAACGGGGCTCCGGAATGGATCCCATTCGCATCCAGAGGTACCACTGTACAGGGTTGCCTTCAGATGTTTTCTAAACATTGTAGAGTTACTTAGCTCCTTGGCTCGGTGAGTCGCATAACTCCATAACTTCCAACATTTTACCAATGCAAATAGGGATGTCCTAAGGAAAAGTGGGACATTCCAGGATCAAATCAGAAACTGGGACAGCTATCAAGCCAGGGCTGTCCCTGGAAAATAGGGACACTTGAGGGGCTGTGCTTAAATTTTCAATTAAGTGTCATCAGTATTGGCAATCATCTTGTGCATGAACCATCAAGTTACTTGTTCTGTGCTGCCATAGACCCTGCTTTGATTTTGATTTTTAGGGGACAGGTGGGAGTAAGCAATGGGAACCTGAAGCATTTAGAAGGGAGCACACAAAGTTTCAAAATGAATAGGAGCTGTTTTGTGGCCGCTGAAAGCTAGGTTGCGACCCAAGCAGGGTGAATAACTTCCCTCCCATTCTTCTCCCCACTCTGCCTGCAGGTGATCAAGGAGTCAACCCAGGAGCACAAGGAAGTGGTGTGAAGCCAGCGGCCGCAAAGTAAAAGCCACGCTAGCGAAGGGAGGGAGGAGACGCCTGTAGCTGTAGGACGCTAGGAGAAGCTTGCCTCCCTTCCTGACGCTTCAGGGCTATGGCCCCAAAACAGCTCCGCACGCCGAATATGCCGCTGCTACGAGGGGTGGGAAACGTTTGCAAATTTAACTGTTGCTGAGAAAGTATAACCGGCTGCTGCCTCTTGGGCCTCAGTTGCCTGGTGCTTTAGGTGGGGTTTGGGGCCCACCCGCTTTCTTGCATCTTGTATGCTTCCCTCACTGTGTCTAAATGAGGCACCGTGTTTAGACTGGGCTGTAGCTTTGCTAGATGTTATCCGCCTTGGGCTTAACACCAAAACCTACTGCTTCTCAATAAACCTACTAATGAATAGGATCCGTGTTTACTGTTGGTGCTGGGAGAGGTGTGTGTGTGAGAGAGGCCTAGAAGGGAGGTATTTTGAGGGGAACAATGGTAGGAAGTTAGCTTGTCTCCCCAGAAGTATAACATGTGTCCTTAAGAAACTGAAATATACTCGGAGTCAAGAGTGGATTTCATGCTCTTTATTCAGCTCATAGCGGTGAGGAGGAATGGAAGTTCCCCCAGAATGTCTGCTTTATATACATTATTTACACAATGGGCCCCATGTGATTGGCTAATTCCGGGATTCTCCTGTAGGCCAATCAGGTCGCAGATTCACTTCCACCTGGAGCTGGATTGGGTGGCTCCTGTGGACCAATCAGACTGCTGTATTCTGGAGCCTATTGTTCTGGGACCAATCAGGCTGCTGCATTTTGGATCCTATTCAACTCAGTACATAACAGAAACGCATGTGACAAGATAGCAATTCATCTTGCAAATTATCCCAAAATAGTGAAAACGGGCCCTTCTGAATGTTTAGCTGTGATGCAAAGCTGTTAAAGATGTCTTGTTGAGGGGGAAATTGGGAACTTCCCTCCCAGTGCTAATAAACACTGTGGGATAGAGTGGGGAGTTATCAGGACCACATCAGGAGAGGGGTCTTTGCTGTTCTTCCCATATGACAGCTATTTAAAACCTTAAAGCTGTCCCTGTCAGCTAATTTGCTCCTGCATTGGATGAGTTTTGTTCATGTATGAAGTTTTCCCCCCTGCTAGATTTGAAGTTGGAAAGGAATACTAGTCAAAGTTGGCTAGTGACTGCAGTTTCCACCCCACCCGTGGGCCTCCAGCACAATCTCTTCTCATGGTCTAATCTGCAGCAAGGTTGGTGGCCCAAGGTGTGATTCCTGGCCAAGCGGGATTTGAATTTGGGTCTCCCCAGTACTAGTTCAATGCTTAACCCCTACAGTAGCCTTTGGGCACCTACAGTAGCCTTAAGAACCTAGTCAACAAATACACACTTCCTTTATCTTCTTCCTCCAAGAGGCAGCCTCTGCCTTTTGGGGGTTTCGCCTCTGCCTTCTTTCCATAACTCCCTCTGAGGTTTATAAGCCGTCAGGAAGAGTCTGGAATTTCGCAGCCTCTTATCAACCGTAGGTTACACACCAGCAATGCATCCAGTAATCAGTAGCCAAGTAATAGAGGAGAAATGGGATTCAGAAATGATTTAAAGGGGAACTTGCCAAAATCACATTCTTCAGAACACTTTGCAAACTGAAACATAGCCATCCTTTTCCATTCCCCAGCTGAATAATGTGTGCAGATATGCACATACTGGGGTAAAAAGTGTGTAAAAGGGCATAGGTAAGTGAAAAGATCATGCAAAAATGCATATTAGGGGAAATTTATTTGCAAAAATGTGTACATTAGAAAGACTATGCACTAAAACACTGATGATGATAATCACATTATTATTATTATTATTATTATTATTATTATCACAAACAGATGTGGAACTGTGGGGAACTGGAAAAATGAGAAATGAAGAGACACAAAATATGTCAGGTTCACTCACCCCTGCTAGTTGAGCTCCTTGTGAGCAAGCAGCTGGTCTCTACACCCCCACACCCCTTGACCCAAGTAAATGGGTGAGGCTGGTGTATTATTGGGTGAGGGCTGCCATTTAAGCAATCTGCAGAAAATAGTGTCTCAATAACATATAGAGGGATGCCGTGCCATGGAAAATTCTGAAGGCTGATGTGAATGATACTGAAGGACGGCGGTGTGGCAGAAAAGAGAGAGAGAGAAAGAAAGAAAGAAAGAAAGAAAGAAAGAAAGAAAGAAGGAAATTAGGGCATCCGGGAAAGATAGTGACATATTGCAAATGATCAGGTGAGCAAGTCGCCTCTATAATTACTGATCTAGGAGACCAAGTGTAAAGATCAAAGCTTGATAGAACTTGCTACAGGTTTAGCCTAGTAAAAAGAATATAAAATGTGATCGTAATTGTCTTCAAGCATTTAAAAAGCTGCCTTGAATGCTGGCACACTCCATTCTGAGTCATATTAAACTCAGTGGGACTTGCTTGGAAGTTGACAGACATAGGCTTGTACTGGCCCTTGAACACAGAAGAGGACAGGGAAATTATGTGCTCAACAGTTTATCCAAAATACCTTTTTAATACAACCTGACCTTTACCTGTGTGCCCATAAAAACAGATAACTAGCCCTACTAAAACCAATACCACAGAGATTGTTATTGTTAGATACAAAAAAATGTTAAACTCAGATGTTTGTCACCTTTTGTAACCATCGTTGGCACCTAAACAATCTACAACTTTTCTGCTGTTCTTTGTGTACTGCCGAATATATGTACGTTAGCCTCTCAATATTACTTGCATATTTCCAAATGTCAGGTCAATTTCTAATGCTGTATTTAAACCCTTTGCAATCACTAAAAGTATTATGATGTGAAGCAATGAGTTTTTTATTTTCTTTTATGAAAAATGCACTCCCACTTATTTTAATCTCCCTTTTGAAAGTGTTTCATAAAGCAATAAAAAAATAATAATAAATTATTTATATCCCGCCCTCCCCAGCTGAAGCCGGGCTCAAAGCGGCTTCTTTCCCAATTTTTTTCATCATTTATAGGGGGTATTTATATCCTGCCCTTCAATGAATTTCCAGGATGCCTTACAGAAGCAAATACCTATGTGTGCATATATACAAAAACAGTTACATTACATAAAAACACATATAAATAACCACACACACACACGTACGTGCAGCAGAAAACCATATGTGCTGAGTTAAAAACAATAATAATGGAAGTGAATGGAAAATAAAAGATCTGAAGAAATACAAATATATTTGCCTGGGACAGGAATTACTGGTACATTAATGTAGGTTTGGTGTGCCAGGGAAGCCTCCTTGCAGAGAATGTTCCAGGTTAGGACATCACAGCGGAAAAAGCCCTTTCTGTAGTACGTTCCCATGACTTTTGGAAAGAGCAGTGTGGAAACAATACTAAAAGTGCACATAAATAGGAAATGTTATACACAACTTCCAAAAGGCGGCTGACAAATTCAGTCTGACTCTGTTGTGTCCCAAAGTGTCTGCCGATAGCATTGATAAGGGCTCACCATTCTCCTCCTCTTCTTCTTCCCATTTCCTTTTCCTTTATCAGGGCTTTTGTAGCAACTCTGGCTCAATACACTGTCCCCTGCCCTCAAATCACCTATTCTGAGTTAAGCAGCCTTTGAGCCTGCTAGGAGTGCAACCACAGCAGACATCGAATGCCTTCCACCCATTTCCAACACCAGCCACTGGAGGAACCCATGTCATTAAATCTGCAGAGCTGATTGGAAGCAAAGAAGATAATAATAATAATAATTTATTATTTATACCCTGCCCATGTGGCTGGGTTTCCCCAGCCACTCTGGGCGGCTTCCAACAAACACTAAAATACAATAACCTATTAAACATTAAAAGCTTCCCTAAACAGGGCTGCCTTTAGATGTCTTCTAAAAGTTTGGTAGTTATTTTTCTCTTTGACATCTGGTGGGAGGGCGTTCCACAGGGCAGGTGCCACTACTGAGAAGGCCCTCTGCCTGGTTCCCTGTAACTTGGCTTCTCACAGTGAGGGAACCGCCAGAAGGCCCTCGGCGCTGGACCTCAGTTTCCGGGCAGAATGATGGAGGTGGAGACGCTCCTTCAGGTATACTGGACCGAGGCCGTTTAGGGCTTTAAAGGTCAGCACCAACACTTTGAATTGTGCTCGGAAACGTACTGGGAGCCAGTGTAGGTCTTTCAAGACCGGTGTTATATGGTCTCGGCAGCCACTCCCAGTCACCATTCTAGCTGCCGCATTCTGGATTAGTTCTAGTTTCCGGGTCACCTTCAAAGGTAGCCCCACATAGAGCACATTGCAGTAGTCCAAGCGAGAGATAACCAGAGCATGCACCACTCTGGTGAGACAGAGATTAAAGCTTTAAACACACTTTGCATTTAAAGCATCCAACGCAAGAATCCTGGAAACTGTAGTTTGCTGCCTTTCTACCCGAAATTATTCTAAAAAGGGGAGATCCCAATGTCTGGAGATTGGAACCTGGGATCAGATGCAGGCAAAGCATGAATGATTTGTCACTGTGGTTTTCAAAGTTCTTCTAATTATATGTAAAAATCCCCGGCAAACCACTGAAATTGAGAGATAATGCTCTGTTGATTTCAGCATTTTTTAAATTTAGAACTTCCACAATCCAGCTGGGTTTTGAGCTTGTTTGCAAACTGGCAACAGACTGCAACAGATAACATTTTGTATCCCCCATAGCTGATGAAAAACATTAAAGGATTGCCATTGTAGGGGTCAGATGGGATTACCATGAGGAATTATAAAATATACATCAAGCCATCGTGTCCACGATGAAAGCATTGTGTTGACTGGGTTTGATATATTGACGATAATTTCTGATTAAATCCCATAAGATTCTACATTCATGCCCTTTTCATGCCCTTTTTCCTCTGCTGCCCATTTCTCCTTGCCTGACAAGTCACGTACGCAGCCCAGTTGTCGCCAGGCAGGCATCCTGGGCCATAAGACAGTGGGAAGTTTCTTTAATCTTAGGATGTTAATCTTAGGGCCAGGAAACAGATCTCACATTAAGGGGATAATGGTCACTGTCCTCCTGGCCATCCTTCTTATCATATGTATTGCTTGTTTATTACCTCCGGGGTTGCCAGATGCTCTTCTTTGTAGTTCTGTTCTTTGTTTACCCCAGAAATATTTGTGCTTAATTAGTTTTAGTGGTTTAACTTGTCCCCACGTGGGTTTGTGGAAATGCTCAGAAGAAATCTGATTGGTCTTACGAACACTCTGTAAAAAGCTCTTTTGTGAATAAAAACTACCTGGGCCAGGGGGCTGCAGACACGGGACAGGCACAGAGAGACGATTATACGCACCCTTCCCAGAGTCTTGCTGGTTCAAGTCTCTGTGTGTATACTTATTAATCAGAGTTCAATCCTTCCTTTACTTTGCGAAAGCAACATGCCATTCCTTCTAGGAATGAGATGACGCTTGTTTTAACAAATTTGAAAGCTACCCCACATAGGAGGAAAAAAATCCTCCGAAAAGGCCCTTATTCAAAGCTTTTGAAATATGTTGGTTAAGCTCAGTTGGTTAAGACCCAAGACAGTTGATAAATTAAATATTTACTAGATCAATAGGTAAATGGGTTAGCAACAACAAATTTTAAAAGTGAATAAATGAGCCCCTGAAGAGTTTTCCTGGCAGGTGCTATTCCACAGATGTGCACCTGAAGGCGTAAACACAGCAGCGGACAATGTGGATGCTGACAAAGAGGAGGGTGATGAAGACATAGCTGGTGAAGATGGCCTTGATGGCGTATTGTGTCTCAGGATCATCAATGCTTCTCTTGTGGCGGCTCTCGTACACAACAGCGAGCCGAAAGCCAGCCACCAGTTGTCCCTCTCGCCAGCAGTAGTAGACTCCTCTGTCATCCATCTGGGCAAAGCGTATGTGCAGATGGTTTCCGTGGTCAATGAAGACCCTCATGCTCTTGTTGACCCCGGTAAGGAACCTGGTGAGGTACATCCGGGTTGAGTCTTTGTCCCAAGCCACAGCATGCTCTGGCCTGGCACCAGGGCAGGCTATGATCAGCCCAGTGCCAAGGGATTGCTTGTGGAATTGGATAGGGATGTCGGGAACCCAGGGTTTTTCCCCAAGCTTGGAGATGACATCTGAGATGGATGCCTCTCCCATGGAGGACATCTTTTTCCTGCAAGGTGCCATGCAACTTCGGATAACGACCTCGGGCTTCTTATTCGGAACCCCCCGAAACTGCTTTGGGACAGACTTGGAGCCACAGGAAGCCACCTCTGGTATGGTAGTACGGTATCGCCTGAGCAGATAGGGGCTCTGCACATAGCAAAGCCCAACTCTCCGCTGCTCACCTCTGACATCGCAGCGATTGCACTTGGTCCATTCCCAGAAGACGGTGAAGACTACAAAGTGTGTTCTGTTGAAGTCCTTTTGTGGGTGCTGATCCTCATCTGCAAAGGCAACAGCTATGTTTTTGGAAGTCTGCACGTCTACATCATAGCCATAGAAGAAATCCCCTTTCTTGGTGCCACAAATGTAGTGCCCTGAATCTTCCACCTGAACGCGGAAGACAATGAGGCTGAACATCCTGATGCTGAAGCGCCGGAGCATGTCAACGCCTCTCTTGATGTGGCTCGAGTCCACAACCAAAGTGCCATCAAAGTCTGTCAAGACCTTAGTCCGGTGTCTGCCCATGTTCTTCTGAAAGTACCAAACCACAGAAGTGACCTCCTCGGGCTTGCAATTGCAAGGCAACTCAAAGCTCATGTCGGCCAAGTAAGCAGCATTTTCAAACATCAGAAAAGCTGGGCAAGGGGTCTTCTTGAACACGTCCTCCTTCTCTATAATGGCAAAGGCATGGAGAACATCAGCAGTGCCAAGGACTATCGCAATTCCAGCCAACCCCGTTGAAGCCATTTGATGGTGGTACACTTTGGTCAACAGCTTCCGCACTGGTTGATTACAAGTTCTGTAGCTCAATTCTGCTTCATTGCTCTTTTAAGTAGGCAAACTAGGTAGGATACTAAACAGTGTGTGGAGGAACGAAGACTCCAGAACCATTTCCATTTTTGCGCACACAAGTTCTAGAATGCAGTCTCAGCTCCAGAGTGGTCAGCATGAACAACTAGCTGTTATCCCAGTGTGTGTGTGTGTGTGTGTGTGTGTGTGAAGCTGACTTATACTGGCTTTTAGTATTGTCTGTTCAGATTGCCAACAGCCCTCCAACATGTCAGGCAGGGTATTTCTCAGCCCAGCAACATGATATGCTTTTAACTGGAGATACCAAAGATTAAACTTGGGACAGGCAAACCAAGCACTGGAGGACCAAGCCATTGCTCCTCCCCAATTCTATACAAACACCCACAATACTTAATACAACCAAGTTTATATTAAGCCTGGATGGACAACAGTATCTTCAGGTTATTGTTACCCATGAATGAGAAAAAGCCAACTCATTCTGGGGCTAAGCCCTGCTGAGTCCTAACTAGAGCAGAAGTCAATAGCACAAGTGCCATGAGAAATAGGAGATAAACCACAGCAGAAATCAATCAACAAATATTATTTATTGACAATGCACTATCTGCCTTGCTGGAGAAGGCAGAGCTCATCTAAAAACTCAGTAAACAGGTCTATCCTCCAAATATATATTCTATACAAGTTGTACTGAGATTAACTGGAGATGTGCAAGAATTCATGTGTGCTCTTGATGATCTCCCACTCATCTTAATGGGGATTGATAGAAGATGTTCTTAGTGGACGTTCCTTTCCTCTGTATCTTCTCCATTATTTTCCTATGTGGTGTGGCTTGTGACACAAGCTCTAGCTTCCTTTAGGTGACTTTGTAAAGGTGCATCAGTTCCATCAATTTTATTTTAGTTGGTCCATCTGCTTGGCAATGGATTTGGGTACCAGGCACACCTTCCCCCTCTGTGGCATGTGAAAAGTCAGGAGGATTGCTAGGGTCAGTCCCCATCCTTTGCAGTTTCTCAAACAACTGTCGACAGTTTTTCTTCTCTTGCTCACTCATGAGTTCCACATTCAATCCAAAGCGTTTGGTTTCTGAAAAACTCTCCAAAATCTCCAAGACAGAGTCCCGGTCTTTGAGACAGGTATTTTCATTGAACACTGCTAAGAATTCACCTAGGAAACCAAAAGCAAGGTCTGTTTGGAAGATTTGGCCCAGGTTTTGGGATCCAAGTTGGAGCAGGAGCTGGTAGCGTTCTTGGCTGTTTTTCATGCATCTGCGCCAATCTCTGTAGAATTCTGCAGACGTCTTGGGCAGCTGTTCCAACTCCTGGAGGAGGAGAACAATGTCACAGATCCCAACACAAGTGGATCCTGGCCCACTCTCCACCCCACTGGAGAAAGACCTTAACTGACCTTAATGGTGATTGCTTATTTTGGTAAGGAAATTTGTTCCTATATGTTTAGTTTTCAATATCCCTTTCTACTTTTATTTTATCAGGCATTTGCTGTTATGCTTTGTTATGTCACAAATAAATAAACGTAGATAATAAAATAAGAAGTATTGCTCAAAAGGAACCAAGGCTCTCCAAACTCCTGGAAAGGAGCAATCTTACCTGAGACAGCTGTACCTCACTCTCTTGTTTCAAGTTTGCTTTAACTGCATGGGAGTTCCACAACACATTTCTCTTCTTCCCCACCTTGTCCTTTTTCTCCAGAGGCTTTAAATGTGATGCTAAAACAATATCCCTGCAAGCAGGAGAGAAAGGGGCATTACAGTAGTACCTCGGGTTACATACGCTTCAGGTTACACACTCCGCTAACCCAGAAATAGTGCTTCAGGTTAAGAACTTTGCTTCAGGATAAAAACAGAAATCGGGCTCCGGCAGCGTGGCGGCAGCAGGTGGCTCCATTAGCTAAAGTGGTGCTTCAGGTTAAGAACAGTTTCAGGTTAAGAATGGACCTCCGGAACGAATTAAGTACTTAACCCAAGGTACCACTGTATTGCAATTTGGAGGGAAATTCAGCAGCTGTAGCTCAGCTAGTATAATGTTGCAAGGATGAGAAGACATGTATCTGCTGAAATTTCCTCTACATACGTAATTGTTAAAAGTACAGGAACATTATTATTGCATTTACCCTACCTATGCACTGTATGGCCCTGGACATCTGAAACTTAGAGTGACCACTGGCTGCTACTGATATAACAATATTTGCTGCCTGTAGCTTACTGTGGTGCACACTGCAACATAGAAACATGTCATAGGATAAGGCTCCATCACTGCCCCATTTTATCTTTGGGGTGTTTTCAGAGATCTTTTAAAAATGCAATCAGCCTTCTTTATCTCAGACATCCAGAAGTCAAGAGTGAGGTTGGGAGAACTGGTTGTATTTCTTTGATAAGGCACATATAAGTAATGAATGCCCATGACTTTTGCAGTATGCATAATCTGCAGCAGCCTGCCACGTGACTGCATGTTCATTGGGTTAAATTCACAAGCAGTTGACCTCATGGATAAACAGACAGCTGCAGTGCTTTTTTCTGGGGGGACGCATTCACAAAATGTTTAGGGGTATGCGTATACCCCTAAACATTTTGTGAATCTTTGTACTTTTGTCCATTTACTGTATTTATTTCCCCCAATTTGAGCTATAAAATGGTGATTTTCTTGAGTAAAAATGAGAGCACCCTTAAACATATTTTTTTTAGGGGAAAAAGCACTGGACAGCTGAACTGCCTCTTGCATCACATCAACTAAAGGGACCAATGGAATTCGAGAAACCTGAATTCTTCATAAGTCGCCACTTTCTGGTGCACTGCTCGGAACTTGGCTTCATTCTCTCTCTGGTACTTTTCATCAGCGGCAATAGCTTCTTCCAACTCTTTCTCCAAAGCACGGAAGTCGATTGCACCCTCCATCTCAGGTTATCTAGAAACAACAGGACATTTAAAAAACAAACAACTCTTATCCCGAAGAACTCTAGAAACACATCTCGTGGGAATCAAAGCATTGGGGGGCACCCAAGTGCAGAGAAATTAAGCTATGCTACTAAATGCTAATCTGCGAATATCGCTATGCAGTTCCCACCATAGCTGTCAACCTTCCCTTTTTTTGCGGGAAATTCCCTTATTCCAGCGCCATTTCCCGCTGCTTCCCGCTGCTATCCCGGATTGTTAGATATCCCATAGACTGTCCGGGACAGGTGAGGCTGTTGATCCCTTATTTTCGAGGCTGCTGATCCCTTATTTTCAAATCTGAAAGTTGACAGTTATGCTTTCCACTTCCCAAGCGGCCAAAGGTTCCGGGAGTGGAGATGCACCAAGGGGTTTTTGCTTTCTTCGGAGAGCGAGAACAAAACATTTACAGTAGCTTTGCAATATTTGCTTGATTTTTACAGCAAAGAGCACTGCAGAAGCATATCAATATGGCAAAGCATCGGATTCTCAGAGGAAGCCCCTGCGCCCTGAGGTGCAGGGAATTTTCCGTATCTCTTTTAGCTCTGGGTGGGGTGGTATCTCATCCCACAATTCTGATGCGTCATTCCAAGGACTGGTCCACATCCTGCACCTATGAATTCCACGGATCTACGTGGAAAAACGACCCTGGGTACCACTCCCAGATAATGAGGAACTGAGGTTATTTATTACACCGGTTTAGGGCTCTGCGGAAGTCGTCTCCAAATCCACCCCGCTTTCCCCGTTCCCCACCCCGCGCCGGCTAGGCATCAGGTTTCCATAGCAACGAGGCCTAGGTTTGGTTTCCATAACAACCAGACCACGCCGGGACGCGAAGGCCCCTCCGAAGAAAGGAGTTGTCTTCGCTAGTCGCCTGATTATAATCTTCATTCTCTGCCCTCCCACGTCTATATAAGAATCAGAAGAATGCCTTTACGTGCCTCCCCGAACACCGGTATTTTATTTTATTTTATTTCAATGAAGGGGGAAAGCGACGAATCGGCCAGGCAATAGGATAGGCAGCCTCTTTCGGAGGAAGCGGCGGAGGGCCTTTCCACGGCAGCGTCGCAGCGGCGCGCGACGGAAAAAGAAGAACGTCGCGAGCAACGCGCGCTGCTTCTCTCAGCGAGGGCTCCGTTCTGTGCTGAGAAAGGCGCCGCCGAGGAGGAAGGGAAGGCAGATAAGGTGCGCGTAATATTCGGCATGCGTGTGATATAGGCGTTTCTCAGCCGCACCGTGTTTGGTTCCCCAGGCCTCTAAGGACTAGAAACTTGATTTTTAGAAGAAGAAGAAGAAGAAGAGGCGACAACTTCGGCTGTGGTCTTAAACGCCTTAAGCGGGATGGGGGAGGCCGAAGCCCCACTGAGGTCAAGGGTCTGTTATGAAGCCTGATGGGTAAAGCAGGGGCAGCGGCGTAGCGTGGGTTGTCAGCACCCGGGGCAAGGCAAGTAATTTGCGCCCCCTAACCCGGGGCAAGGCAAGTAATTTGCGCCCCCTAACCCGGGGCAAGGCAAGTAATTTGCGCCCCCTAACCCCTAACCTGCTGTCGCTGCCAGCTTCTTCTTGCTGCTGCCTGGTCTGGTCTGGTCTGGTCTGGTTCTCTCCCGCGCTCAGCGCTGCGCTGGGCGGCCGCTGCACTGTCCCTCCCCCAGATAGTCCCTTGCTCTCTCTCAGCACCGCATGCCTGGCACCCACCCCCTCCACAGTGGGCGGCGACCCAGCGGCTTGGATCGGATTCGCACAGCCAGCACTGCAGTGAGAGAGAGTGAGTGAGCCAGGTAGGGGCAGAGAGTTGCGAGTGCGAGCGCCCCCCCCAGATGTTGCGCCCAGTGCGGACGGCCCCCCCACGCTACGCCACTGAGCAGGGGCACTTGAGTAAACTAGAAGGTACAAATGAACTAGAAATAAGGGCCAGGCGCTACTGTGATGGACAGCTGTGGAGGTTGCTACAGGCGAGGTTCACAATAAAAATAAGCTGTCAAAAACACAATAAGCAGGAAAACACACTCACACTCCTACACTCCTTATATCTATACTGAATAGCTAGCAAAATTCAGCAATACAAAAAAAAAACCAAACAAAACACACACACACACACTTTCAGGATAAAAACTGACCTTGCTATACTTGTTTCAAAGGCTTTTCTTCTTTCCAGGGTCCAGCAACATGGATACAGATCTGTATGATGAATTTGGGAATTATATTGGCCCAGAGCTTGATTCTGATGATGACGACGACGAGATGGGTCGGGATTCAAAGGATCTAGATGAGGTATGGGGATTATGCTTCCTCTAAATGTTAACTATACTAAAGGCCACCCGATGGTTTTAGTTAAGGCTGTTGGATGATTAAATATTTCGGTTATTCATTTGGTTAAGTAGTTAATTTAATTTTTTAGGATCATGGAAAAAAAGGTGTCATGTTCATTCAAGGAAACTAGCCATGTTTCACGGTCGCTGCAAAGGCAACTGGGTGTCCCATGACACTTTGAAGTCCAACAAATAAATTGCACACGCAGGTCCCATTTTACAAATGCTCACTGTGCAAAAATTCACTTACCCCAACACAAGGGATTAGTACCCAAACCTGCCTATATGCACCACAGATTTTGTGGTCGGGAACGCATTAGAAATTTCCCCATAGAAATCCATGGAAATCATTAATTCTTTATGTGAACATTCACCTAACAATTTCCAGAGAACGCATTGTGTTCATGACGCAGGACCTGAGTGTATGAACTTTTGCAAGCTTGATGTTTCCATCATCAAGTGATGAACATGCACATGGGAGCCAACCCCAAGTTCCATAATTGGGACTGCACTGGATGGAAATTGCTAGAGACCAGCTGAAGGCCCTTCATTCTGTTTTCAGCTCGATGAGGACGACGATGATGATGACATTGGAGACCACGATGATGACCACCCTGGGATGGATGTGGTGCTGCATGAAGATAAGAAATACTATCCAACGGCTGAGGAGGTTTACGGTCCAGAGGTGGAGACCATTGTGCAAGAGGAAGACACACAGCCTTTGACAGGTGAGAAATTATAGAACCAGCTTGTCAGGGAGAAGGCAGGAGTCTTCTGCATAGCATACTGGATCAGCAGTCATTCAGTTGAGCACCTATCTGCAATCTGAAATGGGAAAGCCAAGAAACAATTTTATTTCCATTGGATTGCTCCATCTGTACTGTTTGCACCCAATGACTGGAGGTAACTTTCCAAGATCTTTCCAAGCCTTAACAGAGACTTCAGTCACAGATACCAGGAACTGAACCTGGGATCAGGGACACGCAAAAAGTTTGTGTTTTGCTCCTTTTTTCTACTTGGCTGAGTGTTGAGGTAGGGCTTTTCTGCTTTTCTCTTTAAAGGGATATTATTTCTTGTGTTTGTTTTCAGAGCCTATTATTAAACCCGTGAAGACCAAAAAATTCTCCCTCATGGAGCAAACATTGCCAGTCACAGTGTATGAGATGGAGTGAGTATAGCTTGTTTGTTCTCTTTTTCTCTCTTTCCCTGTGCAACTCCCTTCTGTTGGTACTTCTAGCTCTCTCACATCTACAGACAAGCAGAGGAGGAGTTAGTAATCATGTTATTCCTCTAAATTTATTCCCAATTCTATTTTGTGGCCTTGGGGCATATTAAAGGTAAAGGGACCCCTGACCATTAGGTCCAGTCGTGGCCGACTCTGGGGTTGCGGCCCTCATCTCGCTTTATTGGCCGAGGAAACCGGCGTACATCTTCCGGGTCATGTGGCCAGCATGACTAAGCCGCATCTGGCGATACCACAGCAGCGCACGGAAACGCCGTTTACCTTCCCGCCGGAGCGGTACCTATTTATCTACTTGCACTTTTGCTGTGCTTTCGAACTGCTAGGTTGGCAGGAACAGGGACGAAGCAACAGTTAATTCTCCTTACAGTCCAAATCATACAAAGTCTTAACCAGATGTGTTTACTTATTTCTCCACACACCCACTTACAGAATTACCCCTCCATCACATATAAACACCTTCCAATTACCAGTTCAAGGGTTGGGAACCTGAGGCCCTCCAGATGTCATTGAACTACAACTCCCATCGTCTATGACCATTGGTGGCAGGGGCTCATGAGAGTTGAAGTCCAACAGCATCTGGAGGGCCATAGGTTCCCTGCCCCTTTATCTTAATGCTTCTAAAATTCAGGATAAACACCATGTGGTCCTGTTGGTTCCCCCTCCCCTTTCCAGTGATGTGGAAGAAGGGTTTGGAAAGGCAGAGCTGTGGATTAAGCTTGAGAGGTGAAGGCAACTAAGAGTACTTTAATAAGATAGTGACTATCAACTAAAAATCAAAGTAGACTATGAAAAGCTTTTTCAGTATATCAGAAGATACTGGTGATTTTGGTTTCTGTGGCAGGGAGGGGGTTGTAACTCAGATAAAGAGAATTATTTTACGTTACTTGGCAGCGTGTATAACTGAAAGCTTCCCTCAAAATAAAAAAAATCCTTCCAGTAGCACCTTTAAGACCAACTAAGTTAGTTCTTGGTATGAGCTTTCGTGTGCAAGCACACTTCTTCAGATACACTGAAACAGAAGTTGCCAGATCCTTCTATATAGTGAGAAGGTGGGGAGGGGTATTACTCAGAAGGGTGGTGGGAATGGGAGATTGGCAGATAGCTGAGATGAGCCTGCTGACGACTCTTAACGACTGTAATAGGTCTTACAGGAAAAGGCAAGGGGTGAGAAGGTGAGAAATGGCTTAGTCATGTATAATGGGATAAGAATCCAATGAAGAAGTGTGCTTGCACACGAAAGCTCATACCAAGAACTAACTTAGTTGGTCTTAAAGGTGCTACTGGAAGGATTTTTTTTATTTTGACTATGGCAGACCAACACGGCTACCTATCTGTAACTGAAAGCTTCCCTGTTCCTTTGGTCTTCTCTAGTTTCCTAGCAGACTTGATGGACAACTCGGAGCTGATTCGGAATGTTACACTTTGTGGTCACCTGCATCATGGCAAGGTTAGCATCAATTAATATATTTAAGGCAGCTCAGGAGCAGCTGTGGTCCATTCCGTAGATGTGGCAGAATTCTGATGTACTCACTCAGTACATGTGTGGTTCTTGTTTTTGAATAAACTGGATTCAGTGTATGGTTCTCAAGGTTAAATGTTTTAGAGTTCCTTAACGCCCTTCCAAGACTTTGGGCCTCAGAGTTAGTTCTGTCTACAAGATGCACCCCAGAGCAATTCCTAACACACACACTTCTCACCCTTAAGTTGCAGTTAAGCCGGAATGGTGTCATCATTTTAGCTTGCTTACTGGTTTTTTGAAGCCAGGGCAGTCAATTTAGATAAACTATTAGGGAGAGTCTGCAAGTGTTGCTGGCTTCTCAGTTGCCAGGTCTCTATCCTATCTTCTTCTGTTCACATTTTTATAAAACGGGATGGGGTTGGTGCTAGAATTTATTAATGTTTTTACTGGATATGGAATAACGGTTGTTGATATAATTGTGAGGAAATTGCAAAAGTGCATTGATTGTAGTTCTGAAATTGGGAGTGGGAGTTCAGATTGGGAGTGGGAGAGAGGCAGAGATGCAACATCCTTACGCTTCCTGGACTGGTCACATTTAGCTAGCTAATTCATGCCTTGCCAATTCATTTCTTTTTGTTTCTCTGGCTCCTTCCAGACTTGCTTTGTGGATTGCCTGGTTGAACAGACTCATCCTGAGATCAGAAAGCGTTATGACCAGGATGTAAGTTACCTTTATACTTTGTTTTTAATCCTTTAAGAGGTAGGTTTATGATACTGTTGTCTAAAGATTTAGATGCATATGGGCTAACTATCAGTTAAAGAGATCTTAGTCGATTCATCATGGGGTTTGTTTGATTAATAAATCAATTAAGTGTGCATCAGTTTGTATACAGTGGTACCTCTGGTTACAAACTTAATTCATTCCGGAGGTCCATTCTTAACCTGAAACCATTCTTAACCTGAGGTACCACTTCAGCTAATGGGGCCTCCCGCTGCCGCTGCGCCACCAGCACACGATTTCTGTTCTCATCCTGGGGCAAAGTTCTTAACCCGAGGTACTACCAAGTTAGTGGAGTCTGTAACCCGAAGTGTTTGTAACCCGAGGTGCCACTGTACGTATATGTAAAAACAGTAGTTTTGAAGCAGATTAAAGATGATGTGTCTTATAAACTTATCAAAAGATGGAGTTTGTTTATACATTTCTAGAACTCAAAACACCAGGAAAATTATCAGCCATATGCTTTGATTAAATTAAGTTGAAGTGATTTGAAGTCTTCATTTTTCTTTCTTCATCCATTATTGATTGCTTTACTGATTGTTTATTTATTGTATGCCTTTGTTGTTTTGTTTAGAAACCTAAACATATTACTTTAGTGTTTGTGTGTGTGTGTGTGTGTGTGTACACACACAAACACACACACAGAGCGCTTTTTCTGGGGGGATGCAGGGGTACGTATACCCCTAAACATTTTGTGAATCCAAGTTTGGCCTCATTGAGGGGCAGTATTTCAATGTGAGTAGGAAAATGAGAGTAGCCTAAACATTTTTTTAGGAAAAAGCACTGTGTGTGTGTGTGTGTGTGTGTGTGTGTGTGTGTGTGTGTAGAGAGAGAGAGGAGGAAAAAAAAGAAAAAGATGACGTGGAAGAACATACTCCACCTTAAATGATCTGGCTGTTGAGTAAATTTTTTTATTGTTCCTTTCAGCTTTGCTATACAGATATACTCTTCACTGAGCAAGAGGTAAGTATATCTGCTGCACAGACTTCTCAGCCATTATGAAAGTGCAATGTGGGGGGAGATACGGTACAAGGTGTTGCAGAGAGGTCTGAAATGCATGCACCATGTGTGCTGGATCTCTTGTTGTATTGCTAGTGTCTCCAGTACTCACAGGAAAAATCTTGAGCTTGTATCTGCTCAGTGTACATCTTATTATTGAAATTATTACACCAAAGCTAGCATTGCTCTTAATTTCAATGGGTGTATTCCAACTAAGACTAATGCCAGGTGCAATCCTTTGTCTCTCTGCTTGAGTTTCTCATAATGTCAAATTCCATACCAGGTAACCATTTCCCGTAGTTACATGTCAGTATTGTAGTCTGAGGAATACATACTGTTCTTGGTCATGCCACTGTCATTTGCCCTCTATGCTGTGCCCTCTAATGTCATGGTCCACATTTTCAGCCCAAACTCTCAACTTTCACCCCTCTCCCATCTTGACCTTGGCTTCTTTTCAGAGAGGAGTTGGGATCAAGAGCACGCCAGTGACCATTGTTCTCCCAGACACAAAGGGCAAATCATTTCTCTTCAACATCATGGACACACCAGGTGAGTTTGGGTGTCTGGGAGACTCACCCCATAACATAAAACCTGGCAGGAAACACAGGATAAGGTGTTTTTAAAAAGGCTGTTTTCAAAAACAGGCTAACAATGATATAGAGAAATTTATATTATGAAGAAGGTGCAATAATCTCAGCTGATGCTTTTTGACCACACATCTTTTTTGTCTTTTGCACAGCCTGAAGTGCTTAGTGAGGAATAAATTGCCATTTGCAAGCCAGGTCCTTATGTGAATAGCCTCACGGTTGCCCTGGAAATGGAGAATTTAAGCATACTTCATTGTGAGCTGAATTGTGGCCAACCCTTAAAACCACCCTCCCAAATTTGACTGGCTTGGGCAGCTGTGTGGTTTTGGGGGTTTGGGTTTTTTGCACCATTCCTTGTAATCTTAGCTTGCTTTCATTCCAGTTGAGGTTTCCATTATAGCAGCACTTACCCCCACTTACTAAAATTAATAGAACTGACTTCTGAGTACAGTAGACGGGCATGGTTAGGATTCTGCTGGAAGTATGTCAGCTCATATTGAATGCAGGATCTGTACATCAAGGGAGTTGTCTCCTCCTGCTCCCCAGTACCTGGCTAGATTTGTGATCCCCTGAAAAGGGGCGAGTATTGGGTCATCCAAGTCATTGTTATGATGCCAGAACTCTCCTGTGGACTTCAGGTGCTGCAGGCTCTCTCCATCCTCTACTTTTCTATCATGCTACACTTTCCCCTTGAACTCTGCCTTGAGCTGTCTCTTCCCTTGTCATAGGGCTGTGCAAGGGGTATTCCAGTTCACCTCCTTCTCTGTGAAGCACATACTGCAACTTTCCACTTCTGGATGATTATAAATATATATATTTTCACTCCCTAAAGGTCATGTAAACTTCTCCGACGAGGTCACAGCAGGTCTCCGCATTTCTGACGGCGTCGTACTCTTTATTGATGCTGCTGAGGGAGTGAGTATATGTGGGCACGCTTTTTGTGGGTTCGGCTATTCTTTCCATTCACACAAGGAGATGTATTGCACAGAAAGGTTGCAATTAAGAGGATTGCTTATGAGAAGCTAGCACCTTTTACTAAGAATCAGGGCCCCTGGGATTCTGCACCAAGAATCTGGAAGAAGCTGACAGATTTTTAAACTGGAATGCTGCCAGACATAAATTATGAGAATTCAGCATGCTTCAGATATGAGAGGGAGGAACTGTCCACAGAAGACAGGGAGCAAGTTCAAATGCCAGGAAGGCTGAATCAGGTTTTAGTTTAGAAAGTGATGTGTGCAGTAGTGCAACACTTCAGCCAAGGAAATTTTTGGGATTTCCTTCTTTCAAGGCCAGGCATCTTTCAGAGGGGGCCTTAAGGCATAGAATATCACAGTGAGGCTGCAGGCAGAGCTAGACATGAAGAGAAGCTATCTGGCAGCAGCTGCTTGTTGATTGAGGCATTTCCAAAGTAAAGGAAGGATTGAACTCTGATTAATAAGAATACACACAGAGGCTTGAACCAGCAAGACTCTGGGAAGGGTGCGTATAATCGTCTCTGTGCCTCTTTTTTCTGCAGCCCCTGGCCCAGGTAGTTTTATTCACAAAAGAACTTTTTACAGAGTGTTGGTAAGAACCAATCAGATTTCTTCTGAGCATTTCAACAAACCCACATGGGGAGAAAGTTAAACCACCATAACTAATTCAGCACAGGGTAAACAAAGAACAGAACTACAAAGAAGAGCATTTGGCAATCCCGGAGGTGATAAACAAGCAATACATATGATAAGAAGGATGGCCAGGAGGACAACGATCATTGTCACCTTCATGTGAGATCTGTTTCCTGGCCCTAAGATTAACACCCTAAGATTAACATATAGAAAGCTACATAAAAGAAACTTGCCCACTGTCTTTGATGACCCAGGAGCCTGCCTGTCTAAGCAACTGGGCTATGTACATGACATGTGAAGAGAGAAATGGGCAGTAGAGGAAATGGCCAGAGATGCAGAGGCTTGTGGGATTTGATCAGAAATTATTGTCAATGTATCAAACCCAGTCAACACAATGCATTCATCGTGGACACAATGGCTTGATGCATATTTTATAATTCCTCATAGTAAACCCACCTGACCCCACATTCTGGATATTTGCACTCCTACATTGATGAGGTTTCTTTGTTGTCTGGTTCTGGTTAGTGTTCTTTTTAAAGTAATAGAATCATTAGTTGTTGTTGTTGTTGTTGTTGTTAAAGTTAAAGTGTGTTTAGTTTGTCCTGTTTTTCAGGGTTTCATATCCTTGAAATTACGTATTTGATTTTAATTTTCCTACTGATTCTTTCAAAGAGTCTCCCCTCAAAACTCATAACGAGCCACACGTTCTCAGTGTCCTCCCACTCCTACCCCATTTCTGGTGTTGAAGAAAAACAGCTCTGTGTCTCCCCCACCCTTTTTTAAAAAAAAACTAATAAGCAAACCACATGACACGATGTTATTTTGCTTCAGGTTTCCCTGAATGCGTAAGTAGCAGCCATGGAGTAAAGATGGGCAAAATTCAAAAGTGTGGTGACATCACACAACTTCCATTTTTCTTTCTAGATGCTACAGGGAGAAAGATGTGAGGACTGTTTTTTGGTGTCCATTGCCTATCTCGTGCAATGTTTGGTTCCATCGTTTCCTACAGATCACCAGCTGAGTCTCAGTGGTGCAGAGCACCTTTCACCAGCACATGGACACAGTTATCCATGTCCTGGTAACCTCTAGTGGTGCGTGATGAAGTTTTGTAGGACCAGTTAATAGCACAATGAATACATCCTTAGTTGGGCAACTTGTATGTACTGCTGCCTGATCAGGGTTCTGAGTGAGGAAGGGATGCCCCTCCCCTTTAGTATCACTGAAGACTGATAGCTCTCTCTGTTAACCAAGAGGGACTGCCCCATCTCAGATTGCCCCATCCAAAGACTGCCCCCTTCTCTTTGCACTAGCACCAGTTTCCTCCATTTTAAAGTGGTATCTTCTGCTTCTCTCTGCATTTATGTGCTGCTGCACCATAAAATTTAATCTTCCTCCCTCTCCTGCACGTTCATTTCCCCATGTGATTAAGAGCTTTATTTTTGTCAAAGGTCATTGGATGGGGCAGGCTTAAAGGAAGACAATGTTGCATTAAACACATTTTCTAAAAGCGGACCTCATGCTGATTGCTGAGCATACACGCTCCTGCAGGCTGCTCTTCCAGCAGGGAAGGGTCAGCGCCCGATTCCTCACGCCCCACCTGGCATCATCTTCTATTGTGTGTCCCCGTAGGTCATGCTCAACACCGAACGGTTGATCAAGCATGCAGTGCAGGAGAGGCTGGCAGTGACCGTGTGCATTAACAAGATTGACCGGCTGATACTGGAACTGAAATTGCCTCCTACTGACGCTTACTACAAGCTGCGGCACATAGTGGATGAAGTCAACGGCTTAATCAGGTATAGAAATGCCAGCATTTATAACATGCTTTTGAGAGTTAAGTTAGTTCCATTGACACTCACCATTGGATATAACCATGGATGCAAAGCCACACCCAGCTCACTCTATAAGAAAGAGAGAGACCAACCAAATTTGGGGAGTCTTACACCTAATCCATTTTTTAGGGAATCCACAATCTTTACCTCGATTTATATTTGCTAACGTTAGAAGTCCTAGTGTTGGATATAGGTAAAAGTCTACTGAAGTATAGGCACCTAACCTCCATGAAATTTAAACTTTCATTTCTTCCCCATCACTCCTTAAAGGGGAATTATAATTGTGCCAAAGTTTTTGTTCTCTCTGCTTAACTGGCAGACCTAATTCATTCAATCATTTAAAGAATTGTTGTTGTTTTTTTATAACTATCAAACATGTATTTACATTTAATCGATTAATTGTAAATGTCAATGCTGGAGTATCCCTGGTGTGTCAGAATTCTTGTTAGACTTCATAAATGAAGTTTTCTGAAATGCTTTGTTATTGTAGCAGCTGAAACTGCTGCCTTTCCCTTTGTGTGTGTCTTGATAGCAGTGCTGCCTGGTTCTGTCTTATTTTAAAACCACTTCTTTGTTTGCAGCATGTATTCCACAGATGAGAATCTGATTCTTTCACCACTCCTGGGCAACGTCTGTTTTGCCAGCTCCCAGTACAGCATCTGTTTCACGCTGGGTTCTTTTGCCAAGATCTATGCTGACATGTACGGTAAGCATTAGCCAAAATGTTCGTGTGCATGTCAGGGGACACCTTGGCTCTTGACTCCTTCTGAAAGGTTCACACAACCTCGCAGTGAGGATGTGTCTGCTATGTTTGTAGCCTTTTCTGCATTGAAAATCATCTGTGCTTTTTCTGTATGCAACTTATCTTTGCCAGTTCTCAAGGTTTCCATCACGTTCTAGGGGAGTGCTGGGGCTCTGCAAATGGCTGGAGGCATCAGAGGCAGAGATCTGGTTTGTTTGCCACTTCAGTGATGTCCCTTGGTGCACCACTTTCTCCCATGTAACTAAATGCTTGCCATTCACTCCTCCTTAGTCGTAACTGAGACTGTATTGCCTGCTGTGATCTGCTTTACATGCAGCTTATAAGATAGCAATGCAGTTTAGTTAAGAATCTGTCCGTCTCTTGATGAAAAGCCTATGTATAAATGCTGTATAAATGTTAGTCCCTTGACTTGGAGCACGCTCCCCATCTCTTTTGAGCCGGTGGGCAGAGATGGATCAAGTGTTGTGAGGACTCCTGGGGGGCATTGTTGTTGCGCCACATAGATCATACCTTCATCAAGTCCTTCTCAGTGGATGCTGTTAGGACTAAGATGGCAAGGAGAGGTTAGACAAGCTTCGCGCCTGCCATGAAGGTCTTCCAAGGGCAGTGCTTTATTTTTCCTAAAGGCGAGAGTGGCAGACATTTGCTTATATGGGAAACTGTAAGGTCAGGACACATTTGGAATGGGGGTAATGGTGTCATCTGTCCTTTATGGCCATAGAGTTTTGTAGGGACATATTTTGCTCCTCCCCCTCAAGTTGCTGATTTTACCCCAATTAACTTATGCTATACAATTCGATGGGAACCTGGCGTGCTTGAATTGGATGGCCATTATGTTCTGATAATGCATTTTATGAATTTTTGTACACCAGCTTGAAGGCAGTATTTAAATAGGTAGCCATAAATGAAATAATAATTGAGAGCAGAGCTATTTATGTTTGCATTATCCCACCCATTTATATAGTTTCATGTTGTGTTCCTATAATTTCCTTAGTCAGATTCAAGTGATATTTATTTATTTTTTAAGGAACTGGTTAGCGTACATATAGTTGTAGCTGCAGTGATTCACTGCCCTCATTGTTCTAGTTTGCATTCTAATTAATTGCTTCTTTTTGCAACATGAGCATATCCAGGGCAGGTCCAAGCTGGGTACACAATGGAAGGAATTATGCAGCTTTAAAGGAAACTGGTTGAAGATAAAACTATCAGTCTGACTCTCAAAATTCACTATATGCTTTAAATCATGTGAAAAATAGGCCACAAAAGCTGTATAAACTGGACCCCCTGCCTTCTGTTCATTTTAGGAGACATCAATTACCAGGAGTTTGCAAAGCGCCTTTGGGGAGACATCTACTTCAACCCCAAGACGTAAGGAGCTCTTGCTTTTTATTCTTAATTCATTGTCCTTTTCCATTGCAGCTTTACCTAAACCATGTAAATTAGCAACCCAAAAATAGCAACTATCTTACGCATACCAAATGCTGAGATAAAAGACAGAAAGTAAGTCAGATGTTTTCTCTTTGGTGTAAGGATATTGTAGAGTTCCGTTAACATCAGCCCACTGTTCCGAGGTGAGTCAACACCTCCCAGGTGTGCAGAATAATATTTAAACCAAGTAATGTCATGTGTAGAAAAAAGGTGGACTGAGAAAATAACTCTGGATTGTTCCAGGAAGCAAGCCAAGTTGCGTGCTACTGAAAAAAGGCTTCCATATCCCAAATATGGCAGTCTCCTAACCCTGAGTGTAACTCATCTACGTAGTCATCCCAAGAGAAAAAATATAGATGCAGTTTCATACTACCCAACATCTAGATTCAGGTAGAGGAATGTAGAGCAAAAAAATGGCACTTCTAGTAGTAATAATTCATATTCGTCCCAAGGTTTCTACGCCTCATGGTTGGGAGAATGAAAATGTGCACACACATGCTTTTTTCCAGTTTACCTCTCCTGGTCCATGATTAGAAATTTTCTCAAGCGTGCAGATAATGGCCACTGGGAAAGGCTTTTTTAACTAGTCTTTAGAAGCACTTAGGTGTTGACCTTGTGTGGTTTTTTAGGAGAAAATTCACCAAAAAAGCCCCAACCAGTAGTTCACAGCGGAGCTTTGTGGAATTCATCCTTGAGCCTCTCTACAAGATACTAGCTCAGGTATGTTTTGGATTCCCATGGATGGATGGTTGGATGGATGGATGGATGGATGGATGGATAACCCCTGACTGTGAATACACGCATACACAGAGTATTTATCCAAAAAAATATAGCTAGAATAAGAGAAATTATTATTATTATTATTTATTTTATTTTATTTTGACAAAGTAATAATAATAAATAAATAAGAATAAAAATTGTAACTATCCAACCTCCCAAAATTTCAACGCCTCTTGCGATGGTTTGACCCCTTTCCATTTTAACAGTACAAACACCCTCCATATCTCCTCAAAATCATTTCTCCTGCATATTCCCCATCTTGCCTTAATAATAATAATAATAATAATAATAATTTATTATTTATTCCCCGCCCATCTGGCTGGGTTTCCCCAGCCACTCTGGGTGGCTTCCAACTGAATATAAAAATAAAATATTAATGGCAAATGTTAATTTATCATTAATAGCTATATCCCACACCTCTTTATACCATTCTTCCATTTTGTATTCTGCTTGCCCCTTCCACTTCCTAGCTATAATATTTTGTGCAGCTGTCAATAAATTTGTGAGCAAGTCCTTCACAGCCTGCGAATCTTCTACCCCATCGCAAATGGATAACAATGCTACCCCTGGTCTTTCGGTTAGCTTTAACCTAGTGATTTCTGTTATCTCCTTAAACACCCTTTGCCAAAAAATGTACATATTTACACCAGTTTTATTTTTTAAGGCAGAGATTTAAACAAATGCTAAAAAAAGCTTTTTTAAAAAAAGTTAAGCCGCTCCTGGTCTGGAACCTTCTCTGCTTCGATCTTCCGCCTGCTCACTTCCTCGCTTCTCCCCAGGTTGTTGGGGACGTTGACACCACCCTGCCCCGGACTCTGGATGAACTGGGGATCCACCTGACCAAAGAAGAGTTGAAACTCAACATCCGCCCCCTCTTGAGGCTCGTCTGCAAGAAGTTTTTTGGGGAGTTTACAGGTAGGCTTCATCGTCCTTCTCTTTTCTCGCAGTGTGGTTTATCTCCTTGCCAAAGAGGACTGCCAAATGTGTGTGTTGAAGCAAGCTACCTCTGGCTGAGGGATTTTGAGGAAACCCCTTTTTTGGCGTTGAGTGTCAGTGCTGCATTGCAATTTAATAATAATAATTATAATTATAATTATAATAATAATAATAATAAATTTTTATTTATATCCCACTCTCCCCAGCCGAAGCCGGGCTCAGAGCGGCTAACAACAGTAAAAATAACACAGTTTAAATAAAATCACAATCATTTAATTGAAATTCATTCTAAAATCAATTCATTCTAAAATCAATTCAGAATCAAATTAATGGCAACCATTGGGCTAGAGTTCTATGAGGATTACAGAAGGAGGGGGTCAGACTGTCCCTTGGCCAAAGGCCTGGTGGAACAGCTTTGTCTTGCAGGCCCTGCGGAAAGATGTAAAGTCCCACAGGGCCCTAGTTCTCTTGTGACAGAGCGTTCCACCAGATCGGGGCCACAGCCGAAAAAGCCCTGGCTCTGGTTGAGGCCAGCCTAACCTCCCTGGGCCCAGGATCTCCCAAGATGTTTTTATTTGAAGACCGTAAGGTCCTCCGTGGGACATACCAGGAGAGGCGGTCCCGTAGGTACGAGGGTCCTAGGCCGTATAGGGCTTTAAAGGTTAAAACCAGCACCTTAAACCTGATCCTGTACTCCACTGGGAGCCAGTGCAGCTGGTATAGCACCGAGTGAATGTGATCCCGCGGCAAGGACCCTGTAAGGAGTCTTGCCACGGCGTTCTGTACTCGTTACAATAATCAAGTCTGGAGGTGACCATCACGTGGATCACAGTGGCTAGGTCAGGGTGAGAAAGACTGGCCTTTTTTATTCAAGACAATATTAACCCAGAATAGGGTGGTCTAGTGTATCAATCTAGGACTGGGAAGACCTAAGCTCAAATACCCATTTGGTTGTGAAGTTTGCTGGGTGACCTTGGGCTAGTGGCTACCTCACAGGGCTATTGTGAGGGTAAAGTCAGGACATCTTGGCTCTTGACTCGTTCTGAAAGACTTATGTGTATTGTGAAACCCAACCTTGCTTTATGAGCATCTTGGAGGAGGGTAAGATAAAAGGATCTTGGGAGTGCAGCCATTGTGTTTGTTTCTCATTTGCTTCACCCTCCTGCTTGTGAGTCTTAATGGAAACGTAAGGACTGGAGAAGGATGCTAGAGAGAGTTTCATACCAGTAGCAATGAGTTCCACCGGCTAATTATAAGTTATGAGAAATGGTATTTCCATTTAGTCTGCCTTTATACTTGCTGTACCTCAGCTACAGTGGATGATGCTACGTTTTTGTATTTTGGGTGAGAATGATTAATTTATAAATCCTCTCCCTTGTGTTGTTTGATCTTGGGGAGACAGCAGGAGGAATCCATGTGTCAAGAGCTGCTAGCTTAGTTCAAGAAGAGTTGGAAGAGATCTGTAATGGTTCTAGGGGTTGCTCGTGCGTAAGCCGGTGCTTATCTCCCCGGCTGGGTGCAAACACCTGGCTGGGTTGCCAAAGTGAACCTTTTCTGTCCGGACAGCCGCTCACCCGTGGCTGACTCAATCGCAGGCAGAATCCGTCAGTGGGCGTTTCTTAAACTTCTTCCAGCAAAGAAGCTCTTTGACACCTAGTCTCCTCCTACTCTCTCTGCGCGAAAGCCTTCTGCACAAGGAGGACGTGGGCAACGGAGGACCCCTACTCTCCCCGCTGGTCCCAGGCAAGGAGTCATGGGACCGCCTCGCCGCTTCCCCCATCTGCCCCCCTTCTCCACTGGTGCTACGCGGATTCTCTTCCCCAGAAGATGGGCTGCTTCTCCCAATCCCTGGACGCTCTCTGGAATCCCTCTGGCTTTTGCTCTCTCCCTCCGGCACTGATGGCAGTTCCCTGACAATATCAGTTTTGTCTGGCCTTATCCGTCACAGCTGCAGACCTGTGTTTTTCAGAGCGCATGGTCAGCATGCTGCGTGAACAGAAAGCACACGCTAGAACAAATTCCAGTGTTTAAGGCTTAAGACGAATCAATGTGGAAAGTGTTCCTTACAGGTACAAAGTTGAAGCCAGGTGAAAGTTGAAAACTAACACAGGCTTCCTCTTCCTGAAAATCATGCCAGTGTGGTGTAGTGGTTAAGAGCGGTAGTCTTGTAATCTGGGGAACCGGGTTCGCGTCTCCGCTCCTCCACATGCAGCTGCTGGGTGACCTTCGGCCAGTCACACTTCTTTGAAGTCTCTCAGCCCCACTCACCTCACAGAGTGTTTGTTGTGGGGGAGGAAGGGAAAGGAGAATGTTAGCCGCTTTGAGACTCCTTAAAGGAAGTGAAAGGTGGGATATCAAATCCAAATGCTTCTTCTTCAGTTTTTGAACCGCTGCCTCACCCAGTTTTGTTCTCCCAGGCTTTGTGGACATGTGCGTGCATCACATCCCCTCCCCAAAAGCGGGCGCAAAGACCAAGATCGAGCACAACTACACAGGCGGAGTTGACTCGGACCTGGGAGAGGCCATGAGCGAATGTGACCCTGATGTAAGACTTCCGTCTAACTCTCTTTCTTTGTTAATGGTAGTAAGCCTGGCTGCATGATTCTGAGCAGGAGAGGGCAAGCTCCATCCCTTCAGGTGTTGCTGAACTACAAGTCCCATCATCCCCGGCCATTGTTTCCTAGGGCTGATGGGGGTTGTGGTTCAGCGACATCTGGAGAGCCAAAGGTCCCCCAGTCCTGTTGTGGATGAAGAGCTTCATTTGGCAAGTCCTGCTAGTGGACTTCCCACAGACTGGCTGCGGTGAGAACAGGATGCAGAACTGGATAGGCCATTGGCCTGATCCAACAGGCTCTTCTCGTGGCAGTAAGAAAAGGAAGTTTGGTATTAAATCAGAACTTGGCTCTACAGTGGTACCTCTAGATACAAACGGGATCCGTTCCGGAGCCCCGTTCGCATCTAGAGCTAAACATAACTAGCAATGGCACGTCTGCGCATGCGCAAGCGGCGAAACCCGGAAGTAACGCGCTCCGTTACTTCCGGGTTGCCAAGGAGCGCAACTCGAACGCGCTCAACTCGAAGCATATTTAACCCGAGGTATGACTGTACTTATGGGACGCGGGTGGCGCTGTGGGTTAAACCACAGAGCCTAGGACTTGCCGATCAAAAGGTTGGCGGTTCGAACCCCCGCGACAGGGTGAGCTCCCGTTGTTCAGTCCCAGCTCCTTCCAACCTAGCCGTTCGAAAGCACGTCAAAGTGCAAGTAGATAAATAGGTACCACTCCAGCAGGAAGGTAAACGGCGTTTCCGTGCGCTGCTCTGGTTTGCCAGAAGCTGCTAAGTCATGCTGGCCACCCGACCTGGAAGCTGTACGCCGGCTCCCTCGGCCAATAAAGTGAGATGAGCGTCGCAACCCCAGAGTCGGTCACGACTGGACCTAATGGTCAGGGGTCCTTTACTATGACTGTACTTGGAAGCAGTGTTCTGTAAGTCTGTTTTGATTTGATGGTTTGTCCATCACTTTGTAGATTATTATTTTTTTAAGTTATGCTGTTGCTTAGGGTCTATCACCTAACCCATAATACAGTCGTACCTCGGAAGTCGAATGTTTTGGTTCCTGAACGCCGCAATCCCAGAAGTGATTGTTCCGGTTTGCGGACGTTCTTTAGAACCCAAACGTCCGTTGCTGCTTCCACGGCTTCTGATTGGCTGCAGGAGCTTCCTGCAGCCAATCGGAAGCCACGCCTTGGTTCCCAAATGTTTTGGAAGTCGAACAGACTTCCGGAACAGATTCTGTTTGACTTCCAAGGTACGACTGTATAATTTTATACTTTATGTACCACTCTTTGCACAACCTGTGTGTATGCAAACGAATCTCCACTCAGTGGCCACTGTCACATGGGGAATTTTCAACGTGTTCCCACGCTACATTTATAACATGTATGTAAACTGTTTCTAAGAATGATCTGTGATGAAATTGACTAAGAGCACCCACATGGGAGGGGTGGCCAAACATTGAAGTTTTATTTGTCAGCCACCCAAGCTAGTGGGTCAGAGAAACAGCAGACGCCTGAAGGGAGTGCACTCTGAGCTTAAACCCTATTTAACTGTCATGGCTGCGCCAAGAATAGATTTTGTAAATTCTGTCAGGGAGCTAAGTGTCTTAGGTCAAGCTTGATGTGATGGCAGCAGCCACCCTTGATCGTTCATGCCTTTGCCTTGTTCGTGGGTGAGCTGCAGTAGGCACTGACCTCAAAAGGCCGCACAAAAGATGAGAGCGGAACTTGGTGAAGTTGCTTCCCTGGGCCTGAGTTTAGAATTGGAGCTAGGCTGAAAGGAAAAACAGGCGGGCAGTGAAATCGTGGGATCTTGCTCTCCTCAACATGTGTCCTTTAAGGTAAAACAAGACCTATCCCTTGCCCACTTTATAGGGGAACAGGTCTGACTTATGAATAACAAGCATTAACTGCTGCCATTACATCTGTCTGTCTTATGTGTTTGATGTACAACCATTTGAGACATCTGTTAACAGCTCCTACGTTTCTTTGGCGACCCCGGTGCCTTCTACACCCAACTCACAATGCCATAGGTTTGTTATTACAGTGGTACCTCAGGTTAAGTACTTAATTCGTTCCGGAGGTCCGTTCTTAACCTGAAACTGTTCTTAACCTGAAGCACCACTTTAGCTAATGGGGCCTCCTGCTGCCGCCGGGCCGCCGGAGCACGATTTCTGTTCTCATCCTGAAGCAAAGTTCTTAACCTGAGGTACTATTTCTGGGTTAGCGGAGTCTGTAACCCGAAGCGTATGTAACCTGAGGTACCACTGTATATGAGTCCATAGAATAATGAACTTAATGGGTTTGGCCCAGGTGTTCCCTCAGCCCAGTATTGGCAGCCTCATCTTGGACAGCAGTGTCCGGATTTGGTCGATCAAATTTCCAGGACTCAAATCCAAAAAGCAGCTGTTTTTCCTCTGGACCGTGGCCACTGTTTTCATACACCTTTGTCTGTATCCGTGGTGCACGAAGGCTGATCTTTGTCAAAACCTTTTGTCTGGAAGGGCCCGCTTATGTGCCACACCACAAAGATGTACAGTACGGACGACGGGGTCCAGTTCCATGCTTTCGGCAGGGTGCTGAGTGGGACCATCCACGCGGGGCAGCCTGTCAAGGTCCTTGGGGAAAACTACACCCTGGAAGATGAGGAGGACTCGCAGATTTGCACGGTGGGGCGCCTCTGGATCTCTGTAGCAAGGTAGGCGGTTCTGGGATCCCTGCTTTGCATTCTCCATGCAGGTTGGGGTGGCAGGTGCAGTGTGAAACCCAACAAACAACGCAAGCAACACGATGACCAGTATGCTAGATAGCACTGCAATTCTTATTGCATAATATATGTAATTTAGTACAACAAAAACAAAATGTGTACGCTTGTAGATTCTCTAATATATTTCAAATCAAATGAACATACGCCTGACAATCTTTGAAAGTCTGTAGAAGTATAATAAGTCTGTAGTTGAAGCAAAGTAATAGATGCTATCCTGCGGGCTAAGCGGTAAAACTTTTTAGGCGTTTATGGTGCCGAAGTAGTAAGTGAATAACAATGTTATTACATATCCTTATGACCACTGCTTCTTGTGCATTTCTCTAACCTGTGGGTTGTGCTGAAGAAGATTCCAGCAAAACAGTCAAATTATCCGGGATCAGTGTCCTACGTTGTTATTCACTTACACTTTGGCACCATGAACGCCTAAAAAGTTTTATCACTTAGCCCACAGGATAGCATCTATTACTTTGTTTCAACTATAGACTGTTTATACTTCTACAGACTTTCAAAGATTGTCAGACGTGTGTTCATTTGATTTCAAATATATTAGAGAATTTACAAGTGTACACATTTTGTTTTAGTTGTACTAAATTATGTATATTATGCAATAAGAACTGCAGTGCTATCTAGCATACTGGTCATCGTGTTGCTTGTGTTGTTTGTTGTGTTAAGTTTGCAACACAGGGGTTTGTTGTTCTGTAGCAGTGTGAAACCCAGCACACAGTCTGGGATTTCTGCTGTTGTTGAAAGTACAGTGGTGCCCCGCAAGACGAATGCCTCGCAAGACAAAAAAACTCGCTAGACGAAAGGGTTTTTCGGTTTTGCGTTGCTTCGCTAGACGAATTTCCCTATGGGCTTGCTTCGCAAGACGAAAAAGTCTTGCGCTTTTTTTTTAAAGCCGCTTGAAGAGGCGCAGTTGCGACGGACCGTGCTTCGCAAGACGAAAAACATCGCAAGACGAAAAGACTCGCGGAACGAATTCTTTTCGTCTTGCGAGGCACCACTGTAGCTGCAGAGTGTGGGAGAGCACGGGTTGTGTGATGGGCTTGACCACCAGTAGTCAGCAGCTGTGCTGCTTTTGGGGCTAGCATGGTTTGTGGTGCCCACGACGCTTTCCCCTTGTCTCTTCTCTCTACATGGCTGGCCTGCATCTGAGTGGTTTCCCACTTTCTGACAAACTGTTCAGACACACACACTATGTGCAGAAGTCACAGTTATGGACAGCCAAGAACAGTGTATGCCTTGGATGGGAAGCATGACTTTTTCAAAGGTGTAAAGAAGTCATGTGTATTATGGGCTGTCCCGTGAATCCGCTGGATGACATCGCGGAAGAACGTTGCCTCAGGAGAGTGAGGAAAATTCTCAGGGATGACTCACACCCTGGCCGGCGCTTTCTTGATCTCCTGCCCTCGGGCAGAAGATATAGAAGCATGATTAGTCACACCAACAGGGTAAAGAACAGCTTCTATCCGTGGGCTGTTAGGCTGCTGAATGAAAAGATAACAACAGGGCAACTGACTTTCGGGTTTGGTGGGTGTGCGTCAGTAAACGAGGGGAAATTAAGACTAAGAGAGCTGAGTGGGGGGTGCTTGTGTAATCTCACTGTATACAAGTTGTGCAAGTGACAATAAAGTATTTCAATTTCAATTCAACGTGTCTTATTTCAGGTATCACATAGAGGTGAACAGAGTCCCTGCTGGCAACTGGGTGCTCATCGAGGGAGTGGACCAGCCTATTGTGAAGACAGCCACCATCACTGAGCCCAGAGGCAATGAAGAGGTAAAGCAGCCGTCATCAACATCTCCCTTGTCTTGTGGGCAATGGAAATAGATACGAGAACAGCATGGTGCCTGCCCTCTGCAGCAGACCAATGTGGCATTCTGTGCATTGACACTGTCTCCTTGCCTGTTCTTCCATCCAGTCTGTTTTAGCCAAATAATATAAAAGGCTCCTCCTCAGCTGTGTGTGTATGTATTGGCCAGCTTCAGGTGTGCTTTAAGTGTTGAGTAGACCAGGACCTTAAGAATCTATACGTAATTTGTTTTTCTAGTTTGTTCTTGTGCTGGCATAGAGCTGGTTAAAACATAATTTCAGGTTACTAAATCATGGTCTATTAAGCAGACAACAAGTGTTGGGCCCACACACGCCTCCTCCCTCATTCCAGCTTCTGTTGTGGTTTGTTTAAACCATGGTTCATCTGAACTGGGAAATTGTGATTTAATCTCTGTTTGCTAACCAGCATATGAAACCAAAATTCTCTTATTTTTGCCATAGAGGATCACTGTTATAACCCCAAGTCTGCCACTTGGAGCTCTTTGGAAGAAAGGCAGAACACAGTTACTGATTATGGTCATGATAATTATCTTCTTGTTCTATTTCAGGCTCAGATCTTCCGCCCTTTGAAATTCAACACCACATCTGTCATTAAAATAGCTGTTGAGCCTGTCAACCCCTCTGAGCTCCCCAAGATGCTGGACGGTCTGCGTAAGGTTAATAAGAGCTACCCGTCTCTCACCACCAAGGTGTGTGCGATTGCTTTGGATGGGTGGGAGGGATGGAGAGGCAGTAGGAACAGGGAGCAGACTGCAACTTTCCTTCTCCACACTATCAAGTCCCCTTTAGGGCAGAATTCTAGGCAATCGGAAAACCTCCTGGGGCAAGGTTTTAAAAAGCACAGCTTTGAGGCGTGTGCCAATGACAAGGGTACCTAGGAGGCCAGATTCGTGGCAGGAGCTCAAGGCTCTGTTTCATTTCATTTCTTTTTTATTGGTAGGTCTTTGCTGAGATGTGCTTTTTACACTTCTGCTGTATGGCAAAGTCGAAAAGCGGGATGTGCTTTGTATAGGTGCCTCAAAATGTACCGTATTTTTTGCTCTATAAGATTCACTTTTTCACTCCTAAAAAGTAAGGGGAAATGTGTGTGCGTCTTATGGAGCGAATGCAGGCTGCGCAGCTATCCCAGAAGCCAGAACAGCAAGAGGGATTGCTGCTTTCACTGCACAGCGATACCTCTTGCTGTTCTGGCTTCTGAGATTCAGAATATTTTTTTTCCTCCTCCAAAAAGTAGGTGCGTCTTGTGGTCTGGTGCGTCTTATATAGAGCGAAAAATACGGTAGTTACAGCGACAATGTGGGAAACAGCAGTACTCATGGGTTGTGGGCATTAAGTGTGAGTGTATTACTTGGCGTGTGTTTCCTTGTGCACTGATTCTGTCTTAAATGCACATTATCAGTTGCTGGTTGCCATTGGGGGTGGGGGCTAGGGATTCGGAGCTGTTCTCCTTAGGGCCTGGCTTTTTCTACACTCGGAAAAGATGGCTGTGATATTCCTTGTTTGTTCCCAGCATCCAGCACTCTGATCTACCCCAAAAGGTTCAGTCGAGCCTTCATATTCTGCTGTACGTTCCAACTGCTAATGCAGCCCATATGAAGTTCTGAATGGTTGTCGGTTTTGTTAAGCTTATCTTGTTCATGTGCCTCCAGGTGGAAGAATCTGGGGAACATGTGATCTTGGGAACAGGCGAGCTGTATCTTGACTGTGTAATGCACGATCTGCGAAAAATGTATTCGGAGATTGATATCAAGGTACAAAAAAGATTCTCTTCCTAACTGATATGTTGATTTGGGGGGTGGATGGCGTTTTCTACTTCATCTTGGTTTGCCCATCTGAATTGAACAAGGGAGGTTGGGTCCATCACTCAGTTTTTTTTATCACCTCTACCCCATTCTTCTATTCACTTTTCAAAGGTAGCTGACCCTGTTGTCACGTTCTGCGAGACGGTTGTGGAAACCTCTTCCCTGAAGTGTTTTGCTGAGACGCCCAATAAAAAGTAAGATCTTTGATGAGAGTCTTAAAATGCGAGCCACGGGTGTGGTGCTATTACAAAAAAAGCTAAGGCACCATCTTGCACTGAATGAACTGGCTTAGCCCTTGGGCAGCCAAAGTTGGATATGCTGTGTTTAAAAAGTTTCACGTAACCTGGGAGGGAGCATGACATGATAGCCACTTGAAATTCCCTCCAGTGGCAATTGTTTTCAATTCAGCAAGCTGTTCATATTATCCCTACGGGTTGGGATATTTTCTTTATGCTGCCATAGGCAATTTTTCCAGAAGCAGAAGAAGATGTATAATTTTGCCTAGAAGGAAAGCAAGCATTTTGTTTATGTCCGCAGGCCTTTATTGCTTGCAGTTGCTATTTTGAACGAATTTGCTCCTTTCAGACTCAACTGCAGAGGCAGGAGATGCAGTAGAACAAGGTGGGACCTGTTGGGTAGAACCCCATTGGAAAATAAACCCTGGAATGGGAGTAGGGAGCCTGTGGCCCTCCAGATATCATTAGACTATGACTCCCATCATCCCTGACAGTTGGCTTTGCTAGCTGGGGCTGATGGAGTTCGGAGTTCAACACCTGGAGGGCTATAGGTTCCCTACTCTTGCCCTAGAGAGCAGATTATTAAGAGAAGATATATTGGCCCTCTTCAGTTCTTTAAAGGATCTTGAGTTGAAGAGGGGCAACAACTGTTCACCCTTATCCCCTAACAGCAGAACAAGAAAACAGCCATTTCAAACTACCAGAGCAGTCGCCTTCCTACTTTTAATTGGCTTAAATTGAAGAGCAGTTTCCCAGCGGACCAGCATTGCTTTTACCTCTTCCTCTCCAGCTGAATTGACATATGTCTTTCTGTTCCAGGAACAAGATCACAATGATAGCCGAGCCTTTGGAAAAGGGTCTGGCTGAAGACATTGAGAATGAAGTGGTGCAGATAACATGGAACAGGTATGGAGTTTGCTGAAGAGTTAACTGTGATAGACAAGTACACACACACACATTTTCTTCGCCTTCAGACACTAAGAAGTTCACCTCAGCTCCTTAAGAGAGGGACTTCATCACTCTTGCTTGCATAGGGCATCCATATCTGAAACCTGCTAATGCACAAAATCATAAGAAAGCCAGGCCTTTGGAGTCAGAAGAGACAAAGTACTTCTATTAAAAATAAGTTTAAAAATAAACAAACCTACATCTTGATTAAGCAAGGCCCCACTTATTGACCTAAATGTTTTTAGTTGATTAGCCAATTAATTTAATAAACATTGCTGCCATATAAAACAGTTTAATTACTTTAGAATGGTTACAGTCAAGTTTCCAATGGAAGCAGTACATTCTTACTCAGGGGTCAGCAAACCTTTTCAGCAGGGGGCCGGTCCACTGTCCCTCAGACCTTGTGGGGGGCCGGACTATTTTTTTTTGGGGGGGGGAGAACAAATTCCTATGCCCCACAAATAACCCAGAGATGCATTTTAAATAAGAGCACACATTCTACTCATGTAAAAACACCAGGCAGGCCCCACAAATAATCCAGAGATGCATTTTAAATAAAAGGACACATTCTACTCATATAAAAACAACACTGATTTCTGGGCCGTCCGAGGGTCAGATTTAGAAGGCAGTTGTGCTGGATCCGGCCCCCTGGGCCTTATTTTGCCTACCTATTTTCTTACCTAATAAATGTGTACGGGGAAAGTAGACAAGTGTCTATCAGATTGATTCATTGCACATTTGGAGAGGGGTTGGTGAGAAAGTTAAACCAGTTAGTACTTGAGTTCCTTCAATGTTTGCATATCTCCTCCCTTTAGGAAAAAGTTGGGTGAGTTTTTCCAGACCAAATATGACTGGGATTTGCTGGCCGCCCGTTCCATCTGGGCCTTTGGGCCTGATGCTACTGGACCAAACATCCTGGTGGATGACACCCTGCCCTCAGAGGTAAGGACCCTGCCAGAGAGATTTGGGTTGGTTTTTAGCCTGCAGTGATTAAATGACTCTTACCCAGGACTGCTTCAGTTTTGCAGCCCAAGTATCAAGAGATTTCACATCCAAGAATTATCAAATCCTGTGAACCCTGAAATAAATTGTGCAAATGATGCTCATGGAGAATTGGGGTGGGGGAATCACACGGCTTGGGACGCGGGTGGTGCTGTGGGTTAAACCACAGAGCCTAGGGCTTGCCTTTCAGAAGGTCGGCAGTTCGAATCCCCGCGACGGGGTGAGCTCCTGTTGCTCGGTCCCTGCTCCTGCCAACCTAGCAGTTCGAAAGCACGTCAAAGTGCAAGTAGATAAATAGGTACCACTCCAGCGGGAAGGTAAACGGCGTTTCCGTGCGCTGCTCTGGTTCGCCAGAAGCGGCTTAGTCATGCTGGCCACATGACCCGGAAGCTTTACGCCAGCTCCCTCGGCCAGTAAAGCGAGATGAGCGCTGCAACCCCAGAGTCGACCTAATGGTCAGGGGTCCCTATACCTTTAGCTTTAATCACACGGCTTGGGAGAAGCTGTATTTGTCTTCAGAATTTCTCCCTATGTGTTGCAAGCCAGTGGTCCAGAACGCTGGCATGCTCTGCGCTCCACCCAGACAGACTCATTTGAAGAAAGTCTTGGCTCGAGGCTAGACTAAGAGATGACTCCCATTTTGTCCCTTTCTCCTGCCTGCACAGAGATGCATGCAGGTCACCTGGTCTGCTGCACTGGCAGAGCAAGCAGATGTGAAAAAGGAAGGACACTCTGTCTGTAAAGCCTTTTAGCTCCAACTTCCTAAGAGACCTTGAACTGACCTCGTGGCTGTGTTTCACCACTCTCTCCCCTGCCTGTAAATTTTCTGCAGAGGGAGCTTCAGTGCCACATATTCCAGTTCGCACACAGAGATTAACTTCTCCTTGCTGCTACTGCTACTTCAGCTGCTATGTGTGTTTTTCTTCTTTTACAGGTTGACAAAACCCTCTTGGGTTCTGTGAAGGACAGCATTGTGCAGGGCTTCCAGTGGGGGACCAGGGAAGGGCCCCTTTGTGATGAGTGTAAGTAAAAGATCTAGAAAGATTAACTTGTCCTGGGGATTTTCAGATCCATCCCACCCAAACTGCGTTTTCTACCAAAAGTGAAACCGTCGCATATTAGTGGGTCTCAAATGACAGTGACTCCAGACTTTTCTCAGCAGCAGCCTTGTGACTCGTGCCCAGATTCCTCTAGGGAAATGTGAACTTTTCCCAGAGATTAATCCAGAGTCTTTTCCTAATTTGTTCTTATTTGGACTGTGACTCTGGAATGCACACAGAAATTGGAGACAGAAGCAAACAGAGGTTTAGCTTGTGTTTGGTTTTATCAGTGGTCAACCCGATTCAAAAAAACCTTTGAATAATTAGGGGGCTTTTGAACTCTCTGTTGTACCTCAGAAAAAAGACTCTAAGCAGCAGAAAGTTCACTTGTGTAAATTTTAGAATGTGAGGTTCAGCACAAAGGGCCTTCTGGAAGTTCCCTCACTGCAAGAAGTAAAGCTACGAGGAACGAGGCAGAGGGACTTCTCGGTAGTGGTGCCCACCCTGTGGAATGCCCTCCCTTCAGATGTCTAGGAGATGAGTTACAACCTTTAGAAGACATCTGAAGGCAGCCCTGTTCAGGGAAGTTTCTAATGCTTGATGTTTTATTATGCTTTTATATTTGTTGGAAGCCGCCCAGTGTGGCTGAGGCAACCTAGTCAAATGGGCATTGTACAAATAATAAAATTATTATTAAGCTGAGACTCGCACAAAACAACAAGAAACGGATATGGTTAAAGTCTCCTGCAATTCCCTGGTATATGTCAGGGGCTGGACTGAGGAGGAATGGTGGGGACCGCCCCCCCCCCCTTCTCCTGAACCTTCCCAAGAACAGGAGAGCAGTATAGATTTACAGCAGTGGTTTGCAGAAGGTCAGAGTTCAGAGGCTGCAGAGGGCAGAGGCTGGGAAATATTGGGAAAGGAACAGCAGGAAGAAGAAGAACCAGGGGAGGAGACAGCTGACAGACTCAGTCTCTTTGAAAAGCATTCCTGACGCCCCTGTCCCAGGACAAGGTGGGCATTCAGAGTAGTAGAACAGAAAGCACAGAGGCAGAAAGCTCAGATCAGCTGATGCAGGGATGACGTATAATAGGAGAGGCGGGGGTGGGGTTTTACTCAGAGCATCGCCATTATTCTAAGGACTGCATTCCTTTGTCTTTCTGTGTGAATATTGAATAAATGACTTGGTAAGAACTCTTCTTGTTTATCTGCTTCTTGGCTGCCCACTGTGGGAGGGATCGGAGTCCCTGCAGCCTGAGCGTAGGCTTGCCAGCCAAAACCTTTCCAACCCCACGTCTCTCATGGTATCCCTTGCTTCCTTTCACCCCAGTGATCCGCAATGTGAAATTCAAGATCCTGGACGCTGTGATCGCCCAGGAACCGTTGCACCGGGGAGGTGGGCAGATCATCCCAACAGCCAGGCGGGTGGTGTATTCTGCCTTCCTCATGGTAAGAACCGCCCTGCAGTGCCTCGCGTGTCCCCACTGCTGAGCAGCCCTAATAATAATAATAATAATAATAATAATAATAATAATAATAAATTTTTATTTATACCCCGCCCTTCCCGGTTCAAAAACCGGGCTCAGGGCAGCTAACAACAAATTAAAAACACTTAATTATAAAATCAGCATAAAATACAGTATAAAAACATGAATAACTATAAAATTCAAAAATCAATTTAGGGGAAATAAGCATTAGATAATCCCCAGGGTTAGCTGGCTGAATTGGTCCTACTTGGGCCAGCAAGGAGACCAGGGGAGAATTAGCTGTGGGGTCTCAGAGCGGATGATCTTCATAAAAGGGGAGGGGGAGGGAAGGGAAGGGAAATAAAAGATCAGGCTGAATTCAAATTAAAGGCCAGGCGGAATAGCTCTGTCTTACAGGCCCGACGGAAGGAGGTTAAATCCTAGCAGATTTTTCTCCTTTGAGGTTGTTCTTTTGGCACAGCTGACTAGCAGCAGCAGGGAAATGGGCGCAGTAACTGCAAAGGGAACTGCCTTTGCAGTTCCCTTGCCGCCTCTCTGAAAGATAACTTGTCTCCTGTCCTCATAATGTGCAGTTTTTGGAAGTCTTCACTGTGCAAAAGGCACTTGGAGGCCAGTCCCCACCCCCCAAATCTGATCAGGGCATGTTTATCAGTGCTGTCTGCTAATAGCAGCAATGGAGACAAGAAGGAGCTCCTGCACCCTGACACTGCTGTCACCTGCTGATGCTAAAGACTCCTCCCTTGTGTTCTCTTCAGGCCACCCCACGGTTGATGGAGCCATATTACTTCGTGGAAGTCCAGGCCCCTGCAGATTGCGTCTCTGCAGTATACACGGTCCTGGCCAGGCGCAGGTGAGTGGCAGCCATGTTGGTTAACTCCTTAGTTTCCGTGTTGCTTTAGGTTCAAAATGCTCCCCTTTAGCTTGTTCTCGGAGATCCGTTGCCTGCCGACATTTGGTGGAAATTCAGCTGTTGAAATGTATAGTCCGAAATACAGTGGTACCTCGGGTTAAGAACTTAATTCGTTCTGGAGGTCCATTCTTAAACTGAAACTGTTCTTAAGCTGAGGTACCACTTTAGCTAATAGGGCCTCCCGCTGCCGCCGCCGTGCGATTTCTGTTCTCATCCTGAAGCAAAGTTCTTAACCCGAGGTACTATTTCTGGGTTAGCGGAGTCTGTAACCTGAAGCGTCTGTAACCCGAGGTACCACTGTAATAGTAGGAAAGCGGTTGGGTGTCCTTTTCTTGTCTGCATGAAGGAAGAGGAGATGGGGCTGCCGTTTTTTGGTTTCCTCCATAATAGCTCATTCTGACCTGAGTACCAAATACTGGGGTCAGATAGGATGCTTTTCTCCACCCTGCCTTGCTTGTGACCTTCACTGGGCATCTTGATGCTGGAGACAGTGTGTTGTGCTGGTCTGCCTCAGATGCTTACATTCCTATTCTTTCTCCCCCAGAAATACCAAACATCCCATTTCAGTTCTGTGTTTTACTACATGTGTTGTAACTTGCCCACTTCTCTGCTGAAACTTGCCATCTTCCTTTGCCCCCCCCCCCCCGGGGCAAGTCTCCTGAGTTGGGATTGGGGCATTTTGGCAAGCAATCAAGGGGGAAACTAATGTCTTTTTTTTTCTTTTGCAGAGGCCACGTGACCCAAGATGCACCAATCCCAGGTTCCCCTCTGTACACCATCAAAGCCTTCATCCCAGCTATTGACTCCTTTGGGTTTGAGACAGACCTCAGGACACACACCCAGGGACAGGCATTCTCACTGTCTGTCTTCCACCACTGGCAAGTAAGTGGCACAGGGGCTTGTTGGTAGATAGCAAAGGAAGAGGCCAGTGCTCCAAGTCTCAAGCTTTGCATTTGATTTCCCAGGCTGCCAAGTTCTTTAATTCATAGGCAGGTTCTCCCCTGTGCGAGCAGCAGGAAGTCCGCCTAATTTGAACTGTGTTCTCCTTGCACCCCATATTCTTTGTCAAGAAAAGGTGAATTCTGGAAGTGGAAGGCGCAGGCAGAATATAAAATGGAAGAAAGGTATAAAGAGGTGTGGGATATAGCTATTAATGATAAATTAACATGTGCCATTAAGGTAGGACAGGGAATAGCAGGAGAAATTATTTTGAGGAGATACGGAAGGTGTGTGTAGAAATTGCACTGTTAAAACGGAAAGGGGTCAAACCATCGCAAGAGGTGTTGAAATTTTGGGAGGGTGGATAGTTACAATGGAATGGTCGTGGGGTGCACATTTTTATTCTTATTTATGATTATTACTTTGTTAAAAAAATTAAGGATGTAAAAAGAAAAATTGAATTCTATATCCTGCTTTATATATATTGGCACATTTGCTTATTTTGCATACATTCTGCTTTTTTGCAGCAATTTATTCCACTTAAGGGAGGGGGGTAAAAAAGCAGTGTGCAGCACTGAAGTCCTTACCTCCTTATCTCTGTGGCTAGGGGAAGGTCCTTTGCAACCTGCCCCACTGCTTTTCTCCTGCCTCTTTTGTCCTTGTGAAGATGTTGGCAGCAGTGGAAGAGCGTGATGCTTCCTGCAGCCTGGGCTGCAAATATTTCAAACCTTGTGTCGTCATAACCCCTCTGGACAGGCCTTTCCTGCTTCCTTCTGTCTTTCTCCATTCCTGTGATCCATATAAATAGCTGGTTGATCCCGTTTTTAGAAAGGCCCTTTTTTAGATGTAAAACAGTAAGAGGTTGCGAGGCTGTGGTGTGATATATGATGTGGAGAATGCTGTTCAGAGTGGGGGGGGGGTGTCCCCTTTATGGTCCCTTCCAGGTCTGTAAGTCTATTAAAATGACTTCGGTGATGCTCTGGAAGCCTCCCAAGATTTCCACTTAACCTGCCATGTGAACCATGGATATTTGTGGATTCTCTGTGCGCCTAGGAATCCAAGGTACTTAAAATTCCTTAACACACACTGTGTGCTCCTTACATTTCAGATTGTGCCTGGTGACCCCTTGGACAAGAGCATTGTGATCCGACCTCTGGAGCCCCAGCCAGCCCCACATCTGGCCAGAGAGTTTATGATCAAAACCAGGCGCAGGAAGGTAAGTCTTAGGGTTAGGGTTTGCCTCCGCTGGCCTCTGCAGCTCTTGCCCTGCAATGAAGCATAAAAACACACACACCACCTCTTGCTTCCAGTCTAATGCTTTGACATCCTATTCTCCCTCAGGGGCTAAGTGAGGACGTGAGCATCAGCAAGTTCTTCGACGATCCTATGTTGCTGGAGCTGGCCAAACAGGATGTGGTGCTGAACTACCCCATGTGATCAGGCTGCCCCCACTGGGCAACAGCATTTTCCCAGGCAAGACTCCAGTATCCTCCTCCTTGCCATGTTAACTTCCTGTGGTTAAGACATTGCTGTGTGTCTTTCAATGCTGCAGTCCTGCTGCCAAAGCAGCTGTTTGCCACAGAAGTTTTGTGTTTTCAAGGCAGGCTCCCTGCCATGCTGTGAACAAACTCCACTGATCCTTCTGCCTTCTCTTGGCCAGGCTTCAGATTTGCCAAGTATGTCTTGTACATCCCCAAAAGCCTGCCTCTGTGAGGAAAACTCGGTCTCTTGGGAGATTTGATCCTTGAGTCCTCTTAAGCTTCCAACAGTGATCCTCTTTTCCCTAATAAAAGCAGCTTTTTTATTTTTGTTTCCAAAACATTTCTCCACACTGTGCTCATCCATCCTCCTCCCAAGCAGCACTGGCAGAGCTGATCAAATATTTTTGGGGATTGTAGCCTTTCCCAGTCAGACTGAATTGTGACTTCATGCTCTGCCCCCTGATGGAGAGGTGATTCCTTGCCAACCAGTTCCTGTTTGGATGGCGAACAGGGGCAAGAACCCACCCCAAACACTTGGCTATTTAAAGTTCTCTGCAAGTGAACATGTACTGCCATCCCTGTACAAGCTTCGGCAGAGGCCGCCTCAGTCTCCTTTCGGTGAAGCTGCCAGCATTCTGAAGTTTGATTTTGTCCATTTGATTGGGTGTTTGGCATGGAGGGGGGCCAGGAGTGTACAGAGAATAAATATTTTTTACTTAATTGTAATAGGTGACGATAAAAGCATTCTGGTCTAGTTCTTGGTTCTGCTCTGTGCCTGTTGGTGTGAGTGAATGAGTGAGATCTACTGCGCATGTGTTGTCTGCTCTCTCTCCTCTTCCTGCCCCTGCCAAGCTTCCTTGGAAATCCTACATGTCCACTTCAAAGTGTTTTGACCCAGTTCTTGAGTTTTGTTAGCATTGTCTTCCAAATTAGAAGGATTTTGCAGAGGCCTTCTGCTGAGTCAGCCTTCCTAGCCCAGTACATGCAGGTCTCACTATCCCAGTGGTGTCCAAACTTTTTTCAAAGAGGGACAGATTTGATGAAGTGAAGGACCCTGAGGGCCGACCAAAGTTGTTATCCTTTTTTGAAGTTGTTGAGCTTTTTGTATGATTTTACCCCAAGAAATGGGACGTGGGAGGCGCTGTGGGTTAAACCACAGAGCCTAGGACTGGCTGATCAGAAGGTCGCGGTTCGAATCCCCGCAATGGGGTGAGCTCCCTTTGCTCGGTCCCTGCTCCTGCCAACCTAGCAGTTTGAAAGCACGTCAAAGTGCAAGTAGATAAATAGGTACCGCTCCGGCGGGAAGGTAAACGGCATTTCCGTGTGCTGCTCTGGTTTGCCAGAAGCGGCTCAGTCATGCTGGCCACATGACCCGGAAGCTGTACACCGGCTCCCTCGGCCAGTAAAGCGAGATGAGCGCCACAACCCCAGAGTCGGCCACAACTGGACCTAATGGTCAGGGGTACCTTTACCTTTACCTTTACTATGCCCCAAGGCCACAAAATAGAATTGGGAATAAATTTAGAGGAATAACATGATTGCTAACTCCTTCATTGCTTGTCTGTAGGTGTGAGAGAACTAGAAGTACCAACAGAAGGGAATTTCACAGGCAGACAGAGAAACACAGAACAAACAAGCTATACTCACTCCCTCGGCCAATAAAGCGAGATGAGCGCCGCAGCCCCAGAGTCGGCCACGACTGGACCTAATGGTCGGGGGTCCCTTTACCTTTACCCCACAAATAAACTGCCCCAGGGGCCGGATTGAATTGACCGGCAGGCCAGAATAGGCCCCCAAAATGGGCTTTGGACATGCCTGCAGTCTCCAAACAAAAATTATACAAAAATTCACTTATCCAAACAATGAGGAATTAGTATCCAAGCCTCATTATACAAACCACAGATTCAGTGGTACTGGACCTGCACGTAGTAATGTAAACAAATAAGCAGCCTTAAACAAGTCTTATTTTATTGTGTTTTGCTTGTTTGTCACCAGACACCATGGTGAGCAGGAAGGATCAGAAAAATAAGAGAGGATTTTTCCTTCCTTGTTTGCCTTTTGCAAGGTTTCAGATGAGATTTTTCATCATTTGGGGGTCAAAATTCCATGGCTGGGAACACATTGGAAAAATTTCCCATAGGAACCCGTGGAAATTGTTGGCTCATTATGCAAACGCTCACCTGACAAATGATTTCCTGAGAACGTGTCGCGTTCAGATGGTGAGACTTGCGTATACTGTCTGCTCTGAATTACAGCAGCTCCCCAGGCACTGCTTTTAACTCGGAAGTTAGGGGTGAGCCTTGAGATGACACCAACAAATTGTTCAGGGTGGCAGGAACAAAAAATGATGGTTGCCGTGAGTTCCGAAAGTATCTCTTCAAACTGGGTGAATGGGAAGTGAAATGGCAAATGCAATTCAATGTAAGCAAATGTAAAGTCATGCACATTCAGGAAGAAACCCTAACTTCACATACGGGATCTGGGCTGATCATGGACTATCCAGGAGAAAAATCTTCCTTTGTGTAATGGGTCACTCGATGGAAATGACCCAAGTGTGGAGCTGCTGTGAGAGATCTGAATTCCGTGTTACAGATAGTGAGGAAAGGGATTGGAAATAAAACTGCAAAATATCATAATGCTATGATACAAACCACACTTGAAAGTTCTGGTTACTATACCTCTAATTGGATATTGTAAAAGTGATAAAGGCTCATAAAAGGACAACCACAATAAGGGGGTTGGAACAGCAGCTCCCCTATGAGAAATAATAATATTTATTTATTTATATGCCACCAATCTGACTAGGTTGCTTCCAGCAAATTATAAAACCACAGTAAAACATCACACATTAAGAACTGCCTTCAGGTGTCTTCTAAAAATCAGGCAGTTGTTTATTTTCTTGACATCTGATGGGAGGGCGTTCCGCAGGGTGGGTGCCACTCACGAGAAGGCCCCTCTGCCTGGTTCCCTGTAACCTTGCGTCTCACAGTGAGGGAACCGCCAGAAGACCCTCGGAGCTGGACCTCAGTGCCTGGGCTGAAGGGTGGGGGTGGAGACGGTCCTTCGGGTAAAATATTACACCATTTGGCACTTAAAAGTTTAGAAGGAAAGGCAAGTATAGCAGGAAACGGATGTATAAAAATCAATACAAAAGTGGGCGGGGAGCAGATATTCCTTCCTCTTCAAATACTTCAATACTCCCTCTCCCTGCCCCATGCAATTCTTTGCATTTCTACTGCACAGCAAAAAAAGTCTACTTCTGTTTCTGTGGCATTTCACTAGTTGGGTGTGGATTTATATTCCTCCATGTCTCTGCTTTATAAAAGCACTTAGCCAGCCCTGTCATCTTATATTAATTTTCCCTACTCTTGGAATATCACATTTCCAGAAGGTCTGCTGAAAATATTTGTCTTGTCTACAAATGTACACATGCAGAAATATATCAATGTTCAAAGAAACGTTTATTTGAATGAATAATGCCATTGTAAGCCATCTTACCAAATATGTGCATTTTAATGCCTTTTCAAGCAAGGTAATTTTTAAATTGCATTTAAAATAGTGACATTAGATGTTAATATTGCCCTTAATACATATACAGGACAGAGCTGCTATAAAATGTGCTTAGGTGCAGAGGTAATCTTAAAAAAAAAAAAAAGGAAATTATACAGCAGACACTTCACAAGAGCAGCTCAGTTTGCATTAAAATAGGGATTATTTTTGCAGCCAGAGTCAAGCGAATCTTCACTTGTCAGTGTGAATTTCCTTTTTATGCACACCCGTGCAGGAGTCGCATGCTTTATTACGAATTGGATTTTGTGCCATTTGGAGAGGGTTTGTTTTTCCTGTTTAGAAACTGCAGGGTAGGGACTTCAGTGCGATGAACGAAGGCAATTGTCACACTTAGAATGCGAGAAGGGGGACATGGCTTCAGGAGAAGCAGGCTAGGCAACTATTATCCTCTCCTTGGGCAAAGGGAGGCGTTAGCTACTCGATAATCCCTGGAGGGTCTTTTGCAGTCCTCTGTTTCCACAAGGATTCCCTTTCACTTCTCAAAACTTTAAAAATATATACATGTACATCGGGATTTTAGGGGAACATATATAAGCTGTATCAGTAAGCAGTTGAGGCTGCAGGGGACTTCTTTCTCTTGCTAGAGCAAACCACATGATCTCGCAGCCCTGCTGGAGTCGCCGCCGGGGTATTCAGATCCATTCAGGGAGAAGGGACAAACCAATGCCATCCATGTCTCATCTATTTTTGTTTGGGGAAGTGGTCTTTGTACATGCTGTAGACAGCGCCTAGGAGAGAGAGCAAAGGAGTTGGCGCAAAGGAGACAATCGGAATACGGCCTATAGAGAAAACAGCTTTTTGTCTCCAACATGGAAGTTGGCTTAGTGCTGCCTTTGCTAGTCAGGAGGGGCAAGGAATTATTCAAAGCAACGAATGGCCACCCCTTTCCACCCTCACAAGCCTTGAAGGGCGATTGGATGGCTCCCTTAGTCCCTCCTGGCATTTCTGACCCCTTTTCAAACTGAGCTTTCCAGCTCTAATGGCTAGAGAAACGTTTTCTAAATGCTGGAAGTCTCAGCATTCTTTATCCGTGCAGTCTTGGGCCTGATTGCAGAATTGTCTTAACAAAATGTTCTTGGTCAGAATCGAACCTGCCTTCTGCTCCTCTGGCTTTCAAGGAAAAAACCAAATCTTTTATATAAGTTATTTTCTGTTTTGTGGGCGGCCCGCTGCAGTATCTCCTTACTCTCTGCTGTTTTATAATACTTTTTTTAAAAAAAACAAAAACACATTTATTCAAAAGTTCCAATATAGCTTTTTTCCTACTGCCATAATATCACAGAATGACACTCCATTCCTCAGTTCCTCATCACTGTCTTGTTGGCTCGCCAGATACCCTCAATAGGAACCCAACTACCAATCTGATTTACTAGACATTTTCAATTCAGGCTTGTTGGGCTTTCATGGTACAGGAAGTGCCGCTTCCAAACCAAGATGAGTGGAGCTTAATTAATCTTGACCGCTGAGGGGACAGTACACTGAATGTCCTTGGAGGGGCACTTTCCCCACAGAGGCAAAGAACTGCACCCCTCTCCCAAGACCAGGGTGGAAGATGAAGTTTAGTTTCCATGTTCAGCAAACTGACTTGGATGCTCTGTCTGCGGCAGGGAGTCACGTTGGGCCATTTGCACACTGAGGGATGATGTTTATGTGAACCAAAGGTTTAAAGGCTCAGCCCCCCCCCCCCCCCGGGATAATCATTCCAGAAGACCTGGTACCATTCAAGACCTTGCCCTCTGGCAGTCATTGCAGTTGCAAACTCAGGTCCTCTCCTGCTCCCACACCCAGTGCTTAACGCCTCCCTTCTCTTCGTCCCCGCCTTACCAAGTGTTATGGCTCCAACCACACAGGCCTGGGCAGCTACCCGAGTGTGAATCAGGTGGACAGACATCTTCATATTCCCCCTTGCCTTCAGCCGGTAAATTCCGTAGGCTGCCACAACCACAAACCCCATCATGCCTGCAAGGTCAAAGAAGCCATAGAACCATATCTCTGAATAGGTCCCTGTGCAAGTCCAGTAGCCTGTCCCACCTCCTTCGGGTAAAGCACTTTCTATACTGCCTATACCTAAAGACCTATACCTTCCAACCTAGCAGTTCGAAAGCACGTCAAAGTACAAGTAGATAAATAGGTACTGCTCCGGCGGGAAGGTAAACGGCGTTTCCCTGCGCTGTTCTGGTTCGCCAGAAGTGGCTTAGTCACGCTGGCCACATGACCCGGAAGCTGTACGCCGGCTCCCTCGGCCAATAAAGCGAGATGAGTGCCACAACCCCAGAGTCGGCCATGACTGGACCTAATGGTCAGGGGTCCCTTTACCTTTATACTGCCTATACTAACACTGATCCTCAACCTCCTTTTCCTTATGGGGTATCTTTGGGAGAAGAAAAGGCTAAGGAGTAGATAAGGTAAAAGTAAAGGACCTCTGGATGGTTAAGTCCATCGCTTTCAGGCCAAGGGAGCCGGCGTTTGTCCACAGACAGTTTTCCGGCTCATGTGGCCAGCATGACTAAACCACTACTGGCACACAAGGACCGTGACGAGTGCCAGAGCGCACGGAAACGCCGTTTACCTTCCCACCACAGTGGTACCTATTTATCTACTTGCACTGCTGTGCTTTCGAACTGCCAAGTTGGCAGGAGCTGGGACAGAACAACGGGAGCTCAGCCCGTCACAGGGATTTGAACCCCTGACCTTCCGATCAGCAAGCCCAAGAGGCTCAGTAGTTTAGACCACAGCGCCAGCCGTTGTACTGCCTGTACTAACTCTGATCCCCAACCTCCTTTTCCTTACGTGGTATCTCTGGGAAAAGAAAAGGCTAAGGAGTAAACACTACACAAATCCAGAGCAGAGTCCCGATGGCGCCTTGCGTGCCTCTTTCTAGCAACTCCTGCAGCCAAGCTGGTGCCAAACGTATTGCAATGCTTTCCTTTGGACCACATCAGTGAGGTCTTGTTGTCTGGGCAGTCCAGGACCTCCATTGAGAGCCAGTGTGGTGTAGTGGTTAAGAGCGGTAGTCTCGTAATCGGGGGAACCGGGTTCGCATCCCCGCTCCTCCACCTGCAACTGCTGGGTGACCTTGGGCTAGTCACACTTCTTCGAAGTCTCTCAGCCCCACTCACCTCACAGAGTGATTGTTGTGGGGGAGGAAGGGAAAGGAGAATGTTAGCCGCTTTGAGACTCCTTCGGGTAGTGATAAAGCGGGATATCAAATCCAAACTTCTTCTTCTTCTTCCATACACCCTACTTCAGGCTTGGGCCCTAGGGATGTCACTTTAGTGCTGCTAATGCAGCAGTTTGGCTTCTTCCTTAGAGGCACACTCCATTGTCTCTCGAGACAGACAAATGCCAGCATATACTGCCAGTAGAGGGACGTGGGTGGCGCTGTGGGTTAAACCATAGAGCCTAGGGCTTGCCAATCAGAAGGTCGGCGGTTCAAATCCCCGCGACGGGGTGAGCTCCCGTTGCTCGGTCCCTGCTCCTGCCAACCTAGCAGTTCGAAAGCACGTCAAAGTACAAGTAGATAAATAGGTACCGCTCCGGCGGGAAGGTAAACGGCGTTTCCGTGCGCTGCTCTGGCTCGCCAGAAGCGGCTTAGTCATGCTGGCCACATGACCCAGAAGCTGTACGCCGGCTCCCTCGGCCAATAAAGCGAGATGAGCGCCGCAACCCCAGAGTCGGCCGCGACTGGACCTAATGGTCAGGGGGCCCTTTACCCTTTACCTTTACTGACAGTAGACAGGACTGATACTTGTCCAAACTCCAAGGAAGAAAGCATCTGACCCTCCTCTTAAGCAGCCTATTGCAATACTAGGCACGTTCCCCACTTAGGAGACTCACCCGAATAATTTCTTTATTGCCCGTGAGTTGAATGGTTGCATATAATGCCAACAAGAAAGGAGCTTGAATCTAATGCCCAATGTAGTTTTAGATGTCTGGCTATTCATATCTTTGCATGGATTGCTTCTCCCTTTGCTGGGAGCGCTGTAAACAATGAAAATATTTGCAAGCTGTTTATCCATGATTTTTGGTGAAGATAGAACTGTGTGTCCAGCTCTCTCTCCCCCCCCCCCTTATTTTCTTTTTTGTGGCATTCAGTTTCAGAGAAAAAAGTTTTTTGGGGGGTTGGGGTCAAGGCTATTTGCCAGAGACAGCGAAGGGCAACAGCAAATATGCTTTGAAAGCAACTGAAAGAATGCAGTGGCAAAGGATGTACTTTGTAATAATAATAATAATATTATAATACTAAATTATTATTTATACCCTGCCCATCTGGCTGGGTTTCCCTAGCCACTCTGGGCAGCTTCCAACAGAATATTAAAATACAATAGTCTATTAAACATTAAAAGCTTCCCTAAACAGGGCTGCCTTCAGATGTCTTCTAAAAGTCTGGTAGTTGTTTTTCTCTTTGACATCTGTTGGGAGGGCGTTCCACAGGGCAGGTGCCACTACTGAGAAGGCCCTCTGCCTGGTTCCCTGTAATTTGGCTTCTTGCAGCGAGGGAACCTCCGGAAGGCCCTCGGCGCTGGACCTCAGTGTCCGGGCAGAACGATGGGGGTGGAGACGCTCCTTCAGACGCTTTGTAGGCAGAAGGTCTTGGGATTCAGCTCAGGCAGCTAAAGGCTTCCAGTCTTGGAAGATCAGTAGGCAGGAGCAAAACTAGGCTTTATTTCACCCGGGTCAAAGACCCAGTTTGGCACCCCCCACGCACTCAGGCTGGGAACCACAATGGCACCCCTCCTGAGGCTTCACCTGGGCAAAAAAACCTAGCTGTCTCCCCCATAGCTACAGCACTGTCAGTAGGCAATGTTGGGTTAGATCAGGGCTGAGGAACATCTGGCTCCCCAGATGCCAGCTTGCCTCAGCCACCATAGCCAATGATCAGGACTTATGGGAGCTGTTGTGCAAGCACAGGGAGGGCCACAGATCTCCCACCACCAGGCTGAATAGACCAACAGTTTGTAAAAAAGCAATCTCATATGTTCAAAAGGCCAAATTTCCTACACGGCACACCTGTAGTCCCATTAAAAGACCCCGGTTGGATCAGGCCAGAATTCCAGACCCTTCAAGTGCCCCTATTTTCTTGGATTTACAGAAGCAATCCCAGTTTCTGATTTGATCCCGGAATGTCCTGCTTTTCCTTAGGACGTCCCTGTTTTCATCAGAGTAATGGGTTATGGAGTTATGTGACCCCCACCTCCAAGCCAAGGAGATAAGTAAACAGCCTCAGCCCAGTATACCTGAAGGAGCGTCTCCACCCCCATCGTTCAGCCCGGACACTGAGGTCCAGCTCTGAGGGTCTTTCGACGGTTCCCTCCCTGTGAGAAGTGAGGTTATAGGGAACCAGGCAGATTGTCTGACTTTTAGGAGACATCTGAAGGCAGCTCTGTTGAGGGAAGTTTTTAATGTTTGATGTTTTGTGGTGTTTTAAATATTTTGTTGGGAGCCGCACAGCGTGACTGGGGAAACCCAGCCAGATGGGCAGGGTATTAATAATAATAATAATAATTTATTATTATTAGCTATACAGCCTTTAGAAGACATCTATAGAGAGGTTTTTTAATGTTTAATGTTTTATTGTTTTTGTATATATTTCATATATATTGGAAACCACCTAGAATGGCTGGGGCAATCTGGTTAGATGGGTGGGGTATTATTACTATTATTATTTATTGAATAGGTAAAGGTAAAGGAACCCCTGACCATTAGGTCCAGTCGTGGCCGACTCTGGGGTTGTGGCGCTCATCTCGCTTTATTGGCCGAGGGAGCCGGCGTACAGCTTCCGGGTCATGTGGCCAGCATGACTAAGCCGCTTCTGGCAAACCAGAGCAGCACACGGAAATGCCGTTTACCTACCCGCCGGAGCAGTACCTATTTATCTACTTGCACTTTGACGTGCTTTCAAACTGCTAGGTTGGCAGGAGCAGGGACCGAGCAACGGGAGCTCACCCCATCGCGGGGATTCGAACCGCCGACCTTCTGATTGGCAAGTCCTAGGCTCTGTGGTTTAACTCACAGCACCACCCGCGTCCCTATTTATTGAATAGGACGTACCTATTTTCATCAAAGAAATGTTGGAAGGTGTGGAATCCCATCTAGTCCAACTTCCTGTTTCACAGTGGCCAACCTGATGTCTCTGAGAAGACCAGAAGCAAGACCCGATTGCAGCAGCAACAGTCTCTGCTTGTGATTCCCAGCAACTGACAGAATATAGCCATCATGGCTGGTAGTTTTACCCTTAAAAGAATAATTTGTATATTACTCTTTTAAAGTTTCCCACTCCCACCCCTCTTTGATGCCTTACATAGATTTGAGTCGTAGACGTGAGTCTTCAGACCACATTTGGTTCCCTACCTTTCTTCACCAGTGGGAGCATCCTTGGTTCTTCCCCCTCTGCAATTGAGCTAATAGAAGATCACGCACAGATTCCTACAGAGAGGCGCTTCAGGCTCCCCAAACTTACCAACTGGCACCAGAGGGCTGTTCCGTGCCTTTTGAAAGAGTTTGGCACTAACCGTGGTTTCATGCTCTGGAATCCAGCTGTCCTTGTCAGTTGACATTGAGCGCTGTAGAAATCAATTTCAAAGATACAGAACCAAAGAGAAAAATTACTACCTAATCTTCATCAAATTTCGCTGTAAAGATCCTTGCGTCATCGTCATTTCATTCGTAGGCCACCTTTCCACAGTTAAAAGCATAGTTAAGGTGTACATAACATAACAAAAGTAGTCCTAAACAATGAATAAAGCGGATAAAAAACTTCCCAACCAAACTTAACAATTTCCACATACGTCAAAATAAGATTAAAAAATGAAGATACAAAAATTGATATCAATAACGGCAACAAAATACCCAAACCAAACCCATTAAGGTACTTCCATAACAGGCAGGAAACTGATGTTTGGTCTAAATGAAGTATACACCCCCCATAGGAGCCAACTTCTAGGGGCTGAGGGATCTTCAGCCCCCCAATAAAATATTTGAGGGAGCTGGGGCCCCCAAAAACTGATAGGCATTGGCATTCAAATGGTGTATGTGCACTGCATCGTGTGATCGATTATGTGGGGTGGGGGCTTACCTGAAACTCCCCCTGCAATATTTTCAAGTTGGCACCCCTGCAACCCCCCTGATTGCTATAAAGAACTCAACGTTTGTATAAGCATCTCTTGGAACAAGCCACATGAAGTCTGCTTAATATCTGCTAGGACTCGAAAATAATCTGGCATGGATGAGTTGGAAAATTGAAACAGACTAAGACTGGGAAAAGAGTGGGAGCTTCCACTGGCAGCCAAGAACATCTCTTAAGTTGGAATATTGAAAAGCTATCAACAGATCCTGAACCTGAGGCTCCAATACTTGGCCCACCTCACGAGAAGAGAAGACTCCCTGGAAAAGACCCTGATGCTGGGAAAGATTGAGGGCACTAGGAGAAGGGGACGACAGAGGACAGGATGGTTGGACAGTGTTCTCGAAGCTACAAACATGAGTCTGACCAAACTGCGGGAGGCAGTGGAAGACAGGAGTGCCTGGTGTGCTCTGGTCCATGGGGTCACGAAGAGTTGGACACGACTAAACGACTAAACAACAACAAAAGAACTACCCAAAAGATAGGTAAGCTCCAATATAGGACAGCACACACACCGGTGTTTCCAGATCTTATCCAATTGTGTCCTCGTCTCAAGGGCTCCAGTTAGGCGACCCGTCGTGCATTACCATAAAGAGAGAGCGGTGCTGCCAAAACTGAGGAAGCATGCCATCTAAAGAAGAGGGCACCATTTTGCATGTGCTAATCAGATAGATAGATAGATAGATAGATAGATGCCAATTTAGAAATAATTGTTGTTGTTGTTTAGTCGTTTAGTCATGTCCGACTCTTCGTGATCCCATGGACCAGAGCACGCCAGGCACTCCTGTCTTCCACTGCCTCCCGCAGTTTGGTCAAACTCATGCTGCTAGCTTCCAGAACACAGTCCCACCATCTTGTTCTCTGTTGTCTCCTTCTCCTTGTGCCCTCAATCTTTCCCAACATCAGGGTCTTTTCCAGGGAGTCTTCTCTTCTCATGAGGTGGCCAGAGTATTGGAGCCTCAGCTTCACGATCTGTCCTTCCAGTGAGCACTCAGGGCTGATTTCCTTCAGAATGGAGAGGTTTGATCTTCTTGCAGTCCATGGGACTCTCAAGAGTCTCCTCAGCACCATAATTCAAAAGCATCAATTCTTCAGCAATCAGCCTTCTTTATGGTCCAGCTCTCACTTCCATTAGAAATAATTACCATGATTTAAATATAAATAGAATCCCACTCACCTCGATGCAGAAGACTGCTGGATGGTCTGATGTGCAGGTGTGAACAGCTGATGGGCAAATTCAGAACCCCAGCTTGTCCTAGGTTTTAAAATAAAATAGAAAAAAATCTTTAAAGTGGATACAGACTGGGCAGCTCTTCAAAGGCCAGGACTATGAAGTTGGGCACATAGCCAACCTAGCTCCCCTGGAGACTCACCTGCTTCCTTAAAGTCACCGGCCTGTTTGATGGGTTGCTGCCTTGTCGGCTACTACGGAGAGATCTCCCCGAAGTCTTTTGGAAATACGGTTGTTTTGACAAGGGCTGCTTGGGTCTCTTCCCATCCTCTCACTTTAAGGTTACAACAAAGTCCCCACACTAGCGGTTTCCTTGATGTTTAAGTAAGGAGATGGGGAGATGGCTGACAGCTTGCTATCTGCTTGCTTGCTCCTTAACCCTTACTCTGCCCATTGTCCTCCACAGCAAAGCTCAGTTGGTTAGTGTGTAGTGCTGATAACACCAAGGTTCGATCCCATAAGGGACAGCTGCATATTCCTGCACTGCAAGGGGTTGGGCTAGCGGTTCTCAACCTGTGGGTCCCCAGATGTTGTTGGACTACAACTCCCATCATCCCTGAGCTCTGGCCTTGCTAGCTAGGGGTGATGGGAGTTGCAGTTCAACATCTGGGGACCCACAGGTTGAGAAAGGCTGGGCTGGATGATCCTTGGAGTCCCTTCCAACTCTATGAAACACGTTTTTTCTCTAAATTAAAAGTGTAAAGCATTCCAGGCAATAGAGAGCAAAAACATATTGTTTCACTTGATCCAGGGCACAGCAGAAGCTATTTGAAGTGCGGGAAATGTGATATTATAATCTGCTCATCACTCTGATATGATAAACCAGCCTCTTACATCCAAGATCAGGGAGAGTTCCAGGTTTGGGGAAGGATATGGAGTCAGTCAGTGTGATATCCAGACAGGCATAGAGCCCCAAATGTTTCATTTTAGAAGTTCACTGACAAACTCACAAGAAGGCAAGCAAGAAATAGCAGCAACCTTATCTTCCACCCTGTATTCAATATATTCTGTACGTAAACTTAGAGGAGGGACTTGCTGAAAGCAGATCCACATTCCTTTTCTGGGAATATTACTTTGGAAAACACTCCATAATTGCACATGGCTGAGATGCACATGCTCTGACCCACCCAGAAACTGCGGCAGCTTTTAATGAGTGAATGCAGGGAAATAGTGAATGCAGAGTTTGTCGCAACATGCACACAAGCCATCCTCCATTCATCTTCCCAATCCAATTCATAAAAATAAATGTGAAAAGATTAAGTAAAGATAACATATATATTTATTATAGAAAAAGACTCACACTGTGTTGTCCACTGTTGCTTCCTTGCTTGCTTGCTGTCTCTCTGGCAAGAACACAAAACAAATATTACAGAAAACAAAGAATTCCTCAAAGTAGAAAACAATCCCTGCTGCTTCTCTAGTTACCAGAACATGCTGTTAAGTTATGAGGAGATCTTGCCTTCAAGGAAACAGTTCTGAGCATGCTCAAGGTGCTGGGCTGCTCTTCAAGGCTTTCAAGTACAGTGGTACCTCGGGTTAAGAACTTAATTCGTTCCGGAGGTCCGTACTTAACCTGAAACTGTTTTTAACCTGAAGCACCACTTTAGCTAATGGGGCCGCCTGCTGCCGCCGCGCCGCTGGAGCACGATTTCTGTTCTCATCCTGAAGCAAAGTTCTTAACCTGAAGCACTATTTCTGGGTTAGCGGAGTCTGTAACCTGAAGCGTATGTAATCTAAAGTACCACTGTAATGCTTCCTAATCTGATATGTTGGCTACTGGATAGCCCTCAAAAGAAATAGGGAGCCTTTCCAGCAGAGGCTGAAAATCTGAGAGACCTCCTAATATTCAATAATCCAAATATCCTAATGTCAGTCACATGGTTTTTCTGCCCAAATAACACATAGGTAAAGGTAAAGGGACCCCTGACCATTAGGTCCAGTTGTGACCGACTCTGGGGTTGTGGCGCTCATCTCGCTTTATTGGCCAAGGGAGTCGGCGTACAGCTTCTGGGTCATGTGGCCAGCATGACTAAGCCACTTCTGGCGAACCAGAGCAGCACACAGAAACGCCGTTTACCTTCCCGCCGGAGCGGTACCTATTTATCTACTTGCACTTTGACGTGTTTTCAAACTGCTAGGTTGGCAGGAGCAGGGGCCAAGCAACGGGAGCTCACCCCATCGCAGGGATTCGAACTGACGACCTTCTGATCGGCAAGCCCTAGGCTCTGTGGTTTAACCCACAGCGCCACCCGCGTCCCTCAAATAACACATAGGAGGGACCTATTTGCCATTGCTAAGGTTAGTTTTGTCTGAGTGATGCAGAGAGCTGGTTGGAGCTAAGTGAACTATACAACCTTTAGAAGACATCTGAAGGCAGCCCCTATATAGGAAAGTTTTTAAAATATTTAATATTTTATTATGTTTTTATATGTTATGGAAGCTGCCCAGGGTGGCCTGGCCAACTGAGTCAGGTGCAGAGTACAAACAAACAAACAAACAAACAAACAATTAATTAATTAAATGACCAGGAAATTAAATTCATGGAAGTGTAAAATATGCACGGGGCAGGAAAGAATGTGTGGCTTTGAGATTTTGGGGAGGAAATCCTTTGTTAAAAATAGCTTGATAATTTTCATTATGTGCGCTGTACCCTAGTGGAAGAGCCTCTACCAGTTGCGGTAACCAAGTATTGTTTTATGAAGGCTCGTTAGTTCAGTCCTGCTTAAATTGAGGCTGCAATAAACATCCCAATTTCTCAAAATCATAATGCAATTTATTAGTCAATGGTAAATATGAGCTAAAAAAATATTGATCTACATTTAACATAGTGTTAAGGTGAACATTCCATGATTTCTCCTTGTGCAATGGAACGTTTCCCACCACCCCTCCTCCCCACACGTACTGCCTAAATCTGCTATGGACGTCCCCTTTATAGAGAAGGGAAAGGCTCATCTTCTACCTCCAGCCAATTCCTTGCAATTTACTCCGAATGTGAAGGAAGCCCTTGCTTAGGACGCCATGTTACCCAAATTTCACCTCTGCTAAAATCTTGAGTTTGGAACCTTATCCCTTTTCTTATTTTAGCAGCCAAGTCTTTCCGCTTGGAAACACGGCGAATCTTAATTGATTAAAGGATGGTGCGATAAGAGAGGGATGTTTGGACGATGTCTGGAACCAGCGATAGGAAGCCCTTCTCTGAGGGCCTGTGACTCATGAATGAAGACCCAAAGGCCGGATTATCTGGTACACCATGACTCTCTGCACATGCTCCATTAGGTGACTCATGCTGGGGCCTTTTCTGGGCTTGTACCCATAGGAGGCAACTTCTAGGGGCTGAGGTCCCTTGGCCGCCCCAATAAAATATCTGAGGGGGCTGGGGCCCCCAAAGTTAATCGGCATTGCCATTCAAATAGTATGTGTGCGTTGTATCATGTGATCGATTATATGGGGTGGGGCTTACTCCCCCCTCCCCATCTTTTATTCCAGTTTGCATCCCTGCTTGTACCTCATTTATGGAACTCCCTCCTGATCCACCTGACACCTTCCTCATTTTCCTTTGTGTACCAAATGCATGTGCTAAAATGGCTGCTTTGGCTTCTGTGTTAATAAGCATGGTATAACGCGGGTGGTGCTGTGGTCTAAACCACTGAGCCTCTTGGTCAGGGGTCAGCAAATTTTTTCAGCAGGGGACCAGTACACTGTCCCTCAGACCTTGTTGGGGGCCTGACTATATTTTGAAAAGAAAGAAAGAATGAATTCCTATGCCCCATAAATAACCCAGAGATGCATGTTAAATAAAAGGACACATTCTACTCAAGCAAAAACACGCTGATTCCCAGACCATCCTTTGGCCGGATTTGGAAGGCTATTGGGCTGGATCTGGCGCCCGGGCCTTAGTTTGCCTACCCATGCTCTTGGGCTTGCCAATCAGAAGGTCAGTGGTTCGAATCCCCGCGATGGAGTGAACTTCTGTTGCTCTGTCCCAGCTCCTGCCAACCTAGCAGTTCGAAAGCACACCAGTACAAGTAGATAAATAGGTATCTCTTCGGCGGGAAGGTAAACAGTGTTTCCTTGCACTTTGGTTTCCGTCACAGTGCTCTGTTGCACCAGTAGCGGTTTAGTCACGCTGGCCACATGAGCCAGAAAGCTGTCTGCGAACAAACGCTGGCTCCCTCGGCCTGAAAGCGAGAAGAGCGCCGCAACCCCATAGTCACCTTTGACTGGACTTAACTGTCCAGGGGTCCTTTACCTTTATCTTAATTGCTGATATGATTTCTGTAGTTTATTGCTCTGTCTGGTGTCTTTTGAAACTGCCCTGAGTTTTGTTTATCGGCTGCTCGGACACATTTCCATTACTCCTGGTGGTTCTTTCCCTGATTTGTTGTTTTGATCTCTGTTTATCCACCTGGAATGCTACCTTATAGAAATGTGGCGTAAAAGCATTTTAAATAATGGCATGGCGTGACTGGAAGCAGATTCCTCAACCGCGCGCTGGCTCATTCATGCCCCTGCTTGTTTTCGAATCGCCGGTATAGCTTGTAGAATTCTGTGCATTGCAGATCGCAGGTGTTTGCCAAAAGAGAATCTGGATGAAAGGGAACATTTCTGTGGAAAAAAATGTGACAGCCTGCTTATCTCCCTCTGCTTCTCTTTTCCTCTGCCCGCCTCCCTCTCCTTTATGGTCTCTGGGTTCCCACCAGATCAGCGCTGGGACACATTTCTCACACAGGATGTTTATAGCAAAGGCAGGCTCGGGGATCCAGCTGTTCACATCCAGTCCCCCATGCTTGACCAATACAGTGGAAAATGCTGACCCGCTTTCAAATTCCAGGTCTGACGGATGGAGCCAGGATGCCAAAATATGGAAGAGAGACTTCAAAGATGCCGTATGCAAAAAAGTAAAAAAAAAATTCAGGGAATCATTCAGAAAGCAAATCAGACCACCAGGGAGAGCTCTCTTTTTTCTGCTGAAACACACAGGAAGCTGCCCGGTCAGATCCACTGGTCTCTATCTAGCTCAGGATTGTCTACACGGACTGGCAGCATCTCTGCAGGGCTTCAGAAGAAGAAGAAGAAGAAAAAGAAGAGTTTGGATTTGATATCCCGCTTTATCACTACCTGAAGGAGTCTCCAAGCGGCTAACATTCTCCTTTTTCTTCCTCCCCCACAACAAGCACTCTGTGAGGTGAGTGGGGCTGAGAGACTTCAGAGAAGTGTGACTAGCCCAAGGTCACCCAGCAGCTGCAGGTGGAGGAGCGGAGACGCGAACCCGGTTCCCCAGATTACGAGCCCTTCACTGTTGTTGGCATCCATCTGGGATGCGGGTGGTGTTGTGGGTTAAACCACAGAGCCTAGGGCTTGCCGGTCAGAAGGTCGGTGGTTCAAATCCCCGTGACGGGGTGAGCTCCCGTTGCTCGGTCCCTGCTCCTGCCAACCTAGCAGTTCGAAAGCACGTCAAAGTGCAAGTAGATAAATAGGTACCACTCCAGCGGGAAGGTAAATGGCGTTTCTGTGCGCTGCTCTGGTTTGCCAGAAGCGGCTTAGTCATGCTGGCCACATGACCCGGAAGCTGTACATTGGCTTCCTCGGCCAATAAAGTGAAATGAGCGCCGCAACCCCAGAGTCGGCCACGAGTCCTAGGCTCTGTGGTTTAACCCACAGCGCAACCCGCATCCCCAAGCATATCCTAGCCTTTTCTAGACTCCCCCCTTCAATGTATATTACTTAAAGCGGTAGTTATTTTAAACTGTACAGAAAATGAGTATCGTTACAAATCTCTGCAGCTTCCAAGATTTGTTCTCCTCCACTTGAGCTTATAGCCATGTTTTTTTCGAAATCAGTTTTTGAACTGACAGATAATGCACTTGCTGAAATCGACATGATGCTCTTCTCATGAGTCCCCCTAAGAACTGTACTTATTTTCCTCACATGATCTGGCAGCGCCTCCATGCATTTCAAGTCAGACTGCAATCCGGAGACCAAAATAATAATGTTTATGAATTACCCTGCAGATGTAAGCACTCAACAAAGGGTCTGTTGAGCTTTGTAAAACTGCAAGATACGGTAACGTTAACTGGTCATTAAAATAGTTGATAAAAAAAGAGTACAAAATAATTTGAGCTGTTCAATGACGGTTGCTTATTAAAAGAAGGAATTCATAAATTCAGACACATGACGAACTCTATCATCTGATATATATGGTATCTCATTTTAAAATTACACGATAATGTGACATTGGAGCCATCACAGAGGCTCCTGAAGAACCATTTCGCCTGGAAGAAGCAGATGCCGTTTTTTCAAAAATGGTTTTGATTTTACTACAAAAATGTCATGTTATCGATGCTTACTGTAATAATTTTATGTCAACCAATCTGTTGAGGTCTACCTGAAAAGCACTACATAAATATTGTCATCAAGATAAAATAGACACCAGGATTCCCTTTGTAATGCACTTAAAAAGAAGAGATATGAATCACCAAATATCATATTCAAAGGTGCCATCCTTCTACGTTCTGTGCACCTGATGGTGTAGTTTACTCTAGTTTCCTTTTTTTGTTGGTGTTGATTTGGTTAAAGAAAATAGATGTGGTTAACAAAAATTTAAAAAGAATTCTGGATACTTAGATCCAGGTTTGGAGCAACTATTTTTTGGTAAGAAAACCCTAGCAGAGATGTCAAATCGCAAAACATGCAGTAAAATGTGGAATTATAGGATGTTAGACCTTTAAAATATCCCCTTCCAAGTTTCTCTCACAGTTACCCACTTCCCTTAGCATAGAAAGAGACCAACACATTTGGTAAGTTAAACATGGTCTACTTACTAACTCTTCAAAGGTCAAATTCATGTGCTACCTGAAACTGGAGATACAGAATTGAAGCAGAGTCATTTTACCTTTAACGCAGCATTTCCCAACCTTGGGCCTCCAGCTGTTTTTGGACTACAACTCCCATAATCCTCAGCTAGCAAGACCAGTGGTCAGGGATGATGGGAATTATAGTTCGAAAACAGCTGGAGGCCCAAGGTTGGGAAACACTGCTTTAACGTGTGTGCTGTACCAATGAATTTTTGCTAAACCTGCACCAGGTTCAACTCTTAGTTGTCAAGATCACTTTGAGAGTCCAAGACACAAACTCACCTCTGTACACACCCACTTATCACTGCCTACCTTTCCCCAAATTATCAGCTTTAGCAGCTACAAGTCTCCATGGTCTGGTGGTTGTCATCTTTCTTTTGGGAAAGAGACTATACAGTGGTACCTCGGTTTAAGAACAGTCCTGTTTATGAACAATTCGGTTTACGAACTCCGCAAAACCGGAAGTAGTGTTCTGGTTTGCGAACTTTTCCTCGGTCTACGAACGGAAGCCGAACGGTGGAAGGGCACCAGTGGCAGGAACTCTCATTAGGGAAAGAGCCCCTCGGTTTAAGAACAGTTTTGTTTTAAGAACGGACTTCCAGAACAGATTAAGTTTGTAAACCAAGGTACCACTGTACATTGGAACATTTGATTTAGCACTGAGCATGTGCAACATACAAATTGATCTTACCTAAACAGAAATAGGTATTTTACAAACCTAACATTTTTATTACTATACAATGGATTCCTCCCCCCCAAAAAAAAAACCCCAGGAAGATAAAGACTGCAATTTATTTCATGTTTTGAGAGGCTCTGAAGCAGCAAAACGGAAGGTCTGTTATGGGTGCTAACAGAATATTTAAATTGCTTTCGGCCATTTCATCACATTTATTGTATTTATTTATTATTTAACAAACAAACAAACATTTGGCTATTTAATACCATTCACATTTCCTGCCAGATTTCAGACAGTTGGGAATTTCGTCTTCATTTTACAGAGATTAGACATGTTCAGCCATTATGACGGCAGAATACCATTGGACACTTCTGCCCTCAAGCACTCCTGGACCTGTGTAATTTACTTGTGAGTAAAACCCACCGAGGGACGCGGGTGGCGCTGTGGGTTAAACCACAGAGCCTAGGACTTGCTGATCAGAAGGTCGGCGGTTCGAATCCCCACGACGGAGTGAGCTCCCGTTGCTCAGTCCCTGCTCCTGCCAACCTAGCAGTTCAAAAGCACGTCAAAGTGCAAGTAGATAAATAGGTACCGCTCCGGCGGGAAGGTAAACGGCGTTTCCGTGAGCTGCTCTGGTTCGCCAGAAGCGGCTTAGTCATGCTGGCCACATGACCCGGAAGCTGTACGCCAGCTCCCTCGGCCAATAAAGCGAGATGAGCGCCGCAACCCCAGAGTCGGTCATGACTGGAACTAATGGTCAGGGGTCCCTTTACCTTTTACTAAAACCCACCACAAAATGTCACAAAATGTTTATGTCACAAAATACACAGGGGTAGAAGGGAAGGAGGGGAAATTTAACAGTGGGTGATAGAGCACAGAGTCGAAGAACAGAAAAATCAACGGAGGGAAAGCATCAGAAGAGGAAACACAAATCTTTCGTTTTACATTCAATATTTTTTAAATGTAAGCCACTGTGCATATTAAAAGCATTCAACTGAAACAAATGGCCCACAGGGAGCCCCTAAGGTGTGGTTTCCTGGCAGGCTTTGAGCCCCAGCACCTCCTCATTTTGTAAATTAAACACTGTAGAGAGGGCAAGGATTGATTCGTTCTGCGCTGGCTCCTGTTGCCAGGCTAGAGTTTGTTGGAAGCTCCCTGACCCCTTGCTGAGCATCCTGCTTCCCTTTCACAGTATGCTTCCTGGCTCTGTTTCCCATCATCAAGTTCCCCACAATGGGAGACAGTGTGAAAAAGCGGGTGGTCCCACCCTCATCATCCTGCACATGACCCTAGCTACACCTGAAAGGTCAGCTGGGAAAGTTTTCGCAGGCCCACTATTGCGTCATCGCCATACCTTGCTGTTGATGTCTGTCACTGGGAAAATATCGCCCTTACAACCTGTGGCCGTGAATTGCATAGGTTAACTATGCCCAGAGTAAACAAGTGCCCCTTTTATCATCTCTTTCACCTGCTGCCAATTTACATCACTGAGTAATCCCATGGGTTTACCAGTGATTAGATGGTTTGGTCTTTCCTCCTCTTTTTTTTTAAATTTTTTAGGATAACAGACACATATTTTATCTTAAAACCTGAACCTACAACTAACAATATCCCCTTCTAAGTTGCTCTCAAAGTTTCCCACTTCCCTTAGCATCATCATCATCATCATCATCATCATTTTATTTATTTTATTTAAATTATTATTTAATTTAATTTATTATTTGTTTAATAAATTATTATTAAATTTTATTTATACCCCGCCCTCCCCGGTCAGAGCCGGGCTCAGGGCAGCTAACACCAGTAAAATTACAAAAAAAACATAATGGGGGGGGGGGAACCAATTTAAAATACAGGTTAAAATGCAATTTAAATTGCAGCCTCATTTTAAAAGTAGCCCATAGATCAAAACCATAAGGGGAGGGAAACATAAGGGTCAGACTGAGTCCAAACCAAAGGCCAGGCAGAACAGCTCTGTCTTGCAGGCCCTGCGGAAAGATGTCAAGTCCCACAGGGCCCTGGTCTTTTGTGACAGAGCGTTCCACCAAGTCGGGGCCAGTACTGAAAAGGCCCTGGCCCTCGTTGAGACCAATCTAACCACCTTGCGACTTGGGACCTCCAAAGTGTTGTCATTTGTGGACCTTAAGGTCCTCCGCGGGGCATACCAGGAGACGCGGTCCCTTAGGTACGTGGGTCCTAGGCCGCATAGAAAGAGACAAACACATTTCGTAAGTTAAACATGGTTTACTTACTAACTCTTCAAAGGTCAAATTCATGTGCTACCTGAAACATTTAACTGGAGATACCGGAATTGAAGCAGGGTCATTTTACCTTTAACATGTGTTCTGTATCAATGAATTTGATGGGCATTGAACTCAAAATGTTAACTGGTGAGGCAGCGGTAAGAAAAGTTCACCTTTTGAATTCTACCTGTTGCACCCAGTGCTATTGTTCTAGAAAAGGAAGTGCTGGAACTCACAATGAACGCCTCCCTTGTTCTCTTAGAATGGCAACAGTGCCCACCTGAGATGTGTCAGAACTGAATTTTGGCGAGTTCCGGCTGGAAAAAAGAAGCCCTGGTCGTACCTATCATGAGACATCCATGTTATGGATTTTGACGGTCATGTTTAAAAGGCTTTCTTTCATTTACAAATTCTCTAGAGAACCACAGATCAGTTGCAAAAGATTTATGCTCACTCATGGATCACTTAGTGAGAAAGTGTTTTACAGATGGATACTGTTACGAGTTGTGTTGAGGGGGCCTTCTGGGAAATAATAACAACAACAACAACAACAACAACAACAACAACAACAACAACAACAACAGGAAAGTGGGGGTAACCCTTGCTTTGACACATCATCAACCCTCCCCACAAACAAATCAGAATGAATGCTCAATAAATAGTCAATGTTGTCCGGTTTCCCTTCAGATGTATCGGGATGAATGCTGAATAATCAGGTTGTCTAGATTATTGTGTCCCATACACACAAAACAGTTAATTTTATTGCAGACCTGAAGGACCCAGGATAAGCACTGAAGAAAGCAATCAACAAACATAAGTTTATTTTCTTCGGGATTGCATGACCTTGTTTTACTTTTTTGCTGTGCTGCTGAGGCCAGCCCTTTATTTCTCCACTGTTTCCAGGACACTCGGATGATTAGGGTCCCCTTTGTTCTCAAAGAGGTGTCTAATTCCCTGCAGTTTTGTGCTGAGCGAGCGAGGAACGCAGGATCCGAAGGCTGCAGATGTCAGGAGTTCTTACGCTTATTTGCCACATTGGCTTAGGGTGCAAGCGCTGTCGGGGAGTGAATGAGAAGGGAGGAAGCAAGGACCCCGGGACATCTGTCACCATTGCTGGAGTCAAAGGGAGGGGAACTGGGGTTGTGCCTCTAACAAGGGACGAGGGCTATTGCACTGTGAAGGATCCATTTGTTCCCGCTAATTACCCACCCAAGGTGACACAATGCCATGGCTGCCTGCCCATGAGAAACTGCCCCGTAAGGCCTCTTAACAGGGAGACTTGGACGCTAAATTTAACAGGGAACGACTGTTATGTGGCTTTGCACCCCCGTGGCTGCCAGCATTCATTTTAATCCCCCTTCTAAGACAGAATTGCCGTCCTTGCGGCCGACTTGCTCATAACTTTCAAGAACTGCCAGCCTTAACTTTGCTGCCTGTGAACCAACGGTGGGTAGATTTGCCACGGGATTCAGCCAACGTTGCGATGGCTCGTGCGGTCCACACACACACCTGTGGGTTGTCCTGACTGGACATGCCTTGGCCAAGCATGGGAACCAGGCTGTAATGCACTCTAGTAGCGAGAACCCAGGCCACGCCGCCTCCCGCTGCCCCAGAAATGTTGAGGTCGTCACAAAAACCCAAGCCATCACGGCTTCTCACTTTGCCATGCCTGACTTCCCATCTTTGTTGATGTACGCCATCCAGAAATGGCTGAACATTGGCAGAAGCAGGGGGAAGAGAGAATTGCAGACAGGGGCTGTCTCCTCCTCCTCTTCCTCAGCTCCTGGGAGTTGAAGAAGGCGGGAATGGGGGGAAGAGGGAAGAATTTTGTGGTGGGTACGAGGGAAGGAGGCAGGCCGGCTGGACAGTGAAGTAGCAACAACAACAACAACAACAACATCTTAAAAAGCAGAGACATCACCTTGCCAACAAAGGTCCATACAGTTAAAGTTATGGTTTTCCCAGTAGTGATGTATGGAAGTGAGAGCTGGACCATAAAGAAGGCTGATCACCGAAGAATTGATGCTTTTGAATTATGGTGCTGGAGGAGACTCTTGAGAGTCCCATGGACTGCAAGAAGATCAAACCTATCCATTCTGAAGGAAATCAGCCCTGAGTGCTCACTGGAAGGACAGATCCTGAAGCTGAGGCTCCAATACTTTGGCCACCTCATGAGAAGAGAAGACTCCCTGGGAAAGACCCTGATGTTGGGAAAGATGGAGGGCACAGGGAGAAGGTGACGACAGAGGACGAGATGGTTGGATTGTGTTCTCAAAGCTACCGGCATGAGTTTGACCAAACTACGGGAGGCAGTGGAAGACAGGAATGCCTGGCATGCTCTGGTCCATGGGGTCATGAAGAGTCGGACACCTCTCATGAGGTGGCCAAAGTATTGGAGCCTCAGCTTCAGGATCTGCTCTTCCAGTGAGCACTCAGGGCTGATTTCCTTCAGAATGGATAGGTTTGATCTTCTTGCAGTCCATGGGACTCTCAAGAGTCTCCTCCAACACCATAATTCAGAAGCATCAATTCTTCGGCGATCAGCCTTCTTTATGGTCCAGCTCTCACTTCCATACATCACTGCTGGGAAAAACATAGCTTTAACTATATGGACCTTTGTTGGCAAGGTGATGTCTCTACTTTTTAAGATGCTGTCTAGGTTTGTCATTGCTTTTCTCCCAAGAAGCAGGTGTCTTTTAATTTCGTGGCTGCTGTCACCATCTGCAGTGATCATGGAGCCCAAGATAGTAAAATCTCTCACTGCCTCTGGTAGAAGAGATAGAGAGAGGAAAATAAGACTAAGAAAATAAAGAGCAACAACGTTTGGAATGCCGTAAAAGTTTGTGTCTGAAATAAAATACACTCTTCTTTATTAATTGAGAACCTGACTGAGGCTGAAGTGATTTTACCGGGGAGGACCTGGTTGGTGGCAGCGGATTAGTGGTGTACGGATCAATAGTCCGTGAGACGACCGGGGGCTCCGTACGAACGCCACACACATCCTTGGAGGTCTGCCAACTTCTGTGGACACGGCGACCAAGTCAGCATAGATGTCGCCGAGACAGAGGCAGGGGTGAAGTGGGGGTGGTGGTGCCAGGGGGGCCATGGTGCCGGGCACACAATTTTTGTGGGGGTGTGAACCAGGTGACCCCACGCAGGCAATCCCACTGCCTGGTACATATCTTTGTCGGCCAGCCAGGCTCCCCCTGTTTTGCTCCGCTAGGGGTGGGGTCATTCTGGCGGCAAGGAATAGGCTGGCGCACCAGCACATTTGCATCCTCCCCACCCACCCTGGGCGCTGAAAACTGACTCTACGCCGCTGGACCTGAAATGCAAGCAATGGAAATAAAATCAACAACCACCGCTTTGACCCATGATAACTGGATCCCAGTATAATTCCTCTCCAGACCATGCAGTGATACCGAATTGGGCAAAACAGCATTACGTAATGGCACCATCAGGGCCTCGGCAGGCCGCTGCTGGTGGCACCTCCGCCTGTGCGTAGCTTGAACTCTCCCCTGCCGTCCAAAATACAAACCTCTGAGGCTGTTCTTTGCCGCCTCCCCACCACCCAACCTTTAAAAAATAAAGAAAGAAGAATCCTAAAAATTATTTTGGTTAGCAACTGGCGCTCGGGGTCAGGCCGCTAGCTGGCATGTGGTCATGAATGACCCCTGCTGTGGCAGCCTGGCTTGCTGGAGCAGAGCAAACTCGCAGATCTGATAGCTGCCCCGAGCACTTGGCGCAAGCTGGGGAACTGCGCTAAATATAGGCTTCTTGGGAACAGGCTGCTATGTGTGTGTGAGAGAGGGAGAGAGTAAAAAAAAAAAATGCTGTTTCAGTTTGTGTCATCATTATTACGAGCGATGATGATGGGTTTATTTCATTAAACGGGGCTTCCACTGCCTCTTCGTTGCTCGCCTTGGAGAACGACCTTTCCGAGCAGGTTTTAGCTCTCCCGTTCAGAGGATGTTTTGTGGCATATAAAAACTGTGCTTAAAAGGAGACAGTCAGGTTAAATAAAGGCGGGGGCGATTTGAGAGGATCAGCTCCTCATCTGGATAGGTCATTTGCCGATTCACACCAAGGCCACATCCAAACTATCTGTTTAAAGCACTAATTATACCATTCTAACAGTTATGGAAGGGATGCGGGTGGCACTGTGGGTTAAACTAGGACTTGCCGATCAGAAGGTCGGCAGTTCGAATCCCCACGATGGGATGAGCTCCCATTGCTCGGTCCCTGCTCCTGCCAACCTAGCAGTTCAAAAGCATGTCAAAGTGCAAGTAGATAAATAGGTACCACTCCGGCGGGAAGGTAAACAGCGTTTCTGTGCGCTGCTCTGGTTCGCCAGAAGCGGCTTAGACATGCTGGCCACATGACCCGGAAGCTGTACGCCGGCTCCCTCGGCCAATAAAGCGAGATGAGCGCCGCAACCCCAGAGTCGGCCACGACTGGACCTAATGGTCAGGGGTCCCTTTACCTTTACCTAACAGTCATGGAATCCTGGGAACTATCATTTGGAGAGTTGTTCGGAGACCCCTATTACAGGGCTACTGTTCCAATAGCAGTTTAGGTAACTCTGTTGTAGTCTCAGGTAACTCTGGAAATTGTAGATCTGTGAGGGAAACAAGGGTTCTCCTCAGCACTCTTAAACTACATTTCCAGGATTTTTTTGGGGGGGGGGGGTGAGGTGAGCATTGACTGTTTAAATTGGTATAATACTGCCTCAAAAATGTATAGTGAAGATGTGGCCTGATAAGCTATTTTTAATTGTTGTCAGGGATGGAAGTGAGAGCTGCTCATAGAAACCAGCAGAGAAGTCCAAGATTTTAATGTATCAGGGATTGGACCCCAGAATGTCCACACACCTCCAAAGGCCACACTCTCCTCCCACCACAGACAGAAAACTGTTTCTGACCCCTGGTTCTTCTCAGGGAGAATAACCTAGTGATTCATTCATAATGCTGTTTTATATATATATATATATAAAACAAATCTGTCAGCATCCATACCTCCAACTATAAACCTCCCATGTGTACCCGTTGTATTATTTAATATATATTATATAAAATAAATGTACTTTTTCATAAAGTTAATAGATGCCACAAGTGCCCACCAATATAACTTTTAAAAGGTAAGCATCTGGAACAGGCTTCCTTATTACAAAACAAAGGTATAGTATAGCTGTTGCATTCTACACATTTATTCACAAAATGAATATGTTTCAAAACAGGGTTGTTGTTTTTTCTTTTCTTCCCCAAGGCTAAATTTAATGGAAATTGGTATTGTAAATATGTTTTGCTGCTTTGGGGACAATTGGTCAAGGCTGGCTTTTTTTAATAGTGGTGCATATGACCACTGAAATAATGAATGAAATTGCTGCAGTTGTGTTTCATAACCTTATAAATACTTTGGAGCATAATTGCGGGTTTTGTTTTTCAGGAACATAACTTTGTTCAAGCTTTTCACAAGATCAGCAGCAACCCGTGACTTGCAGAAGCAGGAAATGGTGTAAACCAAGCTGTGCTTTGTGACCCAAGGGTCGCAACTTTCAACCCAAAATCTACGCAGTTGCAGTCTTAAAGGATTCAGAAGAGAATGGACCTCTCAGACTGTTGTGATCTTACTTTGGAGGCCCCAGAAGAAAAAACTGCCACTGATTAGGTTGCTTGCACAATCTGGCAAATCATAGTTCTTCACCTTGTAGGACTTTTTAAAGATTCTGATCATCCTTGCTTTTGCTTTTGACCTTTAACTGTTAAGACAAGGATAGCTAACCCACAGCCCAGGAGTTTGATCCACCCAGTTTGCAGATGTTTTTAAGTGTGCAAAGGCTGGGATAAGGCGCTGAGCTAGGATTTGCTGAGAAGAGTGTTTTTCAGAGCTTGAACAGAGTAACATGTGATTGGTTTGGGCTTTGAGTGCTTCATTAACAAAACGACATTGACAAACTGGAGGGAAGAGTGCACGATGGCGCGACTGATCTCGGAGCCGCGGGGACTGATGTTATGAGAAAAGATTAAAAGAGCTAAAAATGTCCAGTGTGGCAAACTGGTGAATAGCAGGAAGGCACTTCACGTGGCTATAGGGATATGGATATGGGGCGGGGGAGAATAATTATTTGTTGAAGGATTTGCCTTCAGGGCTGAATTTGAGTCCTACCTTAGTCCGGGAGACAGTTTTGAAAGCTGTGAGTTGATGTCAGTCGCCTGGCAAAAGGGACAGGTAGCAGAGAAAGGCTTGCCCTATGGTGGCCCAGGGACGATGGGAATTATAGTTCAAAACATCTGGAGGGCACCAGCCTGGCAAAGGCTGCTATAAAGAGAGTCTTCCTGAATGCAAAGGATGTTTTCCTCTTGGCACTCACATGCCCCAGTACAACTGGATTTGGAGAAAGGGGTTTGGCGGCAGAGCGTGTGACTTCCAAGCCAGTGCGAACCCCAACACTGACCCGTGTTACAAAATAAGCACAGTTCAAAGATGCATGGGAAAAGAGGACAAAATTAAGATGGGATGCTGGATGTGATGAAGCATCCAAAAGGAGGGGGCAAAAGGAACAAGGGATTTAAACAGGACACGGGTTTCTGATAAGCTACGGTTTTTCTAAATGCTACGGAATAGAATTCTGCCGTTTTAAATGCCAGCCCCCCGGGATTGTCGGTTGCAAATCCAAATCGGAGGACGCGAGTGTGCAAAATTCCTCTATGCTGAAATCTACTGGTGGAGTATCTGAGCATGCAAACTGCATGCGCTGGGGCATGGGTATGGTTATGCAAAATATAATGGTCTTTTAGCAGAGAAATGCTGGCATTTTAGCTATGTAATATGCATTGAGCATAAAGCAGGCACATAGCTGTCAAGCGTCCCTTATTTGGCGGGACAGTCCCTTATCTCAGCGCCATGTCCCGCTGCTGTCCCTTATTGATGATGTCCCTTAAATAAGCTACTGAAGGTAATGGGGCCCTTTCTATGTCCAGCTGTCCTTTGTCAACAACAAATTGTTGCTTTTTTGTGTTGAATATATGCTATATGGTAATTTATGGACCTAATAGGTATCTAAAGCCATTTGCATGCAACAAAATATGTATTTTATCAAAGTAATTGTTGATCCCTTATTTTGGCTGCTGATCCCTTATTTTCGAGGCTGCTGGTCCCTTATTTTCAAATCTGTAAGTTGACAGCTATGAGCAGGCATAGGCAAACTCAGCCCTCCAGATGTTTTGGGACCACAACTCCCATCATCCCCAACAGGACCAGTGGTCAGGGATGATGGGAACTGTAGTCCCAAAACATGGGGGGGGGGGGCAAGTTTGCCTGTGCCTGGCATAAAGGCTGTCAGTTCTGTACAATCGGCATTCTGCCTTCACATAATGCGGATTAGACATTTACTGAGTAGTTATTTCTACTTTTGAGGCTGAAGCTCCGGATGACCCGGTGCTTGCATTCTGGGTTTGTAGAGTGCGCAGTGGCTGTAAACCAGCAACAACAAAAGTGTGCTTTGAATTCCGTGCTTGTAACTCTATATTGGACTGCATGTTTAAATTTCTGTGTATCGGACAGCTGTGCTTCCTCAGAAAACGCCGGGCATGCACAAGCAGTAGGTGCAAATTTCATGTTTGTTTTGCGTCGGCATTCTAGATGCATTTTGCTAGTCTTGTCCTGCTGCTGCAGATGTTGTTCAGCAACACTTTCCTCCTCCATAAGTATGTAGCAGATCCAGTATGAGCGAGCGATGCATTATAGTGCTTGTCTTTGGCTGTGGGCACCAGTGGTGCAGGACATACTGATTGCAACGCGTCTTTATTTGCGTTGTCTGGTCGGAAGCCATTCAAATAAACGCGGGAGCTCAGCACAGGAGATGGAGCTTTTGCAACTTTCACCACTCGTCTTTTTTGCCACCCAAAACCTAGCAATGATATCAATCGTTTGCAATTTTAAAAGGCGTCCTTTTTCCCTCTTCTGTAATGGCACGAGCAAAGGAGTCGGCCGTGATAATAATGGGACAATGCTTGCACCTGTGCGTCTTTGCGTGTTGGCCAAACCCTTCCAGAACACGGCTGCTGCAAATGAGTGTAGATCGATTGAGTTTTCAAGTTTGCAAAACCAAAAGAAGCGTCGATAGTAGCAGGTCGGTTGCAATTCGCCCCGCGCGTGCCAGGCAATTGCACGGCGTTTTGCAAAAGCCGCGCTGCTCGCGAGTCGCGCCGCTCCGTGCGCGGGCGAGGGAGGGAAAAGGAGGAGGAGAAGAAGAGCGAAGGCAACCACTTATTCGGGTTTTGCAAATGTTTTAACGTTTCATTCTTTTGCAAGAGGCTCCATAAAGGACGCTGTTGCAAGGGGGGCGGAAGGAGGGAGGGGGGACGGGATGCTTTTGCTCCCCCCTCCCTTTGCTCCTTCTCCTGGGAGGTGGAGAGAGAGGGAGAAGGGGAGGGGGAAATCCCGACGGTCGTATCCGGCTCGCCGTCTCCTGAACAGCCACGAGAGGCTGCCAAGAGCGGGGCTGGGGTTCGCCCCCTCAGGACCCGCCGCGGACCCGCCATCCCCCTCACGAGGGGAAATGGCCTGAGGAAGGCGGGTGAGTCCAGCGGGGCGGCGAGTTATGGGGGCAGCGCGCGCGCAAAGAGGTAAGGAGCGAGAGGAGAGGTTTCTTGGGGGCGGCGGGGGGTTTCCATTTGTGGGGAGTCCCGGGGTGGCAGCGGGGCTTGAAATGTGGACGTGAGGGGGCTGAATCCTCTCCTCATGGAGGTGAGCTTTCGAGTGTCTCGGGTGGTCTTCGTGGTGAGTTATTGGGGGGCATTTTTCTTTGGGAAGGGGGCGCACGGGAGAAACGCCGAGGCGCTGAGGGGGGACACCTTGGGAATGGCCGCTTGGGCAGGCCTCGTCGGCGCTTGGCTTCTTTGCAGGCTGCTTTCCTTGAGGGGGGAGGCGGGGGCAGTGGGGGGTGGTCGAGGGCAAAGGTCCCGGAGGGCAAGGAGAAAGAGGGGCTGGGGTGGCGGCTGCAAGTCGCCCACCTTTTAGCCTGCGCGCTCACAGCATGCTCCTCCAACTACCCGTACCGTCGGCTGCTGCGAGAAAATTAGACGCAAAACAGGATATGGCGAAAAAGAAATTATTATTATTATTATTATTATTATTTATTAAACGAGGGCATCAGTTGGTAGGAGGGAGGGAGCGTGAAGAGGTTGGGCCCACAGGTGAGCGAGGACGCAGGTGATGTGATTAGCTGGGCCCCCAAGCTGTGCCTAGTGGATAGCAGTGGTTCTCAAACTTTCTCCTCTGGGCCACACTTTAAGAAATAAGGCTCACACCAAACTGATTATTATTATCATTGGTAAGAAATGCATTGAAAAGCAAAAAGGAGCGACTCCTAGTAGGGCTTTTATAGATAGATAGATAAATAGCAGGCATAGGCAAACTTGGCCCTCCAGCTGTTTTGGGACTAAGGTAAAGGTAGCCCTGGCCATTAGGTCCAGTCGTGACCAACTCTGGGGTTGCGATGCTCATCTCGCTTTATTGGCCGAGGGAGCCGGCGTACAGCTTCCGGGTCATGTGGCCAGCATGACTAAGCCGCTTCTGGAGAACCAGAGCAGCGCACGGAAACGCCGTTTACCTTCCCGCCGGAACGGTACCTATTTATCTACTTGCACTTTGACGTGCTTTCGAACTGCTAGGTTGGCAGGAGCAGGGACTGAGCAGCGGGAGCTCACCCTGTCGTGGGGATTCAAACCGCCGACCTTCTGATCGGCAAGTCCTAGGCTCTGGTTTAACCCACAGCGCCACCCGCGACTACAATTCCCATAATCCCTGACCACTGGTCCTGTTAGCCAGGGATGATGGGAGTTGTAGTCCCCAAACAGCTGGAGGGCCAAGTTTGGCCATGCCTGGCATAGAGCATAACAATTTTATAATAGGACCATGGGACATACCGAAAGCGTAAAACAAGGCAGCGACATTCCAATTGTGGGATGTTCTCCCCAGAGCATCTTGCCTGGCACCATCACAAGAAGTCTTTAGGCACCAGGCAGGAACATTCCTCTTCACCCTGGCCTATGGCTATGAAATAATCTCTGGCCTGGGACAGTGTGGAGAAGTGGACTGTTGTTATGAAGATTATTTTACTACTGTATTAGGCTGTCTGTCATTATGTTTTTATCACTGATGTTCTGCAGTGTGTTTTTAATGTTGCACATCGCCCTGGGATCTTCTCATAAAGGGCAGTCTATAAATTGAATGAATAATAATAATACATAAGAACATGAATCATTCCCAAAGTATGATTATAAACAAGCCTCTTACATCCGTACCTTAAGTACAAACTAATTAGAGGTGTGAGCTTCTTTTTGCCAGGTAATCTCATTTATACTAGGTTTAATTTGAGACAAACCAACGCTAATCTCCTCATCAACACAAAGAAGCCTTTGTTTTTTTCTGATCTTCCATATTGGTTGGAAAATATATTTTGAAAAGATACCAATCCGTACTCTGCATATGTGCTGTACTATAGGGAACTGAAATGTTTAAATGTTTCTTTGATTGTCCTTGAATCTTCCCACCACATTTGCCATACTCTCCTGCCATGCCAATTTGGCACACCACACCCTTCGAGAACCACTGGTGTATGGGGACATAATAGGAAGAGTTGGATGGACAGGCTTGCTGAGAGAGACTCAGGGCCCACCTCGATGCCTCTGGGAAGGAAGGCCACAAGCAGAGTAGGAAGGCAACAGGCCTCTCTTCCACAGTTGACCCCACCCAACTGGGCACCACCATTTAAGAAGGATATTAACAAGCTGGAACATGTGCAGAGGAGGCTGACTGAGATGATTGAGGGTCTTGAAACCAAGCCTTATGAGGAATGGTTGAAGGAACTGGGTGTGTTTAGCCTCCTAAAGAGGAGACTGAGAGGTGATAGGATAGCTGTCTTCAAATATCTAAAGGGCTGTCGCATGGAGGATGAAGCAAGAGTGTTTTCTACTGTTCTGGAGGCTAGGGCCTGATCCAATGGCTTCAAGTTACAAAAAAAAGAGATTACAGCTAAACATCAGGAAGAACTTTCTGATAGTAAGAGCTGTTTGACAGTGGAACAGACTCCTTGGGAGTTTGTGATAGGGTTGCCATACGTCCAGAATTTTCCAGATATTGCGGGGGTTCAGCTGTTGGAAACCTTTTCCGGGCAGAAATCACTGAAATGTCTGGGAAAATCTGGATGTACGGCAACCCATGTTGGAAGTGTAGATTTTTGTGAATTTCCTTAAAAATAGCTCAAAAACTTCATTTTTGTTTGAGATCTTGCAGTACTTTGGGCAAAACTTTAAAAAGCTCCTCCAAAAAAGCCCCCCTCCAAAACAAACAAAAAGACTCAACAACTTTTGTGTCTGGATTTTCACTTTTTGAAAAATGGCAACCCTAGGTTGTGAGCTTTCATTGGAGGTTCTTAAGCAAAGGTTGGGTGACCATCTGTCATGGATGATCTAGTTAAGATTCCTGCCTTGCAGGTGGTTGGACTAGATGACCCTTGGTGTCCCTTCTATGTCTACAGTTCGACCATTTCGAGATCACGGTTAATAGCAGCTAGCAATCATACCTTCTGATCTTCCCTCGAAGCTTTCTAAGCTGACAGCCATCAGTTACCCTTACCTCGTGGCAACTAATCCCACAAGCTGAACAGTTTGAAGATGTATAACTCCCTGCCCCCATTAATTCCAGTTTTAGTGCAAAAAAGGAACCCAAAATGCATGGACTCAGTCCCTCACTGAGCTTGCTTGTGCTTTGCTTGTGGGCAGGTCTGAAAGTTTAGCGCAAAGACACCCTTAATTGAGCGGGGAATTGTGCTTGCTCAACTCTGCTGCCATGGGTGGGCAGAGCTGGAGGTGGAGACATTCTGAACAGCGGACTGAATTAATGAATGGGAAAAGGTGTGTTTGCAGGGGTCTTTCCCCAAGTAAAACCCGAGGCAGAAACTCAAGTGGGAGTGACCAGTCCCGGACCAAATTGAAAACTGAACAGCTAGGTCTACACTTAATGGAAAGTGTGGATGAGTCCTTAGTCTTTTCATGACTAAGTCATGCACTAGTCATAAGGGGTATTTCCAGTCAGTTATCCTCTTCTCTTTAATAAATTTGGGAGTCATAAGATCCACACTCACAGTAGTTACGTATTGCAAAGGCAGCCAGGCATCCGTGTGCCACTCTTGAGTTGGCTTTCAGGTAAAGTTCGTATATTGTCTGTGCAACTGTTGAATTTGAAGGCTCTGTGCCAGCACAATCTGGCTTGGCAACCAAGGTCCTCTATAGTGCCGCCGTTACTGTGTATTCATGTAAACCAGGGGTAGGCAACCTAAGGCCTGGGGGCCGGATCCGGCCCAATCGCCTTCTCAATCCGGCCTATGGACGGTCTGGAAATCAGCATGTTTTTACATGAGTAGAATGTGTCCTTTTATTTAAAATGTATCTCTGGGTTATTTGTGGGGCATAGGAATTCGTTCAATTTTTTCCCCCAAAATATAGTCCAGCCCACCACATGGTCTGAGGGACGGTGGACTGGCCCATGGCTGGAAAAGGTTCCTGACCCCTGATGTAAACCTTAGGATCAGTAACCTATTACATTTCCCTTTCATGTGCAAAGCCATTAAGAGGTCAAGTGGTCAAGGGGGTTATTCAGTACTAAATAGCTTATTTTTATTTTTATTAATGCAGCGTTCTGTAAACTGCCTTGAGACCCCTGGTATAGGGTGGTATATAAATTCAATTAATAGTAGAATGAATGAATGAATGAATGTACCACAAAACAGAGAAACAGCCAGGATTTATTTTCTATAAACAGATTTTGTGTACCCCAAATAGATCAGGCGTTATATGGCTCCTTATGTTTAGAATGATGCTCAACGTGCATCGTAGGAAGTGAATCTCACCGAGTTTCAGTGAGACTTAACTTCCTAGTAAATACGCTTAGGATTGCAGCCTTTGTCTCCCTGGAATTTCTGTCTTGATGTTTTCTGTTGTGGTTCTTGGCTGTGATAGCTGTGTCTGGACTGAGCAAATGAGGGGTGTTTCCTTTAATTGCGGGGGGGGGGGGAGAGATGAAGGAGATATTTTACTACCCCAAACTCTTTCCGTAACACAATCATCTCACCCGGTAGGCTGGGGGAAGATTGCAAGGCTATGAATGCAAAGGGGTTGGTACAGACACGTTTCAGGTTGTTGTTACTCATAATCTGCCTCCGTGAAAGACAGCTGCGCGTCACCCCCGCTGAGTGGTCTAGATGCATATAATGTTCATGCCCTGTAATAGGGGGAGGAGAAAAGGGCTGTGCCGGGTTGCCTCAAACAATAGCGAGCCTGGAACGTCTTTCTTCCGCTGTCAAAACTTGTTTTCTCATGAGCACGGAAAGCACTCTGCTTCCCTGGGAATGCCTGTTGTCCTAATGACGATTCTGCCACATTTAGAAGCGCTCCGATGTTTGTCTTGCTTCATTGTCCTTTTACGTCCCATATCTCTCGATGCCTCCTTGGCTTGAGCTGGTTTCCCCCCCTCCTGGAAACGGCTGGAGACGGTAAGTATTTGCGCCAGATGCATGCAGACACAGACTCGTCCTTTCAACAAAAGAAGCATCCATTAATGGGGGGAAACTTTGGATCTTTTGAGTGAGCTTGGCTTTCAAGAACAGATATGGGAGTTTCATTTTTTGAAAAGGAAAAAAAAAATAAGCAGTTCAAGTTCTAGGTGTGAACAGGATATTGATTTGTAGGTTTTTCCCCCAGGGGGTTTCGACAGAGGGAACATTGCAGCTGTGAACTTTGTCGGTTTGAACCCACTGATACAAAATCTTTAATTGAATTAAAGTGTTTTGGGAGGCATATGGAGAGTAGAAGGGATGGAGATTAACAGCATTGCATTATTCCTTCCTGATTTATGATAAATCTTCACCTTTTGAAAACGGTTGTTGGGGTTTTTCAGCTTAGCATAGGCAAGAGGGTTTCAATTTTTTTAAAAAGATAAAACTATAAATACCCATTAAATTGTCATGTACACGTGTATTTGGTAGCCTGATAGTTTGGGGGAAGATCCAAACAAATATAGAAGGTCAACTGAGTAAAAGCTGCAGAACTGCATTTTGCTTGCAAATTTGCCCACACTTCTAAGGATTTGAAATAGCAAATGACTGGTTACATACTCCATTTGATTTTATGGTGCCATGGAATTGTTTAATGTTTGCTATACAGCCTAACCCTTTGGGTGATGTATTGTGTAGACTATATCTTGGGTTTTGTTTTGTTTTGTTTTGTTTTTGTTTTGGGGTTTTTTTTTTGATGCATGCATTGTATGTTGTAACCATGCTAAGTATTCTTGTATTTTGCATTCCTGCTACCTTTGGCACACAGCTGAACTTCCGCTGTTGCTCAGGAGTATTCACCACTTCCTCAGGCTGCTCCGCACATCTGAACCAGTATTTCCTGTCCACAAAGGTTCATGATTCAGTAAATCAGTGGCTCTTTTCCAGTCCTACCACACTCGTCCTTTTGCTGCTACTTTTCTAAGATTTCAAAATGTGGAATATTTCACATTTGGCCTTGGATTAATTTCTTTTTTGCCGTTACCGTCCCAGCTCTCCATTTGTCAAGTTACTTGATGGGTCATCTCTAAGCATGAGTGAGCCTAGAAGCAAATCTTAGCTTCTAAAACCTTTTCAGTCCCTCCCACCCCAGTCCATGAGGTGCTGCGTTCATTTTTGTCCCCTCTTGGAGGTTAATTTTGCGTATTATTAAATGTTTTGTGCAAACTTTGTTGTTCTGAGTGAGCTCGGCGTGGGGTTTGGTAGTACCACCACAGTTCCTTTTCGGTGGGGCTTAGTTAAGATTGCCGAACAAAACTTAATGTACCATAGGCACTTCGTTATACCTAAGGCACGAGTTCAGCGCACAGACCTAAAGAGTAGATGTCCAGCTAGCTATGTAGTAGATTTGATGTGTGCACCTTGGGAGACGCAGTAACTTGAGTGCTTTGCCCAATAAGGAATGAAACTGCCACCTGTTGTTCTCCTTGGACTACGTGGGTTCAGGACATCAATGCAGGGGGGGCCAAACTTGGGATCTAGGTTAGGGGAACTGTGTGGCATCCAGGTTGTGGGAGATCCTTCCTCCTTCTCCATATGATGAAACAGCATTTGCAATCGGGATTTGGGGTAGGTGGGATGGAATGAGTTGAGACTGTGTTTTGTGGATGCACCTACTGGTAGGCACCATTCCAAAGTCGGAACTTTCGCAGATATTAATGTTTTTAGAAGCATAGAGTCGGACAGAGCATGTTGGACTGTTGTAGTCCAATCCCCTGCTCATAACAAGGGTTCCTCCAACAGACATCTTTCCAACCTCTGTTTGAAGATCTCCAGCAAACAAGCGCACTCCCCCAGCTGAGTTCTTTTCTTGAACCACTCTTAAAAATTAAAATGTTTATTCTAATGTCTGTTGAAGTCCATTAGATCTAGCCTTGCGCTTTGGGACGTTAGAGTATTTTAAGTCTTTCACCTATTTTATTCATTCATCTTTTTGGGGAGGGTAAAGTTTATGATGATTATTTCATTTAAAAATGTATATAAAATGGAGATAACCAATTACGAAAACATACAAAAATTAAAAGATGAAAAACAATAGGCATGTAGAACCATAGAGTTGGAAGGGACCCTGAGGGAATATGCAGCTGTCCTATATGGGGATTGAACCTGCAACCTTGGCATCATCAGCACCGCACTCCAAACAACTGAGCTATCCAGGCTGACAGACATAGAATTAAGTAGTTGCACATGAGTTAAAATAACAAAAGCCCAAGTAGAGACTATCATCAAGCATAGTTCCAGATTTGTCAGGCTTGAGGTGAGGACTGTCTTGAAAATCATGGTTCCGCTCTATACGTCGTAAGGGAATGCCAACGTCTGTTGGTTCTAGTCCTGGTTGAAATCTCAAATCGAGCATAGTTTTTACAGCTATATTGCAGAGCGAGTGGTACCAAGTGTCCCAATTTCATTCATTCATTTAAAACACTCCCACCCCACTTTTCAAAAAAGTTCAAAGCAGTTAACAAAATACCGTCAGGTATTTTAAAGCTATAAAAATGGAAATCAGGGTAGAATAAAGCAGTAAAACTTCATTACATAAAACGAGAAACAAACACAGCAGCTAATCCCATAAAGATGAAACCAGAACATCAGTCAAAACCGGTGGATCAAAGTTCGCTAGAATCACACCAGGCTGTATTGGTAATCTATAGCTAAGCTATACCAGGAACTCTGCTTCTTTTCATAGTGCTTTTGTGTGTCACAGAGGCTCAATGGTCTCTTGTCAGAGGATGAGTGGCTGGATTTAGTGCTGACCACTTGAGTAGGACGGCCGTTGCATCATCTTTGCATGAAGCTACGCTGTCCGTTACCCTTTTCTTATGAATGGCTCATTATCTCAGGCTGCCCCCTTCCTCCCTCTTTGACCTTCCTCTTCTTCCCACAGTCTTCCTCGTCAAAAAGAACGACATTTCGAACTCCCGTCAGGATGATTCCGCTGTAAGGAATGCTGGTTTGCAACGTTATGTGAAGTTTTTTAAACCAAGGGGTGACTAAAGTACTGCCAAGCAGTGCGTTCCTCAAGTGACTGGAAATGTTGTTTTCTGTAGAAATTATAATAATAGCTTTATTATTTATACCCCACCCATCCGACTGGGTTGCCCAAGCCACCTTTGGGCGGCTTCCAACAAATATAAGGGCACAATAAAACATCGAACATTAAAATAAACCAAAAACTCTCCCTATACAGGGCTGCCTTTAATTGGCTAAATTTGAAATCCAGATGCTGAATTTCAAAGTAATGCATTTGAAGAACTGATTAAATAATAGGACCGGATTCCTAAGAGAGGATTCCTAAACACTCTTGGCAGTAATAATTGCTTGAGGCCCATTTGCCCGTCACAGAGGGCTTAAATGCATCTTTTTGGAAAGAGGGGCTACTGCTGACCTAAAAGCATTCCCACATGTCTCCCCAGTGGTGCATGGGGTGGGAGGAAATGTGTGGTGGCACTATTGAAATCCAGCATTTCCATCAGCAAAGATAAGTTGTTTTCACCTGCCGTGCACATTTTAGTGTTTTCCTATGGTATAAGATTATTTGCGAAAACAGTCAACACTGGGGTTGACTATTCACCTGTTTATAACAATTTCCGGAGGGATACATCCTTGTTGTATTCCTCAAGTGTATACTTCATAGGGTAGGAAATGGCACCAGGATCTCCCAAATTCTGCTCCACAAAAAGCTCGATTCTGTGACTTGTATAAAGTACATGTAGTTAGCAAATTTGCCAGATCTACTTAGTGGGGCGTTAGAGCTGTGCTGAAGACCCAGCCTGCCCATCACCTACCCCCAGGACTGGCTTTTGGGATATTACCTGGCATTGCTCACATTGGTTTGAAATCTGCCTTCAGAGAGTTTTGGACTAGCAGCCGAGTTCCTTAAACCAAGGCAGAGGAAAGGAAAAAGGAATCCAGTTAGTCTTGGGGTCCTGAATTCTGCGCCCAGTACCGATTTGTGAAATCGGAAATGCTCACATCCCTGCCTGCTAGACTGTTAACTTTACTGTGCAGTTAATTAAGTGTATGTGGACCCTGTGAGTCTGTGAGATTAATTGGGGCTTCCTTTCCAAGCTATAAATAAATAGGAAGAGGGGGGGTGTAGGGGTTATGCATGTATGTAAGTTGAAATGCAATGGAAAATTTGAATCGGATGAGTTGATGCAAGAGGCATTTCCCTATGGAGTCACTGGGCTGCAAAATGTTTTATTTGCTTAAACTCAAACAGATGCTTCAAAATACTCTCAGAATGAGTGTTCTTGTGCCAGTTTAACTCACCTCCCCACTTTGGTTTGTGAACATTGGTTTGCTGCATGTAAGTACGCCAAAACGGTGGACATACCATCATTGTGGCACTGCCACCTGCTCCCTTTGAACTGACTCTTGTGCTGCAGGTAGAGAGGTGTGTTTAAACCTTCTGAAAACAAATACATCCTTTGAGATTAAAAATAATTTGGAAGTCGTGGGTAAGTTGAAGGAAGACCCACGTATCTTTAAACCTATGCTGTAGTTTAGTCGTTTAGTCGTGTCCGACTCTTTGTGACCCCATGGACCAGAGCACGCCAGGCACTCCTGTCTTCCACTGCCTCCCACAGTTTGGTCAAACTCATGCTGGTAGCTTCCAGAACACTGTCCAGCCATCTCATCCTCTGTCGTCCCCTTCTCCTTGTGCCCTCCATCTTTCCCAACATCGGGGTCTTATCTAGGGAGTCTTCTCTTCTCATGAGGTGGCCAAAGTATTGGAGCCTCAGCTTCAGGATCTGTCCTTCCAGTGAGCATTCAGGGCTGATTTCCTTCAGAATGGATAGGTTTGATCTTCTTGCAGCCCATGGGACTCTCAAGAGTCTCCTCCAACACCATAATTCAAAAGCATCAATTCTTCGGCGATCAGCCTTCTTTATGGTCCAGCTCTCACTTCCATACATCATGGATGGTGTGTATCTCTTCATAAATTATTCATAGATTATAAATGGTATATTTGGGGACATAGGAGGCAAAAGAAGTTCAAATTTGGAGTTTTTTATTTAGTTGGAGGGGAGATGGCAAAATAAGGATATGATAGAGATCACACATAACATGAATGAAAACTGCGCATAATATGAAAATATATAAAGAGAAAACATTATTCTGATCCTAGTATGGAACGTAGAAACCCAGTGAGATTGGCAGTAAATTGAAAAGGACCGTGCATCTTCCCACAAGACATAATTTATGGAATTCCCTGCCACAAGGTGTAGTGGTGGCCATAGACTTAAAGGTAAAGGGACCCCTGACTGTTAGGTCCTGTTGCTGATGACTCTGGGGTTGCGATGCTCATCTCGCTTTACTGGCCGAGGGAGCCGGCATACAGCTTCCAGGTCATGTGGCCAGCATGACTAAGCCGCTTCTGGCGAACCAGAGCAGCACACAGAAACGCCGTTTACATTCCCGCTGGAGCAGTACCTATTTACTTGCACTTTGATGTGCTTTTGAACTGCTAGGTTGGCAGGAGCAGGGACTGAGCAATGGGAGCTCACCCTGTTGCGGGGATTCGAACTGCCGACCTTCTGATCGGTAAGCCCGATCAATGGTTTAGACCACAGCGCCACCCTTTTGCCATAGACTTAGGTGGATTTAAAAGGGGATTAGACAAATGCATGGAGAATGGCTCCCCCCCCCCCAAGCAGTTTGTCATGATAAGCAAATGGAGTCTCTATGAGTCAACTTACCTTTGGTCCTGGGGCAGACAATAGGGTATGAATATTGCCTGGATACTTGAGAGCTTCTTGGAAGTATTTGGCTAGCCGATGCCAGAAGAAAGATGCTGGATTAGGCCATCTCTTGGTCTGATCTAGGAGGGCTCTTACAGATTTAAATATTTGCCCCAACAGCTGTATATACCCAAGTCCCGTTGAGTGCGCTAGGTTGCTTTCTGTGTGGGATCCCATTGAGTTTCTGAGATCCCCATAGGCACCGTGGTTTTTCAGACTACTACAGTGGTGCCTCGCAAGACGAAAATAATCCGTTCCGCGTGTCTCTTCCTCTAGCGGTTTTTTCGTCTTGCGAAGCAACCCACTTAGCGGATTAGCGCTATTAGCGGTTTAGCGGCTATTAAAGGCTTAGCGGCTTAGCGGCTAAAAGGCTATTAGCAGCTTAGCGGCTTAGAAAAAGGGGGGGGGAGCGAAAAAAATCGCAAGACTTGCAAGACGTTTTCGTCTTGCGAAGCAAGCCCATAGGCAAATTCGTCTTGCGAAGCGCATCGAAAAACGGAAAACCCTTTCGTCTAGCGGGTTTTTCGTCTTGCGAGGCATTCGTCTTGCGGGGCACAACTGTACTTGTTCAGTAGCTCTCTCTGCTAAACCACACAAGCTGTCTCAAAGCTTACTGTTACATGCTAGGAGTATCTCTTGTATATACGCAAAAACATCTGGTCGGTTTGCTGCTACTTTCCCTGATTCAAATAGGGCATATAAATGCGGTACAGTGTCACACGGGCACTGGGCCACACCTGTGGATGCACAAGGCTTGTTGAGCATGCTTTTTCCAGGCCTCCACTGGGGATGTGATGGGTTATGGCTTTGGAGTTTGTGTGTGTTCTCGGATTCAGGATACAATATTCTCCCTCCCTCTTGTGCATGTAGAAACCATTTTGTGATTTTGTGGATTATGCATTTGTGGATTGTGTGGGTGTGCACATAATTTGTCTAGTCCGGATTAATGCTCATAGCATTAAAAACTCATTCCAAAAAGGACCAAACACGGGTTAGAGCTCAACGTAAAACCTACCATGTGGTGATAGCGATCCTCTTTGCCACCTCTGTTGCACCTGTGGAAAACAGTTCCAGGATATACTTTCAGGTGGTTCATAGTCTTAACACCTTCGACATCAGGGTTGGTGGGGATCTCCTGTAATTATTTTGCAAAGATTTTTTGCAGATAAAATCGCTCAGATTTGGAAGAAGGAATAGTCTCCACCATAGTAGCATGGTTGAGGTGCCAGAGCTCTTGTCTGAGTCAGGTTGAATGGGATCAGTTTCAACCTGTTACCTATGAGGATGTGGACAGGCTGCTTGGGCGACTGAAACTGACCACCTCTCTCCTTGATCCTTGCCCATCCTGCCTCATAAAAGCAAGCTGGGAAGGGCTGGGCAATGGGCTCTGCGGGGTGGTGAATGCCTCCCTCTTCAAGGGAGTTTTCCCTGAACCCTGTAAAGAGGCGGTTATTAAACCGCTTCTTAAAAAAAATATTTTTGGTCCTGGCCACTATGGCCAATTATTGCCCAGCCTCAAATCTTCCATTCCTGGGCAAGGTGATTGAGCGGGTGGTTGCTGAACAACTCCAGGCATGCCTGGAGGATGCGAACCCTTTGGATCCCTTCCAGTCGGGACTCAGGCCCCATCATGGGACTGAATCTATCTTGATCATGCTGGTCATTGATCTCTTGCAGACTAAGGAAAAGAGGTGAAAGCTGTTTCTGGTCCTGCTGCATCTCGCAGTGGCTTTTGACCATGGTATCCTTCTGGACTTTTCTAGTGGGGCTGGGAGCTGAGGGCACTGTTACGCAGTGGTTCCGCTCCTTCCTCCTGGGTTGTGTCCAGAAAGTGGTGTTGGGGGCTGTGTTCAAAACTCCCATTGTTCTAGGCACAGTTTGCGACAGGGAATTTCATTCGCGTGAGCAGTTTCTGAGCTCTGGGCGCAGTACTGTGCCTAATATTTCAGATTAAAACTGTAGAGTGGAAGGAAAGGAGGACCTTTTTCAGCCTCCCAGCTTCCAGCTACTCTCTGAAGACTGGAGAAGAGACCCTCTTAAGAATATTAGGAGGGTGGGCAGGGGAAGGACTAGACCCATGTGAAAAATGAACATCATATTTTAGCTGCAGTTCATTTATTTTCAGCTTTGTATTCTTGGTATTAAAGCACACCTAGACATTCCGTTGTTGCGCTCATAACCTAGGTTTAAGGTGCCATTTAGCTCCTAGCTTTCATATCTCAGTTTCTAACACTGGCTGGGGGGTAAGTTTTCGGACCAACGGGCGCTCACTTGTGGGGTGCCTCAGGGTTCCATCTTCTCCCCCGTGCTTTTTGACATCTACATGAAGCCGCTGGAAGAGATCATCAGGGGTTTAGACTGGATGTTCACCATTATGCGGATGATACCCAGCTCTACCAAATCAGAACAAGTGAGGGCGCTGAATGTCCTGTTCGGGTGTCTGAAGATGCTTGTGGGGGATGGACTGTGGCTAACTGATTGAGGTTGAATCCTGACAATATGGAAGTATTGTTTCTGGGGGGCAGGGGTGGGAGTTTTTACTCTAAGAGGCTTAGTTCAGTCAGAATTGAGTATACGCTTCCAGAGTTAATGCTTAATACATTACTTCTAGTAGATGAGCCACCATACCTGTTAGAAGGCCATGAACATTTGTGTCCCAGGCTTTTTAGACGCATCTACCCATGTACTAGGTAAAAAAAGGTAAAGGACCCTAGATGGTTAAGTCCAGTCAAAGGTGACTATGGGGTTGCGGCGCTCATCTCACTTGAAGCCAAGGGAGTCGGTGTTTGTACACAGGCAGTTTTCCAGGACTAAACTGCTTCTGGTGCAACAGAGCACCGTGACGGAAACCAGAGCGCACAGAAACACCGTTTACCTTCCCGCTGGAGTGGTACCTATTTATCTACTTGCACTGTCATGCTTTCGAACTTCTAGGTTGGCAGGAGCTGGGACAGAGCAACAGGAGCTCATTCCGTCACAGGGATTCAAACTGCCAGCCTTCTGATTGGCAAGCCCAAGAGGCTCAGTGGTTTAGACTACAGCGCCACCCGCGTCCCACAACCCATGTACTATCTGAAACCAAAAGGGGCACATTGGTTGCCAGGTGTGAAATATGTTTGCATTATTTTCAGGTCTCCTACCCCACTATGTGATCTAAGCTATAGACTGGCTTACCATCACACCAGAAGCTGGGTTTGCGATTTATCTCACTCTAAACAAAACCACAAGCTGTATAGCTAAGATTTGTTCCATGGTTAACCGCTTGTGGTTTGCCTGTGGGAGATAAACGTATTTCGTTCATACGCAACACTAACCCGACAGCAGTGTGGTAGACTGGAGGAGGCACTAAGTGGCCACAGTCTTATCTTAGTCAGTAAAGCATGAGACTCTTCATCTCAGGGTTGTGAGTTCGGGCCCTGCATTGGGCAAAAGATTCCTGCAGTGGGTTGGGCTAGATGACCCTCACAGTACTTCCCATCTCTACAATCTGATGGTTCTACAATTTCAGCAAACTATCAGTATCTCTGGCTCAGGCCTGACATTTAGCAATGAAGAGAAGTGCATCTGCTTTTCCAAAGGCTGAAAAGTGTTGCCCAGCAAACATCTTAAGCCTGGTTATACCCCCCTTCCCAAAGTGGCTTGCCTCTCATGCCAATGCATTTGTTCAGTTTGCGATAGAAACTTCACTTTACTCCTGCCCCACATAAGATGCTTTTCAGTGGATAAGCTACTGGTTGCATGGAACCAGATGCCTGCTACTAGTGATGTGGTTTGATTCCTTAGTCCAGGGGTCAGCAAACTTTTTCAGCAGGGGGCCGGTCCACTGTCCCTCAGACCTTGTGGGGGGCCGGACTATTTTTTTTGGGGGGGGGAGGAAATGAACGAATTCCTATGCCCCACAAATAACCCAGAGATGCATTTTAAATAAAAGGACACATTCTGCTCATGTAAAAACATGCTGATTCCTGGATCGTCCGCGGGCCGGATTTAGAAGGCAATTGGGCCAGATCCGGCCCCTCGGCCTTAGTTTGCCTACCCATGCCTTAGTCTTTCCCCTTGTGTCCGAATGTTCCCCGCTTGCTCCCCTCTGCCTGGGTTTAGAAGGCCCAAGATAGAGTGTGCTGCTTTTGAGGCGTGCCTGATTCCCCCAACACCTTTCTTTATAGAAATTCACCACTGCGTTGATTGACACACCCACCCCATGACTGTGTGGCAGATTACTGTATCTGCTGAAACCGCAGTAATGTGCCATGGTGGAAATGGATTATGTTTCCTGGACGTATATTTATTCAAAGCAAATTATACTTCTTCTACTAGCCCTGAAAGAGTGCTCAAGGAAGCTTAAATCATAAAACGGGAGTTAAATACCGTGTTGTAAAAATCCATTTGTTCCACGGTAAGATAGTGAAGCTTCTGCAGAAACTCACTTGGGCACTGCAGCTGTTGTGTTCATGCTTGTTCCAGACGTTTCATGGCATGGGTACTTGATGTGAAGTGTTGCTGCCTTTTTACACCAGAGATACTGAATTGATCAGGGGCCTGTGAGTTGTTCTTTTTTAACAATGCACATCTGGGCTGCTGATTTAAGGCACAGCTGGACCCTCTCGTGTCGACTATTCCAATTCCATTATTTATTTCCATTATTTATTTCCCCCATTTTTCCTCTGGTGACATGCACAACTTGTGTGTGTGTGTTTTAAATAGTCTAGGTGTCTTTTTGGATTGAAAGTTGTTTTTTAATTGAAAATGTTGCTGATAGGTTGGTAACCAGAAAAACAGCAGGGTTTTCTTTAATTTTTGTTTTTTACAGTATTACTTAATTAGTGCTATCAATGTTGTTTCGTTTCAGTATTACAAAGCAGAATATCTTAATGTCCAGAAGCCAAAATTATTTTAGGAGTAATTCAAAGATTGATAGAAAATATAAATGGGATGCTAAGATAGTGCTCGTCAAAAAAGTAGCGTGAAGTTATATGAAACGGCAGTAGCTTCACAAGTTTGCCTGTCAGATAGATCCCAGCACAACTTGAAACCATGGGAAGACAGAAGAGTATGTTAGGAAAGTATGGAAACTGCCGCCACTATTCCATTTCCTTCTCCCTAAGTCAATTTTTTTACCGTCTGAGATTGGTTACAGTTGGGAGTTTACAGTGGTACCCCGCAAGACGAATGCCTCGCAAGACGGAAAACCCGCAAGACGAAAGGGTTTTCTGTTTTGGAGGCGCTTTGCAAGACGAATTTCCCTATGGGCTTGCATTGCAAGACGAAAGCCCATAGGGAAATGCTGGCAGTCGGGAGCAAAGACTTTCGCCCACAGCCGGCCTTCAGAAGAGGACCTCTTCTGAAGGCCGGCGGGGGGCAAAAGTCTTTGCTCCCCCCCGCCTGCCTCCCCCCCCCCCGCCTGCCCCGGGCGATCTTAAAATGCTGGCAGGCGGGAGCGAAGCGTTCGCTGCCGACCCCCAGCATTTTAAAATCTCCCTGGGACAGCAGAGAAGTCTCTGCTGTCCCGGGGAGATTTTAAAATGCTGGGGGTCGGGAGCGAAGCCGACCCCCAGCATTTTAAAATCTCCCCGTGTCCCGGGGAGATTTTAAAATGGTGGGGGTCGGCAGTGAACGCTTCGCTCCCGACCCCCAGCATTTTAAAACGCTGCTCCGAAGCGGGGCGGGGGGCGGGAACACCTTCTGAAGGCGGGCGGGGGGCGAAAGTCTTTGTCCCCCCTGCCTGCCTTCCCAGGGGCTTTTAAATCGCCCCGGACAGCGGAGAAGTCCTCCGCTGTCCGGGGCGATTTTAAAATGCCGCCCGCCAGCATTTTAAGATCGCCCGGACAGCGGAGAAGTCCTCCGCTGTCCTGGGGTTTTTTAAAATGCTGGGGGTGGGAAGAAAAGCCCTTGTCCCCCCCCCCCCAGCCTTCAGAAGAGGTCCGGGGACAGACTGTCCCCGGACCTGGTCTGAAGGCGGTTTCCCTAGGAACGCATTAATTGATTTTCAATGCATTCCTATGGGAAACCGTGCATCGCAAGACGAAAAACTCGCAAGACGAAGAGACTTGCGGAACGAATTAATTTCGTCTTGCGAGGCACCACTGTATTAGGGAATCGGTGGTGTCCATCCTTCAAGGTTTTGCCAAGCCCACCCACTGCCATTCCAAATGCCAGCCTGTAATTTTTGATAAGGTATTTAATCCAGATTTCATCTTTCCTTGGGCAGTTTTAGTGGTCAGTTTGTCATGCTTAGTTGGAGATCTGTCTGCACCTCTTTGATCCCCAGTGGAGTGCAATAGGTCTTACTCGGTTTCCTAGATAGCAGCGGAAAGGCACCTATTTCCACCAGTTGCTTTTTTTTTTTTTTTTTTTTTAAATAATATTTATTAAGATTTTCAAAAAAAAAGAGAAAATACAGAAAGCAAGAATTAAAATACGTTCATAGCCTTATTTTCATATATCCACTTTCTGGGACTCCCCCCTTCCCCCACCCCTACCATATTCCTTTTTCATATTGTTGGCTCCACAAGCTCTCAGTTCTAATTAAAAACTTAATTTGTTTAAACCATTATTCGAATTTAAAATTTCTACGCTCCACATCAATACCCTTAATAAAACACAAAAAATTTCTTTCCCAGGGCCCACCCCATTTTCATTCCACAATTTCCCTTTTTTTAATAATAAAAACACCCCACATAATAAAAGTATCAGAAATAAGAAATAAAGAGTATAATAGATGAGACAAAGCCAGTTCAAAAAAAGAAGTTAACAAGCCTTTGGATTTTAGTTCTCCCCCTCTGTCCCCGGTTTAATTTCCCCCTGACCACCAAACCATGTTATCCGCCTGGGATTCTTACAATCCATAAATCACCTATTTCCCCCAACTCCTTGCTGGTTTTTTCTTTTTTTTTTTCCCTTTCATAATCATTTTTAGAACACTTAACTTCAGATCTTTAATAAAGCTCCCCCCATTGTTCTTTCCAAATTGTAGTCCAGTTTCCTCTTGTTCCGCTGCTGAAACGTTCTAATTCAGAAGCTTAGTAAGTCTGCAGGGATTATTATTATTCAGGAACAAAAACTTGCGTTCAGTCCCTTCCTTTCTTCAATAGAAAATTCTATTGTCTCCTTTAGCTGAACACCCTGTAGACAAAATATTATTTCCGTTTCGCAGCTTTCCCAGAAGATAACCAGTCCTGTAAAATTCCAATGGTGTTTTTTTCACTTACGACCATCTTTGTAATGTCCCGAAACTCCTCTAGGGGGATTATTATAACTTTGTCTTCTCTAGTCCAAAAGTCCGATTGTTATCCATGTTTTCGCCATTTTGTATCCAAGTTTTAACAAGTTGTAGCAAATTGTAACAAATTTAGCCAGCAAAGTTCTCATAATAAAATCCTCTCTGCTTTCCGACTTTGACAGCTACTTTGACAGCTGTCAAAATCTCCGACTCTTTTCACCAGGCTCTCTCTTCAATCACCCCGGTTCCCGGGGGGGGGGGGTTACGTTTCTTCTCCCTCAGTTCATCCTCCAGCACAGTTCTTATAATTCCCCATCGTGGAATTCTTAGTTTTTATCAGCAATACAAATCTTTTTGGACCTTGGTTGCCCCGTCCTTGTCTTGAAAGGTTTACAATAGGGGGGGGGACTGACTTCCTTTTTGGATCCCCCCCCGCTCGTATCCAATTCAAAAAGAAATTCTTTTTTTCCTCCTTTTAAACCCAGTTTCCAAATTACTCACGGGTTGTTGTCTAAAAGTCCGAATTTTCAATAGAAGAAGTCAGCGCTCTCCGCCGGATGGCATGCGGCTGCGCTCGGCAGGGATAGCAGAGGACTCAAAGCACCACGCTTCTCCCCGGCACCCGATCCTTAGCCTTTAAAAAGGCTCCTTCACGAGTCGGGAGGGCGCTAGCGGTGCCAGCCGAGTCTCCATGTCCACGACCCTCGTGGCCGTGGTTTTTAAGGGTCCCCGCATCGCCGGTGCGGTAGGACCCAGCCCCTGCCGAGCAGGCTCCCTCCGGAGCTCGGAGGGAGTCCGCCATTCGGCGATGGCGCCAACCCGGAAGTCTATTTCCACCAGTTGCTAAAGAATGTCTGAATATAAACAGCCCAGTTCAGATGACCCATTCTTCCAAGATCTGCATGCTGTCAATGCAGGGAATTACCTCTCAGGGGGGTATTGCAGTACAGTGGTACCTCAGGTTAAGAACTTAATTCGTTCCGGAGGTCCGTTCTTAACCTGAAACTGTTCTTAACCTGAGGTACCACTTTAGTTAATGGGGTTTCCCGCGCCACCACCACGCAATTTCTGTTCTCATCCTGAAGCAAAGTTCTTAACCCGAGGTACTATTTCTGGGTTAGCGGAGTCTGTAACCTGAAGCGTCTGTAACCCAAGATACCACTGTAGAAACACGAGGCTTTTAAAAGAAAGCAGAGGTTGAGATCTTGTGCAATGCCTTTTTGTCAAAAGTTTGCTGTTTCTTTTCTGCCCTGTGTGTTTTTAGTTGGGGGCGTAGTTGTGCGGTTAACGCTACAGGGGGCCTAAGGGCCTTTGTATGTTTTTCAGTATTGCCACCCCACCAAATCTGATCAATATTGATCAAGCTGATCAATATATCACTCTTGGGACTTATCCACACGGGAGTTTGCTGTACTTTTGCAGCTGTTGCATTTCTGTTAAATTTGAGTAGTCCGCATGATGTTACCCTTAAATGCAGGCTTCCTCAACCTCGGCCCTCCAGATGTTTTTGGCCTACAACTCCTATGATCCCCAGCTAGCAGGACCAGTGGTCTGGGATGATGGGGATTGTAGTCTTAAAACATCTGGAGGGCAGAGTTTGAGGAAGCCTGCTTAAACGACACCAGTCTCAATGCTTCCCCACCTGTAAATTTGGGTTTGTCTGATCCAAGGATGATCCAATAAGGGGAGACATTAGCCTTCAAAGCACTCCATTTGGGCTTGCAAAAAGTGGTTTGGTTTTGGGATGGGTGAATCAACTCTTGACTTGGTGCTGTTCCCCTTTCCATGCCCAGAACTTCCTTGATGCTTTCTTTATTTTCTGGCTGTGCTCGTAACTATTTCTGGCACACTCCTGAACGGATCCTCCCCCCCCCCCCCCGGTGATTCCTCAGATTTGCAAAGGGGGCAAAAAAAGGAAAACTGTGCAAGCAGCCCACATTAAAAATAGTATGCTGAGAATTTACAGTTGCCTAGCCTGAGTCTATGCTTTTCTGCACTTCAGGGCATGGAAAATATTTGAAAAACAAAGTGTGTGCACATTTGTGTACATGCATGGTTGGTACTTAATTAGCACAATGGGGGAGGGAATCAGACGCTAAGGCAGTGCCTACTGGCTGGTTCTCGTTTTCCTTTTGGAACATGGGTGTGTTGCGAATGATGTAACATAGGTGTGTGTCAAAGGCACACTAGTAAGGAGATGAATAAATTTTGTGGGTTTGTGTGCGAGTCTGTCACGGTGGTCCTTGTCATGGCTCATGGTTTTCAGAAGCAGCCACTCCTGACATCGGAGCTGTCCGGATGCGTACTCCAAGCCCTTGGTGCATGACCTCTCAAAAAAGCCTGCAGGGGGGGTGTTTGCGTGCCTTGCCTCTGCTGCTGTCATGCCCATTCACACTTCACATTTAATCGTAGGTGAAACGTGCTCTTTTGTGCGAGGTTATTGATTTTCCCCCCAAGGAGTGGTCTTCGAGCGAAACTGTTTCCGAAAGCAGTTTCACATGAGCAAAAGAAAGCGGGTTTAGCCCCCCAAAAGTCCTGAGCCAACCCAATCCCGCTGTTTGTTTGTTTGTCGTTTTGTTCTTAAACTGTGTTTCTATCTTCCTCTTCTTTTAAAGAGTGCAGACAGATGTACCAATTTGAGAGCAGTGGAGCCACTTTGAAAGTTCCCCTGCTGATCTCCATATAAACATACCTTATTTTGCCCCAGGATAAACTGTGCTGAAAGGATTTGGGCATGTTTTCAGTGCGGTTTAGCTTAAACTGGAGAAAAACTGGCTGTGAAGCTGTTACCTAAAACCCACCAACACCTTTGCAACCATTCCTGGAGCAGTTTTTGCAACTGCTTTTGCAAATTTAATTTGATAAGATAAAGGAAGAGTGCGGTGATACACTGCAACGTTTTACGTTTTTGGGAAAGCAGCATGGCTGAGTCAGCATCCTACTGCAGGGGAGGGCAACCAAGATGATCAGGGGTCTGGAAACCAAACCTTATAAGGAATGGTTGAGGGAATTTGGGTATGTTTAGCCTGGTAAAGAGGAGACTGAGAGGAGATATGATAGCCATCTTCAAAAATCTAAAGGGCTGTCCCAGGAAGGATGGAGCAAGCTTTTTGTTTTCATGAGTTCAGCCTACACATGAGTAGGGCCATGGTAGAGACTCATGCCCAACTGGGTATTTTTCTCCTGCTACGGAGGGTAGGACCCAATCCAATGGAACCAAGTTACAAGAAGGGAGATTCTGACTAAACAGGAAGAACTTTCTGACAGTAAAAGCTGTTTGAACAGACTCCCCTGGGAGGTCATGAGCTGTCCTCCTTTGGAGGTTTTTAAGCAGAGGTTGGATAGCCATCTGTCATGGGTGATCCAGTTGAGATTCCTGCCTTGCAGAGGGTTGGACTAGATGACCCTCAGGATCCCTTCCAAATCTACAGTTCTGTGATTCTTAAGTTGCAAAGCTGGGATGGCACTGTCCCAGCTCCTGCCAACCCAGCAGTTGGAAAGCACACCAGTGCAAGTAGATAAAAGGGTACTGCTGTGGCGGGAAGGTATAAACGGCGTTTCCATGTGCTCTGGCTTCCATCATGGTGTTCTGTTGCACCAGAAGTGGTTTAGTCATGCTGGCCACATGACCCGGAAAGCTGTCTGTGGACAAAGGTCGGTTCCCTCAGCCTGAAAGCGAGATGAGCCCCCCAACCCCATAGTCTCCTTTGACTGGACTTAACCATCCTTTACCTTTACATTTACAGGTGATTTATCCTCAGTTACCACTGTTCAGAGGTTAGGTTTTAGGTCTGAGAACGTATTTTATCTGTGTGCAAAACCTAACACACCAGCCTTGTTTAAGTCACAATTGCCATTGATAGCAATGTAGCTCCTGCAACGTAGCTAAAAAGTGTTCCTAAACTACTACTACTAATAATAATAACAATTTTATTATTTATGTGCTTCCCATTTGACTGGGTTGCCCCAGCCACTTGAGGTGGCTCCCAGCAAAATGTTAAAAACACAATAAAACACCAAACGTTAAAAACTTCCCTAAACAGGGCTGCCTTCAGATGTCTTTTAAAAGTCAGATAGTTGTTTATTTCCTTGATATCTGATGGGATGTGCTAAACGGCCTCGGTCCAGTATACCTGAAGGAGCGTCTCCACCCCCATCGTTCTACCCGGACACTGAGGTCCAGCGCCGAGGGCCTTCTGGCGGTTCCCTCACTGCGAGAAGCCAAGTTACAGGGAACCAGGCAGAGGGCCTTCTTGGTAGTGGCGCCCTCCCTGTGGAACACCCTCCCACCAGATGTCAAAGAGAACAAGAACTACCAGACTTTTAGAAGACATCTGAAGGCAGCCCTGTTTAGGGAAGCTTTTAATGTTTGGTGTATCACAGCATTTTAATATTCTTTTGGAAGCCGCCCAGAGTGGCTGGGGAAACCCAGCCAGATGGGCGGGGTATAAATAATATATTATGATGATGATGATGATGATGATGATGATGATGATTTGGGCTGCTTTCCCCCCTTCCTTGGTACCTTTCCCCTTTCCATGCTAGTAGGAGCATGCAAGAGAGCATGGAAAGCTTCTTTTGAATTTTCAGTACAGGACATGCAATTTTCTGTGTCTTCCAACAATCTGTGTGCCTGGATTTGATGAAAGAGCAAAGGCAGCTAAGTTGACATATTAAATTTTTTTGACTGCAGAAAAACATCCCGTGGATCTATAGCTGCGTCCCCGTCCCTGTCCCCCCCCCCCCCCCGATTTCTTTCCCCAGATATTTTGACATCTTGGTTTTATGTATAGAACAAAGATCTAAGGTCTAATAATTTCACAAGTGGTTTTTAGATTCTTCGGAAAAGGATGGGGGGGGGGGGATGATCAGCCATGCCTTGTTAAAATGCCCAGACTACGCAAGCAGAGCAAAAGCCTCTTGTCAAACAAAACGTCTCTTGAGAAGACGTTTTCAAATCAACATTGACATTAGTGGCTTTTTTTGAACTCGTCTTCTGTTTTCAACATGTCACATGAGATGGGCAAGGCATGCTTTGAATAACCCCAGTTATTTGGAAAACATTTGCAAAAGGGGGGGGGATGTATCAGAATTCTCACTCAGCAGTTATATAAGAACCATAGAATCATAGAATTTATAGAGTTGCGAAGGGACCTTAAAGGGTCATCTAGCCAAACCCCCTGCAATGCACAGAGATGAGAGATTTTGTTTTTAAAACTTGCATAGAATTTTTGAATTAGGATTCAGGCACACAGACCTGGAGGCACAAGTTTTGTGGTGTGAACTGGCTTTTACCTGGGCTTTCCCAAAGCACCTTCAGACTGTCGCTATTTTGGGGTGGGACTCAGTCACATACTGGCAAACCCAGGCTGCTTAAAGGTAAAGGGACCCCTGACCATTAGGTCCAGTCGTGGCCGACTCTGGGGTTGTGGCGCTCATCTTACTTTATTGGCTGAGGGAGCCAGCGTACAGCTTCCAGGTCATGTGGCCGGCATGACTAAGCTGCTTCTGGCGAACCAGAGCAGCGCACGGAAACGCTGTTTACCTTCCCACCGGAGTGGTACCTATTTATCTACTTGCACTTTGACGTGCTTTCAAACTGCTAGGTTGGCAGGAGCAGGGACCGAGCAACGGGAGCTCACCCCGTAATGGGGATTCGAACTGCAAGTCCTAGGCTCTGTGGTTTAACCCACAGCGCCACCCACATCCCATCCAGGCTGCTTAATTAAAGTTCATTTGGAGCTCTCCTGCAGCAAATCTGCTTGTCCCTGCTGAATGAGACTTTTGCCATAAGGAAAATGCACTAGAAAGCATAGGGTAACATTTATTTGATGCAACACCTTCTAACATCCTGCAAGCAAATCGGAATGAATGATCAGTAAATAGCCGAGGATTTCTAACCTCGCCACATAATTTGTACAAGCAAATCAGGATGGATGCTCTGTATACAGTGGTACCTCTGGTTGTGGACAGGATCCGTTCCGGAGCTCCGGTTGGATCCTGAGGTTTCCGCAACCGGAGGTGCCTGTTCTGCGCGTGCACGCGGCACGATAGAGCGCTTCTGCACATGCGCGAGCAGCGAAACCCGGAAAAATACTTCCAGGTTTGCGGCTTTTGCAACCTGAAGTTTACGTTACCCAAGGGTAATGTAAGCAGAGGTTCTACTCTATACAGGTAATCTGGACTCCATCAGATAAATAAGAACGGTTCTGTTTAAAATGTGCGGTGCTCCCAGAAGCTGCGCTTACTCTGGAAAACGGCTCTCTAGCCAGGGTCAGGACTGTGGTGCATATTTTAACACACTGTGTGTTAGAAACTCAGATATATAGTCTAGGCGCCAAATGGCTCCTTAAAACAGAGCTTTCCAAACTGTGTGTCGCGACATGTTCGTGTATCGACTGCAGAGTGTAGGTGTGTCGCATGAACGCTCCCTGTGCTCCTCTCGGGGCTGGAAAGGGGTTAGTTTAACCTCCGGTTTGCTAGTAAAACTGAATTGCCATGTTGTGAAATGATGCATGTCTAAAAAGTGTCGTCACCAACATGAAAAATTTGGAAAACTCTGCCTTAAACCAAAGTTGCAGTCGCCAAAATGGAACGACTAGCTTCCATTTTGGGGCCAGACATCTCTAAAACCTTGTTTTTCAAATGACAGAATGACTGTGATTGATTCTCAGCGAAACATCAGGCTAGTTCAGATGACAACCTTGAGCTAGGTTAAGAGCTTTGAGAACTTAAAAGATGAAAAGTCACTTGATCCAGGGACAGCCCCCATATATATTGGCCTATTCCGACCTCTTTTTCTTAATGGTGACTGCTCCTGCTCAGGCTGCACAGGAAAAGCAGTTTGGTTCCAGAAATTCATTCTGATTGTGCAGATAAAATATAACTGATAGAATTCTACAGGGGTGGGGTTTTAGTGTGTGAAAACAGTCCCAATCCAATGATTCCCAGATGGTGGGGACGTCAGGCGCCATCCCGGCACCTAAGCATCTTCACTTGGTCGCAAGTGGTCAAAAGCCAGGTGCAAAATGAGTCTGGCCTCTGGCTAATTTCGAGCACTGAACACACACAAACACACAAAAGTGGTCGCAGTGATGACGTCCCCCCCCCCCCAAAAGCCTCCCCCTGCTAGCAGCAGCTTTGTGGGGGAGGTGATTTGAAGTGGGACCATGATTCGAATTGCCACCCTCCAGCAGATGGTGTGTGGACAAGACATGTTAAGTGCTGCCAGTGTCAGTTATTGTTCTGTCTACTGATAATTCAGTACAGTGGTACCTCGGGTTAAGAACTTAGTTCGTTCTGGAGGTCCGTTCTTAACCTGAGGTACCACTTTAGCTAATAGGGCCTCCCGCTGCCGCCGTGCCGCCAGAGCACGATTTCCGTTCTCATCCTGAAGCAAAGTTCTTAAACTGAGGTACTATTTCTGGGTTAGTAGAGTCTGTAACCTGAAGCATCTGTAACCCGAGGTACCACTGTAGTTCCTTTGCAGCTGCAGTGGTGAGTCTTTAGAGATGCACTCAGGAAATGTTGTTGGTTAGAAAACTCATTCGTAGATACTTGTTTGGAATTACAGTGGTACCTCGGGTTACAGACGCTTCAGGTTACAGGCGCTTCAGGTTACAGACTCCTCTAACCCAGAAATAGTACCTTGGGTTAAGAACTTTGCTTTAGGATGAGAACAGAAATTGCGTGGCGGCGGCGTGGGAAACCCCATTAGCTAAAGTGGTACCTCAGGTTAAGAACAGTTTCAGGTTAAGAACGGATCTCCAGAACGAATTAAGTTCTTAACCCAAGGTACCACTGTACCTGTTTTTCAATCTATGCCTATGTAGGGCTGGGTAACATCAGCTTTCCAGCATCACGGTCCAGCATCCCCGGACCCCATCCCTGGCAGAGCAGTCCCCGGTGCTCCCCCCACCTTGGGGGAGCCAGAGCTGGGCTGGGGAATCCTTTACCTGCTCGGAGGAGAGCAGCAACTGCACGCTCCTCAGCCGAGCAGTTAAAAGATGCAGAGGGAGGAACAAGCCTCGCAGATGCAGTTTCTTTCTCCTTCTGCATAGCATGAGGGCAGAATGGGATGGCGGTTTCACCCAGCGATATATTGCTGCTGAAACCACTCCTGAGTCCCTCTTCTCGCAACGCTCACTGGAGGAAGTCGCCAGCAGAGGGACTTTTTTTTTTCATGCATAATTTTTATTAATTTGCATAATGCAAAATACAAAAACAAAATATAAAAGTTCGATTCTCATTTTCACAGGTTTTTAAGTATGACTTCCTTCAACCTTTCCACAAATCATCCGTAATAATCTTTTATAAAAGTTCGCATTTCTTAATTTGTAATGCCATTAATCATTCTAGTTCTTCCATTTCTCTTTAGACAATACTCTTTTCTTTTTACAGAGCTCCTTTAAAGCCCACTAGTGTTATCTGTCCATCACTTAAATTTTCCAGATATTTCGTAAAACTTTCCCAATCCTTAATGAACCTCTGGTCTTTTGAATATCTAATTTTCCCTGTCATCTTATCCATTTCCGCATAATCTGATAGTTTTGCTCTCCATTCCTCAATTGTCGGTAGGCCCTCTGATTTCCAATTTTGAGCTAATAAGACTCTTGCTGCCGTTGTTGCATACTGGAACAGCTTATGATCTTTCTTTTTTATCTCCCTTCCTACCAATCCCAACAGAAAAGCCTCGGGTTTTTTAACAAAAGTATATCTTAGAATTTTCTTCATTTCGTTATATACACTCTCCCAGAACCCTTTAACCTTTTGGCATTCCCACCACATATGGTAGAAGGTCCCCTCCCTTTCCTTGCACTTCCAGCATTTATTACAAGTTCCATACATTTTGGCTAATTTTGCAGGAGTCATATACCATCGGTAAAACATTTTCATTAAATTCTCCTTTAGTGTCACGCAAGCTGTAAACTTGAGATGTTTTTTCCAAAGTTTCTCCCATTCTTCAAAATATATATTATGACCGATATCTCTAGCCCAATATATCATTACCGACTTTACTTCCTCGTCTATTAAATTCCATTCCAATAACTGATTATACATTTTAGACAAAATTTTATAGTTGTTATTCAATATCTCAATCTGGAATCTAGAATCTTTATCAGCATATCCTTTGTCTTTAATATCTTTCCTGAACATTCCGTTTATCTGGAAATAGTGCAGCCAATCATAGACTTTCTCTTTGACCTGTTCGTACGGCTTCATTTTCCACTTTCCTTCTTCTTTCATTAACAGTTGTTCATAGGTAGCCCAATTGTCCCTCATGTTAATCTTTTTAACGCTCATGACTTCTAGTGGCGATAGCCAATGGGGTGTTTTAGGTTCTAACATATCTCTGTTCCTCTCCCATACCTCAATCAGTGGACCTCTGAAAATATGATTTTCGAAGCCCCTGTGTACTTTTCTCCTCCCATGCCATAGATAGGCGTGCCACCCAAATCTGTTGTTAAATCCCTCTAGGTCTAGCACTTCCTTATCTTCCAGTTTTATCCATGTTTTGACCCAGCATAGGCATGACGCCTCATAGTACAATTTCAAATCTGGCAGGGCAAAGCCCCCCCTTTCCTTCACATCTGTCAACAGTTTAAATTTTATTCTTGGTTTCTTGCCCTGCCAGACGAATTTTGAGATCACCCTCTGCCAGTCTTTAAATATCTTTATACCCTTAATTACAGGAATGTTCTGAAACAAAAACAACACTTTTGGAAGCACACACATCTTGATTGTGGCTATTCTGCCCCAAAATGACAGTTTTAGCTTGCCCCATGTTTCAATATCTTTCTTAACTCCTTTCCATACTGTCTCGTAATTATTTTTGAATAAGTCTATGTTTTTTGGCGTTACCCATATTCCTAAATATTTCACCTTTCTGGCCACCTCTTTGCCGTTTCTCTTTGTAATTCTTCAGTTTTATCTGTATTCATATTCTTTACTATAATTTTTGTTTTCCTTTTATTTAATTTGAAGCCAGCCACTTTTCCGAATTGGTCAAATTCTTCGAGTACCTCTTTTATTGAATCTATTGGATCCTCCATTGTTACAACCAGGTCGTCTGCGAATGCCTTAATTTTGTATTCGTTCTGCCCAACTGTTACTCCTTTTATCCCCTTATTTTCTCTTATTGAATTTAGGAGGACTTCTAACACCATTATAAATAACAATGGGGACAGTGGACATCCCTGTCTTGTTCCTTTTGCTATTCTTATTTCTGCTGTCTCCACATTATTTATTATCAGTTTTGCCTTTTGTTCCGTGTAGATTGCCTTTACCCCGTTATAGAATTCAGTGCCAACCTCCATATATTCCAATTGTTTCAGCAGGAAATCCCAGATTATGTTATCGAATGCTTTCTCTGCATCCACGAACAACAACAAACCTTGTTTATCACACCTGTCAGATAAATATTCTATAATATTTACTATGTTTCTTATGTTGTCCTTCATTTGCCTACTCGGCAAAAAGCCCGCTTGATCTTTGTGTATACTTTCTACCAATATATTTTTTAGTCTCCTTGCCAGAATTCCCGCAAAAATCTTGTAATCTATGTTTAATAGGGAGATCGGTCTATAGTTTTTAATCTGTTGTAAATCTGAATCCTGTTTGGGGATTAGTGTGATTAGTGCCTCCTTCCATGTCTCTGGTATTTCTCTTTCTTTAAGGATATTATTCATTACTTCTTGCAATGGAGTCAGCAAGACTGACTCCATTTCTTTATAATAGCTACCAGTAAACCCATCTGGACCTGGGGCTTTCCCTTTTTTTAATTCCTTTATTGCTTCTTTGATTTCTTCTACCTCAATTAGGGCACTCAATTTTCCTTTCTCCACTGTGGAAATCTTTTTTATATTCTTACATTTTAGAAATCTTTCTATTTTTCTCAGATTATTCCTTTCACTGTTTTTAAAAAGTCCTCTGTAGAAATCCAAAAAGGCCTTCCTTATTTCCTTGGGATTATTTATCTCTTCTCCCTCCACCTCGATTTTATTTATTGTGTTCTGTTCCTTCCTTTTTTTAAGCTGCCAAGCTAATAGCTTTCCTGATTTATTAGCATATTCGAAGCTTCTCTGTCTTAATTTTTTGACTTTCCATTCTATTTCCCTATTTATCAACATTGCAAACTGAGATTGTAAAACTTTAATATTCTCTTTTATTCTCTTATTTTTGGGGTTTTTAGTTAATTTTTGTTCGTTGTCCATTATTTGCTGTAGAATTTCATTTTTCCCTTTTTCTCTTTTTTTATTCTTAATTGCACTCTGTTGAATGAAGAAACCCCTCATCACCGCCTTACCTGCATCCCACACCACCTTTGGTTTTGTATCATTACCTAAGTTATCCTCGAAGTATTCCTTTAACCTTTTCTGAGCTTTCTCTACTATCTCTAAATCAGCTCCAAAGGCAGTCTCTCTCTGAGGGCAGTCTGGAGAGTCAAGCAACAGAGGGAGAAAAACTATTTTCCGATCGTTAAGTAGCCATCAGAAATCGTAGATCTTTCCAACTCAGAACTGAGATGTCAGCAGGGAGATGGACGTGCAGAAGAGAGTTATAAACCAGGCTGATCCATACTGCAAAAGTAGGTAGTCTTTGTTAATTAGCCTCTGCAGCGTTTCCGTTTCTCCTAATGGCGTCGGCACTTTCTCTTCCGCTCTCACTTTACTGTAATCAGCACAGAGAAAGACTCCTCCTCCTCCTTCCCCCTCAGTTCATTAGGCGGTTCCAATATAGAAGCTTTACCCTCTGTCCCCTGTTTTAAACAGTCCTATATTTTTTTAATAGGTATCCAAATGCTTTAATAAAAGAGTCTTTCAGGGAAACAAAGCAATCACTAGGGGAACTCACTTTCTTTTCCGCGCTCTGGTGCTTTCCTGCGTGTTCGCTGATTCCGGATAAAGGCTGAACTCCATAAACCGTTTATTTTCCGCCGGGTTTCTCTGTTCCAGAAACGTTGCACCCCTCAAGTTTAGCTTACTCCCCGGTTTCCTATGCTTGAAAGCGGAGCGCTAACCCTCGGCGAGACCGGGGCTTTCCGCTACTTGGGAGGGTGGATATGGCTGCCCTTGACCTGCTGCTCAGCGCCGCCGCTCTCTTCGCCTCTTTTTGAGGTTACCTGACGGCGAGGCGAGCCGCGACCAGTCTCTGCTGGGCCCCTGTACCTCCGGACACCCTCCAGAGGTGTATCTGGGGTGCTTTTCGCCCTTCGGCACCCCCTTTTCCTCCCTTTGTAGGTCGGGATTTTCGCTCTCAACCAAATCCCTTCTCGCTTCGAGGACGCGCTCCACCGGAAGCCGCCAGCAGAGGGACTTGGGAGCAGTGGCGGTTTCACCAGTGATATAGTGAAGCGGACTCTGTGGTCTGCTTCTCAGACCGGTCCTGGGTGATCTATTGATATATCGCCCAGGCCTACACCTCAACAATTTCCCTTAGACGCCCCATTGAATTCTGAAGCCATTTCCAAATAAGTGTGTGAGAGACATACTTATGGGATGAGGGATAGGGGAGGCCATTAGCTTTGCATCTCATTTGCTGCCTTTAAGCAAATAAATTGGGAGATGCGATCAAGAGTCTCCCACGTAATGTCTAGTTTTACCCTAGTTGGCCATGTTCTACACCCTCAAAAAACTAGTTAGGGGTTCTTTTGTGTGTGTGTGCTTCTCTGGTCAGATTATTATTTTGGTTGTCATTTAGTTGTGTCCGACTCTTCGTGACCCCATGGACCAGAGCACGCCAGGCACTCCTGTCTTCCACTGCCTCCCGCAGTTTGGTCAAACTCATACTGGTAGCTTCGAGAACACTGTCCAACCATCTCATCCTCTGTCGTCCCCTTCTCCTTGTGCCCTCCATCTTTCCCAACATCAGGGTCTTTTCCAGGAAGTCTTCTGTTCTCATGAGGTTGCCAAAGTATTGGAGCCTCGGCTTCAGGATCAGTCCTTCCAGTGAGAGCTGAATGAATTGTTCTGTGTTACTGGTTCTCAGGGAAAAGGAATCGTAACGAGTTCTGGAAAACCTAGGTTGCTAATTAAATCTACCAAAATTTGACCCCATATCTCTGCCCCCAAAACCAGACCAGTTTTGCAGGGCATGGAAATGGATGGCGGTGTAGTTGGCATTTGTACGCAGCCTGAAAGATGAATGACTCTAATTGAATTTAGGAGACATAATCAGATGTGGCCGCTGCTGGAATTTCTCCCTTGAGTGCATCCATCCTTAGTAATTGCTCGTTTATTAGCTCTGCAAAATGCACATACCCGCTTCTCCACTGTCTTTCTACCCCTTCCCTAACAAGGAATGTGTTCGTGTTCGGTTTATAACCTGCCTGTACCTAAAGGCTCGAAAAGAATCCTGCTGGAATGTTTTTCAGCAGGTGAGAACAGGGGTTGAGCTGGGGAAGGGCTTAGCCCCCACCTAGACCTTTCCTGTTGCATCCCCCTTGCCTTGCCTTGCTGCTGGTATCACATGCTGCAGACAAAACGCTGGCAGGACAATAGCTCAGTCCCTAGAACATGAGACTCTTAAGGGTTGTTGGTTCAATCCCCATGTTGGGCAAAATATTCCTGCATTGCAGGGGTTGGACCAGATAGATGGCTGTTGTGGGCCTTTCCAATTCTGTGAGAGCCAGTGTGGTGTAGTGGTTAAGAGCTGTAGACTCGTAATCTGGTGAACCGGGTTCGCTTCCCCGCTCCTCCACATGCAGCTGCTGGGTGACCTTGGGCCAGTCACACTTCTCTGAAGTCTCTCAGCCCCACTTACCTCACAGAGTGTTTGTTGTGGGGGAGGAAGGGAAAGGAGAATGGTAGCCGCTTGGAGACTTCTTCAGGTAGTGATAAAGCAGGATATCAAATCCAAACAACAACAACAACTCCTCCTCTTCTTCTTCTTCTTCTTCTTCTTCTTCTTCTTCTTCTATGATTCAAAGGCTGGCTCTTATCAGACTGACTATAGCTCTTTATGGGAGCAACAGTGGTCATCCCCTCTACTGATCTTGCCCTGCAGGTTAGCTGGTGACATGTCTACCCTGGTGATGCTATTATTGAAAGCCAAGTCAGTACCTAGTAGGGCCACCCTCAGCTATGATTTAGTTATGCTTGAGCCGGGAGCTGGCCTGAATGGAAGAGCTGAAACCTGGGTGGGAGAAATGGGTTGGAGTGGATTGAACTCGACTCCATACCGACCAAGATTGGAGGGGGTGTCACTGTAGGCAGCCCCACACTGGATCTCTCGGCAGGTTTTGCTACCAATGACTGTGTTGTCCTCCTGGGGTGTCTCTGCGACTTGGGTGTTGGGGGGCACTGCTCTGGAATCCCCCCCCCCACTTGCATGGCTGGTCTCTGGGAATAGCATGAAGCTCTGTGGGCCAATGTTATATCCCCAATGCAATTTAACTTCTTTATGAAGCCATCGGGAGCAGTAGGGAGATTGGGGGCCTCGAAACCTAACCTGGTATGGATTGGACGCCTTCCAATTTTGGGAGGGAAACGGCTGACTATCCCAGGAATGAGTCTTATACTTAGGTAAATTTTGTGACAATTTGCTTGCCATTGCTTGAGGTCCAGTGCTGAGGGCCTTCTGGCGATTCCCTCGCTGCGAGAAGCCAAGTTACAGAGAACCAGGCAGAGGGCCTTCTCGGTAGTGGCACCTGCCCTGTGGAAGGCCCTCCCACCAGATGTCAAAGAGAAAAACAACTACAGTGGTACCTCGGGTTACATACGCTTCAGGTTACATACGCTTCAGGTTACAGACTCCGTTAACCCAGAAATATTGCTTCAGGTTAAGAACTTTGCTTCAGGATGAGAACAGAAATTGTGCTCCGGTGTGCAGCAGGAGGCTCCATTAGCTAAAGTGGTGCTTCAGGTTAAGAACAGTTTCAGGTTAAGTACGGACCTCCGGAACGAATTAAGTACTTAACCCAAGGTACCACTCTACCAGACTTTTAGAAGACATCTGAAGGCAGCCCTGTTTAGGGAAGCTTTTAATGTTTAATAGACTATTGTATTTTAATATTCTGTTGGAAACCGCCCAGAGTGGCTAGGGAAACCCAGCCAGATGGGTGGGGTATAAATAGATTATTATTATTATTATTATTATTATTATTATTATTATTATTATCTGTTTGAGATATTACCCAGCTCTTTTCTTGCCTCTTACATAGGCATACGGTTTGCTTGATTTTTTTTAAGCCGCCGCTGCTACTACTACTACTGTAACGGAGCTTCCCGTTTTACTGCTGTGGTTTGTGGTGGAATGTTAAACACAATCCTGGCAACGGCAGTACATTTCTTGCACACAGTCCGTGCCTTTGGGCCGCCGTACCCAGACCTAGACATTGAGCGTGTGTGTGTGTGTTCTGCACGTCCGTGGCTGAACATGGAGCCAGAACTAGAAAAATAGTTTGTCAGGAGAGGAGACCAGACTGGGCTCTTCTCTCTGACATGCTAGCTTTTTGGATGCAGGGACTTCTTCAGACATGATTCCCCTTCCCCACCCCTTATACCATTTGAAATGATGCTGTTTGGGAGAAGCTTCACCCTTGTTTCCGAGCCAGTGTGGTGTAGTGGTTAAGAGCGGTGGATTCGTAATCTGGGGAACCGGGTTCGCGTCTCCGCTCCTCCACATGCAGCTGCTGGGTGACCTTGGGCTAGTCACACTTCTCTGAAGTCTCTCAGCCCCACTCACCTCACAGAGTGTTTGTTGTGGGGGAGGAAGGGAAAGGAGAATGTTAGCCGCTTTGAGACTCCTGAAGGGGAGTGATAAAGCGGGATATCAAATCCAAACTCTTCTTCTCTTCTTCTAATTGTATAAATTAGCAGCTTTCATTTTTCTCTGGGGACGGGTGACCTCTGAACAGCAAGGCTGCAGAATGTTGCTTTTTAAAAAAACAAAGCAAAACCACGCAGCTGAGCCAGAAAACAGATAAAAATGGAAGAATAATACTTTTTGCTCTGACTTCCCCTTTGTCCTCAGAAAAGCCTTTGCCATTCTCAGCGGTAATGCAAAATTATGACAACTACAGGGAGTGAAGTTCCGTCCTGTAGCTTCCCTTTAGTGTACAATACCCGGCTGAGTTACAAATCGGGAAATCCCTGATATGAATCCACAATGAACTCGCTATCCAGGCTGGCAACTTCTAGCACTGTGCAATCACCGCTTTTTCCACTCTCTGCTGCTGCTGCTGCTGCTGCTGCTGTTTAATTTCTGAGTTGTTTCTTACAAAGAAGTATTGAAGCTGTTTATGGGCCGAATGAAATGCAGTGGTACCTCAGGTTAAGTACTTAATTCATTCCGGAGGTCCGTTCTTAACCTGAAACTGTTCTTAACCTGAAGCACCACTTTAGCTAATGGGGCCTCCCACTGCTGCCGTGCCGCCGGAGCCCGATTTCTGTTCTCATCCTGAAGCAAAGTTCTTAACCCGAGGTACTATTTCTGGGTTAGCGGAGTCTGTAACCTGAAGTGTATGTAACCTGAGGTACCACTGTACATATCGGTACATCTGTTTATAAATGTTTATTCACAATACAAACATGTAAAATGAAAAAAGAACAAATCTTTCCCCACCCAGCCGTAGGATGAGCACCCAGCTGCTAGCATAAAAAAACATGGCTGCAAAAACTAATATGGCAGTGCCCCAGAACCCAGGAGAATAGGAACGTCTTTACTTGGTGTTGCAAGATTATAGCGTTGAGGGCCTGGCAAACTTCCCTGGGGAGACACTTATGTGTTCCACAGCCTGGGGCCCCCATTTTCACCATTGTCACATCCTTCCAGCCTTCTCTTGGAGATGGCACAGAGGGAATTGAAATTACCGCTGACTTCCCACACTCTTTTGGGTGTACATCTTTTTGTGTTCCATTCAGACTGTTGGGCGTGACAAAGCTTCGTGAGTGTGCCATTTTGTGCAGTGGGTTTTATTTTTCTAATCGATTTCTACATTTGCACTGAGGGATGTTTCTAAAAACTTTTAAGCACTGCTGCATGAATATATGTGCTTTTAATATGGGCCCTATGTGTTTGACCACAACTTTAAAAATTGAATGCGGCTGGGAAGGGATTGACATACTGCTAAAATGGCGGTGATCATTCCGAAGTGTTGTCTGAAATATCACTGCACTTGTCAAAACCATGAGAAAGCAGCCTTAAGGTGTTTTTACACCTAAGGTGATCCATGGGGATTGTAGAGCTGTTCTGCTCCTTCCCTGCAAGCAATTTGCACTGTCATGTAACTGCCCTATAGACAAATCAGAATAAATGGTATGTACTGTTATGTATTGGGGGGATGGGCAGACTCCCCATAATCTCCACATTCAGTGAAGGTTCAGAATTTGAGCAAACTCATGCATTCGTGAATTTAGCGAGGGCTGGGAATAACACCAGCTATCATCCCCATGAGGCCAACCTGGTGATGGTGGGTCGATGAAGAAACATTGGTTTCCGTTAGCCCCTCAGTGGATGTAATCAACCCGGCAGAAGGCCCATAGGGAGGTTGCCAGGGTAACAGGGGTGTGTGATGTCACCACAGGAAGAGAGGGTGTCCTTGTACAACAGAGGTGTGGGGAGCAGGGGTTTCTGGGAAGAAAGAACAGGAAGTGGGCAGAACTTCATGCAGGAACTAAAGAGCAGCAGGCTGTTGCAAAGAGAGAGTAGGATGGTGCTTAGGATCCCTCCATATCCATTGCTGGGCTGCTACGAAGTACAAGCCCCTCTTGGGATGTAAACGCGATGTTCTCTGTCTCCATAAAACTCTGCAAACGAACCATATTTCTTAAAGCCACTAGTCTCTGCTGCATCTCAATTTCCCCCAAGGAAACAGAAACTCTGGTTGAGTGCCAAGACCCCTGGAATCTCCTACTACCACTCGGCAGAAATTGGGGGGGCCTGTAACAGTATGGAAACCAGACATAGTTTTAACTGTTGTGTAACGGTTGTGTAAATCAGGATTCATGCTGAATAAACGGCTCATTCGTTTCTCCGAGAGAAAAAAAACCCCATGAGAGTACAACCATCTGATGATGGGATTCGGAGGAGACCCTCTCCCAGAGGCCGATCTAAATGGCTAGGATTGCAGTTCTAGCCTCCCCTTCCTTTCCTTGCTGGTTTTTTCGGGGGGCTAGGATGGTGGGCAATTCGCCTCTGCACCAGCTTCTGCTGGAATAGAGGAATGCTGGCTTTCTGTGCCCCCATTACGACTGTTCTGCCTGGCACCTTTCACATGAGATATGCATGTACAGTGCTACCTCGGGTTACAGACTCCGCTACCCCAGAAATATTACCTCGTGTTAATAACTTTGCTTCAGGATGAGAACAGAAATCGTGCTCCGGCGGCAGCGGGAGGCCCCATTAGCTTAAGTGGTGCTTCAGGTTAAGAACAGTTTCAGGTTAAGAACAGACCTCCGGAACGAATTAAGTACTTAACCCGAGGTACTACTGTACACACAAGATTTTTTTTAGCAGCACATGTGAACATAGCTCATTTGGGATAAAATACAGAACGGAACTCAACCCCGGTTGTAGGTTTTACAGCCTCCCATTACGGAAAAAAGACTGTTTTAATCTCCATGTATGTGGACACCTTAAAATGGTAAAGAGAGCATGAGGCCTTGAGGGTTGGGGTAAATGCCAGAGGAAGGAGACTTCCACAGTCTCCCTAGGCAGCTTCTTCCTCTGTTGAAATAGCCTTGGAAGTGGGAAGGGTTTCTCCCATAAATATAATCTTTTTCCTAATAAGGCGTGTTGGCCTGTCTCCTGAAAGATATTTCTGTCTCTGTCTTTTTTTTAAAAAAGAGTCATACTCTATGGGAGATAAGGGCCTAGGATTGGAGAAGGTTAACTTGCCCATGTCCATGTTTGGATTGCCTCTTGGCTGTAATGTTTTCCCTGCACGGTACATACATGTTAAGCCTTTTCCCCCTTTTCTTTTAAAAAAAAAGATTGGACAACTTCACAGCTCTTGTTTATTATTTTTAGCTCATCCTTAACTTCACAGAGTTCAAGGTGGAAGACATACAGTTTTCTCAGGCCTGTTTTATACCTAACAAGTTTGTGAGGGAGCGTTGGGTTCAATCTGAAGTTATCCAATAGACTTCATGGCTGAATGGGTGTTTGAAACCAAGTCTCCCTAGATTATGAGTTTGCGTACTTACACCAGACTGACTTTTGACCCACTTGGCAAGGTAGAATTTCCATGAAGAGCACAAATACACTTCCTTTATTTGTTGGCTGCGCTTCTGTGCTGATAAACGGCACTTAGGGCTGGGCGATAATCTGGTTTTCAACATCGCGATTATATCACCAGCCAAACATTGCTATGCACCAATATATCACAATGTCTGAAATAAGGATGGAGACATTGGCTGGCTTCATGGTTCCCCCCACATTGGTGATTTTTGCTTAGCACGCCCCCAGACACCATGATTTGCAGTATAGTGCCAGCTAAAAACCATGAAACTGATATCATGATATGGACTTCAAACCGGTTTTGGACAATATATCGCCCAGCCCTAATGGCACTCTGAGCTACCAATGACGCCTTTGCCTCATGCAACAGTGCAGGGTCCAAACTGTGAACCCGATTCTTTAGGGGCACAGAACCACAGAGCCTAGGGCTTGCTGATTGGAAGGTCGGCGGTTCGAATCCCTGCAACAGGGTGAGCTCCCGTTGCTCCGTCCCTGCTCCTGCCCACCTAGCAGTTCGAAAGCACGTCAAAGTGCAAGTAGATAAATAGGTGCCACTCCGGCGGGAAGGTAAACGGCATTTCCGTGCACTGCTCTGGTTCGCCAGAAGCGGCTTAGTCATGCTGGCCACATGACCTGGAAGCTGTATGCCGGCTCCCTCAGCCAATAAAGCGAGATGAGCGCCGCAACCCCAGAGTCGTCCACGACTGGACCTAACGGTCAGGGGTCCCTTTACTCTAACCACCTTCAAACCATGTTGAACACTGCCCAGCTGGGCAGATTCTTGAAAACCAGAGGATGGTATACAACAGTAGGACATCATATTCCAGGGTGGGTTGAAAAAACACACAACCCAATGATTTTAAAAGTTGCATTTTAAAACCAGACTTTAAAAATTTAAATAGGATCTTTTTTTTAATGACTTTGTTGATTGTTGGAACAATGGGGCAGTTGCTGTACACACCTTCCCAAGCACATGACTATGCAGAGTTACCTGTGCAGACCACCTGAATGAAGCCTGTGGAACATTGGTGCTCCCTGCACTTTGGGAACTCCTGCAGTAGGCTATATTCTAGCCATGCAAAATTAATTTTCTACACACACACACACACACACACACACACACCCAACCCCAACCCCATTCTCTGTATTTTCCATCTAAGCAAGTGGCATCACTGCTCAAGGATGCTTTCCAACCAGGCAGAACTACTTAAGAAGGGTTCAGAACAGGATGGGGTGCGCATGGCCTGGAGAGAGTTTTCAGGGCCAGATAGAAGCACATTTGGCCCCCTGGACCTGCAGTTCCCCACTCCTGCTTTAAACTAAGTTATCAAATGTTAAATAACATGCCTTTGGGGGTTATAAATTACGACTTGACACCCAGGCAGCATTTGCTTTAGGGCCAGTTCAGATATAGACTGCATTGTTCACTTAGAACGCTAAGCCAAGGAGTAGGCTTTGTTAAGCCGTTTGGATCCACTGGACCCAAAGCCTCATGGATCCCCTTGAGATCTGGCCCTCAGCTGCATGAGCCTGGAGCCCAGGAAGTATAAATGCTGTAATAAGCAGATATGTTTTAATGGTTACAACTACCAATTAGTTATACATGCTTACTTAGGAAATATGTTAATTGGAATGTTGGAGGCTTTAGCCTCCTCCTTGGTGATTTAAATAATAATTTAAATCAGTCTGTGATTTATATAAATGCCCTGCTTGTGAGTAAATACACACACTCAAATCCACATTTGTACATAGTTTAAAAACACAAAGGCGAAATAGATAAAGCATAGCAGCAGCAGCTAATTTCAAAATGCCACTTGGCAGTAATTTTCCTTTCCGTTGTGTGAACCGGCCTTTTCCTTAGTTGGGGTGTAATGTGGGGTTTTTTACGCTGGTCTTTGGAAATGTAGAGAATGGTTAAATTATTCAAGTATATAAGTAGAGGACAACATGCAATGGTAGAAACATGTATATGCAAAATGTTGGTAGACGAAAGTTTCGCAGAGCTGGAAATTTATACTTAGGTGCGTTTTTGTAGTATATTTCACGGCACAACAGGACAAATCTCATTTCCTTGCACTGTTTGCACGTTAACCAGTCGGTATTTCTGCTTCAGATTCCTTGCACTCTTGCAAAGTGGCTTGGGGATTAAGGGGGCTTTTGCTTTGTTTATATCGAGATATTAATAGCCATGTTCTCTTCTCCCCCAATCCCCCCCTTTTTTTGTTCTTAGCTAACAGCCTTTGACCACCATGAGTTGGAGTTTCCTGACACGTCTCCTCGAAGAAATCCACAACCACTCCACGTTCGTTGGGAAGATCTGGTTGACGCTGCTGATCGTCTTCCGCATCGTCCTCACCGCCGTGGGAGGCGAGTCCATCTACTACGATGAGCAGAGCAAGTTCGTGTGCAACACGGAACAGCCGGGCTGCGAGAACGTTTGCTACGACGCTTTCGCCCCGCTCTCCCACGTGCGCTTTTGGGTTTTCCAGATCATCCTCGTCTCCACTCCCTCGGTGATGTACCTGGCCTACGCCATTCACAAAATCGCCCGGATGGTGGAGCACGGCGAGACAGAGAGGAAGTTCCGAAGCAAGCCTTTCCCCATGCGCTGGAAACAGCACCGGGGCTTGGAAGAGGCTGAGGATGACCACGAGGAGGACCCGATGATGTACCCGGAGATCGAGCTGGAGAGCGAGAATAAGGAAAACCCGCCTCCAACCAAAGTGAAGCACGACGGCAGGAGGCGCATCCGAGAGGACGGCCTCATGAAGATTTATATACTGCAACTCCTGAGCAGGACTGTTTTTGAAATCGGCTTCCTCGTCGGCCAGTATTTCCTCTACGGGTTCGAAGTGAGCCCGAGATTCCTTTGCAGCCGGAAGCCGTGCCCGCACACGATAGACTGCTTCATTTCGCGGCCTACAGAAAAAACCATCTTCCTGCTCATCATGTACGGCGTGAGCTGCCTTTGTTTACTTCTGAACGTGTGGGAAATGCTCCACTTGGGGTTCGGCACCATCCGGGACACGCTGAACAATAAGCAGAAAGAGTTGGAGGACTCGGGGACTTACAACTACCCGTTCACTTGGAACACGCCGTCCGCGCCTCCGGGCTACAACATCGCGGTGAAGCCCGACCAGATCCAGTACACAGAACTGTCCAACGCCAAAATGGCCTACAAGCAGAACAAGGCGAACATCGCCCAAGAGCAGCAATACGGCAGCAACGAGGAGAACATCCCCACCGAGTTGGAGACCCTCCAGCGGGAAATCAAAGTCGCCCAGGAACGCTTAGACCTCGCCATCCAAGCCTACAACAACCAGAACAACCCAACCTGCTCCAAGGAGAAGAAGCCAAAGGGCAGCTCAAATAAAAGCAGCGGCAGCAGCAAGTCAGGGGATGGGAAAACCTCGGTCTGGATTTGACGCTGCCCTGCCTGGGAATTAATGCTGTGCTGCTTACGCTGACCAGCAGACTCGCTGCCTAAGGAATTCCAATAAATAAAATGTTTGGCTTTGTTTAAGTTCAGGGGTGTTTGGGGCTGCCAGAGGACACTCTCCAAAGTGGTGGGGGCGGGGGGGGGGGGAGAAGCGTTTGTGCTCACATTCCACTGTTTCCAGAACATTTATTTCTTGTTTCTTCCAGGTCAGGTGAAGACCCAGGTTTATTTTTTTATTTTTTAAAAACCCAATCATTCTCGTTGGAACGGTTTACACTGTGTGTACAGCATTATGGTACATTTTATTATGCACAATTTTTGGTATTTGTACATTGGATATCTCAGTTATACTTTTTATATTAAAAGGAAACAAAGTTGGTAATTCTGGGTGTTTTTGTAAGGTGTTTTTCTCTCCTTAGGCCTGCAGATCTAAAAAAAAAAAATTCACCCTAGATTTTCCTGAATTTTGACAATGAGGTGCTCCCCCCCCCCCAAAAAAAAGTTAGAGAAGCTCATGAACAGGGATGGAAATATTGGAATTTTTTAAAAGTGTCAATTTGATGCCTAGCACAATTCTTCAGCGACTGCTTAACTAAGAGAGAGGGAGGGATTGTGGCTTGGCAGCAGTAAGAAAGCGTTACACCAGCCGTGTATTTAGCACTTGCCTGGAGTGTCACAATCTGGATATTTAGCTTATCATTTCTTTAACTTCCGATGTGTGCTTATTTTTTTCTACACTAGTTTTTCAAACATGGGAGGAACTGAAATGGAAGAGAAGTGACAGCTTTTCAGAGAATTAAAGGGGGTAGGCTATGAAGCTTTCTAATATACCGTATTTTTTGCTCTATAACACGCACCAGACCATAACACGCACGTAGTTTTTAGAGGAGGAAAACAAGAAAAAAAATATTCTAAACGAAATAGTGGATATATGATTTTTGTGGTTCATGCTGTGGCCACAGACATGTGATCTGACAGTGAGTTTGGAGTAGCCCAATGCAAAAATCCTGAGGATCCATGTGGATCCATGCTTTGTAACCACGGAGGAGGGAAGGAAGGGGAACCATGGATCCTCTGCTCACGACTGCAGCAGATCCCTCCCGCCACCCGCAGGCATCCGCTCCATAACACGCACAGACATTTCCCCTTTCTAGGAGGAAAAAAGTGAGTGTTATGGTGCAAAAAATACGGTAATTCTCCACAGAATTGTGGAGTTGGGACTCTGAGGATCTTCTCGTTCAAACCCTTGCGATGCAGGAATAACGTAGCTGTCCCATATGGGAATCAAACCTCCAACCTTGGCATTATCAACACCCACTCACTAACCAACTCCAGGCTGTACCGCCTTCATCACTGGACAAACAGATTTTTCTGAGCTTTTGGAAGCGCTGTGAGAACTGAAATAGCTGCTTAAACCAGAGAACCATAGTCATTTGAGGTGTGGAATTCATGCACATGGATATTTGGGAGGCAAGTATAGCAAAATAATTTCGCCTCCAAATCTCCGAAAAAGGATCCTTTGCATACAGCCTTGTTTGAAGGGTTCTTCATTGTTGCTAAATGACAGGGCTGTTCTGATTAAATGGCTTCCCATTTTTCTCATTGCTCAGAGCAATATGAATTCTAGGGTGGAGGGGAGAGATGTGTTCAGAGTTTGTTTTGCTCAAGAGACCAGTCGGATTTTGGCATTTGTCTTAGGTTTATAATTAGACAACAGAGAAGGCAATGTTTAGTGCCTTCGGTGATGCCTTTTTGGCAAGGGCAAGGGAGAACAGAGAACAGAGATGAGAGGTTGATGTGCAGTGTACACTACTTTCAACTAATAATGTATTACACATCCAGGGCCGTGCTCTTCTGTTCTGCTCCCTGTCTTCTGGTGGTATGGGGCTATTCTTCGCGGAACTGCTCTATGATTTCTTCCCAAGGTATGGAAGTCAGGGGTGGCCAGGCTAAAAACCTACTTGGATGTATTCCAAAACGTCCAGCTTTCCATCTTTCTCTCTCAACCCCCCCCCCAAAAAACCCTCAAGGCAACTCAAAGTATGCAAATCTTGGCGGAGGGATAGGACTGGCTCCAGAGTTAGTCATGCTTAGGGTAGATCCTTTGAAATCACAAGACTTAAGTTAGTCATCCTGACTACACTTAAGCACGGTATCCAACCCCTATAAACTATATTCTGGAAGTTCGGATCCATTACTTCACAGCTTCCTTGGAAATACATGCCTGCGCTGCCTTTTAAAGGCTTCTAAAGGATAGGACTTGGGTGTATAACAGAGGAGAACAATTGAGTACAGTGGAACCTCGGGTTGCAGACGTAATCCGTGATGGAGGCACACCCGCAGCGTTCGCATCCTGATTCGGTGCTTCTGCGCAGAGTGCAATTTAGTGCTTCTGTGCATGTGTGAGCGGTGAAACCCGGAAGTAACTCATTCCGGTACTTCCGGGTTTCCTGCGGTCCATAACCCGAAAACACGTAACCTGAAGCGTCCGTAACATGAGGTATGACTGTATGTGGATCAGTGACTTCTCTGAAGATCTTAGTAAAGTAGCTGACTCGAATGCAAAAGAGACTGTCCCGAAAGTTTTAAGAAGATAGTCATAATCTTTACCAATCTTTCTGGACCAACTTTAGATAAATACATGGTTCTGGTTTTTAAAAGGCAGCACCTATCTGTTTGTTGTTGTTGTTAAAACCTTGAAGAGGGCTGAAAAAACATGCTGGATTTCTAAGTTCCCCTGAGGATGGTTTTTGTCCGCGATGGGAAGTTTGAAAAACCTTATCTGTGGATATCTTCATTAACCTTAGAATGAGGTTTGATCATTAACCCATCTGAGCTGAAGCAAGTTGGCTTATCTGACTATTCCTTGACTCTTCTATCGGAAATGGCTCTTGAGACGTAAGGTTATCGGATGCCTTAAAAGCTGCAATTGGGAGGGGCCAGTTGAAAGAGGAGCAGGAGGAAGGAGCCTGTAAACTGTCCATCTCCCTTTCGTGACCCTTCTCCAGACGTAGATGCAGAATGAGACCCGCCCAGCACTGCGGATGGGAAGCCTGCCAACAGTGGCACCAGGAAGAGTATACATGGGTGCCTGTTTCCATTTGCTTTGAAAAATGGGTGGCAACTGCACAGGCAGACCCATTTGAGGTGCCAATAATTGCCTTTTCCTGATGTGGATGCTGGTATGTCCAGTGCTTGCCTTCAGACTACAGAAACGGGTCTTGAATTCTACCTTTTTGCCCAGATGTATCGGCACCCAGCGCAAGATAGGGGTGTGTGCAGCAGCTGTTGTGTGTGCACAGCCCATTTGCACAGGCAAAGCGATGGGCGGAATGGGGCACATCCCTTGACAAGCTGAAAACGGCAGCTTTCAAAACCTTCTCTGAACAACCCAGAAGGACCAGTAAAGTAAAGAGTTGGAAAGACAACTTGCCCATTATTCCCAGTATGCATTGGGATGTGGGTGTTTGCATACTAGAGTGTGCCCGCAGTCCCCCTGAAGCCATGTAAAGGCCAGAAGGCCTGGCCTATGCCCTGCTTGGTTCATTGTAGGACAAGCCGCAGAATCTTCTGCGACACACTGTGGTTGCTGGTGTCCAGTGGTAGGGTGGATACCTGGGAGGCCAACAGTAGGGGGAGCCAGAGCGAACGGCAGGCGGGTCCCACCCCCTGACCAGTTGTAAGAAGGCAGGGGCAACCTGGCTAAGGGCAGGGAGGTTGGTGGGCCGGTGCCTCCTTTGCCTCTACTGAGGATGCAGAGAAATTACTTGGCAGGAAGGGAATCCCTAAAGGCAGGAAGTTGGAAAACCACTGTTGCATGTGTCCACGTACAGTGGTACCTCTGGATGCAAACAGGATCCGTTCTGGAGCTCTGTTTGCATCCTAAAGCGAACGCAACCCGCATCTGTGCGGGTCGCGATTCGCCGTTTCCGCGCATGCACGCGATGTCATTTTGAGCGTCTGCGCATGCGCGAGCTGCGAAACCTGGCAGTAACCTGAAAACTCTCAACCTGAAGCATATTTAACCCAACGTATGGGACGCGGGTGGCGCTGTGGGTTAAACCACAGAGCCTAGGGCTTGCCGATCAGAAGGTCGGCGGTTCAAATCCCCGCGACGGGGTGAGCTCCCGTTGCTCGGTCCCTGCTCCTGCCAACCTAGCAGTTTGAAAGCACGTCAAAGTGCAAGTAGACAAATAGGTACCACTCCGGCGGGAAGGTAAACGGCGTTTCCGTGCGCTGCTCTGGTTCGCCAGAAGCGGCTTAGTCAGAAGCGGCCAATAAAGCGAGATGAGCACTGCAACCCCAGAATCGGCCACGACTGGACCTAATGGTCAGGGGTCCCTTTACCTTTTTATGATGGTAGTTGCTTGGGCTTGCTTCCGCTTGCTTCTCTCTGCGACAATCATTTGCATTCCTTTGCACTTTGCGCAGGAAAAGAGGCAAACTTTTGCTGCCAGCAGTTAAACTTCTCCCCCCAAATGCAAAGTGACTTGAGCTCCAAACCCTTGTTTCCATAGCTGTTTCATATTCATTTTAGCTGCAAGAAGGAGAGTTCATCTTACTTTGAAATGGAGCATGTGTGGCTTCCAGTGAAGTGGATGTTTTTTTTATGCCGACGAGCCGTCACACGGCAAGTTCTCAAAACCTCTTTGTTGGGGAGGAAGAGGACTAGATGAATTTTTCTATTGAAGCCGGGCTTTTGCCCTGGAGCTCCTTGTCATTGTCGGCTTAGGAAAACGTCAAGCAACAGTGCTCGAGTGTCCCTAAGCATGTGCAGAATACATTTCCCCTCGCTGCTGAATAACTATAGCTTATCAAGTTTAATATTATGGGACAGGCTGTTCTCTCATAGGGTAGTATGTGGCTTCCAGGAAAGGCCTGGGAATAAAATACGCCTAATACTTGCTATTCTTTTGTTGGCAGGCTGTGAGTTTTTGCAGGTATTGAACACAGATGCAATAACTCCTGCGACATAGTAGGCCGCTTGCTATTGGCTAGAGGTACAAGATGCATCGGAATCTGATAGATTTGCATGCTTCTGTTTCATGATGAATTTTTCAGAAGCCACTCTTGTGGTTGCGGAACTGGAGAGTCTGCTCTGAGGACAATGAGAGAGCCGCGTCCTCAGGCATGGCCAGTGCAGAAGTGGGTGCTAGGGCATCCTGTCAGCTTGCAAATAAATCCAGAAAAGTTACTAGTCCTCAGCATTTTATTGTATTTTTAAAAAACAAACCATTGGCTATATATACTATTATCAGTCACTGATGCCCTACAGCGGAAAAAAGGGAGTCAAATTTTGATTTTTAAAAATAGAAGCCTCCTTCCTTGTCACAAGCAAGTTTAAAGACTTGTGTTAAATATAATTTTTATACGACATAACACCTGTAAACATTTCAAGTGTCCCGTGTGTTTCAGGTGCAATATCTGGATGTTGTAATGCTTGCAACAGCCTTGAGAGGTAAGTTATTCGCCCCTATTTTGCAGATGGAAGGGGCAGAATGAAGCATGAGAGAAAGTAGCTTTGCCTAAGGCCACCCTAGTGAGTTCCTGGCAGAGGCAAAATTCGAACCCGGAACTCACTGATCTGCAACTTCCTCTTCCAGCCATTACACTACCCCAGCTCATTTTACTTTTACGTCATGTGATGCAAACTTGTACTCTTTATCCTGAGGCTTTCTGCATGTGCTCTAAAAACACTCATTTTATCAATCACTTTTGTTCCTTCCAGGGCTGAGTGGGCATTCTGCAAACCATGTTCCAAAGCTTAGGGAGCCCTGTGCTCACATTTAAACCCTGGAAATATACAGATGCATTGTGCTTTTATGACGGAAAAACGGAAGGTCAATGTGATGCTAACAGAAAGGCATTCGAGACGGAAGGGGGGAAATTTGCTGGTCGGAAGCCAAAACTTGCAGGCGTCGGGAGACGGTAAGTAATGCAAACCAGCATGGTGGGAGAGCAGTTTGTGGTACTCTTGGGTTTGCAACAGCTCCCAGCATCAGAAGCACATAGTAGTAAGGGACAAATGCAGAACAGAAAGGGATTTTGGTAGCTTGGCTTTTAAAAAAAACAAACCAATACCAAACTGCTCAGCATAACCAAAAGCCCCTTAAAAGGTTTTTCAGCAGCACAAGACTGGTACAGAAACCTCAGCACCGGGTTTTTATAATGAACAGGGCTAGGATTGCCCTCTGTATTAATTTCAAAGGCATTTTGCAAATTGCAGTGAAGGTATGGAAGATCGCATTGTCTTCCATTCAGACTCTTGAGACCAAAACCCTGGGTTTGTTCCCATCCCCTTCTCAATCTGTAAGCAGAAACCTTTTTGTTCCGTCAGCTGACTGGGAACACTCACTTTCTGAGGCTTAGGAAGTTAAATCCTGCATAAGGAACCTTTGCCACTTCCCGATCCCTTATCCTCGCTGCAGAAGACTTCCAACATTTTCTGCCATTTTAGGAGAATAACTTAGTGGTTCCTTACTGGTAATACTGGGAACGGGCAAGAGAAATTGGGAGAACCGCCATCCTTACAATGGTCCTTGCATCTAGCCAGCAAATATTTAAATTCCAGGAACATGACTCAACACCCAGAATTCCTTCAGGGAACTTGTAAACCTGAATATTCAAAGCTATTTATTTTCAATGTAAAACATATTCTGAAGGTGCCTTTGCCAGATCATGGGGGATATTGAGGCACCTTATCTCAGACTTAATGTCATCAGTTCCTAGATTTGCAATGTTTTCAAACTCTGCTAGTATCGTCTTCAACACAGGGTTGCTTCTGCCAGGTTGGAAAGAATCAGCAAGATGTCATCCACTAATAAATGTATTGTGTGTTTGTTAATGTGTCTAAAGTATACTGAAAATCAATGTACAGTGGTACCTCTGGTTACGTACTTAATTCGTTCCGGAGGTCCGTTCTTAACCTGAAACTGTTCTTAACCTGAAGCACCACTTTAGCTAATGGGGCCTCCCGGTGCTGCTGCGCGATTTCTGTTCTCATCCTGAAGCAAAGTTCTTAACCCGAGGTAGTGTTTCTGGGTTAGCGGAGTCTGTAACCTGAAGCATATGTAACCCAAGGTACCACTGTATTCTTGTGGCCATTCAGAAGGAATTAAAGTTTGTGTGAAGTAGGTCTGTTCCTGACAAAAGGATGGGACAAGGGAATTAGATTGGTTCACTGCTTTGTTACAGTTTTTGTGGTTTTAAAGGTGCATCGTTTTCAGCTGTTTCCAGGACACTTTTTCAAATAGCAAGGGGCAGATTCTGAAATTAAAACATAGCACGATAACAGGGTTGTACAGATCTCTGTAGCATGTAATCCAGATCTTTTCTGTGCCATCTTCAGTTGTCTGACTATCTGTGTCTCATCTTCTAAGCTGCAAGCATCGTATTGTATGTGGGAAATTTTCTTTCTCTTAACAGCAGCTTCGGAAAGGCCGGTCTCTGTGTCCCTCATCACCCCTTATCTTCAGAACCGTTTTGCAAAGCAGCTCAATCCTTAGGCCAAAGATGAAGGGCTGAAGGGGATAGAGAAAACAGTTGAAGATCATTGTGTTAATAAGGAAGAACGATGGACCCTTTGGAAGATCAGAAGGACACATTGACAGTGTGGGGAACTCCATTCAGGAGCAGGGCTTGTTTGCTCGGGGTAAAGATGGGATGAAACATTTTAATAATAATAATAAATAATAATAAATTTTTATACCCCACCCTTCCCGGTTCAAAAACCAGGCTCAGGGCGGCTAACAACAAATTTAAAACACTTTAAAACAATTATAAAAGCAGCATAAAATACAGTATAAAAACATGAATGACAATAAAAATAAAAAATCTATTAGATAATCCTCAGGGCTAGCTGGCTGAATTGGTCCTACTTGGGCCAGTGAGGAGCCAGGGGAGAATTAGCTGTGGGGTATCGGAGCGGGTGATCTTCATAAAAGGGGAGGGGGGAAGGAAGAGAAGGGAAATAAAAGATCAGGCTGAATTCAAATTAAAGGCCAGGCGGAATAGCTCTGTCTTACAGGCCCAATGGAAGGAGGTTAAATCCTGAAGGGTCCTAGTCTCATGGGACAGAGCATTCCACCAGGTCGGAGCCATCACTGAGAAGGCCCTTAAATGTAGCAGGAGAGATTCCAAAGGGTTCTTGCTGCCTTTAAGACATCTGTGCTTTCTTACGTTGGGGAGCAGAGCGGGGTGGCAGGAAGGGGTGGAATCCTGAAACTTTCCAGCACAGCAAGGACTAGCCAGGTGTGGTGGGGCACCTGTCATTCACCCAATGTACCGTATTTTTTGCTCTATAGGGCGCACTTTTCCCCCTCCAAAAATTAAGGGGAAATGTGTGTGCGTCCTATGGAGGGAATGCAGGCTCCTTGGCTTCAGCAATAGCAAGGCGAAGCCTCCAAAACGCAGTGGGAGCGCTCCCTCCGCGTTCCAGAGGCTACGCGTTGCTTTCGCTGAAGCCTGGAGAGCGAGAGGGGTCGACGCGCACTGACCCCTCTCGCTCTCCAGGCTTCAGGGATAGCCGCCTGAAGCCTTTGGAGCGCAGCGTGAGTTCCCGCTGCTCTCCGGAGGCTTCGGGTTCTTTTTGCTGAAGCTGGGAGAGCAAGACTCTCCCCGGCTTCAGCAGAGAGGGAGAGCTGCGCAGCGCCCCTTCAGCAAAGCGGGAGGAGAAATGGAAGGGGTTCCATTTCTCCTGCCGCTTCGCTGAAGGGGCGCTGAGCAGAGAGGGGGAGATTTTTTTTCTCTCTTCTCCCCCTCTAAAACAAGGTGCGTCCTATGGTCGGTTGCGTCCTGTAGAGCGAAAAATACGGTATTTCAAAACACTGCAGCTGGTCAGTTTTGCTGCTGTTTTTCCAGTGTTCAGATTCCTCTCCCACCCCCCTCAAAAGATAGTGATGGAGGAATGTAACGAAGTGACCTGCGCTTGCTTTTCAGGAGAGACAAAACGGGAAAGCCCAGGCTAAAAGCACACACAGATGGCCACGACCGAGAGGTAAGCTGGAAAACCTTGCATTTGAGGACTTGCCTGGGCCTCCTAGGCAACCAAGAATTCTGTGGCTGCCAGGGACCTGCTAGCCAACTGCATATCTAGAAAGATGTATGTGTGCACCCTGGCCTGCAGGGAATATAAGAATGTATATATTATATAGGTGGGGAGGGTTACCAGGAGGAGTGAAGAACCCTCTTCTAACCGCAGTGTGATTTTGTCTTCGGTTACCTTTTTTCTGATGGGCCACTGCTCAGGGTGGCTTCCTGTTTCTGGTCCTTAGTCTGAGATGCTCTATTGGGAAAAGGGACAACGCACACTATAATTTTTATTAGATTTGGGGGGCGCTGAACCAGTTTGGTTGTGTTTTGGTTGTTGGTAAAAAAACAAACAGTGAAAACCCCCAGGCGGCTGATACATTGGGTTTACATAATCAATAATAACATATTCAGAACAATCATATGTACAGTTCTATATACCTTAACACTTCTCCCTCCACAAGGTTTATTTAACTTTTAACATTTTAATTGCCCCAAATTGTTCAAACCTGCCCAAATAATTCAATTTATTCTCAAACCAAGCCTCCTCCTTCTCACTGACCTTAAACCCTTTCATGTTATGTATCTTCACAGTTAAGATATTCTAAGATTATAATATTTTTCAATTTTTCCTTCCATTGGTTCACCCCTAGCTCTTCTGCATTTTTCCAATTACTCGCTATAACCTGTCTGGCTGCAATTACCATCAGTTTTACCCATTTACATTCCTCTTTTGTTTCTAACTCTGTGTTACTCAGGCTAATAAGAACCATTAATTTAGATATTTCCACCTTCCTACCCACAATTCCTGACTGAACCAGTTTTAAGCAGGTTTCCTATTTGCATCCAGACGGCAACTCACTACAGCTTGAAATTAAAAATAAATAGTGTTGAACCTATCGGTGCACTAAGGCCACATAACAAATCAACTTGCTTTGGTACCAACCCATTGTTTTCTTTCTGTCATTCTATTTTAATTTACTGCTCTAAATCTCCAGGTAAGTTTACCTCACTCTTTTTTTAGAAAGGGTTTTAGAAAGGCCCTACGAAGAGGTGAGAAGTCCCGTCGGGGACACCTGATTACTGCCTCTTTAGATGCCTTATGATGGAATACAGACGTGACTACAGAATTTATTTTACTTGTCAGTTTTGTGTCTGATTTTTTCCCATGGTAGTACCTTTAGCTCACCACAGGAGGGCACACAAAAGCAAGCAGCTGCTGGAGAATTTGAGGATTTCTCCTTGCAGGCTGACGTTTTCTGCAGCAATAGGAGCAGAATAAAGGACCTTTAGTGAGAAGATAGGGGAGAAATGCACCCTATGGATCCTGCCAGTAATTGCCATATGGTCGCCATCTTCAAAAATATCGGGCTGTCCCGTGGAAGAGGGAACAAGCTTGTTTTGTCCAGCTCTGGAGGGGGAGGACTTGAACCAATGGCTTCACGTTACAGGAAAGGAGATTCTGACTAAACATCAGGGAAAACACTTTCTGTTCGAAAAAGGATCGGTCTCCCTCTAGAGGTTGTGGACTCTCCTTCCTTGGAGATTTTAAAGCAGAGGTTGGATGTCCATCTGTCATGGATGCTTTGGCTGAGATTCCTGCATTTCAGGGGACGCGGGTGGCGCTATGGGTTAAACCACAGAGCCTAGGGCTTGCCGATCAGAAGGTTGGCAGTTTGAATCCTCACGACGGTGAGCTCCCGTTGCTCGGTCCCTGCTCCTGCCAACCCAGCAGTTTGAAAGCATGAAGTGCAAGTAGATAAATAGGTACCACTCCAGCGGGAACGTAAACGGCGTTTCATTGCGCTGCTCTGGTTCACCAGAAGCGGCTTAGTCATGCTGGCCACATGACCCGGAAGCTGTACGCTGGCTCCCTCGGCCGATAAAGTGAGATGAGCGCTGCAACCCCAGAGTCGTCCGCGACTGGACCTAATGGTCAGGGGTCCCTTTATCCTTTACCTGCATTGCAGTGATTGGACTAGATAACCCTTGGGGTCCCTTCCAACTGTACAGTTCTAGGATGATTCACTTAAAAATGAGGTGTTTAGAATTCTGCTAGTGCACTGCTCCTGCCTAAGCTGGTGGAGAGAGGCAGTCAGTACTGGGTGTGATGCTAGTCTTGCAGGCTAATGCTTTTTGGGGTCTTTGCACCCATCCTCAAGAGGCCTAGGTCTGGCCTTCATGGCCATCTTCTACATCGCTACCTGGACCCCATCTCACCTAACAGGTCATAATGTCTGGGAGGCAAGCTGTGCACAGGGGTGGGAGAACTGTGCCCATTCAGATACCATTGTACTCCCAGTTCCCATTGGCTCCAGCCAACATAGCTGATGGGACAGGGATGATGGGCCAAGCTGATTAGCATCCTTCATCCTTTTTAACTTTTCCTTTCTCTTTTGTCTCGTGCTTCTTTCAGAATTAAAGGATCTGAAAACTGTAGAGGGCTTATCCTCAATGGGAGTAAATTACCTTGCAGAAGAATGGTAAGTTACACAATTTATAAAAAATTGAAACAAAAAACTTAGTGGTACTTCGAAGGGGTGTTTATTTTGTTAGTGGGCCTTTTTGGATTGGGTGGGTGTAGTGGAAAGAGTGCCTTAAAGACTAGCCAATTTAATTATGCCATCCATAAATTTACTTCTTCGGTTGCATGGAATGTTATCATAAGTTATAGATAGGTATATAGATAGGTAGGTAGGTAGGTATCTGTCTGTCTGTCTGTAGATATGGATGGGTGGATGGATACCTGGTTGGGCAGAATGGTGAAAGCAAGGTCAGAAAAGTACAGCATTGTGATTATCATGTCCAGTTTATAATGGCCAGTCGGAACAATCAGGAACTACTAACACAGACATCCTGGCGTCGTTAATCCAATTAACGGGGTACTTGTGGGATTATTGCACGCTTCCAGCCCATTTTTGCTTTGGGTGAAGAGTTGGGGCAGTGACTTGACCTGTGTAGTTCGGAGGGTGTGGTTCATCCCTCACTCCATGTGTCTTGTGTAGAGATACCAACATAAAGGCTATAGAGCAGGCATCCCCAAACTCAGCCCTCCAGCTGTTTTGGGACTACAACTCCCATCATCCCTAGCTAACAGGACCCAATGGTCAGGGATGGTGGGATTGTAGTCCCAAAACAGCTGGAGGGCCGAGTTTGGGGGCGCCTGCTATAGAGAGTGAGTCCTACAGGTCTCTTGGTCAGTAGGTACTGGACTCAGCAGAGCGACTGGCCTGGCAGCCGCCAAGGGCCAGGGGGTGAATCCTGGGCTCTTAACCCCAGGATACAAGTAGAAGCAGAAGAAATCCTCCTTACCTTTTTTAAGATTACGAAGCTTGTCTTCTCGCAAGAGCTGCTCTTAAAAAAAATACCTATATTTCACCTACCTAAATATCCGACTTAAGCTGCCTCAACTCTCAATCCTACCCCTAGCTATCTAATAAAACATGAAATACGAAGGTATAAAGCTACAAGATAAATATTAAATAGAAAAAAAATATAGGTAAAAAAAATATAAGTAACAGAGCAAACCAAAACACAAAACCTCCACTCCTGCATGTACAAACTCGTTCTCCCATAATCAGATTTACTCTCTCCTTGTTCCCACCCTGGACACCTCTGGTTGGTGACTTTTAAAGCAGCCGCAAAAGATGTCATAAAGGTGGGCAGGTCACTGTTACCTTGACAACCCACCTGCTTTGGCACTCTTCTTGAATTGTGCTTGCTGAAGCATCCCTCTTCACTTTCGTAGCTCTATTTTTCACGAATCAAGATTCCTTCAGCACCATTCCCAACCTCCTAAATACAGTAGGTAACTCGCACCTCATGGGTTTAGAGATGGCTAGAGCACAGGATTAAGACAGCCCACTTTGCAATATGGAAGGCTCCAGGTTCAATCCCTGGCGTCGTAGCTACGGAAACCTCCCCAACTTTAAAATTAATTGAATTTTAATATTAACGCACAGTAATAAAACGAGGACAAAATATGGATACAAAAGGATTAGGAAAACAGAAGGGAAAGTAGAGAAAATATATATTGTGAGGTGTCTGCTCTTTGTCATTCCAGAAATGTAGAACCATGGGCCATCCTTCGATAAATAGTGTTTTTCTGTTATACATTGTCTTTATTTGCAAGACCGTTTCCCAAGTTTTTCTTTGGTTGTTCTGCAAATGTTGGTGGATTTTTACATTTCCAAGATTGAACAATATCAAAGTTGGTCAGAGTTTCTGTCAGCTGAAAATCAACATTTGTAAGCTCAAACTGGAACATTGCAAGGATTGGTTTTTGGGTTTTTCAGTAATCACTGGAGAAAGGAGGTTTCTTATAGGCAGATGATGGGAAACAGGGTTGATGAACACACATCTTCCACAGAACTCTTCTTGCTCAGTGCGCTGACTTAAAATTAACAAATACTGGGGGTGGGAGAGCTGAAAATAATGCCAATATATGCAGCCAATGCGCCTCTTTGGTTTCAGATAGTCAGGGGTCCCTTTATCTTTACCTTTACCCATGTACTATTAGGTCCAGTCGTGGCCGACTCTGGGGTTGCGGCGCTCATCTCGCTTTATTGGCCGAGGGAGCCGGCATACAGCTCCCATGTGGCCAGCATGACTAAGCCGCTTCTGGCAAACCAGAGCAGCGCACGGAAACGCCGTTTACCTTCCCGCCGGACTTCCTGCTTGCACTTTGACGTGCTTTTGAACTGCTAGGTTGGCAGGAGCAGGGACCGAGCAACGGGAGCTCACCCCGTCGCGGGGATTCGAATCGCCGACCTTCTGATCGGCAAGCCCTAGGCTCTGTGGTTTAACCCACAGCGCCACCCACGTCCCTTCCAGTACATGGGTAAACAAATCTAAAAAGCCAGAGACAAAAAGTTATGGCCCTCTAGTGGCCACCGTGGCTCAACACCAGAAGTAATGTCTTTAGTGTTAACTCTGACAGGGTAGACTAGATTCTGACCAAACTAAGTCTCCTAGAGTAAAATATACAATCGCTGCAAAGAGGAAGGAATGCTTTTACAATCATAGAGTTAGAGGGGACCCTGAGAGTCTTCTAGTCCAGCCCCCTGCAGTGAAGGAATAATGTGTGGGATTTTGTGCATCACAAAACTCTTCCAACAGTCGGCCAGTAAAAGGCCACTCATCCCAGCTATACAGAACGCAGTGCAGTGGTTTTTAACCACTTTTGAGAACCTGGCCTAGCAACTAGTCCTAACTTGAATAGTCGCTGCCGTTATTTAGCAGAAGAGACATCCACTGGGGCCGATTCCCGGCTTTTAAAGCCATTGTTTCGGCAGACGACGCAGGCCTCCCGTTATCGACAGCACTTTGCACCAAAGCTAGATCTCAGGGTCAAATCCTGGCTGTGTTTATTATTATTTATTTCATTTCTATACAGGATACAGAAGGAGAGAAGGGGCAACACACAAAATGGCTGCAAAGAAACCCAAAATGAGACAGTAGACACCCATCGTTGGTAAGCATAGCAGCAAACAACTGCCAATCCAGTGTCAAGATTTATTCTTCTTTTTTTTAAAGAAACAGCACAAAAGTAATCAAAAACAATTTTGGTAAAGAGGACTGCAGGGACAAAGCAAGACCCCCAAGCTTGCATAAATCTTGGCCCAGGACAAGAAGCCAAAGATGGCAACCCTTCCAGGCTGCAGCTATGACTGGGGCATGACAGTGAAGCCAGGGGTCCCTGGTGGGCATTGGAGGATGGGAGAGAGAGGGGATTTACTCTCTCTGGCAATGCCTCTAAAGAAGAGAGTTTCACCCATGTAGGGGGCAGGCGTAAGGCAGCAGGAATCCCCTTCATGATCAGAACAGCAAACTGGCAGAAGTCGCCATCTCTCCTGCACACGCTTACAAATGTCCCTCCCTGAAAAAAAGCAGAGCTCGCTCCAGCGCCCAAGTATTGGGAGAGCCAAGACAGGAAAAGGCACTTCAGAGCAACGTATGTGCTTGGGTGGAGCGATGGGTGAAGGCACCCGTGTCCCAGCGGAGTGGCTTCTGTTTAATGCATTCAGTGCCCCTCCAGGAACAACGGAAGCCAGACGGACAGCAGTGGCGTTTGTCAGAGCAGCAGGAGCCCTGCAGGGGGAGACAAAGAGAGAGGCAAAAATGATGGGGTGATACTTCCTGTTGGAAAGGAGTACTCAAGACTTAGAAAAGCTAGACAACTTCCTGTTTAAAAGATTGCAAGACACTGAAAAGACGGTACTAGGATGTTTATTCATGTTTCTGCTCTGTCTCAAGAGGCCTTACTTGGACCCTCGAGGAGGCTGGTGAGTTTGAAAAACCCATCAAGATTGGTGGAAAGAGGAGCGACAACCCAGCACCAACAAGAGGAATAGTCCATGGAGGAAGCAGGTACAGAGCCACCCCTGGATTAGCTGCAAGTAAGAAAGGAGGAGGGATAAAGGACTCAAGACAGGGGTTGGTGGGGCAGTCCCATTTACCTTCATGGGCCAGCCTCCACTTGGACCCCCTGTGACAGGATAGCAGTAGAGACAAGTAATAACTCTTGCAGCCCATGTACAGATAGCCTCAGACAAAGATTACGCATTGAGAATTTAATGATATTTGGAATGTATGTGTCAAAACCATAGTAACACATGGATTAACATATACTTAAGACTACAAAAAACTATAGTATATATTTTATTGCTGTTTTGAACTACCGTATTTTTCGCTCCATAGGGCGCATCTAGTTTTCAGAGGGGGAAATCAAGGGGGAAAATATTATTCTCCCCTCCCCCCCAGCTCTGGGAGCAGCGGACAGGCTGCACACAGCCTGTGCGCTTCTCCCAGACCTTCTCCCTGCTTTTGCGGGAGGTGGGGGAATTCCCCCACCTCCCGCAAAAGCCCACAGGACCCACGCACGGCTCCTGCGGGCTTTTTGACTAGGAGGGAGAAGGGACTAACACGGCCAGTCAGTCCCTTCTCCCTTCTCGGGGAAAAGCCTCAAAGACCAGGTCAGGGAACAGTGCAAAGGTGGCGCGCCGCCTTCCCGCTGCCCCCCCCCCGAGCTTGTGGGGCTGGCAGTGGGGGGAAGCACTGCTTTCCCCCACCGCCAGCCTCAAAGACCAGACTCTCCTGGCTTCAGTGAAAGGAACCTGAAGCCTCCTGAACGCAGCGGGAATTCGTGCTGCGCTCCGAAGGCTTCAGACGGCTATCGCTGAAGCCAAGGAGCCTGCATTCGCCCCATAGGACGCACACATTTCCCCTTAATTTTTGGAGGGGAAAAAGTGCGCCCTATAGAGCAAAAAATACGGTACTTCTCTAAAGGGTTTTTTAATGTACAGTCGTACCTTGGTTTTCGAACAGCTTAATTCTCGTTTTGTCTCCTGAATGTTGCAAACCTGGAAGTGACTGTACTGGTTTGCAAACTATTTTTGGAAGCTTAACAACCAACGAGGCTTCCAATTGGCTGCAGGCGCTTCCAGCAGCCAATCAGAAGCTGTGCTTTGATTTCCTAACATTTTGGAAGTCGAATGGACTTCTGGAATTGATCCCCTTCGACTTCCAAGGTACGACCTATTCTCTTCCCTTTTTTAATTTATTTAATATTTATACTTTCGTTGAGATTATTATAGTTGACAAATACCCCCTTCCCCTCGGAACAGGAGGAGCTTCATGAGGATCGGAGGGAGAAATGCCACACAACAACAACAAGCAAGGCAAGACTCAAATCGCATCATCCATAAAAAAGCATGAACGTCATTACCAGTGCTGCAGAGTGGAAATTTTTCCAGTGATTTATCTAACTTCACTGGTAACAGTGATTGGATGCCAATTGGAAATGTGATATTGGCTGTTTCAAAGGTGGCCGGTTTGGGTTTTTTGTAGCTTTGTTTAGTAAACACAAGCAAAATAAAAATAAATTTGCACAGGAATTTTTCTTTTGTTCAGAATTTCCCAGAAAACTCACATGGCTGATGATGAGATACAAGAAATCCCAGGGATATATACACAAGGCATTCCCAACCTGGCTGGCCATCAGTCAAGGACACTTGAGAGTTGTAGTCCAGCAATGGCCACAATCCCCACCTGCTTTCTACCTCCGTGTTTCACTCCCTTTAAGCCATCGATCCTGCTTCTCAGGATCTTTCAAACTAAGATAGCCACCCTCCTATGACCTCTGCTCAAAATCTTATCCAGTTGGCACCCCGCCAAACACACAAGTCCTCCCCGCTAACCAGTTCGAACCTGCAACCAACCCCCCCCCAGCACAGCCACTGACCTTGTCGTAAGGGCAACAGGCCCATCCACCTGAGCTGGACTTGCAGCAGGTCTGGTGGTCGTGACAGTAGTGCTGATCACCGCACGACACATCCCGGCCGGACGTGGGGGCGCGCGAGGAACTCAGCAGACCGCCTGCAGGCAGGAGCCTGGGCCAGAACTGCTTCTCGCATGTCCGAGCTGCCACGTTGCAGGTGTAGCCCGAAGGGCAGCAGTGTTTGCGATCCTCGCAGCAAACAGCCTGCAGAAGCAGAGAGAGAAAAGCTTTGGTCCTCAGGGTCTGTCCTGATGCCGCAACACTCGATGACCTAGCCAAAGCGTTCCCCATACGTGAAAGGGGGTTTGCTTTCAGCTGCTAAAAAGGATACAAGTTTCTGTTATTAACCAACGTCTCCCCAGCGGAGAAGACATGGCCAAAGGCAGTGCAATGAACAAAAACAAGGGGGTGGAAAAAATGGAATGGCTGACAAGCTGAAATTTGCACCTCTTTTTAAGAATTACTTGCACCCTGAGAAATCTCCTCTTTCGTTTTACACGAACTCAAGTTTTTAGACCTTAAAGCTGTGAAGACAGTGTTGAAGAACAAGAAGAAGAAGAAGAGTTTGGATTTAATATTCCGCTTTATCACTACCCAAAGGAGTCTCAAAGCGGCTAACATTCTCCTTTCCCTTCCTCCCCCACAACAAACACTCTGTGGGGCCGAGAGACTTCAAAGAAGTGTGACTAGCCCAAGGTCACCCAGCAGCTGCATGTGGAGGAGCGGAGACGCGAACCCGGTTCCCCAGATTACGAGACTACCGCTCTTAACCACTACACCACACTGGCTCTTACTGGCTTGGAAAACCTTGGGCGTGTTCTCAGGTTACTGGGGTGGCGAGCAGGAGTCAAGGGGGCTGGGGCCATCTCCCTTGGCTAGTGAAACACTTATGTATTTACTGCCAGAACTATCTTTTCCCAGAACAGCATTTAGGTTAGTTAACGCATGCCTCAGAGTTCACAAAGGGTGCCGGAATAGCACCCAACACCCTGAAGAAACCAAGCTGCTTCTTCTCTGACCAGCACCCTGCACCCTCCAGGCTGCCTCCCACGCCTGCTCTATCTTTTTCTGTGCTTTGCCCTGCTCACTGCCTCTGTCCAAGCCGCTTGCCCCATTTCCTAATAGATCAGAGTCTATTCCAGCATCACACAGTGCAAGGCTGCCTCCCACATGTCAGTCAGTCGCCCAGTGCCCTGGCATGCTTTCGCTTCTGTGTTCTGTGCTGGCACCTGGGCAGAAGGTAAAGGTAAAGGGACCCCTGACCATTAGGTCCAGTCGTGACCAACTCTGGGGTTGCGGTCCTCATCTCGCTTTATTGGCCGAGGGAGCCGGCATACAGCTTCCGGGTCATGTGGCCAGCATGATTAAGCTGCTTCTGGCGAACCAGAGCTGCGCACAGAAACACCGTTTACCTTCCCGCCGGAGCGGTACCTACTTATCTACTTGCACTTTGAAGTGCTTTCGAACTGCTAGGTTGGCAGGAGCAGGGACCGAGCAACGGGAGCTCACCCCGTCGCGGGGATTTGAACCGCCGACCTTCTGATCGGCAAGTCCTAGGCTCTGTGGTTTAACCCACGTTAAGTTTGTGCAAAGCCCCGGCTGCACTCACGTTGGGTAGCTGGCAGCAGCTCCACCCGCCCGAGACATCCCTGCAGCAGGTCTGCCCTTCCTCGCAGCTGGTTGTGTTGTTGCACCGGATGCCACGGTTCTGAGTCACACCGGCAGGATGCTTGGGGACCCAAGGCAGAGAGTGCTGCGGCGACTGGCAGGTTTTCTGACCTGGATCGCAAGTGTAGTCTTTGGGGCAGCAGTGGACACGGTCTGGGCAACAGACAGCCTGCAGGGGAGGCAGGAGAGAGATACAAGAATAGGAGCTGGCAAGATTTAACATCAAAGATCAGAGACAAAACGGCAAAAAAATTCTGAGAACCACTGGCCTCAGGCATCGTTGTGAATTCACAAGAGGCCGAGAAAGAGGAGCAGGATTTGAATCTGGGACTTCCTGGGGTCAGAGCTCAGTCCCTTATGCTGCACCAGCTCTTTAGGAGACGATGACTACAGGGGCTGAACCCCAGGAATTGTTTTCCCAGCTGGAAGCATCTTAAGAAAACACAGGGATTGGCCAATGGGGATAAGGTGAGCCACCAAAGAGGTTCCTCTTTTGAGAACCATTGCCTGCCACAAAGGCATATTACAGCAGGGGAAGGATTCCCCTTTGTTTAAAAAGAGAGTTCAAGTTAGGTTTTTCTTGAACTGCACAGAACAGCACCATCACTTTAGCTTCACACTTGATAGCAAGTTGTTCCGCCACCCCAGCTTACCTCTGGGAAAGGGCAGCACCCCCACTCGCCCGAGGGCATCCGGCAGCAGGTGTGCCCGTCTGGGCAGCTCGCCTCGTCGTCACACCTGATGTCATTCACCTCCCTCGGCTGAATGAGAGCCATCGAGACCTGCCGGGAAGGCTGTCCGCTTTGGACGCAAGAGCCGTGTTCCACATCACAGGTGTAGCCCCCAGGGCAGCAATGCTTTTGGTCAGAGCAGCAGACGGCCTGCAGAGGAAAGGGAAGGAAGGATGAGGACTCGTCCTTCCTCAGGGGCCTGTAGGCAGAAATCTTGCTCCGGCGGCGCAGTGGCAGCGGGAGGCCCCATTAGCTAAAGTGGTGCTTCAGGTTAAGAACAGTTTCAGGTTAAGAACGGATCTCCGGAACGAAGTACTTAACCCGAGGTACCACTGTATATGCTGGAGGGGGGGGGCCCTGACCAGATGAGTTTCTCCTTCATTGCTAATGAAACCTCACATTTTTCTTCCAAATGTGTTGGAAGCCTCAGGGACAGAGCAGTTGTGCAGGGGAAGTGCTAGATGGCATGTAAGGGCAGAAGAGTCCCTGCCCGATCCATCGGGATAAAGTAATGAAATTATTACTAATCTGGCAAATCACTGGGCACCCCCAGCTGCCAAATGCAAAGCCAGAACCAAATTAGATGGGATTGCATCAGGTTAGGGAGCTGCTGCCATCCTGCAAAAAGTGGGAGAACCAATTTAAATGGGAAACGCAGGGGAGAGAGCCGGGCTGAAAACTTGCCAGCCCATATTTTACTTGCCCACATATCCCTCTTTCTCCAGGTGCTTTGGGCTTCGACACTGAAAAGGCTTGGGAAAGCAGAGAGGGAAAGGAGCCCAAGAAAAGGAAGGGGCCTAGAAATATCACTGACTGCAACACAAGCCATAGGGCAGGTTACAGGTAGGTAGCCGTGTTGGTCTGCCGTAGTCAAAACAAAATTAAAAAAATTCCTTCCAGTAGCACCTTAGAGACCAACTAAGTTTGTTATTGGTATGAGCTTTCGTGTGCATGCGATTGGCGAGGAGGAGACTGAATTTCACTGAGCAAAAGCCACTGGTTTCTAGTTGTCAAGATGCACCTCCTTGCTGGGTAACGGCATTATGCAATCTGCTGTTCACCCCACAAATGGGCTCCGCTTGTTCCCATTTTACAGACAGCAAAACTCTGGCCGTGAGCACACTCCCAGCGCAGCCAGGCTTGAACCCACTTCCCCCCCTTTCCGTTCCACAGCCAAGACACTTTGAGCGCACAGGCCAGTGCGGGATTTGGCAGCAAGTGTTGATTTGGCTGGCCCAGGCAGAATACCCAATTTTCGGGGCAGGGAGGAAGAGATGGGACCTGCCCCACCCTCCTCTTACCTTTGGCAAGGGGCAGCAGCCCCACGCGCCCGATGACAGATGGCAGCAGGTGTGCCCTTCTGGGCATTCCGTGTGGGCATCGCACGGCACTGCCGTGCCCGCAGAGCTCACAGGCAGGGAGCGTGGCTCTGCTTTCGCCAACCACGGGATGCTTCTGCCGCCTTTGTCGCAGGTCCCCGCGGCCACGTTGCACGTGTGGCCCTTGGGGCAGCAGTGGATGTGGTCTGAGCAGCAGACAGCCTGGAAAAGGACACGGAAGGCTCTCAGGTTCATTCGTGGAGCAGTCGACACAGAGGGTACAAGGAGGCTGCCACCTAGCCATGGAAGGAAGACCCCACCAGCCCAGCTAGCAGAGATCCTTTTCAACATAGAGGTTCCTGAACATTTTCAGGCCACCATCCCATGGGTCTCACGGAGACTCAGAATGCAGCTGCCAAGCTGGTGACTGGGAACAGTTGCTGGGACCATATACAGTGGTACCTTGGGTTACATACGCTTCAGGTTACAGACTCCGCTAACCTAGAAATAGTACCTCGGGTTAAGAACTTTGATTCAGGATGAGAACAAAAATTGTGCTCCAGCGGCGCAGCGGGAGTGTAAGGCCCCATTAGCTAAAGTGCTGCTTCAGGTTAAGAACAGACCTCCAGAACGAATTAAGTTCTTAACCCAACGTACCACTGTAACTAGTCCTAAAGGATCTTCAGTGGTTCCCAGTATGTTTCTGAGCACAGTTCAAAGCATTGGCACTGACCTTTAAAGCCCTAAACAGCTTCAGCCTAATATACCTGAAGGAGCGTTTGCACCCCCATTTTTCAATCCACACACTAAGATCTAGCTCCGAGGGCCTTCTGGTGGTTCCCTCACTGCAAGAAGTGAGGTTACAGGGATCCAGGCAGAGGGCCTTCTTGGTAGTGGCACCTGTCCTGTGGAACACCCTCCCATCAGATGTCAAGGAGATAAACAACTACCAGACTTTTAGAAGACATCTGAAGGCAGCCCTGTATAGGGAAATTTTAAAAATGTCTAATGTTGCACAATTTTTTATGTGCTGTAAGCTGCCCAGAGTGGCTGGGAAACCCAGCCAGATGGGTGGGGTATAAATTAATAATAAATAATGATAATGATGATTATTCCCAGTTACCCCTGCCATATAAAAACATTCAGAATAGCGGTTACTCACTAAGGAACATAGTAAGCAACACAGTAAAATTGAAAGCAGTAACCACCTGCTACACATTTGTTCAAAATCCAATGAAAACTACTTCATTCAATTAGTTCAACAAAAATGGAGAAGCTGGTGTCACTGGGTATCAGGTTCATCCAAGTCTGATAGTCATTTACACCTCCAGCGCTCCCTGCCACCCCCTTGCCTCTTAGTGCCCCCTAACACCAGGGGGCAGTAATGCCCCCTTTGGAAACCACGGTTATAACAGCAGGTATCGGGACAAGGCCTGGTACCCTTCCACAGGCAAAACTATAGTAAGGTTACCAGACGTCCCCGTTTCTTGGGGACAGCCCCTGGATTTACATATCAGTCCCCTGACAAAATCCATCTATTTAGCAGGAAGTTGAAAAGCGTCCCCGGATTCGTTGGGGGGAAAACTGGTAACCTTAAACTATAGGATTCGTCCTGTCCCCCCACTATGGCCACTTCCTGACTTGAATGAGTCAAAACCCTTGCCCCACAGAAGGAAGAAAGGAAGATGTCTTGGTCCACCAAGTTCAGGACTGCCTGGTGGGATTTCAGAAGGGACCCCGTAGCTGCCAGAGACTGAGCCTGGGACCACCTGCACCCTGTCCCCTCATCCATCACTCCTCTTACCTCCTCCAATGGACAGCACCCCCATTCGCCTGGGCTTCGCAGGCAGCAGGTGTTCCCATCTGGGCAGGTGTGCTCATCGTCGCACTGGACAACACCGACTACAGGAAGGGGAGGAAGGGACATCGGAATGGGAACCAAGAACGCCCTACCTCAAGGCTGTTTTGGGCGGCCCTTGGCAACATCTGACTCCTCCCTGAACCCCTTCCCACTGTCTTACTGTCTTGCCAAGGCTGGGTAAGTGAGGTGCTGGGCTTTGGGAAGGAGGTGTGGTGTTCTGGCAGAGTCCTAGTAGCGTCCTGCCTCCTTTCCAAAGCCTAGTAGTGCTTTCCTAGCTTTAGGAAGGAGGTGGGAGGGCTCTAGGACTCTGCCAGAGCCTTGCACCTCCTTCCCAAAGCCTGGTGTGTTGCTTAGCTGGTATGGGGAAGGCAGCATGAGGGGTGAGGAGTATCAAGTTTTGGTCTCACTCCCTTAGGAGCAGAGGAAGCTGCATTATACCACGCTAGAGCATTGGCCCATCTAGCTAAGGACTGTCTACACCGACTGGGAGTGTCTCGCCACTGTTTCAGGCACAGATCTTTCCCAGCCCTAACCTGGGGATGCCAGATAGACAGACAGATAAATAATTTATTACGGTCGGAGACCAGCTTATAAAACACACACGGGGGTACAGTCACAGAAGGAAAACAAACAATTGAAACAATGTACAACAATAAATTTAAAAACAAGGTACAACAATAAACCACCGCAGCAAGCTGACCCAGAGTCACCCATAGAAACGAGTTTGGGGATTTTCTTAACGAACTAGTTTGTGTTGGGAGATGGTCTGTGCCTACAGATCTGTACACAGAATGTGGCGACCATCCGGGTCGTCTTCTGATCTTTGCCTAACAGGAATAGGTCGAATTTTTGCTTTTCTGAGAGGTCAGCGAGCCTCACCAGTAGGGGATCAATGGTCTTAACTGTGTGCCTCTTCATAAAAGGGGCATCTAAAGAACAAGTGCTCTGGGCTTCCTATCTCCCCCAATGAAGAGGCACAAAGTCTCAGTGTATGGGACTTCTTTTAAAGGCTCCTTCCAGGACCGGCGAGGGAAGGGCTGAGCTTCTGGCGAGTGTAAAGGCCCTTCTTGCAGGAGATGCCAGAAAATGAACCTGGTACCTTCTGCTTGCAAGGCAGATGCTCCTCCAATAAGCAGCAGCCCCTCTCCCAAAGTCTACATCCTGGGCAGCCAACCTAGAGCCTTCCTGAAGCAGCTGACCTACACCTCCCAACCACTTCTGACACCACGACGCTAGCTATCCTCGTTCGACGTAACGTGCCCAGGCACCGATTTTCATCTCTCTCTCGGCACACCTCCCTTGTTGCTTTGCAGAACATCCCCCCCCACACACCGAGTCCTGCCTCACCTGTTTGGCGGAGGTCCGCAGCGAGGTGCAAGATGGGCCATGACCTCTGCAGGGTCATTGTGCATCGCGAGTGCTCCAGGTCGCACGTGGTGCCCTGTGGGCAGCAGTGAAGGTGGTCCCTGCAGCAGACAGCCTGGCAGGAGTCAAGGAAAGGTTGTGGGCATTGGATCAAAAACAGCACTGCCTGCATCTGCCTAAGCTTGGGACGTAGGGTGGGCTGGAGGGCACCAGTTCATGCCAAACACTGCAACCCATTCTTCTGGTTTGAGGGCTGCATCTTTTCCATATCTTGCTGGTACAGGCAGCAAGCCCAGCGGACAAGAGCTAATTTGTAGCAAGGCTTCATAGAAAAGAGAAAACAGACACCCCAAAGCTCCCCCAAAATGAATCAAGTAGGGGGGCGCGTGTCAAAGTCCTCAGAAGAAGCTGCGTTGGTGGATCTGTGTTGCTGGGAATGGAGTAAGACTGGGCAATATATTGTCCAAAATCAGTTTGAAGTCCATATCATGATACTGGTTTCATAATTTTTGACCTGGAAATGTATCGCGAATCACGATGTGTGTGTGTGTGTGTGTGTGTGTGCGCTCTGTGCAAAAGTCACAATGTGGGGGAAACCGTGAAGCCAGCCAATGCCTCTACAATGCTCTGTCCTTATTTCAGACATTGTGATACAGTCATACCTCGGGTTACAGCCGCTTCAGGTTGTGTTTTTTCAGGTTGCGGACCGCTGAAACCTAGAAGTACTGGAATGGGTTACTTCCGGGTTTTGGCAGTCATGCATGCGCAGAAGTGCTGAATCGCAATCTGCGCATGTGCAGATGCGGTTTGTGAACGTGCATCCCACACAGACCACATTCGCAACCCGAGTGTCCACTGTATAGTGGTATATCGCAAAGTTCAGCTTGTGATAAATTGTGATGTCAAAAACCAGGCATCGCCCAGCGCTAGAGTGGAGTACAAGCCTCAGGGAAGTGGGCAAGTGAAAGAGGGAGGTGATTTCTTGCTTCAGCCCCACGGCCAAAATCCAATGTACAGTGGAACTTTGGTTCTCGAACGGCTTAGTTGACGAACAAATCAACTCCGCAACGCCTTGGTTTTCGAACGGTTTCAGGAGTAGAACATACTTCCGGAACGGATTGAGTTCAAGAACCAAGGTTCCACTGTATGTTGGTCAAAAGAAGAGCTGCCACAATTTGAATTTAGCAAGAGCTGCAGGCCTAGCAACACTGGCCCCTTCCACTGAACCCACACAATCCCATCCAGTTGTCTTTCTGAATTTGATACTTACATTGGGTAGGTGGCAGCAGCCATATTGGCCCGTCGGGAGAATGCAGCAGGTGTCTGTATCCGGGCAGCTGGACTGATTACCTGGGCAGAGACTGTTCCGAGGTGAATCTGCAGAGGAGGTTCAGAGACAGGAATTTAAGGGGGTAGGATGCGCTCCCTTGTCAGAAGGGGAATGAAGAACCACTGCACTGAATGGGCAGCAACTCCAGGTCCACCCCATCCTTCACGCCCCGTTCCGTACCCAACAGAACCGCTCGCCTGCTTGCTGGGAACTTCTTCTGAAGAGGGTGCTCCCCGGAGGCTGCAAAGCACCGCGCGTGTGGCAGGTCGCAAGTTGTGTTGTGTGGGCAGCAGTGGATCTTGTCTTCACAGCACAATGCCTTGGGAGAGAAAGAGACGAGGAATGTGACAGTAAGCCCAAAATCCATTATTTCAACTGGTTGTTGTTGTTTTTTAATTTTCATGTTGCTGTTATATATTTGCTTTTCTTAGCTTATGGGTTCATGGTACGTTCAATATAATTTCATGTTGCTGTTATATATTTGCTTTTCTTAGCTTATGGGTTCATGGTACGTTCAATATAATTTCATGTTGCTGTTATATATTTGCTTTTCTTAGCTTACGGGTTCACGGTACTTTCAATATTTAATTGTAAGCCACCCTGATCATGTATCCCAAAGATTGTGCTTTTATTATTGCCTTTTATACCCAAACAAGTTTCTAGTCTAGCATGGATGATGGGAGGTGTAGTCCAATGACCACGGATAACAGCCACAGGTTTCCCATCCCTGCCTGATTTGATTTGCTGCTTGCTTCACACACGCACACCTCAATTACCTGGCCCTATTTCTAAGTTACCTGCTCACAAGTACATCAGCAAACACATTATTTTTCCTTCAAGAAGCACCACCTCAAGCTTGTTAGCAGCTATATTACACAGACTCTTTTGCCAATGGCTTCAGAAAGTTCAAGAGCACTTGTGTCTTTGAGATGTTGAGTTCGTAATGGCTTTCTCTTAAGTCTTTTTTAAAAAAAAATTTAGTTAGGTTTTTTAAGAGGTGTCAAGCTGCATCCCAGCATAATTACTTAAGGAGGAGCTTCGGTTCTGAAACACATCCTGCTATAATAATGCATTCAGCTATAATGAAACTCTCACAGATGTGGACTTTGGAGAACCCATTTCTGCTTTTTGCATTCTCTCACGAATTTGCCCCCTGGTTCTTTTCAAGTTTCTTTTTGTTTTCTTTTTGCATGACCTGGAGCCGTTCTATAGTGCACCTGCTCTCTTGCTGCATTGCACAGACTCCTCTCCACCCCCCAGCTAGCCAATGGGTCTTGCTACCCTGTAACACCCACTCTCCCCTCTGGGAATCTTCAGTGATTCAAGCCGCACAGACACTCTTGGTATCAACGGTACAAGGTGTGACCCAGAAGTTGCTCCACAACCTCCTGTTCAATACATGAACTTAAAACCAAGTCAGACCCAAGGCAGTGAGGGATCCAAAGGCAGATCTTGGGGCAACTTGAAAGATCAACAAGGATTTCCTATTCTCAGTTGTTTAATAACAGCAGCAACCAAACTACACTCCCAGTACAACTGCTGAAGTGCAGGAAGTTGGGGCAGATGACGAGGATTGTATTCTGTGGAGGGTGCCCCATTAGGGTAGAAGGGGCACTGCCCCACCAACCTCACTCTTCCAGAGGGCAGCTCTGGTTTATCTGCTTTCTCCTCCTCAGTCCCAATGCTGCCTTGCAGAACCCGCCAGAGAGCAAGATGGTGACTGAAGGAGACTGAGTTGGCTTCTCTTGGCGTTGGCTCTGGCGCCACCTGCTGTTGGGCTCCTTGTCTCCTGCCCTACCAGTCCCAAACATGCACCAGCCACCACTGAATTTTGTGTGTGTGGAAGGACTGGGACTCAGTTTGGTTCAGCTACTCACATTCATGGGCTCAGAATTATTTAATTGTTAAGTGCTGGCCTTTTGTGTCTGGTTCTGGCTGGCAGATCTTTGGGTTCTAATCAACAGCAAAGCAGATCGTGGGAGCCTGAAGTCATCCGCCTCTGATCTTGACCACTATTGTCTACTCTGACTGATAGCAGTAAGTGCTCAGTCATGGTGCTGTGGGTCCCACAAGGTCTCAAGACAACTGCAGGTGCCCTTCAGAAGCCTCTGCTTTTCCATCAGATTGGCTTTTAGCGGTCAGGAAAAAGGCAAGCTAAATATTTAATAATTTACAACAGGTTTTCAGATTGTTAGTCACCCAAAGGCTAGACATCAAATCAATCAATACCTTGATTTTAGGGGAGGGGAACACTGTTCTCTGCAGCTTTTGCTTGCACTAAGTGTTTTGTGAGTTGCAGAAGCATCTGCAGGGAAAGCACAGAACAGAACACTGGGTGGGGAATCCAGATCTCTCTTCACTTTAAAACCAAGTTTCTAGTCCTTTGGGCTGCACATATATGGTTGAAAGCACACAAGAAACGTGTTAAAATCTCAGAAGCAAGAAAGGTGGCTGAGTGGGGTGCTAGGCCTTCAGTGTGATTTGCGATTACAACAAAAATGACACAAAGTGCTAGCAAGTGAAGAATTGTGTGTGTGTGTGTGTGTGTGTAATATATTGTATATATTTTTTTATATATATATATATACATATATTTATATATATATATATATATATATATATATATATATATATATATATATAAACACCCACAAAAGGACAAATTATGCAAATGAAAGATGCTTGTATCATTTATAGACTGAAGAATTAAGCTTCTTTGGCACTGATTTTTATAGGCTAGTGATGCAGAAGGAAGATATCAGGGTGAAATGGCATTGCCAACAGGAACTGTACATTGTAATCGTTGGACATGACAATCTTTGGACTATCCTTGGACTTTATGACAATAAAAACATATAGAAGCTTAACGGTAACATGATTATGTTATTGCCACCAGGAACTGCGCTTTGCAATTTTTTGACATGACGACTACAGTTTTATTATATATAATGTTATGTTACTTTATAGCCAGTTACGTGTGTGTTGTGGTATTCTGAACATGAATTATGTAACGAGGCAATCGTGGTGTGTGTTGAGCTGAGATTCCTGCATTGCAGGGGGTTGGAACTGATGACCTTTGGGGGTCCCAACTCTACGATTCCATCTGCCGGGCCCCCATACCTCGGGCATTGGGCAACACCCCCAGACTCCATCGGGCATCATACAACAAGTAGACTCGTTTGGGCATTCCGATTCCCCATCTGGACACTGAACAGCACCGACTCTGGCAGGAAAGGTTGGAGCTAGAAGCCAAAAGCAACAGAAAATCCATGTTAAAAGTAAGCTCTAGCCGATTTTCGAAAAGCATTCAGAGGAAGCCACTGGGATAGTTAGATAATTCTTCTTGCCAGGTTTTGCAGTTCATTGTTCCGGCTGTGACCACCCCTCTCTCCTTTCCATCACCCTGCCCCAAGGTACCTTCACTCTTAGAGCAGGATTTCCCATCAGGACTGCAGCGGGAGCCAAGGGGGCAGCAATAGTGACCGCCAGCACAGGAGATGCCCTATAAGAGAGGAGCATAGCTGTCAACTTACAGATTTGAAAATAAGGGACCAGCAGCCTCGAAAATAAGGGATCAGCAGCCAAAATAAGGGATTTTAGTCAACCAGCTGAAATACAAAGTTAAAAGGGACCAGATAATTTCGGAGAGCAGCGCTGGTTTTTAGCCCTTCATTTCCAGAGGTTGCTGCTCAAGCTGATGAAACACTGCAATTAAATAACTACAAGCAGCAACCACTTCTTGCACAAAACGAAGTCCAAGCTACAAAGATGCTACCCCAGGCAGAGACGCTCAGTTCGGCGGCCGCAAGGAGGATGGCGGCAGAAGGGCCCAAGGCTCCTGCCAGTCCCGGCAGGGAGGGGCTCCCGGGGGCCGAGGCTGGTGAGAGGAGGCCAGAGGGGGGCGGGCCGGGCAGCCAAGCAACACAGTTGGAGCCTCCCTCCTCCCTGGCCGGCAGGGAGGGAGGGAGAGGAGCTGCTTCCTTTGAAACCCGGGAAATTTAAGGGACATCATCAATAAGGGACAGCAGCGGGACATGGCGCTGGGATAAGGGAGTTTCCCACCAAATAAGGGACGGTTGACAGGTATGGAGAGGAAGCGAATGTCAGGGGAAAAGACATTCAGCACAAGAGATGGGGGTGGTGATTGCAGGCTCAGAAGGAACCTGCCTTTGCCTGGACCACAGCAGGACGAGTATTTTCTAGGCAAAGGTGTTGAGGACTCAAGTCTGCCCATGAACTAGACAGGAAGGCATGGCAGCCGTGTAGCTGGCTGAAGTCACTCAGTGGGATGCTTTCCTTCCATCCCTTTCCAGGATGACAGTCAGTTGCCATCCCCTCCTTCTGTGCTCAGTGCTCCACAGTGCTCAGGTTAAGCGAAGATCACAAGGTTGATTCAGAAGGTTGGTGGCTCACCTACTCAAAGGAGAGATTGACTGAAAAATCTTGCAGTCGTGGCTGGGGATAGGAAAATATTCCACAGAGGTTTCTGCTTCCTTCACAACTAAAAAGCACCCTTCCCACAAACTCTGGCAGAGACCTTCCTGAGATGCTCAATACGAAAATCATGTTTCTTCTCCTTTTTAATCACCCAGTTAGGAGCAGGGTCCAAATGGAAACAGAGATCTATTACGTGTTAGAACATCTGTTCTGAGATTTATTTCAGCACAGAGCACAAAAGGGAAGGAGGCAGGCTGAGACTACAAGGTGTGGGAGACGGAGGCTGAAACTGTCCCTTTCAGCTATCCCAAAACAGTCCTGGAGGAAGACCTGCACCTTGCAGGAGCACCCTCCCCTGTTCTCTTCTGTGTCTCACCTCTTTCCAGGGGCAGCAGGCCAAGTCATCGTCCGGAGTACGCAGGCAGGAGTATTCCGCCGGGCACACACGGCCGTCTAAGCACGTGACACCAGAGGGCTCCGCCACCTGGTGGAGAGAGTTGTCTTGCGGAGGGAACATGCGCAGGGAGGCAGCTGTGAACTGAAAACAGAAAGAAGAAGTGGGAAAGTGGGGAGCAGAACTGGCCCCGTGCAGATACTCACACAGACCCAAGACCTCCCTGGAAGAAACAGCTGATACAGAGCTGGGGGGCGGGGAGGTGTCACGTAGCTCAGTCAGTAGGATGCGAGACTCTTAATCTCAGGGTTGTGGGTTTGAGCCCCACGTGGGGCAAAAGATTCCTGCATTGCAGGGGGCTGGACCAGATAACTATCGAGGTCCCTTCCAACTCTACGATCCCATGATTCTAGGGTTCTACTCCATGTTAGAAACCGATATATGAGCTTGGCGCCAAATGGCTCCTTAAACGAAAGTTGCGGTCACCAAATCGGAACGTCTAGTTGGAAGAGGCCAATATACATGAGAACTGTCCCCTGGGATCAAGTGACTTTTCTTCTTTAAGTTCTCAAAGTTCTTAACCTAAGCTCAAGGTTGTCATCTGAACTAGGCAGATGTTTAACTGAAAATCAATCAGTCCATTGTTTGAAAAAATGAGACTTTAGAGCCCCAAAGTGGCAACTGGACATTCCGTTTTGGCGTCTGCGGCCTTGGTTTAAGGAGCCATTTGGTGCCTAGATTATATCTGAGTTTCTAACACTGCCAACAGCCCTACCCTCCATGAATTTGTCTAATCTTCTTGTAAATCCACCCAGGCTGGTGGTGGTCATTACTACCTCATGGGGGCCAGGGGGAGGGAGTTAACTATGGATATATATATGCACAGGTGTACATAGAGGTTCAGGGTTGTATGGACTGGTGGAACACTGTTCTATTCTGATCCTATTCAGGTGTGCTATTGGTGCGCATGTGCCACAGACAGGTGGGGTGAGCCGGAACAGCAAGCTCTCAGTTCCACTGCCAAGTAAGTGGCAGGGAGCCATTTTACTTGTGGACTTTGAGCTCCAGCCAGTGTTAGAAACTGATACAGAAAAGCTAGGAGCCAAACGGCTCCTGGGGGCTGGGTTATAGGCGCCAAAACAGAATGTCTACTTGGGGAAGGGGGGCTGTCGGCAACACTTTTTATTGGCATGAATGAACTTTATTACGGTCTCAGACCAGGATTATTCTTTATTATTCTGATAAGCTTGAACTAATAATTCACATAAGAGAGACATTGTTAATAGCACTTTTTTATCAGAAATTGTTAATACATGTTTAATCTGGTGTTTACAATGTTGGTAACATAGTTCAGTTTTCAAAACGCTCTACTCTTTACTGTTAAACTCCTCAACATATTGTCTATCCTTAACATTTACTTCAAGGCTTCAAAACAGATACATTTCAGTAATCCTTGAGTGCCAGCCAGGCGCAAAAAAGGGCACCCAGACTTTTTGAGGTGTTTGCAAATGAAGAATCTTTAGGTGCAAAATGAGCCTGGCGCCCTGCTAATTTCGAACCCTGTCTTCAACTCATGGAGAGGGAGAGGGAAATAGTGAAACAGGAGGGTAGAGCTTAGCAAGCTCATTCCTGCTCATATGTGGGGTGAGGATTTTATTTCTATTAAAAATATAAGCTTTGGGAGTATTTGTTTTTCCTGTTGCGGCTATTTTATGCTTCCTTCCTGTGTTTTAATTGTATTTATGCATTATACAAACATTTGTGCACCATTCTGGAATCTTTTTGATGTCCAGAAGTACTTTAAATAAACCATTGTTTAAAAAGGGTGCATTTCATAGAAGGGGGAAAACAACTCTGCCTTTACGAAGTTGGGAGAGGGACAAAGACTTGGCTTTTCACCTACTTGTGGAAGGTGCAAATCTGGTTCTCACCTGAGGCTGGTCACAGCAGGAATATCCATCTTCTCCAGAGAGCTTGCAACAAACGGAGGATCCCTTACAGCTATGGCCATCGGGGCACTGCAGAGAATAAGCTGACCCTCCGAGCACCAGGCATACAAACAGCTGTACCCACCGCATCTTCGCCAAGAACCTGAAAAGAGAAAGATGGAGAAAAGGACAGGTGTTGATTAATTACAGGCAAGTCAATGTCTTCCAGCAGTCATGAAATTAAAAGATGCCTGCTTCTTGGGAGAAAAGCAATGACAAACCTAGACAGCATCTTAAAAAGCAGAAACATCACCTTGCCAACAAATGTCCGTATAGTTAAAGCTATGGTTTTCCCAGTAGTGATGTATGGAAGTGAGAGCTGGACCATAAAGAAGGCTGATCGCCAAAGAATTGATGCTTTTGAATTATGGTGCTGGAGGAGACTCTTGAGAGGCCCATGGACTGCAAGAAGATCAAACCTATCCATTCTGAAGGAAATCAGCCCTGAGTGCTCACTGGAAGGACAGATCCAGAAGCTGAGGCTCCAATACTTTGGCCACCTCACGAGAAGAGAAGACTCCCTGGAAAAGACCCTGATGTTGGGAAAGATGGAGGGCACAAGGAGAAGGGGACGACAGAGGACGAGATGGTTGGATAGTGTTCTTGAAGCTACCAGCATGAGTTTGACCAAACTGCGGGAGACAGCGGAAGACAGGAATGCCTGGCGTGCTCTGGTCCAGGGGGTCACGAAGAGTCGGACACGACTAAACGACTAAACAACAACCCACTGCGAAATATAACCAGGCCTTTGGCCTTTAACTATCTGTGGCTTTTTAGAAGTGGGTGGGATGTTTCTAATGTATTCCTCTTTCCTCTTGGTTTTAATGTATCTATGGGGGATTACTGTCTGTTTGGTTGTAGGTTGTTTTGGTGAGAAAGCAGGTCAGCAATAAATCACACGGCGTCAGTGACGTTAACTCTTTATTCAAGGAAACAAGGTGGACTCAGGAGGCCAGGCCTAGTGGGCACAGTGACTCGTCCTGGTAGATCTTGCCCCTGTGAGGCAGTTGTGGGGAGTCTGAAGGTCCCTCTGCCTTCCCACTGTTGCCTAAGTCTCCTCCCCTGGATCCAAGCAATCGGAGGCTCCTTCATCTTGCATGTCCTTGCTTCTCCCTCTTCATACCTCTTCTGGTCCTGGGAGACCAGGGAGGAGGGGAGGTGGTCCCAGCACGAAGGGGGACGACAACAACAACAACAGCCCAGCTTTCTCACCAGCCTGACTTATCTCTGCCTCTTGCCCTCCATTGCTTCAGCTTCTGCTCCAAGTCTAGACTTCTCTCTGCCACAGACTCCCCCCGCTTCCTAAACCCTGTTGTCTCTTCAGCTTCCAACACCTCCTCCTCCCAGTCTTCTCCTTCTTACCACTCATGGTCATTCCACCACTCTGAGCCTTCTTCCCCTGGGGGAAGTCCATGATATCTGGGTTGCCTGGGCAAGATAAGGTCACTGACAAATTTAATTAACAATAATAATAATTTAAAAATGCCAAGAAGCAAACCCAAGCATAAATGAGAACATGTGCATCAAAATCATGACCCAGAACTCTGACCTACTGGAGTATCACATGACTCAGCTGGGTCGTCAGCTGACTTAACTGACCCTCGTGTGACTCAGGCATTTTGTACAACATCATGTGAGCAAGCTCTGGGTGTGAACAGAGCCGGTAAAGGGAAGTTCTAGTCAACGCTGCATTGGGCCATAGATTTCCCGGCTGCAGGCTAGAAGGAAAGGCCTGGGTGGTTGTCACTGAGCTCCTACTGCTGCCCAAGAAGTCTTCAAAACAAGCAAGGCCAACCCTACCATTAGGCAGAATGAGGTGATGACCTCAGACAGCAGATACCGAGGGGCAGGGTGCAGCGATGAGATGGATTAAAAAAGGGTGGATAAAAAAATCAATGATTTTTTAAAAATAAAATGCTTTTGGAGGAAAAACCTTTCTAAAGATAGTTTTCTATTTAAGTTACATTATAGTCCAAAGGCTATTCATCAGGAAATAAGGATTTGTAAGTTTTTCATGTGCTAAAAGTCAGTCTAATTTTTAAAAAATTGTTTAACCACATCAGTTAACAAACATGGACACATATGCTATAATGTTATTGTTTTAGTTAAATAAATTGTTATTAAGGAAATTATTATTTTTCTCCTTCCAATAAGGTACAGCAGAAAAGTTGTCCAAATATAAACACTTAACTTATTAAACCTCACAATAATTTCATAATTATCTATGTATTTCTAATAGTATAACTAAATGAGCAACTTTTGATATAACTGTAAAAACTACTTTGAAAATTTATTATTCATAAATGAAACCTTTAACTGGTTGTAAATATTAAGATTATACCAGCAAGAATGAGTCCTTCTGTAAAAAGATGATTTAAATCAAGTCTTACTGACTAGTGCATTAAATTGTGATTCAAATCTATTTGATTTAAATCAGATCCACCCTGGTTGGGAGTACAGAGCTGTGTGTACCCCATGGCCAACGCTGTACCTCCCTGTGCTAGCCAAGTGCCCTCAGGTGAGAAGCAGGATTTTGCTCCAGTCCAGTGTTGAGGTAACTACCAGTCCAGCTACCTACTGCACACAGATTAAATTTATTACATTTATAGCCCACCAAGGAAGGGACGCGGGTGGCGCTGTGGGTTAAACCACAGAGCCTAGGACTTGCCGATCAGAAGGTCGGTGGTTCGAATCCCCGTGACGGGGTGAGCTCCCATTGCTCGGTCCCTGCTCCTGCCAACCTTGCAGTTTGAAAGCACGTCAAAGTGCAAGTAGATGGGAGGTAAACGGCGTTTCCGTGCGCTGCTCTGGTTCGCCAGAAGTGGCTTAGTCATGCTGGCCACATGACCCGCAAGCTGTATGCCGGCTCCCTTGGCCAATAAAGCCAGATGAGCGCCACAACCCCCGAGTCAGCCACGACTGGACCTAATGTTCAGGGGTCCCTTTACCTTATCCCACCAAGGAGCTCAAGGTGGCCTACTTGGTCTCCCCACTTTACCGTCACAACAAGCCTGAGAGGTAGGTTGGCTAAGAAAGAGGGACTGGCCCAAGGTCACCCGATGAGCTTCATGGCCGAGTGCGGATTTGAACCCTGGTCTCCCAGGCCTGAGTCCAACAGTCTGACCACTACGCCACACTGGAATGGCGCAGGGCATGGGGATGTCTGCTTACCCTTCACCTCAGGCAGCAAAATACATTGGGCTAGACCAGTAGCCACAACTACCACCAGGCCTAGCATCAGAAAATATGAATCCCGTCCCCAGTCCCTCTTCAGAAAAAAGCATTGCTATGTTGCTGTTTTAATTTAAAAACAAAATAAAAAACTTTGTATATTACGGCATTTTTTGAATTCTGTATTTGCAGTCCAACTTTGAGGGGATCCTTGGCTGAAAGGTAGCATGACTGCAGGGGGTTAGACTAGATGTACCCTGGGGTCCCTTCCAAACTTCAGAATTCTATGACATAATATGCAATAGCTTGCCATACTGAGTTTTAGAAAGGCTCTGCCTGCCTGAAGCAAGTGCCTCTTGTAAGGAGGTCGCTGGCCAGGTTAGGGGGTTTGAGGGTGGTGAGCAGGTGGGTCTGCTGCTGCCTTTGTTTCTCAACTCTTTATTGCCACAGAAGTCCAAAATAGAGCCAAATTGGCAGCCACAATCAGGAACTGAAATTTACGTGTCCCTGCAACCGAAATGGAAACTTTCGGTCTGCAGCTTCTGAGACTGACTGACTGACTGACTCACACACACACACACACACACATACAGAGAGAGAGAGTTGAAATGAAACTTTCATGAAACGAAACTTTCAGGGAGGAAGCAAAGGAGGCAGAACAAGCAGATTCCATAAAATGCATACGCTAGAGAGAGATCAAGGCGCTAACTTTTGAGTTAGAAAGCACAGCGTCTGAATTGACATGGGTTTCACCTGAACTTAAGCCCGCTCTGCACTCCACTTCCAAACTCAACGTCTACCCTTTCCAGCCTATAAAATGAACTTAGCCCCCAGGAATACAAAATCACAATTCCTACCTCTATCCTCCAACTCACCTGATGCCTACTCAGAGGTTCGTTTACCCACAAAAAAGAGTTGACTGCAATTAAGCAGGAAGACCATTCCTATCTCCAGAACCAGTAGTTTAGGAATTGTAGAATTAGGTGTTAAGTCTGCGATTTACAGATCTAAAGATTTTTCAGATCAGCTTGCTAGCAGGAGGAGTCAATTAGCCAAAGGGGCAATTAAGGTACCGTATTTTTCGCCCTATAGGACGCACTTTTTCCCCTCCAAAAATGAAGGGGAAATGTGTGTGTGTTCTATGGGGCGAATGCAGGCTTTCGCTGAAGCCTGGAGAGTGAGAGGGGTCGGTGCGCACTGACCCCTCTCGCTCTCCAGGCTTCAGGAAGCTCTCCACAAGCCTTGCAAGCCCGGCGGGAGTTCCCGCCGGGCTCCCAAGGCTTGCGGATAGCAGCCTGCATCCCGAAGCCAGGGGCGCGCTGAGCAGCTGCTCCTTCAACGGAGATGTGCAGTGTGTTTTGCGTGGACAGTGTGTTTTGCTCCCGCTTGCGTTCGCTTTGAGCAGCGAGCGGCTCGCAGCGCCGCCCCTCCGTCGCTGTGGAATCTCGCCGCGGATTGGGAAGCTAATTGGCTGCTGCAGCGCTGCTGCAGCTGCTCTTCTTCAACAGGGGATACTGGCAAGCAGCCGGCCGAGGCTCCCTCTCCACCCTGCTGCCCCAGGAAGCGCTGCGCAACAAGGCAAGGGTGCGCCATCGGGGAGCTCCCCGCTGAAGAAGCCGCGCAGGGAGCGGGAGCCGCAGAACCCGAGGCAGCGCACCCCAGGCTTCGGGCAGATGTCTGCAAGCCTTGGGAGCCCGCAGCCTGCAGCCCGAAACCCTGGGGGGGGGGGAATAATTTTTTTTCTTTATTCCCCCCCAAAAAAAACTAGGTGTGCCCTATGGGCCGGTGCGCCCTATAAGGCGAAAAATACGGTACTTTGCAAAACCTGAGGACAGCTGGTATCTACAGTGTGCACAATGCAAGACCGAAGATTTGATCAACAGCGGCTTGGGAGAAATACGCACTTCAATCTGGAGTAGCCAGTCCAGACCAGCCAAGCTTCATACTCATCACGCTGGGACACCCCAGTCGCTTGGCTTCAGAAATCTGATGGGGTTTGCAAGAGAAGCCTGGTTTCTTCAGCAGTTGCTCCATAAAGGAGTCATGGTGTAAGGATAGGAGTCGTAACTCCCATCAGCCAAGTTCCACAATGGCTGGAGGTCTAGGGTTTTTCCCCCGTCCCAGCTATAGAGGAACAGAAAGGATGAGAGAAAGAGAACAACACATGCCTTCAGAACCAGCTGCCTTTGACGAGGCTGAACCTAGTTCCTTCTTTGCAATTACTAGTTCCCCAATTCATCTGCAGGTGCTGATGAATGGCTTTAAATGCATGTTCATCATGTGGCACCCTGAAACAGGGTAATCAAAATCAAATATCCACATCATGTGAAAACTGTCCTCTGTGAATGCCTATGCAAAAATCTTTTTGTCCATCTGCAAGAAACTTGCAACTGTGGCGCAGGCCCTCCTTCCCCAATCTATTCCACCCACGTTATAATGACAAATGAAAGCTGTTGGGATGCTGCACTTGCAAACAGCCACTGGGAAGAGGCAGATTGCTTGGATAACATGGTGCCCAGGGATGGGGCAGTGGTGGCGCTGTGGTCTAAACCACTGAGCCTCTTGGGCTTGCTGATCGGAAGGTCAGCAGTTCGAATCCCCGTGATGGGGTGAGCTCTTGTTGCTCTTTCCCAGCTCCTGCCAGCCTAGCAGTTCAAAAGCACGCCAGTGCAAGTAGATAAATAGGTACCGCTGTGGTGGGAAGGTAAATGGTGTTTCCGTGCGCTCTGGTTTCCGTCACAGCATCCCGTTGCAGTTTAGTCCTGCTTGGCCGCATGACCCAGAAAGCTGTCTGTGGACAAACGCTGGCTCTCTCGGCCTGAAAGCAAGATGAGCGCTGCAATCCCAGAGTCACCTTTGACTGGACTTGACCGTCCAGGTAGTGATGTATGGAAGTGGGAGCTGGACCATAAAGAAGGCTGATCGCCGAAGAATTGATGCTTTTGAATTATGGTGCTGGAGGAGACTCTTGAGAGTCCTATGGACTGCAAGAAGATCAAACCTATCCATTCTGAAGGAAATCAGCCCTGAGTGCTCACTGGAAGGACAGATCATGAAGCTGAGGCTCCAATACTTTGGCCACCTCACGAGAAGAGAAGACTCCCTGGAAAAGACCCTGATGTTGGGAAAGATGGAGGGCACAAGGAGAAGGGGACGACAGAGGACGAGATGGTTGGACAGTGTTCTGGAAGCTACCAGCATGAGTTTGACCAAACTGCGGGAGGCAGTGGAAGACAGGAGTGCCTGGCGTGCTCTGGTCCATGGGGTCACGAAGAGTCGGACACGACTAAACGACTAAACAACAACAACAACCATCCAGGGGTCCCTTAACTTTTATGTGCAAATAAATATGAGCAGGAGCGTGCAGGTCACAGCTTTTTCAAAAAGATGTCCTGTTGATCTGACTCGTACTTTTTTTTTGGCCATCACACACTCACAGAATCAGACCCTGAAAAAGAAGGAGTCATGGAAACCTGTGGCAGTGCTGGTGGGGTGCAGTTGAAAAATGGGAGGAAATTCAGGCTTACAGGTGGCTTGTTGACCTGCACAACTGTGAAAAGACACACTCCCTCCTGCTATATAGCCCTAGGCTTCTCTTGCAAAGCACAGAGAGCTGGCGCTCCTAAATATTACTAGGAAACAGTAGAGAAACAGCCCTCCTTTCCGAACCTGATGTACCTCTTTCTCCTGTCTGCTGCCCCCCCCCCCTTGCAACACAAGCAAAAAGCCAATCCCTTGCGGAACCAAACTTAATTACTTCTCAGAAATCACAACAGAAAGATGATCCAACTAGAGTATAGATCTACACAAACTGCAGTAGTTATGTGCAGGCAATGTGATCTCGCAAGACATGTCGAAGCAATGTACATGGATGGATGAAATATCTGTTTGTTTTATGTGTTGGTTTTTCCACCAAATCCCTTGTTCTCTAGGTACTCACCCCTCTTGTTGAGTAAACTTGTCTCCGTGTCTAAAAAGAGGGTGATCAAGAAATGGCAAAGTGGGAGATTCTCTTGTGGGCCAATTTATTATGCCAACACCTTCAGATCACCAAGGTTGTTCTAAAAAATGGATTCTCTATTTATTTTTTTTAATTATACCCCATGAGAGGTGTAAAAGCAGCAGTGCTCAAAGTGAAGGCACTGCAATCCCTACTCACAGTTGAAGCCAGGGGACATATTCATAAGTAATAATTGTTTCAATTAAAAGGCAAGGCAGTGTACCCTTAAATTAGGCATACCAAGACCCCCTTGGGTCTTAACGATGTACAGAATGTCAGTAGCCAAGCGACACCATTTCCCTTTCATAGCAAAATGATTTCTTTGCCACTTAGCACATTGCGTTTCTGGGGCTCTTACAGGAAAGACTTGGAGAATGAAAGAGAAACTCAGACAGACATTTTTACTGCCGTTATCTTGCCAAGCCAGGAAAAGTTCGGGCACTCCCAGCTATGTAGCTCCTTTAAGATAGTGCCAGGACCACAATAGCTCAAGGTTGGCCTCTCTCCATATGAACCAACACAGACCTTGAGATCATCACCTGAGGCCCTTATTTGTGTGCCTCCTCCACAAGAGGTCCAGAGAGTGTCTCCACATTTGTGAAAGCTCGCCTGGCTTCATCATTAGATATTTTTAGGCGCCAGGCAAAAACAGTGGGTGGGATGCTTTTAATGTATTTATTATAATGTATTAATGTATTTCTTTTCCCCCTTGGTTTTAATGAATCTATTTGGAATTCCCCCCCCCCCCCAAAAAAAAACAAAAAAAAAAACCCACACATCTATTTGGTTTCAAGTCACTCTGAGTTGCCCTGGGCAAGATAAAGTGACTAAGAAATTAAATAAATGATAATATATGGAGCCAAAGTGCCGCTGGCATAACCAGATCATATGCCTTGTTACAATCACTCCTAAGTATCGGAACATTACACTTAAGAAACATGCATCATGCAGGTACACCAAGCCAAGAAGTTCGGATTGGCTGCAGATCATTTATTTTTGCCTCGTTCTTCAGCCCCAGAGCATTCCTGGCTAACAGGCCTAAGTATGACAACTACTGATCTCCCCCAAGATTTATAAAACAACAGAACAGTAAAAAGAAAAAAGTTAACTCTAGAGCCAGCCAGGACTTAAGTGAACACATCCAAAGAAATCCTGGGCAAACAAAAAGGTCTCTACCTGGAGCCAAAGAGATAACAAAGTCCAAGTTTTATCCCTGCGAAGGTGAGCAAAAGGACTGAAAAAAGAGCAATTGCAGACCCTCCCCTACCTTGCCTCCGCCAGCAGGGAGACCAAGTACAGATAAGGTGGGCCTCTGGGGAAGATCTCAACAACTGGGCATATCCATGCAGAAGGAAATGGTCTTTAAAGTCCGCTGGCCCCAAGACAAAGGAAGTTTAAACAGTGTTAAGCATTAGCCAAGCGCATTTTGCGCCTGGCTTTCGACCACTTGCGACCAAGTGAAGATGCCTGGGCTCCAGGAAGACGTCTGACGTCTCCATCATCTGGAGATGCCTGCCTGGGGATCATTGGATCTGGACTGTTTTCGCAACACATCCTGTAGAATTCTATCAGTTATATTTTACCTGCACAAGGGGAATGAATTTCTGGAACCTGCCTGAGCAGGAGCAGTCGCCTTTAAGAAGAAGAAGAAGAGTTTGGATTTGATATCCCGCCTTTCACTCCCTTTAAGGAGTCTCAAAGCGGCTAACATTCTCCTTTCCCTTCCTCCCCCACAACAAACACTCTGTGAGGTGAGTGGGGCTGAGAGACTTCAAAGAAGTGTGACTGGCCCAAGGTCACCCAGCAGCTGCATGTGGAGGAGCGGAGACGCGAACCCGGTTCCCCAGATTACGAGACTACCGCTCTTAACCACTACACCACACTGGCTTTTTTTTAAGAAAAAAAAAGGTCACACTATATGGGGACTTTTCTTCTTTTAAGTTTTCAAAGCTCTTAATCTAGCTCATGGTTGTTATCTGAACTAGCCAGGTGTTTAATTGAGAATAAATCACAGTCAGTCCATTGTTTGAAAAAATAGACTTTAGAGCTACCCTACCGCAAAATGGGAGATGCGGGTGGCGCTGTGGGTTAAACCACAGAGCCTAGGACTTGCCGATCAGAAGGTTGGCAGTTCGAATCCCCGCAATGGGGTGAGCTCCCATTGCTCGGTCCCTGCTCCTGCCAACCTAGCAGTTCGAAAGCACGTCAAAGTGCAAGCAGATAAATAGGTACCGCTCCTGCGGAAAGGTAAACGGCATTTCCATGCGCTGCTCTGGTTCGCCAGAAACAGCTTAGTTATGCTGGCCACATGACCTGGAAGCTGTACGCCAGCTCCCTTGGCCAATACAGCGAGATGAGCGCCGCAACCCCAGAGTCGGTTTAAGGAGTTTCTAACACTGGCTTAAGTTTCTAACACTGGTTTAAAGTCTCTAACATTGGTTTAAATGTGTCAGGATCAGCACCAGGTAGCAAACACTGTGCTTTACCCGGTACCATACATGAACAGCCCCGCCCCCCCCCTCTCTCTGGCAGGCCTCCAAATATTTTGAAATACAGCTTAGCTTCTCAACATCTGAAGGGCACCGGGTTGGGGAAAGCCGCCCTGGAGGAACCCAAGCATCCACAGCCAAGCCAGTACTACAGAAAAGTTAGGGGGTGTAGTAACTGTTTGTGCATATTCCGCTGCAATGGCACAGTCACCTTTTCCACAAAAATCCCAGGGCATTGTGAGTTTGCCTGCGATGAGTGTGAGACCACTATCCATCCAGCAACCATTATTCTCTCTCTGCAAAAACAGACTCCATGTGAGAAAACAAACAGGTTTCCCCTTAGAAGCACACAGGAAGCTCCTCATTTAGCCAAATGCTGCCTACACCAAGCGACAGCAGCTTTCCAGGGGTTCACAATAGACGTCTCCCTGCCAGAGCTGGGGATTCAACCTGGAACCTTCTGCATGCAAAACTGAAGACCGATGCCAGACTGCAACGCTCTGGCCTTGCCCTGTCTGCTTGAGATCTCAGCACAGGCACACCTACAGAACAAGAGGTGAAACACAGAACTCACAATGATCCAAACTCGGTAAGCAGGCAACACACGTTGACTTCAACCAGAAGAGAGCACACACACTGATTTTTGGGTTCAGTTTGTGAGGAAGTAAAAACCGAGTTGCGAAAAGGAAGTGCAACACAGTCTCTTGTACAATAACCACAAGAAGCCATAAACAAAGACAGGACAGCAACCTTCAGGGCGTAGGTTTTGAGGTCAACTTATATAGAATCACAGAATTGTAGAGTTGGACGGGATCCCCGAGGGTCATCTAGTCCAACCCTCTGTAATGCAGGAATAATGTGCGGGGGGGGGGGGTTTCAACAGCTGCACAGAAAAGGCCACTCTAGCCCAGCTCTACAGAGCACAGTGCAGCTGTTTTTAACCACTATGAGTGTAAGAACCAGGCCTAGCAACCAGCCCCACCTGAGACAGCTCAGAATGATTGCTGCTGTTATTTATTTAGCAGGAAAAAAACCATCCTCTGGGGCTGACCCCTGGCTTTTAAAGCCGTTGTCAGAGCTGACAGTGCAGGACTTAATTATCGACAGCACTTGGCACTGAAGCGAGATCCCAGGGTCAAATCCTGACTGTGTTTTTTTATTATTGTTTATTACATTTTCTATACTGCTCGTCACCAGAGGATCACAGGGCGGTTTACAATAGAAAAACACAAAAATACATTTGGTAACTTAGTAACAAACCAAGCCTAATTCCACCCAGTTTAAAAGCCCATAGACTCTCTAATTAGCCAGAGGCCTGGGAGAAGAGGAATGTTTCTTCCTGGAGCCTAAATATATGTAATGAGGGCACCTGGTGAGCTTCTCTGCAATATATATTGCAACGCGAGGAAGAAGGCGCACGACAGAGAGAAATGGTCAGTTTCCTATTAATCTGGGGGGAGGTGAAAGGAAAGGGGAAAAGAGAGAGAGGACAACGATGTTAAAAACGCAAAGGAGTTTGCACTGAGCCTAGTATTCCGTCTTCAACAGGGGTCAGCCTGACTGCTCTCAGGAAGCAATGCTGAAACAGCCAGCTCTCCCTTCCTGTATACTCACTCCCCAACCTCTTGCATGCGCAGCTGATAATAACCCTGGGGTGGGGACCCCTCTGCTGTTGCAGCAGGATCCCCCAAGGCACCGGGGGCTTTCCAAATCAACTCACCCTTTGCACCAGCTTCGCCCCGCAATAAGACTGGCGCGGCAGGACCTTCGCTAGCCGGTTCCTTCCAGCCCCAAAAGCAAAACCCCGGGTGCAAGGCCACGCCTCCGGCTCTCCATGGAATTGGCCGAGCCGCTGTCCCTGCAATCTGTTTGGCCGCTTTTCCTTCCTTTCCCCCTTTTTGGTTGGCTGCTTTGCTATCGCGGGCCTTGCCCCCCCCCCCCGCCCCGCAGATTGGGAGGCAGTCATATGATCTGTTGCTTAAGTCAATTTGCAAAACGCGCACATGACCCCGGCAGTTCGAATGCGCTTTGTTGCGCACGTGACGAGGCAGGGAAGGGAAGGTGTGGCTTTTTAAAAAAAATATATTTTTTAATTTCATTTTTGCAGGCTGAACACCGGCTCAGGCTCGCCGGAACTTCTGGTTTTCCACGCCGGGGCTCAGCCCCGGAAGTGGTAACGAAGAAAGAGTGCCTCTGAGAGCGTGCCGATTGCTACCCTGCCTTCCCATCTTGTTGTTGTCTGTATGGCATATGCGCAACGGCAGCGTTACTGCCGTGAAACACGGGTAAATTAGGCTTTAGGATCATAAAGGTCATTAGGATCATAAAAAGATTGGGCCTTACTAGGTCTTCCTAAGAGTCTCTTTAATCGTGCATGCTGTTTGCAGTACATTGTTACCAGTGGTGTAGTTCATGTTCTATCATGCACAAGCGTTATAACCAGCTGCATCGGCAAGTTTTACACACTACTGACTGAATAAGCCGCCGTTTCAAAAGTATTACTTGTAGGGAAGAGCTCTGGGTCCTCGCGCAAGAATCCAGATTAATGAAACACCCTTTGGACAATTATTAGGCAATTCCCTAATTCAATTTTCAAGCGAGCATTGGAAGGCCATTCCCATCCCTGGGGTTCAGCTGCTCCGCAGATCTTTAAATATATTCCTGGCAGGTTTTGGGGGCAAACTAATTTTTTGCTCCCTTTTCCTGTTATTTTCCTTGCTTCTAACAAAGAACTTCTGAAGTCGCCATTTAAAGTCAATAGGTGGGCGCACAACTGCAGGACCTCTAGAGGGCGCGTGAAGACGCTGCTTCACTGAGATTCCTATAGTCGGGCTACATCAGCAGCGTGTTCCCGTTAGCATGTAGAGGTTTTTCACATCAACCTGCACCCTTAACAAGAGTTATCGATGGTATTCTGGGCTAGCAGTCGCCTTTTCCCTGACCCCTGCTTAAGTTCTGCGCGGAGGGGATTTGTATTTTATTTTATTGCAATGTACTATGGTGGAGCAATCCATCTCGTGGATCCCCTACTCCTGCAGGAGTCTCAGCTTAGCTGAGTTGGATATAGCTTATTTTTATTTTGAGAAGGGCAGAAAGTGCATCAGTAAACTGCCCCAGTCCCAGACTGTACTGCATTTTTTAATTATGTTAGGAATTAGCACCCTTCTCTTCCACCTGAGGGTTTAGCCCTAAAATGACTAAACAGTGAAGTCCATGGGATAATGTTAAAATTAGAAAGTAGGCATGGATGAGAGAGTTCTATCTGAATTTCCTTTTTGCTTAGTTTAGGCTCTTTATCCCTACAGATCTGGCTATTATTGCAAGCAGTTCTGTGCCTTTGTGAAGCTTGGTGTTTTATGCAACTTTAAGTGGGTGCAGTTAGAGGACGAAGAGATTGCAGTTTACTTTGCAAATAATTTTAAAAGGGGAAATGCTGTAAAGGGGTTCTGAGTCAATGTCATTTCTGAACAGCTCAGAGCAGCTTTCATGCCCATTTTGAGAGTGCATTTTGTGGGCGATTCCCCCCTTTTAATGACTCTCTGCATGCTGTGTTTTATGATTGTATAATTAGGGAATGAGCAATAAATGAGCTATCCTTCCATCGGCCCAGCTCCCCAATGTGCTTAGCCTGCTGGCTGGGGGTACCAGGTCTTTGGAGCACCATAGCACATCTCAATGTCTGGGTAGATAATTCCCATGTTTTCATTTATAAGCCTTTTTAAAATCTCCACAGGGATGGCAGGGAGAGCTACCCAGAGAAATCAACAGAGAATTCCAGCTTCAGTCAATTACCAGGATGTCCACACTACAACAAAATGTAGCAGTAGAGAGAGGAGGAGGTGCTTTCTCTAACTTCAGTCTTATTTTGTGGGGATTTTTTAAACCGTTTTCAAACTTCATTTAAGAAAAAAGTCCAGCCAGTGTAAATTCTGCATACAATCCATCTGCAGCATTAACAGAGAACAACATTACAGGGCTGTTGTAAGCCATTCTTAACCTGAGGTAGTATCTCACACCCCCACCACCTGCCAACCCTTTGGTTGAGAGACAGTGGCTTATGATAGTACTACAGTGTAATCCACTGTTAATGTTGCAGATTAGAGGTGTGGATCTCAAGCCACAGCTAACCCGGCCAAAAAAAAAAAAGTTTCCCGACAGTAACATCAAAGGTCAATCTTCTTACATTGTTCCCCACACCCCCTGCAGCACAGATGGAATTGCACGGTTGAAAGCAGAACCTTTCTGCTGTATTTCACAACATGAAATATGGCCAGTTTTAGAAGCTCCACTATGTACTCCCGCCCCCCTTTTAATTTTTGCAAACACACTGGTGACAACTCATTGAAACCCTTAATCCGCTTGGAGCAATGCTTAGAGCAATGCGCTCTACGTGGGGCTACCTTTGAAGGTGACTCAGAAACTACAGCTAATCCTGAATGTGGCTGCCAGATGGGTGACTGGAAGCGGCCCCTGGGACCATATAACACCGGTCCTGAAAGACCTACATTGGCTCATTTCCGAGCACAATTCCAAGGGTTGGTGCTGAGCTTTAAAGCCCTAAACGGCCTCAGCCCAGTATACCTGAAGGAGCGTTTCCACCCTCATCGTTCAGCCCGGACACTGAGGTCCAGCACCGAGGGCCTTCTGGCGGTTCCCTCACTGCAAGAAGTGAAGCTTCAGGGAACCAGGCAGAGGGCCTTTTTGGTAGTCATGCCTGCCCTGTGGAATGCCCTCCCATCAGATGTCAAGGAAACAAACAACTATCTGACTACACAAGACTCCTGAAGGCAGCCCTGTATATGGAAGTTTTAAATGTTTGATGTCTTAATTTATTGGAAGTCACCCAGAGTGGCTGGGCAGAATACTACTACTACTACTACTACTACTAATAATAATAATAATAATAATAATATCTATATACTGTTATGGACATCTCTCAATTCCACCCTGGAAGGCAGCGGTTGGGGGAAATCTGCAGAAACCAGAAACTGACCCAAGTAAAATCTCAGCATTAATATAATCTCCCAGCAATCAGATGCAGAAGGCAGAACCTGGAAGGGCATGTGTGTGTGTCTGGCAGATCAGGGGTGCAACTGGGGCTGCTTGAGGAGCAGGAGCCAGGGCATATGGGGCACAATCGAGATTGCAGCAAAAGTTCCAAAAGTGGACTAGCGGAAGAACTACCGGCCTCCTTACCTGCAAACGACTCAAAATCCCCATCTTCCTTTCTGAGAAACACAACAGGACCTGTGATGATGGGAGTTGCCATTCGACATCTTGTGGGTCCATTTAATATTTAGCTTGAATTTCAATGTTGCACTGCATCCTGGACCCCAGCTCCTCACAAGACGTGCCATTTAGGGCTTGTGGGGAAAGGTTCTTGTTGTTGTCTGCCTTAAGCTTTCTTTTCTATCCTCCGTAAACTTACATGTGTTATATAAAGAGCTCGTGCTCGGGGGCTTGTGGTGTTGCAATATGGGAGGAAAGCTTTTGGGAGGAAGTCAACTTGAGAAACCGTCTCTTCTTGCACTGTCAAAACACCCCACTATATTGCGTAGGGAGGGGAGGTACTTATTCATGTGATACCCCCATGTCTGCTGTCTTCAACAACTGGTAGGTCCTGGAAAGCCGCCATTGGAAACTCCAAGAGGGCAGGCAAGAACTTAAGAGCCTACTGGATTAAGCCAGTGGTCCATCATTGTGTTCTCATGGTGGCCAAGATGCTTCTGGGGCCCCAGCAAACAGGACCTCAGTGCTACAACACCCTTCCCCACTTGTGAATCCCAGCAATGGGCATTTTGAGGTGTACCACCTCCAACAGTGGGGGGCAGAATATAACCATAATCTTGCCCTCCACGTACACGTCTAATCCTCTTTTGAAGCCATCCAAATTGATGGCCATTAGTGCCTCTTGTGGGAGCGGAGTTCATAAACTACATGAAGAACTTTCTTGTCCTCACCTTTGCAGAGCCAGTTGTCAGTCATCGTTGGGAATGCAGTTAGATACTCAGTAGAAAGCAGCTTCCTTTGTTGACCCTTTAATTTTTTTAAAAAAACTATTTGGTATATCCAGGACGTTCCTTTAAGCAGCAACCACCAGCTCAACGAGCATGGCTCAATTCTTGCCAATCTTACAGGCAATCGGGGCTACCAGAGTTTATCAGAAGGGACAAAAAGCCGCAATGCAGTCTCAACTTCCAATGGCCAGCTATTTTCCTTCGTCAGTAGGCTATTCCACCCACCGGCCACCCCCAAAAACTGCCTCTCAGTATTTCATAGCTGCTGACATTGCTCAGCCCTCATTTGGACTGGGTCTTGATGTTACTGCTTAGGTTTGTCTTCTGGATTCTTAGGCAAACCTCCAAGTTCCTTTCCCAAGCCCATTGATATCTGCCTCGTTTTTCAGTGGTTGACTCCTATTTCTGTCACCACTCAGCACCAGTTTGCTGGGGTGGGGGGCTGAATTTCCCTTTGCATCTATTGTTGCTTCATGAATTCATGCATGGTGAGGTGGTAGAACATTCCAGTGGTCGCATTTGCAAGCATTTGAGCTCAAGCCCTGCAACCAGAGATGTGGCTGCTTGCTGTTTTGCAACAGGGAAACCTCAGCTGCCCTTGCCGAATGATACAACTACTTTAGCAAAGGCCTGTGGCCTAGTCCCGCCTCAAGCCCTGGACCAACTCTTTTCCTTATCTGGCTTCTTTGCTTCCAGCTTGCTTGCAGTTCCTCTGATCTTTTCTCTCTTGGGCAAACCAATTTTCCATTTCCCTCATGCTGTATTGGGAACGGTCCTTTGTCCTCCCTCCCCAACGCACAGAAAGGCGGTCGAAATGCTTGAGCACACTCTTTCTTCACAGCCGCTCAGGCAAAAATGGCTTGGTAGGGAGTCCAAGAGAGAGCCTGACGCAACCCACTTTTGCTATCACCAGTCTTCTCATAAAATGGTAGCTCGCAAAGACTGTATTCTGCAGTACAAAAAACGCTCTTGTACAGGCCAAAACATTTATACTATTTCACACTGAACAGTGCCCAGTTTCTTTCCACTTATATCCCACACGAGGTTGCCATGTTCTTTTTCCCTCAGCGGGGTGCTCGCTCCCCAAAATGCTGCACAGCTCCCAGCAAATTCAACAGGTGAAGTTCTCTCAGCCAACAGGGAAGGAGCTCAATATAAAATGTAAGAGCAGAGTCTTGCAAGCCCATCAGTAAATCCACATTGTCCCCGTCCCCCACCCGTTTGTATGCGGCTGCTTTTGAATTAAGTCTAAACCTGCTCGCCTCTAGACTCAGCCGAGCTTAGTGGGGGAAGGATTTGCTGCCTAGGAAAGGAAACACCACCATGCAATGAAACCTTGATAAATTCAGAGGGTTTATATATTAATACCATTCTAAAGAACAAGTATGAGGTTTCACCAGCAGCTGCCACCGAGTCTCCAGTTTTGCCAAGTTTGCCCAACTTTTTAATATATTTATATAATAATAATAATTTTTTAAAAAAAAACTCCAAAAAAGGTTTTTCAACAAGAGAGTTCAGAGTCACCAGAGAAAGCAAAGGCATTCCCCACAGTTAAAGATGCATCAGTGTCACGAGACCACCCTCACTTACCCAGCTTCCTTTATGTGCAAGGTATTTTTATTTCCAACTATAAAAAGGTAGTAGAAAACAGCACTGGACCAGGAAGGAGTAAGAGGTATCTGGTTCTGGGGGGTCCTGATAGTTTGTGGGGTGTGGCTCTGCCACTGCATTTAACTATATATAACTTCCTGTGGGTTTGACTACAGTGCCACCATCTTTGTATAGGGCTACATTCCTACAAGATGTGCATTGATCTGAGAGATACCTCAACGTCATGGCAACGGTAGCTTAGGACCAGCCACCTTGGAGACAGGTTTGCTGGTACTGATCAGGCTGAGCAAGGCGTGATCTAGGAGATGGAACAGACACAACCCCCTTGAAAACTGTGATAGTTGACACTTGAAATATGCAGTGCACTTGCAGCAATGTATGCTCATTTGAAACAGCTCTTTGACTGGCCATGAGGCTAAGAGTTTAAAAAAAGGGGGGGGGGGGATTCCACAAAGTGGGGAGGGCAGGGAAATCTGTTATGGCTCAGTGGATTCTCTCTGTGCATTAAGCACCTACAGCCTGCAAAAAGCACTGCTGGCTTTCTTCTGCTGGGCTAGTCACCAGTCCAAGATGCTCCTCCAATACTCATAGATATTGTCAAAGACAGTAGTAGCTGGGGTGTGGAGCTGATTCACAGAAGATTATTACCCCCCCACACAGAAGGTATTAATGTGTACAAGTTGGGAAAGAGACATATGCATGATACATGGGATTTCTGCAGTTTTCAGTGCAGACTTCCATGCAGAAATCTTCATCTCATGCAAAACAGCTCCCGGTGGCTCCTGGTCCCCTCTCTGGAGAGTCTTTGCCAACAGCCACATCAAGGAACAGGGAGTTCCACAGGTGACAGTTATTTATCTCTAATGCGGTGGACCGGCAAAAGCGGGTGGGAGAGAAATCCTACAAACGTATGCTGTGGAAGAAGATAAAAGTAGAAATCGCCCAGGAAAGGGAATTTAGAGAAAAAGAAAAGTTGCCCCCGCCCCCAGGGCAACAGTCTGAAAAGCCTGACTCAGGTAGGAGAAGGGTTTCATTGAGCTAGGGCTCAGCCCCAGAACCTGTTTTCATTGCTAAGGCTCAGCCCTGGAACAGGTGAACGGAGAACAAAGTGTTTCTGAGTGTATGTAAAGGGCCTCGCTATCTCGACCATGGAGTGACTCATCACCTGTCCCCCAAAAAACTCCTCCCCAGGGGTTTCAGCAGCTTCTAAGACATGGCGAGCAAGCCCTGGTGTTGTGGGGAAGGGGCTCCAGAAGGACAGGGTCTGCAGCTGGAATTGTGAAGCTTTATTAACTCTCTTCAGTGGGTGCTGAGGTGCGTCAGAAACAACAACCTTTCCCCTCTCTCCTCCCAAATGGTTTCTGACCTGTTGACTTCTCCGGCGGCCCTCTACTGTTTCAGAAGGGGTCAGGCCCGACTCATTGGTTTCAAAAGAAGCCCCCCCCCAAAGACACTTTTAGGTTTGCAGCCAACCACCCCACCCCTCCCCATTTGTCCCATATCCCCCCCCCCCCCCCCGTTTCGCTGACAAAGCCTCAGGCTAGTGGTTCCTCTATCTCTTCCCCAAATAAAACCATCCCCTATCCCCTCAGTGGTCCACGAGGCCTCCACCGATGCGCTGCTGGGGGCTGCTGAGGAGGCACACGCTACGTATCCCCCCCCTCCAAATATATAAAGCATGATACAAACACTCCCCTCCATCGACGATGTAAGACACACACATACACACACACCCCTCCATCGGTACACACAAACACCCCCAATTTGGTCCTGCTCTTTTATCTGGGAGATTGGTCACTGATGCTGCCATGTTGCTGGATGGGGCAGCTGCCCAGGCTGTCTCCGCTGACGGCTTAAGTCAGTTGGCAGCTGGGCTTGCGAGAGAGGCCGAGGGTGACTTTTTCCTTCTGCGCTCTCCCCCCCCGCCCCTCCCCATCCCCAAGCGCTCCCTGGCAGGAGAGAAGAGGGATTAGAGTGAAAGGAAGATTTGAGCAGATGGTCCGTCTGCAGTACCCTTCTGTGGACACCCAAGGTTTCATTCACAGCTGCCTGGGTGGGGAGGGGATGCGGTGGTGGGGAGACGTTTGGGGCCAGAAGGCACTTGGAGGAGACCAAGGAGTTGCAGGCACAAAGGGGTGGGGTGGGGAGATGGGGGGCACAAAAGTGACTCCTCAAGGGAGTTTGTTTGGCAGCGAGGTTGGCCGCCACTGACATGCTTACCCACACGCACGCCGTGGCTCAGGCTCCCACCCGCCCCCTGACATACACGCATGCACACACATATGTACAGTTGCCACACGGGTGCCCCCACTCCCCAAACCCACCGCACTTGTCCATGGTACTGTTGCCCAGGTTGTTGGGGGCACTGAGGCACGACAGGCAATGATGGGCATCAGCCTAGAGCTTTTGGGCGCTTGACCGACCCCCAACCAAACCATGCTACGGCTTGGAAAATCCACAGGACAATTTCTTTTTTTAAAGGAACGGTACGAATTGCCCACCCTGCCCCCAAGGAAAATGGGGGGGTGAAGAGCCCCAGTAACGCCTTCCAGTTCACCTCCACTCCCAATAATGTCAAGGCAAGGAGCCAACGCTAGTTCTGGCCGTGCCAAGGCTGGGTGGGGATAAGGGGCTCCACACAGAACAAGGCCATGTCCACCTCCTGGGATTTGGCAGAAGGTCTCTCAGAGCAGCAAAACTTGCTTTGTCCCAGAAGTGGGCACACACACACACACACGGCAGTTCCTGTGCCCCACGTTGCTGCCTGGCTCACAGTGGCTGGTGTTGGTGGAAAAGGGTAAGAGGCCCAACTAGCTCAGCCTGTTGATGCAGCACTTCTTAACCTGCCTTGGGCAAGGCAAACTTATCGGGTGGTCGCGGGGCATGCTGGGAAAAAGAACACAGAGTACAGCTTGGCCGCAAGCCGCCTCTCGCTCCATCAGTCTGTCCTGTCAAAAGTCCGAGCGGTTCCTGTTCCACCAAGCATTTGACGAGATGGAGAGGGCAGGAAGTGGCGCCAAGATTGCGTGCAGGAAGCCTGACCTCTGTGGTCCGGGCGATCTCCGCTCCCCTCCCCCAACTGTGCAACGAGAGCGACCCATCCCCCTGCCCGCCTCCTCGCACGCACACTTCTGCCCGCTACTTCACGTTGAAGACCATGAGCGGGCGCTCTTCGCGTTTCTGCCAGGGGCTCTTCTTGTCCCCCTGGTCGTCCGTCCCTTCCGAGGGCTCGTTGCTGTCGTCCTCCGGGCTGGTCATGGAGTCGCGGCGCAGCTCGCTGTTGCTGTTGCTGCTGCGAGAGCTGTTTCCGCGGCTGCGCCCGCGCCGGGGGATGGTGGCCGCCCGGTGGTCGGCATTCTCGTCCAGGAGGGGCGTCAGGGAGTTGTCCTCGGGGGAGCAGATGGCGGTCCGGCTCTCGCTGCTGCTCGGCTCCGTGTCGGCGTCGGCGAAGACCAGCTTGGAGTAAGCGGGGCCCATAGCGGGCGGCGCCAGGCGCTCCTCCTTCAGCCTCTTGGGGGGCTTGGCCTCGTTGACATCCACCCCGGAGTCCAGGCTGGCGTCGTTGCTGCGGCTCCTCTCGTTGCCCTGGAGGTCGATGTACGAGTGGCGGACTTGGGAGGACCGCCCGTCCAGGGACACAAACCAGGCACGTGGGTGTTGCTTCACACCCAGCTCCAGCAGCTTCTTCTCCGTCAGGGCTTGTAGCTCCCCGTTCAGCTGGGCCATGGTGGACTCGTTCAGCAGCACTGGGATGGTGACGGAGCCGCTGACGGACTGCGTGTGGGGGCCCCAGCCCTTCCCCTCGGCCTCTTCCCCCGGGTGCTGCTGCAGCTGGAATTGCGGGTGCTGCAGCTGTTGCTGCAGGAAGGGCTGCTGCTGCCTCTGCTGCTGCTCCCCGGCCACAAACTGGTGAGGGATCCCCATGCCGCCCGGGTCCAGGTCCGGCTGGCTCTCGGAACCCCCCGCAGGCTGGTCCGAGGGAGCCAGGCGCATGTAGTGGGCCGGGATGACCAGCGTCGGCATCACGTTCCGGTACATGGAATCCTTCATGTGGTCGATGGAGCCGCAGAAGATGAGCTGCCCGGGCTGGCTCAGGGAGGTGGGGCGAGCCAGGTGGTCCACGGACTGCGACATCATGAACTCAGGCGGCTTGGGCTCCCCTTTGTGGCCCCCGTAATGGTCGAAGGGAGGCGGGAGAGGCGGCGGCGACGGGGGCTCCTGCGAGTAGCCCTTGCTGTCGTGGCGCACCTGCTTGCTCTTGTCCTCGGGGCGCTGGTGGGAATAGCCGCGCTTGTAGTCCTCGTGGAGAGGGGGCTCCAGGGCACCGGGCACATCCATGGAGCGGGCCGCCTTGAGGGAGTAGCCCTCCGCCACTTGAGCGTAGCTGTCCTTAAGGGCCCCCCGCTGGCTCAGAGTGTCCGCCATGGAGGCCTTGCTGGCGTGGCGGGCCTTCTGGTTGGACACTTGCTTGAAGAACTCTTCCCGGGAGCTCTCGAACTCCCGGGACGAGGAGAAGGCCGACTTGAGGATGGGTGTGTGCACATCCGTGTCCCCGTTGGAAGAGGCCGTCTCCAGGTGGCTCGTGCAGATGAGGTTGATCTGGGACATGGAGGTGGCCTGGTCTTTCTTGGAGGCATCCAGAGCCCCAGAGAGTTGGAGCTTTCTGTGTTGTTGACGTGGCTTCAGGCACAGCCTCCTGGAAAGGGGGAAGAAGAAGAAGAAGAAGAGTTTGGATTTGATATCCCGCTTTATCACTACCCGAAGGAGTCTCAAAGCGGCTAACATTCTCCTTTCCCTTCCTCCCTCACAACAAACACTCTGTGAAGTGAGTGGGGCAGAGAGACTTCAGAGAAGTGTGACTAGCCCCAGGTTCACCTAGCAGCTGCATGTGGAGGAGCGGAGATGTGAACCTGGTTCCCCAGATTACAAGTCTACCACTCTTAACCACTACACCACACTGGCACTGGAAGAAGAAGAAGAAAATGTAGGTGCAGATAAATTCACAGGTAGCCATAGCAGAAGTGCTCTAGCTCAGGGGAGAGACATGTGCCTTGCACAGGGCAACATCAAACTCTAAAAACTTCCCTGAGCAGGGCTGCCTTCAGATGTCTTTTAAAAATCGCATAGCTGTTTATCTGTTTGTCATCTGATGGGAGGGTGTTCCGCAGGGCAGGCGCAGCTTCCGAGAAGGCCCTCTGCCTGGTTCCCTGTAACCTCGCAATGAACCACATTGTGATCTTCAGATGAAGGGCAGTATACAAATTTAGATACTAATAATTGGATGCTCCTGCCTTTTGGATGTAGGGTTGTGTGCTGTGGGGGTGTGAGAGGAGAATTTCCCAGATGATCTCTCAGCTCTTTCTGCCTATATAATTCTATAAAAGTAAAAGAGTGAATGGACTCTTAAAGAAGTTTAGAAGTCAAGGCATTCAGGGCCGAAGGAAATGAACCCTCTTCCCCGGGACACAAGCAAGCTGGGTTTGAGACCCACCAGTAGTCATGCAAAGCACTTAATTTCTAAAGTGAAAGGTGCTTGCTGGTACCTCTGGCTGAAATTTCCCTCCTCCCCATTCCCAGTTCAATGTGTGTCTGGATGCCTGTTCTCTGGGGTTCTGCTGTCCTCTTTTACTACACAGAAGTGTTCACTAGGGCATAGGGTTGGGTGACAAAGAGCAAAGGAGCAGAGCCTTGGGAGAGTGGGAGGGGAAAGGAATGGACCCATGACTAATTGGCCAGAGGCTGCCTGACATTTTGCAACAAAGTGCTTGCAACAGCTGTCAAATTCCTCAGGACTATTCCTGCAATCCTCAGCTCAGCTGCCTTTCCTCGTGCCTGGGCCCTACTAGAACAGATCATTTGCAAGAGGGCTCCAATTTGCAGTGTGGTTCCTTCCCACGAATAATAATGTTGGGGCGCACGGTTCTATAATTCCAATTTTACTGATGGGGAACAGAGCCAGATTATGTTAGCGGTAGACTTGAACTCAGGTCTCCCGGATCCAAGATCTCTGAAGCATTCCAAGGACGTGTGTGTGTGTGTGTGTGTGTGTGTGTGTGTGTGTGTGTGTACAGTCATACCTTGGGTTAAAGTCACTTCGGGTTAAATCTTTTCAGGTTGCGTCCCGCGGCGACCCGGAAGTAACGGAATGGGTTTCGCCGCTCGTGCATGCACAGACGCTCAGAATGGCGTCACGCGCATGCACAGATGCGGGTTGCATTCTGCTCATGATGTGAACGGGGCTCCGGAACAGATTCCATTCGCATCCAGAGGTACCAATGTGTGTATGTGTGTGTGTGTGTGTGTGTGTGTGTGTGTATGTATGTATATGTTTATCACCTACAACAAAACCTGCTTCGTGACAACCTTGGCAACTTGAGACACTGACTCCCAACTTAGCTGAATTCCCTCACCCTTCCTGGTGAAAAAGGGAAAGGGAAAGAGAAACCTTCAGAAACCGCAGCTGTGAGCTGTATCTAAAGGGGTCGCTGGGGAGAAAAGGGGTTTGTCCTTGATCTCCTCTGATGCCTGAAACATTCCATCTGCCTCCCCGCTTCAGCTACCACTCAGAGCCCCAGTAGCTGAAGTCCTTTTGCAGTTCCATTCGAGAAAGAAAGGTCCCTCAACTGGCGCCCGGTTCAAATGGCCCATTGGCTCAGATCCAGCCTGCGGGCTGCCAGTTCCCGACCCCCACAATACCCAGATGAAATGAAAGCAAAAATACAGTAAATAAGACCTTGCAGCGACAGGGAGGGTGAGCTTTAGAAAAATTAATGTGGTTTGAGAAGACAAGGCTGGAAGTGGGAAGTTGGGCAAGCAGCACTCACCTGCAGTAGTAGATAAGCAGGCAGAGCAGGATGAGGACCAGCAATGCCAGGGCACCCAGGATGGTGAGCAAGAAAATTGTGTGGTAGGTGGCAATGTCCTTTATGCCTCCAACTGCACTGGCCAGCCCTGCAACGAAGAGACCTCTTTATGGGCTGACTTGAAGGTTTCCCTAAAGCATCTATGTTGGAAATGGGATGACGTACTAAATGGGGTTACCCTGGATCTGATCCAGCAGGGCATAAAGATGTAGCTAATTTGTGTGTGTTTTTTTAATCCCAACTTTATAAATTTCCAAACCAGGCACGGGGGCTCTTTAAAAGCTTGATTTAAAGGCAATTTTTCTAATTACTAAACATTTTGCGCGTGGCTTTCTTTTTATTAAAACATCAAAAGATGGGACTGATTAAAAATGCTCAGATTAGCGGAATATAATTTCAAGCAGATTTATATACGGGGCTTTTTTCCCAGCGGGAACTCGCTGGGACCTCCCAGATGGGTGCCATTGAAATTGCAAGAGAACAAGGGAGGTGTTCATGGTGAGTTCCAGCACCTCTTTTCTAGAAAAATAGCACTGGATATCTACAAATATAAATATGAGCAGATTTATGCAGGGAGGGATTTATTCCCCATATTCATTTTGGTTCTCCCTAGATGCCCTTTCCCTTAATCCCAGACTTATTTCTATTGCATTTTTTCAGTTTTTATCATGCTTTTCTGAGCATGTCACCCACCCCAGCTCTGGTTGCATTTATTCAGAGCTTGTTTGGCAACCACTCCACACAAACTGAGAGGCACTCATTTTTCTGGAATTCTTAATTCACAAGATACCACATTCCAAGCAAATTCCCACAGGTGTGCAGAGAATGTGCACTCCCGCTAACACAAGAGATCTGCTAGCACCTTCCTGGCTGGTTCTTCAGCAAAGTAATTAAGAATTTGGTGGTGATATTTTACCCGTTGTTGGAGACAGCATGGCAGCTGCCCAATAGCCCAGCTGTGGGGAGACAAACGTCCAGTAAAGCTGGTTCCCTTCCTTGCGGATGAGGCCCGTCCCATTCCGAATCCACAGACCTGAGAGAAAGAAGAACTGCTGAATCAGAAGTAACCTGAAAGGCCATCTGGACCAAGCCCCTTCCCAGATGAAGGGCTGGCCACTCACCAGCCCCATCCCTAACCTGCAAAACCTATAAAAGGTAAAGGACCCCTGGACAGTTAAGTCCAGTCAAAGGCAACTATGGGGTTGCGGCGCTCATCTCGCTTTCAGTCTGAGGGAGCCGGAGTTTGTCCACAGACAGCTTTCTGGGGCATGTAGCCAGCAGGACTAAACCGCTTCTGGCACAATGGAACACTGTGATGGAAACCAGAGCGCATGGAAATGCCATTTACATTCCTGCCACAGCGGTACCTAATTACAGTGGTGCCTCGCAAGACGAAATTAATTCGTTCCGCGAGTTTTTTCGTCTTGCGGTTTTTTTCGTCTTGCGAAGCACGGTGTCGGAAAAGTTTTGGAAAAGCTTCAAAAATCACCAAAGTCTTCAAAAACCTCAAAAAAGGCTACCACACCGCGTGCTATGAGTTGCTCCTCGAAGTCAAGTCGCAACTGTATTAACGGTTTTAAGAAAAAGGAAACAAACTTGCAAGATGTTTCCGTCTTGCGAAGCAAGCCCATAGGGAAAATCGTCTTGCGAAGCAACTAAAAAAACCAAAAACCCTTTCGTTTTGCGAGTTTTCCGTCTTGCGAGGCATTCGTCTTGCGAGGTACCACTGTATCTACTTGCACTGGTGTGCTTTCAAACTGCTAGGTTGGCATAAGCTAGGACAGAGCTATACAACTAGGCCAGCAGGGGTGTGTGTTTGTGTGTGTGTGTGTGTGTGTGTGTGTGTGTGTGAGAGAGAGAGAGAGAGAGAGAGAGAGAGAGAGAGAGAGAGAATGTAGATAGCACAGCAGGCCACATATTCTGTTGTGCAGAAGAAATGTGAAGGAGGAAGAGCCAACCTAGAGAACCAACGTGGTCCCACGCATAGTTCTTGATTCTATGGCTCCCCCAGCCCCAATTGGGCACCTCAGGAACTTTCCCCCCAATTTCAGACAGGCCAGTGGCTCCTCCAGAACCCACTATGCGCTGCTACAGAGGTTTCAACAGAGCTCATTCCCTAGATGAGCCAAGAAGCCCCAGGCAAATTGGAGCAAGCAGGGCACCGTAGAAACAAACAATGTCCATATAATCCCCTTCCTTTCAGCCACAAATGACGGGTGGTCCCAAACTGGAATCAAAAAGTGGGAGCAGAAATCAAGCCGTCTACTCAAAATGCTTTCAGCACCAGCAATAACCCCCTTATAAGAGCACAGCCCCCCCCAAACCAGGCTTCCATTTACAGATGTGGCATGATTCCTTCCCTACCCCTGGAGTCCTGCTAATGGACTTTTATAAGCACTTAGGTGGTTTTATGGCACCGCACAGCCATGGGTGACAGGGGAGTTGTTTGGGGTCTGGAAAGAGGCTGGCGCACCCCCTGCCAAAGACCCTTGTATACATCTGCAGGGTGCTTTCTCCGACAGAAGCAACATTGCTCTCTGCCTTGTGTGCCTGTGGAATGTGGCAAGAACTGAGCAGTTCGGATGTGTCTGCAGACCAGGAGCATCTTGCCCGCTCTCACCGCTCTTGAGGTCAAAGCGCCAGGCCGGCACGCTGGTGGCTGCTGCAGCGGCAGTGTCAGGCGGCAGCGGGATAGAGAGGTGGACGGAGCCAGAGAGCTGGATTTCTGTCCCGTTGCCAGTGAAGAGGTGGACGCTGACAGCGACGATGGGCACCAGCTCCAGCCATGTGCTGTTGGCTGCGAGGGGACAAAAGGGTTAGGAAAAGAGTTGCTTCCGCCTCCAGAGACATCCCAAGATACTTTGGTTCCCAAGGCAGAAAAAACTAAAGTCCCCCCCCCCATGCACCCCACCCAATGATCGTAGAATCGCAGAGTTGGAAGAGACCCCGCGGATCATCTAGTCCAACCCTATGCAATGCAAGAATATTCAGCAGTCCCATGCAGGGATCGAACCTGTGACTTTGGTGTCAACAGCAGTACGCTCTAACCAACTGAGCTGTCCAGTTGATAAAGCTATACAGTCGTACCTTGGTTTTTGAACAGCTTAGTTCTCAAACATTTTGGCTCCTGAACACCACAAACCCAGAAGCGACTGTTCCGGTATGCGAACTATTCTTTTAAGCCGGACGTCCAACGGGGCTTCGTTGGACTTTGGTTTCCGAACGTTTTGGAAGTCGAACTGACTTCTGGAATGGATTCCGTTCGACTTCCAAGGTATGACTGTACTAACAAACTTCTTGCTGTTAATTACCCGCCCTTCACCCTCAGGGCAGGTTGCAAAACACAACAGTATTAAAAACAGTTTGAAACAACTTAACGATCAGAAATGTAAGGTGGGTCAGAAAAACACACACCTCGTGTAACAAAATCCAGGGTAAAGAGGTGTGTGCCTTGCCGGAAGCTGTATAATAAAAGTGCAGGATGAACTTCTGAGTTCCACAGCTTAGGGGCCGCCACAGATAAGGCCCTCTCCCAGGCCTCTGAGGTCAGAGGAATTACCACGAGGGCCCCTTCTGTCCCATCTCAGCACCCAAAAGGGTCTGCAGTGAAGGAGGTGTTCTTTGAGGTATTGAGGGCCTAGATAATTTTTAGGGCTTTACACACTCATGTGAGCACCTTGAACTGGGTCTGGAAATGAACTGGCCACTGCTGCAGCTGCTGCTTTTTTTAAAAAAGGGACACTATGAGATCTAAACAGAACCCCAGCCAGAAATCTGGCAGCTGCAATCTGTTTGCGGCCCCCAAAATCCACTGCTTTAGGGCAGAAAACTATCCCTCTGAGCAATCAAAGGGCTGGTTCCACAGCCTTCAACATTCCGTATCGCATCCTCACCATTTTTCACCCAGGATCTGGGCCCAGTCCCCTTACCGCTGCCGTTGCTTTCAGCCCCGATGAAAGATGGGAAGCCCCTCATATCCGGCCCACTGCTGGCGGCGGTCAGGGAGGCCGAGAGCTGGCTGTAGGTGGAGCTGCGGGGCAGGCGGGCGGATTTGCGCTGGAACTGAGCCCACGGCTGACTCTTGGCTCCTGTAAGAATCAACCATTTCAGCTGCCGGCCTACCGAGGCAGCACTCACACAGAAAACCGTGGGATGCAGCTTGGCCCGATCCCGCCCGCAGTTTGTAACCTGAGATTATTGTGGACATGCGGCCTGGCAAATGCAAGGAAGCATCCCTGAGCACGCGCAGAGTGCTTTCTGCTCACCATTCAGGAAACAAGAGCCGCTGCCAGCAATATACAGTGGTACCTTGGTTTTCGAATGTCTCTGTTGACAAATGTTTCGGTTTTTGAACGCCGTAAACTCAGAAGTAAATGCTTCGGTTTTCGAACGTGCCTTGGAAGTCAAATTTCCGAGGTGGCTACTGCTGAGTGCAAGAGCCTGTCAGCTGTTGAGTCCTGTGCAGTGGTACCTCTGGTTATGTACTTATTCGTTCCGGAGGTCCGTTCTTAACCTGAAGCACCACTTTAGCTAATGGGGCCTCCCGCTGCTGCCACGCCACCAGAGCATGATTTCTGTTCTCATCCTGAAGCAAAGTTCCAAGTCCCAAGGTAATATTTCTGGGTTAGCAGAGTCTGTACCCTGAAGCGTCTGTAACCTGAAGTGTATGTAACCCAAGGTACCACTGTACAGCATAAAGGTAAAGGGACCCCTGACCATTAGGTCCAGTCGTGGCCGACTCTGGGGTTGCAGCGCTCATCTCGCTTTATTCGCCGAGGGAGCCGGCGTACAGCTTCCGGGTCATGTGGCCAGCATGACTAAGCTGCTTCTGGCGAACCAGAGCAGTGCACGGAAACGCCGTGTACCTTCCCACCAGAGCGGTACCTGTTTATCTACTTGCACTTTGATGTGCTTTCAAACTGCTAGGTTGGCAGGAGCAGGGACCGAGCAACGGGAGCTCACCCCGTTGCGGGGATTCAAACTGCCAACCTTCTGATTGGCAAGTCCTAGGCTCTGTGGTTTAACCCACAGCGCCACCCGCGTCCCACTGTATAGCATAGGGCTGCTCAAATTCATGACAACACGTGGAATTTGAATCCTGTTGCGTTGCTCTGTATATATGCCAGTTTTTGTGAGTTTATATTGACTAATTCACCTTTTTAAAACGTATTTAGCCCTTGGAATTTAGCCCTTGATAAGAGGATTCAGTATGCTGAGCAAACCATGCTCGGCTCCTCCTCATGGATAACAGGAAGGCAAGAAATTATGGAAGGTGAGCAATATGAGAATGACTTGCCTCATTTGGCAAGTTTATGGAGGCATCTCTCTTATCGAGCCCATTAGATCAGAGCAGAGGCCACTGGCCATCTCCCTCCAGGGACCTAGAGCACCCCCCACCCTAATTCTCTCACCCACCACTTCACAGCACAGCAACCCATCTCAAGCCCACAGACTCCTGACCAGCTCACACCCGACCCAGGGTCACCTCCTCAGCTCACTCGCTTATACCAGGGACGTCCAACTTCCAAGAGACTGCGGTCTACTCACACAATTAAAATCTGGCAGTGATCTACCCCTTTTTGGGGGGGTTCAGGTCAAAGTTGTTGGGCTTTTTTAAAGGGAAGAACCTCACATTTTGGGGGGCGGGGTTTCAGGTCTTTGTTGTTGAGCTTTTTTCGGGGAGGAACGTCCCATTTTTTTTAAAGGGTTCAGGTCAAAGCTGTTGAGCTTTTATTAGGGAAGTACAAGCACGTCCCATTTTTTTTGGGGGGGGGTTCAGTTCTTAAGCTTGGGGATTAGGTCAAGTAAGTTATAAAAAGTCCCCACCAAGAGATGGCAAATGAGACAGTCAGCCTTGCTGCAAAAACTCCAACTTCCGCACTAGCGATCTAGAGGATGGGGCTGGATGGAGGAGCCAGCGATCTACAGCGATCTACCAAAACCTCCCAGGGATCGACCAGTAGATCATGATTGACCTGTTGGACATCCCTGGCTTATACAGTTCTAGCAAAGGCCCAGAACACTGACCTTTCTACTTCCCTCCTCCCATCATCCAGCCCAGCTCAAAAAGTCCCTTGAACTGCAGACGTCTCTCCCAAATGCCCTCTGCGAACTGGCATGGTGCTGATGACTGCCTCCCCCTGCAGGCACAGACTGCCAGAGGCCTTGGAGGAGATGCAGAGCTTGCACAGAGCAAGCCAATGTTTCCCTTCGTCTCCCCTGACCACCACTTACTTCCTAGTAGTGTGAACAGAGGGCAGCAATGTGCTCTGCAATCTTAAACAGGGCCAGCATCCCCTGCAGCCCAGAAGATAGCACTAGCAATTGTGTGGGATCCCCAATCCCCAGACAGCCAAGCTGGCTCCCCGGGTGCCGGCCACATGCCCTTCACTTTCTGGCAAATGGAACGGAGGACTTACCTGGAGAGCCGAGGAGGATCTGTACCAGGTCATCATAGAGGATGAGTGTTGCAGGGCGCTCGGGGAGCAGATAGAGGCTGACGGAGGCATAGACTGCAAAGGGAAATTGTGGGAAGGAAGAGAGAGAAAAAGAATCAGACTTACTCAAAGTCTTTCTGTGCCTAGCAGCAAGTTTCCTGATAACTTCATGAAGTGCCGTATTTTTCGCTCTATAGGACGAACCTGACCATAGGACGCACCTTGTTTTAGAGGCGGAGAACAAGAAAAATAAATTCTCCCCCTCTCTGCTCAGTGCCCCTTCAGCGAAGCGGCAGGAGAAATGGAGCCCCTTCCATTTCTCCTCCCGCTTCGCTGAAGGGGCGCTGCGCAGCTCTCTCTCTCTGCTGAAGCCGGGAGTCTTGCTTTCCTGGCTTATCGAAAGCAACCCGAAGCCTCCAGAGCACCGCGGGACCTCCCGCTGCGCTCCGGAGGCTTCAGGTTCCTTTTGCTGAAGTCAGGAGAGTCTATCCCTGAAGCCTGGAGAGCGAGAGGGGTCAGTGCGCACTGACCCCTCTCATTTTCCAGGCTTCAGCGAAAGCAACGCGAAGCCTCCGGAGCGCGGAGGGAGCGCTCCCCCTGCGCTTCAGAGGCTTCGCGTTGCTATCACTGAAGCCAAGGAGCCTGCATTCGCTCCATAAGACGTACACACATTTCCCCTTAATTTTTGGAGGGGAAAAAGTGTGTCCTATAGAGTGAAAAATACGGTAGTCTGTCTTGGGGGTAAAAGCCCCTAGAAAGAGTTCTGTTGCAGGGTGGCAGGAGGTGCAGAAAAAGAAATGGAAAGAAAAAATTGGATGTGCTCCTCTCTGATGTGATCGTTTGCAAAGACTCAGCCCAAACATCACACCAGTCTATGGCTTGCACTAATCCTAGTTTCGAACTCAAACACTTGAGCTTCCAGGTGTACAACTGGCAAACCACAGTTTAGAACTGTTTTTCTTCCTCGGTTGTCTGTCAATACTCCACTCTCAAGGCAGAATAGCTTCCAAAGTACTAGTCATAGGTATTGTTTATTAATTTAAACATCACACCAAACCCGAGGGCTCGTCTACACTTCCACTTGACAAGAGTCTGAATGGTTTTGCCCTTGCTTTCCCCAGGAAAACCCACTACAGTAGAACCTCTACTTACGACCGCCTCCAAGTTGCGACCATGGCAAACCCGGAAGTAAATACTGGGTTTGCCACAATTTGCACATGCGCAGAAGTGGCTGCCACCATCTGCACGTGCGCAGAAGCGCGCTGCCGCCAAATGTGCCTGCACACAATGGCGCTTCTACCAGCGACCTGGATCGACTTACGGACAGACCTCCGGAACTGATTATGTCTGTAAGTAGAGGTTCTACTGTATTTAGTGGCAAATTAGAGAAAACGTCAATCCAGAGAAAACCCAATTGATATTTGCTCCAATTCAAAAGTTAAGATTGGGTTTCCCTGGGGGAAAGCAGTGGGGCAAGGGAAAGTTTTGATGAGCCCTTAGTTAAATCAGCATCCTGCCTTTCATGGTGATTTACAGTTAACACAAACCATTGTTTCCAAACCCATTCTAGAAGATGGTCTCCATTTGTGATTTGCTAGCCAAACACAAACTATTCAGACATCACATCAAACCATTATTTAGCATCATTAATCAAGGCTTGGTGTGATGTCTGAACTGAGCCATTTTGCTTGTTCTCTCTTACGAACCACTCATTAGAGGAGTTTGCTTGCTCTTCCTCCCCCCCCCCCCCCGCTAATTTATTATTAGTACTGGTCCATCATAAAGTGGGGTGGGGAGTTTAATGGAAATACTAATGGTGGTGTGGGAATACTGGTAGTATACACAATGATTTCTGATTATCCTATCCCAAGATAGCAATTCCATCATGAGTCAGCGCAGCTGCAAAATCTGCTCATCTCCAGACCATAATTTAAAGATGGATTTGCAAACCCTGATTAAATCTAAACATGCTGTGAATAACCTCAGTGCAGATATAACGCTGCCCCACAAAAGAGAACTGAGAAACGGAAGGTGGAGAGGAAGAGAAGGAACAGGAGCAGGAGGAGGAGGAGGAGGGGGAAGGCATGTATAAGGTACCCCTCATCTCTTAACCATGGTTCTCTTCCTACCTAGATGCTCCTTTTATGTTTCCACAAGGGGAAGCTTTTCCTCCACTTTCCCCTTCTCCACTGGGGTCTTTCGGGGCTCTTATTCTTGGACCTCTGCTATTCTTTTTTCCCCCACACACTGTCTCTGGATGACCTCATTAAATCCCACGGTTTTTGGTACCATCAAGACTGGGGGTGGGGAAACCGTAGCTGGACTACAACTCCCATCATGTCTGTCCACAGGCCATGCTGGTTGGGGCTGAGGGGAGTCAGAGTGCAACAAGAGCTGGGGGACCACAGGTTCCCTGCCTCTGACTTGTACAGTGAGGAAACCCAGCACTTTCTTTCTAGACCAGAACGGTCTCCCTCACCTCCAACTCCAGCTGCTTACGCTATCCTAGCGAATCTTTCCACTTGAATAGGTAAAGGGTAAAGGGGACCCCTGGCCATTAGGTCCAGTCGTGACCGACTCTGGGGTTGCGGCACTCATCTCGCTTTATTGGCCGAGGGAGCCAGAGTATAGCTTCCAGGTCATGTGGCCAGCATGACTAAGCCACTCCTACCAAACCAGAGCAGCGCACGGAAACGCCATTTACCTTCCCGCCAGAGCGGTACCTATTTATCTACTTGCACTTTGATGTGCTTTCAAACTGCAAGGTTGGCAGGAGCTGGGACCGAGCAACAGGAGCTCACCCCGTCCCAGGGATTCGAAACGGTCGACCTTCTGATCGGCAAGTTAACCCACAGCACCACCGCATCCCTTCCACTCAAATACTTGGTCGTAATTTCATATGCTCAAGACAAGACTTCTCATCTTTCCTCTAAAGTGTTCCTTGTACACTCTCCTTAGCCACGGACAGCATCACCGCTCACCTCATTGGATAGATACAAATCCTCCTCTCTCTCTCTCTCTCTCTCTCTCTCTCCTTATTCAGTCTATTGCCATGCTCTGCCTCTTCCTCCTTTACAACATTGGGGAAAATGTATCTGTCTCTCTCCATCCCGGTTCACCCCCTAGTCATCTCTCACCTGGCTACTCCAATTTCCTTGCATTATCTTACCTTGGTCCCCTTCACCTTTACCGAGTGTTCTGGGGCCAAAACAATTCACCCCTCTTGCTGCTCTGACCACATGGTAAAGGACCCCTGGACGGTTAAGTCCAGTCAAATGCGACTATGGGGTTGCGGTGATCATCTCGCTTTCAGGCCGAGGGAGCCAGCGTTTGTCCACAGACAGCTTTCCGGGTCATGCGGCCAAGCAAGACTAAACTGCAACGGGACGCTGTGACGGAAACCAGAGCGCACGGAAACACCATTTACCTTCCTGCCGGAGTGGTACCTATTTATCTACTTGCACTGGCATGCTTTTGAACTGCTAGGCTGGCAGGAGCTGGGAAAGAGCAACAAGAGCTCACCCCATCACGGGGATTCGAACTGCTGACCTTCCGATCAGCAAGCCCAAGAGGCTCAGTGGTTTAGACCACAGTGCCACCACTGCCCCATCCCTGGGCACCATGTTATCCAAGCAATCTGCCTCTTCCCAGTGGCTGTTTGCAAGTGCAGCATCCCAACAGCTTTCGTTTGTCGTTATGACGTGGGTGGAATATATTGGGGAAGGAGGGCCTGCGCCACAGTTGCAAGTTTCTTGCAGATGGACAAAAAGATTTTTGCACAGGCATCCGTCACAGGGATTTGAACCACCGACCTTCTGATCGGCAAGCCCAAGAGGCTCAGTGGTTTGGACCACAGCACCACCTGCGTCCCACATCCCACCTTATACCCCTACACTTGGCTGCCTTGCTGTTTCTGGCCCCAGTGCAGGCTCTTTATTCAAAGCCCCCACCCCCCGTGGCTTTGCCCCCACCTCTTATCTCTTTGCTCTTACATTTCAATGCATCCCACCCTACCTGTGATCTTTGCTCATCCAGCTCCTGATTCTCTCCCTTTCTTCCTTGCTGCCCCTTATGTCTGGAAGAGCCTCCCAGAGCATCTCTGCAATCCCAGCTTTTCTTCCTTCAAATCCTTTCTCAAAACCCACCTTTTCTAGATGCAATACTGTGCTGTAACTAATCATAACCACATGTAATTGATATATAAACACATGCTCTTCCCATTCATTCTGTCTGGATTTCCCAGCCATTCCTCTGTGGTTTCCCCTGTGTTGAATTACAAGATTGTTAAGCCCTTTGGGCAGGAGAAAGTCCTCTTATCCTCTGGAAATTATTGCTAACAACCACTGAAGCTGTTAGATTGAACTGAATCTCTTTGCAAGTGAAGAGTAAATTTGCAAGTCCACATAACAAAGCAGAGTAAAAACTTTTTAAGTCTATGTGGTTCATTCAGCCTTATAGCACGGCAATTTTAGAAAGCTTGATTTTTGTATTTAAAAAACAACAACACAGTTGCAGGAATAGGATCTGAACTAAAGTAAATATTATTATATTATTCACAGTTTTCATGGCTTTTACTGTGGGTCAAGTAGCAGTGATCAGGGAGGGAGAGATACATTTACCAGCTCAGTAGAGCACAAGGGGATGCGGGTGGCGCTGTGGGTTAAACCACAGAGCCTAGGACTTTGCGATCAGAAGGTTGGCAGTTCGAATCCCCACAACGGGGTGAGCACCCGTTGCTCAGTCCCAGCTCCTGCCAACCTAGCAGTTCGAAAGCACATCAAAGTGCAAGTAGATAAATAGGTACCGCTCCAGCGGGAAGGTAAACGGTGTTTCCGTGCGCTGCTCTGGTTCGCCAGAAGCGGCTTAGTCATGCTGGCCACATGACCCGGACGCTGTACGCCGGCTCCCTCGGCCAATAAAGCGAGATGAGCGCTGCAACCCCAGAGTCGGCCACGACTGGACCTAATGGTCAGGGTCCCTTTACCTTTACTAGAGCACAAGACTTACTCTCAGGCTTGTGGGTTCAAGACCCATGTTGGGCGAAAGTTTCCTGCACTGCAGGGGGTTGGACTAGATGACCCTCGTGGTCCCTTCCAACTCTACAATTCTATGACAAGTTGGATGGTAGACTTCATGGAAATCGAGTTTCCTTGTTTTTTTAGATTCCTAGAAGGCAGAATTTCAACGTGTTCATCTTCAATAAATCTGTCAACCAGCTCTAACAAGTGTTCCCACAACTGCATCCTGGAGCAGCCAAGGCCTCCAGAGCCAAGACAAATGGCCAAAACCGAGGAAAACATGGAGGGTGCTAGACAGATGGCTCTGTCAGGCACATCTGGCAAGGCTTGCCACAGCCCGCCCTCTCCCTTTCTCACAAAGGATGGCAGCTAGAGCATAATTTGAGCCTAGGCTCAGCCTTACAATCTGTTTCAATCTGAGAGTTCAACCCTAAAATATGAGAAGTAGAAATAACTCTGAAATAACTCCGATTTCATCACTCTCCAGGGGAGACAGACCTAAGTGGTCCCTAACATGGCTTCTTGGAACCCCAACGTATCCCAATTTACGACTCACACACAATCTGAGACACAGGAGTTTGAAGATGTGGGATCTTCCACAAAATCCTGCAGCGAAGAGTGCTCCGATTCAGCTTGCTGTGTCTTTTTCCAGGATAAACTATCCCACTCCATACTCCACCCTCCTGGGTTTCCCCCCCCCTCCCACTTCAACCATCAGTCATTGCTCTGCGGTCACTGAGGATGCAGTTGTCAACAGCCTGATTTGGAGTTTCCCGTACTTCTGCCAATCCCACGAGGGTTTCCTGCGAGCCCTGTTAATGCCTTCCTGTGGGGCGGTGCATGGATAGTACCATTTTGGATACATAAGGCTCTGCAATTCTGAGAGCAAGTTTGTTGTTAGCCTATATAAGATGGTGAGAGGAGGGAGTAGCTTGCATGAAAACTGGATCCAAGAAAGCTGGTCTGGTGCAAACAGTTTTGAAATTTTAAGGTGTGTGTGGGGAAGCAGTTCAGAAGCAAAACGTATAGCAACAATTAAAAAATAGATTTTTCTGGCATCATAATTTTACACTGTTCATTCTGAGCTGTAGAAAACTATTTTGAACTAAATTATTTTTAAAAAAAAAAATGTTGATGAAGCAATAAACCAGGGGGAAAATAACACTTATGGCTTACTAATTATAATACCATGAACCTCGTATTTCCTACATGTAAAATAAGTATGTGTATTCCCACCCACCCCCACAGAACTCTGAAGGGTTGCTATAATAATAATAATTTATTATTTATACCCCACCCATCTGGCTGGGTTTCCTCAGCCACTCTGGGCGGCTCCCAACAGAACAGGTCCGGGAGTGGCGGTAAGGTTGCGCGCAGCCTTGCCGCCGCTCCCGAAGCTTGCGGGCTGGGGGAGCGCTCCAAAGGTTTGCTGATAGCTGCCTGAAGCCCGGAGAGCGCAGCGGAAGTTGGCACTGCGCTCCCCAGGCTTCGGGCTGCAGGCTGCTATCTGCAAGCCTTCAGACCCCCGCGGGAACTCCCGCCGCGCTTAGAAGGCTTGTGGATAGCTGCCCGAAGCCCGGGGTGTGCAGCGGGAGTTGCCACTGCGCTCCCCGGGCTTCGGGCTGCAGGCTACTATCCGCAAGCCTTTAGAGCCCAGCAGGAACTCCCGCCGCACTCCGAAGGCTTGCAAATAGCTTCCTGAAGCCTGGAGAATGAGAGGGGTTGGTGCACACTGACCCCCTCGCTCTCCAGGCTTCAGCGAAAGCCTGCATTCGCTCCATAGGACGCACACACATTTCCCCTTCATTTTTGGAGGGGAAAAAGTGTGTCCTGTAGAGCAAAAATACAGTACATAAATATCTAGTTTTAAAGATGTTAGAGGCCAGTAAGAGGTTTGGCCTATAAACTCATGAGTGGATGTTTACTTAAAGTTTCCAAATTTGATGGCAAGAAGGAATTTTCACAGGACTGACTGGCTAGTGGTTTCTGAGAGGGCTGGGAGCTGCAATCCCCTTTGGCATGTGGCTTGAGCAATATGAATTGCTTCCCTGAAATATTCCCTGAATCACGGTCGGCATCTCTGGCACGGTATGTTGATGAGCAACAGGAACTAGAACCCTGGGGAGAATGAAAAACGATGGTCGGGAAAGAACATCAAATGAAAAAAAGAAAAAAGGAGGAGGGAAGGCTCTGGTGTTCCCTCGTGTAAGTGAACACCTGAATCTTCCTCCTCGCTTTCTGCTTGGAGAATAAGCCTCTGCCAAGTGCCCCAAAACATTAAATAAAAGAAAGAAAAGAAATCTCTAGGAGGTTGACCCTCTGGTTAAAAACTTGAAATATGATGACTATGCTACCACTCAGTGGATTTGTAACTGGCTGACTGACCGAACCCAAAGGGTGCTCATCAATGGTTCCTCTTCATCCTGGAGAAGAGTGACTAGTGGGGTGCCACAGGGTTCTGTCTTCGGCCCGGTCTTATTCAACATCTTTATCAACGACTTGGATGATGGACTCAAGGGCATCCTGATCAAATTTGCAGATGACACCAAATTGGGAGGGGTGGCTAACACCCCAGAGGACAGGATCACACTTCAAAACGACCTTGACAGATTAGAGAACTGGGCCAAAACAAACAAGATGAATTTTAACAGGGAGAAATGTAAAGTATTGCACTTGGGCAAAAAAAATGAGAGGCACAAATACAAGATGGGGGACACCTGGCTTGAGAGCAGTACATGTGAAAAGGATCTAGGAGTCTTGGTTGACCACAAACTTGACATGAGCCAACAGTGTGACGCGGCAGCTAAAAAAGCCAATGCAATTCTGGGCTGCATCAATAGGAGTATGGCATCTAGATCAAGGGAAGTAATAGTGCCACTGTATTCTGCTCTGGTCAGACCTCACCTGGAGTACTGTGTCCAGTTCTGGGCACCACAGTTCAAGAAGGACACTGACAAACTGGAACGTGTCCAGAGGAGGGCAATCAAAATGGTCAAAGGCCTGGAAACGATGCCTTATGAGGAACGGCTAAGGGAGCTAGGCATGTTTAGCCTGGAGAAGAGGAGGTTAAGGGGTGATATGATAGCCATGTTCAAATATATAAAAGGATGTCACATAGAGGAGGGAGAAAGGTTGTTTTCTGCTGCTCCAGAGAAGCGGACACGGAGCAATGGATCCAAACTACAAGAAAAAAGATTCCACCTAAACATTAGGAAGAACTTCCTGACAGTAAGAGCTGTTTGACAGTGGAATTTGCTGCCAAGGAGTGTGGTGGAGTCTCCTTCTTTGGAGGTCTTTAAGCAGAGGCTTGACAACCATATGTCAGGAGTGCTCTGATGGTGTTTCCTGCTTGGCAGGGGGTTGGACTCGATGGCCCTTGTGGTCTCTTCCAACTCTATGATTCTATGATTCTATGAATAAACATGTTGTAATGCTGAATTGAAAAGAAAGAAAGATGTTAAGTGAATAAGTTAATTTTATAAAGAATATTGGTGTTGGAAAACCATTAAAATGATATACACTGAAATTCAACTAGGGAGATACGAGGAAGTCATTTACAATGTTATTAAGTTTGATTTAAATATAGTGGAGATTTATGTTTGTTTGTTTGTTTGAATTTTTTTTGAAAAACCAATTAAAAAAATTGGGGGGGGGGACTAAACTTGAAATATGCGCCACAAAACCTTTGTGCAACAATGACACAGTGGCTGCAGGGAGATTGCCTATCATGCTCATAGCAGGGCCAGCTAAAGGCATTTTGCTGCCTGTATTAAAGGATTGCTGCTATTCCAAATGCAGAAGCCAGCTGCACTGACGCTAGAGTCTTACTCCAATGCGGGGGACAGGACAGGATCCACCACCACAACACCTAAGGGCAGCAGGCTAGCTTAGGAGACGCAGGGCACGTCCCACGTGGGACCCAAGCTCTGACCTTACTCACCGCTCCACCTGGCATTGCTTGTTACCTGTGCAAACAAACGCTGCAGTGCAGCATCACCACAACATGTGTGCGAGTGCAATGTCTGCTGGGGCGCATGGCCTTGGCTGGCTCCCCCTCTGCCTGCCCGCTCAGTCACAGCCATTCCTAACCATACTATAAGTGACGCATCAGGAGAAAGCAACTCGGTGAGGCAGCTCAGACCGGCCACAAGGATGAATCACTGCCACCCGAGTGGAATCTCAGGCGAAGAGAAGAGTTTGGATTTGATATTCCACTTTATCACTACCCTACGGAGTCTCAAAGCGGCTAACATTCTCCTTTCCCTTCCTCCCCCACAACAAACACTCTGTGAGGGGAGTGGGACTGAGAGACTTCAAAGAAGTGTGACTAGCCCAAGGTCACCCAGCAGCTGCATGTGGAGGAGTGGGGAAGCGAACCCGGTTCACCAGATTACGAGTCTACCGCTCTTAACCACTACACCGCACTGGCTCAGGAGGATGGGAGTGGCCAGAGGACCAGCTGCTGCAACCCTCCAGCTTGCTCTGTCTAAAGACAGGACCTGCCTAAAGAAAGGACAACAACTGTGAGCATGTAGGTGACAGTCTAACACCAGTGATTAAGATATAACATCTTGACTTATGATAGGTACTATTAGGCTCTTTCTAAACCTGGGTTTCTTCTGCCACTCTGGGCGGCTTCCAACATATATAAAAACATAAAGGTGAAGGACCCCTGACAGTTAAGTCCAGTCGCGAACGACTCGGGTTGCAACACTCATCTCGCTTTACTGGCCGAGGGAGGGGACGTTTATCCGCAGACAGTTTTTCCGGGTCATGTGGCCAGCATTACTAAGCCGCTTCTGGTGAACCAGAGGAGCGCAAAGAAACACTGTTTAGCTTCCCACCGGAGCGATACCTATTTATCTACTTGCACTTTGACGTGCTTTCGAACTGCTAGGTTAGCAGGAGCAGGGACCGAACAACAGGAGCTCGCCCCGTCGCAGCGAATCAAACTGCCAACCTTCTGATCGGCAAGCCCAAGAGGCTCAGTGGTTTAGACCACAGCACCACCCACATCCCATATAAAAACATAATAAAACATTAAACATTTAAAAAAAATAATTCCCTATACAGGGATGCCTTCAGACATCTAAACACTAAAGGTTGTAGTGTTACTTATCTCCTTGGCTCGGGGATCACATAACTTCATACCCTCCAACATTTCTCTGAGGAAAATAGGGGTGTCCTAAGGAAAAGCAGGACATTCCGGGATCAAATCAGAAACCAGGACGACTTCTGTAAATCCGGGACTGTCCCTGGAAAATAAGGACGCTTGGAGGGACTGAGATATGTGAACTGGAAGCTAATCCAACCTGCTTCCGAAACAGTGTACATGCACTTTAATTCAAATTCCTGTTCTGCCCTTCTCCTGTGTCCAAAAAGGTATGTAAACACATCTATATTTTTATGCATGTGTGTGTTGGTTGCCTCCTATTTCCTGCCTACAGGCAGAATTTATTGATAGTGTTATACGCCAGCTGTGACTTTCGCTTCCAACCCCCAGGGTGGGTCAATGAGGTGACCTTATTACCAGCGCCAGTTAGTCTTTGCCAGTGCACACTAAGGGTTCACACATAATGCGTGTGCTTTGCTTCATTTGCAAGGGGGTGAGAGCTCCCCATCTTATTCTGCACACCCCAAATGGCTGAATTATTTCACTATAAATTATATCTCCCCCCCCCCCGAAATAAGCTGCCTCATAGCAGAAGTACACTAGGAAGGAAATGTTGTGTAGTGATTAAACTGTTGGTCTGGGAGATCAGGGTTCAAATCCCCACTCAGTCATGAAGCTTAATGGGTGACCTTGGAGTTAGTCACAGCCTCTTAACCTAACACACAGGGTCGTTGTAGGAATTAACTGATGGGGGGGTGAACCAAGTACATGGAGAAAAAAGTGATCTATACATGCAATCTAGGGACGCGGGTGGCGCTGTGGGTTAAACCACAGAGCCTAGGACTTGCCGATTAGAAGGTCGGCGGTTCGAATCCCTGTGACGGGGTGAGCTCCCGTTGCTTGGTCCCTGCTCCTGCCAACCTAGCAGTTCAAAAGCACGTCAAAGTGCAAGTAGATAAATAGGTACCTCTCCAGTGGGAAGGTAAAAGGCATTTCCGTGCACTGCTCTGGTTGGCCAGAAGCGGCTTTGTCATGCTGGCCACATGACCTGGAAACTGTACGCCGGCTCCCTCAGCCAATAAAGCCAGATGAGCGCCGCAACCCCAGAGTTGGCCACAACTGGACCTAATGGTCAGGGGTCCCTTTACCTTTACACATGCAATAAATAAGCTCTTCTGCTGGCCTGCATAAGAAAGCTGGAAGGGCCAGCCTGATGGAGATGTCAGTCACCAACCTAGCATCCAGAGATCTCCACGTGGTCAGAACTGGACCCGCCCCAGTCACACAACACGCCTGGTGAATTTCCAGCACTGAGATTAACCTTTGGTTAGATCCAGCAGTGCTCTTGTAAATGTTCTTGTGTACTGAACATACACTATGATATGAGAGTCGTACATACTGAGTGCAATCTAGCCATGCGACACTGAGATGCTGGGTTCGTGCCATCATCCAAGTGAAATGACTCTTCTGTAAAATACTGAGAAGCACCACCATTCCAGCGAGGAAGAAGGAGTGACCTCATTCTACCTACCAAAGCAACTCATATTCCTTTATTCCTACAGAACAGAAGTTACGTTGATGAAAGCTGATAAAAGTTTGCATCCTTTGTGACCCTCCCACCCGCCCCCACCCATGAAGTGCCCATCATGCACTGACAGGGCCCCCCCCAAAAAAATCAGTGGTCTTCTAGCCACCCAGACTCTCTCCTAGCCACTGGGCACCGCAACTCACGTGGCAGCTTGTTGACGCGCCAAGGAACAGAGTTTGTAACAAAACCACGCTTGGAGGCTGTGACGATGACCCAGGTGCCCAGGCGGTAGCTGATGGGAAGCATGCTGACACCCTCATGGTCGGTGGCGCCTGAAGCCAGAGATGTCTGGTTGCCATACACTTCCACGGCTGCCTGAGGCAGTGGGGACAGGTCGCCGTTCTCGTACACCTGGACCTTGATGACCACCTCTGGAGGAAAAAGAGAGAATACAGAAAGGGTGTGTGAGGACAGCAAGCTTGCCCCCAATGTTTTCCCCAACTCAAAAGTAACTTGCATGGTTTCCCAGTGGCCTTTCCCCTCCTTAGTTGGCATTTGTGTTGTCAGTTCATTTGAACAAAAGGTGTGGTTAGTTAAAACAACAAGGGGCATTCAGTTTCCTTTCCACCTCTAAGGCCTCCATGACCTTCCTGTAGCCACCCTATTTGGTCCATTGTCCTTAAGATGGATTGTCTCCTCGGCCCTCTTCCTATTTGGCTACCCAGCGTATCATCTTTCGCTCATTTCTGCTCACAACACAGAACCCCTCCCGCTGTTCCTTTGCGTGTGAGGATTTCCTCTCCGGCAATCCAACTCCTCGCTTCCCTCACTGCAGCTGCCCCAGTTTCAACACTCTGTGTCTGGCATGCGCTCTTTGCTAGCCTGTGAATGCACAGGAACATCACAACCACTCAGGTAATGGTTTGTGTATATGTGAGTCACACAAGTGAAAAGCAATGTTGTGGGCATCAGGATTCCACACATCTAGTTGCCAATGGCAACTGTCTCTCCTCCTCCGTTAACTCCCCTCCTCCTCAATGCCCAGCACAGAATCTTCTCTCCTGAGTTATCTGCAAATTGAGGAAGGCTTAGGAGAGGGCTGTGGTCTTTATTTTTTCCTGGGTTTGAAGAAGGGAAAAACCAGCAGGGTATCCTATAGAACCAACTCCTAAAGGCCAAGATCCCTTCATCTGCGTCGCCCCCCCCCCCCAATAGAGTATGTTATGAGGCTGTCCCACCGAAGTTGATGGGCATTGCCATTCAAATGGGGTGTGTGCACCACATCTTGTGATAAGATTATGTGTGGTGGGGCTTACCTGCGCACCCCAATATGTTATTTTATTCAAGTTGCCACCTCTGACTCTCTCACACTGCTCAGGAACAAATAAGATCTCAGTTCTCCTCCAAGTCCTCTGTGTGACCACAATTCAAAGCAGGCTAGTAAATCATAGAATCATAAAGTTGGAAGGGACTCTGAGGGCAATCTAGTTCAGCCCCCTGCAATGCAGGAATTCTAGTTCGAAATCTAGTTGAAATATGAAGAATTCCTTATGCAAGTTATGTTCCCATAGCAGAATGATGCAACTCAAAAGACCAAAAAAAAAGGGGGGGAATAACAGGGCAGACATTAACATGCATTCTTATAGCCATCTGTTTATCCCAAATAAATGAAAGATCACTCCACAGTGATGGGAAACGTACTTTAGACACAGAAGAACGGTGAAAGTGGAGCAGTGCTAGCAAGAAAGGGAAGAAAATGGGATATCTCACTGAGCCGTTCAAGAATACTAAACCCTAGCAAAAGGTTTGTCTCACAGTATTTCCCGCTGTGCAATTCCCTGCAGCTCAAGCGGAGCTGGCTCCCATCACCCCAGCCCATTCCAACAATGTGCAAACTTGAGGATTGGTCACACATGGCAAAGATCTCCTCTGCTGGCTGCCTGCCTGACATATTCTCCTCACCCTGCGTGCAAACAGAAGAAGACCTCCGGACAGAGGGGCTGATTCAACTCCACTTGGCTTTGGATGTAAGCTCCCTGGTGACCAGGAAGCTCCAGCTGGAGGGAGGCCACTGCTGTTTCCTCTCTCCATCAACGGGCTGCCTGGAAGAAGGGCTGGGGGTACGATTCCATGCAAAATCAAGGTGGAGCTGGGGTCAGCCCCCTCAATTTGCACAGCTAGAATAACATTTGAAACACGGAGCGCGACTCCTTTGCACTTCCTGTTACCGTGTGACTTGGAAAAATCAAAGGCCATTGTGTAAAAAGACCCCACCAAAACAAAGCTATCTTTGACTTAATTTGAGTTAAAACATTTTGAGCTACAAGATAGCACCCTTGGGGAAAAACCAACTTATTGGACAGGGCACAGATGTACAGACCTCTGGTCCGGAGGACAGAACACAGAGCAGATCAGGGGACAGACTCAAGCAGCTGCGCTCTCAGTAGTTTTTGGCAATGTAAAATCAGACTAATCACCTAAGACAAATAGTAAAAAAACACACAACCCCACAGCCCCTTCACCTACAAACAAAACACACAACAGCTCTCCTTTTCCCTTGCTGTTCTGGCATCTGACCTGAAAACAGGCTGGCTGGGAGGAGGAATGTTGTTTGGTTTCCTTTTGTGATCAGTGAGAAACCCAACTTTCAAAAGGAGACAAAGGGCTCCTGAGGCCCAAATCCCCCAGTGTGAGCAGCAACAGAAGTTCTGCAAAATGTTCCCCTTTTAGGCACCTCAGCTGCTCACTGCTATGTAGAAGACACAAAGGAATGGAAGGACTAGGTTGAGGTGCCTAAAGAAAAGGCTGTAGAAGCCAAAGCCCATTCTGCTGCTGTCCACACTGGGAGCGAACATGGCTCTTTAACTCCCTCTCTGCCAGTGTGAAGGGAGGGTGCAATAGATAGGAATAATAATAAATGTAATAGTAATAATAATAACTTATATGCTGCCCATTTGACTGGGTTGCCCCAGCCACTCTGGGCGGCTTCCAACAAATTAAATCACAGTAAGACATCAAACATTAAAAACTTCCCTCTGCGGGGTTGCCTTCAGATGTCAGATACAGTGGTACCTCGGGTTAAGAACTTAATTCGTTCTGGAGGTCCGTTCTTAACCTGAAACTGTTCTTAACCTGGGGTACCACTTCAGCTAAGGGGGCCTCCCGCTGCCGCTGCGCGATTTCTGTTCTCATCCAGAAGCAAAGTTCTTAACCCAAGGTACTATTTCTGGGTTAGCGTTGTCTGTAACCCGAAGTGTATGTAACCCAAGGTACCACTGTAGTTGTTTATTTCCTTGACATCAGATGGGTGCCGCTACCAAGAAGGCCCTCTGCATAGCCCATGTTTCTGGAAATGGAGCCCCTGGAAAACTCCAAACATGAACTCTGTTTAAAACTGACCAGCCATGGTTCATACAGCAGCCTGTAGCAAGTTGCCTGCCATGCATCTCTGAGAAAATGCTGTGGGTTTTTTCTACCCATAGAACACACACAGGGGTCCCACTCCACCCCCCAACTAAAAAAACCCTGATTATTTCCTGCTGTCCAAAGGCCTGTGCCCTCAGCAGTCAAACCAACCTCCCCCTTTTTGGATTGCGGTCCTGTCACCGTGGCAACGGCCTCATTTGTCCTACAAAGTACCCCCTCCCTCCAAGCTCCACTCAGGCCTAGAAAGCAAAGTGATGTGAATAACCTCCTTCCCATCGCTGGAGTTTGTTGCCATGGGGACCGTTGCACAGAGCAAGGCCTAGGCCCGCATCCTTCAGCAGGCCCATGGGTTACCATGGCGCTGGTGCCGACCAGAACAGTGCCCCCCACAACAAATACTCGGTTTACCCTTTCACACACTTTTAACCATCTTGCTGCGCTCCAAACCAGGGTGGCACTGATGGTGACACAATTCCACCATGCTCCCTCGCCGTGCTTTTATTGCACACAGACGAGCGAAAAGGTTCTCTCTTTACAATGCACAATACTGACACCTCAAGGCTTTCTAATTAAGTGAATGCATATAGATACATGAATAAAAAAGAACATTTGGGAGTCAAAACCTCTCCCCGCTGTCCTCTTAAATTAAACAAAAACCCTTCCTATAGTCCTAGATAGAATCTATTTTCAATGCTGGGGTGGTTGGGCACTGGGATATGCGTAACTCACAAACCACTGCTACAACTAAGGCAGAGAGAAATGGTTTTTTCCTCTGGACATGCGCAAAATTAATGACAGGGCTGGGCATGTATCATACAAAATAATAATGTCTCTGAGCATGCACAGAATTGTTTCTCTGACCACTAAAAAGGCCTATCCAGGCTGCTTCTTCTTCTTTACTCTCATATGAGGCAGAGCTTTCAGGTATGGCTTCCAGGCAGGTTTGAGTTCCTGGATCTCTCTCACTAGAAATTAACCACAGGGGACAAGCCCTGGTCCGTGCACGCAAAATGCAGCATACTGAAGATGAGAGACTAGGTTTATATCCACATTATATCCTAACGGGTTGCTGCATCTTCTGTGTGTGTGTTTGTGCACCTTCATCCACACATGAGCACTTTCAGTTTAATGCCTCCAATATCTATCTTGACATTTCCCAACCACATTGAGATGGTGCTTCATGGGATATATCTGTGCGGTACGTCGCCGCTGGCTCCCTTCAGTTACTCCTTCATTACCCTCCTTGAATTCCAGAAACCTGAGGTCTGTTATGGACATTTGTTTACCTGTGTGCACATGCTTTTTTAAATTTTTATTGTATTTTTTAAAATACAAGTTTTTCAATATACCAGAGCAGTTGTTTTGTTGTTTTTAAAAAGGTGTAAGCTCCAAGCCAGTCAAGGATTTGGAGTCGCTTGCATGAAAGAATGCCACCTCTGTTCCTTTTACCTGCAAGAGCAAATTTTATTTTTAATTTCAATACTATTGTTCTATACAAGTTTCTTTTTAAAAAAAACACACACACACACTAGAGCAACAACCACAATTGGTTCAACAACTATGGCCATTCCTAGATGAGGAAAGCCTTGCCAAAGTAGTTCATACATTGGTTAATTCAAGACTGAATTATTGCAATGTGCTCTATGTGGGGCTTCCCTCACACTTGACCCAGAAGCTGCGGTTAGTGTGTAACACGACTGCTGACAGGAGTGAGGCCTTGTCAGCGTATAATACCTGTGCTCAGAGAGCTGTACTGGTTGCCGATTTGCTACTGGGCCAGGTTCAAGGTGTTACGGTTGACATTTAAAGCCCTTGGCAGCGTTTGACCAGTGTATTTCCAAGATCACCTTACGCCACATGTGCCCAACTTGACTCCTTTGATCGGCAGAATTGATACTACTAAAGGGTGTCACATAATACGCATCCCACATTTGTAGGAACCCAGTCGTTTAAGTGTGGCAGCACCTACAATTTGCAGCTCCCACCCTATTGATATCAAGCAGGTGCCTTCAGTGTATTATTTTCGGTGCCTTGTTTAGTCAGGGCTACTCAGATGCTTAGAAAAGATGGTGTGAATTTCAGTCTGTTTAGTATTTTAACGTCTTGTGTTTTGTAATTCCCCATGCCCAATTTTATGGCTGTATCTTTTTGCAAATCATTTTGAATTTTTTTGGGGGTTTTTTAACCATTAAGAGGTGTATAAATTTTATGAAATAATTAAAACAATAGTAGTGGTTTTAAAAATAACACGAATGGTCCTTCAGAAACAACGGGTGGGAAAAGGCAGGCTAAAAGGGACTGATGGAAACAAAATGGAAGTCAGGAGGGGTTGCAATTGTAGAGCACCCAGCGAAATGTCACCACATGTTAAAAACAAAAACAACACAGAAAATGCGCTTCAGTGTGTCTGCAGTCAGGTAACGTGTGATTTTATATTGGATTTTCTTCCTTTATTGGATTATCAGTGGATTGGGACAATCTAAATTTAGTAGGAGGGAGGGAAGCGGCTACCATTTGGATGAGGATGTGTGGATGCCACAAAGGAAGACCAGCCAGCTTCAAATCCGCATTAAACTCCAGTGCGGACAAGCCCATGGAACACAGGAATCTGGTTTTATATATGCCTTATTGCTGTCATTAGTCCATCCAGCATAGTATTGCTGTCAGCATTGCAGCAGCCCTCCAGGATTTCAGACATGGGACAATCCCATTTTGACCTGGAGATGCTCGGGGATTGAACCTAGGCCTTTCTGCATGCAAACCATGTACTCTTCATCTGAACCATGGTCCTTCCCAGTTTCAAAAAGAGTCCAAAGTGGTTTGAGGGAGGTTTTGCTTCCCGGAAAGTAGAAGCAATTCTTCTCTTTCCTTGTCGCCTCTGACCAATCAAGTCTTGAAGGTTTCTGTGTACTTTTAAACTCTGAAAAATATTGTTTATTCAAAGCCAAAGAAGGCGGAGCCAAGCCCAGCAAGAGCAGTGACCCCACTTTCAACTCTCTTTAAAGTCTATAAATTGTCTCCTGTCTCAAACGGGCAGCGCTGCGTCACGCAGCCGCCCAGATTCAGGTCACCTCCTGACACATTGCCTGTCCATTATTGCCAAGCTGCCAACCTCTCCTGTGCTTTCCCCTCCAGGCAGGACATCGATTTTCTCTCCGATTTGCCCAATGCTGCACCTGCTTCTCCTAACCCTCCATCCCCACACGGTCTACACTGTGTTCCAGGCCCACAGAGACAAATAGCTTTCCTCAGACCCTAAGCCCATGTCAGTTGCTAGTTCAGTGTGTTATTACACCTTATGATGCTTCAATAGACTGATAATGATGAAGAAAAAGTCACCTCTGGAAGACATTGCTATAGTTTTAGGCTGCATGCAATACTATACCTTTAAAGCACATTCAATGCACATTCTTTCCCTCAAAGAATTCTGGGCATTGTCGTTTATGCCTGTGTTTGCAGCTCGGATATATAATCTAATTGCCAAATGGCACCTTAAACCTAGATATGATGGTCACCACAATGGAATGTCTAGACGCCTTTTTGCAGTGGATTATTATTATTATCATCATCATCTCATTTCTATACCATTTTATATTTTAAAGACGAAAGCTCAAAGCAGTTGACAACACATTAAAACATTAAACAATCCAAAATAAAACAAATTCAAGCTTTGAGAAAAGTATTTCAGATTTTTCTCTAAGTGACATTTTGTTTTCCCCAGTCGCCAGATCCAGAGATCTCTGCGCGGTTGCAAATTGGAACTGCGCCAGTTGCAAAACACGCCTGGAGTCTGGCTAACAATGGTTTACCCCTCAGAGACTTACAATTCCTAGCAATCATCAATAAACTACAGCTCACAGAATTCTTTTTTTTGGGGGGGGGAATGTATTTTGAGTGTGTTTTAAAGGTATAGCACATGGGTAGGCAAACTAAGGCCCAGGGGCCAGATCTGGCCCAATCGCCTTCTAAATCCAGCCCACAGACGGTCCAGGAATCAGTGTGTATTTACATGAGTAGAATGTGTCCTTTTATTTAAAACGCATCTCTGGGTTATTTGTGGGGCCTGCTTGGTGTTTTTACATGAGTAGAATGTGTGCTTTTATTTAAAACACATCTCTGGGTTATTTGTGGGGCATAGGAATTCGTCCATTTTTATTTCTTTCAAAATATAGTCCGGCCCCCCACAAGGTCTGAGGGACAGTGGACCGGCCCCCTGCTAAAAAGGTTTGCTGACCCCTGGTATAGTATGTATGCAACTTGCATGTCAAGAGTTCTACTCCGGTCTGAATCCAACAATCCTTTTGTTACGGAAGCCAATGCTTTGCCAAGAGAGTGGAGCTTTTGTTTATTCCTGTGGCCAAATAAGACCGGAAAGAGAAAGTGTTCTCTGGACTTTCCCAAGGCCATACAATGAGGACATAATCTGAGCCAAGGTGGAGCTCTCGGGCCTATTTTGAACGCCAGAGCTGGTACGCCATATGTGTTGCCTCTAAGGATGTGCAGAGTGCCACATCCCCACTATGTACACAAGAGACAATTCACCGCTATCTGCATACATGTGTGGGATTAAAAAAGGAGGGATTCTTGATGAGAGCATTTAGCTACCAACCACGGTTTCAAAGGCTGGGAAGAAAAAAAAAGTTTAGATGGGAGTCACTCCAGATAGTGGAGGACCAACAGGAATGAAAAGGCTGCTGGCTCTATACTCCCATTACCTCAGGCACTTACATCACTGTTCTCTGTTTATGATGACAGTTTGGGCATTTTCATATACTATGATCATACACTAGCTTAGCAGCTCCCAAAGAAGCATGGAAACAGACCCACTTCAAGCAAGAAGAACTACCAATGAAAGAAGAATGGAGGATGAAACTGATGGACTATGCAGAATTAGATAAATTAACAGGAAGGATTCGAAACCTGCGGGACCAGAGATTCTCAGAAGACTGGAGTAAATTTACGAACTATTTGAAAAGCAATTGTGATGAACAGATTACGCTAGTAGGTTTGCAAGAAGTTTTGTAAGGTGAATTATTTGAAATATTGCAAGAAAGATAATGAGGAGAATTATTAGTTAAGGATACTTAAAGGTAATATGAAATTAAGAAATGCATAATAAGTGATAAAGAACATAAAATCATCAGAAGTGTTGACGGAAGTCTAAAAATATTGTATAAGATGAGAAGTTATGTTGTATGACTGTTCGAACTGATATGTTAAAAAATTAATAAAAATGTGAGTGTGTGTGTGAATAAAACTGACCCACTTCAAGGAGGATGGGGTGAAAATAAACGGGGGGGGGGAGAGAGACTTCAAGCAACTTTGCAAACTCAAAGTGCTCTATAGATCAGAACGATTAAGAACGACAAGTGGGGACATGCAAAAAAAATCTTGCTGTGCATCTTTAGCCCCCAACAATGAATCTTCTGCTCTGGGGCCCAGCCAACCTGGAAACGAAACCTTGTTTTGCTGTTCCGGGGCTTCCTTGAGGGCTTCGAAGACAGAGGTCCTGTGGCTGGGACGGGGCGATATGGGATTGGGGGGGCAACTCCCATCTCTTGCGGGGGCGCAATTAGTGCCAGCACCGTCCGTTAAGAGTTTGGGTGTAATCTTCGACACCTCCCTTTCCATGGAGGCGCAGATTGCAGCTATAACAAAGGCGGCATTTTTCCATCTCCGCCAAGCTAAGCAGTTGGCTCCTTACCTCTCTCGCCCTGACCTAGCCACTGTGATCCATGCGACGGTCACCTCCAGACTGGATTATTGTAACTCGCTCTACGTGGGGCTGCCCCTGAGACTGACCCAGAAACTCCAGCGAGTGCAGAATGCTGCGGCGAGACTCCTTACGAGGTCTTCGCTGCGAGATCACATTCACCCGGTGCTATACCAGCTGCACTGGCTCCCGGTGGAGTACAGAATCAGGTTTAAGGTGCTGGTTTTAACCTTTAAAGCCCTATACGGCCTAGGACCCTCGTACCTACGGGACCGCCTCTCCTGGTATGCCCCACAGAGAAACTTACGGTCTTCGAATAAAAACATCTTGAAGGTCCCAGGCCCCAGAGAAGTTAGGCTGGCCTCAACTAGAGCCAGGGCTTTTTCGGCTGTGGCTCCGATCTGGTGGAACACTCTGTCACAAGAGACCAGGGCCCTGCGGGACTTGACAGCTTTCCGCAGGGCCTGCAAGACAGAGCTGTTCCACCAGGCCTTTGGCCACGGCACAGCCTGACTCCCTCCCTCGGCAATCTTCGCGGAGCTCTGGCCCAATGGTTGCCAGTGGCTTGAATTAATTAATTTTATAACGAATGATTTTAGACTGTTGTTTATGCTGTACTTTTGTACTGTTTTATTGTTGTTAGCCGCCCTGAGCCCGGCTTCGGCTGGGGAGGGCGGGATATAAATAAAATTTATTATTATTATTATTATTATTATTATTTTGAAATGGCGGACATTCCCTCAAAGCAGAACAAAGCTCCTTTTCCAGTCTGGCTGTACAAGTTCACTGAGACTGGGGATATGTGGCAACGTTTTGTCGCGTCCCCCAGTTTGTTCCTAAATATCCCTTTGCTGTGCTGTACACGACTTTGTTGTTATGTAGCAGTTGGAGAAATGTTCCGGCAGAACAGGCCAGCGAGTAAGAGGGAAGAAATGGGACCTGCTGCAACAAAATGGTGCAGCGTGCCCCCAACCACCTGAGAGCTCCGATCAAGGAAGTGGAGACTTCGGGGAGGGGATAAAAGGGCACCTTGCCCCCAAACACACACACAACTACCCCAATCTTCCCCTCCTGAGCCATGTAGTGGCAGGTACCAGCCAAAACACCTGAACTTCTTACACTGCTACAGCAAGCAGGACTCCTGGAGCATTAAAATGGAGAGAAAACTGTACAGTGGTACCTCGGGTTACAGACGCTTCAGGTTACAGACTCCGCTAACCCAGAACTAGTGCTTCAGGTTAAGAACTTTGCTTCAGGATGAGAACAGAAATCGTGCTCCGGCGGCGCGGTGGCAGCGGGAGGCCCCATTAGCTAAAGTGGTGCTTCAGGTTAAGAACAGTTTCAGGTTAAGAACGGACCTCCGGAACAAATTAAGTACTTAACCCGAGTACCACTGTACTTTGTCTTTCCTTTGTCCTGAAACATCCCTGTATAGCATAGCTGGGAAGGGTTTTTTTAAACCTCACAGAAGGTAACTCGCTAACCTTATTCCCCCACGCCACCCTGCTCCATACTTACGACAAGCTGTCAGGGACTTGAGCAGGTCAATTCCTTCTTTTCTCTAGCATTTTTTGGGGAGTGGGGTGGGCAATATTCTATTTTTCCACCACTGCCTACTTTATCTGATGAACTCACACAATCTGCCTCTGCCTGACCTGATTTATTTAGATCTCAACCTCCACCCGCAACCAGCATTCTGTGGCCTTGTCAGGATTTTGTTGTTACTGCATTTTTTAATTAAAATAGTTCTTTTTCTTTTAATTTACAACGCTGAATACTTCTGTGTACCGAGAGAGACCGCAGAGGATATAAACCCCTTCCCATACTTTTGGGTGGCTTCCAACCCCTTGGCTTTTGCTAATAGAGTGGTACCTCGGGTTACATACGCTTCAGGTTACAGACTCGGCTACCCCAGAAATATTACCTCGGGTTAAGAACTTTGCTTCAGGATGAGAACAGAAATTGTGCTTCAGCGGCACAGCAGCAGCAGGAGGCCCAATTAGCTAAAGTGGTGCTTCAGGTTAAGAACAGTTTCAGGTTAAGAACGGACCTCCGGAACGAATTAAGTTCTTAATCCGAGGTACTACTGTAGCGGGAATGAAGCTAACAAGCAGGGACCAACAACAAAATGTCACAGCGCATTCCCAGCCCCCAGCCTGGGATTCTTAGTAATAATAGAGAGTTTGGTGTGAGAGGCCGAGACAGCACTCAGCGCTCTCTCAAGACAGCTATCGTCAAAGTTCCTAGGGAGGAAGTAATCGCCATCAAATGAGCTTGCAGTTTCCACAAATCATTTGCGTCTAGGACAAATACGTAATACATCGCAGGCTGCAATAGCCCCTGAGGTAAAAAAGAGTATTATTGAATCCAGGAGCACCCCCACCCCCAACTATGCAGCAGTTGGATTTTTGCAGCTGAGGAATGCTGTTGGATCCACATGCTTTCCAGATGTCCCATTTTTCCACAACTATAAGCAAAATATTGTTGGCCAACGCTGGCATGATGTCCTTTTCCAGGACAGGCTGTAGGGAAGCCAAATCCAGCGAAGGGTTGGGGTACCCTGACCTTCCCACACACATTCAAGGAAGAGAGTGGGGTGCAAGAGAGCCAAGACAGGCTGGGAGAGGAGAAACAGCCAGGCGATGCTTTAACACACACTAGCATTGCAGCAGCAGCTGCTGTCCTGCAGGTTCAAAACTTGGAACTGTCCATCAGGCCTGATCTGTGCTTGGCAGGAACGGGGGTCTTCTTGGCCGGACCACACAAAAGCTATGTCCACAAAGCCGCTCCCCATTCACCACAGCAGAAGCAAAAGAGAGGTCTGGAGCAGGTCTGCACAATTTGTGACCCACAAATCAGCCCACCGGGAAACCCCACTCAACAGTTCTGCCAAAACCAGGCAAGGTCACACAGTCAACACAGCTGTGGGGCCTTCAAAACGTGTCCTTTTAATCTGCTTTTGGTTGTGAGAGGATCCCCTGAGAGGATCCAGGCACAATTCTCCCGCCTTTTTCAGATGTGAGATATCCTCTTTGGAGATGGAGAAGACGGGGCGGTTATTCCACACAAAAATTGGAGATTTTCAGAAATGAGCACAGCCACACTCCAGGCATAGGGCAGCAAGCATCCTATGACCATCACATACCCTGTTTCCCCATCCCAGTTGCCTCATCCGCCACAGGAAATCCTGCCAAATTCGCTTGCCGGTCAAGAATCCGGATACAGCACAGACCAAAGTTTCCTATCCAGTTCCTGGTTGGCTTTATCTGGCTGAAGGATCAGGAACCCTCTGCTAGGTTTTCTTCCCCTAGCCATGACTGCTTCCCTCAAAATTGGATCAGCATCCATGGCAGGCTTCTCCAGACGTGGATAATTTTTTTGGGGGGGTGTGGAGGAAGAAGGATGTTCACATAATTTCATTTGGTCTCTACCTATTCTACTTAAACTTAATCCATGTCCCCACTTCTTTTCAACCTCTGCAGCCATTTCCTCTTCTTGTGCTCCATTCCATCCGAAACGCTCCAAATGGTTATGTCTTCACTGAGGCGTCCTATAGAAATTTTGAAAACTGCAAAACAAAACCGAGCTCCTGACAAGTCCTCATCACCTCTGCAACTTGGGATTTGCAGCACAAGCCTTGAAAGGAACGACTCACATCAGAGCTAGAAGGATGATGTCAAGGAATCTTCATAGGTTCGTGGTTTTCCATTTGCTTTTGAGGATAGCATTGCTTGCCTCTACAACTACAGTGGTACCTTGGGTCACAGATGCTTCAGGTTACATACGCTTCAGGTTACAGATTCCGCTAACCCAGAAATAGTACCTCGGGTTAAGAACTTTGCTTCAGGATGAGAACAGAAATCACGCAGCAGCAGCAGGAGGCCCCATTAGCTAAAGTGGTACCTCAGGTTAAGAACAGTTTCAGGTTAAGAACGGACCTCCGGAACAAATTAAGTACTTAACCTGAGGTACCACTGTACTTTGCAGCTTTCACAGTCTCTCGATGCACCCAGAACACTGTCTGATGAGGAATCACTGGGTGAATTTCAGTCTTGGGGATGTTGACAAACTTCAGCCTACCCAGTCTGTTTTCAGCCTTTGCCTATCGTGGTTTAGGGTAGTGGCAGTGATGCTTTTGAATTATGGTGCTGGAGGAGACTCTTGAGAGTCCCATGGACTGCAAGAAGATCAACCCTATCCGTTCTGAAGGAAATCAGCCCTGAGTGCTCGCTGGAAGGACAGATTGTGAAACTGAGGCTCCAATACTTTGGCCACCTCATGAGAAGAGAAGACTCCCTGGAAAAGACCCTGATGTTGGGAAAGATGGAGGGCACAAGGAGAAGGGGACGACAGAGGACGAGATGGTTGGATAATGTTCTTGAAGCTACCAGCATGAGTTTGACCAAACTGCAGGAGGCAGTGGAAGACAGGAGTGCCATGGGGTCACGAAGAGTCGGAAACGACTAAACAACAACAAAAGCAGTGGCAGGTTGACCAGCTAGGTTCGAGAGCAAGGGGAATCAATGGGGTGTCTTTCAGATGTTATTGGACAATGGCTTGTACCATCATGGCCAACGGTGAAGAATTATGAGAGTTGTAGCCCAGTAAAATCTGGTTACTCCTCTCGAAGGCTTATAAATGGGAGGAAGCATTCTCCACTGCACATATGGAGACAGTTGTGTGGGCACTCCTGAAAAAATACCCATGCTGCACCTGGAGGATTCTGCCAACTCACCAATCTAATACCAGTCAACAATACAGTGGTACCTCAGGTTACATACGCTTCAGGTTACAGACTCCGCTAACCCAGAAATAATACCTCGGGTTAAGAACTTTGCTTCAGGATGAGAACAGAAATCATGCGGTGGCGGCGGGAGGCCCCATTACCTAAAGTGGTACCTCAGGTTAAGAACAGTTTCAGGTTAAGAACGGACCTCCAGAATGAATTAAGTTCTTAACCCGAGGTACCACTGTATACCCTTTCCAGGAAAAGGTACTCAAGAGTATAGTGACTGGACAACTCTGCCTTCTTGGGTGACACTGATCTTCACCCATATCTCTTTCATTACCAAACTGTCTGACAGTAGCAAGTAGTATAAAACACTCTTCAATAATAAGAATACAGAGTCTGCTAGTGGAAACCAAGAGGCACAAAGGTCTCTTGAAATACCGGTAGAATTCAGGGTGTTTTGAGGCTCTTTCTGTTCCAGAGTTCAAAATTTTGGCATAGGAGAGAAAAATCTGTTTTCCGTTTATTGGAAACCAAAGGAAAGATGATTTTAAAAAGTGACGGTGAAACCAGAGTTTGGTTTGAAGCGGCCTGATGAAGTTAAGCGTGTCTGAGTCCAGACACTGCCTGAATAGGGAGATCAGTCAGGATCCCCTGGCTCTGGGCTCCTTAGTGGGGAAAAACTGATGATGATGATAATAATAATAATAATTTGTTTCTTATACCCCGCCCATCTGACTGGGTTACCTCAGCCGCTCTGGGCGGCTTCCAACAAAAATTCAGGAGTTGACCCCTGAAGTAAACAGACATGACTAACTTAGGTTCATCAATATCAATGGGTCGACTCTAAGTTGGACTTAGTTGAATACCACACAGTAAATAAAAAAAAAATGAAGCAGAATCAGTTTGTTTATGATAAAAGAGGTGCTGGGTCTAAAAAACTTCATAGAATCATAGAGTTGGAAGAGACCACAAGGGCCATCGAGTCCAACCCCCTGCCAAGCAGGAAACACCATCAGAGCACTCCTGACATATGGTTGTCAAGCCTCTGCTTAAAGACCTCCAAAGAAGGAGACTCCACCACACTCCTTGGCAGCAAATTCCACTGTCAAACAGCTCTTACTGTCAGGAAGTTCTTCCTAATGTTTAGGTGGAATCTTCTTTCTTGTAGTTTGGATCCATTGCTCCGTGTCCGCTTCTCTGGAGCAGCAGAAAACAACCTTTCTCCCTCCTCTATGTGACATCCTTTTATATATTTGAACACGGCTATCATATCACCCTTTAACCTCCTCTTCTCCAGGCTAAACATTCCCAGCTCCTTTAGCCGTTCCTCATAAGGCATCATTTCCAGGCCTTTGACCATTTTGGTTGCCCTCCTCTGGACCCGTTCCAGTTTGTCAGTGTCCTTCTTGAACTGTGGTGCCCAGAACTGGACACAGTACTCCAGGTGAGGTCTGACCAGAGCAGAATACAGTGGCACTATTACTTCCCTTGATCTAGATGCTATACTCCTATTGATGCAGCCCAGAATTGCATTGGCTTTTTTAGCTGCCGCGTCACACTGTTGGCTCATGTCAAGTTTGTGGTCAACCAAGACTGCTAGATCCTTTTCACATGTACTGCTCTCAAGCCAGGTCTGGAAGATATCAGAGAAAAGAAACTGGCTGCCAGGACTGGCACTGCCAGGAGCAATTTTTTTAGCAGGCAGGTAGAACTGTGGGCTCAAAGGCATGGAAGTTAGGCTGGCATGTGCCAAATGGACATATTCATTTTAAAAAGCAGCAACACAGTTTAGCCTAAAAGTAAGAAGCTGTGTCAGAAAGTAAAACAGCCTAAATTTTTAATGAGAAATTTATGCAAAAGCCAGAATGATTAAAATATGATGATAGATAGATGGTAGATATAGATAGATATAAAGGGAATTAGTCAAATGCAAGGGAAAAACTTTAAAACTGGGACTGGCAATAATTATGTGAAAAGCTGTAATTTAATAAACACTCATAAATACAAAAAGGGATTGTTGTTGCTGAATCATTGCCATTTGTGAATTGCCACTTGCTTTGAGCACAACTGCTTTTGGAAAGGCATCACACATATTAAAAACTAATCTAAAAATGTTAGCAGGAACTTGCCAAATACAAAGGGAGCACAGAACTCTGCCCATTGGTCTTTTTTTGTGTGTGCGGAGTGGGGCGAAACAAAAGAGGTAAAAGCAAAGGACTGGCAAAGTCACCAAATCAAGGACATTAGCATGTGTATGCACAGGTGAGCATTTCCTTTTTAAACAGGGCTGGGCCACAGCATCTCGCCCAGATACCTTCTTCCCTGTGCTCCACACACACAAAGAGGCATGATGTGATTCGAGTTCAGGTTTGAAGAGGCAGAGCTCATTGGTCAAACTTGCCAGAGATGCTGCTGACATATTAATTGGTGCATGGGGCAAGCAGTAGGTGAAAGGGTGGAGTCCTTCCCCCCCCCCCATATGCAATGACAGTTCCAGGGAAGACAAGCAGTTTTCTGGAAACGTCAGAGTCTATTAGGTCTATAACGGAATAAAGCTGAAGTGGCGATCTCTCTGCACAGTGCACAGGGAGGGGTCGCCATTTCTGTCTACCACCACCCAACACACACACAAAATCTGGGAAAGAAGAACTATCATTATTATTACGCATTACAATTTATTACCCATCCTTCACCCTAAGGTCCGAAAGCTGGTCACAACAATTAAAGCACAACATGAATATTAAATTGCTAATATGCTCGCACCACCCAATTCTCCAGCTCCATCATCCAGAACAAACAAACAGGCCCTCTGTCTCCAAGCTGCCATATGGACCCAAGACACTAAACAAGAAGAGCGTGGAGTGTGGGATCCACTTGGCTACGCCTCAAGCCACAGATGGGGAGAGGTCCCTGTGCACCCTTGCTTCCCCCTCACCCCCACCCAGCCCTTCTCCAGGGTCCAGGAGGGAGGTGCCCCCCCCCAATGATACAGCGCTCCGTCGCAGCAACAGCTCAGAATCAAGGTCTCCAAGGCAAAAGCCATGTTCCCAGCCAGGATACCCTAAGGGAAGGTATGGCGCCAAGCCGGGGGTGGGGATGGGGAATTAAGTCGCATGGTGGCACTTGGGAAAATACATCTAAGGGGGGGGGGCAGAGCGAAACCGATAAACAGAAAAGGGCACTGCATAAGGAACAGGTAGACGGAATGTGTTAAAGGAAGAATTATGTACCTCTGATAGGCCCTGTCCACACACACGTCATGTGTGAAAGAGCCACCACAGATCAAACACCACAAATGGGGAGTTTTCTGGCTGTTTCAGACACAATGCCGCGCAAGGCAGGCAGGTCACACACACACACCACAGGGCAGCTCACAAGCGACTGTGCATGCGTGTAGGAGCAGAGAGGTGTGTGTCTTTATGAAATGCACAAGATCAACAAGCAGAATGCAAGGCAGGCAGACAACAGGTACATCCGACAGAGGTCAAAAAGGATGTGCAGGGGGAGAAATGGGTGTGGACCATGAGAGGCAATATTCTAGTCAGATGGTATACAGACAGAAGCAGAGGGGGAGAAACACAAGGGGGGGGGGGAGAGACGGTGGCTCAAGGATGGGGACCGCAGAGAGGCAGACAAAAGGTTCAGGGTGGGCAGCAGTAGAAGAAAAGACCCTGAAATAAACAGATTGCCATGTAAGGAGATGGCCAGCCAAAGGGATGGGAGGAGAAAGAGATGGTGCGAGCAGGGGGCTGGCAGATGGAAGGTGGAGGGAGCTCAAGGGGGCTGGGAACGGTCGTAAGAATAGACAAAAACCCTGCCCCCCCCCCGCGCGCCCCCATCTCCAAAACCCTCCTTCCCCCCACCTCTTCCCTGTCTATGAAAAGGAGGGATGGAGCCTTGGGGGGTCCCATCCCGGAGCCCAATACCGAGAGAGGGGCGCAATATTTAGGGGGGGGGTTGTGTGCGTGATCGAGTGGAAGGAATCGGCGCGGACCCACCCACCGCGCACCCCCCTCCCCAATTCCCGCTGCCCCACGGCGCATCTCTTTCGGCGCCGTCCTGCAAGGTCTCGCCCATCTCCTTTTGGGGAACCAGCAGACCAGAGCCGAGGGGGAAACCCACCCAAACCCACTCCCCGACCATCACCCGATCGGGAAAGGCGGAGGCGGGAGAAGCAGCCACATACACACACAATACACAAAAATTGGAGGTGGGGGGGTTTGAAATCCAGCTAAAGATATGCCTCCGTTTCCCACCCATCCACCCCACTTTTTCTGGAAATGCGCCACCGCGCGCCAACAGCTCTCCCACCCGCATAAATGGCACGGAGCAAGAGCCCCCCACCCCAAACTGCCCCACCCACCCACTCAGCAATGGAGAGCAGATCCCCGGTTCCCACCGCAGGAGGGGAGGCTCCCCCGACTCACCCCCCCCCCCGCGCCACAATCCGCCTTCTGCATGCAAGACCCCCGCAGCCTTTTCCTTACTCTCCGGCGCCCGCCCCCCGCGCGCCTACTCACCCTGCGGGCTGGGAGGCTCCCCGGGCTGCGCCTTGCCGCGAGCCGGCCAGCCGGGGCCGACCAGCAGCGGCAGCAGGAGGGCGAAGCGCATCGCCAGGGCCGGCGCCCGCAGCATTGTGGCCGCCCCCACCGGCTCCCCGCTACCCGGCCATGGCGCGCCCGGAGGAGCCTGGGCGGCAAGTCGGGCGCACTGGGCTGTGCGGGATCCGGTTACGCGGCGGCGGCGGCGGCGGCGGCGGCGATTGTGTCTCCTCGTCCCCGGCAGCCCCCTCCTGCCCGGCGGGGAGAAGCTGCGACGGCTCCACCTGCTGGAACAAGCCAGCACCGCCGCCGCCCCCTCGGTCTCCTCTTCTTCTTCTTCCTCCGCCTCCTTCTTCTCGGGTGCTCCGCCTTGAGCTTACCTCACCTAGAAACTGTGTCCAATGCCAGGGAATAGTCCTGGGCAAGGGAGGGGAATAAAAAAGTTCAGGGCAAGGGAGGGGGTGCACTGTGCCTCTGAGCATGTGCAGAACGTGAAGATGGTTCCAAGTAAGCCTCGCCCTCTCCGCAGGGCTCCGAGGCGCCTATCTGTGGATTGGCTTTCCCCTCTTCCGTTTCCTCTCCAAGACTGTTTTCTGGGTGTTCAACGAGTCTTCAAATGCGGAGGGTTGGTGGGCAGCGGGACTTAGCAGCTTTCTAAGATTGATGCTTTTGTCTTATGGTGCTGGAGGAGATTCTTGAGAGTCCCATGGACTGCAAGAAGATCAAACCTCTCCATTCTTAAGGAAATCAGCCCTGAGTGCTCACTGGAAGGACAGATTGTGAAGCTGAGGCTCCAAGACTTTGGCCACCTCATGAGAAGAGAAGACTCCCTGGAAAAGACCCTGATGTTGGGAAAGATGGAGGGCACAAGGAGAAGGAGACGACAGAGGACAAGATGGTTGGACAGTGTTCTCGAAGCTGCCAGCATGAGTTTGACCAAACAGCGGGAGGCAGTTTGGCGTGCTCTGGTCCATGGGGTCACGAAGAGTCAGACACGACTAAATGACTAAACAACAATAAGATGCCAAAAAAGGACGCAGGTGGTGCTAGGGGTTAAACCACAGAGCCTAGGACTTGCCGATCAGAAGGTCAGCGGTTTGAATCCCCGCGACGGGGTGAGCTCCAGTTGTTCGGTCCCAGCTTCTGCCAACCTAGCAGTTCGAAAGCACGTCAAAGTGCAAGTAGATAAATGGGTACCACTCCGACGGGAAGGTAAACGGCGTTTCCGTGCGCTGCTCTGGTCCGCCACAAGCGCCTCAGTCATGCTGGCCACATGACCCGGAAGCTGTACGCCGGTTTCCTCGGCCAGTAAAGCGAGATGAGCGCCAGAACCCCAGAGTCGGCCACGACTGGACCTAATGGTCAGGGGTCCCTTTACCTTTACCTTTAAGATGCCAATGTGTACATTATTATAGAATCGTAGAATTTGGAAGGGGCCCCAAGGGTCATCCAGTCCAACCCCCTGCAATGCAGGAATCTCAGCTAAAGCATCCATGGCAAATTTCCATCCAACCTCTGCTGAAAAACCTCCAAGGAAGGAGAGTCCACACACCCCCCTTCCAGATATTGGGGCACGTAGAGCCAACGTATTGAACATGCATGACCAGCGAAAAAAATCTCAAAATTACAATTCTTTGATGGTTCAAAGCTGTCCCTGTGTTTTTGTTTTATGAGCTGAAGTCACATCGTCTTGCTTTCATATGTCCTACTCAAATATTAACAAATCCCAGCACACCTGGTTTGCCTGCTACATGGATTAAACGGCAAGAAATGTTCTATATGCCTCCCCACACCTCAGAATGCCATCTCTCCCAGAATTAACAACAATGACAACAACAGGTCAATGTTCATTTGCATCTTGCCCATTCAAACAAAGGCTTCAAGCTTTAATCAACTAATTGGCACAACAAATAAAGAAAGGCTTAATCCCAGATTAGCAGCTTCCCCCACTCCCAAAATATACAGGGGTTGTCAGGAAGTAACAAGCAGGAGACTCAGAAATCTTGAAGGACCCAGACTGATTTGTCGTTCAGTTTACTGTACATCTGAAGCTAGCAGACAATTTGGCTTCTGCATTGAAACTATGGTGGGTTTCTTTTCTCTCTTCTAACAATAAAGAACAACAGGCAGGTGAAGTGATTGCCTTCATTGCTCAAGCATCTGGTTTTAGCTGCTGCTTCATAACATTGTTAATTTTTTTGGTTCTTTAATTGTGTATGTATAAATGCAGTGCTTTTTTATATATAGGGGGGTATGGTGCCAGTAATCACCATGAAGTTGTTTATGTTATGTACTGAAGTTCTCACCCTGGGCCAGCAGGGGGATACTGTAGATAGTTATGCAAATAAAGGATCGAAAGTGACGTTCAGTGATTGGATGGATACTGTAGATAGTTATGCAAATGAAGGATCGAAAGTGACGTTCAGTGATTGGATGGATACTGTAGATAGTTATGCAAATGAAGGATCGAAAGTGACGTTCAGTGATTGGATAGTTTTACAAAAATTGTTACAGTAACGTGGTACTGGAGCTCTACATAAGCAGGCTGACTGAGCCCTTCAGTTCAGTTCTGTTTCAGCTTACAAATAAAGAGCTGCTTTGGAAGAATCGCTGTGTCGTCTGATATGTTCACCCACAACTTAACAGTTTACACACACACACACACACACACACTTGTTCACCGCTCTGGAATCTATTGGATGAAGGGTGGTATACAAGTGTTTGAAATAAATAAATGAATCCTTTAAACCTGGACCTGCACAATACTAATGGGTTTCCAATTATTGGTGAGGCAATTATAGCTCCCATGTTACAGTAACTGAAAGTATTTCCTGACACAAAGCTGGTAGAAAAACATGGTAAAAGTAAAACCCCAAGAATTAAATGGTATCTTTCGTTTATTAAACAGCAAAATGCATTTTACACTCAAGGTATTATGTCCCATGCCGTCATTTGCCTCCGTATGAGCTCAGCAGATCCCAGGGTGTGGCGTTGCATGGAAGAATAGAATCACCAGCAGCCTTTACTGCCCCTCCAGCTCCCCAACTTTGGGAATCAGCCCAAAATGGTTCTCCTCTCCTGCTGAAGATTTGGACTTGTTTGAAGCCACAAAGAGGAGATGAAAGGCAACGTTGCTAGTGCAAGAGGGACAATTCCAAGATCATCTTTGTGTCTTGGAGGAAATGGTCACAACTGGGGAGCTGACGGGGCACTGATCAGGAATGGGCACTGCTCCTTGATCATATGGAGTCTACCAATCATCTCTAGGAGAGTTTCCACGCCTGTTAAGATTCATTCCTAAAGAATAACTCTGAAGCGACTGAACGGACCAGCCCCTCGTAGAATGACAAGGAAATGTGGCACATGATGAGTGGAATGGACAAGCCCAACTATAATTTACAGTACCAAATTCTGAACAGAGTATAGTTGGCAATGGCATTCTTCTTCTGACTGCTTTCATGATGCATCAAGTCTATTTGGCATGTTTTATGTATATTAATAGGGATGCGGAGGGCGCTGTGGGTTAAACCACAGAGCCTAGGACTTGCTGATCAGAAGGTCGGCGGTTCAAATCCCCGCGACGGGGTGAGCCCCCGTTGCTCAGTCCCTGCTCCTGCCAACCTAGCAGTTCAAACGCACACCAGTGCAAGTAGATAAATAGGTACTGCTCCAGCAGGAAGGTAAACGGCGTTTCCATGCGCTGCTCTGGTTCGCCAGAAGTGGCTTCGTCATGCTGGCCACATGACCCGGAAGCTGTACGCGGCTCCCTCGGCCAGTAAAGCGAGATGAGCACCGCAACCCCAGAGTCGGTCACGACTGGACCTAATGGTTAGGGGTCCCTTTACCTTTATGTATATTAATGGAATTAATTCTGCACTTTTAAAAAGAATACTGGGTTTTTTTCCTCCCTACTTGTTTCTCCAAGCTCTATTTTTTCCACTTAAGAATTCGTGAGCTTTTGTTTTGTTTTTAATTTCATGGATGGCCCGTGTCTTCCAGTCAGGACCTTGTTTTTAAGGGTGAAGGAATCACTCTTCTGTGGCGCTAACCATGAATGTGGATACTGCCTACTGCGGGCATCTATTTAGCAAGAGAATGGGATGCGTGCAGAAGTATAGCTGAGGAAGGGTATTAAATTGCAGAGCAAAGAAGGGGGGGGTCTCAGAAAAAGGTCTAGCTGACATCTCCTTGGGAACAGGGAGGGATGGATCCAGGCAGAAATGAGATCACATTGGCGGGCATGTGTTTGTGTGAGGATCACCCACTACTGCTCCTTCCCAGATGTTTTTGCCCCAGGGTCATTGGGACAATTGTTCCTCTTCCTCTGTGGGTGGTCGCTTCCTCTTGAAAAAGCCCGTCTATTAAAAAAAAAAGAAATAGGCTTCTTTGAACTGGTGAAAGCCTTGATTGGGCTGCTGTTCTCAAAATAAACGCGTAAGGCACTCAGAAGTATGCTGGGGTTGGCTGATCTAATCAAAACAACAACAACAACAACTCCTATTTGGGGACTTCCCTGGCTTTTTTCCGGCCCACGTAGGACCAGTCTTGATAGTTGGCCTTGGTGAAGATTTGACGTTTTCATCCCCCAAAAGTTTTTGATTTGAGTTTCTACTAAAAATGAGGCTGCATTTTAATGTTGTACTTTAATATTGTTTTTAAGTTGTATTTTAATCAATTGTTTTTATACCTGGTGTTAGCCGCCCTGAGCCCGGTCTTGGCTGGGGAGGGCAGGGTATAAATAAAAGTTGTTATTATTATTATTATTATTATTATTATTATTATTATTATTAACTCATGGAAGTTTTAGTTGAGATTCCTGCATTGCAGGGGGTTGGACTAGACACTTGGAAGTCGCTTCCAGTTTATAATTCTATGATTCTATATACCACTGCCTCCCCAATGAGGCATGTTAGTTACTGTGACATCGGACCTCCCATGAAGGCTCATTTTCTGCAGGGGCCGGAGGTGCTCCTATTTTTGTTAAGCCCCAGCTAAAGCCAAAACCACTGGAATATTGGCATCCCATGTGGTTGGTCCACTTTGCGTCTAGGCCCAGAATTGCCCGCTCCGAGGTTTTGCTTACCTTCCAAAGAACAATAATGAAGATTGCAAGGAGGAAAAGTCCGACCACTATAGCTGCTATGATCCACCACACAGGAATATCCCTCTCGGCAGCCGGGTCCACCCACTCCACCAGTGTCTTAGTCTGGGTGGGGCAGGGGGGAGGGATAGGAAAGAGAAAGCCAATGTGAGCTGAACCCTCGTCTCCCTGATGCAATTGAAATAATGGAGGGGTTTTCATGCCCAAGTAAGTCTTTTATCCCCAACGCAGATAACAAAATGGATGAGCTCCTCTACCTTGGGCAGATTCAGGTGATTCTTGTAGGGTTGGCAAACACCAGTTATTTAACTGCCATTCAGGCTTCGGCCTTAAAGTTTGGAACTGGGTACTTTGTGAATTTAACTAGCATTTTGAGCCCATTTTGGATGCGGGTAAGATCCAGTGAAGGGACGCGGGTGGCACTGTGGGTTAAACCACAGAGCCCAGGACTTGCCGATCAGAATGCCGGCGGTTCGAATCCCCACGACGGGGTGAGCTCCCGTTGCTCGGTCCCTGCTCCTGCCAACCTAGCAGTTCGAACGCACACCAGTGCAAGTAGATAAATAGGTACCGCTCCGGCGGGAAGGTAAACGGCATTTCCATGCGCTGCTCTGGTTCGCCAAAAGCGGCTTAGTCATGCTGGCCACATGACCCGGAAGCTGTATGCCGGCTCCCTCGGCCAATAAAGCGAGATGAGCGCCGCAACCCCAGAGTCGGCCACGACTGGACCTAATGGTCAGGGGTCCCTTTAGCTTTACCTTAAGATCCAGTGAAAACAAGGAAGATCTTTATTTTCTGTTGCAACCGAGTTCCCCTCCCCTTGCAGAAGTCTGCAAGCCCCTTTAAAGACTTTTGAAATTGCCCAACCCCTTAACCCCAAAATTCATCATACATACAAGTCAAGATGGCTTCAGGATTGCTCTCCTGTACTATTTCAGGCATGCGGTTTGTATACTTATCCATGTGTGTTTACCTTGTGCATTCATGAACATTAATTCTATTTTTGAGACCTTAGAATTCTTGTGGCAGTCTCACCTCTGTTCCACCAAAAAAACCCCATCAGGCTCTAGCCCCTGACTTCACCAAATGACCAGGTATTTTCAGAAACCATAAGTGGGCAATCCCAGATAGTGAGCCCCATGGATCCACCTCACACACAACCCACTTGGCTTTATGACTTGCCAAAACCCATAATATACGGTACACTCAGTTCCTATACTTCAACTACCCCTAGGTAGGAGGGACAGACACAGTCTTCTGGTCCTTGTCCCTGGTGAATCATTGTCCCTATTTTTGCTTCCTGGGTACACCTGAGTTAAAACATCAATGAGGCCCTGTTCATCTCAATAAGCTGAAATATTCTTGAGCGGGTGGCGCTATGGGTTAAACCACTGAGCCTCTTGAGCTTGTCAATCAGAAGGTCGGTGGTTTGAATCCCTGTGACGGGATGAGCTCCCGTTGCTCGGTCCCTGCTCCTGCCAACCTAGCAGTTCAAAAGCACGTCAAAGTGCAAGTAGATAAATAGGTACCACTCCGGCGGGAAGGTAAACAGCGTTTCCGTGCGCTGCTCTGGTTCGCCAGAAGCGGCTTAGTCATGCTGGCCACATGACCCGGAAGCTGTACGCCGGCTCCCTCGGCCAATAAAGCGAGATGAGCGCCGCAACCACAGAGTCGGCCACGACTGGACCTAATGGTCAGGGGTCCCTTTACGGTAACCTATTCTTGAGCCACAGAAAACCACAGAAGGGGAAAGTGCTCTTGTGCTCAGGTCCTGCTTGAGAACAGGATGCCGGACTAGAGGGACCATTGGCCCTGATCCAGTAGGCCTGACGTTCTTATGCAAAGCTGAGTTTCGGCTGCACCGATTCACTGACGTACCAGAGAGGATCCGCTTGGCAGAACATCCGGCTGAATGCGGTAGGGCATCCCTGAAGTGTTGAATCGGGCTTGAGACTGGATGAGGAGTTGCTCCTTCATGGGGTGCTGTGGTAGAAGAGACCATCATGGATTACCTGAGCCCTTATTATGGACCTGCCATCAGGGGTGAGCTTTGGTGACCTTTTGAAATACAGTGCCCTGTGCGAGGCCAAAACATAGCGCCCCCAAATGGCACTGGCTTCCAGGTTGGGTGGTGGTGGTGTCTAGAGGTCTACAACTCTTATAAATAAGAACCTGGACTCAGACTATGCTTGCTAGATGAAGGGGTTTATTCTAGACTTCTTTCCTTGCTCAACCGTGACACCCAGGCCACATTTTATCCCCCAAAAAGTTTTTGATTTGAGTTTCCACTGAAAGGAGGCTGCATTTTAATGTTTTAATGTTGTATTTTAATCTTGTTTTTTTAAGTTGTATTTCCATCAATTGTTTTATATTGGGTGTTAGCCGCCCTGAGCCCGGTCTTGGCTGGGGAGGATGGGGTATTATTATTATTATTATTATTATTATTATTATTATTAATATGATACCACTTTAAACAACCACAGTTTCCCTTAGATAATCCTAGTTTGTTAAGGGTGCTGAGAGTTGTAAGGAGATCCCTGTTCCACTCACAAGGGTACAGTTCCCAGAGTGATTTAACAGTCAATCCCTCTCCATAGAGAACTCTGAAAATTATAGCACGGGGGGCGGGGGGCACAAACGACTGATGCGCCGCATGTGGAGGAAAAACTTAAACATGTTGCAGAGTTCCCAAAAATAGACCAGAGGCAATTAATATTTCATCCAGCAAAGCTTTACTGCTACTGGAGGAAAATTAGCATATTGGTCACAAATCCAATACATTCAGGATTGGCACAGTCCATAAAAGACCCAGTTGCAGAAGACTTATCTTAAACTAACAGCAACTTATAATAGTACTAAACCTCAACACTATAGCATACAGAACAGAACACCACACCAGAACAAAGAGCTAGAAAGAGAAAGCAAGTGAAACCCCGGCTCCTTCTGGCCTGACTATTATAGTCAGCAGGACCTGGACAGAAAGATCACAGAACCAATTTAAACCAGCTGTACTCAGCTTCTCTGAAGGAATAACCCAAACATCAGAAATCTTCTGCCTGTTTCTTTCACATGGAAAGAAACCTTCCAGAACCCTCCTGAACTAAGCAGAACAGAAAAGATCTCTACACATCAGATCAATACTTTCTGTACTAAGAAATGCAAACTGACAACTACAGCTCCCATAATTCTTTGGGGGAAGCCATGACTGTTTAAAGCGGTATCATAGCGCTTTAAACATACAGAGTGAATGCTGCCATAGACTACCTCTCTTACTTCCTTCAAATCCCTCCTCCAGATCCACCTTTGGTCACAAAATCTTTGGCTCCTCTCTCTCCAGTTACCATGCCCTGCTGTAACTCAGCCTAAGTACATTACAGTCATACCTCGGGTTACAGACGCTTCAGGTTGCGTTTTTTTTGGGTTACAGATCAGCGAAACCTGGAAGTAACAGAACGGGTTACTTCCGGGTTTCGGCGGTCGTGCATGCGCAGAAGCGCTAAATTGTGCTTTGCGCATGCACCGAAACACTGAAATGCAACCCGCACGTGCGCAGACGCGACGCTGCAGGTTGTGAACGCTGTGGGTTGCAAACGTGCATCCTGCACGGATCACGTTCACAACCCAAGCGTCCACTGTATCACTGAAACAATCACATCATTGTTCCCTGCGTATCCTCGGCTCCCCTTCCCCTTCATGTCTTGTTTCCTCTGTGGAGAATGTTAGATTAGAAGCTCCTCAGGGCAAGGGGCTCTTGAGGCCGGAGGAACATCGCCCAGCTGTGAGGCGTGAGGACCGCTCCCTGCAAGGCCCTTTTCATCTGGCCTGTGGGGCTGGGCCCACACTCACCAGCCCCACTGAAGAGGCTGCTCATGAGGCCGGAGGAACATTGCCTGGCTAATGTTTTATTGATTTATTGATTTAATATGCTGTAAACCGCTTTGAGGTTTTTATTAAAAATATAAAGCTGTATAGAAATTAAATAAATCAAGCAAGCAAGCACCATTCATATGGATGGTGCCATATAAACAAATAAATAAATCACAAACTGTTTCCCACTTCTTAATCATAACTGCATCTTGTGATCTTGTAAAAATGTATGCTACCCTTCATCTTGTCTGGATTACAGGAAGTTGTGCACTGATATAGATAGACAGATAGATAGCTAGATAGATAGATATAGATAGATATATAGATATAGATATAGATATAGATATAGATATAGATATAGATATAGATATATAGATACACACACACACATATATACATATATATTAAAAACACGCCCCCCCAAAACAAATAGAATATTTCAAAGCAAAGTGTAAAGTGAGAACAAATAGAATATTTCAAAGCAAAGTGTAAAATGAGAACAATTAAAATTTCCCAAAGACACTAAAGTGCTTGCAATGTAGGAGCCAGGCAAGCCTCTCTCCAGGGAAGGGGTATTCTAAAATCAAGGCAATCTTGTTTTCTAGGAAGTGAACTCTCCGCCTCCCCATCCCTTGCACAGAAGCTCCTTCCTTACCTCCAGGAAAGTCTGCAGCCACAGCACTGCATGGATGGTCACCATGGCTCCTTGCCCTTTCTCCAGAGTCCCCACTTGGCAGCAGATGACGGCACAGTCTTGGCTACTACAGTTCTGCAGGCAGGTTGGATCAAGAGAGTTGAGTTAATTTAAACTGATGGAGTTATTCAGCCTGCAGGATGTCTATAACCTGTGGATATACACAGGGTGCAATCCTAACCTCCAGATACAAACTATGTGTATGTGTGTGTTTGTTTGTTTGTTTGTTTGTATGTATGTGTGTGAAGGTATGACATTCTCTCTGTTTCCCATTTCTTCATTGCTCAGTCTTCTATGTTTTCACATCAGTTTTTGAATTCGTTTCAGACTTAATGAAAATTCATTAGCTTTCAAAGTGAATTTCTGCTAATATACACTTTTTTGCAGGCACGTTGACCTAGTATACATCTCTATTATTATTATTATTATTTGCAAATCAAGTTCCCCTAATATACTGGATGCTTGTATGTCATTTATATACGCATTTCTATGCACACTTTACCTCTGTATTTTGGTAAACTACTTGGCTGGAGAACTGCACTGAAAAATCTGGGGAAGGGGGAATTCCAAAGGATGGTTGTGCTTCAGTTCATGCGTTGTCTTGGAAAGGGAAAATTAGGTAGGTTCGCCTTTAAAATGTGAACTGAATCATATTTTTGGCCTAAAGGGACCCCTGACCATTAGGTCCAGTCGTGACCGACTCTGGGGTTGTGGCGCTCATCTTGCTTTATTGGCTGAGGGAGCCGGTGTACAACTTCCAGGTCATGTGGCCAGCATGACTAAGCCGCTTCTTGAGAACCAGAGCAGCGCACGGAAACACCGTTTACCTTCCCGCCGGAGTGGTACCTATTTATCTACTTGCACTTTGACGTGCTTTCGAACTGCTAGGTGGGCAGGAGCAGGGACCGAGCAACGGGAGCTCACCCCGTCGCGGGGATTCGAACCACCGACCTTCTGATCAGAAAGTCCTAGGCTCTGTGGTTTAACCCACAGTGCCACCCGCGTCCCTTATTTTTGGCCTATCCCATGTCAAATGATATGCCTCTGCCAGGGGAAATTCAGGGCCATAGATATTGCTGGCAGACCTCCAGCAGAGGTGGTGCATGCCAAAAACCACCCATTAAACTCAATGGAGAGGAAGGAGGGGGAGAAAACTGCCCACTCGACCATGACAGATCATGGGATAATTCTGCACCAACTAACATAAACTATTAGCAATATAGACACCTCTGGCAAGGAGACCATATGTTGGATGCTACAGGGTGTGTAGCATGTGGCTAAACTATTCTGGCATCACATTATGCACACTTAGGCTGTATACACACCAGACAGTTAAAGCGCATGATTCTCCCAGAAGACACTTGGGAACTGTAGTTTAAGGTGCTAGGAATGTCAGCTTTGTTGGGGTAAACAACAGTTCCCAAAATTATTGGGGGAACTCGTGAGGTTTAAATGTATGGTAATAAGTGCCCCAGTGGCATAGTGGGACCATAGAATTGTTCAGCTCAAGTTGAAAGTGTAAATTTAGTAACTATGACATTTAAGTATTGAAATTTTAAAACAATCAAGTTCCTAGATCTCTTGAGTGCAGAGGTGGTTTTCAGCTAGCTGTTTCAATCACACTATGCTGAACTGCTACCATATGAGGGCTTCTACACGAGCAGAATGCTTGCCTCATTCATTTTCAAAACAATTTTGCACGGTAAGTCGCTCATCCCAAGTTTACAGATCGGACAACTGAGGATTAGCCCGAGTGATGAGCAGCGGGGATATATGAACCCAGATCCAGTGACAACCGCTTTAAATGACACTATGAAGTCCATCCCATTTCCCAACAAGTCTCACCACCACAATGGGTTCCTGCAGCGCTGCTGAGTTCACATCCCGCCTCTCACGCAAGCGCCGTGGTTGGGCAGTCGTATTGTAGCTGGGAGCAGTTGTGGGCTCCTGGACTTTCAGCTACGAGGGAAAAAATAGCATTCAGGTGAAAAGCAGACAGCCATATTGAAGGGACGTTTTTAATGTGTGACATTTTAATGTATTTTTAATCTTTGTTGGAAGCCGCCCAGAGTGGCTGGGGAAACCCAGCCAGATGGGTGGGTACAAATAATACAGTGGTACCTAGGGTTACATACGCTTCAGGTTACAGACTCCGCTAACCCAGAAATAGTACCTCGGGTTAAGAACTTTGCTTCAGGATGAGAACAGAAATCGTGCTCCGTTGGCGCGGCGGCAGCAGGAGGCCCCATTAGCTAAAGTGGTGCTTCAGGTTAAGAACAGTTTCAGGTTAAGAACGGACCTCTGGAATGAATTAAGTACTTAACCCAAAGTACCACTGCAAATTATTATTATTATATTATTATTAAGGCAGAAGCAGACCAGGAAAAAAGGCAACTGATAAGATAAAGGGGATGGGGCAACTCTCCTAGAAGGAAAGGTTGCAGCTTTTGGGACTTTAAACTAAAAAAAAGGAGAAGATTTGATAAAGGTGTTCTCAGGCCCTCCATACTTCGCTCTCCCCTTCCCAGAGGCTGCTCCTACCTTCAGAGGGTTGGTGTCATTTGTGGGTGAACAGGCGATGTTGCCTTCCGTGCTCACCCTTGCGATGTAAAGCAGGAAGCCTTCCCGGAAGTGGCTGGGGAAATCCACAAGAAGCTCAGCCCCAGATACAGTGCTAGGGCCAGCATTCTGCAACTTAGAGAAGGACAAGGAAGGAAGAGAGGTCAGCAATGGGGAAGACGTTGTCGGTTTGCATTTTTAGTACAGAAAGTCTTGATCTGATGTGTAGAGATCTTTCCTATTCTAATTAATTCAAGAGGGTTCTAGAAGCTTCTCTGTGTGAAAGAAGCAAACAGAAGGTTCGTGATGTTTGGGTTATTCCTTCAGAGAAGCTGACTGCAGCTGGCTTAAACTGGTTCTGTTATCTCTTTCTGTCAAAGTCATGCTGACTACAAAAATAGGCCAGAAGGAGCCTGGGTTCACTTTCTCTTTCTATCTCTCTTCCTTCCGGTGTGGTGTTCTGTACATAGTATGCTTAGTGTTGAGGTTTAGACTTATAAGTTATTGTAAGTTTAAGTTAAGTTTGCTGCAACTGAATTTCTTATGGACTGTGCCAATCCTGAATGTATTGGATTTGTGACCATTATGCTCATTTGCCTTCAGCAGCAGTAAAGTTCTGCTGGATGAAATATTAATCACCTCTGGTTTATTTTTTTTGGGGGGGGGGGAATTCTGCAACGTGTTTAAATTTTTATTCTGCTAACTATACGCTGGAATCTGTTCTGGATCAATATCGAGAAGAATTCCACGACAGACATATCCACAGTGGCATGCCTTCCAACTTCCCCCCCAAAATAGCGGGATCACCACAAAAACCCTGAAGCCATCACGGCCTCTCAATTTTTCACACAGCGTTCCAAATTCCAAAGGGATCTTTTCCCTTCAGTACAGCATTTCAACGTGTTACCGGAAGTTCAGATCCGTGCATCCCTCTAACACATTTCTTAGATCTATGCCTCCCGCCCTGCTCCCTTCCTCCCCATTCAATATGGCGTCACTTCCTGTTTTTATGAAAACAAGATCCAATTCACTTGAATGCCCCATAGAAAGTTTTTCACTGTTTCCCCACTCCCCAGTCCGTCAGTCTCCCCTAAAGAAAGTGGGGCATAGGGGGTGTGGCCTGTCCGCAAGGCCGCGCCAGGGAATTGTGAGTGTTGACATTTCCATTCCACCTTTGAACAGACATGGGATTGTTACGTGTCACATGTCTGTTTACATTCCAGCACAGCTTGCTGGGAACTTCCGTTGTGTATAGCTTTTGCTTTTTGCTGTTTTCTCTGAGACAACATGAGAGAGAGAGACATGTTTCTTTGTCCTGATTTATGCTTAATAAATCTGTAGTTGTAGTATGCTTCCACAAGCCTCATGCTTATTCTGTGTGCGGAGTTCGATCTGCTGATAGTGTGCCCTGGCTGTGAAGCCCGGGTCACTGATTTACGTCGAAGCAGAGGTGATGGTCTTATCTAAGTTAAGTTTATTGTGCATAAAATGTTATGTATGCATGCATTGTATTTGAAAACTGATGTAACGGTTTGCATTAGGCACATCCGCTCACCCCTTTGGGTGGGGCGGCGTTGCGGGACAGAGGAAGCTTCATTGGAGCCCTTACGAGGGAATTGAAACTGCAATGCCCTTCCTGATAGGTGGAGGGGGTATAAGCCCCTGCCACTTATCAGGAACAGGATCCTAGCCTGCATCCTGCTTTGGCGAATAGGGTTGCAGGCTGGGACTTGAGCTGTGCCAGGGGGGCGGAGTCAATGGAGCCGACAGTGGGCTTCCCTCGGATTCACCCTGTTACGTACTGAAGTTCTCACCCTGGGCCAGCAGGGGGATACTGTAGATAGTTATGCAAATAAGGGATCGAAAGTGACATTCAGTGATTGGATAGTTTTAGAAAATTGTTACAGTTACATTGTACTGGAGCTCTATATAAGCAGGCTGACTGAACCCTTCAGTTCAGTTCTGTCCTGGCCTGTGAATAAACAAGAGCTGTTTGAAGAATCGCTGTGTCGTCTGATATGTTCACCCACAACTTAACGGTCTTCACAGCGTGACGGCTGGAAGGGAACGGCCCAGCAGGGGCTAGCCAGCTAGTCTCCTGGCCCTCTGCACGCCAACAGTGAGTGCCAAAGAGCAGCCATGACAGTCGCTTGACTCTGGCTTGCTTTGTTCAGCCACTGTATCTGCATCTCTGCCCCAGTCGCTAAGGGGAGGTATGCAGGGTCGAGGGACACACTGATGAAGAATATGTCCCTATTTTCATCTGAGGAATATTGGAGTGGGTGCGGTGGGTTGGAGTGTTGTCTCTACACCCCTGTGCATCCAGTTCCAACCTGTGTTTCTTTGTACCTGGTAAACATGTTCAACTCTTGGTCCGTAGTCATTTATGTCCTTGCTTGTGTTCTTATAGTCGCCAAAGGCCAGTGGGACCACAACAACATCTGGGGCAGACCTCCTGGGAAGGAGAGCATGGAGAGAGCAAGGATGAAAGTGATCCCCCCCCCGTCATGGGACACATACACGCTTCCTCCTGAAGCAAAATGCCCTTCCCCACTGATATTCCCAGCAGCTCCACTCCACCGACACCTCCTGCCCACAAGGCCAAAGCAGCCGGATCAACCTTGTAGGACCAGCAGAATCAGGTGGGAAAGCTTTCCCCCCACTGTTATCACATCAGGATGGCTTTGTATTTCTGTAGTAGCTGGTGGACACTGGGTGGAAGACAAGGAGCCCAACAGCAGGTGGTGCCAAAGCCAACAACAGGCAGAGCCAATTCGTTCAAGTTTTGTCCCTGGCCTTCTTCCTGTTGAGTTCTACAAGGGCAACACTGAGGGCTCGTCCACATTTGTCCTGCGCATAGAAAGCACAAATCCAAGAGGTTTCCTGCATGCCCTATGTTTTCTGTGCACAGATCTGAGTGGTTTTCTGTTTGCCCTGCCACTTTCCCCAGGAAAACCCACTCTTTGACACTGAATTGGAGCAAATGTCAATCCGCAGAAAACCTGACAGATGTTTGCTCCGATTCAGCAGCAAAGAGTGGGTTTTCCCAATGGAAAGCGGTGAGACGAGCAGAAGTGCGGATGAGCCCTGAGACTAAGGAAGAGAAAGTTGATATCGCTGGTCTGGTTGTAAATATGAAGGCAGGCAAGTGGGGGCTGGCTGGGGGACAAATGAGGTTGGTGGGGCGGTGCCCCATTTATCCTCATAGGTCAGTCTCCACTGGTTTACATATACCGTATTTTTCGGACCATAGGACGCACTTTTTCCCCTCCAAAAATGAAGGGGAAATGTGTGTGCGTCCTATGGAGCGAATGCAGACTCCTCGGCTTCAGCGATAGCAATGCGAAGCCTCCGAAGCCTGCGCTCCGGAGGCTTCGCGTTGCTTCCGCTGAAGCCAGGAGAGTCTGCCCTTTGAGGCTGGCGGTGGGGGAAAGCAGCGCTTCCCCCATCGCCAGCCCCAGAGGATGGGGGGCAGCGAGAAGGCGCGCGACGCCTTGCCGCTACCCTCCAACCCGGCTTCGAGGCTGGCGGTGGGGAAAGCAGCGCTTCCCCCATCGCCAGCCCCAGAGGATGGGGGGCAGCGGGAAGGCGCGCGACGCCTTGCCGCTACCCTCCAACCCGGCTTTGAGGCTGGCGGTGGGGAAAGCAGCGCTTCCCCCATCGCCAGCCCCAGAGGATGGGGGGCAGCGGGAAGGCGCGCGACGCCTTGCCGCTACCCTCCAACCCGGCTTCGAGGCTGGCGGTGGGGAAAGCAGCGCTTCCCCCATCGCCAGCCCCAGAGGATGGGGGGCAGCGAGAAGGCGCGCGACGCCTTGCCGCTACCCTCCAACCCGGCTTCAAGGCTGGCGGTGGGGAAAGCAGCGCTTCCCCCATCGCCAGCCCCAGAGGATGGGGGGCAGCGGGAAGGCGTGCGACGCCCTCCCGCTACTCTCCAACCCTCCTGCGGGCTTTTGCGGGAGATGGGGGAATTCCCCCACCTCCCGCAAAAGCAGGCAAAAGCCGCGCGCTCTTTAAAGGGGCTCCGCGGCTTTTCTAGGAGGTGGGGGAATTCCCCCACCTCCTAGAAAAGCCCGCAGGAGCCACGCACCCTTTAAAGAGCGAGCGGCTCTTGGGGGCTTTTCCCCAAGGAGGGAGAAGGGACTGACTGGCCGAGTCAGTCCCTTCTCCCTCCTGCGGGCTTTTGGGGGAGATGGGGGAATTCCCCCACCTACCGCAAAAGCCCGCAAAAGCCTCGTGCTCTTTAAAGGGGCTCTGCGGCTTCTGCTGGCTTTTCTAGGAGGTGGGGGAATTCCCCCACCTCCTAGAAAAGCCTGCAGGAGCCGTGCACCCTTTAAAGAGCGCGCCGCTCTTGGGGGCTTTTCCCCGAGGAGGGAGAAGGGACTGACTGGCCGTTTCAGTCCCTTCTCCCTCCTGGTCGAAAAGCCCGCAGGAGTCGCGCGGGGCTCCTGTGGGCATTTGCGGGAGGTTGGGGAATTCCGCCACCTCCCGCAAAAGCAGGGAGAAGGTCTTGGAGTAGCGGACAGGCTGCGTGCAGCCTGTCCGCTGCTCCCAAAGCTGCGGGGGGGAAATCATATTTTTTTCCTTGATTTCCCCCCCTGAAAACTAGGTGCGTCCTATGGGCCGGTGCGTCCTATAGTCCGAAAAATACGGTATATGCATCTCTCTCTGTGTGTGTACACACACACACACACACACACACACACACACACACTGTTATGAGTTTGTGGAGTGCACGGACCCCCCTTCTAATTCCTGGGTGCCAGACACTGGATTTAGCATGTTAAAATGCAAGCCAGGAGCCAGCCTGGTATTGGAGTGTCTCTTTGCCAGAGGACAAATGCACCCTCAACTCAGAATTACCGGTAGTTAGAAAGACAATAAGTAGAGTTTTAGAGCTGGAAGGAGTTGTTTTTAGAACTTCAGTTGCTTAGGATATGAGCTGAAAGATAAAACAGTTGCAGTCTGTAAAACAAGCAAGCTCAGCAGAAGGACAGATGGCCGTGTTTGATTTCTTTTTGGATCCAGGATTGCAGCGATGGGAGAAATGCTGTGAACCCCTCCACCGTAGGCTCAGGTTGAATATATGTGTAAATAAACCATCTATCATAAAGACACCACAGGCTCTACTGTGCTTCATTTTCAAAAAGGAAACACAGGCCCTGTGTAAGCGCCTGGAACCCCTGGAATCTCACACCACTCAGAGACTGGGTGTCTTATGATATGTGGTCTATTTACACATATATACAAGTGTGCAACAATATATAAACATATACACATATGCGTTAATACTAATACAGACAGAAATCCATCTATCTGCAAATCTCCCCTCATCCATGTGACTTACTCACCCCAGCAGTTCCATTCTTGCAGCAACCTTGACCGGCACCTGCAATTGTTCCACGGCGCTATTGGGGTTGTTGCTGTTCTTGCTGCAGGAGAAGGTGGGAGTTATTGAGTGAGTGCCACAAGAGTGTTTTCTCAAAGCCTGGAGCCCAGGCTTTGGACATGAAAAGTCTTGATATGGAAGAGGAACAGAGATGCAGCGATTTGGGAAAGCTGCCTGTAGTTTTCTGCCTTGCAGCAGTTTAAAGTGTTGGTGCTGACCCTTAAAACCCTAAACGGCCTTGACCTTGTATACCTGAAGGAGTGTCTCCACCCCCATCGCTCAGCCCGGACACTGAGGTCCAACTCCGAGGGCCTTCAGGCAGCTCCCTCACTGTGAGAAGTGAGGTTGCAGGGATCCAGGCAGAGGGCCTTCTTGGTAGTGGCGCCCGCCCTGTGGAACGCCCTCCCATCAGATGTCAAGGAAATAAACAACTATCTGACTTTTAGAAGACATCTGAAGGCAGCCCTGTATAGAGAATTTTTTAATGTTTGATGTTTTATTGTGTTTTTGATATTTTGTTGGGAGCTGCCCAGAGTGGCTGGGGAAACCACGTCAGATGGGTGGCTAACAACAACAACAACAATTTTATTTGTATGCCTCCCATCTGACTGGGTTGCCCCAGCCACGCTGGGCAGCTCCCAGCAGAATAGTAAAAACACGATATAACATCAAACATTTAAAACTTCCTTCAGATGTCTTCTAAAAGTCAGATAGTTGTTTATTTCCTTGACATCTGACGGGAGGAGCCCTGACTTGGGAAAAAAGTTGGCAACTTCATATATACAAGACAGCTCCCCTTATATACCCTGCCAGATGGGTGGGGTATAAATAAATTATTATTATTATTATTATTATTATTATTATTATTATTATTATTATATCTTTTTTTGGGGGGGGGGAGAATAACTAAACAGGTAAGGTGCCTGCTTATTTATTTAGAAAATTTCTCAATTGGTTTGGTTTTCAAAAGAACCCCAAAACAATATACAGTACTGGAAGGTTGCTGGCTGTGCCACAGATGGGGCTGTGAGTTTCCTGGTATGAGGACTTGGCTTCAGGGGTCCAGGAGAGCGGGGCAGCGTTGACTGTTACCTTCTTAGCTGCAGCATCAAAGTTATGTTATCACTGGCCTCTTCCAGCTGGCTGATACTTAGCTCCACATCTACCTGGATCTGTAAAAAAGGTGACAGACAGGGGGAGAGGTTGGATGTCTGTTGCATCCAAGAAAACTGTAAGCCTGAGTTTGGCACTGCTCTGGTTAAGAAATCAGCCACATACCGTGGTGTTGGATTTCATGGGGTTGCCAATTTCACAGGCCACCAAGCGGGTCTCGTTCTCCTTACGGGTGTTGCAAATCAACTTCTGCAGAGAAAGAGAGAGGGGGAGAGAGCACAGGTGACTTCACTGTCAGCCAGGTGAATGAGCAATATGAAAGGCTGGCAATGACCTAGAGAGTGTCCCTATTGGGCCACCAATCGGTATATTCATCACCACAGCCGAGCTACAAAACAAGGGTATTGGAGCCTTTTCTAACCCGCTCAGTCAGAATTTTGAGTTCTGAAAGGGCTGTACCATTCTGCAGAGGACCACTTTGTCCTTTCGGACCTCTTTCCTCCTTCTTTGGAAGTTAAAAGAGATAAGCTTTGGCAAGCAGGAAGCTGCCAAGCAGCCTAGAATCCTCAGAATTTGCAGGAATAGAGGAAATATGAAATACCTTAATAATATCTTAAGGACGCTTCTGTGAAGGGGGTGACTGAGAAGATGAAAATATGTACGCTGTATTTTGTGGCTTGGCTCAAAAGGACTATTGTGGCAAAACATATTGGTGTTTCGCAACTTTCTGACTAGTTGCAGGACCTTAGCCAGACCTAGCAGAGTACACGCAGAATCCACATAAGCAACTGGCAACTTGGCTGCAGACAGGACAGACGAAGCAGGAACCAGGAACTTGTAGTTGGGTGTTTATTATATACAGTGGACTATTTACAGGAACAGAACACAGATCTTTAGCTAGCTCTCTCTGACACGACTCACAACTCCTACACTGACATACAGAACTCTGAACCTTTGAACTCTGAACTAACACATTCCAGTTAGTAGGCCATTAATTATCACTCCCTTGAGAGAGCTTGACCAATCAGGGAGTTGTCTCCATGTCTCTGTTATCACCAGGCAGACTTACTCCTTCAGATTGCCCTCTGGCTGTCTGCCAAACCTTAATTGACTCTGTGTGAGTAACTGCACGTACACAGTTTCCCAACAACTATAACTCAGCAGCGTGGACCAGCTACGAGTGAAAGGTCTTACCTGCCCGTCGCTGTTAGCTGTCTGGAAGTAAGTTCCGTGTGGCAGCTCCACCACCAGCTCTGCCTCATAGGCTCCTTCACCAGAATTCATCGCCGTGGTCTGGAGGAGAAGCACATTCTCTGCCCCAATTAGCAGGGAGCCTTCGTTCCTGAGACACAACCGCATAGCAGGGGTGGGATGCAGGGAGAGAGACAGAGCTAAAGTTATAAGAAATGCCTTTTGCTGTGCATTAGGAAATCCCTGTATGAAAAAGAGGGAGCTGCAAGATTCAGGTTATATTTCATTGTCTCAGCTGAGCAATCATGACAGCTCACCCCGGGTGCCTCCAGGCTGTCACCATCTTGCAGGAGGGATCTTTAGGTTTTCAAAGTTAAAGCAGATTAAACACTCTCTTGGCCTGGTGCAGCAAATCCACTAGAAACAGACACAGAGAGAGGCTTTCTGCAGTTAGGAAAGTGATGGGGAAATGGTCTGAGAAGTGTGGGATGATGAGTGAACGATGAGTAGGAAGATGTGCAAACCGCCACGCAAGCAAATCAGGGTGAAGCAAATCATTGTCATATAACTGTCCTGCAGACAAACGAAATTGACTGCTCGCTGGACACAGTGTAACCATTGCATACGCTTTGTGTAAGAGGAGTATGATGAATGCTAAATAAGCAGGAGGTTTGAAGGAGCCCAAAATGAAACACAGTGAATGTAGCAGTAGTTTGTATCACACCATATAAATCTGCCCAGCCCTTCAGATCAGTATCAGAACTCCTAATCTTCCGTTTCTCATTAAGGTCAGCTAGAGTGGTGGGCACAAGAGACAGGGCCTTCTCAGTGGTGGCCCCATAATTGTAGATCTCTCTTCCAAGGGACATACATTTGGTCCCGTCAGTTCTGTCTTTTAAATGGGCCTTTAAAATAAAACCATGTGCACCATCTTGAGATCCTTGGAAGATAAAGGTAGTATATAAATGTAATAAATAAAATAAATAAAACAATGTCCAGAGCATTTTGCCTTCCCGCTGCCCTGGGCCACTACAGCCTCTCACATACCACACTTCTATAATTAAAAGGACTGGGATTCCAGATTCAAGGGAGATCTGAACCCTGAACTTTCTCAAGAGTGCTAGTCCAGGTTAGATCACCAGGACTAGCACTCTTGAGACTCAAGAAGAGACAGCTGTTGGTGCTGCAAAGGAGCAGGTCCTTACGTGTGAACGGAGAGTCGGAGGTCTGGGATGCAGATGTTGTCTTCTCCACAATCCACAATGATACGGGTCTGTGAGATGTAACAAACAGGCAGAGCTTTGACTGAGTGATGAGCAATCCCAGCCTGGAGCCTCAGCACTTTTCCTGCTCTTTACTGCTAAATCGGAACAAACAGCAGTCCACGGAAAATCTGAAACGTGGTTTGTTCCAATTCAGCATTAAAGAGTGGATTTTACTGGGGGAAATGGGGCTCAGATACAGAGCCTTAAAGCGCCTAGAAAACATGGGGCAGGAAGGAAGTGTGGAAGAGCTCTGATGTGGGTTGGGGGTGATGTGTTCAAGCTCAACATGAAAGATTGCAGAAGGATCCCGTGGCCCTGCAGCGTAGATGGGAAATCAACGTGGTTATCTGTCATTCAGATACAGTGGTACCTCGGGTTACATACGCTTCAGGTTACATACACTTCAGGTTAAAGACTCCGCTAACCCAGAAATAGTGCTTGAGGTTAAGAACTTTGCTGCAGGATGAGAACAGAAATCGCATGGCGACGGCGGGAGGCTCCATTAGCTAAAGTGGTGCTTCAGGTTAAGAACAGTTTCAGGTTAAGTACAGACCTCCGGAACAAATTAAGTACTTAACCCGAGGTACCACTGTAAACAATTCGATCTCTCTATAATTGTCTAACAGCATTAACCGTTGAGAGTGCTTAGGGGGGATAGAATCCAGAAAATATAAATGTCAGTGCTTATATCCACCCCCCACCCCCACCCCTCCTGGTTCTGGCTATCATGCTTTCAAAGCTCGAACTCAAGTCTTCAGCATTGTGAGGGAGAGGACTCCCTGAGCATGCGCAAAGTGCAATTCCCTTACAATCTCATATACGCAACTGGGCTCATATTCCTGGGATCAGGAAGCCTGGTTTCTGGCTCAGAGGATGCGATTCTACTTTAAGCATTTTAGCACTTGACTAAGTGACAATTTTGTTTATGTATTTGGGGCAGCTGCGCATTGCAGGGGGTTGGACTAGATGATCCTCAGGGTCCCTTCCATCTCTGCAATTCTATGATTCTGTTTGCTAGCTTATTTCAGCTTCAATAGGCTCCCAATGTGGCTTAAAATTACTCCAAAAAAAAAGCAAAGGAAGAAAATCAAAATACCAGAACACAAAAGAAATACAGAAGCAGTCAGCGGCTTTAAAACAGTGGAATCAAAGTCATACCATGCCAAAGCTTTGAGGCTGGTGAGGCATCTCACCTGATCCTGGACCATTGTTTGGCCAGACAGCACAGGCTTCATCTCCCCGTCTGCAGATGCCGATGCCAAACTGAAGCTGAAACTCACGACAATGGGACTCAGTTTGTCCTTGAAATCGGCCTCATCCTGTGGGAGGCAGAGAAGTGGCTCAGAGATTCCCCCTAAGGCTAGCTCATCTTTTCACTTCAATTGTTCAAAGCGCAACAGCTCGGCATTAGATAAAGGTAAGACTCCTCTCCTGGTATGCCCCACAGAGAAACTTACGGTCTTCAAATAAAAACATATTGAAGGTCCCAGGCCACAGAGAAGTTAGGGTGGCCTCAACTAGAGCCAGGGCTTTTTCGGCTGTGGCTCCGATCTGGTGGAACACTCTGTCACAAGAGACTAGGGCCCTGCGGGACTTGACAGCTTTCCGCAGGGCCTGCAAGACAGAGCTGCTCCACCAGGCCTTTGGCCACGGCACAGCCTGACTCCCTCCCTCGGCAATCTTCGCGGAGCCCTGGCCCAATGGTTGCCAGTGGCTTGATTTGAATTAATTTTATAATGAATGATTTTAGAGTGTTGTTTGTGCTGTACTTTTGTACTGTTTTATTGTTGTTAGCCGCCCTGAGCCTGGCTTTGGCTGGGGAGGGCGGGATATAAATAAAATTTATTATTATTATTTATTATCATTAACAGGGATAAAATCTCCGCAGTTTGCCCAGATGCAGAAACGGAGCTCGCTGGAACTACTGTGTGTCACGCCGCACGACTATTGAAACGGCAAGGCACCTGCCAGAATTAAAAGGTGGAAACGCCAGTGGCCACACCTGGAACATAGCTGTCAACCGTCCCTTATTTGGCGGGAAACTCCCTTATCCCAGCGCCGTGTCCCGCTGCTGTCCCTTATTGATGATGTCCCTTAAATTTCCCGGGTTTCATGCTCTCCCAGCTCGGGAGGGAAGCAGCGGCTCGGAGTGAGAGAGAGCATGCACACGAGCTGCCGCGTCTCCGTCTCTCCTTTTCCCCCCTCAGGGGCGCGTCGTGAGGAGACGGGTGGCGGCGGGCGGGCAGGCAGCCCCTCTCTTGCGAGACTTCCGCCGCGCTGCCAGGGGAAGCTGGAGGCAGCAGCGGCAGTGGCGGCGACGGCTGAGGAGGTGGCCTGAGGGAGGAGGAAGAGGAGGGGATGGGGAGGGACACAGAAGGGCGGCGCTTCAGCGGCTGCGGCGGCGCCACAACCGCCTCATGCCGGGCTTGCAGGTGGCATGGGCGAGAGTCTCTCTCCCTCCCCCTCTCTCGGGCGGGGAAGGGCCAATGGAACTCCTCGTGCTAGGATGATGGCAGCCCCGACGTGCTGCTTAGCATACCCTCCAACCAGTGCAGCATCTTAATGTAGTGATGTCCCCCTCTACATCCCTTTCATAACTCTTTCATAAATGCAAGAGCAGCATGGCTCCATCAGTGCTGGATTTATGTATAAGCTAAGCAAAATCCCTTATTTTGGCTGCTGATCCCTTATTTTCGAGGCTGCTGGTCCCTTATTTTCAAATCTGTAGGTTGATAGCTATGACCTGGAATGCCATCCCTACCTAGGGTCTGTGAGATGCTTTGAATATGGAGACATACACTCGACGATAGCATGCATGATGCCCTCCTTCGTAGGTGTGTTGGAAGAAAACACACTTGGGATTTTTTATTTTAAAAATTGGATGTTTTAAAAATTTCTCTCCAATGCTCACCTAGAAGTTGCGGGGCTGGTTCCTGCAACATCTGAAGTAACAAAAAACTAACATAAAACAGCCGTCTCTCTCACGCTTTGTGTGTGTGGTGCCAATATGTCTTTCGAACGGCAGTTTCACATGGGTCTGGTTTCATTTTAGCTGAGGACACACCGTGAATTCTACCTTTAGATAAGAGACAACTGACTCAAGGCAGCTGGTCTCTGCTGCTTTGAAAGGGCAGCAAATGGCTAGTTGTTTGATTTCTTAGGGTTGCATTTTTCCTGCCAGGAAGAGGCACTTCTGCAATTTGCAGCAAAAATTACTTGGGCAGCCTTAAGGCCCTTTCATGCTTACCCAGAAAATCCAGATTTTCAGAGTTTGGTTGTAATCTGTGGGTTTGCTTTGACTTCAGCAGGGTAGCGCGCATTTGCAGCAAAGCACCCTGAGCTGGCCCTGGTCTTTGCAATATTTATTTACACCATGGAGGCAAATACATTCACATTATATCTTTAAAGCACTCTTTGAAACTTATTTCCCACCGCAAAAAATTCTTGGCACCGTAGTTTGCCTCTCAGGGAGTTACAACCCCAGCAACCCTTAACAAACCACAGTTCCCAGAATTCTTTGAGGTAGGGTGGATGTGCTTTGAATGTATAGCGTGCAGCCTCCTTCAATAGGCATCACAGCCACTTACCCTACGTCAGATCCCAGGAAAGCAATTGCTTGGACCCCAGCAACTCACCCAGATGGCTGCCAGCCCAGCTGAAGCCACTGCTCTCTACCCTCTGACTGGCTGTCTCAATTTCAAACTGCAGAACTACGTCATATTCTTACACGCCACCATGCAAGGGTATTGCCCATCTGAAGGCAGCCCTATTTAGGGAAGTTTTTAATATTTAATGCTGTACTGTTTTTAACACTCGATTGGGAGCCGCCCAGAGTGGCTGGGGAAACTCAGCCAGATGGCTGGGGGATTATTATTATTATTATTATTCATCTCACCTAATGCATCCTACTGGTGAACAGCCTATTAGAAAGCTGCCAGTTTGACAAAGGATGCTTACCCAGCATCAGCACCAGGAACAATGACCTCACTCACACACATTCCATCTCCCAAGTTCCTCCCCTTTTCCCCTGGCATCACTGTAACAGGTGCAAGCATGGAGCTCCAATGATGGGGAGAGATGCTGGGGTTTCTGAGAGGAGCCTTGCCAAGAAGCAAAGGTGGCAAGAATGCTCAAGAAGGATCTCCTGCCCCCAAAACAAGGAAATAATAATAATAATAATAATAATAATAATAATAATAATTGTTATTATTACTACTACTACTACTACTACTACTACTACTACTACTACTATTCTTTATTATTTATACCCTGCCCATCTGGCTGGGCTTCCCCAGCCACTCTGGGTGGCTTCCAAAAAAAAAAAAAAATTAAAATACTGTAATACATCAAACATTAAAAGCTTCCCTAAACAGGAAAAGCCAATGAGTGCTCCCGTTTAGTTTCACAAGCCAGATTTGCAAAAAGTGGTAGGTCTGAGATCACCTTGCCATCAGGTCTCAGGGATGCCAGTACAGGTTGTGGCTGATCTCACAATATAGAGGAGGGGGAACAATGCACTCTGTATGTCCTCAGAAGCATCTTTCATTATGCTTCCTCTGCATTTCTGGGAGACCTGTTGTGCATTCATGATGATTTGCACTCATGGCGGCATTGGGGCGTTTATACGTGACCTCCCTTTCAATACTATTTGTGCCTGCCAAAGTTTCCAATCAGTGCATGCTTCCCTTCCAATTAGCACACGTCCCACAACTTCCTGCTGAAAACCGGTCACTTTTTATACCGCAAATGTTCCAGTTTGTCTTTTGTCCTGCTTTGTTGCGCTATAGGGCAAAGAGCGCCCCTCCAGATGGCAATAAGGTCGTAACATAGGGGAAGCGTCACAGAACAATGAACAAGAAGAGGAGGAGTTTGGATTTGATATCCCGCTTTATCACTACCCGAAGGAGTCTCAAAGCGGCTAACAATCTCCTTTCCCTTCCTCCCCCAGAACAAACACTCTGTGAGGTAAGTGAGGCTGAGAGACTTCAGAGAAGTGTGACTGGTCCAAGGTCACCCAGCAGCTGCATGTGGAGGAGCGGGGAAGCGAACCCGGTTCACCAGATTACGAGTCTATCGCTCTTAACCACTACACCACACTGGCTCTCAGAACAAAGCAGAACGAGGTGAGAGCTGTCCAGTATAAATCTACTACTCCTAAGGCTTCCCCCTGTACACCTCCCAAAATATATGAAGTGCCATGATTTGCCCATGTTTCATACCCGCAGGTAGGCATCGACATCCTGGCAGGTTTTGGGTTTCTCTCTTGACAGTTTCAGCAGGAACGTTTGGCTCGATTGGCTGGTCTGCTGCAGCAAAACCCGTCGCCCGTATTTCTGCTTCATGCGGTCCAGCTGCAGTTCGGCATTCAGGTCTAGCAGAATAGTGGTGGGGAGGGAATTAGCAGAAAGCAAACACAGCGGGTGGTGATCAAGAGCGAGAAATGGCAACGTTAGGCAGACACGCTTGTTATATTGTTTTAGGTAAAGGGACCCCTGACCATTAGGTCCAGTCGTGGCCGACTCTGGGGTTGCAGTGCTCATCTCGCTTTATTGGCCGAGGGAGCCGGCGTACAGCTTCCGGGTCATGTGGCCAGCATGACTAAGCCGCTTCTGTCGAACCAGAGCAGTGCACAGAAACGCCGTTTACCTTCCCGCCGGAGCGGTACCTATTTATCTACTTGCACTTGTGTGCTTTCGAACTGCTAGGTTGGCAGGAGCAGGGACCGAGCAACGGGAGCTCACCCCGTAGCGGGGATTCGAACCGCGACCTTCTGAACGGCAAGTCCTAGGCTCTGTGGTTTAACTCACAGCGCCACCCGCGTCCCGCTATATTGTTTTAGGGGTCTGCTAAAACACTGTTTTTATATTTAAACCATCCTATCTAATTTAGCATTTGCTCTTAAATTTTTGCTGATTTTGTCTGTGTATTGCTGATAATTTCTTACTGTCTCATGTGCACCTTTCAGATCCCTTTTTAAAAAAAATTCAGCAGTTTATAAATCTAAAAATGGAAAATAAAATAAACAACACAACCCCTGCTAATTTTGCACCCTTAGGAGAGATAGCAAAAGAACACCTTTCCGACTCGCTGGACATCAAGAGGTCTGGAGCAAAACACTGTAGGGTTCCATCCACTTCCTAGCACATCGCTACTGGTAGCTGCATACTTACCGTATCCACAGAAGCACACAGCTGCAGCGATCGAGGAACTGTACTCCTTCATCAGCCAAATTCCTGGACTATGTCCCAACAATAATTTTTACAGACCAGCATGAGTGACTTCCCTCTTAGTGCGATAGTAGACACCTTTACTGCCGATTGTGTGAATGCAGCAGATTTTTATTTTCTCCGGAAATGTCTTGAAGAGGAATGAAAAACCTGGAAATCCTGCCTGACCACTGCCTCCACCTCTGTAAAACCTATCATTCATAAACAGAGGCAAGCCAGCCTCCGACAGAAAGATGACTATTATCTATAAGTTTCGTCCATTCTGCCAATCTCATTCTCCCCAGTACTGCGGCAGCTTGACTACAAGACCTCCACCTCTTCCCACAGTCAATGCAACACTCACCAACTTTCCGAGGAATCCTCTTTGCTGACACTTCGGCACATATCTGGATTGTGAAGCTGCATTGAAGAGAAGAAAGGCAATGAGCACTGTTTCACACATGATGTGGCTGCTGAGTGTGCAATCGACTGGGAGCCAGCAACCAACTCTGCCTCCCTGAATGATCCTTGTTTGTTTGCAAACGTGTGCTGGCCACACTCTACACTTTTTTCGATGGACCCAGAAATAAGTAATTTGTGATTTCCCGCTCTGCTGGTTTAAAAGGGTTCCTCTTATGTTATATTTCCTCTCCCCACCCATGCCCAGTTGCGTTCTGAACTTTTTCTTTTTAGAGAAGATGGTTATTACTAGTTACCCAGTTGGAGAACAGCCTTTACCAAAGGTGTCATGGGCTTTGAAGATGCTCAAACTCAGGACGCAAGGGAGAAACGTGCTAAGAGGAAGGCACACTTGGCAAATCCACACCCTGATCAACTCCTGCCCAGAAACCAATGTCCCCACTGTGGAAGGACGTGTGGATCCAGAACTGGCCTCCACAGTCACTTACGGACTCATTGTTAAAACCATGTTAAGGAAGACAATCTTACTCGGCTATGAGTGATCACCAAAGGAGAAGAAGATTTTTAAATGAGGGGTAATTTCAATTATCATTTTGTTAAGGTTCCAAGAAGATCCCCGAAACCAATTTCCAAAAACAAACTAAATCCTGCAAACAGGAAAACCAACGGCATACCTTGATTGTTTTTGACATGTCTTGTTGATTTTGAGCACAGAACCTGAATCTCCTAGGCTACAAAAGGATCTAGATTCAATGCCCTTCCCACCCGGCTCACCAGTTGACTTGTACTCCTGCTACCGTACACGATTTCTCCTCTGGGTTCAGCGCACCTGGCAGGAACATCTGGGCTTTGAGAAACATGACCGGCTGAGCTCTGAGAGGGACCAAAAAGAAAAACATAGTGAACAAGGGTAAGCAGACAGGAAGTTCCAAGAGAGACCAGCAACATTTGCTGATTCTTTAGTTGTTGTCAAACAGCACTGGCAAAGTGTTGGTGACGAATGCACGAGACCTCCGTGCGGGAAAATCTACAGCTTCCGAGGGGATTAGAACACCTTATCATGTCAAAGCCCATCCTGTCTTTAAAGCAATTACCCTAACTTGACTTGCATCCTTGTACACAAGGGCCGGTCACTTTGCAGCCTACTAGATGCCCAGCTTGGTCAAACAGGTGTTCCTGAGAGATGGTGCCATGTATATAGGGCAGCAAGCGAGAATGAGGTGGCTCATTTAAGGGAGAAGGAAACCTTTGGTCGGATGAGGAGGTGGATTCAGTATGCAACAACAGGGCTGAGAAACCTGTAGCTCTGTGGTGTGCAGTTAGTGTTGGTGCAGACCTTTAAAGCCCTAAACGGCCTCGGCCCAGTATACCTGAAGGAGCGTCTCCACCTCAATCATTCAGCCTGGACACTGAGGTCCAGCGCCAAGGGCCTTCTGGCAGTTCCCTCACTGTAAGAAGTGAAGCTACAGGGAACCAGGCAGAGGGCCTTCTCAGTGGTGGTGCCTGCCCTGTGGAACACCCTCCCACCAGATGTCAAGGAAATAAACAACTATCTGACTTTTAGAAGACATCTGAAGACAGCCCTGTTTAGGGAAGTTTTTAATGTTTGATATTTTATCGCTTTATTGTTATTATTATTCTGTTGGGAGCCACCCAGAGTGGCTGGGGAAACCCAGCCAGATGGGCGATGTATAAATTATTATTATTATTATTATTAGACTAGGGAGACTAGACTAGTCCCCTAAATGTCCCCCTGCCACCTCATTCCCAAAGCCTGGGAAGCTTCTGCCCAACTTAGGAAGGGAGGTGCGATGCTCACACACGCGACGTCATGATGTGGAGCCCCTGCCCTCCAATCGCTGGCGCCCCTGGCCCTAAATGTTCCTCTACGAGAAATGTCACTGCTCTAGCCCTCCAGATGTTGGGCTCCATTTCCCAACAGCCTCTGTCAGCATAAGAGTTGCAGTTCAACAGCATCTGATATATGCAACTGAAAATGAGCTAGTGACTGTCACCGACTCCCCTTCTTTCTGCCCACAGGGTAGTTAAATTATGGCCACTTCTGCAGATGTCAAGGCACTATTATTATTATTATTATTATTATTATTATTATTATTATTTGAATTTATATACTGCCCTATACCTGGGGGTCTCAGGGCTGATCACGGAATAAAACCAAGATATAAAAGCACAAAATACCTAATAAAAATAAAAACAGCAACCCAATATCCCCCTACACACAAAAAAACACATTTTAAAAGGGCATAGGATGTAAATCGGATTAACCAAAGGCCTGGTTAAAAAGGAACTTTTTTTGCCTGGTGCCTAAAGGTGTACAGTCGTACCTTGGTCTTCGAACAGAATGCGTTCCAGGAGTCTGTTCAACTCCCGGAAACCAAGGCGCAGCTTACGATTGGCTGCAGGAGCGTCCTGCAGCCAATCAGAAGCCACAGAAGCTGCGCCGGATGTTCAGCTTCAGAAAATTGAAAACCGAAACACTCACGTCTGGGTTTCAGTCGTTCAGGAGCTGATTTGTTTGGGAGCCAAGGCGTTTTAAGATCCAATGTACGACTGTATAATGAAGGCGTCAGGCAAACTTCCCTGGGGAGAGCATTCCACAGATGGGGAGCCACTGCAGAGAAGGCCCTGTTCTCGTGTTGCCACCCTCTGAACCTCTCGAGGAGGAGGCACATGAAGGAGGGCATGGAGTGAATCCTCAGGGTGATGAAGGCATAAAGATCTTTCTTCTTACAATCATCTTCCCCCACCTCTACCAAACTAGGGGAACGATCGTGGTTCCCTCCTAACCCTTTCAGTGCTGGTTGGCTGGAGAGCTTGAAATGGAAGCACAGGGGTGTTGCTCCAAAAAGCAGGGGCCTAAACTGGGAGGGGTGGGGGAGCATTTATAGGCAACAAGGTCTCCAGGGAAATCTCGTTCCACTGGTCTTGGGGCTCCATCGACTCACCTGTACACAGTCACTTTGCTGGCTCTGAAAGCTCCCACCAGCACATCTGTGAAGGGGAACAAGACAACCAAAAAAAGTTAGCAGTCCACCAATAGCTCAGTTGGTTAGAGCATGGTGCTGATAATGCCAAGGCTGCAGGTTTGATACTTCTAAGGGACAGATGTATATTCCAGCATTGCAGGGGTTGGACTAGATGATCCTCAGGGTCCCTATCAACTCTACAATTCCATTATTCTACGATTCAGTGTTGCAGCATCTCACCAAGCTGCCTCGGGTTCCCAGTTCTGCTCACTCCACTGATGCGATTAGGAATTAAGTTCTACAAAACCTAAGCAAATTTTGCACCACCTGCTAATTAAAACAACCCTTGCAAAATCTAGACTTTTTTTATTCAAAAAATAAAATGATTTTCAGCTAATATATGTTATGCTATCCAGATAGGATCACCCAATGAAAGAAGCAAATATAAAAGAGAAGCTTTGTATCATGACAGCGGATTCCATGAACGGCAAGGCAATTAATAAACGTAAATACCGTATTTTTCACCCTATAGGACGCACTTTTCCCCCTCCAAAAATGAAGGGGAAATGTGTGTGCGTCCTATGGGGCGAATGCAGGCTTTCGCTGAAGCCTGGAGAGCGAGAGGGGCCGGTGCGCACCGACCCCTCTCGCTCTCCAGGCTTCAGGAAGCTATCCGCAAGCCTTGGGAGCTCGCGGGAGTTCCTGCCGGGCTCCGAAGGCTTGCGGATAGCAGCCTGTTCTGGGGGCTGGGGTCGGGGGAAGCTCGGGCTTCCCCCGCCCCAGCCCCGCGCCTGGGGGGGGGGGTTAAATAATTTTTTTCTTTATTCCCCCCCCCAAAAAAAACTAGGTGCGCCCTATGGGCCAGTGCGCCCTATAGGGCGAAAAATACGGTAATTATATGCCTCATTTTTTTCTTCTAGGTACAGGACATCTGGCATAGCCTTTTGAAGAGTCAAAATTCTTTCACAAGTTAGGGCTTATCCACACCTTCCAGGTACGGTCCTTGGTTTTAAAGCTCAGTGCCGAAGCCCCCCCTTTTTTTCTTGCTCTAGACCTTTTATTGTGAAAAGCTGCTCTTTGAAGCTCAATTGGAGCAAATGGAAATCTGCGGGAAACCCAGATTGACGTTTGCTCCGATCTAAATACTAAAGAGAGGGTTTTCGCAGGGAAAGAGCAGGGCAAAGTTCAAGTATGGAAAACCCTTATTTAATACAGGCGGCAACCCATTTGCATAGGGATCCCGTTCCCAGCCCCCACAAACATAAGCGCCGTGCCCCACCCTCATTCCTCCTGCTTCTGGGACCGAAAGGATCTGTGCGCCAGCGATCGCGCGTCCGTTGGACATGCCTAAAATGGCCGTCGCCTGTGCAGGCAGTGCTAAAACCCATTGGCTGCCTACTTCCGTTGTACGTTACCAGGGTAGCCATTTGCATCAATGTCCACAGCCCCGCGTATGGCAAAGCCAAACCCAGCCGGCCCAGAGAAGGGACTCTCAAGGAACTGGGCTGGCGATGAACTCAAGCCCTCATGGTGCCCTCGGTAGATGTAAACACGGCCACCTCCATCTTGGCCGGCGAAGGGGGCTCCGATGGCTATGTCTGTGGAAGGAAAGAATGGGTTGGAATGTAAACGCGACGGAACCAAATCGATAAGGTGAAGTCACCCATTTGTTCAGAAAAGATGGCGGGGAAACGGAGGGAAGCAGAGGAAAAGCCCATGACGCAGAAACAGGTCAGGCAGAAAAGGCGTCTGTGTGGTGGGGAAGGCAAAGGTCTCCCACACTCCCAGAAAAGGCAGGATTCAAATAGCAGAAGGAGGACCTGAGGCTTAAATTGAGGGTTTTCTGGGTACTCCCACATTTGGCTCTGGGGAGGATGTGAATTGTAACACAGCTCTCTGGGTCTCTTTGTCTAACCCTCCTTGAGCATTTTTGCTCGGCTGGAATGCTTCTGAAAACGTTTCTTGCTTGCCTCCATGAGGAATAAATGGACATAAATCTGACATCAAGAATCACAAAACAGAGAAACCAGTAGGAGAACACTTCAATCTCCCAGGACATTCTATACAAGATCTCAAAGTAGCTGTTTTACTACAAAGGAATTTCAGAAATAGACTGGAAAGAGAAGCTGCTGAATTGCAACTCATTACCAAACTTAAAACCATGGAGAGACCTGGTTTGAACAAAGACATTGGATTCTTATCCCATTATACATGACTAAGCCATTTCTCACCTTCTCACCCCTTGCCTTTTCCTGTAAGACCTATTACAGTCGTTAAGAGTCGTCAGCAGGCTCATCTCAGCTATCTGCCAATCTCCCATTCCCACCACCCTTCTGAGTAATACCCCTCCCCACCTTCTCACTATATAGAAGGATCTGGCAACTTCTGTTTCAGTGTATCTGAAGAAGTGTGCTTGCACACGAAAGCTCATACCAAGAACTAACTTAGTTGGTCTTAAAGGTGCTACTGGAAGGATTTTTTTTATTTTGACTATGGCAGACCAACACGGCTACCTATCTGTAACTGGATCCATGAGGAATGTGTAAGTGTGAGTAGGAACAAGGTTTTGTATCTACGCCCTTAGTATTTTATTATTATTATTTGTTAAATTTGTACACCACCCTATACCCAACTGGTCTCTGGGCAATTACCATATGTTTCGCTCTATAAGACGCACCAGACCACAAGACGCACCTAGTTTTTGGAGGAGGAAAACAAGGAAAAAAATATTCTGAATCCCAGAAGCCAGAACAGCAAGAGGGATCTGGCTTCTGGGATAGCCATGCGAAGCCTCTTCAGGGCAACGGGATGAAGGCTCCCCCAAGAGCCACGCTCCCTTTAAAGAGTGTGCAAAGCGTGTGTGCGGCTCTTGGGGGCTTTTCCCCGAGGAGGGAGAAGGGACTGATGGGCTGCCCTTCTCCCTCCTTGGGAAAAAGCCCCCAAGAGCCACACACACGCTCCACGCGGCTCTTTAAAGGGAGCGCTGAGCAGAGCCTCCCGCCTGCATTCGTTCCATAAGACGCACACACATTTCCCCTTACTTTTTAGGAGGGGAAAAGTGCGTCTTATAGAGCGAAAAATACGGTGCCACATAAAATCACAATATCAAGACACAAAATGCGTAATACTGTATCTATGAGTAATACATTTCAGCAACTCTTAAGGAGTTTTTTTTATAAATCACATTCATTTGCATTCTTCACATTATCTCTCTCTGTCTCTCCCTCTCTCCTATTTTGCTATCCTCCTCCCATCTCCTCCCTCAGTTACCGAGGGCAAACTTCTTCAACACAAACTTATCATTAACAGAATACAAGTCTGCTGTACAAAGGCAAAATCCACATCCATTGCTCCGCCCACTTTCACCTCTGGCCCTTGTCCTCTGTTGGCACGTGGCCCCTGGAAGGGATTGTGGCCCTCGGGTTAAAACGAAACACTCTCTGCCCATGCTATGGTGAGGAATGGGTTGTGACTGTAAGTGAAACTCTGACTGTCAACCTTGAGCACTCAATTGTGGGGTGAGGGAATGGAGAATAGGAAATTGGGGGTTAAGAGAGGGAGAAAGGGGGGGTGGCCTTCCATCCCATCCTTACCAGTGCATCCATCCTGGTCTACGTCGCCCAGGGAAGCAATGGCCATGCCAAAGCGACCGTAGACATCTGTGCCCGTCAGTCTCTGCCAGGGGGTGATGTAAGCAGTGGGGGTCTTCTGCTGCAGGTATAAGTAAACTCTTCCCACTTCATAGAGTTTGCGGTCGGAGTGGCGTTCCATGAAGAGAGGGGCCCCCACCAGGATGTCATCTTTTCTAGTTGAGGGGGGAGAACAGAAAAGTTCCCTTAGAGCTCTGCTCAAGTCAGACTCCAGCGAGAGGTGCTGCTGCTTCTAGGTCCAGGGTGTCTGCATTATCCGATGTAATCCATTCTTTTAACCAACTCAGGCAGGCTGCTTCATAATAGATTTGCAGACCTGCCAGGTTTCTAAGCAGAAGTTGGAGACCATCTGCCATGGATGAACTAGCTGAGATTCCTGCATCACAGGGGGTTGGGCTGGATGACCTTTGGGGGGTCCCTCGCAAGTCTGCAGTTCTATGATTTTGGAGTTCACCCAAATACACTCACAGGGCTCAGTGACCCAGGCAGTAGGAACCAATTGATAGAATTTCTATGCTGCTTTTCATTCAAATGAATCCCAAACCGGCTTGCAAACTATATATAGCAATAGCATAATAGAACATCACAACTGCAGAAGAACTTTATATGGGCTCTTGGGTACCCCATAAGGGAAAAGGATCAGTTTTTTTACTTATATCAGGGTAAAACCTAAGCGTGTTTCTGCCAAGGCTGCAGGAGCAGCCAACTGACAAGAGATGGCAGCAGACTCCAAAAATGGGGACCTAGATCTCACGGGGGAAAGGATTGTCCTTCAATTAACTTTTTTGGGAGGAGTGGGGGTGTGCAAGCTTCTAGATTAAAACAGCACTCTTAATCAGAGGGCTCACTGGGGAGGATGCATGCTTCTGAGTTACTCTAAAATTATGATCAGCAGCAGTTTTACTGTATGACCATTTAAACTGGAGTGAGGGGCGGTTTGGGATAGCCACTCCAGCCCCCCACTCTCGCCTTTGCTTTAGCACATGGTACTTCTAAGGGGCCCAGGTCTGGTCCCATGAGCCGCCAGATGATGTCTGTTCTAAAGCAACCACATCCCAGTTGAGTATAAATTGGTTTAATTGGCACGGAAATGAAAAATGTATGTGTATTAATGAAGTTTTAAAATGGGAAATGGCTAAATTCTACGGCTGACTTTGGGCTAACATTTTCCACAGTAAGCTTCTAAAGGACTCTGAGCTGTAACTAGTTAATGATCACCTGCTGATTGTTTCTCTGTGCTGGGAGTGAACCTTTGATCATGCGATGAAGGTATTGAGTTGTAAATCTCCATTTTGAAGGGAGTTGCCTATTTAGTCTTTCTCAGAACAGGCAGAGAACAAAAGTATGTGATAATGATTCTCCAAAAAGAGTTGCATAGCCTTAGGCAGACTAAGGCAGTCTGGAATTGGGGAGAGAGACACCATTTTGATTTTGGGAGTTACCGGCATCTTTTATTTCTAAGATGCTGAGCCTGTTCCAGAGAGCACAAGACATCGTATGGATACAGTGGTACGTCGGGTTAAGAACTTAACTCGTTCTGGAGGTCCGTTCTTAACCTGAAACTGTTCTTAACCTGAGGTACCACTTTAGCTAATGGGGCCTCCCGTTGCCGCCATGCCACCGCCATGCAATTTCTGTTCTTATCCTGAAGCAAAGTTATTAACCCAAGGTACTATTTCTGGGTTAGCGGAGTCTGTAACCTGAAGCATTTGTAACCCGAGGTACCACTGTATTGGGGGTGTATCTTGGATGCTTATGTTATGTTTTTAAAGAGTTATGCAAGCAAAAGTTTTAATAATATTTTTATGGGCCTGGACGATTATTTCTTCCGAAAGGAATCTGTTCTTATGATTCCAATACCTTCAAACTATGCGCTATTAATATCTGGAACAATAATTAATATCCCTCCCAGTGCACTGGGTTGTAATTTAAGCCTAGTGTTACGGTTCGGATCTGAGAGCAAGGGGATGAGGTCTTCAACCTGAAGCCATATTTATAGCAGGGGGAAAATAGATTAAAACTCTGGCTGCATCTAGACACATGAGAAAGGAAATTCAGGAAAATGTGTTGAAAACCTCATAGCAAGAAATCACATTAGTGAAAAACAGGACTCCACAGCGCCATCTGGTGTCACAGTATTATAACAAATATAAAAAGCTTTTTCTTTACTAATGTTGCTGAGTCCTTAGTTTGACCATCCACAGAGCTGTTCCAAATCCAAATGAACTGCCAACTGCAGTGCTAACTCCTGTGGCCTTACCCATCGCCATTGATATCTGCAACTGCAACTGTGTGCCCAAAATAGGATGCCACCTGCAAGAGGTAAGAGGGTGAAAAACAATGTGCATCTCCCACTTTTATATTACTACAACAACAACAACAACAACAATAATAATAATAATCCTGGCAGCCAGTAATAGTAAAGGCAACAACACAAAATAGCCAATCCATATATCTTAATAAGCAATACTGAAATGAGAGCGTATTAGAATCAAATAAGTGCAGATAAAAAGCAAATAAAAGCAAGAGGCATCCATTTCAACACACAATTCAATTTAAAAATGACAGATTAAATACAGTGGGGGGAAATAATCTCAAGAAGCCTTTATAAATAAAAAGGATGGGTTGCTGGCCAGCAGAAGGTCATCAAGGGCCAGCTGAGCCTCTCTCAGTAGGGAGCTCCCAAGTTTGGGTGCAGCCACTGAGAAGGCCCTGTGTCAGGTTTTATAATACCCCTTTGGCATTATGTCTGGCTGAGAAAAGCATGCCAGGGAAGAGGCAGGAGGGAAGGGAACCATGTTGCTCAAGGCTCTGTTACCTGCTCACTGGGGAGGGACCGCAGAAGATGGAAGGAATGCTTTAAGGTGAAAATTTGCACCTAGGATGGGGGACAGGGATAAGAGAGTCAGGGAGATTTCAAGGGTTAGTGAATCCCACCCTTCATATTTCTCAAGAAGGTGGAGGTAAGAAAGCAACCACCGCCCTCCATTGCTGAGAGTGATCACAGTGTGCTTCACAGGGCAGGGTAAGAATTGCAAAGATGGAGCCCCAAATTAGGGAGGCATTTGGGCAGTGGCAAGCAAAGCCTACAGGGTTGTGTCATAACTCTTCCCTATGACCCCCAGATCCTGCTTTCAATGCAAAGCAATATGTGAAATAATAACAGCAGAGTGGCACAGGGCTTATTTTTGGCACATTATTAGCACACACCCCGTCCTCTGAAGCTAGGTGCCACTGCTCTCAGCCCTAGAACATACAGTCATACCTCATGTTACGTTTGCTTCAGGTTGCACGTTTTCAGGTTGCGTCCTGCGGCGACCCGGAAGTACCGGAAAGGGTTAGTTCCGGGTTTCACCGCTCACGCATGCGCAGATGCACAAAATGATGTCACGTGCATGCGCAGAAGCGGCAAATCACAACCCACGCGTGCGCAGACACGCAGACGCGGGTTGCGTTCTTTTCAGGTTGTGAACGGGCCTCCGGAACGGATCCTGTTCACAACCAGAGGTACCACTGTATACTGAAACAAGAGTAAAGACAAGGGTGTCTCTGAGCATGCAGGGCTCTTTTGTTTCGGATTAGATGGAGGGCACAACACAAGCATACAGGCCTGACGCCCCTGAAACCTCTTGTGTCTGGAATTCAGCACAGCCTGTGCACTTCTTTCCAGATGCGCAGAAGAAAAAATGTAGATCTCCTGCACAGGACTCACCGCTCCTTTTGTCAGGCTCTTGTTAGGAACGCCCACAACATACTCTGCAAAGAGAAGAGCCATCTCAGAGGTTGTGAATCACCCAGTAGGCTAAGTTCACAACATTCCAGTCATGAGGTTTGTGCTAAAGTGTCCTGAAGACTGAGCTTGGAGACTCGGGAAGAGCTATCTTAGTCTGGAACACTGTGGCCAAGAAGGGATGGCCCTAGCAACATCATAAAATCTTACTGATAACGTTAAAAGGTCCTGTATACCTGAAGGAGCATCTCCACCCCCATCGTTCAGCCCGGACACTGAGATCCAGTGCTGAGGGCCTTCTGGCAGTTCCCTCATTGCGAGAAGTGAGGCTACAGGGAACCAGGCAGAGGGCCTTCTCGGTAGTGGCGCCCGCCCTGTGGAACGCCCTCCCATCAGATGTCAAAGAGATAAACAACTACCTGACATTCAGAAGACATCTTAAGGCAGCCCTGTTCAGGGAAGTTTTTAATATTTAACACTGTACTGTTTTAAACACTTGATTGGGAGCCGCCCAGAGTGGCTGGGGAAACTCAGCCAGATGGGCGGGGTATAAATAATAAATTATTATTATTATTATATTATAAAAGATAAAAGGCCCCTGCTCCACACTGTAGGCAAGGAACAGCAGCAGCTTGTTCTTCTGTTGCTCCGTACAGCAGCCTGGCAAAATACGTTAATTGTATAATTCCCTTTTTACAGATGGAAAAGCTGGGGCTGGGAGACACTGATTGGACTAAAGTCACAAAGTCAGCCCATGACTAAGGCTTGAGGACACCCCATAAGGCACTCCCCCAGACAAATAGTTCTGGGTTTAACCCTCACATACCTACAATTCCCAGTGCCCTTAGCAAACTACAGTTCCCAGGATTATGTTTGGGAGGTGTTGTGTACTGAAGTTCTCACCCTGGGCCAGCAGAGGGATACTGTAGATAGTTATGCAAATAAGGGATCGAAAGTGACGTTCAGTGATTGGGTAGTTTTAGAAAATTGTTACAGTTACGTTGTACTGGAGCTCTATATAAGCAGGCTGACTGAACACTTCAGTTCAGTTCTGTTCTGGCCTGTGAATAAACAAGAGCTGTTTGAAGAATCGCTGTGTCGTCTGATATGTTCACCCACAACTTAACAGGAGGGAGGGTAGGGAACTGTGCTTTAAATGTGTTTTAAATGTATACTGTCTGCAGTATGCAGCTGCAATTCAAATGCCTAGCAATAAGAGCCAGTCGTTTATGTTGAGCAAAGTTAAGCTTAACCAAGCCGCAAAGCCAGGGGTACCTACTGTACCCCTGTTGACCCTAGAGCTGAGCCAAAATTTCTGAAAAGAGTTAAAGGGGGGGGGCAGTTCTGCTGACTGCCCTCCAATTATTTCCCCTATTATGTAAATGGAAGCTCTCAGGTTTTCCCCACAATACCCTAAACAATGCTAGGATGTTGAGCAGGGGTCCTCAAACTTTTTCAGCAGGGGCCTGGTCCACTGTGCCTCAGACCTTGTGGGGGGCCGGACTATATTTTTTGGGGGGGATGAACGAGGGACAACGAGCGGCGTGCAAAAGGGCTCCAGAGAGGGACTGCTTTAAATGGCAGACGCTTGAGAGGGGCGCTCAGCCAACTGCGGCTCCTGTGTCTTACGAGTGGCAGGGGCTGGTGGCGGCGGAGGTACGATGAGTGGCACGTGAAAGGGCTCTGGAGAGGGGCTGGCACCAACAAAGCCCTGCCCCCTTCCTCCTCTAGGCAGGGCAGGGAGAAGCCAGGAGGAGGGAGGGAGGAGGTGCCGCTGCCGCTGTGTGAGGAAGAGGGAGGGAGAGAGAGGGAAAGAACGCATGTGCTGGCGATCCACGTGTTGGCAATTCCCGGACAGTCCAGGGGCCGGATTTAGAAGGCAATTGGGCCTGATCTGGCCTGCAGACCTTAGTTTGCCAACCCATGATGTTGAGGATGCCAACATACAATTGCCACTTTCAGAAGCTAGGGTGGCTGGAGAGAATTAGGAGGGGGAAAGGAAACAGCCTTGCCACAGCTAATGGTGATCCCCCACCTCCAAGGAACTACTCCCCCTGAGAATATTTGACATAATGGCTTCCTTTCCCTTCCCAATTTTGCCATTCATTCAAATGATGGAGAATTTCAGGAGATGACTTTTGCTCAGCTCCAGACCCCACCGTACTCCACCCCGAAAAACCACCCCCGGCAAAGACTCATTCCCTTACCTGGCGACTCAGGGTCCTCATTAAACTCCCCAAAAGCCACTGAATACCCTACGCGGATGGAAGGATGAGAAGATTTAGTCATCTGGCAAAATCTCCAAAGCTAAGAAGGACTCGCTGTGCTCCTACCCATGAGCAGCAGAAGTAGAACCAAGTATGAAAAGTATGTATTAATATAGTATGTGTTAATATATGCAAGTCTGCTTAGTTTGCATGACTGACATAGTTTAGATTTCTTTCCCCCCTTGGATAGAAAGTTCATCTTTTCTAGGGCACACTGGAAGCCCTGCCTTAGAGGCTCATCTGTAGACAATTCTTTCCACAAGGGCTAGTTCTGGACCAAAGGGCCAAGCCAGAATGGGAAGGGCAATGGCGAGAGGAGATGAAGCACAACCAGTGCAGCATCTTCGCACCAGGCTTTGTTTTGTTTTTAACTTGATTGAGTTATATTCCCATCCCTTCCCAAAATGTGTTTTCTGTCCCATCTGGATGACCTTTCCCCCAAACCACTTGGAACAGGGTCAGTCACTGGGGAAGAAGGGGTGCTGCTGGGAGCCAGTATGCTTGGGTACCATTTATGAGCTGCAGTCCTGGAAAAAGGAACAGTTGTTAAGTATGATTGTTTAATGTACATTGAAATGCAAAATAAATATAGAATGTGCCTGTATTAGATACTGTGAAGCAAGACTGGAAAATTAAATTGAAGCTGAAGAACAGCCAAACAGGTTAATCATTAGTGGGGATCTATCATGGGACTATATCTCCCTGGGATCAGTCACATGAAAGAGATCCTATATATGCTAATCTGCAGGCATCCATCTTGGGTAGAGTGAGTAATTTGTTCTAAGCTACTGAAGAGAATGGATGTGTTTACCTCTGTCCTCCAGTAAAGAGCCTAGGGCCACTGGAGGCTGTTTGGGGAAGAGACAGAGCTTTAATTTTTAGCTCAGGATGCAAGCTATATGCAATCTAAAATATTATGCCTTACACTTGGACAAGTATAAGAAACTATGCATCAACTTGGAAGTAGCTTTATTTGTTTTAATTTGTTTTGGAGTTAAGTTCTGTATGTAAAACTTTTGAACCTGTTTTTGGACTGGTTAATTTTTATTTCAAATGAGAGTCATATTTTTTTTCACCCAACAGCTTCCATGTGTGCAGTATTCATAACCTCAATAACAGTAGCATCAAAAGGGGGAAGGTACAGGCATTCTCCCCCTTGCTGGGGCTTTAGAACAGTCTTTGTCAACTTTGAGATAAAGTCCAAAGAAAGAGATGGACAGGAGATGTATGGGGCAGGGGAAGAGGGTGGTCCCTCTGGGTCTCACCCACTTTTGGTGTGCAGCCCACAAAAGATTTCTCCCCAAGGGGATGTGGTTTTGGGGGGTAAAAGCCTTCCTTGCATTCTTTCCTTAGTCTATTCCCAAACTCTTTTTAACTCCTCTCATAAGCTCTGCCTCTCCCTCGGCTCCTCCAGCGTTTGCAGATGAAGATGCATGTCCCCTTACCTCGATATTCATCATAGTATAAGGCGGTGAAACCTGTGAGTTTCAGCTCATTCAGTGACCACAAGAGGGTATGTTTGAGAGGAGCATTTGCTAGGACCATGGACAAATTGGATGAATAGATCAGACCTGGAAGAGGAGCAAGGTAGAGGCATCAGTCCCTTGGCAAGGCTGGGACCACCTACGTGAGGCAGCAGAGGCAGCAGGACAAACAATCTGTGCTCTTGTTCCCACAGGGTAAAGGTAAAGGGACCCCTGACCATTAGGTCCAGTCGTGGCCGACTCTGGGGTTGCGGCGCTCATCTTGCTTTATTGGCCGAGGGAGCCGGTGTACAGCTTCTGGGTCATGTGGCCAGCATGACTAAGCCGCTTCTGGTGAACCAGAGCAGTGCACGGAAACGCCGTTTACCTTCCCGCCGGAGTGGTACCCATTTATCTACTTGCACTGGTGTGCTTTCGAACTGCAAGGTTGGCAGGAGCTGGGACAGAGCAACGGGAGCTCACCCCGTCACGGGGATTCGAACGACCAACCTTCTGAATGGCAAGTCCTAGGCTCTGTGGTTTAACCCACAGGGCCACCCACGTCCCCTCATTTGTTCCCACAAACCAGGTGCTAAAAAGGACAGCGGTCAACTGAACAGGGTCTGCCTCACCCTGCTGAATAGTCGGGAATGCAGACTAGCAAGCAAAGCCTAAATATGGATTTCTCAGAGTCTCCAATAAGACGTGCCTGCTGGGTCAGGCAAGTGGCCCATCTAGTCTGGCATCCTGTGTTTTCAGAGGTCAACCAGGGGTCCCCAAGGGAAACCCATAAGTGGGACCTGGTGCAACAACACTCCCCCTCCTGCCGTTTCCAGAAACTGGTATTCAGAAGCATGCTGCCTCTGACAGTGGAGGAAAGACATATCCATACAATTAGAAAAGGACTAAGGAGCTTTGTTAAATATGTCATTATGGCGGTGAGACTTTTATATGCACAAAGATGGAAGGACTCTTCGTTACCAACCATGGAGGAATGGTTGTTAAAATTAGTGGACTTAGCCGAGATGGCGAAACCGACCTGCTTAATTAGAGAAAAGTCATTGCTAACATTTACTGAAGATAGGAAACCTCTCGTAGACGCTTTGTGTGAAAAAGAAAATGAACTAATGACATTTGGGTTTGAGGACTGAAGATAATGTTGGTTTATAGAAAGTGGGTGGCGCTAGGCGCAAGCCTAGGACTTGCCGATCAGAAGGTCGGCAGTTCGAATCCCCATGACGGGGTGAGCTCCCGTTGCTCGGTCCCTGCTCCTGCCAACCTAGCAGTTCGAAAGCACCTCAAAGTGCAAGTAGATAAATAGGTACCGCTCCGGCGGGAAGGTAAACAGCATTTCTGTGCGCTGCTCTGGTTCGCCAGAAGCGGCTTAGTCATGCAGGCCACATGACCCGGAAGCTGTACGCTGGCTCCCTCAGCCTTTAAAGCAAGATGAGCGCCGCAACCCCAGAGTCGCCCACGACTGGACCTAACGGTCAGGGGTCCCTTTACCTTTACCTATGTTGGAGTGACTGAGTCGAATAACATTTATATGCAGTGAACAGATGAAGAATTGGAAGTTTTGTATTTTCTTTCTTTCTTTCTTTCTTTCTTTCTTTCTTTCTTTCTTTCTTTCTTTCTTTCTTTCTTTCCTCTCTCTTCCCTTCTCCCCTTTATCCCTTCTCTATCCCCTTTCTTTTTGCTTTGTTTTTATTTAAACGTTTTGATAAAAATATAATAGATAATAATCTTTCTATCCCTTTCCGCAAACTCTATGAAAATTTATTTAAAAAGAGGAAGAACATATCCATCAGGGATCGTAGCTACTGATAGCCTTAACTGGCCTCCCCATATTCCTGGAGCTCTCTCCCTCAGCAGTGGCAGGGAGCCTGTGGCACTACAGATGCTTCTGGATTTGAACTCCCATCAACCTCCAGCCAACATGGCCAAGGGTCAGGGAAGATGGGAGGTGTAGTCCAACAACATCTGGAGAGTCCTTTGTCTGCTGAGGGAAGGGAAGGGAATGAAAGCACTTACCTCCAAAGTAATGTCCACCAGGAGCCCCAAGTAAAAGTCTCCCAGACTGTGGGGACAAGAGAGGAGGTCAGAGTCACAAAACGACAGCCACACAAGAGTAGAAGAAAGCCTGTGAACAGCTGCCCACCGCCCACGAGACCCAGAGGGTGGCATGCCAGCTCCACACATACATCTACAAAACAAGAGAAGCAAACATCTGCCTCTATATGCCAGGCGGAAAACAGTTTTTGCTTTGCTCTGCACACCCAAGGATGACTTCTGTGTGACACCGAAGCATGCGGCCAGCATTTTGGCAGCTGATTGCTTCACACAAAAAGGCACAGCCTAGATGTGTGTTGAGCAAACCACCTATTTGCGACTCAGAAGACATCAGCAATTACCCGCTAACCTAAAACAATAGGCACAGCCTCTTTACAGCTGGTTTTCCCCCACTGAGCTATGTTGGCAATTCCAGTGATGACTAAGGCCCCGTTCACACCATACATTTAAAGCACTATGGTACCACTTTAAAATGAGAGCTGGACCATAAAGAAGGCTGATCGCCAAAGAATTGACGCTTTAGAATTATGGTGCTGGAGGAGACTCTTGAGAGTCCCATGGACTGCAAGAAGATCAAACCTATCCATTCTTAAAGAAATCAGCCCTGAGTGCTCACTGGAAGGACAGGTCGTGAAGCAGAGGCTCCAATACTTTGGCCACCTCATGAGAAGAGAAGACTCCCTGGAAAAGACCCTGATGTTGGGAAAGATGGAGGGCACAAGGAGAAGGGGACGACAGAGGATAAGATGGTTGGACAGTGTTCTCAAAGCTACAAACATGAGATTGACCAAACTGCGGGAGGCAGTGGAAGACAGGAGTGCCTGGCGTGCTCTGGTCCATGGGGTCATGAAGAGTCGGACACGACTAAACAACTAAACAACAACAACAACGACCACTTTAAAAAGTCATGGTTTCCCCCAAATAATTCTGGGACTTGGTGTTTGTTAAGGGTGCTGGGAGTTTTTGGGAGACCCCTATTCCCTTCACAGAGCTCTGGTTCCCAGAATTCTCTGTGAAGAGGGATTGATTGTTAAATCACTCTGGAAATTGTGTCTCAGGTGTGGGGAGCCATGCTTCTTGGGGCCATGCCCCTCTCCCTCCCAAAACTCACATCAGAGATGGCAGAGCTGAATCCAACCTCACAGTAGCGGTGGTCCTTTGCTGATTGAAGGCAAAGAAACAGAAAAGCAATGTAAATCAACTGGGTGTAAATCAACAGTGTGGGGAAGACCCCTCACATCAAGGATGGGGAGCCTGCGGCCCTCTGGACTTCAACTCCCATCAGCCCCTGCAAGCATTTCCAGAGGACAAGGATGATGGGAATTGTAGTCCAGCGGTCTTTGGAGCCCCACAAGTCCCCCAACCCTGATTTGCGCACATACCAGGACACCATACTCAAACACCGTTCCTCCTTCAGCTTCGGACTGGGCTGCCTAAACATGGTCTTCTTACCACATTTATTTTCTTATCACTGGTATTGGTTATGTACATGTATATTTAACTTACCAAAACATGAAATGTAATCAGAAAAGCTAAGTTAAATATACATTCACATCACCAATTACTTATCAATATTTCATATCAAAATAATTTCATATTATTAATTTCGTACAAATAATCTGGCCTTTTCCATAACATTTTCCCCTCCGCGGATAAAAATTGACATGTTAAGTTGGGCCTATACGCTTTATTATTAAAATTTGCACAAACGATTTGTAAAACAGTTTTTAACGGCTTATATTCCTACTGCCCCTGAGGACAAATTGTGCTGGTTGTAGGTAGGTATCCCTAACGGAATAGCCTCCATTTGACATTGCAAGGCTCTGGTTTTTCAGAAGGACCCAAACAACTTTCTTCTAGAATGGGGAGGGATTGTTGTGACCATTGTGGCTTGAGTGAATCCACACATGCTGTTTGTTTGCAATTGAGCGTGTAGGAGCATGGGGCAAACCACTCGACAGCCGTTTACACGAGGCCAGACATGGAATCTGAGCAGACTAGAGTGGTCTGAAAAGCAAAACAAGGGTGCCATTCATTCAAAGGCAAAGTTTCTGGGCAAAAATTCTGCACACCCTCTCCTTAAGGCCTGGAGCTTCGGCTATTGCAAATTCCCTGCCACCTGCATATTGCACTCACCATATTTTGTCAACTTGTAAACTGATTCCATTTGGATATTGCGGCATGGTGAGAATTCAACAAAGCGCTGCAGGCCACTTGTGGCTAAGAAACAGCTGCCCGTGGGGGTCTTTGTGGCCTCCTCTTGGCCAGAAATGGCATTCCAGTGCTGGAGAGGAGCGCAAGCCTGGTAGGGTGAAAAAATGGGGTGAGCAGGATGTTGTATCAATGACAATCACACCCCTCCAGGAGGGACAACCTCGTAATTGCAGAGGATGGGTGGCTGTTCACCCTACCTAATTTATATTTATATTTATATTTATATTTATATTTATATTTATATTTATATTTATATTTATATTTATATATGGCTATCAAAGGACTCTCTGACTTTTGAAGGTGTCCTCTGAAGGGCTGCTGTTTAAGGCTGAAAAATATTATGGAGGGAGAGCAGGGGCCTTTAAGCTGCCCATCAACACTTAACATCTGGGCAGCAGACTGAACAAAGCAGACAGATTTTTCTGGTCACAAGTCTTCCTCATTATAGTGAGATGTATTGCGTCTGTTGAAATTATCGTTAGCCGAGTCACTTAAATAATGCGTCCAGAGAGAAAAAGTCTTGTTAACACCATACTAAGCAAAACTGAATTAAAGAATGGTGCATAATTGAGGAGAAAGGAACAGAGACGATTTGGCTTTCTTAGGTCAGGCCAAATTGCCTCAGAACTAACCAGCCAATCAGAGCATGTGCTCCCTCAGTGAAGATCATGCCACTCTGTCTGGTTGCTAAGCAACACCTCCTCCCACCCCTTGGCTAGTTGACTAACTCTTAACATAATTAGCCAGTTTTAACCCTTAGTTTATTAATAGGAAGAGCCCTGCTGTTGCTCTTCCAACAAATATAAGCTGATTCCAGGCGACCCGTTTATTGAGTATTCGTCCCGATTTGCCTGCACAAAGTTTGTGGGGAGGCTGTACAACATCTAAAGTTTATTGAGCATCCCTTCTGGTTTGTTTGCAGCGAGGCTCGATTTAATTCCACCCCTTTCTGCTTCTGAAGCTTCTCTAAAACGGTCTGTTTATTGTACCCACCACGATGGTGTCTTTCCAGGTGCTCACAGAAGCTCCGAACCATTGTTTAGTCTTGAAGGTTTTCACAACCACTCCGTGCAGCTGCTCAACCTCATCACCTGGCCAGCAGCGGCATAGGAGAAGGAAGAGAGGAGTCAGATTTGAAGGCAGAAGCTACTGACCCACCATATCACCCCCCTCAGCCACATGCCATCCATGAGTAGTCAGTCTGACTGCAGGTTTGTACATGCAGGCAAGATGCCATTAGCTCTTTCCTCACATCTCATCAGATGCCCACCTCCAAATAGCTCCGATTACTCCCAGGCCCACCACAAGTTCATGACTCAGCCGGGATCTCATCCTTGGCCCCCGATTTTCTCACCCCCAAATCTCACGTGGCTCCCCGCCACAAGTATCATTTTCCATCTCCTTTTGGGATAATAATAATAATAATAATAATAATAATAATAATAATTTTTATTTATACCCCGCCCTCCCCAGCCAAGGCTGGGCTCAGGGCGGCTAACTAGCAATAATAAAAACAAGTTGAATTAATACAACTTAAAAACAAGATTAAAATACAACATTAAAATACTGAAACATTAAAATATTAAAATGCAGCCTCATCACAGGAGGAGAAAGGAAAAAGAAAAAAGAAAGAGGGGAAGGGAATCAAACTGGCTCCAAGCCAAAGGCCAGGCGGAACAACTCTTACAGGCCCTGCGGAAAGAAATCAGATCCTGCAGGGCCCTGGTCTCATGAGACAGAGCGTTCCACCAGGCCGGAGCCAGAGCTGAAAAGACCCTGGCTCTGGTTGAAGCCAATCTAACTTCCTTAGGGCCCGGGACCACTAGGGTGTTGCTATTTATGGACCTTGAGGCTCTCTGTGGGGCATACTGGGAGAGGTGGTCGCGTAGGTACGAGGGTCCTAGGCCGTGAAGGTTTGTAGGGGATGGATCTTGCAGGGCAAGTTCAGAGTGGTGGCAGTAGCCACACATGTGTAAGACAGGCATGCATGATGCACTGTCACTGGGGTTGCTCGCTGATCTCACGAAAGCTGCGTGAACCATCCCTGTACATGACAACATTGCCTTTATCTGTGATCACAACTCCTACCTGCCTCAGTTTAAACTGAGGTTGCAGTTGCAGATGTTAGCCACATCCACACATACAGTGATTCCATGAAGAGTTTCCTCCTCATATTGGGACTGGCTCACACATGCGCATGCCCTACAAGTGCTACTGATGCTGGCAGTGAGACCAGTGCTTGGAATGTTCAGTTGAACATCACTGAAATGCAAGACATCTCTGAAAATGGTTGCCAGGTGAATTAAGTTCATTTGGGGTAATGACTCCTAGTCCATATTTATCTTCATTCCTGCTCGGCCACCCCCATACATAAAAGGGGGCCTGGACTCTTAGCTTTCATGTAAAAAAGTAAATCATTCAGAAATCTATTAAGAAAGTTGGATAGCCAAAGCATGGAGGCAACATTCTAAGGCTTATTAGGCACATACAGAGGCACTGCTCTTGTTAAGGATGCTTAGGCAGGAAATTTAAGGACTATTTGAATAAATATTGTAATATACAAAATTAGAAATTACTTGAAAGAAACAAATAGGCCTAGGATTAAACTAAGTTATAATTAAATAAATGGGATTTAGAATATTAAGAAATGTGAACAAGATGGACTATAATTAGAAATTGTTTTAGTTCAATAATGATATTGGAAAGCTGTTACTTTCAACTACAAGGAAACTCAGAAGGGAGGGACTAGAGGAAGTCAACCAAGATGTTTCAAAGGTTGGATTTGTAAAGAATTAAGTTTGTTGTTATTTTTTATCTGTTTATTGTTCCTTTTTTTGTTCATTGATGTATTTTTCTTTTTTCTGTTTTTGTGTGTTATTCTGCTTTGTGGTTTTTGTTATTATCCAATAAATTTAAATAAATAACAAAATAAATTTTGTTATTATCCAATAATATTTTTTTTAAAAAAGGATGCTTAGGCATTTAACACTGCTGTTAAGTAATCAGAAGGAAGGAATGTGAGGCATTTCCTGCATCTTCCCAGTCCCTGCTGAACAGATAAGTTCTTTTTTTGACAGGAGCAGCTTGCAACAAGAAATACAGGTAAAGAAACAAAGTGAATGATGCCTCGCACCATTGTGGATGGCACAAATTAAACAAGGTCACCTTTTCTACTATGGATACACAATTATGGGCAAATCTTCACCTGTTGACATTTTGAGTGAGACTGCCCTTTCCTGCTTGTATAGACCCTATAATGACCCCAAAATCATGGGGGATCACTCACCTTTGGTATCAAACTGAATGGGGGCGCAGGCACTGCCACCAGGCGCCCAGGGACACAGATAGACAGCACCCGCCTCCGTCACACCAGTTTGCGAGCTGTTGGCCTGTGGGGCACCAACCACCACATTCATGCTAGGGTGGAAAAAAAGGTCAGTCTGGGACTGGTAGGATACAAGGCAGGGAGCCAACAGCGGGTGGAGCCAGTAACTGGCAGAGCCAACTACAGGTACACCTCATCCCTGCTGTCAGTTTCCTATCTCTGACCCTCTTCACCTTCCCTACTAGGGACAGAATCACAAATGTTTGTGCACAGCGGCCTCATGTGGCAAACCACCAAGTTGGAAGAATCTCCCTGCTAGGAATGTTTTATAAGCCTCTGCAGTAGCCCGGGCTGCTCAGCCCAGCTGGACCACAAGGGTCTTGCACTAGTCCTTTGCTTGGGCATGTACACTTACGGAACCACAAATCTAGCTCCAACCCGCCAATTTTTTTAAGTAACTGGATGTGTGAATTTCTGATCGAAAAATAACCTGGTTCAACCTCCTGAAACTGAACTTACATCTCACTTAGGAAAGGCTTTTGTTTTGCAAGGAAACAACTTGTTGCCATCAACATGCACCAGATCTGCTGTATTTAAAAAGCCACACATACCAGCAGCCGTTATTAACATTCTGTGGCAGAGATGAAGAACCTATGGCTCTTCAGTTGTTCTGGGACTACAACTCCCATCATCCCTGATCAATGGTCATGCCAGCTTCCAAATTATGATTGAACAAATGCTGTTCCTATTGCCTCATCTTGGGCAAACTGCTAAATCCCCCCCCCCCCCAATTACTGAATTTTAAGAATGACCAGCCCTTCCCTTTTCACCCTTTCCATGCTGCTCCTGATGCATCTGTTTGAAGACGGGATATCTCTGGCTGCCAGATGTTAATATTAGGATGAGTATTGTGCTGCATCCGGGAATAGTGAATTTATTGCACCCTCTCCCCCCGTCCAGCAGTGACACAGCCTTGGCACTCTTGAACTAGTACAACCCCTGCCCCAGGCCTTTGTTTAGACTCCTGCTGTAGAGCTCTGTAAAGGGACCCCTGACCATTAGGTCCAGTTGTGGCCGACGTACAGCTTCCGGGTCATGTGGCCAGCATGACTAAGCCACTTCTGGCGAACCAGAGAAGCACACGGAAACACCGTTTACCTTCCCGGCGGAGTGGTACCTATTTATCTACTTGCACTTTGATGTGCTTTCGAACTGCTAGGTTGGCAGGAGCAGGGACCGAGCAACGGGAGCTCACCCCGTTGCGGGGATTTGAACGGCCGACCTTCTGACTGGCAAGCCCTAGGCTCTGTGGTTTAACCCACAGCGCCACCCATGTCCCTGTAGAGCTCTGTAGACCTTGTCTAATATACCATTTAAGTATGAACATCTGCATAGTGCCTGCACCCAGTCAAGGTTCAATGGATAATAGCCTCATGCACTGCTGTCGTGCATCTTGCCAGCCAAACAGGCTGTTGGCCTTTCCCAAGACATCTGTTGTCATCTTCCAAGTCCCCGTTGTCCACCTCCTGAGGTCCTGTTAGTGCACCACTCCCTCACGCCATGCCCAGTGCTGTCCTACCTGCCTTTGCTGTCCCGGTAGAAATCCAAGGCAAACCCAAAATAGCTTCCGTTGGGCCCAGAGTACACTGTTGGTGAACTTGCATCCAAGTTCAGGGTCCATACTGAGGAACAGAGGAGCAAGAACCCCACCAGACAGCGCAAGAGGGGGGCAAGCAGACCCAAGGAATGACCTCCTCCTGCCATCACCAGCATCTCCCTCCTCTTCCCACTCCAAATGCTGGGTGCTTACCCATTAACGCTGTCTCTTCTGTGCTCATAATAGTGACCACGGTCATGACACATTTCCTCAAGCTTTTCCTCCCCTGCTGAAGCCTCTACAGCTGAAGATGATAACATTTATCAGAAGTCTCTCAGGAACTTCCCAACAGGAACTCCCTGGGCGTGTGGAGCGATGACTATTTGGAACAGTGATGTTTGGCAGGATCAACCATTGACAAGACAGCTCTGGGGAACCACCACTGCCATTTCCAGGCTAGTGTGCACAAGTATGAGCTGTGGTCTTCCATACACGACTCCCAACCCCACCTGTCCTTGGGGCATAGAGATCAGAAACACGTGAGACGAGACAGACCCTCAGGAAGTGCTCTGAAAGCTCCTGTTCCTAGTCTGGAATGCTTTGAGATTAGCTACAGTCACACAGTGGTAAGGGCAAACATTTTTACTGGATCCTGCAGGGTTCTTAAAGTGCAGTTATGAGTCAGAGCCGTTTTCAAGCACCAGGGCTCAATGCGTTGCAACATATGATTAAAAACGTACGTGGAGCTTTGAGAGTTGGGTTCTAGGAAAGTGTTTTCAAAGAGTGGGTGCAATCCAGAAACTTGCAAGAGACCAGTTCAGAATGTACAGCAAACCCTCCAACTACCATTAAACATCCTGAAATGATTTAAGTTTACAGGGCAGGAAGGCTACAAAGACCCAGCTGCAAAGCCGTTTTCCCACTGGATGCACTGGAGCAGGGGTCAGCAACCTTTTTCAGCCATGGGCCGGTCCACCATCCCTCAGACCATATGGTGGGCTGGACTATATTTGGGGGGGGGGGGGGAGAGAATGAACGAATTCCTATGCCCCACAAATAACCAAGATGCCTTTTAAATAAAAGCACACATTCTACTCATGTAAAAACACCAGGCAGGCCCCGCAAATAACCCAGAGATGCATTTTAAATAAAAGGACACATTCTACTAATGTAAAAACACACTGATTCCCAAACCGTCTGTGGGCCGGCTTGAGAAGGTGATTGGGCCGCATCCGGCCCATGCGCCTTAGGTTGCCTACCCCTGCACTGGAGCATTCAGGACATCCCATTTTCTATCCCACTCGCATGTAGGAATGTTTTATCAGCCAAGCACAGTTGCCCCCTCCCTGACCGCAGGGGAAACCAGCACAGGCCTTATCAGGAAACATAAGCAAAAGAAACCGCACGGTGATTGTTTAGAGGGGAAAGTGAGAATGGGTGACATGTTGAGTTCACCCTTTGAACCAATTTCTTAATTCGCCAGCGAAACTAGGCTCCGTTTGTAATGTTCTCCAATGCACACACTTCCTGGCTTTGCTTCCTGCACTGTGCTACCAGCTATGATGGCATACAGCTCCTATTTCTCCTATACAGCAAATTCAGTTGAGGCAATGGAAGTGCTGAACCATTATCTGGGCTCCATAAGGCCAGTGAATTAAGGCTGGATCCAGACAAGCCAGAAGTGCTACGTGTGGTACTTTTATTCCCAGTGGTGTCCACCTGCTACAGATGGAGTAATCAGATTTGCAGCCCAGGAGCGCTCAATGATTCTGCTTTGCCGTAGAAGGCTCAGGTGGCTTCCATGGAATGGACTGCCTTCTACTAGCTGGCAGGCAATTTCAAGCCCTTCTAGGAAGACAGCTTTGCTGCAGTTATCCACTCCTCAAACCTGGGCAGAGCATGTAGTTAGTTCGGGGTAACTTGCTAGTTTGTGAAACTGGACTTACTGCTGGTGGAATCTCTCACTTGTCCTTAAGCAGCTGCCACGGCTCCTTACCAGTTTCCAGGCTGAATTCAAAGTGCAGCTGATGCCCTTCATGCTTGGGATTTGAACAAGTTTGGAAAGTGCTTGAAAAACTGCCTGGTTCTTGTCTCTGCTTCCCTGCCCTGAGCTCAACTTCACAGGCTCTTCTCAAACTGCTACTCCGGTGAAGCAGCAGGCAGCACTCAAGGAAGAGGGCCTTCTTCATGGTGGCACTCCCATCTGTGGAACACTCCCCGGGGAAACTTGCCTGATGCCTGCTACATAATGTCCTTCCAATGGCAAGCAAAAGGCCTCATTTTCCTAAGTTTAAGAAGAATAAATCCTGAAATATAAATTGAGGCATACTGCATTATTTTGTATTTTATTAAATATTTTTGATATATGTATTTTTAATTCTTATATTGAAGGGCAAGTGTGTAAGTGTATTTAATAAAACATTTGAGCTGGTGAGCAACAGGGACCATGCGGACAGGAAGATCTTACCCCATTGCTAGGATACGATTCATCTTGAATACCAATGTGCAAATCAGGATTATGTTCTCTGCGACTTAACTCTTTTCCTGCTTCCGAGACTACCTCAGCTAACACACACAGGGCCACCCCAATGTTCCTGAATGTGCCCTGCAAGCATTCAGTGAGGATCAGGAGACGAGGGTTCCAGAATCTCAGAAATGTGGATTTGGGCTGCATCAATTCAGTGAGCTAACTGCTCGCTAGAACATGGTCCAATCTTGGGAATGGCAAATTGAGGGAAGATGGATCATAGCAACAAGGGAATCTTAAAACGGTTGAAGACAGACAGGGATGTTTTTTCCCCAGCAAAAGAAACATAATACAGTAGTACCTTGGTTTACGAACTTAATCTGTTCCGGAAGTCCGTTCTTAAACCAAAGTGTTCTTAAACCAAGGTGTGCTTTCCCATAGCAGTGGGGGACTCAATTTACAAATGGAACATACTCAACAGGAAGCGGACCATGTTCTGTTTCCAAGGCAAAGTTCACAAACCAAACTTCCGGGTCTGCAGCATTCTTAATCCAAGTTGTTCATAAACTAAGCTGTTCTTAAACCAAGGTACCACTGTACATGGCATGAAGCTAGGAGGACCAAAGAGAACAAGGGATGAGAAGATCAGTCGGTGCCCTGTGCAAACAGCGAATAAATGCAGGGCCATAAATAGGGGTGACGGCAGTGGGAAGAGTCACAACATGAGGACTAACAAATTGACTCTGACCCTTTGGGAAACAAGTACACACACGCTTTCCCCCAAATTACTAGTTTATTAGAAAGTTTATTTTCCTCATTTTTACAGCATGTATATATATTTATATATATACTTTTTATGTGACAAAAGTTAAATATAGCCTGCCGATACTGAAGTAATAGTGCGTTCTCTTCTGTGGTAAGCACTCTTGTGGAAGTCCAGTCTCCTCCTCCCTGCTGGGGCGCTGCGCCTCCCGTCTGAACCTCAAGGGAATGAAGCACTGAGAAATTAATACTGTTACTTCTTGAATTATCTACAGCCACTACCAAGAACCGAGTCCCTTTGTCACAGCAGCAGTTTCCAGTGCTTGTCTCGTTGTAGCCAAGGGTAAGGAAGCTTAAAAGCAGTCCATAGTCTTGCCATTTCAGGGCAGCAGCCAGCAGTGGTTATTTCTGAATTTCTGAAAATGGAGGCCGTACCTCAGGATATACCAGCAAGTAGCGCGCCCTTTGGGTCTGGACACGTGTCCCAAAACAGCCGCTGCTTTGCAGGATCTCGGCCTCCTTTTGCACTCAGCAAAAGAACCTTGAGATTCCGGGAGCCCCCGCTTCCTAGTTCACTTTGGGGCTGCAACCTGGGGAGCGGCAACTGGGTGATGACTTTTCAAGGGGCAGCTGTGAGGAAAGGGCATCCCATAAAAGAAAACCCGGGGTGGGGGGGGGAGGGATTCGGAACGAAAACACACCACTCAAAACCTCTCCAAAACATAAAAAAGGCACATATTTGAAAACAAGGAGCCTTAACACACACACACACACACCCATCCACACCTAGAAGCTATGTTGTTGTTGCAATGACTCAAAACAAGTGGTTGAATCCCAGGGAAAATAGCTGGGCTCTCAGGTGTTGTTGTTTTTTGTGGGTCCCGTCTATTTCTGTGACCAGAAAGCGACTGTTTGCTTTGCCAAACGAATGGACTGTTCCTCTCAAACTTAAGGGGCCTGGCTACCGACTGAAGCACACAGTGAATGACACCTAAGCTGCCTCACAAACCTGCCTTTTCACAGAAGTTACCAGGGATGTCATTACACAGGATGGACTTTGATAGCTATGGGACAAAGGAGTCCAGATCACTGCTCCTTTGTTTATTTCCGAACCCTGTGACATTTTCTCCTATAAAATGAAAGTCTTTTTTTATGGTACATTTAAAAAAAATGAGCTCAATTAAAATATACATGCTTGAAATCATTTTGTGCCCTAGCCATAACTAGAAGCATTGAACCTTTGACAAGAATTTCCTTTCCAACTACGTTAAAATGTATAGATAACTAAAGCCACCTGAACGAGTACCACTCAAAGAACGGGCTGTAAAAAATGTTATTGCGGTATACTATCAATATGGAACATTTGTCAGAGGAGCTACAAAAAGCAGCATTGACATGTACAGAGTTCAGTGCAATTTCTTAAATTCTTTTTTTTTCTTCTTCTGAAAAAAAAAATCATAAGTTAATAAGGAACCATCAATATTACAGAGGAAAAGAGTACAAGTTACAGAGTCATGTTCAGGATGTTCACAGGACTCCAGTACAACATATTGCTTCAAGGACTATCAAGGAATTGCTCTCTGCTCTCTCAGCAGCGCCGTAAAGGGTGTGTAGAAAGGAGAGCACTGCCAAGCTGGTCTGGGGGTGGAAACTGGTCATTGAAAAGCAACTTCCCAGTTTGTGGTGCTCAGTGGGGGCTGCTGAACATGGTTCCCCGAATAGGAGCTGGAGAGAGGGGAGAGGGCAACAGCGGAGATGGATCAAGTGCTGAGTATTTCTTGGTTCTGTTGCTCGGCTTAAGCTTTAAGGTGGATTCAAATCACTAACTTTCACGCTTTATACTTGATATCGATGCCCAAGTAAGATAGATGTGTGTACCCACTTTAGGTCTTCAGAGTGGGTAGTAAATGATTTATAATACGTGAACTGGAAATTAAAAAGGGCTGCATTTGCTAAAGGACCGCACATCCCTGAAGAAGCCACCTCCCTGGGAGCATGAGCCCTTGAATATCCTTACAAGCAAACCACCAGCAGCACAGCTCTCCCATCTTTCACAGGCCTGTTCCCTCGAGCCTCCCTGCCTCTGCCCAATCCTCCCCCTTCTTGGGCTGTTCTCAGGTCCAGAGACATCCGCCACTGCCTTCCCGAGAACGAGAGACTGATGCACACGCAGAGAGACAGACAGACATGCCCCTGTCCTCTCTTTCCCCTAACCCTCCCCTCCCCAATAGAGGCTGCCTCTCTCGTTCTTTCATGTGCCGTGGCTGGGAGGGTGCTGCAAATCCTGTCCTGAGAAAATGGGGTGCAGGAGAGGGTGGAGGTGCAACGCCGTGGCAGCCGCTGTCGCTGGCCGGGGTGCCAGGAGGGTTGGGTAGAGGGCAGCGTGGTGGACGGGGTGGAAAGTGAAAGGACCCGGGTGGATGGCAGAAGCGGGGATGATATGGATGGGGTGGCTGGCCAGGAAGGTGGCGGGGTGCCCAGGGATGATGGAGTGGGTCAGGTGGGACAAGGAGATGGGGGTCAAGTGGGGCTGAGGGATATGGTGCACTTGAGCAAGAGGTTGGGGGTGAGGGTGGGGGTGGATGCCAATGGCTGCGGCCGCGGCGGCAGCGTGATGCTGCAGAATGGCGTGCTGCACGGTGGTGATGGAGGTGGCTGCGGCTGCGGCTGGCTGCTGGATGTGGATGGGCTGCAAGGCAGGAGCCGTGGCTGGAGCCAGGGCGGCCGAGGCTGGGAATGCCTTGACCTGCTTGGCCAGGAGCTGCTGCTGGATGTGCTGCTGGGCGGCCTGCTGGAGCTTGCTGTACTTCTCCATCTCCTCCGGGGTGAAGGTGATGGGCTGGCTTTCCAGTGGCGCCAGGGAAGAGTCTTCGCTGCCTTCCGGCTCCCCGCTGATGCTCGGCTCCGCGCTGTGTGGGACGTAGCTGGGGAAGGGCTCCACTTCGGGGGCCAGGGGCACCATCCTGCCTTCGAGGGAGACGGGCTGGGCGCTGCCGTCCAGAGGCTCGGCAGCTTCGCTTTCCGCAGGGGCAGAGAACGGGTGCGGCACGGGCAGGTCGCCGGATCCAAAGTGTTCTGGGAGGGCTGGCGGCTCCAGGGGCAAGGGAGCCATCTCCACGCCCGCTTCTTCTGGCTTCTGATCTCCCAGAAGGCTCTCCTGGGTCTCTATCACCAGGGTTTCGTCCACTGTGGGTTGGCTTGCTGCAGCTGCCTCCCCGCCATCGTGGGGGGTTTCGTCGAGCTCAGACAGCTCCAGCTCCTCCCCAGTCCCCAATCCTAACCCAGACTCCTCACACTGCTTGGCGTTTGGCTTTCGGACTGTGGGCAGCTTCCCGATCAAGGGAAGGACTGGCTTGTTGCCTAGGGAGGGAGGGAGCTTAGGGCCAAAGTAGCCTTGCGGAGGATCTTTCAGCTTGATCCCAACCTTGTGAGGCCCTGAGGGGGAGTCCTCGCTGCCGCTGGGCTTCTTCTCCACCTTCCTGGACTGAACTTTTTCCAGGAGGAGCTTAGCCGTGGCGGAGTTCTTCTCCTCAGAGCTGCAGTTGCTCCCCAGGCTGGAGTTGCCGCTGTTTTGGGAGAGGCTGGTGGTGGTCCCTGTCGCTTCATCGCCTCTCGCTTCCTCCTTCCTCGTGGGCCCTTCCCCTGGTCTGCCTCTGAAGTAGTGGGGGGACTGGGAGCGGTAGATCTTTGAGCGGATAAAGTCTCGCCGTGCGGATCTCCTCTCCCCAGGGCTTTCGTGGCCACGGGACCCCTTCCTGGAGAGAGACCGCTGGGACAGGCTCCTGGCACTCCGGCTGCGCTCCCGGCTGTAGCTCCTGCTCCGTTTCCAGCTGTGCCCGGTCCGGCTGCGGCTCCGCCGCTTACCCCGGCTGTGGCTACAGCTGCTGCTGCGCGTCCTGCCCCGGCTTCTCGTCCTCGACCTCCCCCTGGTGTGGGTTCGGCTGCGGCTCCGGGATCTGCTCCTGCTCAGGCTGTAGTCGTCTTCCGAAGAAGAGTATTTGTGCCGTTTCGACCTGCGCTTGGAACTGGCGTAGTCAGAATCGTCCTCCGAGTCGTGGGAGCGCTTGGTGCGGCTCCGGGAGCGGTCGCTGTAGTCACTGTAGCTGTCTTCCGAGTAGCTGCGCCGCCGGCTGTACCGGCTGTTGTCCGAGGAGGCATACGAACTTGTTGAGTAGGACCTCTGGGATGACCTTCGGGAGGAATGCCGACGCCCTGACCGGGAGCGGCTTCGGGAACAGTTGCTGCCAGAGTCGTAATCGTCACTGTATTGCGAAGCAGACTTCTGCCGGAAGTGCTTGTGGCAGGAGTCCTCGTCGCTCTCGTAGCCACCGCTGCTCTGCCGGCCTCTGTGGCCCGAGTGGGCGGAGGTGGAGGCCCGCCTCTTGGCAGTGGATGACGCCTGCTGCGGGTCCCCTTTGGGTTTTTTGCCACCGTGATCTTGGGAAGAGGTGCCGCCGTCCTCTTTCTTGTTGCCGCTTTCTTCGGTGGAAAGAGACTTCCGCTGAGAGTCTTGAGCGCACCACTTTCTTTTCTTGAGGTGGCCAGTTTCGTCGGCCCCTTGTGTCCGCTCCAGCTCCGTGGCAAAGGACGGCTTGCTCTTTTTGTGTTTGTGTTTCTTCCGCTTCTTGGATTTCTCTTCTGCCAGGTCCCCATCCCTGCTTTTGTCTTCTGCCTCGCCTTTGCGCCTGCGTTTGTGTTTCGTGGACTTCTTGTGCTTCTTCTTCTTCTTGTGCTTGTGGGATTTCCCCACTTTGTCCTTGCGGCCAACAAGGCCGCCTTTGCTGCTGTCTTCTGGCCCCTCGCCCTTGCCAGCTGACACAGGATTGGACTCCTGCTTGCTGCAGACAGACAGGGACTTGCTCTCCGGCACTGCTGTGGAGGTGCCTGCAGGAGTGCCCACCTCTTTGCTCTTGCTCATGCTGCCCTCTTCAGCAGATGGTGCTTTCTCCTTGGGAAGGCTGCTTGCAGCTTTCTGTTTTCTCCGCCCCTTTCGCTTTAATGTCTTTGTTGCGAGACAGCTTAAAGTCAAAATACAAGGGATTGCAGCTGTACGACACAGAGGGCTCTGCTTTGGTGAAGATCAGCAGTTCTGAAGGCCACTGGAGGGTGGTGCTCTCGTCTTTACTGAGCACTGGGAAGAAAGGTCCTGTCAAATGCTTAGGCCCGTCTGTGCCTTCTTTACTGGTTGACGCAAGCTGAGGAAGCTCTTTGGCGACCTCGGACTCCGCAGAACCGCTTCCCTTAAGTGGCTTGCCTTCCTGCCTGCCTGCCTCTTCTGGAGGGTCTTTAACTTCAGTTTTGCTGCCTTTGCTGGAAGGACTCGGTTCCTTCTGGTGGGTGGCACACTCTGCTGCCGTCACCTTCTCACCATTCTTTGCCGCTTTGGGTTTTGGGGAGTTGCTCCGCTTCCTTTCGCGAGCCATTTTCTTGCTCATGGCTTCTGCTTCGACTTGCTCTGTGGCCTTCATAAACAGCAGGAACTGGAAGTTCGGCTTCACCTTGCAGTGAGCAGGCGGGATGTAGTGGTAATACTCTGGCTCTAGTGCCATCGGGCCGTCGTCTCGCTTCATCTTTTTCAGCTTCGACAGGGTGGTGTTTAGACCTTCCTTCTCATGCGCTTGCTCCTCTTCGTCGCCTTTGCTGTCAGGGCTGTTTGTCCCCTCGACCTCCCCAAATTTCCCCAAGGCTCCAGGATCGGGCTGGGCTTTCTCATCCGCTTTGACTTCTTCATCGGGAGAACTGGACTCATCAACGTGGTCTTTGAAGACGGAGGCAATTGACTCTAGTTTCACTGGAGCTTTTTTGGCAAATGAGAAAGACACGCCTATCTTCAGAGGGTTAACCCCTGAGCTGATGGCTTGCGGTACCTGGACAGGCACCTGCCCAAGCCCGATGTTGCTACTAGTTTGCCCAGTGGCACAAACAAGACCCTTGTCTGTGGTCATACTGGCAACTGGCCCAGGAGCTGGTGAAAAAGAGCAGCAACTGCTGGGAGCTGCTGAATCGACGTCATCCTCTCCTCCTTCCTCATCTACTGCCACAGTAGTGGTTTCTAAACATCGGCCCGCTTCCTGGAGCACTGGGGGATTGAAATGGGACAGGGGTAAAGGGGAGGGAGAAACAATAGTTAGATACTGCTTAACATTAACATATTCACCTTTATCTCTTACCCATGCCTATTCAACCTCTCACTAATTTCCTGGAATTGCTTTGAAAGCTAACGGTATGTCCAGGAACAAAGTTTTAATCTACACTTCCACTGTGTGCTCCAACCAGCACGCCCTTGACAGAATTCAATTATTCGTGAATTTTTTTTTTAAAAAAGGTGCCTTAAGATTCAAGCCTTCCTGGTTATATAGAAGAATCAAGACAAAGCATCGCAAGGTTCTGATGCACACAAGTAAGGGCTGCCTCATCCATTTCAGGCCTGAAGCTTTTCCCAACTCAGATCCTGTTCATTAGAGCAGTTAGTTCAATTAAATCTGTCTCCCTCCACTCACATGACACATACACTGCCCTTCCAAAATCTGTTCCTGGTGAAGACGGGGAAAGAGGAATTGAATTTGCAGACTGGCCACTGATGAGCTAAGCATTCCTCATTTGGGGGGGGGGGGAGAGAATAAATTATGTTTTACAAAAATCTGAAGAACAACTTCTTGCTATCCAGTCCATTTAAAACAGCCTGAATAAAAGGGGAAGTCAACTGTATGTTTAACTTAAACTAACTTGCTGGCACAAGGAGCCCATTCACTTACCATTCAGGTTGCTTCCTCTGCTCAGCCAACTCGTGGAGACGACGGAGGGGCTTTCTCCTGCTTCCTCTCATCTTTCCGGGATCTCGATTGCGAGCAAACTCCCTTTGCTTGAGATCCTTCAACCTCTGTAGCAAAGCAAGAGAAAAGGAAAATAGAAGGGAGTAAGATGGAAGGGTGAACCTTTTCAAGTTTTGCTAAAGAGTTTCCCAGCTGGCCATCCTTAACCCATTCCGCGTCATTTGACCAGGGGTGGGTAACCAGCAGCTCTCCTAATCTTGTTGGAATTCAACTCATAGCAGCCCCAGCCAGCATGGGCCATCGGGGATGATGGGAGCTGTAATCCAGCAGCACCTGGAGAGCCATAGGTTTCCCACCTGTGCACTAGAGAATTTAGAGGTGCTCCCTGAACTCACTGATATAGAGCACATCCTTTCCATGTAGAAGGTCCCAGATGCAGTCCCTGGCATCTCCGGATAAGAGGGCTTGGAAAGATCTCTGCCCAAGACCCTGAACACTCTAAGTAGACAATACTGAGCTAGATAGTTCAGTGGCCTGACTTAATAGCAGACCATATAGTCACAGGGTGGGCTCACTAAAAGTCTCCAAAGAGTAGCCATTTTAGAGTGTAAGCAAGGAAGCATTGAAGCACTTCTGAGAAAGGATTAAGAGAGGAAGAAGATACTATATTTAAGTATACAAGAGCAGTAGGGAGGAACAGTTCTATCTCCCTATACAATCCAGGATGCTTAGAATTGCAGGTTCCTTTTCAGAGGAAAACTGGCGGAAAGGCTTAAGAGCTGAATTTGTTAACCAACCTGGCTGCGAAATCCCAGTGACTGAGCAAAGACTGGGAGCCGGGTGCTCTTGCTACAGCAAGCATTGAAACCCATCTGATTGTGTCTGGTGACACAGCAATTGTTTAAATACTGCAATTGTTTTTAGACTTAGCATATCTCAAATTGTGCTCTTTGCAGCCACAGCTACCCGCCCCCTCCCACACGTATCCATCCACAGCAGAAAGCAGGAAGAAATTAACACAAAGTTTTGCCCCAGCAACTAAATGCATCAGGTGAAGAATACGCCCTTAGAATCGGCTTATATGGACTTGTCCCCAGCCACAATATGGAAGCTGCGGCTTTGGCACAGAACTCTCGAGTTTTTGCCCCTAGCCCAGAGCAGACTTGAGTCTAGCATTACTCCGCTGAAAATGGACACCACTTTGAATGAGATGAGATGATGCAGGGAGGGGAAGTGATGGGTTCTCCAAAACTAGTAAGACATCATTGAATGGGGTTATGGTTTCACCGAACTGAGAGTGAAAGAAGAGGAGCGGAATGCATAGCTACGTTCTCAGACATGCACACAGAAAGACAGAGCTACAGACACTAGTAGGAAAAAAAAACTCACTCTTATGATCTGGCCTCCATAATATGCTTTCATTATATCAGTTGACAATATCATATCATGAGTTGGGGGGGGGGGGAGGTAAAAAAAAAATACATGAGAGCAGAAGAGAGAGAGAAAGAAAAAAAGGGCAACCATTACTAACATCAATGCTCAGAATATCTGCAAGCTTATTCTATTGGATATGGAACTGGTTCACAGCTAAGAAGGCACAGAGGAACAGGACTCTCATCAAGTAGGATAATACTAATAACTTTGTCAGGACAAATAAGCTGGGGTGGGTCACTACATAGTCAAACACTGGTTCTACGAGGCTGCCTTGAGTGGAGGAGAGAAAACACAAAACAAGTAAGCATCCCTGGAATGTGAAAGGAGCAGCATTTATAGCTGGGACATGGAATATGGGGCCCTCCAGATGTTGCTATTAATGGTATTTATGTTAGAGCACAATTCCTATAGTTGCTGGCCATGCGGGCTGGGACTGATGGAGCTTGGTAGTGCAACAACATCTGACAGGCCATAGGTTCCCCAGCCCTGATTTACGGGAAAGGTGAAGCTGGAGAAGCCTTGAGAGAACCAAATGGCTTTCAAGTACTGTACATCTATGAAAGTCTGAAATTTCATAAACCGGATCCCTCCATAAAGAACCATTTCCAAGGTTCTTTGGAAGCATTCATTGAACCAGTTTCATTTTGGAATGAATCCTGCATGAAACACTGGTCTCCTTCAACCCCTTGTATGAACCACTCTTGTAATGTTCAGTTGAAAATGTTCAACATAAGGGTGGTATATAAATAGCATATGCAAAAACCTCTAAATGAGTGAGTATGCAAAAGACCTCTAGATTTACCTTCCCCTGTTGCAGCCACAGGATCCACAGATGGGTCAAATCCTGTTCATGCCCATCTTAAGAATACACACAGCTGGGAAAACCAAGTCTTCACAAGAATGAACAAAAGCACCAGCAGCGTGGGAAGACAGCACCAAAATTCACAGATTCCCCCAGCAGCGGGAAGGCTCTTGCAGCAAGCCCCGTGTGCATGATAGAGCTCTGCTATTAAAGAAAATTATAGCCCACTTTAATGATGGGCCGTAAGGATGCCTCTTGCTTAGCACTTTGACAAGTGTGAGGAACAAAGAGTGCGACAAGTTGGGCTCATCTGTAGCGGTTTGGCATGAGCTGCGATATGATTATAGCGCTCCATTTATTAGACTGGATGACAGGAAAGGTGGGGTTTTTGCTCGTTTGTTTTGTTTTTGCAGAGGCTTGCTTTGTGTTTCGAATTTGCAGGAGCAGAGTACCGTAAGACACAAATTTACATCCCTTGGCATTGTGCACTTTTAATACATGCAAGAGAGTAGTAGAGTTAGCAGAGGCATGCACATTCTCAGTGAACGCCTTGCAATTTGCACCAAGAAAGCCGATTTTAGAAATCTGCATTTATTATGTCCTGCTAATCAGTGAAAAGGGCAGGTACTCAGCCATGGAGGTTCTGCCACCTGATCCCCTGAATTCTGGCTCAGACACCACTGCTTCTGCTGCCAAGGCACCCTGCAGCAGAAACATCTATATTCTTAAATTTTTACATCTGCACTCCACTTTAATCTGGAATTATGCATTTTACTTGCATTCATTAACACAGGTAAAGAATTGCCGCCAGCCATTAAATGTGAGGGAAGTCACCCATGGTGGTTAAAAGCTGTTGCACTTTACAATAATCCACAAATGGAACAGCCATGTGGGCTCTAGCCTGCCCAGTTAGAGGGGCAGGAGGCATGCACATCCACTAATCTGGCATGTTTCTTTGGTCTTCACCACTAGTTTTATTTCCCTTGCTGCCCTCGGCCAATAAAGCAAGATGAGCGCTGCAACCCCAGAGTCGGCCACGACTGGACCTAATGGTCAGGGGTCCCTTTACCTTTAAAAGAAATTGCAGAAAGCAAAACCAACAATAGGCATGCAATAGAAGTACACTTGGAGGCAGGTTGAGTAAGGCATCCAGGTCTTTTTGCTTCAGCTGAATATAAATTGCAATGGCACATTGACAGAGAGAGCTTGTGTTCCCCTTTGCTCTGTTAAGTTCTCCCCAGCTTCCGGTGAAGCATGCAAAGGTAGGGGTGGGCGTCTTCCCTCCCCTTCACAAAATGTCCTGTTCAGGAGACCTCTAAAGTGCTTTAGCAGCAAATGCACAGGAATAGCTGAGTCCCAGTAGAGGGAGTAGAGGACTGCAGGGAGATTTGCCTGCCAATTCAGTCTGCACCTAAGGGCTTTTCTGAGACTTGCCAGATAAGCAAAACAAGCAGACCTAGGGCAAGAGGATTCCTTTCAAGCAGGCCTAATGGCCTGTTTAGCTTGTTAAATTGTTTGTTCGAGGATCAGATCAGAAAATGGAGCTATCATCATCCCCTGGCTCCAGGGAATCTCATGAAGCCGGGAATAACAAATTACAAAAATCATACTTGGCTCTCAATTTTTAAAAAGCTCACTCAATTCCCACAGAAGCCGACCTTCTAGAAAGAAGGGGCAGAGAAAGTAGAAATATGTGTGAGGCACGATTCTCCCAACCTTCAGGGAGTTGGGTGTTGCTGATGTGTAGCGATTCTCTCCCTGCCCCCCAATCCACCACTAAGCTTTCTCTTTCTTAGCATTTTGATGGAATTTAAAAATGGAGTTTTCAGCATCCACTTTATAAGTGATTTGTAATGTTTTCTACTATCTTCTTTTTAATGCTTTTGTGTTTCACTCTTTAGTCTTGTTATTTATTGCTATATTCATGGTTTTCTTTTACAGTGGACGCTCAGGTTGTGAATGTGATCTGTGCGGGACGCACGTCCTCAACCCACTGCCTCCGCAACCCGCAGCGGCGCACCTGCGCGGGTTGCGATTTGGTGCATCTGCGCATGCGCAAAGCGCAATTTAGCGCTTCTGCGCATGCACGACTGCTGAAACCCAGAAGTAACCCGTTCTGGTACTTCTGGGTTTCGGTGGTCTGCAACTAAAAAAAAAAAAAAAGGCAACCTGAAGGGTCTATACCCCGAGGTATGACTGTATAAGCTACCTGGGGGGGGGGGGGATTAAGTGTGGTAATTACTGTATAAACAATTTGCTGCCTGAAACTAAGAGAAAGGACTGCTTTTGCAAACTCCCAAGAGCAGTGAATGCGCTCTCTCTCTCTCTCTCTCTCTCTCTCACACACACACACACACACACACAGAGCTTAAAAATATGGTGCGCCAAGGCTGCTCAGGACAAAGCTTTGCAGATGTAACCATAGCTGTTAATTTGGATGTCTAGGCTGCGGCAGCATGCAAGCTTGCTGAAGAGGAAGCTCCACTGAACTCAGGAGGACATGCTGTTGAGTAAAGAAGCATAGATTCAGGCAGTAAATGGGCAGACAGAGATTTGCTGGCAAGCAAAGGGGCCTGCTGGACCCATTAGACAAAGACACAAGTGACATGCAAAGCATACTGTGCTGCCTTTTCTTCCCCTGCAGAGCAAGCCAGAGGCTTAGCAGTGAATGCTCTCTGCAGCCAAGACGGGAGTTTGCTTTTCATCCCCATCCCAGATTTTCGTGAACTGGGCAGACACATCTCTCCCCCCCCCCCCCCCGATTTGCTGAAGTAGAGGAAGAGCCACTTCACACGCCATTTATGGCTCCTGTTTGCCTCAGCCCATGCAGATGCCAAACTGAGCTCCTCAAAGCCATACATATCCAACTGGTCGTTGCAAGAGCTTTTTAGAGAAACTTCACAACCATGTCAGCTGCTGTGCGCTCTTAAAACCATAATGTGTTTTCTGGAGGTTTAATTAAACTAAGAGACCATGTGCTTTATAGGAAACCAAACAAATGAAAAAGTATTTTTAACTTCTGCTTGGTAAAAACTGTAAAATGGCTTAGTTTGCACACAAAAGGAAAGTCATTTACTTGGGTACTTGGACTACTAGTCTACGTACACTTACTGTCGAATAAACCCTACTGAGCTCAGAGCTACTAAATTTCAAATAAACCTGGATTTATTATGCATCTCAATACAACTCACAAACCATTTAAGGTGTAATCCTATTTCTGCCGAAGGAAAACCCACTAAAATTATGGTAAGATTGGGCTTTGGAACTAACCTCAGGACAATGATTATCCAGGAAGTTTAGCCACAATTTGCAGAAACCTGATTTCATATGTTTAATGCAGAAGATAACACCCAAATTAATAACACATGCTCTCATTCTGATTAAACTGGTATCTGCTTTGAAAATGTTGAGTTCTGCCAGAGTTGGCTGGCAGAAAACAGTAGGATGACTGCTGGACCCAAGCTGAAATTGTGAAACCCTGACGGTAGCTAGCTCATTATTAACCACAAGTGAGTTATCTGAAGTCATCTGAAGAAGTATGCATGCACTCAGAAGCTTTTACCAAAAACAAACTTAGTTGGTCTCTAAGGTGCTACCAGACATTTTTTAAAATTTTTAAAAATATATTTCCACAAGTCAGTTGTGCGTCTCAAGTGAAATATAGGGCGCTCCTACACATTAGGAAGCAGAGTCCTTAAATAGTTGTCTCATTTATACCCAAACTTCCTCCAAGGTATGCAAGTTCCCTCATCTGCTCTTCACAACAGCCCACTAATATAAGGCATGCAAACTAGGGAGTTTCATTGCTAAGTAGGCATTATAAACTTCGTTCTACACATTATCTAGCAGCATCAACAGCCTGGCTCCCACTAAGCACTGTGCATCACATGTCGGGTAAGCCGGGGGGGGGGGCACCACCTCATCCCTCTTGGCACATTTGGCTAAAGATCACGCCCCGCCCCACCCTGCTCGCCCTCAATACTGGCACAAAGGGACTACAGATAATCTTTAGCTTCTCAACAGTGACCAAAGCAGCCTTGGCATTTCTTCACAGAATCTTCCCAATTGTTTGATCCAGCAATGTTGTTGACATTCCCTGCCTCGTGCAGTGGCCTCAGCATATTTGAAGGCTGACATGATGCATGCTGAGATGCATTTCTTCCTCCTTCTTACTCGAGGGAGTTCCATGGTTTGGCTCTGTATGTGGGAGTGCCTGGCGGAGAATGCCTAAGTCACATGAATGCACACACTTGTTGTGATGTGAGCACAGAATCGGAAAGCCTGCGGATGAAGGGGCTCTTTCAGAGGTCGGCTGGCTTCCATTTCCTTCCTCTGGCAGTGCTGCTCTTTGTGGGCAATGCATTGCGTGGGCACTTAAGCAATTTCTGAATCAATTGCTGTAAGAAGTGACCCCGAACAACACCAAAGGTGACACCGGGTAGCATTTTATGTCTAGGGAAGAGCTATCAAAGCAACAGAGGAGCAAAACCACGAACACAAAATGTGTTGGAGGTGTCAAGAGTTCTGCTCAAAAGCAAGCCTGTATGCGCAGCCATATGATGCGGGGGACAACTTCCACTTGCAAAAATATTTCTGCTCATTATAGCATGCTAGCAAGGACGATCTGGCCCACAAAATCTAATGGAGCATTGGAAACAAGTGGAATGCAGTTTCTAATCTTCTCAGACTGCTCTGCTTTCAAGTTTAGGGTGTTATTTGAGGACTAGAGAGGAAAATGTGGGGAAGCTACATTCCCATCTTTGCTCTCTTACTGAGCCTTGTTTCAAATGTAAGTGAGAATCAGAGCCTGCAGACACTTGACAAGAAATTCTCCTACAATAAAAGCTAAAGGTAAAGGGACCCCTGACCATTAGGTCCAGTCGTGACCGACTCTGGGGTTGTGGCACTCATCTCACTTTACTGGCCGAGGGAGCCGGCGTACAGCTTCTGGGTCATGTGGCCAGCATGACTAAGCCACTTCTGGCGAACCAGAGCAGCGCACGGTAACGCTGTTTACCTTCCCGCCGGAGTGGTACCTATTTGCACTTTGACATGCTTTCAAACTGCTAGGTTGGCAGGAGCAGGGACCGAGCAACGGGAGCTCACCCCATCGTGGGGATTCGAACCGCCGACCTTCTGATCAGCAAGTCCTAGGCTCTGTGGTTTAACCCACAGTGCCACCCGCGTCCCTTAAAAAGCTAAAGGTAGCTACTGTATTATGTATTATGAAACCTGACCCCCATGCTAACACACAAAACTTTGATGACCGAGCAAATATATGTGCTTTATTTTTTTATAATAAACTTCATTTGATTAATAAACAAACCTGTTTCAGCAGGTTTAAAGCAGCATAAGGTTTCAGGGCCAGCTACGAGGTCTGCAATTCACCTATTGCTGGTCTGACACAATACATAAGGCTCAGTCTCAATGTAGAGTGATCCTGCCGAGAAAGGTGCTGAGGACTAAACTGATGAAAAGTTATTTGTTTTGTTCTCTGCTGCTGAAATGTGTGTCTGTTGATGCTTAGGCAGAGATCATCTAAAAGGTTGAGATCGGTGCTTGAATCATAGAGCAGAACAGGCCTGGCTTTCGTAGCATGTTTTAAGAAGACTACAGTGGAGCCACAATTTGGTTAAAATTGTAGGGAGTAGGAGGTGGGACCTTTGCATTAAATTAAGGGCCTCTATACCTTCTCCTCCTCACTGTTCCCATTTGAACACTGATTTGGAGTGACACTGAGCCCTTGGTTCGTGACTGATTTAGTTTCCCTAATATGAATCAGTCACCCAAATGTACTGAGGGAGAAATTAGAAACCTTTACGGCACCAACAGAGCAGCAATAATTGTCATGCAATTTGTAAAAACCCTTGGCACCAAGAAAATATCAAAGGGCAACATTCAGTAGTGATAGCAGTGAGGTCTGATGGTGAACTGAAGGAACTAGAAGCAAAGTGGGTGGACTGAGATATGAAAGCAAGCAAACTACATGGTGTTGTGGAGAAGGAGGAGGATTCTGGCATGGGAGGCTACCCAAAACTTACAGGAATGAATGAAGGTGTTGACAGTCCAGAACTGGTACCAAGCCAGCATCCCTTTTTGGTACTGTAGAGTCCTCTTATCAATATGGTTTAAAAATGGGTGAATGAAAGATTCTTTGAGCAGGATTGCTCCTATTTCCTTCCCACACACCCCACTCCCTCGAGCAAGAGGTCTGGATGCTCTGGACACTGACCTGAATGAGTAAAATGAAGCAGTTTCTTTTCCCGGTGGTAACATGCAGTGTTTTCCCATTATAGGGGTGCGACACAGAAAGAGGAACCCCAGTCGCTACTCAACTTTCTGCTCAACTTCAGATCATTCTTACAGTCCCCAGCACCCAGGACTCTCCTAAAACTGTCCTATGCTCCTCCAAAAGGAAGGATCCCACAGCTTGAGTTAATTTTAAATAACAGCAATTCAGTGGCCAATAAGTAGGTGCAAAGTGTAGTTCTTTTTATGCCCCATTATTTTGAGAGACCACAGGAAAAAATGCACCACAATCTGGTTCCCAGCTGTCACCATGAGAACAGCAAACTGGGACCAGGTGGTTCCAATACACAATCCTCATCACTAGAGGGTCCTGTCTTTAACCACCTTTTACCACAGTCATTCCTTTCTTTAAACTTCAAATAAAGAAAATTCCAAGGTCTCCTTGGGCAGCTTGTACTAGTGCTGAACAGCTCAAATAGCTGAAGATGCCATTCCTGAAGTTTAATTCCTTCCTGAAGAGTAACAACCATGTCTTCTCTACCTGGTCATGACTTTTCGGGGGGGGGTGACAGTGACATGGATAACGATGCCACGTTTAGGGGAAGGAACACTATCAGTGAAGGAGCAATGAAGTAGGGTGGTGTGGATTCAAGAGACATGGGAAGAATAGTGGGGTGGGAATGAAGAGGAAAGCTGAGGGTGAAAATTCAAATGAGCTGGCAGGAATGCAGTTAGAGCAAGTAAATTGACAATTTTTCGAAAGCCCTGATCTAATAAAATTTATTCTAAAGAAAGAATCTCAAGAGCCACAGGGGACTAGGGAAGGAAAAGCAGCTAAGGGAAGTAGAAGGAGGAAATACATCAAGAGGGAAGCTTTCTAACATGTTATAAGCTTCCCCAATCAAGGTATATTAATGTAGATTCCTTTCCTTTTTTCTTTTTTTAAGTGTTGTTGTGAAGGCAAGCTAGCAAGCCACATAGGACCAACATCTAAATTGCCTGTGCCTGATTTATTTCAAACACAAGGTCAGCTTAACTCACTAATAACCAAAGTCATTTCTTCATGTTCCAAGAGCAGATTTGCTCAGGTGCTCGACTTGGCTTCCTTGACAGATTCATCAACAATGAATCCCAAAGTTAAGTGTGTATATATAAGTGACCATGCATTCCTTCCACAGGCGAAGGTGAAGCTAAGAGGTTGTTGGCTGACATCCACCGCTGAAGTGGACTACCTGCAGGGTCATGAAAAAAAGGTTCTGCTGCAGCAGATCTCCAACTGAACGCTGGTGAAATGCTGCAGTTCAAATTAAATCTTGGCACAGATCATGGTGGGGGGAGAGGGGGAGGATGCACATGGCTGGAGGAAGAGATGAAAAATGTAAGCCATGAGCAACTTAGAGATGGAGTGAAATAACAAATCCTCTCACTGACCTGAATTTACCTTTTGACCCAGCATGCTTTGGAACCGATCTTCAGCTCAGCTAACTAAAGGACAAGTGAAGCTGCTTCTCTCTATTTCAGGGGTGGGGACTGGATCAGGCAGGAGGGCCAAATCAGTAGCTTCCATCTTCCTCACAGTCCACGTCTGACTAGTGGGTTGAGTCACCCACTTGCCGATCAACTGACATCACTATTATATTAGGTGACTTCAATTCACAAGGGCCTTCAGAAACTCATTTCAAAGCATGATCTTGAGCCAATGATTTGAAAGGGGCTTTGAAAGGCACCACTGATTAGCCCCTTTTGGCTGAGCCAGGTATTTCCCTGCTCCACACCTGACGTTTTATATGACATCAGGTGAATGACAGGTACAGCCTCGCAATCCTCATTAAGCCTGTGGGCTTGAGGTTTCTCATCCCTGCTCTATTTTAAGAAAGGTGTGAAGCAAAAATGCCTTGAAGCACAAATGCTTTCCTTCTTGAACTGTGAAAAAAAGCAAAAGGTAGACACTGAGTTTCCTGATTTCCAGACACAATCTCCCTAATGAACAGCCCCTAGTTGGAACACTTTCTGGTGCTCTAAAGATTAGGCTTATATTAGCATACATAACCACCATGATCTCATTTTTTTAATGGTTATGCTCTGTACTCCTAAGCTTCAAGAATTCTGATACAACTCAAAGTGTGCTTTCAGCAGTTAGCATATTTGTTGGCAAAATAGGTTTACAATCTCATTTCCTGTTTTCTTTTCATTGTGACATCTGTATAATTTTGCCCCAGATGACTTGAGGGGCTTCTCTCTCACTCCACAAGAGAAGGGTAATGCTGCCACCAGGACCAATATGGGGTGATTAAGCAGGACTGTGTCCTACTCTCACTTTACAAGGTTTCTTAGCTGTTTCCTCCAATGCTCATCTATTCCCAAGAACTATTTTTTTTTTTAAAAAATCTAAATTTTCAAACCTGAAGCACCCATTTTATGAATATTATCCCCCTCCTTTATTGAAACTCAAAGCAGCTAACAGAAGTTAAAGCCTACGCAAAATCAATATTGAATTAAAGCTATAACACTTCAAAACCACAGAAAACAACAAAACAATAAAAGCAACGAGGTCAGATTGATTGAAGTATCACCCCACCCCCAAAGCCTGTTTTGGGACCTGATTATATTGACATAAGTAGGGGTTGCCAACCTTTTTGGGCCCATGTGAGAGAGTGTTGTGAGCACCACCCTGCCACCTCTCCATCCCTTTCCCTGTGCTAGACAAAACAGAAAGAGCATGTGGGTCTCTACTATTCCAGGGTGTCCGGGTAAATATGAGATCTAACAGAATTAAAAACAGATCCACTTGAGTATGTCTGATTTTACACAGTGTCCCCTTAAACCCCACTAAATTAAAGCTTCCACCAGTAGCAAACTGCACCGTAGCAAACTGCACAGTAAAAAGAACTGAATGTATGATTTTCATAGTTAAGTCAATGGAGGCAGGTATGACCTGCAATTTGATGATTGTTGGGGGAAGAGGAAACATGAAGAAAACATGCAATTCTAAGAAGACCAATTTTTCTGAATCTGACACAGGCATGAGTGAATCCCTGCACATGCCTTCTCTCGCACAAATTTATTCTCCCCCCCTCATCCACCCCCCTTGGCACCACACCTTATCTTTCCTTGCACCTCTGTTTTCTTCCTCCTTTCCCTTCTAACATCTCTGTTGCTCTGCTCTCTGCTGCTCAAATGCCAAACTCAACTTTGGAAAACACAAGGCGTTGAAAGAGGAAATAGGAAAGACTCTCAGAGGCCTCATGGGCACCAGGTCAAGCTCTCAAGGGTGTCAGTGATCTCATGGGCCTCATGTTGATAATCCTAGCCTTAGAACATGAATGCTTCTGAGCATGCCCAGAATTCAGATCACTCCACAAAGTGAGATCACAGTCTTCCACAGTCTCACATTTAGGTTTACACAGGTCAGAGGAGCTTCAAAGGAAACTTGAGCCCCTTGACCTGCTTTTTACACTTTATATCTACTGCAAAAATCAGGCAAACATGATTTAAAAGACCTGGCCAGTAAATGAGGATCATTCTGCCCATTACAGTTTGCCAAAAATATCAAAATGACACTAATGATCTAATGACCTTTCTTTCTATTGTGTAATGTTGTCCATTCTACATTATCAAAAGCTTCCAACTGTTTACCTCCTACATTAGATGTGAAAGCCTTCGAGCCTGACATCTATAACTATATCAATTTCCATAACTCTAAATCCTGCCCCCTCACACACTTTAAGCTATAACCTACTACCAAAGTCCAAAACAGGTGCTGCCTTAATTTCCTTCCAAGCCAGGACAAAAAATTAACACTTGATGCTAGGATTAAGTTCAGCTGCAATCATTCACTAAACCATGGGGCATCAAGGCAGACTGTGGGGAAGATGACGGCAAAGCAGACAACAGAAAATAAAGTCACTGTATGGATAAAACTACTGCCTCTCCCCACAGGAAGATGATCAAACCACATAAGACAATAGGCTGCCCATTTACCTGTTTGTGAGCGTGGTCATAGGAATTGATGTGGTTGTCAAACTCTTGATGCTTCTGATACTGCTTATCACAGAGCTCACAGTAAAAATTTGCTCGAAGGTCCTCAAGGGCCTTGGCAATCGCCTTTTCTTTGTCCACATAATCCTGTAACAGCAGACAGAGTCTATTACACTTTGTTTAACTAGCGCAGCAACAACAAAATGGTCAGGAAAGGTCTAGAAAGCATTAAAAAGGCCTACTGGCAACAGTCTATTTAGCCGCTACTTTTCAACTCACTGCTTAGGCTATACAGTAGTACTTCTGGTTACGTAACCCTCTGGATGCGCAAACTTTGGGATGCGAAAGCAGCAAACCCAGAAGTATTTTACAGGGTTTTGCTGCGTGTGCATGCACAGAAGCGGTCCTCAGGTTGCGGAAACCTCTGGATCAGACCGGACTTCCGGAACGGATCCCGTCCGCAACCGGAGGTACCACTGTACTGGTTTTTTAAGCCGCTAGTTGCCATAGGAATGCAGAATCCAAGAGGCCTCTACCACTGGCCAGGCACAAAGGGTCCCTGAGGCTACACCTCCTGCTACCAGGAAAGATCATCATGGCAAGGGGGAGACCAACCCGGCCCCATTTATCGGCCAGAGAAGGAGCAGCTGCAGGGAGTTTGTTCCCTTCCCAAGTACAGGAAAATGTGTCAGTTACCTGCGTCTGAAGAACTGAAGGGAAGCACAGGCTCTGGCCTCTGCCATCAGCCATGTGATCTAGGGCCACTAGAAGGCTTCCCAGAAGGAATTGGCTATTAAGTTTAATAGTTGAAACTGGGTGGACCTGAAACGCATTCTGCTAGTACAGTGCCTTTGGAAGAATTCCAGCAACCAGTCAATGGTCCACTAATGGATCTTGTCCCTTGACTGGTTTATAAAGTTCATGTCTTGTGCATGTGTGACCAAATGAATCTGCACAAAGACGTTTCATCCACAGCAGAGGGAATTCAATTGGGTACCTTGTACTTCTGTCTCAGTTCTTCGGTGTCTTCCTTCTCCACTTCCAAGACCCGCCTCCGTTCTGTGGCGTCTTCGGCATAATCAAGCTAATCAACAAAAGCAGAGAGAGATCAGTCAGCCATGCATGCACAGTGAGCATTACCCAACCAGAGAAAACGTCACATGTAGCAAACATGCAACTGATTCCTCTCCAATGTGAGTCTGCTCGTCCCCACAGTGAGAACAAAATACAAAACAATTAGCTAATTCTTTCCATGCTGGCGAACCCCCAGTAGGGACACCAGATGCTAAGTAATAGATTTTTGTTTCAAGGAAATTAGTTTTATTTATTTGATTAAGCAAGATTTATACACCATTTAAGAAAAAAAATCTCTAAGCATGAAGGGGCACAAAACTAGGAGCCCGACATTAAGGTTTCAATAGGATAAAAAAAGAAAAAGAAGAGGGCAGTTCCCCCCACAATACTGCCAAGCTTAATCCCTAAAAAAGAAAGCAACATTCAAAATTTATGCCAACCCAGTCTAAGAAATGACTGCATTGTTTTATTCAGAGCCTATTCTGTCTACTCTGGCTGACAGAGACTCTCCAAGGTCTCAAGCAGAAATTTTTCCTAGTCCTGGAGAGCCTTTTAACTGGAGGTGCCAAGAAGAGATCCTGGAAACCTCAGCACACAAAGCTAGAGTCCCTTCCTGACTATACTGACTCTGAACTTTTGGAAATCCCAAATTTAATTATTATAACTGATAGCTACTAACAATAGCAGCATGATTCCAGTTACAGATGGGTAGCCGTGTTGGTCTGCCATAGTCGAAATAGAAAAATTCCTTCCTGTAGCACCTTAAAGACCAACTAAGTTAGTTCTTGGTATAAGCTTTCGTGTGCAAGCACACTTCTTCAGATACACATGTATCTGAAGAAGTGTGCTTGCACACGAAAGCTTATACCAAGAACTAACTTAGTTGGTCTTTAAGGTGCTACAGGAAGGAATTTTTCTATTTCGACAATAGCAGCATGAAACCACCATCCATCTGTCTGGTCCCTTTTAAAGCCTTCTAAATGAACAGGATTCACCACATCTAGCAGAAACTGACGCCACGTACTTCTGAATTTCCATGAATCTGCCGGCAATTCCAATGGATGGCCCCGGCTCATGTTTTGAGAAGACAACTGTAGCAACTGTAAGGCACTGCGCTAGAGACTGTATGATTTTTAATTATAGTTTTACACACATGTCATGGACTACCAGAGTGAAGCTTGCGGACCAGTTTGGGAACTTCTGGTAGGATGTTTGGCATCAGCTACAAAGCAGAGAAGTCACCACTGCTTCTCCAGTGTGCTCAGCGATCAAAATATGCTGCATTCTTCCGACATTGATTATAGTTCATCAGTTCATTAGATTACTTTCTTAAATTTGGCAAGTTTTGCTCACATCATCAACAGCATCAACTGAGTAACCTTTCCCACGGCACAAGTGTGGGGCAGTTTTGTACTTTTTAGGGGTTAAGCAAACTTTTGTGCACAAGAATAGTAACAGACCCAATTAATATGTTTATTAAATGTTCAATTACTATTTTAATCAGCTGATTGAAGGCTAATATACAACTTTCTTTCCAGGAAAAGAAAAGTGGAGGAGGAGGAGTCTGTGTTCTCAATGTCAAGTCATTCAAGATATTCAAAATCTTCAAAAAGCACCCCCTCCCCCAAGGAGCTCCATATGTACAGAGGCACTGCATTTTTATTATTGTATAAAGCATCTCTATAGCCCTCCTTGCCGACAAAGGTCAGTTTAGTTAAAGCTATGGTTTTCCCAGTAGTGATGTATGGAAGTGAGAGTTGGACTATAAGAAGGCTGATTGCCGAAGAATTGATGCTTTTGAATTCTGGTGCTGGAGGAGACTCTTGAGAGTCCCATGGACTGCAAGAAGATCAAACCTCTCCATTCTTAAGGAAATCAGCGCTGAGTGCTCACTGGAAGGACAGATCCTGAAGCTGAGGATCCAATACTTTGGCCACCTCATGAGAAGACTCCCTGGAAAAGACCCTGATGTTGGGAAAGGTGGAGGGCACAAGGAGAAGGGGGCGACAGAGGACGAGATGGTTGGACAGTGTTCTCAAAGCTACCAGCATGAGTTTGACCAAGCTACGGGAGGCAGGGAAGACAGGAGTGCCTGGCGTGCTCTGGTCCATGGGTCACGAAGAGTCAGACACGACTAAACAACAACAACAACACATACTGTACACTGAATGGTAGATCACTTACCTCCATTTCCATCCGTCCCATGCCCATGACATCATATTTGACGACAATCGGGATGGGATCCGTCCTTCCTGCAAGAGAAGAAAACCGGTTAGGGGTGTGTTGGGTGGGGTGGGGAGAATGATCAGCCTCTGGTGAGTCGCTTTGTACACATTGGGTTTGGGTTGGTTAGAGATCTTGCCTTGGAGTGCAGAGACCAGAAAGCTACAGAGAACCAAACACAAGCCATTCTCACAGCTTACAATCACAAGCCCGCACATTTCGGGCGCCAGACCTGTTCTGCTTTTAGCCCTTGCTGCCGGCAGCTCTCAGCCCAGATATTCTAGCAACTTTACAGTGAGATCAAACACCCTCACACTGGAAGATAAAATAATTCAGGGCATGGAGGAAGAACACAAAAGAGAGATTCAGGTGATGAAACAGAATACTAGGTATTCTTGAATGATCTTGGCTGAAGATCAGAAATGTTCTAGTTAATAAAAATGCATTAATGCCCAGCAAGTCTAGCTTTACAAACAAAATACTGAAGTGATGTCATAGGAATATAGAATTCTTCCCTCTGCAATGTTAAGCTTTAAGACTTTCAACCAAAAAATGGGCCTCCTGGATTCTGCCACTCTGGGTGTCCTATCCTTTACTTGTAAGCTGTGAAAAGGACTAGTTGCGAAGAAAACTGACTTTGAAACTAATCAAACTATGCTGAAGATTCCGTACGTATTTTTAATTCACTCATAACCAGCCAAACAAAGCAAAATGGGGCAGACGAGCACTTTGACTATCACAGCCTTTGGGGGGGGTGTTTATTTTTACATCACAACATGCGCTGTGAGTTGTGATGTAAGGCCACTGGAAAAAAGGAGTTACTTACCTTATCCGGTGCATACCTTGAGTGAAAAAACAGAACGTTTACTTCCCTTATTATCTTTCTTGGGGGGATCGGTGTCAATAATATACTCTCTTTGTTATACACACAAATACACATATTATTATACCCTTGGGCCAAAAGATGTCCAAGCTTGAGTTGTGCCAAAATAAGGAGACCAGATTGTCAAAACCAATCCACATGGCACAAGAGGTATTGCTTTAGAGAACCCATGTCTCAAAAAGTTGGCTATCAACACCTTTTGACTTTTTAGAGCTAATGTAGTCCAGCTGACAGAGGGCTGCACTTAAGAGACCTGGGTTCACATCTCACCTCTGTCAAAGGACTCGGGTGGCCTTGCCTCTGCTCCTTATCTCTGCAGTATGAATTGTGGCCTTCCTCACAAGATCATTGTGAGGGGTTTTTTATTGAAGAGTTCTTTGCACTTGAAGTGCCATCAAAACAAAGACAAACCAATTCCAGACTCTCCCAGACATAAATTTAACTTGGGAATGAATATCAGCATGGTTCCAAACCAAACAAGTGTCTTACACAGAAGAACCATTTTCAATATATTTATAATTTGGAATGTGGGGCTGAAAGATTCAAATCTAGAAAAACTGGTCTCTCCAATAGCATTTTCCACCAATGTAGCTTTTATATAGGGATATGCACATTTTCAGTAAAAAGGGAGGTGGGGAGGGGATTTTATGCCCAATGGTATAAGAAGCAGTGACTGCAATTTTGAGCAAAAGGACCAAATTCATGATAGCTTATTAAAAACTATACACATTTCCCTACCCCCAAAAAATGTTTGTTTTGTTTTCTTCAAGAGTTGTGATTGTTGTTTCCAAGTTTGTGATTGTGGCGGGCTCCTTCATAATATGAAGAATGCATCAGTACTTTTGCTTTCTAAGGCAGTCAAAGTTTTTAGTTTTTCAATTAGCTAGAAAATTGCCGTAGCAACTGCTAACAACACCCACCACATGTTGGGAGAAGGGAGGCGGGAAATCAAGTTTGGACAATATTAGAAATTTGATATTTGAAGTGATTCTCCACAAATTTTTGGCAGCTCTAACACAAACATCCCTTCTGAGCATTAACCCCTCAATGAACAAGGATCAGACACGAAAGAGTGCATGAAGAAATGGAAAGGAAAAAAAGGGAAATGAAAAGACCAAGCAGAAAAGATGAAGGCTACAACAGAGAAAAGTAAGCCTAACATATTTGGTGCTCTGATGACAAAAAAAGAAGTAAATTCAGTCTGAAAATTAAAAATTACCACTAAGTTTACCATCACCACAACAAGTCCCGGATCATTATGCTGTAAAAAAGAAACACCATTTGTTAGGCAGGAAACTGTCAGGGACAGAAAACAGGCCTATGGGGCAGGGGGGATGTGTAGGGGGAAGGAATGAACGTGGCGCCTAAGACTTCCTGCCCACCCGCCCCACCCTTCTTGAAACTGGGAACAAGCTGCAATTCTGGTTTACAAAGTGTTTTTTTTTTTTTTGTAAATTGACAACGAGAACATGTCCCCTGATGTTGTTCGACCACAATTCCCATCATCCCTGAGCACTGGTCCTGCTGGCTAGGGATGATAGGAGCTGTAGTCCACAATCATCTGGGCAACGAAGGTTGAGAAAGGCTAATCTAGTTCCCCCATGAGCTTGAGGGTGAAGGTCTGAAACATGGAGCCTCTTAATCTATGGGATGGCGCCATTTAGTATCTAGACTGGTGCTGGAAGAAGAGGCTTTGTGCCCCCCTGCATGAAGTCTCATAGAATGGGGGGCAGACTATTATTTCACAAAAGGAAAAACTAGTATGTCAGTGAAAATATTATATGTTTCAACTTATTTCCCCTGACATATTAGTTTTCTATGGTGAGGGCATGTTGGGGGGGGTGTTATGAAGCATTCAATCACATGTTTCCACCTGGATGACATTTGCCACTTAAGGGGCAAGTTAAATGAGAGGTGGAAGATCTAATTTTCCAACTTGTTAAGTTGTTCAGCCAGGGGAGTGTGGGACACTTCATAAGAATGATGAACGATGGACAGAGTGGGGGGGGGGAGAGTTAAATTTTCCCGCCACCCACACCAATATCACAATCGATTGTATGCATTTCCCAGCAGGACCAGCAGGCCAGAGGCGGCTGATTTATACTGGGAAAACAATGCATGAGAGAAGAAATTAAACTGATCCAATTCTCTAGTTAGCCGCTATGGCAACTTGAGAATCTGGATAGACTCGGAACATGTGTCACAAAACAAGAACGCAGCTAGCTGTAGCAGTTTCCTTGTAAGAATGTTTGACAACTTCCTGGAAATACATCCACCATGGCCCCTGCTCCATACCCCAATGTAAAGTCATCCTTTCCTTTCCAGAATTCAAATATAAGTGCAAAGGCCGTCAACTCTACACACCTGTCACTAAATGTATTAATTACACTGCCAAACTGAAGCACAATTTATTCAATTACATTAAAATTTATGTGCTGTTTTGGGGGCAAAAAAAAAAAAAGTCCACCAAGAGCTGCTTACATCATTATTATTTTAAGACAAGAAACTGAATGAAATAAGCTGCAAAAAATAAATAGAAATAAATTACAGAAGAGACATCAAGCATCTGCAACAAAAAGCCAGATAATAAGGGAGTATGTCCTTCAATGCACCCTGGACCCAAACCATTTATGGCTTTGAAGGTGATAACCAGCACTTTAAAAATGGGGCTCAGAAATAAACCAGGAACCAGTATAGATCAAAGAGTGCTAAAATATCATGCTCTGAATGGGAGGCCTCATCAGCAGCTTAGGAGCAACATTCTGCATCAGCTGCCAGTTCTGAGACAAACGGCAGTTGTCTAAGCTGAACATGAGCAAATGTGTGACAGTGGCTGTATCTGCCTTCTCCAGGAAAAGGCCAATGATGGTACATTGCCTAATGGAGCCAACGAGAAAGCCGGGCTCAGAAGCACTTTCAAACTGCAAACCTGAGCCCTTCGAAGGGAGTGCTTCCCCTCCAAAAACAGGTCAAACACACCATCTTTCTCGCTGACCAAGATAACTTTGTCTTGTTTGGGTTTTCAGGTTGTTAGACTACACTCTGCTCCCAGGCACCAGTTTAGGATTTCAACTGCCTTCATAGAAGATCCCAGTATTTGAGTTACATGTTATCCACATACAAACAACCCCACGCTCTAATTCTCTGGACAATCCCCCTCCCCGTTGTTTCATTCCAATGACAATCAGGATGGAAGACGGGGAACATGACAACCCAATGGCCAAGGACCAGAAACCTGCACTCCAAGAAGGACCAGAAACAGCACAAATCACTGCCCTCCCCAGGACCTGACTGGCCAGGTAATCCTGAAAAATACCATGGCTGATGGCCTGAAATGTCCAAGAGAACATAGATGTACTCCCTAGTCCAGCACAGGCTGTCCACCAATGCAGTCTCAGTCTCTGGGCCCAGAAACCAGAATGAGATGTCTCGACGTGATCTGTATCATCCAATAACTTTTATCTGCCTTTGCCTAATTAGCACACAGTTGAATGGTTTGTTTCCCCCTGGTTCCAGAATCACCTTTCTGAAAAAGCAGAATCTATACTTCTTGGTATAGTGAGGCAAAGTATTTCCAGGGCTGCAGTGTTAAGAAACAGAGTGATGCTTCATGTCCTAAGGATAGCTGAGTTGGTTGGAGTGTGGTGCTGATAACACTAAGGTTGCAGTTTCGAAACCTGTATGGTACAGCTGCATATTCGGGTTGGACTGGGTGATCCTCAGAATCCAATCCAACTTCTATGAAAGGGAGCACCTGACTCTAACAGGTACCACTTGGAAGGAGATTCGTATTGCTTCATTAGGAGGGATGCTGCAGACTGATCCCATCACTAACAGCAAGCTCTCCAATAGAGCACGCTAATTGATTGATTCAGGCAAAGCAATTAATAGTTAAAAGCTGTTAACAACTTCTTCCATTTATGTGTGAAAGAGACCATTTCAGTCTTATTTGTAAGAAGAATAAGTTGTTCTTAAAAACGCTTAACTTCTAAGATGTGAGCAATGCTTGGCAAGATCTCACTTAGCAAAATGGAAGGGGGGAGGAAAGCAGATGGTGTGTTCATGCCTTCTTTGGGGAGACATTTTTCCAAGGAGCTCAGAGCTGCATATAATGAAATACCCAGGCTGTCTTCCTTTCCCCTCAAGGTGCTGGCCAGACAATAAGTTGCCTTTAGGCTAGAGATGTTAAATTTCAGATGAGCCAGAAGGTCAAAACGCTCACTTAATAAATATGTCCAGAGGCAACACACATATTTTTGCATCACCAATAGCAGAGAGCGTGTTTAGAAATATCCCAGCCCTCATCATTCAAGCAATATTTCCACGTACTGCCTGCCAAAATCCTTTCAACAGCACTAGCACCAATCTTCCCTTGTCAACTCCCCCTTTATCGTCTAAGCCCCTTCCCCATTTGCCATTGCTTAAGCCTCAAAATCCCTTCAAGTATCTTGCCAACAAATTTCCACATCATCCAAGCTCTATAAATAAAATTCATTTGAATAAGTATGTGTCACTTTGGGGGCCTTAAAAAGGGTCCCCAAAGCAGCTGAAATAAAAATACATTAAATTTTATTTTCTACTAACTAAATAGGCTACTACCATCTATATTGCATTCCTCTCCCTCCCTCTCTTCCTTATTTCTCTTCTGGGGTGGAGGTAAATCAAAGACTATAGAAGATTCTGTCATGTTCGCCTCTCTTTAGTCAAGTTGTTTGGAAGTTCTGACATAGCAGAGCTTGGGAGAAGGGAAGGGGCTTACTGATTCTTACGGCAAGAAGGGAAACTACTAGCCTGCAGAAGAAGTTGCTCCTGTCCAAATACCAACCCCTTTTAAAATGAAAACCAAGATAGCTTTTTAAACAATGTACATGGTATCTTTACGGCTTGATATTCTACAGCTTAAATACTCCACATACACCCCATGCCATCTGCAGACCCGTGACAGAAACACATGCTTAACCTTTTTTTTTTTTTAAAGGAGGAACTCCAAGTTGCATTCCTCATACAGCACCTGCCTTAAGCTTTGCAAATATCTGAAAGATAATCTAGCAAGACATGTGGAGGTGGAGAAAGAAAGCAGGCTGTGTGAAGGCTCTGGGTCAGTCCCAGCAGGTGTCCGTTCTCCGAGTTCTCACATTTCCTTGGGATTTAAAGAAACAGAAGTGCTTTTTGAACATTAAAACTTTGCATTAGAAAAAAAGAGCAGGGCTATTATTTACTTATTCATTCAACTTATACACTGCCCTATACCTGGAGGTCTCAGGGCGGTTCACAACAAGACCACAACCTATAAAATCAAACCAAAAGCAATACCCCCCCCCCGCAAAAAGCCACATTCTAAAAGGGTGTTGGATGTCAATAAGATCAACCAAAGGCCTATGTTTTCAGTTGCTGTGCAGTAAGGACCAATGCACTGTATGCTGCGTAGCAAAGCCCTGAGTTGCAGAAAACCCTCTCTCTCTTTGTTCCAGGCAAGACCAGTGACATCATGCAAACACCTAAGGTCCAGGGACACTATGATTTGCCCAGCACTGGCCTGAGCACCAAGTGTAGGAATCTAAGGCACTGATACTGCAGGATAAAGTGGTACCTCAGGTTAAGTACTTAATTCGTTCCGGAGGTCCGTACTTAACCTGAAACTGTTCTTAACCTGAAGCACCACTTTAGCTAATGGGGCCTCCTGCTGCCGCCGTGCCACCGGAGCACAATTTCCGTTCTTATCCTGAAGCAAAGTTCTTAACCTGAAGCACTATTTCTGGGTTAGCAGAGTCTGTAACCTGAAGCGTATGTAACCTGAAGCGTATGTAACCCGAGGTACCACTATACTGTAATTCTTAGGCAATAAAGAGCTGGGAATGGATGTCTGAGCCTGACAAAAGCCCCTTCCTGCTGCAGGTTGTTGGAGGGGGGTGGGTGCTAATATAGAAAATACATGCATATAACCAGATATGCATCTTGGCTTACAAATAATAAAAAGGCATTTTTGCTAGCAGCATTGAGTGTTGGAAGGAGCTCTGAAATGAGATAGCCAGTGGGGGTGGGGTGGGATTTGCAATTTAAAAAAAAATATGGTGTGTGTATTGTACTGGATTCAACATGTGTGTGCACCTGCACACCTTCTCTCTCCTGACTCTTGCAGCTGCAGACTTTCTTCCCTTCGTTTCTCTGTTTTCCTCCGCACAGTCTCCCAGACTTCTTTCCTTTCCTTTCTATCCTCTTGGCTTCTCCACTTTCTGTTCAAGAGCTCTGAGACTTACACAGAGCTGTAAAAGGAGCAGAAAGGAGTAGTTTGTTTGGTTTCCTGCTTCAGCTGTTAGGTACTTTTCAGGGAGAAGGGCAGTGCTTCCCCCCCCCCAAAAAAATGTCTAGGGGGTACTCTCATTTTGACGCAAGAAAATCACGATTTTATAGTTCAAATCGGGGGAAATAAATACAGTAAATGGACAAAAGTACAAAGATTCAGAAAATGTTTAGGGGGTATGCATATCCATGTGTACGCCCCCCCCCCCAAAAAGGAGCACTGGAGAAGGGTAACATTTGTGATATCATGATTAATGGGAGGGAGATCTCAGAGGCTTAATGGCCCAAGTTTAGTGTTACAAGGATGAGCCAATGTATGCTCCAAGCTCACATGCTCTGCCCTCCCTCTCTTGCTCTGGCTCTGTCATGGCCATGAGAAAGGGAGGGAAGCATGTGCTAATAGTATTGATTAATCACAGTTTAGCATTATGTGCAGGGACGTGGGTGGCGCTGTGGTCTAAACCACTGAGCCTAGGGCTTGCCGATCAGAAGGTTGGCAATTTGAATCCCCGTGACGGGGTGAGCTCCCATTGTTCAGTCCCAGCTCCTGCCCACCTAGCAGTTCGAAAGCACACCAGTGCAAATAGATAAATAGGTACCACTCCGGCGGGAAGGCAAACGGCGTTTCCATGCGCTGCTCTGGTTTCGGTGTTCCGTTGTGCCAGAAGCGGCTTAGTCATACTGGTCACATGACCCAGAAAAACTGTCTGCGGACAAATGTCGGTTCCCTTGGCCAGTAAAGTGAGATGGGCACCGCAAACCCAGAGTCATCTGCGACTGGACTTAACGGTCGGGGTCCCTTTACCTTTTTTAGCATTATGTGCAAACCCAAACTATGTTGTTGTTTAGTCGTTTAGTCATGTCTGACTCTTCGTGACTTCTGTTTCTTTAAATCCCAAGGAAATGTGAGAACTCAGAGAACGGACACCTGCTGGGACTGACCCAGAGGCTTCACACAGCCTGCTTTCTTTCTGCACCTCCACATGTCTTGCTAGATGGTCCTTCAACAGCAGCTAAGCCGGATGTTCAGCCATGAGCATGCACAGAAAGATGTGTGCAGACAGACCGTTTCAGAACTGCTTCAGTGACGTATGAGCATATCGCAGATTTAAAATACTTTATTTAAAAAACAAACAAGCCATATGAGCAAAAGAGCCTCTTATATTTGGGAACCGGTTATCCAGAGTCTGTGAATATGTGCATCCTGCTGAACTGATTCTAAAGCATGCCCCGTTAGCGTCTGCCAACTTTTTACGGAACCAAGGAAACTTGCTCCAACTGCTAGAACCCTAGTTACAAAGTTTCACTAAATCTACCCAAAAGTCACATTCCGCATTTCTACAATGCTTTTAGTTGCAGGGATAGCTATCCTGGTTTCCTCCAGATATTGTTGGGCTTCAACTTCTATCAGCCCCGGATAGCATGGCCAATGGTCAGTGACAATAGGAGATCTAGTCCAGCAATATCAGGATGGCACCCATGCTTTGAATAGAGAGTTGTAGAAATAATTATAATTACTAATATTATTAATTAAATTTCTATACCGCTCTTCATCCAAGGATCACAGGGTGGTTTACAATATGGAAACACAAAAATACATAACATACTAACACACACAAAATACACCCTCGCACTTTAAAAGGTCATAAATTGTTTAATTAGCCAAAGGTCTGGGAGAAGATATTTTTACTTGGTGCTTAAAATTATGCAACAAAGGAGCCAAAGTGAATTAGGGCTAAGTCACACCCACACTGCTGAGTCAGAGTTATGGAAGATTACAGATGGCAGTCGGGTAAGCTTATGGTCAAGGGGATTCAGGGAATCCTCAGCTCATACCCTTTAGCTATCATGCTACACCAGCTCCATCTTGCCTTAGCTGAACCCACTGCTTGTAGACCTATCTTCAACAAAAGGGTTAACAGTGTCCTCTTGGGGTTCTTTCAAACTTCTGAAAAGGGTGACTTTCCTTGCAGTGTAGCAAAGTCTTTTTAAGGGAGAGGTTCGATCTCCAGGGGTTGTAACTAGATAATAATAATAATAATAATAATAATAATAATAATAATATACCCCACCCACTCTGGGCGGCTCGCAATCAAGTTTTATTTTTTTTTTTTTAAATGATATTTATTAAGATTTTCAAAAATACGGAAAGTAAGGATTTAAAGTACATTCAAAGCCTTATTTTCATACATCCACTTTCCGGGACTCCCCCCTTCCCCCACCCCTACCGTATTCCCCTTTCATATTGTTGGCTCCACAAGCTCTCAGTTCTAATTGAAACTTAATTTGTTTAGACCATTATTCGAATTTAAAATTTATACACTCCTCATCAATACCCTTAATAAAAGACAAAAATTCTCTCCCCAGGGCCCACCCCATTTTCATTCCACAATTTCCCTTTTTTTTTAATGATATAGACACCCCACACAATAGAAATATAAAAAATAAGAAATAAAAAGTATAATAGATAAAAAAAAGCTCATTCAGAAGAAAAAGTTGACAAGCCTTTGGATTTTAGTTCTCCCCCCCCCCCTGTCCCCGGTTTAATCGCAATCAAGTTTTAAAAACAATATAGCATTAAATATTAAAAACTTCCCTAAACAGGGCTGTCTTCAGATGTCTTTTAAAAATAAGATAGCTGCTTATTTCCTTGACATCTGATGGGAGGGCGTTTCACAGGGCGGGCGCCACTACCGAGAAGGCCCTCTATCTGGTTCCCTGTAACCTCACTTCTCGCAATGAGGGAACTGCCAGAAGGCCCTTGGTGCTGGATCTCAGGAAAAAAAGCGAGACATTGTCCTTGGATGCTTCACATATACAGTGGTACCTCTGGTTATGAACTTAATTTGTTCCAGAGGTCCATTCTTAACCTGAAACCGTTCTTAACCTGAGATACCACTTTAGCTAATGGGGCCTCCTGCTGTCGCCGCGCCACCGGCACACGATTTCTGTTCTCATCCTGAGGTAAAGTTCTTAACCCGAGGTACTACTTCTGGGTTAGCAGAGTCTGTAACCCGAGGTGTTTGTAACCCAAGGTACCACTGTACTTTCCAGGTTATATAGCTCAGCCCGAATATGGCCTGTCACCTCTTTTCCCATGCACACAGACACAAAAGTGTATGGGCAAAAGTGTAATTTTTCAAAAACATTGCCCCCATGTTAACAATGGCCCATACCAATGCAGACACAGCTTTTCCAGAAGCAGCAGAGAATCAATATTCATAAGGACAATGGGGAAGTCGCAAAAGGCCAGATAAAAACAGGGATTGGGGTGGCCAAGGTTCCTCAACCCTGAACAATTATGATGAAAGCTGTAATTTGACTTCCAGTGTGGCAATCTCTGCCTTCTCTTGCTGGCAATAAAATGCTACAAGTACTTGGTCATACTGGAATCCTCATTTACACAGCTAGCTTCATTTTTAGTTTGTTTCTTTCTGCTTTGTTCTCCTGTTGAATATATTCATGTGATCTTTTGCTTTCATTGTCTATTCCTGCCACCTTCCTTTCCTGTACCAGTACAACTATTATTGCATGCATTGGTTTCACTATGAATAATTTACCTCCTCCTTGCTGTCTTCCAACATCTGGTCCCAGATATGAAAGCATATGCCAGTCACGCTCCTTTCTGCACAACTGGTTTTATAAGCCAAGAGGTACAACAAAATATCAGGCTGACTTATAGCAGGCTCCTCACAAGTAGCTCTCTGCTCTTCAGGAATGGAATACTTCTCCTTTTTCACAAAGGATTTTCACCTTGAGGTGTATACATCTCAAACAATACCTGGCCAAAAACATCTAGATTTCTTTCTGTATTTAAAATATGGCAGCATATACATTGTTCTTGGCTGTGCCACATTCATCTTGACAGGAAGGAAAGTTCCATCTATATTATTGATATATAATATACTATGATATTATATGATATATGACATAATAATTTTCAACTTGTCAGTTGCCTAACACTGTAACCTCTAGGTGACGTACAATAAAAAGTTAACACAAGTAAATGTAATATTGATTATACGGTAGGCGATTATAATACAACTAATAATCAGTAAACACAAATGAAAGCCAACTGTCCATTTATAGGGAACAAGATAATAACATATATTGAAACAGATTGATTATTATTGTTATTGTTATTAGCCTGGGAGAAAATAAAGATCTTCACCAGGTGTCAGAATGGCATTAATGCAGGAGCCAGATGAGTTGGGGAACGCATTCTACAAAGCAGTGGGTCACCACTGAAAACCCTCTCACTGCCACCCTTTGCACCTCAGAAGGAGGAGGGCTTCTGTACATGCTCTTAAGACCTGGGTAGTACCTAGTGCAAAGAAGTGTTACATCAGGTAACAGGGCCCTAAGCTGTGTAAGCTTTAGTTTATAACAGGGAGGCCCAAATTTTCACATCAAGTGGGCCGCAAGAGTACTTTGATACAGAACTTACGGGCCACACACTGCCTTGTCGACTGGGGGCGAGGAGCGAGCCCAAAATTTGAAGACCCTCCAGCCCCCACATTGGCTTCCCAAAGCCAGCTAAACAAGGTGTTGGACTTTGGGAAGGAGGCATGAAGATCTGAAAGAATCCTAGACCCTCCTTCCCAAAGCTGGGAAAGTGCTAGGTAGGCTTTGGGAAGGAGGTAGGAGGACTCTGGGTCCCTCTCAGAGCCCTCATGCCTCCTTCCCAAAGCCCAACACTACACTTTCCTCGGGCCAGTATACCTGAAGGAGCGTCTCCAACCCCATCGTTCTGCCCGGACGCTGAGGTCCAGCGCCGAGGGCCTTCTGGCGGTTCCCTCATTGCGAGAAGCAAAGCTACAGGGAACCAGGCAGAGGGCCTTCTCGGTAGTGGCGCCCGCCCTGTGGAACGCCCTCCCATCAGATGTCAAAGAGATAAACAACTATCTGACATTCAGAAGACATCTTAAGTCAGCCCTGTTCAGGAAGTTTTTAATGTGTGACATCTTAGTGTATTTTTGGTTTTTGTGGAAGCCGCCCAGAGTGGCTGGGGAAACCCAGCCAGATGGGCGGGGTACAAATAATAAATTATTATTATTATTAATATTATTATTATTATTATTATTTGGGAAGGTAGTGTGAGGGCTCAGGGAGAATGTCAAATGTTCCTGAAGACTGCCCAAAAAAGATATTGAGGGCCACACATTGGACCACCCTGGTTTAGAGGTTAAAACCAGCACTCAGACTGGGCCTGGAAACAAATTGGAAGCCAGCACAAGCAGGCAAGGATTGGCATAATATGGTCAGAATGCCCTGCCCCTGTTAATAACCTCATCACTACATTCTGCAGCAACTGAAGTTTCTAAACTGTGTTCAAAAGCAGCTCCACACACAACAACACATTGCATGAATTCCAGGCAAACGTTTACTAGACCACAGACCACAAAAGCCAGGCTATCTACATCAAGATAGGCTAGTCACCCAGATATGTCTTAAAGCTCGTAAAAGACACATAGCACCAAGGCCATTTGTAGCTTCTGTGATATAATGGACCCAGGAGAGCCCCCAAGCTATGGACCGGGTCCTTTAGCAGAAGTGCAACCGTCTCCAGAACAGGTTGGATACCTCTCATACATGAGTTAATTGGTAATAAACTATATCACTGATGGCTGGAAGGTAGCAGAGAGCAGGTTTGGGCCGATCTTGTCTGGCCTGTCTGTAGCGCTATCAAAAGGCAGACCAACCAGCTTATCTAAGTGGACATTCATGCTGTAGGCACAAGTCAAGCATAGACAAGGGACATTTTAGGGAAATAACGAAAGCCACAATAGTAGGATGGGAAGAAGTAGAGACTGGGTAGCAGCTCAGAGACAATGATTTCAGAAGAGACCTCACTTGTACCTCCCAACCAACCAGCTGAAAATAAGGATTAATTTATCTGCCCCTTCTAAAGAAACCAAATGCCTTCCTTGTGGGAAGACTCTGAAGGGGTCATGTGATCCCCAAGCAAACCTAGGTCAGTAGCCCAGAGGTAGCCAAGCAATGGAACATGACCTGACTTAACCATACTTTATGGAGCCAAGAAGCCTGACCCCTCTAATGGGTCTAGTGTTGAAGGGCCACGTCACTTCAATTGTGGTCCTTGGCAGAGGACGACCCTAAGCAGGGTCTGTGTACAGTGGTACCTCAGGTTAAGAACTTAGTTCGTTCCGGAGGTCCGTTCTTAACCTGAAACTGTTCTTAACCTGAGGTACCACTTTAGCTAATAGGGCCACCCACTGCCGCCGCGCTGCTGCCATGCAATTTCTGTTCTCATCCTGAAGCAAAGTTCTTAACCCGAGGTACTATTTCTGGATTAGCGGAGTCTGTAACCTGAAGCGTCTGTAACCCGAGGTACCATTGTACAGCCTTTTGCAAAGGCCTGCTCTTTAGGAATGCAACTTCAGCCACCCACAGCACATTCTCAACCACAAGCAACACTTCTGGTTGAGCCATGCCCTTATACAGTTCAAATAATCAACACTTTCCGCTTTGGGGGTGGGAATCAGCTGCCTATTAAACTTGTACAAAATCAAGATACTATGCTCTCTAGATAACCATTTTGCTACATCTTCAGTAACAAGGACAAAGTGTTGCTAAGCAGCTGAAGGGGCTCCATTCTGCTTTTCAGAAAAGGTTGAATCACTGTTCTTGTACAGAACACTATAACACAAGAGGACAAAGAAGCCACTCTGAAATATGCTTGGAGGGAAAATGTACCCATCCTCTTACAATGCCTACCCAAGCTGCCCACCATCATCGGAAACGGTGGAGTGATCTGGGGAAAGTGGTCTGGAAACAATGCTTGCTTAGCACTGTCTCACCCACTCTAATGCAACTCAATAACTTTTTAAGCACAGTATTGTACTTGCCATTACACTGTTACAGGAGCAGAACTGAGTATTTTAGCTTAACACTGACCCAAATCAGTGGCTGCAGTTGAATATAATGATCACAGTTTATTATCTAAACCCAGAAAAAGCATTTACTGAAACAAGCCAATTTTAAGCCATGGTTTATTAAATTGGTTTGTTTCAGTAATCCATAGTTAAGACTAGTCACAGTTTGCCCAGGTTCAGATAAAACACTAAACCATGGTTAACTGCAGCAAAAGCTTGTTCTCTCCTCATGTGGCTATGCCTATGGCTTGTTCACATAACAATAAAACAAACTTTGTTATTATCAGATGCAGCCATTAACTGGGATAGGATGAAGAACAAACATTTTCTCAAGAGGCAGTTCAACAGTGGTCCTTTTCCTCACCAGACCATGCGTGAAAACACTCATGAAATCCCTTTTGACCTTGACCTAACTCAAGGAATCTTTTAAAATGACCCATGTTTAAAAGTCCATCCTATAAACATTGTTGCTGTTAAAATTTATATCCTGCATTTCAGCATCTAGGTCTCAAAGCAGCTTACAACGATAAAAATATGCAAAATTTAGAAGAAATTAAACCCCATAAATTTAAACAAAGAACATCAGAAAATTGTACAACATCGGAGAAGTATTCCTGATGCAAAGGCTTCCTGAAATAAAGTGATTTTAACCAGTCATCTGAAACTCAGCAGGGACGGTGCCTGTCTGAGTTCTGGTGGGAGTTCCAGAGTTGGGCCCACAACACTAAAGTCATAACCTCGTTCATATGAGTTGCACTTCTGGTCCATGGACGACCACCAAGCTCCATCAGATGATCTCAATGATCAATTTGGTATATACAGGGAAAGGCATTCTGGGCCTAAGTTATTCAGGGCTCTGTACACTAGCAGAAAAACCTTGAACCTGGCCTGGTTGCAGATGGGAAGCCAGTGCAAGTCTTTTAACACCAGTGTCATGTGTTGGCAGTAGCCTGCTCCCAGCACCGGTCTAGCCACAACATTCTGCACTAGCTGAAGCTCCCAGATCAGACTCCAGGGCATCCCCAAATAGAGTGCACCACACTAATACAGAAAAAGTTACTATGGCTATTTCCTGAAGCAAGTGAGCCAAAATTAAGATTGCATTACATATAACCAAACTTGAAAAGAGAAAAGAGGACTTTCCATTTAAAGGAAGGAAAATGCATCTGGAGTACCATCCTTAAGAAAAACACACAGGAATGTGAAGCATTCTTTCTGTTGGTACACTCAGTAGACAACAGCAGCTTAGTTCTCCAGGCTACCATCACCATTTCAAATGCACACACTAAAAAGGAATGTAGGGTAACACCATGATGTGTACTACACCTGCTTTAGATATGGGGGATGTACAGATGCTACCAGAAACCTGGGTATTCCCAAGCACGTCTGCAAAACATAAAGCATTTCACCATCATTAATGGTAGGAAGGCTTCCTGTCTCTAACTAGTGGGAGCCTTCAGACCAATAATTACTGAGTATCACTGGCAATTTACCTTCAGTTTATTGTACAAGTTTATATACTTGACTAGTAGCAGCTGAATCCAGCAATCATTTTGAGCTTTCCAGAAGCAACTGGTAAAGAAGCAAGCATGGACAGCCTTGGAGTTTAAAGTTTGGTCCTCTAGAACAGATACGGCTGGTCAAAACGCACTTTTCAACTGGGGACATTTCCCATTCAATGCAGAGGAATATGGGATAGTAATTCATTGTCTGCTCAACATGGAGCAGAGAGGAACGTTAATTTAATCTTCACTCAAGTGACAACCTACACACAGTGAACAGGAGGAGTATTTAATTGCTAAAATGAAGGTGGAAGCAGAATACTGGTATTTGAATAGGAAGTGCAGATTCACCCCAAATTGAAGTGCTTGGATATCTCTCCCTCTGCTCCTGATTGATAGGTGATTTTGTTTCAGCCTCAGCACTCAGAAAAGATACAGAATCTTAACAAGAATAGAGGTGTACGAGAATTAAATTTTAATTTGGGAGAGGGAGAAATGGAGATATCATGGATGTCCTTTGCTGCCAATGTTACATTTTTACCTCCTAGCTCTCCGCACAGGACTGAATACATTTAAATTCCTCTGGCATCAGTATCAAAATGCCTTGATATTCTGACAACCAGATGTGCAGATAGGAGAATCAAAGTCAGTGGAGTGCATCTAAGTAGAGTATATACTGTGTTAGCAGAGAATTGGTAGCTGCTGCTAAATCCCAATGAGAGTTGCAAGACCGCCATACCCATGGCAACCTCTGAATAGTCATCCATCTCAGCTCTCTGCCTTTAACTAGGAGATTGTGTAAAGCCAGCAAACATGCACAAGTTTTTTGGGGGACGGGGGACGGGGATTCAAGCTACCCTGAACTGCAGCCTGCCTCTCTTGTTCATTTCAAAACCCAAACCATGCACTGGATTTCAAGAACTACACCAACATTTCTAATGTGGGGCTTTGGTGCAATTGGCAATGTACCGCCCATGCCGATCCTGCAAGTGTGCTCTGGAATGTGCAGAGTGTTCCCTGGACACACTTATTCAGCACAATCCCACACTCTCAAATACCTGCACCCAGGAAGGCCTAGCTATACGGGTGAGCTGGAAGGAGGAAGTTGACAAGAGACAGTCCAGCTGCATCTATGACAGCACTTCTCTGCCAACCACTCTAGGTGAGGACAGTGGGGGCCCGCAATAATTACGATTAAACCAGTTTGATTCCCCTCACCCTCTGTATTTACATAAGACACCAGTGTGGCGATGTTTTGTTTTACAAATGGAATTTAGAAAAGCTATTTGATTCTTCAGTCAGAGCTGTCTCTCTCTAGGCATCTTGATAAAATGGCTCTGCTGTATACATTGTACCGTAGGAAGCTGACACAGAATGTAATTATTTCAAGAGGATGTCTATAGATTATTCAAACCAGTATTTCAAACCAATATTAACAATCATTCCACTCAACTAGCTCCCATTTGCTAGGGGTTGTGGTGCTGCAGCTACCCTGCAGTCCAAAGATGCTGCCGTGTGCTGTTTACTGACCATTATAAAGCCTCTCTACACACAGGCCTTTGAGATAGACTGGGCTGAACAGGCCGACTGAATGAACAAGCAGGCAGCAAGAGTATTCTTCTCATACAAGTGGCCATTCAAAAAACACACAAGGAGATTGTTCAAAGCCTTGTAGGAAATGGCAGAAAGTTCCCAGAATGCACCGGTAGAGGGGGAAAAAAAGTCTGCGGGCAGCAGCCCCCTTCCCCTCATCTCTTGAATGGCCAGGACACTATTCCTTGGCCCTACAACAACTGGAATTTATGGGAGTGCTCTTCACTCTTTCAACATTCCACAAGAGGCTGGGTGTGGTGATAAGAGGACTAAGTTCAATTGATCCTCATTATGCCAGAATTTTAAATATGCCTTCTAGGCACAGCTCCAGCGCAGGAGCTCAGAATATTCTTTTCATGACAAAGGGAGCTGCAGTTCACACCTCCAATGATGTATAAATAGTGGAAGTTAATAGAATAGCTTTGAACTGGAGCTTTCAATAGCAGGGGGAAAGGCACAAAACTGAAATCTGGAAAAAAAATTCATTTGTTTTATGATGTGGAGGTAAAGGTAAAGGGACCCCTGACCATTAGGTCCAGTCGAGGATGAATCTGGGGTTGCAGCGGTCATCTTGCTTTATTGGCTGAGGGAGCCGGTGTACAGCTTCCGGGTCATGTGGCCAGCATGACTAAGCCGCTTCTGGTGAACCAGAGCAGTGCACGGAAACGCCGTTTACCTTCCTGCTGGAGCGGTACCTATTTATCTACTTGCACTTCGTGCTTTCGAACTGCTAGGTTGGCAGGAGCAGGGACCGAGCAACGGGAGCTCACCCTGTTGCAGGGATTCGAACTGCTGACCTTCTAATCGGCAAGCCCTAGACTCTGTGGTTTAACCCACAGCACCACCCGCGTCCCTTGATGATGTAGAGAGAATGGTGCAAACCAGCAGTTCTCACACTGTGGGGTGCCTGCCATGACACATGTTTATATGTGTGTGTGTGTTTGTGCGTGTGCATGCACAGAAGGAGATCCTATACAAAAAAATACCAGAGGGACATCTCTCCTAGCTTAGCATTTATAAACATGGAAGGCGCAGAGAGACTGAACACGTGACAGCTTTTGACCACAACAGTCTTCTGCCTCTTCCCTTCTTCCCTGGAGGTTTCAGAATAAAATCTGGAATACCCTATTTTGGTTCTCTTGCAATACCAACACAGGATTATTGTTATTATTTATTAAATTTGTATAACACCCTCCACCCAAAGATCACAGGGCGGTTCACAACAGAAAAATAAGAATAAAAAATATGTAACGAAACAAACAACAAACCAATAACGCTCCTCCTAAAGACACATTTAAAAAGGCACATAATGTTAGTTAATCAGCCAAAGATCTGTTTCACCTGGCACATAAAAATATGCAATGAAGGCGCCAGGCAAGATTCCACAAATGGGGAGCCCCACAGAAAAGGCCTCAGATGATGGTTGCAGGGTCTAGGTAGGTTCAAATGGAGAGAGGCGGCCCTTGAGGTATTTTGCAGTCCTGAGCTGTTCAGGGCTTTATAGGTCAAAACCAGCACTTTGAAATGGACCCAGAAACTATTTGGCAGCCTGTGCCAGGATCAACGTAATAACGCTCAAACCATCTTACTCTGGTGAGCAACCTGACTGCTGAATCCTGCACCAGCTAAAGTTTCTGATCCATCTTCAGAGGCAGCCCTACGTATGTGTTGCGGTAATCTAATTAGAGGTTACTGAAGCATAGACAACCACTATCTCTGTCCAGGTGGGCACAGCTGGGCCACCGGCCAATGCTGCGGGAAGGTGCTCTGCACCACTGAGACCACTTGAGCCTCAAGCAACAACAAAGGATCCAGGCGTACCCCCAAGCGATGTCCCCGCTCCTTCAGAGGGAGTGTAACCCCATCAAGAGCAGGCAACCTCCCATCCAGTCTATGCACATCACAGCTGGTTGCAGTATAGTTAGCGTGTATGTGAAGCTTCCGCACCTTAGCATGCAGCAGTCCAGAAAGAGGCCATGCTGAAAATGTTTGATGGGAAAATAGCTTAAATCAGGGGTCCCCAGTCTTTCTGGGCCTGGGGGCACATTAGGACATCATGTCACCATACAAATACCCATTTCACAAAAGAAAAACTGGTCATGCTTAGAACAGGGGTCAGCAAACTTTTTCTGCAGGGGGCCGATCCACTGTCCCTCAGACTTTGTGGGGGGCCGGACTATATTTTTTGGGAGGAAATAATGAACAAATTCCTGTGCCCCACAAATAACCCAGAGATGTGTTTTAAATAAAAGGACACATTCTACTCATGTAAAAACCCGCTGATACCTGGACCGTCCACGGGCCAGATTGAGAAGGCAATTGGGCCACATCCGGACCCTGGGCCTTAGTTTACCTACCCATGGCTTAGAATCTGCTCCCATCCCCGCACCCCCAGCAAAGAAACCAAGCAGAATATCTATACCAAAAAAACACCCAACTAAAACAAAAGACAAAAAGAAACCACAGCCAACATCCCTGCCAACCAACTGTTATGAAAAAGACTGGGAGAGACACAAGAGTTTGCCGAGCAGCAGGGAGTGGGGGTCTGATGGTGCCCTGGGAACCATATTGAGGAACACAAGGTTAAATCAAACTGTAGCTCTGCAGATGAAAGTCAAACATATTTTGAAACTGGAGCCAGTCTCCCCAGAACTCAAGAAAATTAGCACGTACATCCCTCTCAAATCATATTATGTCCTTCACACCCCATTTAACATCTTACACAATTTAAACTTTACTTGTAAACTGGACTACAAGAAGAACTGCGCCCCCCCCCCCGTTTTTATCTGAATAGGGGCCCTTTCGTGGTGTGTGTCATCAAATGAATATTGAAAGTTCTCGTGGCTTGGCTTGCAGAAAACAGTATAATGGACAGCACTGAATACTTTGTTTGGACTGTTCATGTACTCGACCTGGAGTATCAGCTTGCATAGAAGGATCAATTAAATGAATACAAGTGTATTCCTGCATTACCCTCTGTGGTGCATTCCACATAGTGATTCCTCGTAAAATGAACAAACAAACACACATACACACACGCTAGCCAGGCAGTGAGCACCAGGAGTTTGATGGCAATACTCCCATCATGCAACTTTCCAAAAGAGAACTCCTAACAGTGAGCTAAACCAAATAACCAGTATGACAATGCAGTAATTCTTAGGTTCCAACAGCTGCCTGAATTCTGCTTCCAGGAAGAAAACAAAACTTGTCTCTTTATTCCTCTGGCTGCCTACATCACACTCTGCAAATGACTCACTGAGTCTCCAATTTGGAATTGAAAAGTTGGTTACCCAACACAGCACCCCAGAGCTCAAATGCGGTAAAACTCTCATATCAGTTATTCTCTCATATGAATTTTTTTTAAGTCCAAATTAAAAGGTTATAACAGGAAAAGGAAGGAATTAGAAACTGTCAAACACTAGTCAAATCAAGACATTTAACCTCTCAACAAGCAACCTGACTAAATTAAAGCGAACGTCTTTTACATCCTCTTTGTCTCAAGTTTCAAATCACATTGTTCTGGGACACACACACACATACCATCTCAGCAAAAGAACCATTTTCTGGCTAGTTGAGACAGTTCATATCTTCTTTCTTTGCTTTTTGGTTGTGCCTTCATCTGCAAACCAAAATCATGGTGGTACTATGGTCAGCTATCAAGAGGACAGCGTACAAATTTCTCTAAGTTGACTCCAACTGTACTGTCCTCCTTGCTTTCAGTCTGCGTTAAATAAAAACTACATTTCACAGAACAAACCCAATACTAGACCTGTGAGTATTAAGAGAAACTGAGTGCAATATGAGAAACATAAAACTCAATGGGTACAATCAGAGGGCTGAGGGAAGGGGAGGAATCTAGAAATGTAAGCAGAAGTAAAATGAGCATTTTAAACAAATCAGATTTCTTACTTACCCTGGAGAGTTTTCCCCAAGCCCTGGCCCAGCTTCCAGCCATGCTTCTGTAGCAAGCGGTGTCCAATATTATCCTGACAGACAGAACAGAGAAACAAACCAAAAATATTCCAATAATATATTCTTCTCTTCCACAGAAACACATTATGAACAAGACATTTTTCTACATATATGCATGCAAAAGAAATAAAATAAAAACTACTTACGAGCAATATATGCCCAGTAAAAGGGAAAAGATATTTACATAATAAAAAATAATTAACAAAAAAAACAAAAACAAAAACAAAAAACACCTGCTGGCAAGATTTTTCCACAGGAACAGGGTTTCAGGGAGGGTCATCACACTTTCTGATGGTGTGCTGGGCAACTTTTGTGCATAACAAGGGGAGGGGAAGCAATGGGGGAGAAAATAAAAAAATGACATTTAAAAAGCATAAAATCAAGCTACTTTATACAATCATATCCATCACCTAGAGAGCACCACTTGATTTGTGCAAAGAAAAACTAACGGATGTGCTTAGTCTGCTTTTTTTCTTTTTTTTTAACTTGTTTGTGTGTCAGACTTTAAAGAGACCAAGTTAAGTTGTTAAGTGTCAGACTTGCCCCCACCACTAGAAACCAAAACACAATCAGAGCAAAATCCAGGCTAGACTTGATTGGGTTTTCTTTAAAAATAAAAATAAATCAATTATAATATATATATTATATAACAAGAGATATATAATATACATATATGTGTATATATATATATATATTAGCATGCAGCCAATTGTTAAACTGAAAATATACAGTGAGGTTAGTAAAAAAAATACAAAACAAATTGAAAATATTAACCGATTAAAAGGAATTTAAAATATAAAATAAAATGAGCTCAAGCACAAACTGGGTGATGCATTTCACATGTAAGCTAACAGAAGTACTAAGATGTTAGAATGGAACAGGCCTAGCAACAGGTTAAAACAGCAAGGAACCATTAGTGCATGTAGGGAGAAAACACAACAAGCATAATGTCTCATCTTTTGAAAAGAAAATCAAAATGGTCAAAAATTAATGTAGGCGGAGGGGAAAGTACTGCAGCAATTCAGTGTCAGCTATTTGCACAACAGTTAAAGAAAATAAAAAGGTTTTCTCCTATGGTTAAGTGCTGCATTTATAACAAGGAAAGCCCTGGGGCTCAGGCGTATCTAAGGAGTTTGCTTGGATACCTGGGGGATTACTTTAGAAGCAAAGTTGAGAGGAAGCTGCATTCATCATATGTCCAGAGCTATTCCAACAGCAGTAGAATTAAAATCACACAAATCCCACATAATCTAGGGCAGGGGTGGGAACCCTCTCGCTATTGGGCCAATCCTGGCTGACCAGGGTGTCCAATATGGCCTGCAAAGCCATTTCCCTCAAGCCATGCCCACCCGCTATCAGCAGGGAGCAGCCAAGGCAGCAGGACTGAATCCCCACTCAGCCGATGAGCAGGAATTAAAGCTCTTTGCAGAAGTGCTGTTTGAAACAGTTCACAGTTCTCCTTTAAGCAAGCAGGAAGGGTGGGTGGCAGCATCTCATCCACTGCTGCAGCCCACAGCAAAGAAGCAGCACAAGCTGTTTCAAACAGCACTTTTACAAAGCGCTTTAATGAAGTCGTCACATTTAAAGGCAGGCCCCCCCCCCCAATGAATCTGGGGACACTTTTCAACTTTAATGGATTTTGTATGGGGATTGATATTTAAATCCAGGGACTGTCCCCGGGAAACGGGGACATCTGGTAACCTTAGCTTGAGGAAGGCTCACATTTCAGCCTTGAGAGTTCAGAATGAGAGCATAGGGATGTCTTGAAGCCTCTGTTAAGTCTCCTCACACTCCCCTTTCAGGCCCTTATGGGGGGAGAGTGGGGAGACCCTTTCAAAGTCTTTGCATGCTCCTCTTTAAAACTCCTAATCGAGTGTTTAAATGGGTGGGAGGAGGCTTGCAGAACTGCACAAGGGATTTTTTTTACAGGTGGGCAATGCTGTCTCCCTGTCCATCACATGTCATCATAATGACATCACAGGACTGACAGGTGGACAGCGTTGCCCATCTGTCAAATATGGTCACTGAGAATGATCCTGATGAGGATCTGGTCCATGAAGCCAGAAAGGTTCCTCACCCCTGATCTAGGATATACACAATTAAGGGGGCTAGATGTTCCAAGGGAAACACAGGATTCCCAATCCTACGTAATGTCAATATGAGGGAGAGGGGCTTGAAGAGAACAATTTGTGGGTGTTTAACCCTTCCAAGGCAAGACTCCTTTGCTAGTCCCTCCCACAATTATATTTTATTTTAATTACCGAGTTTCCCCCAGCTAGGTTCCAAAACTAGAAGCAAACCCAGCTAAGAGAAAAATGGCTGTATGAAGGAACAGAGAGGGGAGGGCACAGACCAAGCATCCCTCTTCACCCTCACCATCATCTCCTGACACAGATTTGGGAATATCCACATGCTGAGGTAACATTTAGCTCCACCTTCAAAGTTTCAGCTCAAACTTAGGCAATGAAATTTGCCTCTTTTTCCAGAAGAAACTTTCCAGATAACCTGCTTCATTCATTATGGAGCTGAGCCAATTGTTCAAATTCAGTGCTCAGGACTTACAAAATTCTTACAGGAAAAATAGGGCACATCGATGAAGTGATTTTCAGAGCACTTTAGAAAATGGCTCCTTTGTAGTCACCAAAAGTGTCTTGTGAAGTCTTGTGGAAATTTACTGTTTCACTGCAATTCTTAAAACAGATTTGAGCACAATGGCTCAAACCTTTTCTGAAAGGATGAGAAGCCCTCCTTTGTTTCATATTATGGAGCTACTGCCAAATTCTGGCAGAGGCAAAAACAAAAAGGGAAAAAAGTATTAACAAAATCCCACCAAAATTTTACTGTCTTATCTTTTACAATCCTCAAGCCATTTAAATTTACGCATAAGCCATGAAAACCCCTGGAATTGGGGCCATAACCAATAGCAGGCAGAATGATGCGGCAGTGGCACTCAGCTGACCTCCTGACAACTGAGTTGCTGCCTAGAGGGATGGGTGAGGCAGTGAGAAGGTCAGCACAGTAGAAAAAGTTGAGTGGAACCATTCTGGCCTGGTGTATTTGCATGACCCAACCTCCCTGCTTCTCTCCTTCCCAGTAAGCTGCAGCAACTCAGGAAGTCAGCTGAATGGTGCTGCCCCACCACAATGTCCATGGGTGGCCATAGCTCAATGATCAAACACATGATTTGCATATACAAGATCCCAGGGGTCTCAGACAGTAGGGCTGAGAAAGAGTTCTCTGCCTGAATCTTTGGCGAGCACATGCCCGTTAAGAGTGGATGATATTTAATTAGTAGCTTCATACGTGAGCAGCTTCATACGTGAGTGTAGGGGGTATGTCCATGTGTAATTTAAGTGGCAATCCTATGCACACCCGAGTGAGAGTCCCACTAAACTGCATGGGGCTTACTTTTGCATAGACATGTACAGGACTCCGCTGTCAGTGTGGTGATAGTTAATGGGCACTTGGTTTTGTTCAATAACAGTGTGACTTGCAGCATATCCTCAGTCCCTAACAGGAGCGCTCCTGTTCAGGGTTCCAGCCAGCCACAACTTTCCTTGGATACACTATTAGGAGCCGGAGAAAACAAATTAAAACCCCTCTTTCCCTGGTTTTCCATTTGTTTTTCAACTGGCACTCATTTTTTGGTCAACTGAGCATGCTCAGTCCTAACTGGGCCTTACATGGCCGGGGGTTAGCCCGTTTGGAGTGTGTTTTAGATTTTTTTTGTGTGTTCCTGAAAACCTTGTGATTCCTTCAATATGCCCATACCACTCTGCTTGGCTCTATTTCTGTCACCAAATGGATGCTGAGATTGTTCGGGGTGGGGTGGAATATGTAGCTGTGATAATATTTTTTTAAAAAAAAACCTTTTACATGGCTTTTAATATAGAAAAATGCAGCAAAGATGGGGAAAGTTATTCAATAAAAAATGACAACATCAGGCTGGCAAGAAGTTCTGACAGAAAAACAGCTGTGCTCGTACTCCCACTCCTGCAAAAGGAAACAGCTACCGCCCAGATGAGACATTGTGCTCCATGTGTTGTGTTATGAATGCACTAAAAAGAAACAGACAAATGAAGCTGTTATGCTATTTCCAAAAGCGGTGCAGGTGGAGTGAAAGCATTTCCATACGAACCTGGCTTTAAAAACTGGGCTGTCAAAAGAACAGTTAAATGTAACACAAAGTAAGAAACTGTCCAACCAACTAATGGTAATTTGTTTTTGTTTTTAATTCGTTTGCTTTGTTTTCAATTCACTGCTTGCAAGTAATGTACTTATTAAAGAAGAATGAAAGCATAAAATAAATACAAGACCAGCTGGGAGTTTTAAGAGCGCTGTGACTGACACAGTGAAGGGCGGGAGGAGAAACAAACGTTAGAGGGGGACATGGGGAAGGAGGAGGAAAAAAACCTGAGGAGGGTTATACACATTAGCACCACACTCACCAAGCCACTCAAGAGGGTGAGCAATATATGAAAAGGTAAAGCTTTGCGCCTGTCATCAGCCCCATGCTCAACATGTAGTCCTCTTCTCTTCCAAATAATGTCAAATGCTCAACATATGAGGCACCAAAGCAGCAAAAGTGTGGCTAGCTGCTTTCTCAGCCGTCACCTTCCCCGTTTTTTCTCCTTCAATGCCACTGCCAATGGGAGCGGTTTGAAGGCAACCTCCTCTTAAGATTTATGGAGGGGCTTCTGCCATGTGTGAGGTCAACCAACAGGAATGGTTGGGTAGCCTTCCAGAAGCCCATTATAGCAGAATGATCACCCTGGTTTGTTCAAGGAGTAAATCAGGGGCTAACCAATGAGCAGCATTGAAATATCAAACTGGACCAGCCAGTGATTTTGAGATGATCCACAAGCATTCGGGTGTCATACTCCTCCTCATTGGATATAATGATCATTCAGGAATGGTAACAACAGAGGCATAACCCTTTCCTCGGAAAAGGCTGTATGTATAGCTGCTTAATGAGGCTATGATGAGTGGTGTGTCCATGAGTAGTTTGACATTTAAGGAAAGAAAGAAGAGAAGGTGAATAGAGTCCATGTCAAATTTGTCCCCAAAAGGCCCCTGTCCCACCCGACGAAGACTGACAGGTATCGCTATCTCTTGAGTGGCTCCATAAGGGATGCTGACTGTGTATCAAAGAACCCATAAGCAGGAAGACTAGGTGCTACAAAGGGTGATCTCATGCAAAACAGGAGATAAAGGAAAAGAAAAGGAAAAGATCCCCAAAACAAAAACCTAGAGCTTACTGCATATGACACAATGAAGGCAAGAGAGAATAGTCCAAGAGTAGTGCTACACCATTCAGCTTCTCTAGAAAGCACAGTATTTATAGTGCTCAGCAACGTACAGGCTGCTGCTAAATGTCAAATTGGCAGCCGTGTCAAGTTACATACTTTGGAACCAGGGGAGTCCACAGATCGGTATAGATATGCAATGTGACAAAAACCAAGTCTCATCAGAGTGTGCTTGGAATAAGTTAACTTTGGCCAGCATCAACTCGCCTGCAGCTCTCAATGGTCCTAAGACACAGATTAATAATATGCACAGTGGCATCTTTGTTGGTGAGAGTAGAGAGGAAGAGGATAGAACTAAAAGGAAAGTAGGCCTTAAGGCAACCTTGCTTCCCATCCAAAATGGTGAGAAGCTGTTTTCCTTTTGTGACACATCAATGGGACAGAAAAGGTATGGTTTGTCTAATTATTCTGGGCCTCTTACTGCCTTCCTCCCCCGTGTATGTATTGCTGTGATCGGATAAACACTAAGTGCACAGAAAATTGGAACTGTAGCCAAGAAAAGTATTTGGACAAGTCTTGACAATTCTAACAAGTTTTCTCCACTGTGTTGTTTTCTACATGACCACCTTTTGGCTGCAACTCCTATGGCACATCAGCAGGACAGCAGGTAAGCCAGGACAAGCTACACCTACTGGACTTAACAGGAGATTTTTAACTTTAAGGACAGGGATGGAAGGAAGGTTGGAGGCAGTCCCCTGCTTTCTGCAAGAAAGTGGGAGATGATAGGGACTGCTGTAGTAGTTCTTTCTAGATCTGAGGACACCATTGTGGTGCAGGCAAATTCAGCCTACTCTCCTGAGTGGCTATCTTCAAAAGGAACCCTATGGATGTCTGCAAACTACTCCCAGGAAAACCATAGATGTCATGAGAGACGTTATGTGGGGTTGTACTCCAGCTCCAACTACAGGAGGAAACCTCAAGAAAATTAGCCAGACCAGATAAGCCAGAATAGTATGTAGTACTGTCTCACTCTTAAGAAATTTCCATGTCACACTTCCTTGACTCTGTTGCAGCAGATCACCATCTTGCTCCCATCTTCCAACCTGACAAGAACTGGCTCCAACACTCTTCCACCCACCTCAACTATCTCTCGTTCATGATGCACATGTTCTAATGTTTCAATATCTGGTCCTTCAAAGCAATTTAAGTGTGCAATTAATTTTTCTGTTTTTGTCTAATTAATCATCGCCATCAAACTTCTGAGGTTACGACACCTGATACCGTACCAACAGAAGATGGAAATGACATGCCAAAGATATTTAGAGATGAGTCAAGGTTCCATGAACCCTCTAATGAACTCTAATGAGAATGCCCCCAAAGAGGAATTCATTACACATGGCAATAACTGTTAAAGAAAAGACCTGAACTAGTTTATTTTTTGGCCTGCTGGCTACATGATGGAGGCTATAGCAGTGTTGAAGTGTGTGGGGCTGAAACACTAGCCTGAGATAGAGCAGTTGGGGAGAAAAGCATCCCCAGTGAGGGAGAATGTTGACATTTTCTATTATGTAAACAGCATCATGTTCTTTACCAATGCAAAGATCTGTAGACTCCCAAACCAAGTTTATTCCAGTCACTATCAAGTTCCATGTTGTAGCAATACAGGTAAGGATCTCCTCAATAGATAATGCTGCAGAGCCACATGTGAATTCAGCTGTGTTCCCAAGCAAAGCCATTCCCCAGAGTTTTCCAGGAGTATCCCTTGGGCTTTATATAGCTTCCAGAACCAAGAGATCTCAACAGCTCTTTAAATCCACTTATGTTTTAGAAGGCTTTACTTACTACCGTTAAGCCCTTATGGTAAATCCACTTTACGTTTCCAGCTGAAAATTGGGTTTTATTTGCTGCTGGAAAGAAAAAAAATCAGTTTTCAACATTGAATGGTAAAAGGAAATGTTCTGTGTTATATTGCTTCCCAAGGGTGAGCAGAAATGCTTTAAGCACTGTGTTTTTAAATGTTAGCAACAATGACTGCTATCAGAGCACATTCCGGCACTAAGCCTTTCAAAGTGTTTCACTTTTCCTGATATACACTCACAGCTGTTCTAGTCATGCTGGAAAATAAACTTCCCAAAACACGGTCCGTAGCTGTTGAGAGTCCATTGGACAAACATCTTCCCTAATCATGTACTTTGAGAGACTAAAACTTTCCGCTTCGTTGATCTAACCAGGAATTTTTTTTAAAAAAAACCAACAACAACCTGAATAAAGCCTGAGTGTTCAACAATCTAAGCCAGTGGTTCCCAAAATGGGAATCTCTCTAGTATCACTCTCTAGAGAGCAGAGAGATTATCCAGGGGGTCGCTAAGAGGCAAGAGGGCAGCTGAAGGCGCTGGAGGTATAAATGAAAAGCTGGTATCACTAGATCAAGCTGATGAATTAATTAAATAAAACAGCTTTGGGGGGCATTTGAATAAATGTGTAATTGTTACTGTTTTGAATTTTACTGAGTTATAATCTTCCTTAGCGGGTCACGCAAACCACTATTCTGAATAAGGCTTTTTATGGGGTAGGGGGCACTGGGGGTGAGTTTATGAAACCAAGGGGGCAGTGGCCCACAACTGTTTGGGAACTATTGATCTAGGCTCTCTGGAAATTTTAAAGCTATTTTAGTTATTTGAATAAGTCTGTGAGTGGACAATACATTTTAAAAAAATAACTGCATATCTTATTGCCTCCTTTTGCAATTAGGGTTGCCACTCATGCTCACATATTGCCAACTATTTAATGAAACTAAGAATGCCACTGCGTAGGTGACAGCTTACTATTTTCTTTCTTTATGGAAACATTTGCCAGAAAGGGCTAGCTGTCCCACTATTAGGGCAAACCTAACAGCACAGCAAGTCTTCTCCAATTGGCCACCTGCTATAACTGCTGTTGGCACCTCCAAGTCAGAACAAGAACACAAGCAGTCATAAGTGACAAAGGTTGCTACCTAGGACTGCCCACGACTCCATTTTGCTGGAAGTACCAAGAAGTATCACCTCCATGTGCCTTGGCTGTCTGCTTTGCCACACTCTTGTGAGGGATAAGATTCGCGTATACAAAAACAGTTACTGCTGAAAGAGCTGAAGACACATTAGACTGCTGCAATGGCACATCAGCTTATGGAGATGGAGAGTTCGGGAAAACTAAAATCTTTCTTGCTGTTCTAATAAAGTTAATGCATTTGAGGTACTTGACTTATTTGACAATATACAGCCAGATGATGGACTAAATCTTTTCTCTCCAGTCAAACATTCAGTCCTATTTGAAATACAAGTTTGCCTTAAGACACCTCCCGCACTTGTGGGGGTTCCACCTGGTGGACATGGGAATTCTTTAAGATTCCATGGTGGCCCTGGCCCCCCCTTCCCAGCCAAACTGAGTCCACATCATGTTATGACACTGGACAAAAAGCTTTGCTCCAAGAGATAGGTGATGCAACACCTAAAATGGAAATCTGGGTATTTAAACTGGGCAAAGAAAATAATAAGTTTGGATAGGAATTAAAACACCAGCATGATAATAACAAGTGGAGGTGGGCTGTGACTTCCATGACCTGGATCTAAACTGCTCTTCATCAGGTAACTCGCTTAAACTATTTATTGAGGTTTTCTCCTGTAAATCTGATTTAAGTTTAATTAAAGATAACAAACTGAACCCAGGCTGAGTGAGCGGCACTTAGTTCCCTCTGAAATCAATAGGCCTTTAAGTCAACCCACAACTAGCATGCCCCGTTGATTTCTAAGAGCTACCTGAGTTCAACTAAACTAACATGGCTCTAACCGAGGTGGGGGGGGGAAGAATTACAGATTGTTGCACAAAAAACATCAAGGTGAAAGCATTTTGCACCTTGAAAGGACCACATGCTGATTTTAAACTCTCCACTAACATGGGCGGGAGGGTGTTCAACTCAGAACATTTTTTTAAAAAACAACAACTTTGGGGCATGTTGCTTAGAAAAATAAGACACTGGTTCATTCTGTAGATCTGTGGTCCAGAAGCAAACATTGAGGCACTGGAGATTTTTCTACAGCTGCTGTACACATTGCAATGCAATCAATGAGACAGGTCTCTGGTGATAACAGGAAAGCCCCAGTTTCTTAGCTATGAAAGGGGATGGGGTTTCATGGGCTCACAGTCCCTTTCTGGCATAGGCAGAGAAGGGAACCCTGTGAGCATGAATGACTATGGAACACAGCGTCATTTGTCTTATTACGAACATCGCCAGCATGGCACGCAATACTGTTCCATGACATTTGCAAAGAGGGAAGCTGGCTTCGCATTTCAATTGGGGTGTGCATGTACACACAAACAACGCTGAATAATTCAAGAGAATCAAATGCAGCTGCATCACCACTATCCTACCCACCCCCCTCTGCAGCATTATTTCATGTGTCATCAGTGACCGCCATGCCTAATTCTAGCATCATGCCAGCACAATAAGACAGTAGATACTGAATGCAGTGTTCACTGGACCAGAAGAACAGAAATAAGAAATGGGGGAGGGGGGAGAGGAGAAAGGAGGAGAGGAAACCCTAGAAAAGAAATTAAAAATGCAGACCGTGCAAATACAAACCAGGTCATGGCTGCTTAGCTAATTTGGGCCAACTGCTGTGGAAGAAAAAACGTCGAACACCCCAAGTTGTGTAAATTTCTGTGAACATCTCAACACGCACACAAATACTCACACACAAACACCAATCTACTACACAGGAAAGCAAATATATGTATATTGCTTCGTTCCTAACACTATTTTTTTATAAGGTTTTTAGTGCTCCTAAATTGGACTCCAGAGAGCCTACAGCCAGGAGTCTCTGTATACAAAGCATTAACAGGGCTGGATTAACTTCACAGGTGAGGTTCCTACTGATCAGGGTGAAAGCCGCGTGGGCTGATCAGCAAAGAGCAACACCGTGTAGAAAGAGAGCAAAATAAGAACATGTAGGAAAGGGCAAGGAGCAAGTGCTGTGTTCTGACAAGGGCCGACTGCAAGCACTAGAATGCTGATGGGGGTCAATTTGCTTTGTCACTCTTGACATTATTACCATACAAAGGTCAATATGCCCTTATTCCACACCTGCAAAGAACAGTTTTTAGACAAACTGCCTTTGCAACTTTGGAGAACACAAAAGAAGAGTAACATCCTGAGGATTCATAGGTTCCAAGGCTCTTAAGGAAGATTCCAGGACCCAATGATCTTACATGTGGGGTCGTAGGAATTGTTCAACCAATATGTTTCCCTTGTTTGGCACAGGAAACCTACTCAACTCATGCACAGCTTCTTGATGTGGGATTGGTTTAACATTACTCAAGTTACAGAGAGGGCTTGCTCACCTTCTGAACTGCTACTTTAGGGGTGGCCAGCAGGTGTGCAACAGTCTCAACTACCATGCTTGCTTACACTACAGCTCATCCCACAGGGTAAAACTGCAAGGGTGATTATGAATTGAGGTGGGGGAGAGAGGTGGAGCCTTGTCGTGCTCTGCACTGCCTTAGAGACTGCTCAAAAGAAGAGGAGATCAGAAGGCAAAAGGCATCTCAGGCTCCTCAAAGAGTAAACACCAAGGAAGGACGTGGCATAAAATTCAGAGGATGGAGCAGGACAGAAAGTTGTAAAGGGGTCAGACATAATTCTTTTAATCCAGCCCTGAAAATGCTGGGGAGTTGTTTTGTTTTCATTTCCACAGCCTTATCCATAATACTTTATATGTATCCATCACATCTTTTTTTAAACTGCAACTCCAATGACATTACAGCCCAACACAAATATTAAATAATGAAGCTCAAAGGGGCATTTAGGCAGCTGAACTACAGCTATTCCATGGTGCGGGGGGAGAACACACAAATGTGGTATGATTAAGAGAGTTCAAAAACCTGACATGTTTAAAAGGAAAAGCAAGCCAAGTGGCTCTTCTCTTTCCTGTTTGTAGTCTCTCGCCAGGAAATTCAGGTTGAAGGAGATTTGCACCAACATTTTATTAATGCCATAGGCAGTTTTAAAAAGAATCCTATGCAACCTATTTATACTAAATTCTTCTTAATGCTGCCCTCTTTGCTCTACAGTCTTCTTCCTTGTGCCAAAGAACATGTAAACTAAGGAAGAGAAAAATATATTTTACTCCTCAATAACCACTCGGGCCATAAAAGAGGTGTTTTAGCACAATATTGTTTAGCACAATCAGCTGCTATAAATTATTTCAATTTGAGGTGAGATAGCTTTTTCTTCTCATTTCAGATTAGATTGATTAGTGACTTGCCTCATTTTTAACGTTAACGTAAGACATGCAAATATACTAGAACACATCCCTGAGTTCCTTAATCTAAGTGTAAGATCTGAACTTGGCTAGTGGAGCTGCACTTGCTCGGGGCTTGAGAATGAAAACTGATTTCTTACCGATTCTATAGGCTTGTCTAAGGACGCCTGTTCAATCTCCAAGTGGCCTTCTTCATACTGATCAAAGTGATTACCCTGTAAGAGAAGAACAAAACGTTGTTTTCACTATAAAGCACAAACAGTTCTGCATGGTTTGGTGCTAAAAGTTTATAATCAATCAAGGCCCAGACATAGAGAACCTCCTTCCTTAGCTGATCATGCTATATTTCTGTATTTGCTCTATGTTATATATACCGTATTTTTCGCTCTATAAGATGCACCAGACCATAAGATGCACCTAGTTTTTGGAGGAGGAAAACAATAAAAAAAAATATTCTGAATCTCAGAAGCCAGAACAACAAGAGGGATCGCTGCGCAGCGAAAGCAGCGATCCCTCTTGCTGTTCTGGCTTCTGGGATAGCTGCGCAGCCTGCATTCGCTCCATAAGACGCACAGACATTTCCCCTTACTTTTTAGGAGGGAAAAGTGAGTCTTATAGAGCAAAAAATACGCTGTTCTGCGGGATGCGGGTGGCGCTGTGGTCTAAACCAGTGTCTAGGGCTTGCCGGTTAGAAGGTCAGCGGTTCGAATCCCGCGACGGGGTGAGCTCCTGCTCCTGCCAACCTAGCAGTTCAAAAGCACGTCAAAATGCAAGTAGATAAATAGGTACCGCTCTGGCGGGAAGGTAAACGGCGTTTCCGTGCTCTGCTCTGGTTCACCAGAAGCGGCTTAGTCATGCTGGCCACATGACCCGGAAGCTGTACTCTGGCTCCCTAGGCCAACAATGCGAGATGAGCACCGCAATTCCAGAGTCATTCGTGACTGGACCTCATGGTCAGGGGTCCCTTTACCTTTTACATATATTCCATATAGGGTATATATATCCTATATGGAATCAATGGAGATGGACAAGGAAGGGTTCATGGGCATCATTTTCAGTGGGGATTGGGGGTGATGACTTGATGCTAGAGCACCCAGACATTTTCAGAATTATTCTAGATCATCAGAAAAAGCACAGCCATGGCTTCTAAACTAATTTGCCTTGATACTGACGTAATGAAGAGCCTGCAACATTTCAAGCCATTTCAACTGCAGCTTTTATTGGATATTCATAGAATCATAGAGTTGGAAGAGACCACAAGGGCCATCGAGTCCAACCCCCTGCCAAGCAGGAAACACCATCAGAGCACTCCTGACATATGGTTGTCAAGCCTCTGCTTAAAGACCTCCAAAGAAGGAGACTCCACCACACTCCTTGGCAGCAAATTCCACTGTCAAACAGCTCTTACTGTCAGGAAGTTCTTCCTAATGTTTAGGCGGAATCTTCTTTCTTGTAGTTTGGATCCATTGCTCCGTGTCCGCTTCTCTGGAGCAGCAGAAAACAACCTTTCTCCCTCCTCTATGTGACATCCTTTTATATATTTGAACATGGCTATCATATCACCCCTTAACCTCCTCTTCTCCAGGCTAAACATGCCCAGCTCCCTTAGCCGTTCCTCATAAGGCATCGTTTCCAGGCCTTTGACCATTTTGGCTGCCCTCCTCTGGACACGTTCCAGTTTGTCAGTGTCCTTCTTGAACTGTGGTGCCCAGAACTGGACACAGTACTCCAGGGGAGGTCTGACCAGAGCAGAATACAGTGGCACTATTACTTCCCTTGATCTAGATGCTATACTCCTATTGATGCAGCCCAGAATTGCATTGGCTTTTTTAGCTGCCGCGTCACACTGTTGGCTCATGTCAAGTTTGTGGTCAACCAAGACTCCTAGATCCTTTTCACATGTACTGCTCTCAAGCCAGGTGTCCCCCATCTTGTATTTGTGCCTCTCATTTTTTTTGCCCAAGTGCAATACTTTACATTTCTCCCTGTTAAAATTCATCTTCTTTGTTTTGGCCCAGTTCTCTAATCTGTCAAGGTCGTTTTGAAGTGTGATCCTGTCCTCTGGGTGTTAGCCACCCCTCCCAGTTTGGTGTCATCTGCAAATTTGATCAGGATGCCCTTGAGTCCATCATCCAAGTCGTTGATAAAGATGTTGAATAAGACCGGGCCCAAGACAGAACCCTGTGGCACCTCACTAGTCACTCTTCTCCAGGATGAAGAGGAACCATTGACGAGCACCCTTTGGGTTCGGTCAGTCAGCCAGTTACAAATCCACTGAGTGGTAGCATAGTCAAGACCGCATTTTACCAGCTTCTTTACAAGAATATCATGGGGCACCTTGTCAAATGCCTTGCTGAAATCAAGGTAGGCTACATCCACTGCGTTCCCTTCATCTACCAGACTTGTAATTCTGTCAAAAAACAAGATCAGGTTAGTCTGACATGACTTATTTTTCAGAAATCCATGCTGACTATTGGTGATCACAGCATTCCTTTCTAGGTGCTCACAGACTGTTTGCTTAATGATCTGCTCCAGAATCTTCCCTGGTATTGATGTCAGACTGACTGGGCGGTAATTATTTGGGTCCTCTCTTTTCCCCTTTTTGAAAATAGGGACAACATTTGCCCTCCTCCAGTCTGCCAGGACTTCGCCTGTTCTCCAGGAATTCTCAAAGATGACTGCCAGTGGTTCTGAGATCACATCTGCCAGTTCTTTTAATACTCTTGGATGCAGTTCATCTGGCCCTGGAGACTTGAATACATCTAAACTAGCCAAGTATTATTGTACTATCTCCTTAGTTATTCTGGGCTGTGTTTCCTCTACTGAATCATTTGCTCCAAATTCTTCAGGTCGGGCATTGTTTTCTTTATCAGAGAAGACTGAGGCAAAGAAGGCATTGAGGAGTTCAGCCCTTTCTGTGTCCCCTGTTTGCATTTCACCATCTTCTCCTCTGACTGACCCCATTGTTTCTTTGTTCTTCCTTTTGCTACGAACATACCCATAAAAGCCTTTTTTGTTGCTTTTAACCTCTCTAGCAAGCCTGAGTTCATTCTGTGCTTCAGCTTTTCTGACTTTGTGTCTACACGTGCTGGCTATTTGTTTGAATTCCTCTTTGGTGGTTTCCCCCCTTTTCCATTTTTTGTACACATCCTTTTTTAATCTTAACTCAGTTAAACGTTCTTTAGATAGCCACCCTGGCTTCTTTAGGCACCTTCCATGTTCATTGGTATTGCCTGAAGTTGTGCTTTTACTATCTCCCTCTTAACAAACTCCCAGCCATCGTGAACTCCCTTTCCTTTTAGTATTACTGTCCATGGGATCTCACCCAGCACTTCCCTAAGTTTTATGAAGTCGGCTTTCTTAAAGTCAAGAAATTGAGTCCTAGTATTCTTGGCTGCTCCTTTCCGCTGTATAGTAAACTTCAGAAGAGCATGATCACTCGCGCCTAATGATCCTTCCACTTCTACCCCACTAACCAGGTCATCAACATTGGTTAGGACCAGATCTAAAATGGCTGTTCCTCTTGTTGCTTCTCCCACTTTCTGGACAATGAAGTTGTCTGCAAGGCCAGTGAGGAATCTGTTTGACCTTATGCTCTTGGCTGAGTTTGACATCCAACAAATATCCGGGTAATTGAAGTCCCCCATTACTACTATCTCCCTTCCTTTTGCATGCTTGGCCATCTGTTCCAGGAAGGCATCATCTATGTCCTCCATTTGGCTTGGGGATCTATAGTAAACTCCCACAATGAGGTCACTGTTATTCTTCTCTCCCTTAATTTTGACCCAAATGCTCTCACTTTGGCTTTGAGGTTCTAAATCTTGGATCTCTTCACAGGTATACACATCCCTGACATATAACACCACTCCTCCTCCTTTCTTGTCTGGTCTGTTTCTCTGAAATAGATTGTAATCCTCCATTATTACATTCCAATCGTGGGACTATTAAATGTCCTGAGATCACCTGACATTTCAATATTAGCTGCTCAAGAGCAAAACAGACAGCTCAATATCAGCTGAAGATGTACCATATGTTCAGAATAGTAAGGCTATATTATGCTTTTAGGAATTTTTTTCTCCCAGAAAATAGGCAAACTGAGTGCTTTTAATGGGCAAGCTTCTTTTTGTTCAAGCTCCAAGATGGAGAGAGGTTTAAAAAAAAACCCCAAAAGCTTGCATGCACTTTTTTAAAAAAGCAGAGTTATTTCACCATCTGTGAACTTACAGTTCCAAGTTAAGAACAGAACCTTGCACTTCTTTTTTTAAAAAAGGAACAAGGTTTCTAGTATTTTAGATCCACAGAAAAAGCTTTGGGGAAATGTGTGCACCATGACCATGGCAATCTCAAAAACTGGAAGAGGTTGGGGTGGAAAAGAATACAGTCATACCTCAGGTTACAGCCGCTTCAGGTTGCGTTTTTTCGGGTTACAGACCGCCAAAACGCGGAAGTACCGGAACGGGTTGCTTCCGGGTTTCGGTGATTGCGCATGCGCAGAAGCACCGAACTGCAACCCACGTGTGCACAGACGCGGGTTGCGAACGTTGCAGGCTGTGAACGTGCATCCCACACAGATCACGTTTGCAACCCGAGCGTCCACTGTATTGAGCAAGCCTGCTGGTATTTTCTGTGCGGCAGGGGGACACCATTTTCAGCAGTTTCCTATCAATAACTGAGTCCCTGTAATCCTTTCAGCCTTAAACTGCTGGTGGTTCTTTAAGATTAGAGGTCAAAGGTTGCTCCTTAGGCAACCACCACCATGCAACTCCATTTAACACAGGCCTGTTTTCTTCCTCACAAAGGTGCTATCAGTGTTGTTCTATGGAAACACGGAATAACGCTACAGGCACTTTGCCCATCCCATCTCCCTCCCTTCTTTTGAGCATGCATGGGAGAGAAGAGTAGTTGAAACCCAAGCCAAGGGAAAAGAGGTCTAAATACCCATTGAACCTTTATTTTACCAGACTTGTTTATTTGACATTGCAGCAGGTGGGTAGGCAGAGTAGAGTAGAAAAAATATAGCACAGTAGCTTCTATGAGGTTTTGCCCCATACACATTATCATGGTTGACAAATCTGTAATATATAATCTTTAACATTAATCTAAATTTGAGGATGGAGTCAAGCACCCAAGTTTCTATTCAGGTAACACATAAGGCCATCTTCTGTCTCCACTAGTTCCCAAAAACTCAAACAAGAGAACCAGCAGCCTATTTCATGTATCTTAATGAGCGTACCCAGAAAAGTAAGCAAGACCCTCATGATGCAGAAGCGTTTGGAGGTGTTTGCAGAAAAGTTCGATTATTCAAGAGCATTCATATTACAGTCTGGTAACTGTGGATAAATGCTGCTCCCATGCAATTCTGGATCTTAGAACTAGGATTTGAGGGAAATTTAGGGCAAAATAACAGCACAGAAAACAGAATGTTGCACCACAGCTCCAAAAAGGCTTTCACTGGTAACCAAGCACACTGTGAGATTATCTTTGTCCACAAAGGGTCAGGCTAAATGGCTCAGTTGGCCTGTTTATCACGTTTAACTGCCAAAATCCCAGACAACAAAGGCAAGAATCAGCCTACGTGACAGGCCCCTCGAAGTTATTTCCAAAATAAATGAAGCACAACAGGCTTTTTGCTTTGTGGTGTAAATGCATTCTGCAAATTTAAGCAATGCAGCACACATGCTGAATGCAGGTTCAGCTCCAAAAGTAACAAGACCAGACCAACCCTCTAGCCATAAACATCTGGCTATTAAATCTACTCTGCTGCCAACCTATCAAGCACGCAAAAACGCTGAAATTTACAAATGGAATCATTCCTGCTTTTGACTGCTTTATACCAGAAAGGACAGGCACTTAAAATGTACAATACTTGACCACAACATGCCTGCTCATTTGTACACGAAGTCGGTGTATGCACAGAAAAACAAAGGGACAAGAGACCTGGAAAATGGAAATGGACAGCTACCTAGAGAACTGGCACAAATGCCTTTACTAGCACCCTTCTCCTTCCTAGAAGCAGGCCTCATGCCAGTTAGGTACTTTCAGCTCCTTTCTGACACGAAGCATTAGCAGAGGCTGGGGAGAAGCAGCAAACAGCAGTAGCATCACCCCTCTGCTTCTGTTCAAGGTTTCCACCTCCCTGCCAAGCCTAGAGCTGTGATTTCATTAACAGGAAGACATGCAGAACATAAAAAATGTAATGCATATCTTGAAGGAAAAGACCCAGAAAGGGACTTTCAAATTCTTACAGACACCAGACTCAAACTTCCAAAAGTCTGAACAACATAGACACCTGGGATTATGCCAATACTGCTTCTCGCAGCATGTCATGCAATAAAATTGCAGGCATCTCTTTCCTCCATTTCTGTTTCTGTAGTTAAATGTGAGAAACCAGATGTGAGGACCATGTTGCTCTGCTCATATGTTGGTCCCTGGACTAGAGTATGCAGGCTAATAGGGAGCAGAAAGTCTTAAACTGCATTGCATTGATCTTCTAATCCAGGGGTCAGGTCAGCAAGCTTTTTCAACAGGGGGCTGGGTCCACTGTCCCTCAGACCTTGTGGGGGGCCGGACTATATTTTTTTTGGGGGGGATGAACGAATTCCTTTGCCCCACAAATAACCCAGAGATGCATTTTAAATAAAAGGACACATTCTACTCATGTAAAAACATGATTCCCAGATCATCTGCGGGCCGGACTTAGAAGGCGATTGGGCCGGATCCAGCCCCCGGGCCTTAGTTTGCCTACCCATGTTCTAATCTTAGGGATCAGAAAACTGGTTGAAGAAAGCTCTACAATGAAGGCCAATGGATTTGCTCTGTTTCTGCATTAGCATTTGGAGAGCTCCCTTAGTGGGCATTTCGCTTTTCATGTAGCTTGTGAAGAATAATCAGAGCCAACCCAACAGATTCTGCTAGGACGTGGAAAAGGTCCTCTAAATAAAGTCTCTCTATGCAACAAAGCTCAACTCATTTTCCATTTATCTTCTAAAGTCGCAATGTGAAGGGCACATGACTTAAGAACACCCATCTCTAATCATGTACCTCTAATAATGTAGGGAGGAAGAAGTGCAGAAGAGGTCTTGCTTCCTTATCCTCCAGGTTCTTTAACCTTAGAGCAGGCATAGGCAAACTCAGCCCTCCAGATGCTTTGGGACTACAACTCCCATCATCCCTGACCACTGGTCCTGTTAGCTAGGGATGATGGGAGTTGTAGTCCCAAAAACATCTGGAGGACCAAGTTTGCCTATGCCTGCCTTAGAGTGCCACCCACTACCAGCACAGCATAGCACTACAGAAGGTCCTGCCTGGTCCCAAAGATCCATGAAACTTAGGCTCCACATATGTTCTTCTTGAACAGCAGCTACTCAAACAACCCCTGGAACTTCTGCATCGGTTTCTGATATGGTGTGAGGGTCAATTATTCAGAGAAATCAAGTTGGAAGCTCCACGAGGCTAAAGCAAGCACCTGCCTGGGCTTGAGCTGCTCTGAGTGCTGACAGCACATGACCAACCAACCCCCCACCCCACCAGAGAACTGGTCTGTGAAATGGATGTTAGTCAGCCATTCTAAATGCCACTGCCAGCCTCCCTACTTTCAGACTGTAATTACATTTCTAGGGTACTTCAACATTTGAAGATGCTCACTTCAATTCAACAAAAACAACTCAGCGAATAGGTTGGGAGCCAAATGCAAACTTAAAAGTGCCCATTTTCATGTATATTTATTTAGGAGAAGCTAATAATTTACCTTTCAAATGCATTGACTGTTTAAATTAGAAAATGATCCAGAATGTTTTCAAAGGAAGAGATTCTCTCAAGGGCAGAATTCAGCATTGTAATTAAGCTGTTGTAAAAGCCAGGAGATTTTCTTTTGTCTGCTGGAACAGGGAAGCATGCTCAGCTGTTCCACCTAGGTCTAGATATTTTTCTTTTCCTGGAGTGAGGCAAACGCAGGAGAGATGTCCACTGAACAAAGGAACACCCCTCATTTGAAGAAATTGTTCCTTCATTCATTACATTACAGTTTCCACAAAACTGAACATGTCTCTACATTATGCATGTTTGCACTGTACATCCACAATACAGACTCTTGCATGGAAAGATCTCTAAGGCAAAAAAAAAATAGTTGCCACCAAATCATGAGAATCAAGCTGTGAATTCCTCCCAAGTCTCCAGCTCTACATGAAAATCCTCAAGGAGCAAGAAAAAAATGAAACCCTGGAAGATTCATGAACTCAACAGTGTTTTGATTCTGTTCAGAAAACTTCATTACATTCTAACATGAGAGTACTTGTAAATGATAGGAGAGAAATGCAATACTGTTTTAATTAGATACATTTAGTTTTGTACATCGTATATCATATACAGTGACCATTTTCCCTCTCCTTTTGGGGGGGTGTCTGGATCACTCGTGCGGAGATCCTCTGTGGGCTGGACCGGTGCAGTGCTATGCCGGAAATCGCATCTACACATGTCCGCAGCGCGGGAAATCGCTTCTGCCCATGCCCAGACACCAAAAATTGCACCTGTGCAGAAGTGATTTTCGGTGTCTGGGCATGTGCAGAAGTGATTTCCGGCACCGCGGAAGAGAAGAGTCCCCGCGCACTGCACTAAACCGGCACAGCGCGGCGTGGGGATTCGCCGAGCGGGTGGCTCAGTTTGGGCCGGGTTGTGGGCTGCTTAAACGGCCTCCGTGGGTTGCTTCCAGCCCATGGGCCGCAGGTTGGGGACCCTTGGAATAACTCCTGCAAACATCCATGCTGCATCATAAGGCCATGCTAGCTGAAACGGATCCTAGGAATTCTGAATAAACAGTTCCTTAACACCTCCGCTAGAAGCTGTGGCATTGTGTTTGGACTGGATGTCATAGTCTTTGCCCTCAAGGTGGTTTTACAGTGCTTGGCACTGCCAAGTTTCCAGATGACCTCTTTGTGGTTTAAGAAGTCCTCTCACTGCTCCAAAACTTTCAGCCGGGTCGTTCAATGAGGATGAAGTGGAGCTGGAGAATTAAGTTGTCCCCCCCCCCATTGCCAAGCTCCTCCCAGAAGATTAGCCTGCGTAACACTATTAATAAGCATGTTCTGTAAAAGCAGCTGTACCTTGTCTTAAGCCACAAACGGGCATGTGCTCTTTGCAAGTATGCTAAGTTCATGTTGCTCCCACTGCAGACAAGGCTCTCTTCTCCGGTAGCAATTCATGCTTTGTATGCCACTGTTTGAGTGGTGTATGCCATGGTAAACGTGGAGGGGAGATAGGCATTCCCAAATACCCAGGAACACAAGGCATGTGTGTACTTGGCTGCCACAGTTGGCCATGAGTCTCCGGCAGCTTTCCACTGCTTGTTGGAGACACGTATCTCCTTTTTATACGATGTTCCTCACAGCAATCGCTGTGAAATTTCAAATGTGAGTTAGCTCTGGGGGTGCATTGTCTAGTCATAGCTCATTTGAACTTGCGGTTTGCTTCAAGCGTAAAGCTTTCTGCTTCTAAGGGGTACAAGACGGTTCCTGTAGGAAACAACTTCAACCTAATAGATTGATGTGATAGATAGGAAAGAGGCAGATACAGAGGGACCCACAGGGGCCTTCTCTAGTGCCCACAAACTCCAGGTTGGCTTTATGTGAAAACCTTTGATCACCCGGGCTTTTGGAAAGTAATTAATCGTCTTGCTCACATTGCTACTTTGTAAGTTATTGATGCTGTTACATTATTATTTTTGAATTGTGCCATATATATAATACTCTATTGTTCACTCCTCTGTACTCCAATTCTGAGGAAGGGTAAGAAACAAGTACAGTGAAACCTTGCCTTTTGAACGTAATCTATTCTGGAAGTCTGTTTGACTTCTGAAACGTTCGAAAACTGAAAATCAAAGGGCTGTCAGCAAAGTGAATGGAGAAAATTGAGAAACGCGCCTCGGAAGCTGTTCGGCTTCTGAGGCGTGTTTGAAAACAGAAGCATTCACTTCTGGGTTTTTGGCGTCCGGCTTCCGAAACGTTTGGCAGCCAAGATGTTCAAAAACTGAGGTTCCACTGTACAATAAAACAAATAAACAAACATATGCTTTGCGTGGAAAAGGCTGCAGGTTCAATACTGGGATCTCCAGGTAGCACTGGAAAAGATTCCTGTTTGAAATCCTGGAAAGCCTATGTTCCGAAGAGTAGACAATACTGAACCAGATGGTCCATATAAAGCCAGGGGAGGGCGGGAGTGCCCACCCTCAAGCAATCTGGCATCACCATGAAATCAAACCATGTGGGGAAATGCTCAGGGATTTGAAGGCAAACAGCAGACTGGTAGAAGATGCAGGCACTACCTTCCTCTGCCCAGGCAGTTTAAACTTGATTAAAAACTTATTTAAAGCAACCTTTTCACTGGTTGTAAATCAAGCCATCCTGTTTGACAGGGCAAAGAAAAAGAAAAATCCAAAATATTACAAGCATTAATTTAGTAGAACTGTAACAGAGACTTGCGTTCACAGCACAGCACAAACAAGGTTAATAAACTGCTCTGAACAATGGAGAGACTTAACCATCATTTTTTGCTTTTATTTCAGAAGCCCAGGGATCATCAAACAATTACCATTTTTGTAGAAAACTAAACACTGCATACTTAGCTTACCAATAAACCGAACTTTAACTCTGGATCATCTTGTCTACAACATCCCTTTTCCACATCAAAGCATCCTGTATGTAAGCATAGCTGAAGGAAGCCAAGTGTATCTGATATATATCTGTGGAAACATCTCTTGAAAGCCTCCACCAAAATATTGCACTGCTTTCTTAGGCAGCTTTTGGAACAACAGCAACACACTGTTAACATGTTCAGTTTATCATCTACTAAAGCCTCAAAGCTGTTCCTGAAAGAGCAGGCAAGCTGCCGAACCATCTTGCTTAGAGCCTTTCAGCAGGAGTTATGCTTATCAAGGGCATTTTTAGGCAAGTCTCATTTCATATCCCAGGAAAGGGACCATGATACATGATCCACTGGGTCTCAGCAACCTGTCTCTTGACAATTTATACTTCTAACACCTAGTCTAGACCAGAATTTCCCAACCATTTTCTGATTGTGGCCCCCTCCCAACCTTGTTTCCTTCCTGTGCCCCCCTATGGGTCTAGCGGGGGGGGGGGTCAGGGGGCAGCTGCCCCCCCCAATAAGTAGAAATCAATAGAAATCAGAGGGTCTGTCCCCCACCGAAAAAACCTACCCCCCCAAAAAAACCAACAATCCTGGCTACGCCATATTTCAAAAAGTGATTTTAAGCTTTTTTAGCTGTTTTCGCTGCTTTTTCTATCGCATTCCCATACATCCAGGTTTTCCCTGACCAGGCCAGTAAATCCCACACATGGTATAACTGTTAATCAACTATACTACTTCACACTGTGGGTGGAAGATTGCCTGTGATCAATATGCAAAAATACCTCTGTTTGGCCACTGACATCTGATACTCTGACTCTTGCATGCTTGCCCCAGTATTGGAGCCTAGTGCATCTCTCCTGTCATTTACACTTACCTATTATTTTCCTGACAGGGGCTTCCTGCTTTGGACCTCACCCAACATGGCGACGAAGGTAGTTACCAAGTAATTTCGTTTACCCTCATCAAAGTTTTACGTGGTTTTAAGCGGTTTTATCCTCCTTTGTTTTTATCCGAGAGTTTTAATGATCTGCTGGCTGTGCTGGCTGTCTTTTAATCTCGTTCCACTTGTGTTATTTTGTTTTATCTGGGTTGTTCCGACCCCCCCGGACTCGCTGCCACGGCTGCCGCCGCCTCCCTAACTGGGAGAGATAAGTGAAAAGTTTCCTGGGCATAAATCCTTTGCCCGGTCAACCAGCTATTTTCTTTTAGCTGTCAGCTCACTGCATATTGCGAAGTGAAGTTTGCCCGACTGCTGGAACCGGGCTGTTTCAAAAATCCTAGGAACAAGGAAGAGGGGGAGGAAGAGGCTTGAACTGGAGTAATTTTACGGCACCACTCTCCTGGAAGTGGTAGTATTCCTGTGAGGAAGAGTAAAGGACTTAAGGAGCTCCCCAGCACAGTGCTCACGACGGTTCCCCTGCAAAATTGATTTATGGGCCATGGAAAACGCCCAAGAGACCCTGACGAGGCATTATCCTCTCCGAGGCCTAAGCAATCAAGGAAGGGTTTACCTAAAGGTGGGAGAGGCCCCGAGGAATGTATCTACTCAATAGCAATTCAAAATCGTTTCGATCCTCTAACGGCCCTTGAAACAACATCAAAAGATGAGGCCCCTGAGACGCTACAAATTGGAAAAGCCAATGGTAACACAAATGGGGATGGTCCCTATCCGAAGGAGGTGTTGGTAGCCGAATCTGCGGACTGCACAGGTTGTGAGCAACTCCATCTAATAATTAGAACTCTAAACTGTATATTTAAGAGAATTGATGGCCTATCCTCTCAGCTGCATAGCCTTCAGCAAAAACTGGATGACCAGCCGGTACAGACAGCCCAAGATGGGGCAGTAGATGTTCCATTGTGCCGGCAGAAAGCGCCACCAAACACTGATCGTATGAAGAACTGCAAATATAATCTCAACCCCTCACTGAATCGCCAATCCCTGACTCTACATCCAAGGAAGATTTCCCTAACCTTCCGGGAAAGGGACCCAAGTTGGGCAACGCTACATGGGACTAAAGAGCACCTCAGATGGCTTCTAAAACTTGAGACATCACAAATAGATCTTTGTGCTGTGCTTCCCTTAATCCAACAGAACAGATATCAGAGAATGATGCTGGCCTTCCACTCTGCAAAAATCCCCTCTCTTATTATTAAGCAAAAAGTGTTTTTGAATAGTCTTGGCATTTTTCCAACGAGAGTCTTCATGGATTCCATAATTAGACCCCTCCTATCGGAGGGATTAATCAAGGAGGCGGCACAACCCTCCTATCCTGAACCACAAAAGAGGGCTGAGCTGCACACCCCATGTCTGGGCCAGTTCCAAAATGCCTCCACTCCTACAACTAAACACTACGATTGTGCCAGTAACTCTCTGACACCCCAGGAGGAAAGAGAGCTTATCGCCTCCTTTGGAGAGTTACCAGCGATGGAACAACAAGAAATTATAAATAGGCTAGACTTACTTAAACTTCAGCTCCTAAGTATTGCCTGCAATGGAGTTTCTACGAATAATATCCACTCTAATTTAGCGGTGCCATGCCCCATGGAGGTGGAAACAGCAATTCCCCAATACCCAGCATATAAGGTGCCTTCTGCATTGGATGGGAAGGTCTCACTGCTGAAGGCAGACTCTTCTCCTCCCCTTCACGTTGGTAACTCATCCCTGCTGCTAATAGACTTATCTGTTCCCTCCGTGATTAACCGATCAAAGAATGGAACTCAGGATAACACCCCCCTGGATAAATCGTTGTCCCTTCATTCCTCCATGCCGGACTTGGAATCAACATACATCGAAGACCATCCACGACCTGAGACGGCAGTGGCCACTCCAAGTCAGGCTTCTTCAGAGCACTCTTGTCCACCAAAAATCCAACAATTACGTGAAGAAGACACTACAGTGTCGAGAGTCACCACAGAGTGGATTGAAGACCCAGCAGGACATATAAATCAAAGGATCACAAGTGTATCGGTTAGATCCCCAAAGAGGACGGCTCCAGCGGACTTGGCAGGAGCCTCTTCAGAGCCTAGTTGGGCCCGACAGCTAAAAACGCCAAATATTATCCCTACCCACCAGGATGCTAACTCTCTTCTGCCCCCCAAAAATTCTGGCCCTCGTGAGTCGATCGTGCCACAACCGGCTCGCATTAGAGCAAAAGACTCCCCACAATCGGTGTGCACCAGAGCAAAAGACTCACCACACCAGGACGACAACTTTCAGCAAAGGAAAATAACGGACTTCTTTAAGGGAGCGTCCTGGTCGCATAAGAGCTCCCCACAAGAATTTAAATGACGGTTAGCCGGACAATCCAGAAAACCACCAATATCGATCCTCTGTTGGAACATAGCTGGCTGGCGTAGGAAAAAATGTGACCCAGAATTCCAGTCGTATATCAACTCGTTTCATATCATTCTATTGCAAGAAACTTGGGAGGAGGGTGAAATTGTCATAAACGGATTCGACCTATTATCCCTTCCAGCTTACCCCTCCCAGAAAGGAGGACGACCGAAAGGTGGTCTAGTAATTGGTATCTCACTGAAGCTGCATTTCAAATTTTCACTAGTTTTGATTGCTCCCCCTTATGCTTTATCCGGGTTGATGTCGGGGGGAAAAGTATCACTGCTAATCTCTAATGTCTACCTCCCGCCAGGGGGTTCGTCCCTTGAACTGCATGATAGATGGGAAATATTAGAAGATCATTTAGTATCATGCCGAGTCAAATATGCCAATAGCCAATTCTTAATTGGTGGTGACTTCAACGCACGTATAGCAGCAAATTGGGCTGATTTAACTAAAGCAAAATGGTGGACTGCTCCAAGCCTTGACAATTATGATTTGAGACATGCCTTAGGGAGAGCCTCAAAAGACTCTAAAGTAAACGAGGCTGGAGTACTTCTTTACCAGATGGCTATTCGCTTAAACTTAGAACCCCTGAATGGCTGCTGCCCTCCTGATATACCGGGGGAGTATACCCACCTAGGCATAAAATCAAACAGTGTACTAGATTACCTTTTAGCCTCGAGTGACCTGATTTCGAAAGCTCTCTCTTTTAAGATTGGCAATATTCACTATAGTGATCACCTTCCACTTGCTGCTACGTTTGACCTAGACTGGCACGGGGACGAGCACGGTCATCTAACTCAATTAGATACTAATGCAGAAAACCCGGTAGAGGGTATTAATACGGCATTACGAGTGAAGGGTATAAAGTGGTCTGTAACGCAGGCTCAAAAATATTCTGAATTTTTTTCAGCAGGAGATCATACAAACCTATTCAGCCCTTGGCATAACTTCATATGATCACGATCAAACTATTAATCTATTTGCCAATCTGTTGAATGACCTCACGTCATTCTTTTCTGTCCCAACCCACCAGGCAAATTGGGCCCACCCCAAGATAGGTGCACCGTGGTTTAACTGTAATTGCAAACATGCCAAACAACACCTTTGTGCTATTTATAATGATTACAAATCCTCAGGGGCGATTACGCTTCCCAAGGAGTACTACCAGGCAAAATCTGCTTACAAATATGTGCAGAAAAAGGCCAAACAGGAATGGCAATTGAACCGCTGGCAAGCACTTATAGCTGCCTCAAGTACCCGTAATTCCCGAAAATTCTGGCTGTTGGTTAACAGAAAATCTAAAAGATACCCCTTAACAGTTATTCCTGCCCCAATTTGGGAATCCTTTCTAAGGAATTATTTTGCCTTACCAGACCTTAATATTAATACAATCGATGGAGTCTATGAGCAGCTCCCTCTTTGGCCACCCACTGACCCGGAAGAAATCCACGGACTTATTTCTAATCTTAAAATCGGAAAAGCCCCCGGTCCTGATCTAGTCCCGGCAGAAGCTATAAAACTTCATGCTGACTGGTGGGTGAAAATCTTGGCCGCTACCTTTGATGCCGTAAACAACAGTGGGAAGGTACCAAGAATATGGAAGGATGCGATTATAGTTCCAATTCATAAAAAAGGCTCGACAGATGACCCGGGAAATTACAGGAATATCAGTTTATTGTCATTAATTGGGAAAATATATGCACGGTTCTTGTTAACTAAGCTTACTAAGTGGGCCGAAGAGAACAACCTGATTGGGCCTGAACAGGCTGGTTTTAGACCGAATCAGTCAGCGGTTGATCAGGTCTTAGTTTTATACCACCTTGCCCGGAAATACTCCTCCCCAAATAGAGGCCAACTTTGTGCGGCCTTTATTGATTTAAAGGCCGCTTTTGACAGCATCCCCAGAGGATTGCTTTGGAGAAAACTAGCCCGATGGGGAATAGACAAAAGACTATTGTGGCTAATAACTAAATTGCATGACGGATCGGCCGCTAGGGTGAGAATCACTCCGGCTGGCGACCTCTCAAACTCAGTAGCTATCAATAGAGGTGTTCGCCAAGGATGTATCCTTGCTCCGACCCTTTTTAATCTATTTATAAGTGATATGAGGGCGCCTCTGATAGAGGCTCAAGAAACGATCCACGCCCCCCGTCTTGCCCAATATCGTTGCCCCCTTCTACTCTACGCAGACGACGCAGTGATCCTATCCTTTTCAAGAGTCGGCCTTAGGAGGGCATTAAAAATCTTTGATGTTTATTGCAAATCAAATTTTCTTACAATTAACCATGTTAAGTCCAAAGTCCTAATTTTCACCAAGAGTCGAAAAACCTATAATTGAAGAATAGACGGAAAAGCTATTGACCAAGTCTTTAAATTTCAGTACTTGGGAGTCTTTCTCCAACACAACATGGGCTGGAAGGTCCATGTTGCATATGTATTAAACAGAGCTAAAGCCCTTTCTTATGCGCTATTGCGTTTTTTCTTTTCAGATGGGGCTTTCCATATCCCATCAGTGTTAAAAGTTTTCAAGGCAAAGGTGATTGCAACAATAGCATATGCAGTCCCATTATGGGGGTCCTTTGCTAATCTAACCCATTTGGAGGTAATCCAAAACCAGTTCTTAAGAAGGTTGTTAAAATTACCCAGGTGTGTAAGCAATACTGCTATACGACTGGAACTAAATGTTATATCTCTAGAAACCACATTATGGAAATGCATCCTCTGTTACTGGTTGGCTTTATGGCATAAACTTCCAAATCTCCACTTGATACAATGCCTCTGGAGAGATGACTTCCCTAGCCCCTGGGCAAAAATAATACATGGGAAACTTGTGTCCCTAGGACTATCTCCATCTGAACTATTAAAATTGGATTTAACTTTGGCCAAAAGAATTATAACCCACAAATTAGAGGAGATGGATTTAAAATTTAATATTGCGACAGGTGGTGGCACCTGTTCGCCGATAAACCTTGGCTTAACACCACCAACGAAACTTCCATCTTACTTAACTACCTTATCTGTGGTGACGCACAGGTATGCCTTCATAATGGCTAGATTCAATGCTTTCCCATCAAACGTGTTGGGTAACAGACTCTCCAACGGACAGATCTCACTCCTCTGTGACTGTAAAAGCGGATCTATAGAATCGTTATATCATATAATCTTCTGTTGTCCATTACATTCGGCTTCACGGTCCAAGTTTCTGGCCCCATATTTATCGAGAATTGCTGACAGTCCTCAGGAAGCCCAAATAATATACTTATTAAACGACGAAGATACAAGTAGATCCCTTGCAATCGCTAGATATCTGAGTAATGTTTTATTTCAAAAGAGGAGAAATGGATCACTGTGTGTTTCTGACAGCTTAGCTAAACTTAAGAACCATCAATAAGTGCCAGAACTAACACGTATACCCCCCAATGTCTGATGGATCGGAATTGCGGTTTACATAGAGGGAGCTTATTGTGTATAGTGTTTACTTAACTAAAGTAAAATTGGTTTTATAAGGGTGTTTTAACTTGGAACTGTTTAAATTGTATTGTTTATGGATAAATTCTGATGTATTGTCTTCGATATGGGCCAATGGCCGCAATAAATCTAAATCTGAATCTGAATTCCTGACAGAACAGCCAAACAATATTTGGACACTTCACAGAGTAGACAAGAGCCAGTGATTAAGTAGAATGAAACGAAAGTCAGATGAGAATCATCACATTCAAATTACATCTTTTTTATTTTAAAACATCAGCTCTATTATGTGCTACTGACAATAAAATAACTTGGTTTAAGCGATATCTGTATGTAATATAAATATATTTAACTTTATACTCCGTGTTAAAAATATTTTCTAATACATTTGTGCATACTGCATTCAGGCATCGGTTAAATCAAATTCTTAAAATCTCACTTCCACAGCAAAAGTGAGAGATGTGAGGGAATGAACAAAAGGCAAGAAAACATGGCTTTTTAAGTCTCAATTTTATAAATGGCAGTAGATCATGTATCATATTTCTTATGGTACAAATTTAGTACAAATACGTTACAATTTAGACTTGTCTAACAACTTGGACATAACTTTTCATGTCATGAAAGGACACTGTTCTGCTCTGTAGCTACCAGCCATTGCTTCCAGAGTGTTCTGGACACTTATGTCTTCAAGCAAGTGATCTTGCTTTGTGACACTGCATGAGCAGATAGATTTCTCTTTGGTGTGCTTCATTTTACAAACACTCCCCCCTAAGCAAATATGAGGCATGCAGGCTGCACAATCAAAGGCAGTGACATATGGTCCTGGGAAGTCGAAAGGCTCTGTTTAGTTGCAGGGATGGTTTTTTAAATTAAAAAAAATCTTACAAAATTATCCTACTGTTCCTCAACGGAGCCCAAGGCAGTGAGCATGATTCTCCCGTGTCTTTGGCAAATGACAAGGAAAGTACAACAACACCAGTGTTAGAAACTGGGACAGGAATGCTAGGAGCCATGTGGCTCCTGGGACCTAGGGTGTGGGTGCCAAAACGAAATGGCTAATAATTTCAGATGCCTTCCCTATAAACAACGAAGTGAAACTCTCTTTGATATATTCTTCTCCCTGGTGCTCAACTTAAGACAGTGTGTACATCCACTAAAGGAGCAACAAGATTCTGTTCAACCTGGCACGTCTCTACGCCAAGACAAAAGTGTAGTGGGCCGTTATCCGAGAGATGATGTTTGCAGATGACGCAGCCTTGACAGCACACTGAGGAAGCTCTACAGCAGGGGTAGGCAACCTAAGGCCCATGGGCCACAAGCGGCCCACAGGGGTTGTTTAACCGGCCCATGAGCCGCCTCAAACCGAGCTGCCTGCGCAGGGACTCGCTTCCGCGATGCCAGAAATCGTGACTGCGCATGCGCAGACACCGAGAAACATATTTGCACAGACACAGGTGCCGTAAATCACGGGCGCACATGCTCACGTGCACGCACAATCCGGCCCACGGAGGGATCTCCGCTGGAGTGAAGCAGCCCAGGTGAGGTAAACCTTGCCGACAGCTGCTCTACAGAGACTCAAATGTTTTGCCCAAGCATGCATGGAGTTTGGTCTTACCATCAGCCTGGGTCAGAACGTTGCCATCACTCCACACATCAGCAATGGTGACCACATGCTTGAGGTGGTAGGCGTTTTTGTCTACCTGGGCTCCACCATAACCAGCAACCTCTCCAATAATGCTGAGCTGGACAAGCATATGTGAAAGGCAGCTATGGCAACAGCTCACCTCTCCAAAAGGGTATGGGAAAATATGATACCAGTGACCAACACCAAAATGAAGGTTTACCAGGCTTGCGTGTTGAGCACGCTGCTTTATGGAAGTGACCCATTGGCAACTAACAACTGTCAGGCGCAACACCTCAACGCCTTCCACATGCGCTGCATCAGGAAGGTTTTTGCATCACATGGCAGGACAGAGTTTCAAACATATATGTGCTCTCCCAAGCCCACATTCCCAGCATGAATGCACTCCTGTCTCAGCGACATCTATGCTGGCTTTGTCATGTCCACAGAATGGAAGATGGCAAGATTCTCAAGGACATGCGCTATTGGGAGCTGGCTTCAGGCACCAGTCCTGCTGGCAGACCAACTCTGCATTAGAAAGATATCTGTTAAACATGACATGAAGGCTGGCAACATGAACACCGCCGTGTGGGAATCCTTTGCAGATGACCACAGTGCCTGGAGACTACCAGGTTGTGTATCCACAGAGGCCAGAGGAGGAATGACCACTAGGTGGAGCACAGAAAGAAGAAACGCCATGGTACACCTTCATTGGCACAACCGGACACCTTCATCTGCCCCAGCTGCAACAAAACATGTCTCTCCCATATCAGTCTCTACAGACACAGCAGTTGCTGTACCTCTCCAACAGTTTGACTTTACCCTTGAAGGTGCACTCTTCCACTGTCTCCCGAGACAGATGGGTGCCAACCAACTATTGGTAGGTAGTTTATTAGTCCATGGAGGCACCTACTTTAGAGAATTACATGGTGTAATTTGCCACATCAACCTGTCTGCACAGCAAGATCTTCCTCAGAGGCTCTTCTCTGGGTGCAGATCCAAAATAAGGTAGGCAACAATACAGAGATGTGGTTACCCCTTTGTGAAATTTTCACTCCAGGGAGCCTCACTGTTCATATATCCACTGGTGTACATGGTTCTCCCTCCCATTTAACCCTCAGAACAATCCTATGACATATTTTAGGCTTACAGGCAGTGACTGGCCCAAGGTCATCCAGCACCATTTTTGGTCTGGAGGGATTAGAACCCAGGTCTCCTGAGGTCTAGTCTGAAACTCAAGCCAACATATTAGCTCCTTTAGAAATGTATTTTTAAAGTGTCTTTTAGGTACTAGTACCATTTTATCTTCCTAGGCTTTTAACCTTTGATTTGTGCTTTTATTTCTGTTGTGACTGTTCTTAGTACATTGGAACCTCTACTCATGTACGGAATCTGTTCCAGAGGTCCGTTTGTTAGTCGATCCGGGTCGCTGGGAGAAGCGCTGTTCTGCGCATGCACATTCGGCGGCGGCACTGTTCTGCACATGTGCAGACAGTGGCAGCCGCTTCTGTGCATATGCAGTCAGCAGAAGCTGCTTCTGCGCATGAGCAAATCGCAGCAAACCCGGTATTTACTTCCAGGTTTGCAGCGGTCGCGAGTCGGGGTGGTGGTAAGTCGAGGTTCTACTGTACTGCCTCTTTTACTGTTGCAAACTTTTGAAAATTAATTACCACTGCTTTATTGCATTTATGAATTGTTGTAAACCACCCTAGAAATTTTTGAAAGGTGTTATGTGTTAAATTAGAAAACTCTTATATCCTCTTCAGTCATTAAGTTCTCTAGGAATAAATTCTATTGTTTCACCATTCCTTTTTTGCCCAAAACCACTGCAAAAAGCATCTAGAAATCTCTTTATAAGCAGCCTGCTACACAGTGGCGAATAAACTCAGATTTTCATCTGAACCCCACCCTCTCCTGCCGCTGTCATCAGCCTTTCCTCCATTCTCAACCACTGTGGCTTTTGCCTACCTTCCTTTCCCACATCTAAGAAGCCAAAGCCAAAAACTTCCCTCCTTTTCAGAATCTCCACAGCCTGATTTTTGCACTCTGAATCCCTCGTCAACAGACCATCACCTCCTGTTTAGTCTCTTCTTCCATGGGCATCTTGCCTTCCAGCTGTACTGTACCTCCCTATTTTATTCTTGAGGTTCATCTTTAGCCTCTGTGCTCCTCACTTGGGTTTCTGATTTTGCTCTACAGCAGCTTCAATTCTTCATGAAGCTTTCCTGGCATTATCCACTCCCTTCAGCCTGTGCAAATTCAGCTTGTGTTGGCTCCCTTTGTTTCCTTCTCCCACGCCCACCTCTGTGTCTTTCTACTATCCTACACAGTGCCTATACACAATGCTGACACAGCCTCTCCAAGTCCCTCTTCCTTTGCAAAAGCCTTTCTTAAGCCACCCTCACCTCACTTCACTCTCCTAGCCCATCCTCACTGCTTAATAATCAAAGCCTGCCTCTGCCTCTCTTCCCTGCAAACGTTATTGCCTTGCCTATTAAACGGAGCTGAAAGCCCCTCAGTGGGAACTGGTTGTTTTTAAGTTCTATACAGCCCTTAAAACATGGCTTCACAAATGCAGCTACCAAGACATGGAAGAGGGGGTGGACAGCAAGAAAAGAGCTGGAACAAATGAGACAGTCATAAGATAGCAGAAGAAACATGGGAGCTACAGCAGGAGGTATCACTGATGGAGAGGCAATCTGCTTGCTCCGCACCTGTCCCCTTCAGTCAGTTTCTTTGTCTTTGCACACAATAAAGGTGGAGTGGGGAATGATTGCCCTACATTTCAAATCTGCACTACAGCAGCATTATGTGAGCTTCAAAGAGTTTTGCAGCTTGACCTAGTCAAAACGAGGCTTGGGTACCCTTAAAAGATGGGGTTATAGAGGAAAAATCATATCCAAGAAAGCAGCAAGATTCTCCTACAATCCTAAATCTGTCAAGATTTACCGTGCCCCGTGTGTGTGTGTGTGTGTGTGTGTGTGTGTCCCTCCCATTGTCTAACACCGCTGCATAAAAAAATAACTGTAGCCTCAGGAATATAATCTTCATTCCGTTACGTTATCTGGGTGGAAACAAATAATGAGCAATCAGGTTTCGGTTTAAGGCTGCAGCAGGAGGCAGCTTTCCTTTCTGCTGTTATTACACATTCTGTCTCTACAGTTTGATCAATGGAATAAGGCAGAATGAGGCCTGACACTGCAGTAAGAGGAATCCCTTGCAAGTCATTTGTGCATGAAACCTGCAAGCACAGAGAAAACTATGCAACCCAAGAGCTCAGTTTTGGGATGTTGCTCCCAACGCACAGCCTGAATGTAAAAGTGCAAACTGTTTTGATGTTTATAGTCAAAGGTATAGGACAACTGCGGCTTCCCCCAAAGCAGAAGGGGATCTGGAACCCAGCAAGAGACATAAAAGGCTGAGAGGAAGCAGCATAGTCTAGGCAGGAAAAGCTCAGTAAGTCCAACTGAGCCACATACAGACAGAATCTGGATGGCAGGGGGAGTCAGCTTGCTGCTGAAGGTTCGATCCAGTTATTAGTGGAGATGAGATGCTGAAGGCTTGTCCGTATAAGAGCTTATGTTGAATCAATAACCCTGGAACTGTTTTTGGCTTCACGTTTCTTTAAACAATTCAGAGATCATCCCAAGGCTTCTGAAAGTTCAGAGCATGGAAATTAACTGAAAAAATCTTACTCTGCTTACTAAAGTGAACAGCTGCGGGGCTAGTACCTTTTGTAGGTGGAGCTCAGCGCCTCTTAGAGAAGCTACAGATCCTGAAAGAAAGCTAGCAAGGGTGTGTGTTTGAAGCACCCTGGAATATGTTGTTTGCTTACGCAAGAATTGTTCTGAAGATAGCAGGCCCTGGATCGGTAAACAGGCCCTGAGTATACAAATGATAGCAAGTGTGTACTTATGAACTACAATAAAAAATGGCCCTGAACTGAAGGTGAAAAAAGGACTTAGAATCATAGAATCTTAGAGTTGGAAGAGACCCCAAGGGTCATCTAGTCCAACCCCCTGCAATGCAGGAACCACAGCTAAAGCATCCATGACAGATGTCCATCCAAACTCTGTTTAAAAACTTCCAAGGAAGGAGGGTCCACCACTTCTCATGGGAGTCTGTTCCACTGCTGAACAGGTCTTACTGTCAGAAAGTTTTTCCAAATGTGTAGTTGGAATCTCCTTTCTTGCAACTTGAAGCCCTTGATTCGAGTCCTGCCCTCCAGAGCAGGAAAAAACAAGCTTGCTCCCTCCTCCATGTGACAGCCCTTAAGATATTTGAAGGTGGCTATCAGATCTGCTGGGACGCGGGTGGCGCTGTGGGTAAAACCTCAGCGCCTAGGACTTGCTGATCGCATGGTCGGCGGTTCGAATCCCCGCGGCGGGGTGCGCTCCCGTCGTTCGGTCCCAGCGCCTGCCAACCTAGCAGTTCGAAAGCACCTCCGGGTGCAAGTAGATAAATAGGGACCGCTTACCAGCGGGAAGGTAAACGGCGTTCCGTGTGCTGCTCGCCAGATGCAGCTTGTCACGCTGGCCACGTGACCCGGAAGTGTCTGTGGACAGCGCTGGCTCCCGGCCTATAGAGTGAGATGAGCGCACAACCCTAGAGTCTGGCAAGACTGGCCCGTACGGGCAGGGGTACCTTTACCTTTACCTTTACCATATCTGCTCTCAGTCTCCTCTTTTCCAGGCTAAACATTCCCAGCTCCTTCAAGCGCTCCTCGTAAGGCTTAGTTTCCAGACCCTTGATCATCTTGGTTGCCCTCCTTTGCACACATTCCAGCTTGTCAACATTCTTCTTAAATTGTGGTGCCCAAAACTGGACACAGGATTCCAAGTGTGGTCTGACTAAGGCAGAATAGAGTGGTACTATTACTTCCCTTGATCTGGACACTATACTTCTGTTGATGAAGCCTAGAATAGCATTAGCTTTTTTTTGCTGCTGCATCACACTGTTGACTCATGTTAAGCTTGTGGTCCATCAAGACCCCGAGATGCTTTTCACATGTACTGCTAGTAAGCCAGGTGTCCCCCATCCTATATTTGTGCATCTGGTTCTTCCTGCCTAAGTGCAGAACCTTACATTTGTCCCTATTGAAATTCATTTTGTTAGCTTGCGCCCAGTTCTCCAATCTGTTAAGGTCATTTTGAATTCTAATTCTGTCTTCTGTGGCATTAACTACCCCTCCCAGTTTGGTGTCATCTGCAAATTTGATGAGCATCCCCTCAATTCTGTCATCCAATTCATTTATAAAGACATTAAACAACAACAGACCCAGGACAGAACCCTGCGACACCCCACTTGTCACTTTTTTCCAGGATGACGAGGAATCATTAATGAGTACTCTTTGGGTTCGGTCAGTCAACCAGCTACAAATCTACCTCACAGTTACCTCTTTCAACCCACAATTTACCAGCTTCCTCCTGAGAATATTATGGGGAACTTTGTCAAAAGCTTTACTGAAATCAAGATACACTATGTCCACAGCATTTCCCTGATCTACCACATTTGCAATTCCATCAAAAAAAGAAATCAGATTGGTCTGGCATGACTTATTTTTGAGAAACCCATGTTGGGTCTTAGTAATCACAGCATCATTTTCTAAATACTCACAGACCGACTGCTGAATTATCTATTCTAGGACCTTCCCTGGTGTCGATGTCAAGCTCACCGGTCAGTACTGTAGTAACCTGGGTCTTCCTTTTTCTTCTTTTTGAAGATGGGGACAACATTTGCCCACCTTGTCTGTAGGGACCTCACTTGTTCTCCAAGACAGGGAGTCACCTATCACCACCACTCGTCTCCTCCTCCTCCTCCTCCTCTGGGGAGTAGCAGGAATCATTCTATGGGCTGTGCCTTCCAAAGGCTGCTTGGAGTGTTCTGAGGTCTGCTTCTGTCATTCTCGAGTCTTCCCCTCTTGTTTACTGGAGCTTATTTTGATATTGTTGGGATAAATTACAAAGGCCGGAAACTTATGGTTTGAATACTTCCTACTTCTTCCTCCCAGCTTGTCATCTCTGGGCTGCAATTCCCTTTCTCTAATGTTGTCTCCATGGAAGGTAGCAAGTACGTTATCACCATACTCATCCACGATCAGTAGCCTTGGATCTGATGGGGTTAGATCAAGAATGGAAAAAGACTCCTCCAAATCCATCTCATCCTGTCTCTTTCTCCTCTGGGGAGTGGCAATAATCGTCCTATGCACTGTACCTTTCACAGCCACCTTCATGTCTTCTGAGGTTGGAACTGCTGTCCTAGCTCCTCTGGCCCAGAATCCATGTCCAAGGTAAGAGCATGGAAGCGATTCTGCAACTCTAATGAAGTGTGTTTTGTGACTGTCCTACTTCTGTGCATCACATTTCTCCAAGAGTTAGACCATGGGTCAGCAAACTAAGGTCCATGGACCGGATCAGGCCCAACTGCGTTCTGGATCCAGCCTGCAGACGGTCTGGGAATCGCCATGTGGATCGCCAGCACGCACATTCTTTCCCCTCTCCCTCCCACGGCGGCAGCGCCAGCACCTCCTCCCTCCATCCTCCTGGCTTCTCCCTGCCCTGCCTAGAGGAGGAAGGGGGCTGGGCTTTGTTGGTGCCAGCAGCAGCAGGTCGCCATTTTAAGCAGCCCCTCTCCGGAGCCATTTTGCACGCCGCTCATCGTCCCTCCGCTGCTGCCAGCCACTGCTGCTCGCAAGACACAGGTAAGCAGCCACCGGGGCTCATAGTGCTCTTGCATCAATTCCCCCCTCCCAAAAAAATATAGTCCAGCCTTCCACAAAGTCTGAGGGACAGGGGACCAGCCCCTGCTGAAAAAGTTTGCTGACCCCTGGGTTACTCTTGCAATGGGCAAACTTTCTCCACCCTGGGGGCACCCCATCGCATCTTGGTGCTCAATCCCAGTCAACTCAGTTGTATCAAGTAACTCTGCATGTTGTCCTGTTGCTTGAGGTGTGGCTAGACGGGCCTCAAGTTGCTGCACCTTCTCTTCCAGCATGACAACCAGCTTGCACTTGCCACAAGTCTACTGTTGCTTGCTCTCTGGCAGAATGACAAACATGGCACAGGTGTTACAGGTCACTGCAGCAGCTCCCTTGCTCTCCATGTCTCTGGCCCTTCGCACACCAAGAGACAGAACTCTGGGCCTTCCCCTTAAACTCCCCCCACTAAACATCCTTGCAAACGCCCCTGTTTATGAGCTCTGCTTGCAAGATCCCAGGATCTGCAGTGAGCTAAGCTTGACTGCTGCTGGTTGCTAGCTCCTCCCTCAGCCTGGCTTCCTCTGAGCTGTAACTCCTCCCCATCAGATCCTGTGTTCCCACATAGCAATCAGCCACACATACCCTCAGGCTCCAAAAGACACAAGCTCACTCTCTTCAGTCTCCTCCAGCAATTCTTGTCCCTGTTTGCAAGGTCCCAGGATCAGCACTGAGCTGGGTTTGACTTGTGTGGAGGCAAGTTTGAGAATCCTTGAAAGAGGTAGGACGGATACAGCTTTTTTAACACAGAGATGCATTTAACTCTTTTAATCATCTGGTGTTATCCAGAACCACTCTTAAGCATTCACACAGGAGTGCCCAAACCAGTTCTTTAACAGATAGTCAATGGGGTCACATTCATCTTCTCCAGAGTTTGGCTCTCTTACAGAAGAAAAGAGAATGCAAGGCAAGGACCAACTTCCTTTGTGGGTAAAGCTTCCCTGTTGAAGGCAACTCACATTTGCCTGGTCACCTGCAGGATGTTTGCTAGCCTGCTTTTGACTCACTGACCCAGTTTATGTTGTGATTATATAGTTTCTGAAATCAAGGTTACATGATCTGTGGGTTGGGCCAGCCTATTTCCAAACTTGGAGAGTTCTTGAGAGTCCCATGGACTGCAAGAAGATCAAACCTATCCATTCTTAAGGAAATCAGCCCTGAGTGCTCACTAGAAGGACAGATCCTGAAGCTGAGGCTCCAATACTTTGGCCATCTCATGAGAAGACTCCCTGGAAAAGACCCTGATGTTGGGAAAGATGGAGGGCACAAGGAGAAGGGGACGGCAGAGGACGAGATGGTTGGACAGTGTTCTCACTCAAGCTACCAGCATGAGTTTGACCAAACTGCGGGAGGCAGTGGAATACAGGAGTGCCTGGCGTGCTCTGGTCCATGGGATCACGAAGAGTCGGACACGACTAAACGACTAAACAACAACAAATTTCCAAACTTGCTGGCCTAAAGGGATTTTTCACCCGCTATTTGCTCATGATATAAATGAAATACCCCATTCTCTTTTAGGCACTAATCATCGACTTGGTACATGAGGGCAGGTGGGCTAGTAAGTTTTGTTGCCTTCTTTTGTAAAGGTCACAAACATGTTTTTAAGAAGAGAAAGACTAGAAGTTAGTTTTTAGGTGGTAAACATTTTCAGACTAGGCAACAGTCTTTGCAATAGATTACAATGCTGTAACCCAGAAAGCTATTCAGAATTGATGGTAATGCCTCGCAGACTCTGCAGAAACATCTGGCATGCATGACAAAAACAGACAAATTAACCACATTATTTCCACACTATCTATGTAGTTGCAGGGTGAATTTAAGGTAGGAATATAATGGGAGAAGGGCAGACTTTCTTCTGCAAGGTCCTAATACAAGCTGTTGCAATATTCTAGCAATATTCCTGGAATCTCACTACGATTTACATTTTGCTTTAGTGTTATTATATAGCGCCATCAGTATAGTAGTGCTTTAAACAATAAAATAAGCAAAAGCAGTAGACCCCTCGAACAAGGAGCTTACCTCCTCAATTTTAACGCTGACGGACACAATATAAGGAAAAGCAAAATGATAAAGATGGGGGTAACAAGGCAGGAATATTAATAAATTTTGTTACATATACAATGCGTGAAGAATTTGCAGGAGAAAAACACAGAACCAACTAAGTTTCTGGTGATTATCCAGACACAGGAAAAGGTGAAGAAGAAAGGACAGGTAGTAGGAGACCTTTGTGTATCTTAGGGTGGAAAAGTGAAGGTCAAGGACAGAACTATGAAGAGACACAGGCAGGCTATAGAAAAGGTTAAGCTTCCTATAAAAGCATACAAATAACTTTAAATAGTTCAAATCATTAATTTTTTTCTCTATGCATTAGCCTACCCTACAAACATATATTGCAAAACTTTATCAGAAACATAATTCACCATAATAAATGCAATGCTTAGAAGACCCAACACATATGACTGAAACAAGATCCTAAATCTTCTATTTCAAATACACTATACTCAGTTTTTCAATGCCTCATTCTTTATCCTGACAATATTTATTAAATTTGTTCATATACTGTATACCACATCCCAAATTCTGAACAACCAATTTGTCACTGAGGGTAGATTCTCTCCCCACCTGTTTACTTATAGTGAACAATCGTTCCAGTAACCACTAGAAGAAATTAACAGGAAACAGGGAGGGAGTAGTAGTAGTATTACTGAAAATTGCTCAACAGATAAAACCATATTACAATAGGTCACTGGCAGTTCTTATATAAAGATGATTCGGCGAATGCTTTGTGCACCTTAGACTATACAGTATCATTTTGGTGATGTGCCAACTTCAGCGGCTCCCTGTCCATTTGAGGCCGAATGCACAGTGTTGACCTTTAAAGCCTTTTACGACTTAAGACCAGAGTACCTGAAAGATTAATGTGTGGAGACTAGCCAAGTCAGCTCTGCTCTGCCCCCATAGCCAGAGGCAGTAATGCTTCTGAATACCAGTGGCTGGAAGTCACAGGAAGGGCGTGTTCTTGTGCTGCTTACCAGTTTCCCACTGGCATTTAGTTGGCCTGATCCAGCAGGCTGTTCCTATGCACCAACCTAGGCCATAAAATCATCTTTTGAAGACCTTTTTAGGGTGCCCTGCCAAGAGATGAGGTATGACGGGGGGATACTGGGGGAAGGACCTTCTCAGTGGTGGCACCTCAGCTACAGAATGCCCTCATCAGGGAGGCTTGTCTGGTACTTATAATTGTTTATCTATATCTTTATATTTTTAATGATATAGTGGTATGTAAGTATTTTTATAAATAAATAAATTAAATAAACTAAATATGTCATTTTAGTGCCAAGAAGATACATTTTTATTTTTATAAGCCTTTTAATCTGCTCTAGTCAGTTTTATCTTTGCAACTTTGGGGGGGGCTGCTTTTAACTGTAATTGGTCTACCTTACAGTTTTGTTTTTTTTGTTTTTAATCTTGTTGTAATCCACACTGAAAATTTAGTTATAAGGGAGCCATGTATATGCCTTAAGTATATTACATTCCTAACCTTAACAACTGAGGATCATCATGAATTAAAAAACTTATATAAAATTATTGGTCTTTTTTTTTACAAGAGAGTCTTAGCTCAGTCATCCTCTGATGCCTCTTCCGTATAACTTGTGTCCCTGTACCATCTCTCCATTAAGCATGAATTTGCACACACAGAGCTTCTGCTTAAAGATTTCGTGAGAACTGGCTAACTAAAGATATTTAAATGCTTTAACACACCCACTCAAATCCTTGCCACATTAAGTACAATGGGATCTTCTATTAGAATAAGCGACACATCTTTTGCTATGTTTATACAGCTTGATAAATATAAATGGTCTTTCTTTTGCTTTCTCAAAACAAAAACACAATGCTGTGGTTCTCTTTTGAGAAAACACAGAGAAACCATCTAAGGGAACCTGTTAAAAAGCAGGCATGACTGGAAGTAAAAAGGCAAAGGTAAAGGGATCCCTGACCGTTAGGTCCAGTCACGGACAACTCTGGGGTTGCGGCGCTCATCTCGCTTTATTGGCCGAGGGAGCCGACGTACAGCTTCCAGGTCATGTGACCAGCATGACTAAGCCGCTTCTGGCGAACCAGAGCAGCACACGGAAACGCCTTTTATTTTCCCACCACAGCGGTACCTATTTATCTACTTGCACTTTGACACGCTTTTGAACTGCTAGGTTGGCAGGAGCAGGGACCGAGCAACGGGAGCTCACCCCGTCACGGGATTCGAACCGCCGACCTTCTGATCGGCAAGCCCTAGGCTCTGTGGTTTAGACCACAGCGTCACCCGCATCCCTATGACTGGAAGTAACCTGGGGTAAATAAGCTCCAACTAGAATGACGAGGACATTGCAGCCTCATCAAGTAGAGCATTTCAAGAGAGAATTTTTTTTTGAGGGGACTTCCAAGACAATTTGACCATTACATCATACCACAGAAGTGGCAAAATAGCTACCTAAAAGATTAATATGAGGATGCAGTATACTCCAGTCCAGTATACAGCCCCTTAAGTATACTACTCCATCACTATACTATATTTCAAAGAGAGCAATCCCTCAGACTACTGGATCTACAAGACCAGAGTCAAATTTCTAATCAGCAGTTAATTATGTGGACCCTGTCAAGTCACGATCCTTCTGTTACTTTCCAAATTAAGTGCTTTATAAGTTCCTCTGTTTGCCTCTAGCAAGAACTAACCCTATACCTTGATGGTGTTTTCAAAAGTTAACTGTTTAATTGAAACTACTTCTTTAAAAAGCTTACCATCATCCTACAATCCTGTGCAGCATCTCCCCTATGGAGGACAGATAAGAGGGGTGGGGAGGGGGGTTAAAGAAATGACCATTCAACTTGAGGATAAACATGGCTTCTTCAGATCTAAAACAAGTTCAGAAGCTCCTACTGCTGCAGAAAGGACTTCAAAAATGACTTTTGCATGCCAGCCCCCATCAGACATCTTATTTCACAATTATCTATCCTAAACTGTATTTTCCATGCACTGTCCCAGTTACCTTGAAGATCCCTAAATCCCTCTTAATCGGGTTGCTGGAATGACTGCTATTTTCATATAGCACTAAAAAAGGAGCTGAAATCTAACAAAGCAAAACAAAAACACACAGACACAAACAAACCAACAATATTGTGCATCAGTCAGAATCTATCCGCTGACCCAAATTTTCTGTTAACCAGGATACGCAGCTGTAATGCAGTACTTTTGAGGCTGCAAAAGGGTTTGTTTTCATCCAGATAACAGAAAGCCACCACCCCAATATTTATGCATTATTCAATGCTTTTCCACAGTGCCAGTATGCTATAGCAAAGATGCCCAAACTTAGCAAATGCCAACTAGTTTTAAGAGGCAGAAATCTGAACGGTGCAAATGGACAACGTAAGTTTGCATATGAATGTTTATTTCCAAAGGAACAGATTGTGTTTACTTTAAGCTTTTGCAGCCTATCAAGAAGTAATTTGCAAGGAAGGCCTCTGTCAAGACACCTGTCTAATATTATGCAACATGCATAATTATGATTTTCCTATCAAATTAGGCCATCACCATGAGACTCAGTGACCATAACCATCTGGAACACCCATCTAAAGATCAGCCACTACTACTAATGCATACCAAACGTAGTATCCTCAGTTAAGTCCAGTAACTGACAATCTAAGCTACCCCTCTGTCCCCACACTTTCCCCTTTGGGGCTGGCAGGAGAGCGACAAAAATCACAAGGAGAATCCTGAAGTTCTCACAGAACTTCACTCTCTCCAATTTCAGTGGATACAACAGGAAATTATACCTCAAAATTGCCTGTTCAATTATCGTCTAGCCAGAAAAAAAATAAACAACAGCCAAAATAAAAAGAGGTGCACGCAATCCTTCATCCAGATACCTGCAGGGCAGGGATGGTATTGAACAGAGCTCTGACAGCTGGGGCTTGCTTCCCCATCCTCATTGTTCCTCTGTGTCAAGAAAGCAAGAGTCAGGTAAAAAAAAAAAAAAGGAGAGTTTTCCTCTTAATGTAAAGAGATATGACCTCCCCCACTTGACCAGTCAATATGGCCAGGGCCTTATTTTTCTATCATGTGTCGCACAATCTCAACGTTTCATTTTCTGTACTACCATTCTCACCTCCTCAAAATAAAAAAGGAGACCCTTAGACAAGACACCCAAAGCACCCACCAAAGACAAAAAACAGATGTTCATATTTACATGAAACTTATGTGTGAGCAGAAAGGTAACAAAACTCCCATAGTTGAGCTAGGGCACCACACACACACAAACACACCATATCCCTATCTACAGGAGGGAGTTACACAATAAAGAGCAGTAACTGCCTGAAGACGCTCATTATTCTAGACACCCTTTTTTTTTGTCCTCGGAGAGTGACAAGGAGGGGAAGGACGGGAGCATCGTAAACTCGGTAATCCTAGGGCTGGAGAGTGGGGGGCGGGGAACAAAATAGGTACTTTCAAATTAACCTCCGATATTAAAAGTCAGGGGAAGGCGGCGGAGTAAGACGTGGCTGATCCTCCCTCGAAGCCCCCCCAAAGACCTGTTTTCTTCCCCGGATCTCCTATGGCAACGGATAGGAACGGCAAAACAGGGAGTCGCCTCGCCTTCCTTGCTGCTGGTGGTGGAGGAGCAACACAAGGGAGCGCATCTCTCGCCATCCCACCCAAATCCTTGAAGGAGGCCCAGATCGGAGGAAAACCAGCCTGGGGAGAGGGGGAAACACCAGCCAGCCCCACCGCACCTGGCTGGGAGAATGGCGGGCGGGGGGGCAGGGGAATACTCGGGAAGAGCCAAGGGGGCAGGATTCGCACACATATCTCAACATCCAACAAGTTGTTTTTTTTGGGGGGGCAGATGAGGGACCCCCTATTAGGGCGAGGCCTCAGCAAACCTAAGCTGGGGGAGGGGGCAATAAGGGGGAAATTGGGGGGGGGGCTTCGCCACTTCCCGAGGAGTCAAGGAAGAAGAGGGATTCAAAGAGGCCAAAGCCGGCTTCCCCTCTCTCTCGCCGCCGCCAGACATCGGTTACCTGGAAGTCCCTGTCCTCGTTGAAGCGGGAGAACCTGTCCGCCATTTTGCCTCGGTTCGCCTCTACCTTAGTCAGGAGACTGCGACGAAGGAAACGGGGGCCGTACGCCGCTCGACGTGCGCGCGCCCGCCCGACGGCGGGTCTCGTTTCGCTTTGTGCGCGCGCGCGCGCAGAGAGAAAGAGCAAGAGACGCCTCAGAGAGTAAAAGGCTTAGCGGTGGCTCTCGACTTCCGGGTTCTCTTCGGCCGCCTATGGAGGCAAGCCGGGATTTGAGCGGAGGTGGAAGTGGCTGCAAAGGAGCTTCTTCTCGTTCTAACTCGGGTCTCGTTCCGAGTAAGGGAATTTAATATCATTTAATTTTTTTAAGCGCAGCAGGCAACAAGTCAACAATGCGCCAGTTGTTTTTTTGCACGCGGCTGGATGCCGCGTTTGGACTGCGAGAAGGAGGATTTAAATTGCTGCAACCTCGGGGGTGTTTTGTGATTTCCGGCCGAAAGAGCTTCAGCCCCACATGGCTGACCTACAACAGAAGCGGTGGTCTGACTTGCAGGGCTGTGGTAACCCCCGCAGTCTGCAGCACTATAACGTCAGCAGAAAAAAAGAGCAGTTTCCTGGGGCTGGCAGGGTGTTTATATCTTTTTTAAAATTTACAATTTAGAATACTCATTTAAGCATCCTTAAAATATCAATGACTTCCCTTCTCTTTCCATGGTTCATTTTGCATATCATAAATCCCTGCATATTTTACAGAAACGAAACCATTCAGTATTCCATTATTACATCCATCAAAACGTATGTACACTGTTGGGTTTATCTTAATGCTGCCAACGTTTTCAAGTGTACACAATTTCCCCCCATGTATTCAATAAACATTTTCCAATCTTCTGTAAACATATGTTCTTCTCTTATTCTATATGTTAAGTCTGCAAGCTGCGCATATTCCATCAGGTTAAATTGCCATTCTTTTTTTAGCTGGGACCTCACGTGTCCATTGCAGGGTGTGTGTTTTTTAATATTTAAAATTCCATAAAATTGCTTTTTATCTTGAGCTGGAAAGGAAACTCATGTCCAGTTATGCTGCCTTTGTCGGGGGGTGGGGGTGGATGCAGGCAATCACCCCGTTGTAGTAGCTACGCTTAAATCCTGGGTTTTATCATTCGTTTAATTCATAATTGAGTACGGCTCAGGTCCAAGCTATCTGAAAGGCTCTGTTCCCTTCATACGAACCTGACCTGTTTTGAGAACCTTGGGGGGGGGGGGAGGCCCTTCTCTCACTCCTGCCACCCTCACAGGGACACTTGGTGGGGACGCAGGAGAGGGCCTTCTTGGTGGCTGCTCCCAGACAACATGGGAACTCCTTCCATAGAGAACTTAGACTGGTTCCCTCCTTGTTGTTCTTCTGCCAGTGGGTGAAGATCTTGTTCCACCAGGCTTTTGGAAACTCACTGTTTTAATGAAACAGCCGGCACCGTGTGGTCTTTATTGTAACTTTCTGTATGTCTTAATTCCATTATGGTTAATAATAATCATAATAATAATAATAATAATAATTTATTATTTATACCCCGGCCACTCTGGGCGGCTTCCAACAGAACACCAAGATACAATAACCTATTAAATATTAAAAGCTTCCCTAAACAGGGCTGCCTTCAGATGTCCTCTAAAAGTCTGGTAGTTGTTTTTCTCTTTGACATCTGGTGGGAGGGCGTTCCACAGGGAGGGTGCCACTACCGAGAAGGCCCTCTGCCTGATTCCCTGTAACTTGGCTTCTCGCAGCAAGGGAACCGCCAGAAGGCCCTCGGCACTGGACCTCAGTGTCCGGGCGGAACGATGGAGGTGGTTTATATATGTTTTTAATTATTACCCCTCCCCTTATATTTCTAAGGTGTTCTTATTTTATCTGAAAGCCACCTTGAGTCCCTGCCAGGGAAAATATAATATATATATAGATCAATATCTAATAATAATTTTAATGAGCAGCTCATTGATCTGATTTCTTTTTCTTTTGTAAGACTTCAAAATACCCCTGGAGGTTCTGTTACTGTTGTTGAAAAAAAGTTCTCTAATATACCCCTCTGTGAATCAAACCCAACACCACAGGCTTCAGAAATCTAATCGGGCCTGAGAATCACAACAGCCAGGACTGTGTGTGTGGCTTTTCGACCAGCTCCTAATTCCCAGTTTTCCCGCTAGTTGCTCGCAACACATTAAACCATGGGTAGGCAAACTAAGGCCCGGGGGCCGGATCCGGCCCAATCGCCTTCTAACTCCGGCCTGCGGACGGTCCAGCAATCAGCGTGTTTTTACATGAGTAGAATGTGCCCTTTTATTTAAAATGCATCTCTGGGTTATTTGTGGGGCATAGGAATTTGTTCATATTTTTTTTCCAAAATATAGTCCAGCCCCCCACAAAGTCTGAGGGACAGTGGACCGGCCCCCTGCTGAAAAAGTTTGCTGACCCCTGCGGTTAAACAGTTGGCTTCTCCTTCTCCATTGGGAATATATGTTTTTTAAATATAAAAGGGCGTCTCTGTTCTCCATTGTCCCTGTCACACCGCCATGCTTCATAAACATTTTCTGACTCCAGTCGAGTTCCTTCGGAACGCCTCAGTGTGTTCAGGTAACCAACGCCTGAGGTAACCCTCTTAACATGTCACCTGGCTGCTCCCACGGATTGTGTCCATGCCCCACCATCACCCATGTAGCCATTACAAACATTTGGATGGCTCCCCTTCTCTCTCTGCACTGCTCTTTCAAAGAAGGAGCCATAGGTATCAGACGACAGTGCGTTTGACTGGGGAATTTTATCAACATCTCCTCAGAAGTTCGTCCTGGGTCCAGCCCACCCATGAGGCCAGGTGAGGCAACTGCCTCAGGTAGCAGGATCCACAGAACCAGCACATCCCAATGTCAATCTTTATTCCCGCCCAAATTCCTGGTGAGAGAGGCGCCATTTTGGGGTTCTCCTCAGGCGCCAAAATGTCTTGGGCTGGCCCTGGTAAGTCCTATAGCAGTGATGGTGAACCTTTTAGAGACCGAGCACCCAAACTGCAACTCAAAACCCACTTATTTATCGCAAAGTGCTAACACGGCAATTTAACCCGTATATCTCATTTTTTCTGTGCGTTTCATGTTTCTTCTTTATGACTGCTGTGGTAATAAATAATCCTTCATAAAAGTTACTGCATTATATTCTTCATTAAATTATCTTTCCCTTGATATATAATTTTATGGTTATAACTCAGTGCTTTTTTTTCTTAAAAAATGTTTAGGGGTACTCTCATTTTGACTCAAGAAAATCACCACCGGGGGAAAATAAATACAGTTCAAATCGGGGGAAATAAATACCGTGAATTTCTTCTCCCGTTAACTTCACAAAATGTTTAGGGGTATGCGTCCCCCTGCGTCCCCACAGGAAAAAAAGTACTGGTATTACTCCAAAACAAAGTGGTGTTATGAGCCATCAAACCTCGGAAATACCAAAAGGTTCCACAATTTTGGCCACTAGTGTACACTGGAGGGTTGCACTAAGAGCCACCCTCTCCCAATTTTTAATATGAGATAATAATCACTGGTTGTGTGCGCACATACAAATAAATAAATATAAATAAATAAATAAATAAACCCAGCCAGATGGGTGGGGCATAAATAATATATTATTATTACAGTGGTACCTCTGGATGCAAACAGGATCCGTTCCGTAGCCCCGTTCGCATCCCAAAGCGAACGCAACCAGCGTCCGCGAGTCGCCGCTTCCACGCATGTGCGTGATGTCATTTTGACCGTCTGCGCATGCACAAGCGGTGAAACCCGGAAGTAACACGCTCCGTTGCAGCTGCAGCGCGCAACCTGAAGATACTCATCCCGAAGCTACTTCAACCTGAGGTATGACTGTATTATTATTATTATTATTATTATTAGCCGTTTTTCGGCTGCCATTTGATCGCAGCCTCCACGGAATGAATTTCTCTGTTGGCTTCCGCGGGAAAGCCCAGCAAACATGTAAACCCAGTAGCCCCTTCTTAGGTTGCCAGCTTTATATGCTTACTGACCTGGGAGTTAAGCCCTGCTGAACTCAGGGCGGCTTACTCTCGAGTAGGAAAAACAGACTGGCTGGAGGCCCTGGCGCATCAAAAGTCAGTGCCTGCTCAGCCCCTCGCTCGTTTGTCAGGCCCTGGTGCCACTTAGGCTTTGAATGGCACGCTATGGCCCTGCTGGGGCAATGGTGTGCATGCCCACAGAGAGGGCTCTGAGTGCCCTCTCTGGCACGTGTGCCATAGGTTCGCCACCACTATCCTATTTGATTCAGTGGGGCTTATTTCCAGCTAAGCAGGGCTAGGACTGCAGCCTGCACCGCACCGAACATAGCAGGGCTTGTGGGTAGAATGAAACATTTTCTATCCTGTCTTAAAATATTATTACATGTCCCTCGGTTCTCTGAGTGCGAGAATGACAGGGGCGCAGTTGTACGCATGAGCCATACCTCATGTTACGTTTGCTTCAGGTTGAGCATTTTCAGGTTGCGTCCCGCGGCGACCCAGAAGTACCGGAAATGGTTACTTCCGGGTTTTGCCGCATGCGCAGACGCGCAAAATGACGTCATGCGCAGAAGCTGCAAATCGAGACGCGCAGACGCGGATTGCATTCTGCTCATGTTGCGAACGGACCTCTGGAACGGATCCCATTTGCAGCCAGAGGTACCACTGTATAGTTTTATTAGGTTAGAGTGAGTTATTTAATTTCTATACTGCTTAATATATTAGAAATGTCTCTAAGCAGTGTACAAAGAACTGAAACAACCAACAACTTAAAATACCCAGTTACATATACTTTTTTAAAAAATATCCAGTTACATAGACAGTGGTACCTCAGGTTACATACACTTCAGGTTACATATGTTTCAGGTTACAGACTCCGCTAACCCAGAAACAGTGCTTCAGGTTAAGAATTTTGCTTCAGGATGAGAACAGAAATCGTGCTCTGGCGGTGTGGTGGCAGCAGGAGGCCCCATTAGCTAAAGTGGTGCTTCAGGTTAAGAACAGTTTCAGGTTAAGAACAGACCTCCGGAACGAATTAAGTACTTAACCCGAGGTACCACTGTAGACATGCTACCTTAATGCAAAGTGCCTAATATATATTAATAAATAATATCAATTCATTTTCTTTCTGACACATCCTCCCTCTCAGCCTCCAGGTTCTCACCCAGGGTCCAAACAAACTCTCGGCTCACCCACAAAAGTCTCACAACGAGAATAGTTTTTGGTCTCAGCGGACATCACCCTAATCTTTAGACTTGCTTTTTATGAGCAGGGCCAAGATGGATGCTACTTCCTTTAGGCTGCTCATAGCTGTGTCCCATTCAGTTGCGCTCTGCACACCCATTTCCAAGTACAGCTGGTTTGTTGAGTTTCCCTGGGGGTCCAAAGGATGGGGAAAGAGCCCCCCATGACTCACAGTTCTTTCTTCACCCTCTGTGCTCTCTTCCTCCTCTGGCTGCTTTTTTCACTTACGGTATATTCTGAAGGTTCACACAGCTTAGACACAATGTGTGTAGAAGACAATAACAACAACATCAACATCATAAGTAACACTGTGGAAGCATCTGCCATGGTTCCTCATTGTTCAGTATTGACTTTGTGAAGAAAAAGAGCTTTGGTTATCTAGACTGTATGGGCTTTGCTTTTATAAACTGTACTGTATTGTGCTATGAAAAAATATAATACAGTATCTTGCATCTCGGCTGGGGTTATGGGTGTGGATACACTGAAGACCAGGTGGAGCTGAGGATTAAAACCTTCCTTGAATGTGTTTTGCAAGCCAGTACCCAGAGGCTATATCTGCCAGTGACTTGCCTTTTGAGAGTTAGATCAAGGGGGACAAAGGAAGTACAGGAGAAGGGTGTCAGAGAACAGATGGGTAGAAGTCTGTAGCCTATAGGAATGTGGAGAGAGAGGAAGAGAGTGTGCAGGGTTTAATTTTTCCTTTGATTTGTTTCCCCACCTGTTGGTGGGTTCAGGTGGTTTTTCTGTCTATTCTATAACATAAAACCCTTTCCCTAAAAACTCTTTATTCTATCAATTTAGAAAACTCTTCTGTGTGTGTGTGTGTGTGTGTGTGTGTGTGTGTGTGTTGCTTTAAAAAATGTTTAGGGGTACTCTAATTTTGACTCAAGAAAATCACCAATTTATAGTTCAAATTGGGGAAAAACAATACAGTAAATGGACAAAAGTACAAAGATTCACAAAATGTTTAGGGGTATGCATCCCCTGCATCCCCCCAGAAAAATACACACACACACATACACACCACCCATCTGTTGACTGGGCTGCCTCAGCCACTCTGGGTGGCTTCCAACATAATATATAGAAACACAACAGCAGCAGCAGAACAGCCACAAATCAAAACATCCCAGTACAGGGCTGCCTTCATATGTCTACAGAAGATTGTAGAATTATTTATGTCCTTGACATCTGGCAGGAGGGCGTTCCACAGTGCACGCACGACTACGGGAATCCAAGGTAGATCTTTTAGATCCCTTTCCCTAGAAACTCCTTAATTCTATCAATTTAGCAAACTTTTATCTATGTTCCACTAAAACCTTGCGGCCTCCATGTATATACCACCCATGTCTTAAGCCACATTCTACACTAAGGTAAAGGTAAAGGGACCCCTGACCATTAGGTACAGTCGTGACCGACTCTGGGGTTGCGGCCCTCATCTCGCTTTATTGGCCGAGGGAGCCGGCGTACAGCTTCCAGGTCATGTGGCCAGCATGACTAAGCTGCTTCTGGCGAACCAGAGCAGCACATGGAAACACCATTTACCTTCCCGCCGGAGCGGTACCTATTTATCTACTTGCACTTTGACGTGCTTTCGAACTGCTACACTAGTTTAGTCCAAATAAGGCAGAGGTAATGTCAGGAAGCACAGCTGACTAGTGGCTGATGGGAGAAATATCCGTTCTTGACAGAGTCATGCCCCCTCCCTTGGGGATCAGGACCACCGCACTGCAGAGGCCAGGAGGGCTCACATTGCTCCTGGATGCCCAGGTAGCGGCTGTGGGTTTTCTCAACTTCAGTTTGCATGGCAACTGCTCCTGCTGCAGGAAGACAGGGATCAGCTACTGTCATTCATGCTTTGGTGACTTCTGGATTAGATTACTTTAATGAGCTTTATGTGCAGCTGCCCTTGAAGATGTTCTGGAAACTTCAGCTGGTTCAGAATATGGTTGCTCAGCTGCTGACAAGCCTAAGCTGTCACAAATGTAATGCCTGTTCTAAACTTCCAGCTCAATTTAAGGTGTTGATCTTCTACTTTTAAAGCCCTAAACCAGGGGTGAGAAGTCTTTTTTTCGGGCCAAGAACTGCATTACCCTAGTGGAGAGCTGTGGGGGTTTGCATTCCAGTAGTCACAGAATTGTAGAGTTGGAAGTGACCCAAAAATCATTTAGTCCAACCCCTGCCAAGGCCAGAGCCTAAAGTGGACAGGGCCAGCTCCAGTCCCAATCACAACCTTAACAGATACACTGGCACACAACCACGCATGCACAGAAGCATACAGCCTTAGAAACAAGGTCATATGCTCAATTATTAGTAACGCCACTCAAATTTCGCCTTCTGTTTTCTCTCTAGACTTTTTTGTGTACAAAGTATGAAGCAGCAGCAGCTCAGAACCTATTATCTATCCTGACTGTGCAAAAAAATGAAACAAACTGAGTGATCCCAGCGGAAGAAAGCAAATAAGGTAAATGCACAACTGAACAAGCCCTGCCTTAAAGGTAAAGGGTAAAGGGACCCCTGACCATTAGGTCCAGTCGTGACCAACTCTGGGGTTGCGGCACTCATCTCGCTTTATTGGCCGAGGGAGCCGGCGTACAGCTTCCGGGTCATGTGACCAGCATGACTAAGCCGCTTCTGGCGAACCAGAGCAGCGCACGGAAATGCCGTTTACCTTCCCGCCGGAGCGGTACCTATTTATCTACTTGCACTTTGACGTGCTTTCGAACTGCTAGGTTGGCAGGAGCAGGGACCGAGCAACGGGAGCTCACCTGGTCACGGGGATTCAAACCGCCGACCTTCTGATCGGCAAGTCCTAGGCTCTGTGGTTTAACCCACAGCGCCACCCGCGTCCCCAAGCCCTGCCTTACATCTATTTAAAACCTCGCTTCAAAATGGAATTGCCTCCTGAAGATAGCATGAATGCAGTTGTGAAATGCATGGACTGCTTTTTGTAGATTTGCAAGTGACACAAGTCTGCAGGGGCAGTTTCCGAGCACAATTCAGAGTGTTGGTGCTGACCTTTAAAGCTCTAAATGGCCTCAGTCTAGTATACCTGAAGGAGCGTCTCCACCTCCATCGTTCTGCCCAGACACTGAGGTCCAGTGCCGAGGGTCTTCTGGAGGTTCCCTCGCTGCGAGAAGCCAAGTTACAGGGAACCAGGCACAGGGCCTTCTCAGTAGTGGCACCCACCCTGTGGAATGCCCTCCCACCAGATGTCAAAGAGAAAAACAACTACCAGACTTTTAGAAGACATCTGAAGGCAGCCCTGTTTAGGGAAGCTTTTAATGTTTAATAGACTATTGTATTTTAATATTCTGTTGGAAACCGCCTAGAGTGGCTGGGGAAACCCAGCCAGATGGGCGGGGTACAAATAATAAATTATTATTATTATTATTATTATTATTATTATTATTATTATTATGTCTTTGTGTAGAGCAGAGATGCAGAACCGTGGCACTCCAGATATTATTGGCCTGCCACTTCTATCAGTCCTAGCCAGAATGGCCGACGCTCAGGGGTGGTGGGATTTGTAGTCCAACAGCATACGGAAGAAGTTGAAATTGCACATTAGAGTCGTTCCCCTCTCAGCTGCTTCTTGCTGAACAGTTGAATGTTGAAAGGAGACCCAGAGGGCATGATGAAATCTGTCTATTTTCATGTCCACCCACCACAAGTCATAGGTTCTCCCGTGCCTGCCCCAGATTATCTGAGGGAACACCTTATCTGACATATACCTCTCCATTCTTTGAGGTCTAGTACTGAGACTTTGGGTGGATGCCTTCCTAAACAGAGGTTAGATTATCCTCAACAGTTAATGAAAAAGCACCCAATTTTTTGCCAAATCAAGCATATGTAAGCATAATTATATTTTTACATATTGCAGCCACAGTACCTCTCTGTCCTCTTTTCATATTTTAAAAGATAATGAGTTGGATCCAGACTATCTTAACTAGTACAGTGGGACACATTATTCACCACTAGCTTTTCACAGTGATTTCAGTGAGTCCTAATTGAGACTAACTGAGGCTATGTACACATTACTGGCTTAAAATGCAGAGAGGTTGTTAGTTGCGCCTCAAACTAAGAGATGCCAGGGATCAAAATTGGGGCCTCCACCACCGTCGCTCTACCACTGAGCTACATTTACACTGAGCCTCTTGGGCTTGCCAATCAGAAGGTTGGCGGTTCAAATCCGCTCAACGGTGGTGAGCTCCCGTTGCTCTTTCCCAGCTCCTGCCAGCCTAGCAGTTCAAAAGCACACCAGTGCGAGTAGATAAATAGGTACCGCTCTGGCGGGAAGGTAAACAGTGTTTCTGTGCACTCTGACACTCGTCACGGTGTCCTGTTGCGTCAGAAATGGTTTAGCCATGTTGGCCACATGACCCGGAAAGCTGTCTATGGACAAACGCCGGCTCCCTCGGCCTGAAAGCGAGATGAGCACTGCAACCCCATAGTTGCCTTTGACTGGATTTAACCATCCAGGGATCCTTTATCTTACCTTACACCTTACCTTACACACTGTCCACACCAGATAGGGGCCAGGGGTGTCATCACCTGATGTGCATCATCTCCTGCCTGGTTTCCCCACACCTGAAACCCCCCCCCCCAAATCCTTTGTTAATGAAGCTGTCTTACGTTTTCAAACTGGGTGGGTTTGAGAGAAAACACATCAGTATTTATTGAGGAAATACAGGATACATATGGATTGTAGCTGACGTCATGTGTATAAGACTTCAAACAGCAGCGGTGGGAACGCACTGGAGCCAGAGTAAATGGGAATATGTACACAGCCTTAGTCTGGATCCAGTTCAAAACTTTCATGAATGTGGGTTCTTGTATATTATGTGGTGAAACTCAACACATTGGAGCAACATGCCTGCTTTAAGAGTAAATTTGTGTGGGTGACTCTTCCACCTGCTGGCCTTGTACGGAACATATTTTCCTTACGCACAGCAGAGGACTCTCCATAATCAGCCACACGAAGACAAAATCTGGAGGGCTTAATCTATAGCATTGCTTTGGCGCCCCCTGCAGCAGTGTGGCAGCTGGGGTCACGCCACCCTATAACCCAGGCTTCCTCAACCTCGGCCCTCCAGATGTTTTTGGCCTAGAACTCTCATGATCCCTAGCTAGCAGGGCCAGTGGTCAGGGATGCTGGGAATTGTAGTCCCAAAACATCTGGAGGACCGAGGTTGAGGAAGCCTGCTATAACCACTTCTGATAAATGTATGATTAGTTCTTTGTTGTGTAAATGTAGGTTACTGTCGTCAAAAATATATAGGAGCGCCAACTGGGATGTAGGAACAGCGTGATAGTGTAAGATTTTATCTCCCTAAATACCAGAGACCAAAATGGTTGCACTTGGTCACCTCCCCACCAAAGGCAATAACAGGACCATTTCCGAACAACCTCTCCAACATCTAGGGGATGTAAATGGGTCTATCCTTATAGAGGTCTAATAGACACCCTATTTCAAGCCAACCATTTCCAAATACTTGATTCCATCAAATGGGTACACTACCACCTCCCACTGGACGCGGGTGGCACTGTGGGTTAAACCACAGAGCCTAGGACTTGCTGATCAGAAGGTCGGGGGTTTGAATCCCCGCAACGGGGTGAGCTCCCGTTGATCGGTCCCTGCTTCTGCCCACCTAGCAGATAGATAGAACAGGACTGGGTGCTTGTTGCTGAAGGCTGAAATATAGAAGTGACCTGAACTTTTTTCCCCTTTTAACCCTTAACTCTTTTAAAGCACTCAAAAGCATAACGGACATTTCCCCCCTTCTTTTTCTTTAGTATCTGATGGCAAAGGAGGGAAACAGCCCTAGAGGAGTAGAATCTCTGCTGTGAGCACTACAGTCCTGTTCAGGGAAGTTTTTAATGGTTGATGTTCTACTGTATCTCTAATATTTTGTTGGGAGCCGCCCAGAGTGGCTGGGGCAACCTGGTCAGATGGGTGGCATATAAATAATAAACTTATTATTAATAATAATACGGTTAGTTGGCTGGTTGGCCAACTACATGGTAACTCAGGCCTAATTTCTGATCTTTTGAGTGTGTGCAGCTCAGCATGAGGTCTTTGCAAAGTTTTTTTCGGGTGGGGGAATAAATCTTTATTAAACAATCAACATTAACTTACACAACAACAATACAATATATTCATCACACAACACAAATCTTACTACATACACTTACTTTACAGAAGAGAAAAAAGAAAAAGATAAAAGATTAAAGTAAATAAAACAAACTTCCGATTATTCTCATTGTACTATTTCTTATTTTGTTATTATACACACATTGCCTTATTGTTGCTTTTTGCTTTCCCAAGTCTTATCCAGGATATTCTATTGCTTATCACCTTTATATTGCAAGAATCGTTCAAGGTCTGCCAGGAGATTTTTGTTATCACAATAATTTTTCAAATACTTTTTAAATGCTATCCATTCTTTATTAACCTTCTGCATCAGATATCCTCTAACTCTCCCTGTCATCTTTGCCTGTTGTATGTATTCTATCATTTTTACCTGCCATTTGGTTTTCATGGGGATCTTTTCACTTTTCCAGTTCTTTGATAGCAGAATCCTGTCTGATGTTGTTGCATACATGAAGAGAGGTCTGACATTTTTCTTAAATTCTGTTGATATTATTCCTAACAGGAAGGCCTCTGGTCTTTGCAGAGTTTATGGGCAGAAAAATAAACCCAGTAACCAGCAAAAAGAAAAGAAAAGAAAAAAAGAATCCATTTGCTTTCCACCCACTTTTGTGTTGGGGTGATGTAACCCGAAGCACAGTGATGTATGGAAGTGAGAGCTGGACCATAAAGAAGGCTGATCGCCAAAGAATTGATGCTTTTGAATTCTGGTGCTGGAGGAGACTCTTGAGAGTCCCATGGACTGCAAGAAGATCAAACCTCTCCATTCTGAAGGAAATCAGCCCTGAGTGCTCACTGGAAGGACAGATCCTGAAGCTGAGGCTCCAATACTTTGGCCACCTCATGAGAAGAGAAGACTCCCTGGAAAAGACCCTGATGTTGGGAAAGATGGAGGGCACAAGGAGAAGGGGACGACAGAGGACGAGATGGTTGGACAATGTTCTCGAAGCTACCAACATGAGTTTGACCAAACTGCGGGAGGCAGTGGAAGACAGGAATGCCTGGTGTGCTCTGGTCCATGGGGTCACGAAGAGTTGGACACAACTAAACGACTAAACAACAGCCCTAAGCATGCCCGAGTTCTAGTTTGCATTGCAATCTGCTTCAAGCTTCCTTCTCCTGCCTTTTCACCCTTTGGCATTAACCACCAGAGGGCTGTGTTCACCCATCTTGGAAAAAATGCATAAACCGACTCTTGATAGCCCACTGCCAATTTCAAACTGTATGAGGGCACACTGGTGTGCTCAAGAGAGCGGCCTGAACAAATCTCCCTCTCTTTGGAGAGTTTGCAGAGGCAAAGTTTGCTGGCTGGTTCAGTGCACAGATTCTAAGGATCAGTAAAAACAGCAAAGAAGGAGACAGACAGATGTGACTCATTGGGCACAATTCAGTGAAAAACTTCCTTGCTGAAATGAGCAGAGAGTTAGGTCATCTAATTTTAACCTTTTTTGTGCTGTGCAATCTCCTGGATTTTGGAATTATTTCTTTCCCTTTTTTTTTTTTTTTTTTTTTTGGTTATTGAATCTAATTTTTGCTATTATTAAGAGTGTTACAGTTGTGGGTTTTTAAAGCATTGTAGTCCATCTGTAAGTAATGGACCAGTATTCTATGCCTTTTAGAGCTGCACAAGAATTAAAATTACAAAAACGTGGCAATAGGGAAAGCTTATTGATGTATGACTGTGTTAATGGCACAGAGCTGCTTACTATTATTATTATTATTATTATTTGGCAACTCTAAGCTCCTTGTCCTAAGCCAGGATATCCTATCTCAAAGCATCTCCAAAAGATGTTTACATAACCATCAATGGATCCCATAAATCAACTTGCAGACTTGAAGCAGAGCTCCCCCTCCTCCCCCCTTTTCCTTACACGGTATTACTCATTTGCTGTGGCGGATTCGTTTCAGATGTCTTAATACTGCTGGGAAAGCGAGATCCTTCCTCTGCTGTTACTGTCACTGCTAATGAAATTGTCATGTGGAAGATGGTTGCAAAGGGATGGGGAGGTGACAAGGGTTGGAGATAACACCCCCCCCCATGGTTCTCAAGACACCATTGTCAGTGACACAATTACCCCACCTTCTGTGATACTTTATTTTCAAAGTCACTGTTAGAGAATCTCAGCAGAGTACAGCAGCCTCCCCCCCCCCAATCTCTCCTTAATGTGCTAATTAGCCCCTGGTAATGATTGCCTCTGGGACACGGGTGGCGCTGTGGTCTAAACCACAGAGCCTACGGCTTGCCGATCAGAAGGTTGGCAGTTCGAATCCCCACAACGGGGTGAGCTCCCGTTGCTTGGTCCTTGCTCCTGCCCACCTAGCAGTTTGAAAGCACGTCAAAGTGCAAGTAGATAAATATGTACCGTTTCCATGTGCTGCTGTGGTTTGTCAGATGCGGCTTAGTCATGCTGGCCACATGACCCAGAAGGTGTACGCCGGCTCCCTCGGCCAGTAAAGTGAGATGAGCGCCGCAACCCCAGAGTCGTCCGTGACTGGACCTAACGGTCAGCGGTCCCTTTACCTTTTAATGATTGCCTCTAAACTTGAGAAGATCCATTTTTAGTTAACCCTGACTAATAGATGTTCCTGGACTTGTCTTTTTGCAGATTTCAGAAGATCCGTTTTTTAGTTTGTTGTTGTTGTTTAGTCGTTTAGTTGTGTCCGACTCTTCATGACCCCATGGACCAGAGCACACCAGGCACTCCTGTCTTTCACTGCCTCCTGCAGTTTGGTCAAACTCATGTTGGTAGCTTCAAGAACATTGTCCAACCATCTCGTCCTCTGTCGTCCCCTTCTCCTTGTGCCCTCCATCTTTCCCAACATCAGGGTCTTTTCCAGGGTGTCTCTCTTCTCATGAGGTGATCAAAGTATTGGAGCTTCAGCTTCAGGATCTGTCCGTCCAGTGAGCACTCAGGGCTGATTTCCTTCAGAATGGATGGGTTTGATCTTCTTGCAGTCCATGGGACTCTCAAGAGTCTCCTCCAGCACCAGAATTCAAAAGCATCAATTCTTCGGCGATCAGCCTTCTTTATGGTCCAGCTCTCACTTCCACACATCACTACTGGGAAAACCACAGCATTAACTATACGGACCTTTGTTGGCAAGGGGATGTCTCTGCTTTTTAAGATGCTGTCTAGGTTTGTCATCGCTTTTCTCCCAAGAAGCAGACGTCTTTTAATTTCGTGGCTGCTGTCACCATCTGCAATGATCATGGAGCCCAAGAAAGTAAAATCCTAACTAATAGCTGTTCCTGGATTTGCTGTTCTTGGACTGGGACTGCAGTCAAGGACACTTACTTTGCATCAGAAAAGATTATGCCCCACCAACCTCATTCTGCTCTCAGCCAATCCCCAGCTACCTGCCTCCTTCCTTCCTTCCTTCCTTTCTTGGATGTTGGCTTCCTCCTCCTTAAGTCTCAGTGCTGCCTTGTGGAACTCAGCAGAGAAGAGGATGGAGTCAAAACATCATGGATGCTTTAGTTGAGATTCCTGCATTGCAGGGGGTTGGACTAGATGACCCGGGGGGGGCACCTTCCAGCTCTACAATTCTATGATTCCGTGAAAAGTAGAATTGAGTTGGCTCTGCCTGCCATTGGCTCTGGCGCCACCTACTGTTGGGCTCCTTGCCTTCCACCCAAAGGGCACCAGCCACCAGCACATTCAGCCTCTAGTGTGATTGTCTTGTGTTTTGCTGTCATTTTTTTTTACCTATCCTGTGGGGCAGCTGTTGACAACAACGGCAATTGTTTTAATTTTTAAGGTGTAAAGTTGTCAACGAAGGTGCAGAGGACAGAAGATACAACAGATGTCTGCTCCTCCCTGGGCCGCCTACATTCTGCCCACTCCACCACAGTTTTGGTTGCTTTGCAGACTAGTAATGATAATGATAATGGTGGTGATGATGATAATAATAATAATAATAATAATAATAATAATAATAATAATAATAATAATAAATTTATATGCCATCCATCTGATGACTGGATTGCCCCAGCCCATCTGGGTGGCTTCCAACAATTTATAAAACCACAGTAAAACATCGAACATTATAAGCTGCCCGTATACAAGGCTGCCTGAAGATGTCTTCTAAAAGTCCAGCCTAGGAGTGACAGTAGTGGCTGCTCCTTGCAGTGAGCAAGCAGTTGAAAGCAGCCAGCTGTGCTCTGCTTCTGTGGAGGCAGTGTGAGGGGGGGGTCCCATCTACCCAAGAAGCAAGGGGTCAAATTCCTCACCCACCCAGAGCACAGGTAGATGGTGGCAGCTGCTGCCCTGAGCAGGTAGGCCCTTCTGGGATGTTGGCACCTGTCCAGAGACACCAAGCACCCTAACTATTTTCTCAGGGCTGAAACAGCAGATACAAGAGAGATCTGTGGCTTGATCTGCCTACGTTTTAATCTACTTTAAAGCAGGCTATATAGGGGTTGGGGTTCTTATTTTATCAAAGCAAGCAGTACTGGCAGCAATCATCCCCATCATACATGTAAAGCATGTGGCACACTCCCAAAGAATCATGGGAACTGTAGCATGTTAAGGGTGCTGGGAACTGTAGCGCAGTGAGGGATAAATTCCCAGGATCCTTTGGGGGAAGCTATGTGCTTTAAATGTGTGTTTTGGCATGGTATGGGCGTGACCTAGATTGCTTTTCGAAGCTGCTGTTTGCCCAAAGGGACGACACAAAAGTTGTTGAGCTTCTTTGGGCCATGGTTCTTTAAAAATACGTTGTTTTTGAGCTATTTTTAAAGAAAATTCGCCAAAATATAGACTTACGACATGAGTTGCCATACGTCTGGATTTCCCTGGACATTTCAGCAATTTCCGCCCAGACACTGTTTCTGACTGCCATATTCCGGCTATGTCCGGGAAATTCCAGACATTTGGCAGACCTAGTTTAATGCTCCCCCAAGATGCTCCTATTAAATTTAAAGAAGAGATTCAAACATGGGTTTCTGTACCTCATCTGTGTGCCCCTAAACTTCAGCAACCGCCCTTTCTGCAATAACTGGCCTACTTGACAGGGCTGTCATAGCAACCTCAAGATTATATAAGTTAAATGCTTTGAATACTTTAAATTGCTATATAAATGATGGTGATTGCTGCAATATTATTATGAGAGCGAACTTTCTGGAACTGGCTGGCACTGGGATCTAGCATGAATATACACTATATGTAAACTGCAAGGCACCCCTTTCTTTGGCTGAAGAACAATTTATCAGGCAATTCAGCTCTGTCACCGGTGGTGGCTTGGCTCAAGATTGCAGACTTTTATCACACCGCATGTGTTAATTAGCTGACCATTTGGGGGATGTTTGTGTTATCACCAACACTGCCTTGTTAATTGGTCGCTGTAATTATTATTCCGCCTTTAGGTAATTGACAGAGTCTCTTCTTTTTTACATTTAATTTCCCTTTGACCTCATCCCCCTACCCTAACACCCCACAACTGTGTATATTATGGTCTATCCTGGCCTGAGATCTTGGGGAATGTCTCTACTGGTGATACGCACTGCACAGAAGTACTACTAACTGTGCATTCAGTGTATGGGGCCCAATCCTTTGGCATTCCCTCCCCAGTAAGCTTAGATCGTCACCCTCCTTGCTGAACTTCAGGCACGAGTAAGAATTTTTTTGTTATAGCAGGCATTTTTAGGTAGTTTGTATTATTGTCCCCCTCTTCTGTAGATTGTTTTTATGCCCAGCACTTAGAATAATGAATCAGCACCTAAATATCTTGAATAAAAACAAATATTGCATATGCTTGCCAATTTAGGGTTACATTTCATGTATCTGATGAAGGGATCTGTGGTCCACTGAAGCCGACACCATAATCAATTGTCGTCCCACTGCCACAAGACACTTTGGGAGGGAAGGTTCAGCTAGGTTTTGCCATAATGGATTAGGTGCCAGGTAATTAAGAAGGGAACATAGGTACACAGGAAGTTGATTTATGTACCACCGATCCACCTAGTTCAGTATTGTCTATCCTGGTATGCAGCTGTTCGCCAGGATTTCAGACAGGGGTTTCCACCCCAGCCTGATTTGGAGGCTCCTGACGGGACAGCTCAGTCAGTAGAGCATGAGACACCGATTCTCAGGGTTGTGGGTTCAGGCCCCACATTGGGGGAAGAAAACAAAAGATTCTTGCATCGCAGGGGGTTGAACGATCCTTGGGATCCCTTCCAACTCTACGATTCTATGAACCTGGGGTCTCCTGCCTGCGAAACAGATGCTCTACCCCTGGGCTCCTGCCCTTTCCCCCTCAATCCTGCCAGGCAATTCTTGTCTGGTTTGTTTGGCTCTTTTTCTCCTAATTGCCCGTTTATTTTACAAGCTGCCTGGAGCTTTAGAAAAGCGACATAAAAAGGCTTCGCGCAAGCCAGCGCGTTTCCCAGGGTTTTTTTTTTCTTTATCATTTACTCGCTGCTCCGAGAAAACACACCAATCTTTGCAGTTAAAGAGGATCGCCAGGATCCCCCCCAGCAAGGATCCCGTCCCTGGCCACAACATGGAGAAGCATGATCTCGCTTCCTTCTCCCCAAATGGAGAGCCCGCCACCAACGGCCTGGGCCTCGAGCTTTTCCCTGCGAACAAAGGAGGGGCGAAAGAAGGGGGGCGTCCCGCCCGGAGGGCTCCAATCCGGGCAGGCAGGCAGGGAGCGAGGGCCGGGGACGACTTCCACGTCCCCTCGCGAAGAGCTTCCCTTCGGATGTGGCGCGCCGCGGGGCGCGCTTGCTAGCCGTGCGCCAGGGGCCGCTGCGCCGGGTGGCTGCAGGCTGCGAAGCGCAGGGCCGGCGGCGCAAAGCCCCTTCCTCCTCCTCCTCCTGCTCGGCTGCCTTGGCGGGGCTCTCCCCTCCTTCCTTCCTTCCCTCTCTCCTCCTGCCTCTCCCCGAAGGGCCCCTCCTAATCCCTCGCTCGCCGCAGCGGGAGGCCTTAAGCTGCCTATTCAGGCCCTTTCCTCGGCGCGCTCTGGCTCTCGGCGCTTTCAATGGCTCTCCCTGGCAGGAGACGTGTTGGACAAGTGGAGGGATCCGTCCCCCGCCAGCAAGGTCAAGGTGCGCTTAAAGGCAGCTCCTTCCCTCGGCGGGGCGGCGGGCGCCGATGGGCCAGGTTGCAGGGCTGCGCCGGGGAACAATGCCGACGCTTGTTCCCACCGCCAGAAGCCTCCCTTCTCTCTCTCTCTCTCTCTCTCCACCGGCCCCCTAGAATGGATCCAGACCCGCCAGCCTTTCCGGCACCCAGAGAGGGGGGCCATAGGAGCCAACTCCTACGGGCCAGGGTCCCTCTGGCACCCCCAATAAAATATTTGAGCCCCCCCAAAAGTCAATGGGCATTGCCATTCAAATGGTGTGCGTCAGGGGTGCCAATTTGAGTAAAATATCGGGGGGCAGGCAAGCCCCGCCCCACATAATCACATAACGGGGTGCACCCACACTACTTGAATGGCAATGCCTCTCAACTTTTTGTGGGGAGGGTCCAGACCCCTCAAATACAGCGGATGCTCTGGTTGCAAACGTGATCCGTGCAGGATCTGCGTCTGCGCACCTGTGGGTTGTGCTTCGGTGCTTCTGTGCATGCGCGACCGCTGAAACCGAGAAGTAACCCGTTCCGGTACTTCTGGGTTTCGGTGGTCCGCAACCCAAAAAAATGCAACCTGAAGCGGCTGTAACCCAAGGTATGATAAGACTGTATTTTACTGGGTGGGCAAAGGGACCTTGGCCCCAGGAGTTGGCTCCTATGGTGTCCGTGCATTGCATCTTGTGGCCCCCCCCCCAATATTTTATTCAAGTCGGCACCCCTGCTCTTCCCTCCAAAGCACAACTTTGCAGGCTTGCTAGGGCAGTAATTGGCATCCCTTTCCAGCCAGGTCTCTGGTTTTAAGGGCAAGCTGCTAGCAGGGGCAGTGAGGCAATGAGGGAGAAAGAGCCAGGGGTTGGTGTCCTGCCTCTGAGAAAGGCACAGGAGCCTTGGCAGGAAGAAAAGTGGCAACCTTTGTTGGCCAGCGCCAGGCTATTTTGCGCCCTAGGCAAGGCTAACTAGTTCCACACACCCACACAACATTGCTAACAATTAGAATGTATGAGTTTCTTCAAAACCGGTAACATTCTTCAAAATATAAAATGAAAGTAAATTATAACCGGAAATTTATAAGACATCAAAAAACGAATCTGCATAAAATTCTGCCCTTCAAAGGTCAGTACTACGCCTCTCTGAGGTCTGCGCCTAGTTGGCCTAATGATGGCACCGGCCCTGCTAGTTGGTAACGGTAAAAGAACCCCTGACCATTAGGTCCAGTCGTGACCGACTCTGGGGTTGCGGTGCTCATCTCGCTTTATTGGCCGAGGGAGCCAGTGTACAGCTTCTGGGTCATGTGGCCAGCATGACTAAGCCACTTCTGGAGAACCACAGCAGCGCACAGAAATGCTGTTTACCTTCCTGCTGGAGCGATACCTATTTATCTACTTGGACTTCGTGCTTTCGAACTGCTAGGTTGGCAGGAGCAGGGATCAAGCAACGGGAGCTCACCCCGTCGCGGGGATTCGAACCACCGACCTTCTGATCGGCAAGCCCTAGACTCTGTGGTTTAACCCACAGCGCCACCCCTGCTAGTTGGTAAAGAAGGGTATATTGCAGAGGTCAGCAACCTAAGGCTCTTGGGCCGCTTCTGGCCCATGAACTTCCTGGAACTGGCCCACGGCCGATCAGTGGATCGGCGTGCGGATTCAGTGCTTTTCCCCCCCATGGCGCCATTTTTTCCCCTCGCCGCAGGAACCAACATCCGGGTCAGAAAAGCACTGGAAATAGTGTGCACGCATACGCACAGGCGCTCCTCCGACCCAGAAGAATGCGGAAATAGCTTAAGCGCACGCACAGGCGCGCACACCCCGGCCCACTGGAGCCGCAGCGGCTTGAGGACAGGAAAGGCCACGACTGGGCAGCTCTGTAGGTTTTTAAGCCCTCCATTTTAAAAGCAGAAAACAGCTGGTGTATTTCATCTTACTCAGATTGCTACCACTTCTGTTTTTATTTGGGAGACTTCTGCATTGTGTCATGAAAGAAATACAAGCGTGTGCATTGTTGTCATCTTGTGACAAGTCACCTGGGTTCTGGTCCCTCTGCTACGCGCCATCAAGATCAAGGGTTGTATTACCTGAACCAGACAAGAACTGCCTGAAAAATGAGGCCTCTTGGATGGATTTGCCATGCTACCAAGTTGTTTCTGCTTTAAAGCAGTAAGGCTGCCTCTCCCCACCCCTATATTCCTGGCTGCTACAGGGTGTAGCCCTCCTGTTGGTTTGCAATTTGGGGGTGTGTGGCAACCCCATCATGGAACACTGTTTCCCCCCCCCCCCTTGGTGGTTTGCTAGGGGGCTTAAATATTCTGCACATTTCAAGCAGGATTCAAGCTCAGTGTAGCCTCCCAAGTGGGACCAGGCATTTCATGAGGCTGCCCGAAGGAAAGGCCTCATCTCCTCCCTCTCTGGCGCGCATGCCTGCCGATGCCTAGCAAAGCAAAGCATGTAATGTGAAGCCGTGTGCTCTTGTTTCCCTGCACCACCCTGTCGCAGCGTGACGGCATTGCGCTCTGCATGTTTTACTAGGCGTGCTGAGGAGGGAGGAGGGCGAGATCCAGGGCCCATTGCTTTCAGTGGCCATCAGGTCTTCCTTTCTGGCCCAAAGCAATTCTTCCAACAGATCCTGTGCTTTGTGTCAACCTGATGGGCTCTTGGGTTTCAACAGCAGAAGTGTACCTAGACTCCCTTGCACCCTAAGCAAAGAGCAGGGGTGCCAACTTGAATAAAATATGGGGGGGGGAGGAAGGTAAGCCCCACCCTACATAATCACATGATTTGGTGCAGGCACAACATTTGAATTACAATGCTTATCAACTTTGGGGGCGGCCCCCTTAAATATTTTATGGGGGAAAGCCGCCTCGGCCCCTAGGAGTTGGCTTCTGTGGCAAGGAGCTGTTCCTGCACACACCCTCATCCCTTGTACCCTGGGCAAGGAGATGTATTGGTGCCCCCCTAATCCTTTGCAAGGGACGCGGGTGGTGCTGTGGGTTAAACCACAGAGCCAGGACTTGTCGATCAGAAGGTCGGCGGTTCGAATCCCCGCGACAGGGTGAGCTCCTGTTGCTTGGTCCCTGCTTCTGCCCACCTAGCAGTTCGAAAGCACGTCAAAGTGCAAGTAGATAAATAGGTACCACTCTGGCGGGAAGGTAAACGGCGTTTCCGTGCGCTGCTGTGGTTCTCCAGAAGCGGCTTAGTCATGTTGGCCACATGACCCGGAAGCTGTACGCCGGCTCCCTCGGCCAATAAAGCGAGATGAACGCCGCAACCCCAGAGTCGGTCACGACTGGACCTAATGGTCAGGGGTCCCTTTACCTTTAATCCTTTGCAACGGCCCATGCCAACAACCAAATTCCTCCGCCGAGGCACTCAAGACGAGCCTGTGCGTCTCATCTGGCCAACCAGAGGAGCGGACCAGGGAGTGTGCAGACAAAGAGACGGGCTTCTAGCCACAGTGGAGAGGCACAATTTTTACACACACAACCCGGCCTGCACTCTTGGAAGGAGCCAAGCTGACCGATGCCTAGATATACCCCCGTTTTAACAATAATACTTTATGTAACCTAATCAAATGTCCACGGCACTTCCCACAAGCCGTATAAAGTTAGACCACTACTGTATTGTTACCCCACGCTTCCCCATAACAGTGGCCGACATTGGAGTCTCCAGTGGCACCCTGTGTGCCGCGAAGAAACCATCGCCCCTCTTGCCTCCTACCCCCCCATTTGAAATAAAAGTTGCGGTGCCCCCGAGACTCCACGTCCAGAGCAACTGGATCGGTTGCGCTCCCCTAAAACTGCCTCTGCCCATACTACAGATTTGGGTGGGTGGGCTGAGGTTGAGGAACTGTAACTATTGCCATCTCCACCAGCTCCTGCTTCACTAGCTGGTACACAACATCTCTTCCCCTTGCAGGGGACATCAGAGCAGAATACCCTCCAAGTCAGAAAAGCAGCAGCAAGCAAGATCACTGCTACTCCGTAAATTGAACAGGAACTCCCTTTTCCTTGCAGCAGGCCAGTGGGGTGGGGTGTAGAGCATAAGTAGGCAAACTAAGGCCTGGTGGCCGGATCCGGCCCAATCACCTTCTAAATCTGGCTCGCGGACGGTCCAGGAATCAGCATGTTTTTACATGAGTAGAATGTGTCCTTTTATTTAAAATGCATCTCTGGATTATTTGTGGGGCCTGCCTGGTGTTTTTACATGAGTAGAATGTGTCCTTTTATTTAAAATGCATCTCTGGGTTATTTGTGGGGCATAGGAATTCATTCATATATTTTTTTCAAAATATTGTCCGGCCCCCCACAAGGTCTAAAGGACAGTGGACCGGCCCCCTGTTGAAAAAGTTTGCTGACCCCTGGCTTAGAGTGTCGGACGAAGACCTGGCAGACCACGGTTCAAATCCCCACACTTGATCATGAAGCTCCCTGGGTGACCTTGAGCCAGTCATTGCCTGTCATCTGAGCCTACCTCACAGGGGTGTTGTGGTGAGAAGGGGGAAAACCACATATACCACCTTGAGCTCACTGGAGAAAAAGGTGGGATAGGAATGCAATGCAGTAAGAAAGAACCAGATGCGGGTTTTGCCAAAGCATACAGATCTAGAAAAAATGTGCTACCATTGATTTTATTTTGCTTCTTTATGTGCCTTACCCCATATATACAGTATGCCCACTCAACTGTGTTGATCCGTGGAACTGGCACTGTTAACAAGTGCCGCATAATTCTCATTCCACAGTCGTAATAAATCAGTATTTTTAATGTGGTGGCATCTGCACTTTGGAACTCCCTACCTATTGACAATTGCTGTACTCTTTTCAATGCCTGCTTAAAACATTTTTGCTCGGGCAAGCCAGACAGATGTTGACACGTTTCAATCTCTTTCTACTGTTTTCTTTTCTTTATTGCTTTCAACCGTTTTTTTTAATTGATCGTTTTCATATGTCCTGGAATCCACACAGAGGTTTTTACTTACAATCGGAAATGTTATGTCCATTTTTGTGAGGTAAACAAATAAATGCCCCCGTTTACTTGTGAAAGGGAGCTGAACAAGAAGTAGAGCAAAGTTTGTGTTTGTGAGACCCTCCTGTTGTGGGGCGAGGGGAGCCATAGCAACGGGAACATGCGAGTGGAAAAGGGTGTATTATTTTTTAGTTTCCTCCCCTTTGCTCGCTCAAGGCGTCCAAACTTAATACTGAGGTTGTGAGCCCTTTGGGGAGAGAGATGGATATGGATGAAATTGTGAGCCTGAACGCCTGGGATAGGGCGGGGTGCAAATATTGTCATGGCTGCTGGCCACAGCATTCCTTGGTGAAGGGTCTTGCTTGTTAATGACTACCAGGATGACTGGTAGATGTTTAGGAAGTAGCTGGGAGATCTCTTTCTTGAGCATTCTGAATAGGAGAGCTATCAGCTTGAAAGGTGACTCACCCCCTTCCCCCAGCTAAGAAGGGAAGGGGGGTTAATTTGCGTGTGAGAGTATGTGTGTGTTGAGAGAGAGAGAGGGAACAAAAAGAAACGGCTTGGAAGAGAATCACAGAGAGCCCGGAGCCAGCAGAGAGTTTGCTGAATACTGGAAAGCGGGGGCGGAGGAGGAATTTGTTCCGTCTGTTTTTCGCAGCTCAAGATCCAGTTCAACAGTCCCAAACCTTGCTTGCGGATCGGAATGCAGCTTGTGACTGGGCGTTGCACTAATCCAGATTCTGCAACGGCGTGTCGGGGGGGCGGGAAGTGTGCATATTCTGCGGTTGAAATGCGAAATTTTACGGGAAAGCAGCTTGGGAAAGGATGTATTTGGGGGAAAGGCATACAATAACGTCTAAAATTTAAATGCAAACTTTTTGTCTATTCTTTAAAAAAAAAAACTCATGCAAAATAGAAATGGAACAGACCTATGATTGAGTGCCAGCAAAAAAAATATATGACAGTGGACGGATTTAGGCTGGATCTAGACGCGTCAAAGAAGCGATTCAGTTAAAGGCGGCGTTGCAAACTCATACAGAGAAATCCGGTAAGGAAAGACGGGACTCCACGACGCCATCTGGTGTCACAGTGTTGTATCACATATGCAACACATATAAAACACTTTTTCTTTACCAATCTAGCTGAGTCCCAGGGTCTGATCTGCCCATCCCTACTGGGAACATCTGGGTGTTCAGGGGGCCTTTTTCCAAAGTCTGGATAAGAGGTAGTGAAGTTGCTGCACAATAGGAGCGTGTTGCATGCTGCTTGCCTCCGCTTATGGTCTACTTGTAAATAAACCAAATATTACAAAACTCATAACTGACTGATGCTTTCGCTTCCAGAGGAAGCCAAACCTGGCTAGCAGTGCCCCTTGGAATTTTTCACCTGTTGGGGAGGTGTGGAGCACAAAACAGTACTCAGTGCCGGCCCACTCATGAGACAAGGTGAGATGACTGCCTCAAGTTGCAGGATCCACAGGGGCAGCAAGTCTGAGTGTAGATCTTTATTCTCCCCCACCTTGTTCCTGATATAGATCTTCACTCACCCGTTCTTCCTGGCAGAGGGTGTGTGTGCCATTTTTTGGTTCGCCTCAGGTGCCAAAATGTATTGAGTTGGCTCTGACAATACTGTATAACATAGGTTTTCAACCTTTTTGAGTCCACGGCTCCCTTGACCAACGACATTATTTCTGTGGCACCCCAACCATCATTCAAGGCACCCCGGGTTCCACAGCACACTGGTTAAAAACCACTGCTGTCTAAGTAAATAGCAGCTCGTCTAGTAAGCTTATTCCTGAAGTAAGAACCAAACTGGGGACTTCTTTCTTCCTCGGAACCACTAGACTGGACCTTGGGTCCTGGCCCCTCACTTGCCTGTCCCCGCCTTCTGTGGATCTGAAGCTGGTGACCAGTTTCCCAACTGGACCAGCCGTAGCTGCCACATGAGCAGCGGAGACAGGTATGTGAGGCTCTGGCAGGATGGGCGACAACGGGTGCTGTGTGGCTCTGGCGATAGGGACACCATGGTTTGGTTCACAGGCCCCCAGTGCCTCATGAGAGGCAGAAGCCTCGAGACAGAGATTGAGAACATGTGGTCCTCCAGGTCTTGCTTAACTCCCAAGCCCATTGGCCATGCTGGTCAGAACTGATGGGTGCTAGGAGTTTGACAACATCCGAAAACAGGTTCAACATCCCTGCTGTATAGGATGGAAGGAAAGGGCCGAGGCAAAGCTCACCCGGTGACTGCAGGCACATTTAAAGCATATGGTTTCCTCCAAAGAATCCTGGGAACCAGAGTTGATCCCTCACTGGGGCCAGGCAATGTCATCGCGACCAGCCAAACATTGTGACAAAGTGATACATCACAAAGTTGAAAAGTGGAGAGAGGAACAAGCTGCATTGGCCGCAGCCCCCCAAGGTGCCATGGTGAAACCTCATCATGCTCCCTTGGTGCAGCTTGTTCCACTGGGCACGGTGGCGAAGGGAGTCCGTCCGCTGCCAGCACCTGTCGCATGAAGGGAGTCAAGCACAGGCAAGCCCTACCTGCGATATGCTGCCAAGTGATGGCACCGTTGCACTCTGGCTCCCAAACCACTCCTGGGCGATGGTAACGCCAGTTTCCCTCAAGTCAGTGATAAATGCTGGCGAAGCAACCCTTAGTTCAGCTTTCTGTATGCGTGACCACACCATTGTGATCACTTGCTACTGCACCAGCCCCGACTCCCAAGCCACCAGCCAGCTGCCCTGCAATGGGAAAGCCGCTACCTCGTTCCTGATGCGTGAGAAGGGGGTGGCGGCCTTTCCTATATGCGTTGCTCCCCCTGCCCATCATTGCCAGGCTGGCGATGCCAAGTATGTAATGGCAACACAGCCTCTCCTATTCATTTCCATAGCAATGATACTCTTCCCTCCCTCCTCTTGCCGGCAGAACTCAGCTAGCCAGGCCTTTTGTGGCTGGTTTTAATTAAAAGGCTCTTAAGTGTGAGACAAAGGCAAAGCTGAAGGGGTCTGTGCAGGGGGGAAACGGGGAGGGGGGCTCCTCTATTCTTTATTCTTCCAGCCTGGTATGCAACCACTAACCCTAACCCCCACCCCAAACTGTCCGGCATCAACACCACCAACCTAGGGCAGGAAAGTTGGGAGCAGTCTTGCGCCTAGCTGTTGCGGTGCAACTGGCGGAGAGAGGAGGGAAAGAGAAAGGAAGGTAAAAAGAATTATGCTTTGATACACATCCGCCCATATGAACCCAGCCCAAATTTCCGCGTGAACTAAATAGCCCCTCTCTACCACTTCACTGGGTGAGGAAAGTCTTTTAAGATTTTCTACAGCGAGAATCACAGGCAGATCAACAAGGTATGTTTAAATGCACATTTAAAGCCTGTGGGATTTCCCCCGGCAAGAATCCTGGGAACTGTAGTTTCCCCCTAACAGAGCTGCGATTTCCAGCACCTGACCAAACTACATGTCCCAGGATTCTTGCCGGGAAGTGGGGGGCAAACGCTCATGTGCTATAAAAGTGCATTGGCTATGATTTAGTGTGGCTCTGCAGGGATGCTGCAGTTGCAAAGAATTATGCATGTCAATATTCCCCTTCTCTGTACAGCGCCAAGTTACACACTGGGTCAAAAATCCCCCCCACACTTTTTTTTTTTAAAGAGGGCTCCAACAGACTTGCCTTCTTCCCCAAGAGCAATGCCCTCCAAAAACCTTTTTTGTCCAGTGTATGATCATAGCTGTCAACCTTCCCTTTTCTTGCAGGAAATTCCCTTATTCCAGCGCAGTTTCCCACTGCTGTCCAGGATTGTTAGATATCCCGTAGACTGTCCCCGGGACAGGTGAGGCTGCTGATCCCTTATTTTCAAATCTGAAAGTGGACAGCTATGCGTATGATCCAGTAAAAAGTTACAACCTGTTCAACAGGACACTTGTAATATCTTTATCTGGTTCTCCTGTTGCAATCACTGGGACTTAGAAAGGGCCTGGCCTTGGCTAAACTGTGCTTTAAATTTTATACACACACAAAACGGTCTCTGTTGCCTATCTACATTTTTGCAGTGTGCAGCTAGCCCTCCCCACTCTAAAGGGATACGCAGAATGAAGAAGAGTAGCTAACCCCTCCTCTGTGTCCCCATCCCCAGCTATATCTTCTCATCTATTACTATGTAAAACCCCAGGCAGGAGGGGGAGGGATTTATGGAAGTATCATGCAAAGGCTGAAATATGACTGGGGTGTGCTTTGAAGTTTGATGAACTGAGCAAAGAAACCTTTACGCCCAGTATTTAGCTTGGGGAATAGGTTGTGTCAACAGAGGGGCGAAGGGTGGTGGTGGGAGGAACTGACATGGTATACTTGGAAGGGGCTGGCAACTTGGGCTTGATGGATGGGGAGCTCCAGCAACGCAACACCTCCCATGTCTTGATAATCAAGGGTGTGAACCTTGGTGGGGGCAGGGAAGGGAGGCTGCTGCAGCTGGCCTGGCTTTTTTTCTCAGATAAGACACAGATTCCTTGAGATGCAACTTCCCGCTCTGCCATAAAGCTTAGTTTAACCTGGCGCCTCTTCTGCTTTCAGTGCCAAGGTATAATTATATATATATATATGGTGGTGCTGCGGGTTAAACCACAGAGCCTAGGGCTTGCCGATCAGAAGGTCGGTGATTCGAATCCCCACGACGGGGTGAGCTCCCGTTGCTCGGTCCCAGCTCCTGCCAATCTAGCAGTTCAAAAGCACATCAAAGTGCAAGTAAATAGGTACCGCTCCGGCGGGAAGGTAAAATGGTGTTTCAGTGTGCTGCTCTGGTTCGCCAGAAGTGGCTTAGTCATGCTGGCCACATGACCCGGAAGCTGTACACCGGCTCCCTCAGCCAGTAAAGCGAGATGAGCGCCGCAACCCCAGAGTCATCCGCGACTGGACCTAATGGTCAGGGGTCCCTTTATATATGCAAAACAATAATAAAAAACAGTGTGTTAAAGCATGTGCAGAGTGTCGTTTCCCTGCCCGCTCCCGCATCCAGTGGGACTTTCTGCCAGGTCAGTGTGCGTGGGATTGCTCTGTATTCTTATGAACATATCCTCTAGATTCAGTCTGGCAACTCATTTGGCAGAAGACTCAAGCTGCAGGGCTTGATTGCAGCAAGAACTGCTCAGTGTCAGGCCCCTGGATGTGTTTTAGGAAGCAGGGTCAGGCCCAGGAATTTCCCATTCTTGTCGTGTTATTATCCCTCCGACAGAACTTCAAGGCAATACTGTGCACTGAACAGATAATTGAAAATGACAGTTCCCGCTGGACGATTCGCAATCTAAAACATGCAATGTGCAGGGGAAAGAAGTTAAAGCAGCAAATTCTCAAGTGCAGGCATAAAGCTGGGTGAAAGTGGGAACCACAGTGGTAAATACTGGTAGAAGTATCCTTGTGAATTATATATCTTCAAGTGGAGCCTGCAACAAAATGTTGCAGCGTGGACTAGTGTTCCTGTTCCGGATGCCAGCCACCTAGCCATACCATCTTCCAGGGCACCCCATTCCATTGCCCCCCTTCCAATTTTTCCATTCCTTCCCTGTCCCTCAATTCTTAGTTGTCATTCTGTGGCCGCTAAGCGTGCTCAGTCTTCCTTCAACTGTCTTGGAGCTTCCTCTTCCCTTAGATTCCCCCCCCCCACACACACACTTTTAAAATTTGCTGTACTTCTGTGATCCTTTGCATTTCTCCATGGCTATCTGTCGACTTCCCTCTGTTTAGAGAAGCTCTTTTTAAAAAACGAGAAAAGGAAAACATTATAGAATCATGGAATTGTAGAGCTGGAAGCGACCCTGAGGATCATCTTCTAGTCCAACCCCCTGCAATGCAGGAATATGCAGCTGTCCCATAAAGGTAAAGGGACCCCTGACCATTAGGTCCAGTCGCGGATGACTCTGGGGTTGCAGTGCTCATCTCGCTTTATGGGCTGAGGGAGCCAGCATACAGCTTCCGGGTCATGTGGCCAGCATGACTAAGCTGCTTCTGGCGAACCAGAGCAGCGCACGGAAACACCGTTTACCTTCCCGCCGGAGCGGTACCTATTTATCTACCTGCACTTTGATGTGCTTTTGAACTGCTAGGTTGGCAGGAGCAGGGACTGAGCAACGGGAGCTCATCCGGTCGCGGGGATTCGAACCGCCGACCTTCTGATCGGCAAGCCCTAGGCTCTGTGGTTTAACCCACAGCGCCACCCGCATCCCAGCTGTCCCATACAGAGACTGAAATTGCAACCTTGGCATTATCAGCTCTAACCAACTGAGCTATTCATGATATACATGAGTGCCTCTGAACCCACTTTTGCTGCCGAGTACCTAAACCACCGAGCCTAGGGCTTGCCGATTGGAAGGTCGTTCAGTCCCAGCTCCTGCCAACCTAGCAGTTCAAAAGCACGTCAAAGTGCAAGTAGATAAATAGGTACCACTCCGGCAGGAAGGTAAACGGTGTTTCCGTGCGCTGCTCTGGTTTCGCCAGAAGCGGCTTAGTCATGCTGGCCGCATGACCCGGAAAAACTGTCGGCAGACAAACACCAATAAAGCGAGATGAGCACCACAACCCCAGAGTCATTCGCGACTGGACTTAACTGTCAGGGGTCCTTTACCTTTTTACCTAGAAGCAGAGCAGCCAGTTCCCATACTTTCAGGAGTAGACTGGAATCCTACCGCTGCCTCTTTCAAGCTAGATACAAGAGTTATGCAATACCCCGTAATGCAAGAGCCAGAGAGGGGAGTAGAAAAGAACGTAAGGCAGCAGGTTGGTGTTGCTGCCCCAGGGTGGGGAATATACAGCTAATTAGTTTCCGTGCTGCAAATCTCTTACATGGGATAAAATTTGTCACAGCGTCCCGGAAGATCCCTCACCCTATAAATAGCTTGTCCCCTTCGGCATTTTTCTCATCACATGCAAGCTTGAGACGAGTGGAGGTGAATGGAAGCACCCAGGAGAGGGTCCAAGACCAGCTCAGCCGTCTCCAAGCCCACCTGCAGTCTCTTTTTGCCTCCCCCCTTGCAATATCGCTTCCCCATGGGAAGCAGGGAATAGTTTCTGTTTGGTACCCTTTGCCAAAACTGACGGCAGGCTCCTCGACTTGGGTTCCCTGTGACTTGACCGTAGAGATCAGAGAGAAAATGAATCCTGCAGCAAAGCACACAGGCACACTACAGAGTCATGCGGGAAAGGATATTTATCTGCTCTTGGACCTCTCATTGCTGACCCACGTCCAGGTGGGTCTGCAGACAAACACCAGCTCCCTTGGCCTGAAAGCGAGATGAGCATTGCAACCGCACAGTCAAGCTTGACTGGACTTAACAGTCCAGGAGCACTTTACTTTTACCTTTACATTATTATTATTATTATTATTATTATTATTATTATTACATAGGGTAAGGTAAAGGATGGTTAAGTCCAGTCAAAGGCGACTATGGGGTTGCGGTGCTCACCTCGCTTTCAGGCCGAGGGAGCTGGCATTTGTCCACAGACAGCTTTCCAGGTCATGTGGCCAGCATGACTAAACCGCTTCTGCTGCAACAGGACACTGTGACGGAAACCAGAGCAGTGCACGGAAACGCCGTTTATCTTCCCGCTGCAGCGGTACCTATTTATCTACTTGCACTGGCGTGCTTTCAAATTGCTAAGTTGGCAGAAGCTGGGACAGAGCAACTGGAGCTCACCCAGTTGCCAGGATTCGAACCGCTGACCTTCTGATCGGCAAGCCCAAGAGGCTCAGTGGTTTAGACTACAGTGCCACCTATTTTCATCGGAGAAATGTTGGAGGGTATGGAGTTTTGTTCCCTCCTCTTTTAAGTAGCAGCAGCAGCAGCAAATTGGCCAAGATGGCGGACTCCTTGAATTTGCATCAGACGGAGGGGCAGACTCTTCTCCCCTTCCTCTTCTTGCAAAGTGACTGTCCTTCTTCCACAGAAGCGGCTGCTGCATCACTGCCAGTGCCACCCCTCCTCCTCCTTGGATGGGTGAGGATTCCAGCCAGATCTAGCCTGACAAGCACAGCTGCGGGATCTGTAGCCCGGCTACTATCTCCTTGGCTTTCCGTTGTGCAGCCCCCCATGCTGGGTCATATGAGGGCCCTCAGCTGTTCTCGCTGAGTGGAGACAGCAACTGGGGTGGGGTGCGGGGAGGCCGGGACGCAAACATTTCATTAACCGAGCGCATGGCATTTAATCTCCCTAAATGAGTCACGGTCTCGGGAGCCAAAGCTGGAGCCAGTTTTGCCCCTTGCTCCTCCTCTCCAAGAGTGACGCTGCATCAAGGGTTCTCAAATGATGTCAGCCAACCTCTGCAGGAAGCACCGGGTCAGCCTCCCACTCCCACTGGTGCAAGTACAACGCAGCCAAAACAACAGTGTCAAAAACGCATTCATTTATCAACCTAGTCCCTGCTTAAGTTTTCACACTATTATACTTATGCTCCTTGGCATCTCTGACTCTTTCTGTTCCCCAAGCGCTCCAGTCTCCTTTCTTCCCTGCATCCTTGCAGAGCACCCTTTTGACTGCTAAAATCTGGCATGATCTGTTATTTCTAAGGCAAATAATTCTCTGCAGAGAATTCTCTTGCCATCATTCCATGGTGGACTCTTGCCCCTCAGCAGTTAGACCGTTTGTGAACATTCCGTGACTTACAATGGATGTGTCTTGGGAAAAGATGGATTCAGCTCTTAGCTGCTGCTGCTTTAACTTCCTCTGTCCCCCAAGTTAACATCCGTTTCTTTCCTGTCAACTGCATATAGGTCCTATTTAAGGTTTCCTCCTCGTTCCGACTTCTCTTTTCTATAGCTTCTTCCCTAGCTCCTTCAGCTTTCCCTAGCTCCTTCCCTTCCTCTTCAGCTTTATGGCTCCTTTGCCCCTCGTTCCCTCTACTTCCGGCTTTTCACCCCACTACTTCCTTAGCCCCCTCAAAACAACAGCTATTGCTATTTATGGTAAAAACGTGTGCCTGCGACGGCTTTTGACAAACTTCAAACAGCAGCATCGTCTGCTTGCAACACCATGAGGCGGATTACATTTCTGGCACACCTCTACAAACAATCCACAAATAATGCAACTTCATGCAGACACTGACTAAGATTCTATAGAGAGGACTGGAAAGAGGAGGTGTGACTCCGGATGCGAGCCCATGAAATAGAAGCAAGGTGTGAATCATCTTCTTTTCCGACACCCAGCATAAAATGCTGAAACTAATTTGCAGCGTGTATGACTATTTGCCTGGCGTATAGAGGGTTTCAAAGAACTGAAGTGAATAGGAAATAGCTTACATCATGAGTGAGCTGGAGGCATACCCATGCTCAACATTTATGAATAGCACAAATATGTTTTCCCAACATAGCATATGACTGACCTGGAAAGCTCAAAGCCACATGATTTGCAGACAGCAAAGTCTATAAAATTGGTGTAAGGAAACTATAACCAATAAAATATATGTCATCAGATGTATTGGAGAGGGCATCCTGCTCAGACTTTTGCAAGAGTGGTATGCAAGAGCTCGGTTCAACTGCAATTCATTTAAAGCACATTCTGCAAGAGCTGGGCTGCTCCCAGCAAAAGCCCAGGTTTCTGGACATCAACGAGTTAAGACACACTTTGCAATGAGGTTCCTCCACTGGAAGCATAAAACTTACTGCTGTGCCTTAGAATATAGTAAGAGATGTGTCTGCATGTCTTTAAAACACTGAGAAGCAGGAGCTGAATTAATGCATCTGGCAAATCCAGCCTAAGACGACTTCCTGGTTCTGCACTATGGAAATGCAACATGAATGAGGAGCAGGGAATAATATCTAACGAGAAATCTGCTAGGATGATGGACTTTTTCTCTTAGCAGGGAGTTCCAGCCCAACAACACAGATACAAAGGTGCGTGCCTTATAATTTCCGGATCAGGAAAAGCCGTTTTGTGCATGTTCAGAGGCTCGCCATCTGACTAGCTTTTTCAGGGAAGTACAATCCAAGCCTGATACTGAAAACAGGTCTGAGGTTGAGTCCCGTGGCTCAAATTCCATACTGCTTAGAGGCACTCCTCCTTCCATTATCACCACACACGTTCCAGAGGTCACATACTTGTGCTGAGTCCTGGTTAGTCCTCACTGAGTATTCTGGGGTGGGTTGAAGGGCTGGAACAATGAGACAGTTTTAGGCAACAGGCAACTTGATTCCCTGCTAAAGGAAAGGTAGCATCTATGGTTGATGCCCTTTGCTCTGGCAGCAGACTTTCTGAGTTTTCAACAACTTGCATGAGAGGTAGAAGTTCAACTGTTTAAGGATTTACTGACTTGGTGCTGGAGGCGACCCAGGGATGTAAACTGCTTGTCCTGCTGAATTTCTGCCTGTCTTTCAGCTGTTTTAGGCAAAGGAACTTAAAACAAAACCAAAAAACAGGCCTCTTGCATTGCAGCAGGGAATTGGCACAAAGGGTTTCCCTCGCAGTTCTTGCTGGTGGTGTCTGCTAGCAAGTACCGTTTAGATGTACATGCATAAGATCCAGTTAATGCCTTCTGCTTCTGGTCCTCTGATTTTGGGGGTAGGGGGAGATCTCTCGCTCTCATTCTGCTGCCAAGTGTTAGGTTAGGAAAAGCCGATTGACTAGCTGGTGGGCAAGAGGGTCATAAATCAAATTTTGTCTTGAAGGGTCAAGTTATTCCCCTCCGCCCAAGCCCCAGGTCTTTGATTCCGGGAGCCCCTCTCTCCACCCCCCACCCCACCCCACAGCTACGAACAGCGCGATGGTTTCAATTACGCCCTGAAAGGCAGAGAGGGGGCCTCTTTTCAAGGCAGGCTGGCCTTCTCCTACTCTCAACAAAAGCTTAAGTTACAGGAAAAGGAGAGAGAGAGAGAGAGAGAGAGAGAGAGAGAGAGAGAGAGAGGAAAGAAGTTAGAAAAGAAAAAAACAGGCCAGGGTAGAGAAGGGGGAAGGAGGGAAAGAAAGAAAAAAGCAAGCAGGGGGGTTGGGTCAGAGAGAAAATCCCAAAAGAAAAAGAAGAAGAAAGAACAATGGAGAGAAAACTTTGAGGGAGGGGGGAAAAGCAGGATAGAAAAGGCCCTGGTGTTGGGTGCAAATTTCGGACTAGGAGAGAGAAACAGGCCCATTCTTTCCTGAGGACTTTCCGCTGGAGTTTTTATTCAGGACACGTCAAAACTACAGGACAATTTGATGTTATTTATGACCGAGTCTCGGGGTGCAGACAAGACCGGCCCTGTCTCGAAATAAGCTTGGTGGTAGAATTAAATCCATCTAAGGGCAAGTTTTACAAATCACCCAGTTCTCCCAAGCGGCCTCTTTCTGCTCCCCCCTCCCCTCAAAATCAAAATTTGGCAGGAAGGCAGCCCAAATTCTTCGCTGCAGAACAGTGTGTGAAAATTCATAATGCACATTGAGTATATTTGCTTATTTCGCACAATGTATTTAATTTGCTTCTGCTCAACACAGGGAAGGCAAAGAGCTATGGCTGCCCCTCGAAGGGCTGCTCCCTGGAAATCATTCTTTTGGGGTCTTGCCAGTGAGATTCACCCGTCTTGTACACACACTATACCTTTGCAGCCTTAGAAGCAGAAGAGATGTTTTGCTTTGCTTTTAAAATGCACGCAGAGATTCTTAAGAAGTAGAATTCTGTTGCCAGCACTGATTTCTGCAGTTGCATTGGGTGGTTTTGAAATCGTCGTATATGTACACTTCTAGGTCAGGGTTACAAACCCTTGAAAATACAATGTTCTGGCACATTGGCAGGGCCTGAGGACACAGCCCAGCAGGTCACTAGGTAAACCCCAATCATAGAATCAAGGGTGGAAAGGATAGCAAACTGTTCATCTTTCTAAGGTGTGCAGTTATAGCAGGGACCTCAGGCATTTGGATGGTACTGCTTGGTGATATCAGACTACTATGGAGCACAATCCATGCTACAACTCATGTCGCAAGAGAAATGAAAGCACATATACAGCAGACAAGCCAGGTATATGAATCTCACACATATATGCACATGGAACATATACAGTCTTCAGAAGACATCAGACATTCACCCATTTTACAGATGGGGAACTTTGGGGCTTAAGAGTCTCCAGTTTTAAAGGCAACCACAAAATCCATGGCACAGAACTCTCACCCTCTCAAGAGGTCATTCAAGAAAGCAAGCCGAGACAGAAAGCCAGCATCTCCAGTCGGTACACCCTAGGGTGTGTGTCTAAAAGTAGATAGTGAACTCACGTGCATTATTCTCGCACACCTGCCCAACAGTTGAGAATAAGGCGATGCGCAAGTTGAATAGGCACACAGGGTAGGAGGAGCTAGGCATGCAGGTTGAGAGCCAATGAGGTGGCCACGTTGGCCTCTATGCAAATGTGGTAAAGCCAGTGCAAAGAAGCCTGACGACAACCTAGTGCAAAAATAATATAGAGGGATATGGGAAAGGAATTAAGCACCCAGAAAACATGTATCCCTTTCACAGATGGGATAGAGGGCTTATCCCCTTACCATTCCTCTGCTCTTTCCAGGCATGGTCCATGCTTTAAAGCTCCATGTCTGCTTGCCCCCCCCCCTTTTTTTTGTTCCTGAGCTTTCCCCACAAAAAAACCCACGATTTAGCATCCAATTAGAGCAACTATCAATCAGCAGAAAACCTGAGTTGTTGCTCCGATTGGGTGCTAAAGAGCAGCTTTCCATGGGGAAAGTTCTGGAGCAAAAAAAACCCCCTGGTTTCAGACACAGAGCTTTTAAGCGCAGAACTGTACCTGGGAAGAGTGGTGCAAAAGGTAAGTTTGGATAAGCTGAAAAACAGCTTGCCCAAACAAGCCAGTGACCCCAACCAACAACCCAGAAAAACCCACTGAGGCACACAAAAAAAGGCAGACACACAGAGAACAAAGGGAGGGCACAATTTCTAAGAAAACATGGAAGAGAATAGCGTGCCCATACATTTTGCCTCATATCTCAGGTTCTACAAATGCTAGAAGCTTAGGTCACATTCACACCATACATTTAAAACACTGTGGTACCACTTTCCCTGTCACAGATGTAAAGTTCCCATAATGCTTTGACAACTTACCCCTCTTCACTGAGGATTGTAGATCTGTGAGAGGGACAGGGGTGAAGTAGCTCAGAAAGAGTGACTGGGCCAAAGTCACTCAGAGCACATCATGGCAGCGTGGTGTGTTGGTCAGAGTGTTGGGCTAGGTCCTGAAAGCCAAGGGTTTGAAGCCCCACTCAGCCACATAGCTCACTGGGGACAGCTTTGGTTGTAGATACAAGCTAAAAGCAAAAGGGAAGCCCCATGCTGTCAGGAAAGTTTGGGGAAGGGTCATAGCTCAGGAGTAGAGAGCATCTGTATGAAATCCTGCAGGGCTACTGCCAGTAAGGTAAAGGGAACCCTGACCATTAGGTCCAGTCGTGGCCGACTCTGGGGTTGTGGCGCTCATCTCGCTTTATTGGCCGAGGGAGCCGGCGTACAGCTTCTGGGTCATGTGGCCAGCATGACTAAGCCGCTTCTGGCGAACCAGAGCAGCACACGGAAACACCGTTTACCTTCCCGCCAGAGCAGCACCTATTTATCTACTTGCACTTTGACATGCTTTCAAACTGCTAGGTTGGCAGGAGCAGGGACTGAGGAATGGGAGCTCACCCCGTCGCGGGGATTCGAACCGCCGACCTTCTGATCGGCAAGTCCTAGGCTCTGTGGTTTAACCCACAAGCGCCACCTGTGTCCCGTGGCGTCCCACACTTACTGCCAGTAAGTGTGGCTAATATTGAGCTAGATTGCTAGATGGAGCAAATGTCTGTGTGGCTCAGCATAAGGCAGCTTCCTATGTTCCTAAAGCGGGCAATAATGGACACGTGCAAAATACTACTGGCATGTCAATCCAGGAAAATAATAAGTCATGAACATGCCTTACTGAGCTTAAAATGTAGTATTTCGGAAGATCCAAAGAATCATGCAAGCTATGCTTACCAGTGATGGTTTCATACAAGAGTAGCAAAGCATTTTCCAACAGTCCAATAGATGAAGACAAATCATATGCCTTCAAATGTGGCATCAGAAAGCCCCTGGCCTGCCTTCATGGGGGGGGGGGGTCCAAATAGCTTGAAACAAAGCAGGCAATAGGATCTGAGGAAGCCAGGAGAATTCTGGCCCCGGGTCAATTGCTCCAGGGACGAAAGCCCAGCTCCTAGCTGCCTATCTGAGAAAACTTGGAAAGTATGTCTGAGGGAGGGAAGGAAGATAGCAGAAAGGGGAAGGGATTCCTTTTTATGCTTTTTAAAAGGGTCAAGTTGCGGGGAGAAAAATGGCCCCAGATAAAAGGCCCCGGGTCAGGCATGAGAGAGCTAAGAGGGGTTTTGAAATATGACAGAGGAAGAATTACAACGGCCAGGAGATAAGATGCTGAGGGTAAGCGGAGATGGCAGGAGGGGGAGGAGGAGGGAAGGGAGGAGGTTAAGTTGGCAGCGGAGAAGGGGAGAGAGATAAGGGAAGAAAGGGTTAGGGTCAGTTGTTCAGAAAGAAAGGCCACCTCGTGTCAGGAAGGCAGATGGCTTGGTCCTGTTACACATACCACATTCCCCAAAAGCGCAAGGTGGGGGTGGGGAGAAAAGATTCCTTGCAGCAAGAAGGGGAGGGAAAAACAGTATTTTTGGGGTGGTGGCAGTCGAACACACACACACACACACACACAAAAGAAAGGTAGCCTCCCCACAAGGCAGTGATGGCCACCATCTTGGGTGGCTTTCAAAGAGGATTAGACAAATTCGTGGAGGTTAAGGCTATCCATGGGTGCTAGCCATGACGGCTGTATTCTCCCTCCACTGTCAGAGGCAGTACCGTGGTACCTCAGGTTACATACGCTTCAGGCTACATACGCTTCAGGTTACACACTCCGCTAACCCAGAAATAGTGCTTCAGGTTAAGAACTTTGCTTCAGGATGAGAACAGAAATCGTGCTCCGGCGGCGCGGCGGCAGCAGGAGACCCCATTAGCTAAAGTGGTGCTTCAGGTTAAGAACAGTTTCAAGTTAAGAAAGGACCTCCGGAACGAATTAAGTGCCGTATTTTTCGCTCTATAAGACGCACCAGACCACAAGACGCACCTAGTTTTTGGAGGAGAAAAACAAGAAAAAAAAATATTCTGAATCTCAGAAGCCAGAACAGCAAGAGGGATAGCTGCGCAGTGAAAGCAGCAATCCCTCTTGCTGTTCTGGCTTCTAGGATAGCTGCGCAGCCTGCATTTGCGCCATAAGACGCACACACATTTCCCCTTACTTTCTAGGAGGGAAAAAGTGAGTCTTATAGAGCAAAAAATACGGTACTTAACCCGAGGTACCACAGTATTTTATGATGCCAGTCACCGGGAATCGCTGGTGAGTGAATTGCACTGTTGCACCCATGTTCTGCTTGCCTGCTTTCCGTAGGCATCTGGTTGGCCCCTGTGAGAACAGGGTGCTGGACCAGATGGGCCCTTGGCCTGATCCAGCAGGACTCTTCTTATGTGTGATGTACAGATTGAGTCAGGTAGCAGATGACTAGGCCATTGATTGTCCTATGTCGGAATGTAGGGCAGTGAGGGTATGACCCTCTTTAATTCTCCTTGACCTCTTGGTGGCTTTCAGTAGGATGAGCTATGGTATCCTTAGGGACCAGCTTCACTGCAATGATTGTGGGATGGGTTTCAATGGGTAGGAGAGGATACCTTAATTGCATTTTATTACTCCAGGTACCCATGTGTGAGAGCTGAACAGTTTTTAAAATCCCATCCTTTGTCAGCAAAATTAAAAGCCTAGGAATCAGGCTGCAAAACTCTGTTTTGAGCAAGTCCAGTTAACAAAGTACAGTGGTACCTTGGGTTAAGTACTTAATTCATTCCGGAAGTCCGTTCTTAACCTGAAACTGTTCTTAACCTGAAGCACCACTTTAGCTAATGGGGCCTCCTGCTGCTGCTGCCGCGCCGCAGGAGCACAATTTCTGTTCTCATCCTGAAGCAAAGTTCTTAACCCAAGGTACTATTTCTGGGTTAGTGGAGTCTGTAACCTGAAGCGTATGTAACCCGAGGTGCCACTGTACTCTGGCTTCTCCCTTCTTACCCAGCCTAATAAAGAATCAGGGAACAACTTGGGAAGTAAGTTAAAAAAATATAATTTACTTACACTGGTTCGTAGTAATGGCAGCAGTAAAAACTATGCAGGCAAAATATCTATATTTATAGTATAACCAGCTTCAGGCATGCATACCCTCCAACATTTCTCTGATGAAAATAGGGACATCCCATTCCATAATGATAATTTTACTATTTATACCCCACATATCTTACTGGATTGCCCCAGCCACTCTGGGTAGCTTCCAACATAAATAAAAACATAACAAAACATTTAACATTTTTTTAAAAAAAACTTCCTTATACAGGATTGCCTTCAGATAGCTCAGGGGTCGGAAAACTCCATACCCTCTGACATTTCTCCAATGAAACTAGGGACATCCTAAGGAAAAGTGGGACATTCTGGGATCAAATCAGAAATCAGGATGGCTTCTCTAAATCAGGGACGTCCCTGGAAAATAGGACACTTGGGAGGGTGTGGGCATGTGCCTAAAGTTGGATCAAGTGGAGGCATGTTTGAATCCAACACTGGTCAAAGGGAGAGAGAGAGAGAGAGAGACGAACAGGAAGTACTGTACGCTCCTTTCCCTCTAGAAGATGCAGGGGAAATGACATCACACAGAGCCCTCTCTACCGATTGTATTTCTATTGTCTGAGTATCTGCCTATCAGCAGTACAGCTCTATGGACTTAGCCCCTTCTCATTGTCTCGCCCACCCCCAGGACTATGGATGCAGCAATGGCCCTGCTGTTCCATGAAGGGGTGGTGGTGTACAACACCCTAAATTCAAGTTATTTGCAGTGAAATCCTAACCACAGATGCTCAGAAATGAGTACTTTTGAATTCCCAGGTAAGTGGACTGCAGCTTAACTCTGGTTCCAAACCAGTGTCTTTAAGTTTATCTTAAGGAACAATTTAAGGAGATTATGTAGTTAATGACCAGCCAGCCTTGCTTGATGATTCCATCTTTCTGTAATGTGAAAATAAACAAAGTTAAAGCATTTCAGTAGAATAAAATAAGACTTCCACACCTTTTCAGTGTCACTTCATCGCAACGTATACAAGAACATGTAAATTTGATGCAGGATTTAAAATAAGTATCAAACAGTTGTTTTAATAAATGGTGTCCCCCCCCCCCCCAGTCCAGCATTCCTTTCCTACCAGAACTGACATAGAAATCAAATTTGCACCCACCCAGCACATCCCATAAGTATGGGAGGATCCCAACATACACTTATAATCAATTAAAATGTAATGAACTTTGCTTTAAGATCTGCTTGTGAATGGCCCCTACATGTTGCATAATTAAGACCTCCTCCGCCAATCCTCAATTTCTCCGTCTCCCAAACAAACTCTCACAACAACATGTTAAAGAATGTTCTTGCTTTGAGGTGCCATTAAAGAAAAGGGGGGCATAATGCATTTCTTTGTTTGTGAAAAGGGGCAATTATAAACAAGGAGCAACCTAGCTATTAAAGGGGTCCCTTTAAGAGGTCTCCCAGCTCACAGAAAGATGGAGGCTTTCAGCTTAGGTGGGGGAGGGAGGAGAGACACTTTCAAGAGGATCTTTATCTCTTTGGGTGGGGGAAATCTCTGTATAATTATTACTGGACCAGCCGATCTCTTTAAAATACATTTGGGAGCTGCACAGAATCCTTCTGTAGACTTTTGCATTCCCCCAAGAGGGAGTAGAGGACTCCGCTGGGTAACCATCGGTCTGGCTGTGCAATGCTTGCGAGTGCTCTCAGCATATTTGGAATGGGGTGTGGGTGTGTCTCCCTTTGCTGCTGCTCTCACTGTTGCATCTTACGCTGTGTACACATTACCAGCTTAGAAGGCAGCTAGGTCGTTATTTTTCTCAATTCCAATCGAAGCTGGGGGGGCGGGACACACACACATCAAAGTGCAGTAAAAGAAACTATGGATGGCGGCTACCGTCGTATGTACATTGCTTCCCCAAACCAGCAGTGGAAACACCATGGGTGCAGAGTAAATGGGAATGCAAACACAGCCTTAAGTCTTTCCCTTTGCTTTCCTTGCTGCCTGTTTTTGGCCCACCAGTACTGCAAACATATACACTGTGATTTACGGTTGTGCCCCAGGTGTGTGTGTGTGTGTGTGTGAGAGAGAGAGAGAAAACAGAAGGATTCCTTTGCTGGAAAAGACCAAAGCACCATCTCAGCCAATATATGCTATCTTTCATTTATTTATTACACATCTATCTCCCCCTTTCATCTAAGGCGCTCAAGGTGGTTTACATAGTTCTTCTCTTTCCTCATTTTATGTTCACAAAAAAGAAGGCTCGGGTAGGCTAGGCTGAGAGACTGTGACTGCTCCAGGCCAGGGTCACCCTGTGAGCTTCATGGCTGGGTGGGGACTTAGACTCTGATCTTCTGGGTCCCAGTCCAACATCACACTAGCTCTTTCCCTGTTACTTCTATTAAGGAATGACTGCCGCTTGATGGCAGTGCACAGGTTCAACCCCTATGTGCTACAAAAAGAGCTGGGAAAGACTCCTTTCTCGAATTCTGGAGAGCTGATGCCAATCAGTGTAGATAAGACTAAGTTAGATGGATGAAGGTGTAAGACAGACTCTTATGTTCCTAACTGATCTGATAATCAAAGGTATACTGCCTTGGACTATAGAAATTCTGTTCTGAGTGATCATGACTTAACAGCTGTTGATCCTCCTCTCCATTGTGGGTTCCACTTGGCTTTCACCGTCCCTCTGTCAAGATGTCTAATCTGTGTTTAAAAAGCTATTCCCAGCATCCTGGAGAAGCAAATTCCATGATTTAATTAGGCGTTGTACTTCCTCTCCTTCTAAGGAGTCGGCATAGACAAAACTGATAAATGTTTTTATTACTGTTTCTTAGACTGTTGTAAGCCTCGCTGGGACCTCATGGCGAAAGGCAGTTAAGAAATCTAGATGATGATGATGATGATGCCACCAGCAGGCATACCATTTCCTGTCACAGTGCTGCAAGGATGGGAGAACTTATACTTAATTGGTTCAGATGGTGTCATCTTAAGCCATCATCCGTTACATAGCTGTATCCGTAGATTATGTCAGTTCTCTATGTGCTTTGGAGATCAGAGATGTAACTCGCTCGCTCATCCCCATACGTCTTGGGTCCTCTGAAACTTCTCATTAGCAATGCCCCTCCTGGCAGAGCTGTGATGGGCATGGAGTCGGACAACAGGGACTTCTCGTCTGGGGGCGGATGAACCCTGGGGTGCTAATGGAGCAGGTCAAGGTGAAGATTACTGTAGCCAATGTGCAGGAGCTGCTGCAGAGGATGATGGGAAAATGTTTCCTGAAGTGCATTAGAAAACCTGGAAGATCCCTCAACAACTCCGAGCAGAAATGTGTTCTGATGTGCATGGACCGCTGCATGGATGCCTGGAACACTGTCTCACGGGCCTACAACTCCTGGATGCAGAGGAGATTTGGGGTGGACATACTGCTTCATTTGCAATTAGTGCATGTACCATAGCTTCCTGTTGAAATCCTGTAACTTCACACAACAAATCTTCCGGGGTGGGGTGTTGTTGCTTGGTGCCACTTATCGCACAAGGATGCCCCTCCAGATGGCAATAAGGCTGTAACATTGCGGAAGCACCACAGAACAGCTCATAAAGGGAAACGTGTGAACAGTCCATTATATATCCAGCATGAATGTACTATTATTGTGTCATTAATATGTTGCAGAATGCACTCTCAAATAACAACACCAATCTGGAGGGGCTCTCAGTATTTTGTGGGAGGGATTCAGTGGCACACCAGAACTGTAGGCTTGTGCATTTAAAATGAATTCAAAGCATTCTGGCTCTAGTGCAGAAAATCCACTTGTAGAAAACATAAGGACTTTTTGCAGTTTGACAGGTGACGGGGAAATGCATTGAAAAGCGTGGGATGAACTAATGGCTATGCAGAAGATGCTGGAACACCCTGGAAGCATTTGTTGAGGGCCAGATATAATCTAACTTCCGCGTAAGCTTTCGTACAAGCAAGTAGGTCATCTGGAGGGGCCCTACATTTTCCCTTGTGGGTCCATATTAAGCCAAAGTACTTGAATATAATCTAACTTATTTCCATCAAAGCTAAATTGGTTTGCATCTAAGTCCTTTAGCTTAGCTATGAATTGGGCTGCTGTCCAGCTATTCTGCAAATGTAATATTTGGAATTCATGGGGTGCTTCCAGTGTGTCACTATTTTGGGGTGGGATTCAATTGCATACAGGAAAATTCAGACCGCACATTTAAACTGAATGAGAGGTCCTGTGCAACAGACTCTTCCCAAAAAGATCTGGGATTTTCTGCAGTAAGGGAAGTGATGGTAAAATGTACTGGAATTGTGGGATAATGCTTGGTTAGACATGACATCCTCTAACCTCCCCTGCAAACAGATCCATAATGAATCGCTGTCAAATAACTAATATTATCTAATCTCCCTGCAAAAAAATAAGGATGAATGATTCCTGTGTTGCAGGGGGTTGGACTAGATGACCCTTGAGGTCCCTTCCAACTCTGCGATTCTATGAATGGTCAATAAACAGATAGTCTGGAAGCTCCTGTAGATTCAGAGCCCTTCCAATGCCAGAAAATTCAGCTCTCTGCCTTAAAAGCAGGCTCACCCACCAAACTACACACAAAAACCAGATCAGTCTTTCATGTGTCAGGAGTGGAGAGCAATTGCCCATCAGAATGGGGACTGCAGAGCAAATGCCATCAGATGATCTGAGCAAGTGAGTCGGTCCACACTTATAGAGGAAAAGCATAACTTCCAAAAGTCCCAGGTCTTTGGGGAGAAAGGGAGGAAGTCTTTTGGTCCCCTGAACTAGGATAAACATGAGCCAAATACAACCACTAGATCTTTTCAATGTGATTTGGGGGGGTGGGCTGCAACATGGCACCTTCCACCATCTAGAATCACAGGTGGCATTCCGCATGCTGATGCTCCAGCTCCCATAGGCCAACGTGACAAATGATCAGCGTTGATGGGAGCTGCCCTCAAGCAACATCTGGAAGACCCGGGGGTCCCCATTGCTGCTCTAGATTTTGCTCTGAGCCCAAGAAGGGAAGGCAACCCCACCTCCCTCCCAAGACTGAGTACAATCAGACATTGTGTTGGGAGAATATTCCTTTCCAACAAGGTCATGCATCAGGTCTAAACTGAAGGGCTCACTCCCACACCTTGTTCCCAACTTAGTGATATATAGAGCAACAATGTATAAGCTAATACAGTACAGTGGTACATCGGGTTAAGAGCTTAATTCGCTCTGGAGGTCCGTTCTTAACCTGAAACTGTTCTTAACCTGAGGTCCTATTTCTGGGTTAGCCGAGTCTGTAACCTGAAGCGTCTGTAACCTGAGGTACCACTGTAATACAGACAAGGCTGCCTCTGAGCACCAGCAGAGAGCATTAATTGCCTCCAACTTCCCAAACACCAGGCACAACTTCTGGGTGAAATGGCTGGCTTGAGGGGGTCTCAACCATTTTTAAAAAAAAGTTAATAATGATATACAGTACCCAGGAAGCAGGGACTTTCATGAACTTTTTCCCCATCTCTTGTGTGGAAGTGTGTGGAACTGGACGCAGGGAGATTGGCGAGAAAGAAGAGGAGGCAACAGGATGTGGGGATAAACATGCAACTCACTCCGGCAGTTTTCTGTGTGTTTTGACTGGAAATTGTTTGCAGAGAAGGGAGAGGCGGCGCTCTGCACTTTGCCTATTAAGAATCGGAAAGTGGGGGGGGGGGAGTAGTTGTGCTGCCCGCACAACCAAAATAATCTGCCTGCTAATAATTATAATTGTGGCGGGAGGTGAATAATCATCATCGAAGGTAAATTATTTCTCCTTAAAAGCAGCCACAGGCTCGTGACTGAGCAGGCGCGGGGGGAGGTGGAGAGAGAGGTTTTTGGCATCTGATTCGTGATCTCGTTAATTTTTTTCCCCTTCCGCGATTGACCAATCCTGGGAAGGGAGGGAGGGGGGAGGAGGGCTGGTCCCTGATTTTGAATCTGATTGGGCGAGAGGAAATTTTGGGAAGGGGCTTAGGCAGCCAAGGTCTCTTTGATGGCGCTGGGAAGGGGGAAAAGGAAGAGAGGGGGCCGGACTGGAATTGATTAAGTTGGGAGGAGAAAGAGGAGAAGGCTGGGCGAAGCGCAGCTCAGCCCGGGGGCCCTCCTTTGAAACGGACTAATTGGGGAGCGAAGACACAAAGGGACGCGAAAGGCGCTCGGAGAGACGCACAGCAAGGAAGTTTCCCGCTGGGTGAGTGGAGTTGCTCCCCTGGATCTCCCAGGCGGATCCCCCCCTCTTCACCCCCCCCCCCGCAGAAAACCAACTCGGAAACTTTTGCCAGGACCCGTGTCCCCCGAGGGAGTGACAGATCCCAGCTCGTCCTGGGGAGGAGACGAGGCGATCGGGTGTCGGTGAGAACCGAGGGGGGGAGAGAGCCACCATGCGCCTTGCCGACGCGTCCTTGGCTCGCTGCCTGGCGCCGCCGCTGTTGCTGTTGCTGCTGCTGGGCTCCTGCCGGGCCCAGTTCCATGGGGAGAAGGGCATTTCGATCCCCGACCACGGCTTCTGCCAGCCGATCTCCATCCCCCTGTGCACCGACATTGCCTACAACCAGACGATCATGCCCAACTTGCTGGGGCACACGAGCCAAGAGGACGCTGGATTGGAGGTGCACCAGTTCTACCCGCTGGTGAAGGTGCAGTGCTCGCCGGAGCTCAAGTTCTTCCTGTGCTCCATGTACGCGCCCGTCTGCACCGTCCTGGAGCAGGCCATCCCGCCGTGCCGCTCCATCTGCGAGCGGGCGCGCCAGGGCTGCGAGGCGCTCATGAACAAGTTCGGCTTCCAGTGGCCCGAGCGGCTGCGCTGCGAGAACTTCCCCCGCCACGGCGCGGAGCAGATCTGCGTGGGGCAGAACCACTCGGAGGAAGGCGGCTCGCCCGCGCTGCTCACCAGCGCCACCCCGATTGCCGGCCAAGGCACGGCGGGCCACCCCCGCTACGCCACCCTGGAGCACCCCTTCCACTGCCCGCGCGTGCTCAAGGTGCCCAGCTACCTCAACTACAAGTTCCTGGGCGAGAAGGACTGTGCAGCGCCCTGCGAGCCGGCCAAGCCCGACGGGCACATGTTCTTCAACCAGGAGGAGATCCGCTTCGCACGTATCTGGATCCTCATCTGGTCGGTGCTGTGCTGCGCCTCCACCTTCTTCACCGTCACCACCTACCTGGTGGACATGCAGCGCTTCCGCTACCCGGAGAGGCCCATCATCTTCCTCTCGGGCTGCTACACCATGGTGTCCGTGGCGTACATCGCCGGCTTCGTGCTGGAGGAGCGGGTGGTGTGCAACGAGCGCTTCCAGGATGACGGCTACCGCACGGTGGTGCAGGGCACCAAGAAGGAAGGCTGCACCATCCTCTTCATGATGCTCTACTTCTTCAGCATGGCCAGCTCCATCTGGTGGGTCATCCTCTCCCTCACCTGGTTCCTGGCGGCTGGCATGAAGTGGGGCCACGAGGCCATCGAGGCCAACTCTCAGTACTTCCACTTGGCCGCCTGGGCCGTGCCGGCCGTCAAGACCATCACCATCCTGGCCATGGGGCAGATTGACGGCGACCTGCTCAGCGGCGTGTGCTTCGTGGGCCTCAACAACATCGACCCCCTGCGCGGCTTTGTGCTGGCGCCGCTCTTCGTCTACCTCTTCATCGGCACCTCCTTCCTGCTGGCGGGCTTCGTCTCCCTCTTCCGCATCCGGACCATCATGAAGCACGGAGGCACCAAGACGGAGAAGCTGGAGCGCCTGATGGTGCGCATCGGGGTCTTCAGCGTGCTCTACACCGTCCCGGCCACCATCGTCATCGCCTGCTACTTCTACGAGCAGGCCTTCCGCGAGCACTGGGAGCGCAGCTGGATCAGCCAAAACTGCAAGAGCTTGGCCATCCCCTGCCCGCTCCAGTACACCCCGCGGATGAACCCCGACTTCACCGTCTACATGATCAAGTATCTCATGACGCTCATCGTGGGCATCACCTCGGGGTTCTGGATCTGGTCGGGCAAAACCCTGCACTCCTGGAGGAAATTCTATACCAGGCTAACTAATAGCAAACACGGGGAGACGACCGTTTGAAAAGGGGGATATCGAGAGGTGGGGGAAGGAGAGAGAGACTTGGTTTGCCGGCCCCAAACTTTGAAACAATTGTGGGGGGAAAACAGGGGGCCCCCACCCCGGATGTGCTCTATGGGGGGTATGGGTTTTTGTTTTTTTTTTGCAGGGAGGGGGAGCCTCTCTCTGGAATTTGGGACGTCCTGTTGCACAGAGCCGAGACCTCCCTTTTGACAATCTCGAGAGAAAACACGGAGGCACGGGAGGAAAAGAACAAGGGAGAGAGACCGAAGTATTTAAAACTGTCTCCTTTTAATTAAAACTTTTTTTTTTTTTGCTTTAGGTTTTTATTAACTATTAAAGGGTGTCTTTTGTAATTAAAATTGTAAATAGCATTTGTAAATTTAATTATATATTTCTATTTAAAAAAAAAGAGCGAGAGAGAATGCCAGCAAGGACCCAGAAACATAGGGAGAGGGTCAAAGAAAGGAAATGGTCACCCATATTCTTCTCCCCCCCCTTCTTTGGGTACTATATAAATTTTTCCCCTTTGCCTTTGCCATACCATCATCACCCCTCCCTCTCCATGGAGCCACGAGGACTGCCTGCTGTTTGGGTTGGCCCCTTAATAGGACATTCTCGCTTAAACTTTTCTGAAGAGCCAGGCTTGGAATTGCTCCCCCACCCCCTGCAAAAACACATCGCCCACCAACTCCCCTTTGGAGACTACAGTTTTTTTGGTACGGTTCCAGGAAGACTTCTCCCATCTCTCTCATTTTTTCCTCTCCGCTTCTGAAGGTTTGCAAGTAACTTTCTGCATCTATGAAAACACAGTGCCGGTGGGGGTGGGATGTGAGTCCTTTGCTGAAAATTGGGCCCTGGCTGTGCGGATCTCCTTATGGTGATTTCTGCTAAAGAAAGAAATCTGCTGCAAGAAAAGGGTTCCCCTCTCCCTCCTGCCTTAAGCTGCAGAGTTCTTTTTTCTGTTGCATTTGTACATTTCTATTCCCCCCCTCCCTTTAGATGTTTTGTACAAAAGGTGTCTTTTTAAAAACTACATTTCCTGTATTAAACAGACTTGTTCTTTGCAAATTCAGTTTTGAGTTTTTTTCAGAAACAGCAGCAGCTTCAAAAGCAATCTGTTGGCGAGATGTCCCTCAGTCAAATTCTATAAAGCAGTTAAATGCTGCAATGCATACTTCACAGACCAGCACACAATGCCTGCTTGCCAAAGGGATGGATCTGTTTTTTTCTTAAAGAAAGAACCTTTTTAGAAAGGGACACTGGAAAGTGCTTGATGACATTTTATAAAGTTTTCAAGGAGAATCCCTCAATATATATCTATATATATTGATGAGGCATTTATTTAACTTTTGAGAACTGGTACCTTACGTTACCAGAAATTCGGCAGAGAGAGAAATTTATATTTTGACTCAATTTTTTGTCTTTTTTTTTTTGGTGGGGGTATGCTATTACTCCTTCCCCACCTCCCTTGCCAGCTCTCAAAAAAAGTCAAAAATATTTGGACAGGTTCTTAAGTGACTTTATGAGGAAGTATCAGGTTTGTGTTTTTTGTTCAGTAAAAGAGTGGTGTGTCTGGTGGAAATGTAGCATTCACGGCATTAACTAATTTGTTTGGAAGTAAGTTCTGCTGATTTTTTTGATAGAATGGATTTCCAAAAATGTTTGTGAGACCACAGCCTAAGGCTTCCACTGAAATCTATGTGCGTTGATGCACGTGTTAGAATTCGTAATCAAACAGCACTTTCTAGAAAAAAAGGATGACCATGTGCAGATAATCATATGTGACAATTGCCTACACATGCATTTTGCTGAATGTTATGTAACCTCTTGAAAGATTTAATTGCCACCTCATTGTTCTCTTTCCCGCTCCAAGTAAATCTATTAGGGGTTCCGGTGCCCTTTGTCATAACAGTGAAAACATACATATAACAGCAGCCCAATCTTTTGAGCTTTTTGCTCAGAAATAAGTCCCACTAAGTTCAGTGGTTCTTGCACCGAAGTAAACTGCAGCCTAAATTTCAGTTCTCTCAACGGAAAATAAATTCCTGCATTTTAAAAACAGTTAACGTCTTTTTTAAAAGCTTCTAATGAATTACTTAAATGTCTTTGCCTCCCGCCAATCATTATCCCTCTTTTAAATTTCTAAATGGAATTCTGTTGATTTGGCAACAATCAAAATTCAGTCCTAGCTACACACATATACACAAAAGGTCGTTTTTGTATTTAAAGTAAGCTCCTAAAAAGGCTTTATAGAAGTCACTCTGATCCTAACCAGAAATCAGCTAGAAAATTCCACCCATGCTTGTGAGATGATAACACCTCTAGTAATATATCTCTTTAAAGCAGAAGCAGTACACTAAAGGGTAAAACTTGGAAGTGGGGAGGAGAATCCCACTGTCACTAGCACATATATTCAAAAAAGGGGGGGGGCATGAAATAAAACTTTCCACCTTCAATTCAGTTTAATTTCTCAGTGGCAGGAGGGAGCACATACATCATCCCCACCCAAATCCTTTTCCAGCTTTTTGTAGTAGAATTGTGACTCTGATAGAGTTGTTGTTGCTGTTTCCTTGTGTCACTTAGTTGCTTTTTAAAAGGTAACGGATAGAAATAAATAGTTTTGCATTTTCTTTTGCACCAAAATGTTCCTGGAGGAAGCAACTTACTGGTCCTGCGGATTATGGGACTGGTGTGTATACCAAAAAAGATGGGGGGTGCAGAGAGAGAGAGAGAGAGAGAGAGAGTTGTAAAGCATTGCAGCAAGGAATGGGGTGGGAAAGAAAGAGAGAGAAAGAGTGCACAACTTTGCATTCCACATTTTAAGCCTCCTTAACAGAGCGAGGGTGGAAAAGAGAGCCTCCAGAACGCACCCACCCACCCCCAGACACACGCATCCTCTTCCATCAGAGAAGCGAGTGTGGTTTAAAGCCAAAAGTCAGAGGGCCACTAAAGCAAACCAGATGGACGTTTGGAAGGCTGCAAACATGTGTCCAGTATCAAAGCAATCCAGCTAGATAGAGGAGGAGCAAATTCCATCTGGTCTAATTTAAAAAAAGAAGTTGAATGGGATTTTCCTCTTGGTGTTTGAATGCGACCTGCCAGGGAGCATGCCAGCCCCGCTACCACCCCCTTGTCGCCACTTAAGAGTGGCTCTTTTGCTACTCCCACTGGATTTTTTTTTCCACGACAACTGGTGATTTGGGAAGTTCCAAAAAAAGAGAGAGAGAGAGAGAAATGGAGTTCTTTCTACTGACTCCGAAATTTACAAGAGGGGGAAAATGGACTTACAGCTTTCGGCGACAAATGGCCTTTTAAACTTTCTCTTTTCTCAAACCGAAGAAGTGTGTGAACTTTCTCTCTCTGCCACCCCCCCACCCCCCCGCCACTTTATTTATGTGACCCAGTTTTGGAATTCCTCCTTCCTTTCCAGGTGACTTCAGTGACACAAGAGCACAACTCTCGAGTCGGCCACAGCGTCATCACCAACTGCCACCCCATGGGATTGAGCCCTTAGTTCTGCTGCCAGGGCCTCTTTCTGTTTTGTTTTTGTTTTGTTTGGTAAGAATCGCATTTGCTGAAAGTTTTTCTGCATGGCTCATATTCCAGCATTCTCTCCCTCCCCCGCCCCCCCCCCCGCCCCGCTCCAACTCTCAGACCTGTCTTATGAATCTTGCAAAAGCACCGACAGATGGATCTCATTAGTTTCCTCTTTTTTGGCAAAGGTACCTCAGCCGCTCGCCCCACACAAGAAGGGACTACACCCAAACTTTTTGCGCCCCGCTTTCCGAGCTCTGTGGACAGAACGACGTGCAACGTGGACCCGAGGCGGGGAGTGGAGAGCGGCCTTCCTCTGCCAAGGAATGCCGAGGCCAGGAGTTTAACTCTCTCCCCCTCTCCCCATTTTGCTCTTAATTTAATCCTTCTGGTTTTGTAAGCCTAGAAAAACAAGACCATCTAATGTCAAGACAGTTTATATCAGGCGGGTGCCTCTGTGTGTATGTGTGTGTGTTTTAACAAAAGGCCTGAAAACTTTTCTTTTCTCCCCCCCCCTTTCCACCCACCTCTTCCCCTTTTCCCCTGGCCTCTTGCTAAGTGCATACATAACTTGGAGCTCAGCAGAAACCCCCTCCCAACCTCTTCTTGCTCATCCTAACCATTTTTTGCTTGCAATTCCAATTTGGGGGAGCAGGGTGGGGGTGCTGAATCTGTTGGAAATAAAAGTTTGCTACCCTACACTCAGAAAGGGCATAGCCTTTGCCAGATTCCCCACCTTGCTTTAAAAACCCATTTCACATTCTCTCTCTGTCTCTCTCTCTGTGGAATGATCACTCCCTCCCATGCCCCCAAAAGGAGTTGCACAGGACATTTGTGTGTTCCCACTTAAAGTTGACACACGGGCTTTGAAATGGAGATTTGTCCCTCAGCAGAGCAGCAGCCTGCTTAACGCATTAAGAATCCCAGCTGCCAGGGGGAAGGGAGAAAAGGGGAGAGGTTTGATCTGCACTGGGTGGATTCCTCTCTTCTCTCTTCCTCCAAACCCCCCCCCCCCAGTGTAAGACAAGAGTGTGGGGCTGTTTGTGCAATAAACTGCTACAGACCTGGAGCTATTTGGAAGAGGGGGGGGCGGTGGAATATGAAATTCCTTTGCAGCAGACGGGAAGGCTGTCCAGTCGTGCAGACAAAAAAGCCCTTCTTTAAATGACTCACAGTTGCAAAGAGTCAACCAGAGCTGTTTAACGAAAGAACACGAAGGAGGGGTTGGCGAGCAACTGGATTCCCAGCCAGGCTTCTGTTCCAACTCCCATCAAGATGGGCTTTCTGGTTATTGGAGCAGTTGTCGTGCCTGAAATGTGCCTCCATATCCTCTGCAATGCCTTTATCCTGCAAAGCCTCCTCTGCATGCAGACCCTTATGAGGCTCTTTATAGGGTACTGTGCAGTTTTGCCAAAAAAACTCAGGCAGGGAACTAACAGAGGGAGGGGGGGAGAGAGAAATCCCATTTCCCAAAAATCCTAGTACCGTCCAGAATGTGACTCACTGCAACTAACAGCAAGCGGCACTAAATTTCTCCTATAGAGTCTGGATCCAGGGGTGAAGCCCTTTGATCAGTCTTCAGTGCTGGGGTTCCACCATGGAATGTATCTTAATCCCTCAAACGCCCAAACCCTTTATACAGCCAATCGATCGCTGCCAGTGAGGGCCTCCTGCAGATACCACCTTATCAGGAGGTCCTTTAATGTTGTGGTCTATTAGGTGCCTACTTAAAAACTTTCCTCTTTGAACAACAAGCCTTTTAAACCAAGATATTTCCCCGTCTGCAAGTACATTGGAATCGTTCTTGAAAATGTTCTTTAATACATTCTCATTGTTTTATCGCTTGATGTTTGCCATCCTGGCCAGCTTTGGAATGAAGAGTGCAATATACATTTAACAAATAAGTAATATGGGATGAAGACAGGCATAACATAAAAAGGTAACTCAAGAGAATGTCGCTGTACCTGGGTTTCAATGGAAATTATCAATGTGCATAGCAGTGAATTGAAGTTTGGCTCAGTGTCAGATTTGGCCCTTTCCCCTATGCTTCAGGTAGTATGTCCATACTTTAAAAAAACAAAAACCATTAAAAACATCACATGAATACTCATGTGTGTAGGCTTGTATGAGCATTCATTGCCTTAATTATGCAATGACAACAACAAATAAACTTATTTTTACATGTGCGAAACTGCTCGAGGGAGTTGGGTAGGGGGTGGTTTCCTGGTGGCATCACAGCAGGGGGCAGGGCAGAGGACAGGACAGAAACAGCATCATGCAAGCAGCTGGTTTCAGTTTCAAACCTGTTCAGAGCTTGGCCCTGGAGAGGAACAGATACGTTTCGACTGAAGGCTGAATGTTACTTCCTTCGTCACCCAAAGAAGAGTACCTTCTCACTGACAACACTGAGTAACCATAACCAGTCTCCAAATCTAGGATTGCAAAGTAGGGATAGGAAGATCTCAGGCTTGCAGAATCTACTTGGTTTTTTTTACTAGAATGCCAAGATCCACCAACTGAAGTTGGGTGCAAAAGACACAGAATTAAATAATTCTCCGTCCGAGGGTTTATTCTGAGTACCTGATTGAAACCGAGCTCATAGTTCTTTCACACAAAAATCTGCTATTTACTGTGCACATCCAAACTTCCCTGATTACTTTTTTCCAATCTATCCCTCCCTGCCCTACTCTCTTCTTTTAAGCAGTGTAATTACTGGTAAGGCAAGGTAAAGTTAAAGGACCCCTGGAAGGTTAAGTCCAGTCAAAAGTGACTATGGGGTGTGGCGCTCATCTCGCTTCAGGCCGAGGGAAGCCGGCATTTGTCCACCAACAGCTTTCTGGGTCATGTGGCCAGCATGACTAAACCGCTTCTGGTGCAACGGGACACCATGACAGAAGCCAGAACACACAGAAACGCCGCTTAGCTTCTCGCCGCAGCGGTACCTATCTGCACTGGTGTGCTTTTGAAATGCTAGGCTGCCAGAAGCTGGGACAGAGTGACGGGAGCTCACCACTATCACATCCCTATAATTACCGTACTAGAAGATCTTGGTCTACCTTCTGCCACCACCACCCAGGTCCCCACCAACCCAAGCTTAAATGAAGATATAAGCATCCATGCTTCTTCTATAGAAACTGACTTCCGGTGTAGTTTTCTTCAGCACTTACAAGCTTTGATCCCCAAAGCCCCATCCCTTCAAAAAGTTAAGACAAGAAAGCCACATGGGGCATTTTAATGCCTGCGTTTGTTTGGGAAAGGTGTGTTGACAAATTAACGTGGGCAATTCCTGTCCTATCCTCAAGTTACATTTACAGGTTGGAATTGGATGATACCTAAAAGCCTTTGCTGGGAGTGGCTGGAATTAACATGGGTCCAGCAATAACCCTGCACTAGTAATGGTTCTAGATTACTATAATGTGCTGTTCGTGGGGCTACTGTCACGCCTCATTTGGAAGATGCAGACAGTGCAGCATGCAGCTGCTTACTGGGGCCCTCAGCTTTGCACATAACTCTACACAGATGTTGGAAGATCTGCACTAGCTGCCTTTTAGGTTCTGAGCCGGATTTAATTTTTTGTGGTTCATGTTTTAAACCCTAAACTACTTAAGATATTTATTCTTATATTAAGTGGTATATAATTTTTAGGAATGAATTAATATCTGCCAAAACAAGGAGGAAAACTGGGAAGATTGGGAGGGAAGGAAGGAAGGAAGGAAGGAAGGAAGCCTAGTCAGAATTCTGGGCTCACAGGCTGGTCCTACCTGGTATGTACTGATTTATTGATTATAAGATTAATGACCATGGCTTTCTAATCCACATGTATTAACTCAAGACATCTTACAATAGTTCAAATCACAATAATAAAATACAGCAACAATTAAAACATAACAGAGCTGGCCTGCGCTTGGCAGATGAAACATGTCCTTCAGTAAAAGTACTTTAATCTGACAAATGAAAAGCCTGCTAAAATGAAAATATATTCACAACTGATGGAAGGCAACCAGAAAGGAAGCCAATTCTGGTGCCAACACTGAGAAAGCCCTAGCCCTCGTCCCAACCAAACTTGTGCTGACCATGGATGAGACACAGTGAAGGGCTCCACTACTTGATCTTAATGAATAGGCAAGGATAATGTTTACATCTGCCACAGGGACCTCAGACGACTGGACTCTACCCTCACAGCCGTAATGGAGGCCTGGATTCTAACCCTTCAGCCAATCACAGCACATGAACAACATGATATGAGACATAGCCAAGGAACACCATTGCCATTTTGATCTATTCTCTTGCTTATGAACTTCAGAGCACAACAGGTGGTAACTTAGCAGGGAGTTCACCGCTGAGAGGGCACACAGCATAAAAGTCCCAAGGTTCATAATGAAATCATTGCCAACATTGTCTTCTTAGCAAACTTTCAGGTACTCTACCTCAGGACTTTGGATGCCCAACAGGAATCACAACTCTGCAGCTACAACTGGAGCTGCAAGGCTGTTGGGAAGAAAGGGAGGGAGGACCACACTTCAAAGCTTCCATCCCTTTCCCCAACACCTCCAAATCTTCCCAAAAAAAAGGGGTGGGAGTCCCGAGATCGTAAAACACCCAGGCCCACAGAGTGTCTCCCATTCCCTACAGAGAAATGGCATGTACTGTTTTATCCACCCTCCATTACTCCACTCATGGTAGCAGTAACCCCCTTAAGGAGAGGACACAGATAAATATGTACCATACAAAACAGGGGTTGCTGTTGACTTGAGTGGATCACAGGCAATATTGTGTCAGGAAAATAACCAACAGATACTGGCAATTTTCCTGAATGGGGATGGGACAGCACAACCTGATGAGATGAAGGAAGCTGAAAGGCATCCTGGGGGCAGGACAGGCCACTCCCTTTAACTCAAGTTCATGGGCCACAAATATGCTCCTTTTTGCCTTCTGAAGTTATTGTTACCAGCTTAACCCCTCAAAAGGGACTCTTGGCTTTGCAAAGGTCACATTCAGCTCTCTCCAGGAGTGCATCTCCTGTTTCATCTACCCTTTGACTTTCCCACTGAGCTACCCCCTGAGCTTGCTTTTGTAGCTACCGTTCTTCTTATGCAAGTAGTGGCTTTCTCGCAGCCTCCACTCCCCACTCTCCTGCAAAATGCTGGCCCCAAAACACACAAAGGCGGCAATACACATGTTTCGTGGGCAGTGTTGTTGAGTTTGTCTGCATAGAGGCATTGTTCTTACTACAGGGCTCCAAGGACGCCTCCAAGTTCTTCATATAGCCCTTCAACTACTATGACACGGAGACTTTTGCAGGAGATGGCGCAGTAGTTTCATTTTGGCTTCCTCCTTGGGTGTTGTGTGGAGGGTATTGTGTGCACTGGATTAAGAGTGATGTCATGGCATGGTGGCTGCCTGGCATAGCAAGAGCAGAAGATCACCCAGTACTTTCCACTGCAATGTTTTACATCTAAGCAGCAGGTTTTTGTCAACTTGTACATTGTAATCTTACCTAGATTACTGTTATAGGTACCCCTGACCGTTAGGTCCAGTCGCAGATGACTCTGGGGTTGTGCGCTCATCTCACTCTATAGGCCAAGGGAGCCGGCGTTTGTCCGTGGACAGCTTCCAGGTCATGTGGCCAGCATGACTAAGCCGCTTCTGGCAAACCAGAGCAGCGCACGGAAACATTGTTTACCTTCCCACCAGAGTGGTACCTATTTATTTACTTGCACTCTGACATGCTTTTGAACCGCTAGGTGGGCAGGAGCTGGGACCGAGCAACGGGAGCTCACCCCGTCACAAGGATTCGAACCACCAGCCTTCTGATTGGCAAGCCCTACGCTCTGTGGTTTAGACCACAGCACCACTCGCGTCCCTACAGCGCCACCCGCGTCCTTACTGTTACTGTTACCCTCTTATAAATCTTAGCTTGATCACCTCAACCTCACCTCGTGTACAGAATTGTATTTTAAGCCAGCAATGGACCACTTGCTAACTATATCTTATTCCTAGGGATTTATATGCAGAGCAACTGAGCTTTTGCAAGCAGCTCTGATAGTAGCACTTGTAAACACTGTTCTGCAGAGGTCTTGCAAAGTGTTCTGGGTTGCTCTAAAGGCTGTTTTTTTTCTGCAGTCCATTTCATTAATCTCACTCCTAGCCATATTGCTCAGGACAACACAATTAAATGTCAAAGACTCATCAGCAAAGATGAACAGTCCTACACCAAGAACCATTTCAGAAATATCACATAAGATGAAGGCTATGAGTAATCTTTCAGCAGTGTTAGAAATTGTGGCAGTTCAATAGTATCAATACTGAAATGCTTGGTCTTTGCTCGCTGAGTCCCCAGTCCCTTGTGACATTTTGTATGGTCTGCAAATCACAAAAGACAGAAATTTTGTATTTTTAAAAAGCTGGGGTTCTGGGCATTGTGAATCCAGAAAACAGGAGATCAACCATAATAGTGTACTCACAGGCTAGAAAAAAACAGACAGGAGAACTGCCCTTGCTTCGAGGGGGAGACGTTTAGCAGAGGGACCTCTCTCTCCTCTGCTTTGCCGTTCAGTCTTTCTAAATCACTTGAATTTTGTCAGATTCAGTGACTGATTTCACTGAAATTTCACTGAAATTTGCTAAGCAATGTTATAACAAACCGACTTCGCAAATGCTGAGCTTAGCTGAACAAAACAAAAACATTTTGCCAGGTAGCTTCTCTGCAAGTACACAGGCACATCCCCAGTTGTGCATGATCAGCACATGTGTGACCCCTTACATGTGTGCCATTTTCGGCACCAAAATGGGGTGGGGGCAGAACAGAGGCAGAAAGAGATGGAACCAACTTGTGCAGGAACCCCCGTGTAAGTGGGGATCCTCCTGGATAAAAATATGCTTTATGAAATCCAGGGGCAAAACTAGGCTTTATTTCATTTGGGTCAAAGACCCAGTTTGGCACGCCCCCTCCTATGCACATTTACGTACACAAAGACACACACAGAGGCTGAGAGCCTCAATGGCACCCCTCTGGGGGCTTCACCTGGGGGAAACAACCTGCCTAGCCCATAGCTACAGCACTTGCAAGGCACCATTTCTGGTAAACTTTGCTAGGCCTCAGCTGCTGAATCATTCAAATTAGTCTCAAAAGCTAACCAGGAGACATACACATGTATGAAGAATAAAGACCCTAAGTCACAATTTATCCTTAAAGCATTACAATGAGCAATATCTTAGAATAGAAATACAAGTGGCATGATTGCAAATAGAGAGTTTGGTCTGGCAGCATCAAACTTCCCCACATCCCCCTGCCATGGATGACCCCTTAGGAAACTGAGGGCTCTCTTAATCCTTTGGGGGATTTTCCTGAAGTCAAAGCCACAAGGGACTACCTCAGAAGATAGAATCATAGAATGGAAGGCACCCTGAGGATCATCTGGCCCAACCCTCTGACTGAATCAGCGCAAAATCAGCGCAGAACTGGAATAATATGATATATCCTGTTGGTTCCAGGCACAAGTCTAACTGCCACATTCTAGACAGGAGGCCTAATCTGTGGCTCCCCAAATGTTGTTCAGCTACAACTTCCATCACTCCTGACAGTTGGTCATACTGGCTCAGGCTATTGGGAGTTGTAGCTCAGCAACACCTGGAAGGCCACAAATTAACCATCCCTATTCAGCAGAAGTTTCTATACTGTCTTCATGCCCCAGTGTAGAGTGAATTACAGTAATCTATGGATAGGGAACCCCCAGATGTTCCCTTCAGCCCCAGTCAGCATGGCCAATCGTCAGGGACGATGGGAGTTAGTATTATTTATTACATTTCTATCCCACCTTTTTTCCCAGGAGCTCAAGGTGGCAAACATGATGTTCCCTATGTTATTCTCACCATCACAGGAAGGGGCTAGGTTTGGGTTAGTTCACCCAGGGATTTTCATGGCTGAATGGGGACAGAAGTTGCTCCTGGCCACCACTGCCACCTGCATGTCCATAAACAAGGATGGAGTACCCCTAAACTGTTGTGATGGCCTGGGATTCGGACTCGGATGCTGAACCTGAGGGATCCCAGCCTGCACAGGATTCCCCGCCTCCAGAACCAGCTGAGCTGGGGCTGGGGCATGAGCCTGAAGGGTCCTCACCTGTGCTGAATCCTCAGGTGCAGGCATCAGCTGAGTCTGCTCTGGCTCCTGAGGTGATGGAGGACCCATTGCCTGCAGGTGTTCCACTCTCAGCCCCGTCAGAGGAAGCTGAGGTTGCCTCTGGGTCCGCTAATCCTCCAGCCTCTCCTGAGCTGCAGAGGCTCAGGGCAGAGAGGTGGAGGGAACTAAGTTCCTGCAGGAGGAGTGCTCGCCTCCAGGCCAGGAGAGGCGAGTCACCTGAGGATCGGGGCCGCCCTATGCCTCGGGGCAGATAAAAGACAGACAGCCCCAGTCCCAAGTTGTGGGAGCAACATTGTTAGTTGCTAGTTGTTGCCTGAACCCTGTCCTGCTTTCCTGCCTGAACTCTTGACCCGCCCTGGCTCCCTGCTTGCAAGCCTGTTCCTGACTTCACCCTGCTCCCTGCCCTGCACCCAGCTTCAGCTACTTCGGACTGCCTCCACGTTGCACCTTTGACCATGGACAGGACTTGGACCTTGCCTCTCGGGTAACCCACGGAACCAGCACAACTGTGAGGCTGTTTCTTCAAGGGAAGGGCAAACCTGTTTAGAACAGGTTGAATATCTTCCCCAGTTCCTCTGAACCACCAAAACAACAGCTGCTTTCATCACATCCGAGTTACGTTTCACTTAGTTCAACCTCTTCCGTTTCAAAATGGCCTCCAGGCACCAGTTCAGAACTTCCACTGTCTCATCCCACCGGATGCCAGATTAGATCATGCAAGAGCTCTAGTGTTGGGTGCGACTCTTATGTTGATGGCAACACAGCCCAGATCTCCATATGACCTCAACTGGAAGTTTCATGTAGATTTCAACGAGTGATGGGGACAGGATGGAGTCTTCTGGAGATGTATGTGTCAAAGGCCATGGGCTAGAGCAGAGTCCCCCAGCACCACCTTCAGAAATTTGCACTTTAGGAAGGATTATAGCCCCCCCAAAACTCAAGCCTACCCAGAAGGATACCGCAGCACACCTTCCCATTTATCTCCTGGTGTAAGTAATTTTTATTTATATAAGTATTTGTATACTGCCATTCATTTAAAAAAATCAAAGTGATTTACAACAATCATACAATAAAAACTATGTATAAATGTAAAAACAGAAATCAGCTAACTTCTACAGGAATGTATTTTCTTAATTGCCTGCATAAGCTTGGAGGAATAGAAGAGTTTTCAGCAGGCATTTAAAGATTGAAACCGAAGGCACCGACTGAATCTCTATTGGCAGAGCATTCCACAGGACTGGACCGATGACACTAAAGGCTCAGTTTCTTGTTGCTGTCAGATGAGCCTTGCTAACTCGGCAGACAACCAACAAAATTTGTGAAGATGATCTCAGTGACTGAGTCGAAATATACCGTAAGGGTTAGGTGATCCCTATGGTACCCTGGACCTAAGGGCTTGAGAAATACTTGAATCGTGCTTGGTAGTAGTTGGGCAGCCAGTGTGGATATTTTAACAATGGTGTCATATGTGCAGATTTGTGCCCCCATCAACAATCTGGCCCCCACATTCTGTACCAGATGGAGCTTCTGAATCAGGCTCAAGGGCAGCCCCCCACAGAGCACATTGCAGTAATCCAGCCTTGAGGTTACTAATGCATGGATTGCAGTGGTCAGGCTTTGCCTGTCTAGGAATGGCTGTAGATGACCAAACCAAACCAAACCACAGAGGACACTTGGGCCTCTATGACAGACATGCATCCAAGAGTAGTCCCAAGCTATGCATCTGCTCCTTCAGAGGGAGTGTGACAGGTAACTTTCCCATCTTCCAGAAATGGGAACCACCGACCCAAAGAGCCTCCACCTTCCAGATTCTAAGCACAGTTTATTGGTGCTTATCCAGTCATCTACCAGGGTGATCTGTTAGCCCGTACTGTTGGCAGCCCCTAGCCACACACCAAGCCCTGAGTTGAGGTGAAGTCCTACACGCTTACCTAGAAAGGCCTTGATCCAGCAGTGGCAGGGAGGCACACCATGGGTGTAGGGCTTTGATGTGTGGCTTTAATTTTTTCCTCAGAGGGGCAAGTCAAAAAAGAGGGCAAGCAGCCAGGCACAAATGCCTGCCTGCCTCTTCTTTGCCAGACGGAGGCAAGGTGGCTTTGCTTTGATGTGAACTAATTACCCCTGCTCTGTTGTTTCAGCTGGCTCAGTTTGGCTCAGTTCTGGGAGAAGTCAATTAAAGAGCCCAGCCTAACTGCCACCCACCCCCTTGCACCATGTCACCCATCCCCCCCCCCCCCCACTTCCATCGCCCAACTAAACATGTTCCCAAGGCCTGCCAAGCAGCCGGAAAGGTCCCATTCGTTCCATGTTTGGCCATTCTGGCACAAGCCAGGTGCTGGAAAAGAAGAGGGGCGAGATGAGGGGAAATCCAGCTGGTTTGGAGTTCCGCTGACTGGATGTTTCTGCTAATGTATGCTAATTGCAACCTTGGCGGAGGGCGTGCAGGGGGTGTTTGTAATTTTCAAGGGAGTATGTGTGTGTGTGTGTGTGTGTGTGTGTGTGTATAAGCAATCAAGGTATTCAGCTGAATGCTGCAGCCCCAAAAGTGCAGTAGAGCAGAAAGCACTGGACAATGCAAACATCACCAAGGTTTCAAAATCTACCCTTTAGAACCCTTCCAGTCCCTCTGGCCGTGGGAAGAAGTGGGCTGCGGATTATCTGTTTCTCTTAAAGAAAAGTGCCTGGAAAGCATTTAGGAAGGAAAGAGGTTGCTAGCATCTCCTACAATCCAAAGTAGGAGAGAGACAGGTCTTGGCTCTTATAACTCTACCTCCTCCACTCACATTCATCCTGGCTCTTCAGAGTTCCCCTGCTAGCCGCAGTGCTCCAGGCACACCATAAATCAGGCCTGAGGCCTGCCCTGGATGCATCACACCAATAATAGCACTGCTGTTCAATGCCATTTCTGAAAGAGGGAGACTGTGAAGCCTATGTTGAAACTGGGGATAGGACAGAAGACCACAGAGAAAGCGACACCCTCACCTGCCATATTTTTTTCCTGCCTTCCATTGAACCAGGGGTGTGGAATCCCCTTCTGCCCAAGGACACCCAAGACTGCCTGTCAGTGGTCTGTGGAGCCAGAGGGGAACGTGGGTGGGACTAGAGGGAAAAGTGGGTGCAGCAATGGATATGGCTCTTTCCTTTGTATAGTAGGCTACATTCCTGCCACAGAAAAAGCCAGATGTTTCTATACAAACACACACACACACACACACACACACCACACTTCTTCCTCCAGGCAAGCAACAGGCATCATTATGCTTCAAGGATGCACTGCAACCCAGCAAAGACTCTTGAGGATGTTCAGTGAGAGAGCTAAGGAAGGAGCCAGTGAGTGGTGTGCCCTGAGGGAAAGGGGCATGGCTTGGGGATAGAAAATGCCTGTGAAGAGTGCAGAAAGGACTGGAAGAAGTAACATTTGGCTCCTGCGCCTGAGCTTTCTATGCCCTGCATGAAACCTTCCTGTCCAAGTGAAAACCTGAGGCTCAGCTTCAGTCCCTATTTATAATATAGGGATAGTCATCATGTTAACTCGCTTCCTTGTGAGACGTCTTCAGGAGAAGAAAAGGCTCAGGAGTAAACCCTACACAAGTGGAATCCTTAAGATGATTGAATGGTGCCTTGTACACGTCCTTTTGGCAACTCCTGCAGCCAAGTTGGTGCCAAACGTATTGCTCTGCTTTCCTTTGGACCCCATCAGCGAAGCCCAGAGAAGGGTCTGGTCGCCTGGAAAGCCCATGACCTCCATAAACACTGCCTAGGCTTGAACCCCAGTGGAGGTCACTTCGGTGCTGCTAATGTAGCAAAAACAACACGGGAGGCAGCATTCACTAGTCATGAGTCTCTGCTGCCACAGCAAACACTGTGATTCTCCAGCAGCTTGACCACCCCCAGAGGCGCAATCCATTGTCTCTAAAGACAGAGGGATGCCAACAATAATCATCATGACCATTCTTAAATGGTTGTTGGAAGGATTGACAACAAAATAATGTATGTGTGTGGATTGTTTGGAACACCCAAAAACACTATAGAAATACTGTTAATGTTATACAAATGCAACAGTGCAAATGTGTTGTGGGCCATGATGTTGAGTTCATCTGCATGGAGGCATTGTTCTTGCAGGATAATATCTTTCTCTGGGGATCTTTATCTGAGTTGTCCTAACAGCTCTCTAACTGCTTTGCCAGTTTCATTTTGGCTGCCTCCTTGGGTGTTGAGTGTGAGTATGTGTGTGTGCGCGTACGCAATGGGGAAGAGTGATGTCATGGCATGGTGACTGCCTGGCATAGCAAGAGCAGGAGATCACCCAATATTTTCCATTGCCATGCTTTAAACAGCAAAGTAGTTCATAATGGTATGATTCAAGGCTGACCAATAGATTTAAATCTTTATAATTCTGACACACATTTCTTTTCCAGTGACTACAAATGGGAGCAAATTAAAGAAATGTTGGGGAAATTGAGCTGTCACTTTGGTCTCTGGTCTTGGAAGCAGAAATTGCAGGGTTATAGATATGAGAGCTCTGCAGCAATTCAGATTTAGAAAAGTTAACTACAGAGTAGTCCTTCAAAGCTTGCAGAGCAAATGACCTTGCAACATGCTTAGCTTTTTATGAGCTGTTAATTGCCAATAGCGTTATTTAGAACATCTTAATGAAGATGGTTCTGACCATAAACAAACAGGTAATTGGGACAGAGGAGACAAGGCAGGAGCGGCGGGAACAAATTAGTTCAAAACTGCTACCTTCAATTTCAACTAGATAGCTTGACAGGTCTAGATGTGGGCAGATGCATTTATCTGTAATCCTGCATACCTGTGAGTAAAATACATGCAAGTGAATGAGCCCACAAGCATAGCTAAGAACCAACCTTGTAAATTATTAGAAAGCTGAACTAGGGGTCTGGGTTCAAGCCTCACCATACGTAAAACGGGAAAAGCACCATCACCCTGAATCAACAGGGGCATTTCAAGACAACCTGTTTACTGAACATTTATCCTGATTAATTTGCATTGAGATTAGATGATGTTGCCAACTTAATGAACATTCGTTCTTCCTTGTTTGTGGAGAGGTTAGATGCTGTTGTATCCAAAGCAAGTGTTATCTCACATTTTCCAGTGCACTTTTCCAAAAACACCTTCCTTATTGCCCAAAGTCCAAGCTTTTGGGGAAGCAAGTTTGTTGCACAAGACCTCCCAGCCAACTATAACTGTGTAACCAGAATTAGCCAGTGTGCGATTGAAAGTTACCAAAAAAGAGCACATGGAAGCACCCAAAAGTTGTGGAGAGAATGTGCACATACAAAGGTTGCAACTGGTAAATGGAAAGGGGTCTATAAACAAGCAATACTTTAGTAACCACCTCTCTTGGACACCCTTGACTTTATCTTCCAGGTAATGATTCTGAAGAGCAAAGGCCCCCACATAGCCATTCTTGATGTCTGCCCCACAGCTGCGGAGCCTCCTTCTCCTGGAAGCTTCAATACAGCTATTATTTGGGCTGGCTTTTAACATCAGGATGAGCGGGTGTTGAACAATTTCAATCTATTTTCATACAGTGCATTTTGAATTAGATAGGATTTAAGTGGGACTCCCCCCTGCACCCTTGAGACTAGGAAGGGAGTAACAAAAAGACATCCTGCTGCTCTACAGAGTGTGAAGACACTCTGATTGTCAGCAGAGATACATAGAGAAATCTGGCGTCTCCAAGGAAAAGGTCATGACCGATAACAAAAGGGCAAGAGGCCAGTTCTGCCCCACAGCCAGAGATCCTATTTCCAGGGATGGGGGAACTTGAAACAAGCCTGTTTGCTGCCCTCCCATCACCTAGGAATAATCAGGACAGGGGGCGGCTGTGTCAACAAATTATCAACCCCAGGACTAGGGAGGGTAATAAAGAATGAAACAGGCTGGACAGCAGAGAGGTACAATCTGCAGTCTGCGGTCCCCCACAAAGCCTGAAATAACTTGTCTGCTCAGCCTCAGATGATGGGAGGTTTAGTTATCTGACTAAAGCACACACAAAGAATGGCATAGACCAGAACTCATCTGAAGGGAAGATTCCCTACCAGACCATGTTTCAAATACCAGAGCTCTCCAACCCCAGACTGCATTTAAGTGGGATATCAATGTCCACCTGCAATATGGCCTAGAGTCTAATGAGATGGGCTTACATCTGGGGCTGGGAGTGTTTGGACTTATCCACACTTACCTTTTGCTCTGCTCTTTCCAGGCTCAGGCCCACAGTTTAAAGTTCAGTGTTCGAGCATTTTGTTTTTCGGTTTTTGCCCTGGAGCTTTCACTGCAAAAACCTGCTCTTTAGTGCTCAGTCAGAGCAAACATTGATTCAGATTTTCCATGGATAGCTGCTTGCTCTGGGTGAGCTTTAAAGAGCAGGTTTTCACAAAAAAAGCTCTGGAGAGAAAGAAAAGGGTACGCAGACATGGAGCTTTAAGGAGTGGACTATGTCTGGAAAAAGCAGAGGAAAGGTAAGTGTAGATAAGCCCTTTGTTTCAGTTGCTGGGCTGTATACTCATTTCCATTTACTCTGCATCTAGGGCACTCCCACCACCGGTCTGGGAAGTGGTATACCCATCATGTTAGACACAATTCATACCTACTCTGTCATTGCTTAGGAAAAACTGCTTTTTGAGGCACCTCCCCCCAAAAAAACCCCAGCTTCAATCCAAATGAAGAAAAAGACAAACCTGGCTGCGTTTTAAGTTGGTGATGCACTTTAGGAAGGCTGCCTCAAGGATGATCTAGTCCCAATCCCACAATGATGCAGGAAACCTGCAGCTAGAGCATTCAATATCCCCATAGACAGTGGTTCATGCTGTCAGAAGGTTCTCCCTAACATTTTAATCTATAGCCCCTTTTCTTGAATTTTGAACCCATTGGACCAGATCCTACTCTCTGAAGCATCAGAAAACAAATGTGCTCCGTCATCTACGTGAAATTCCTTCAGATATTTGAAACAATATCACAGTACCTCTAATGCAGTTCTAATGCATTTAACATTCATTTTGAACTAAAGGGCAGCACGCCAGCAAAGGGATATGAAACACTGACAGGGAGACCATGTGGACTGCATACACACCAGACCTTTAAAGCACATTCAAAGTGAGTTCTGGGCCCTGTAGTTTACCCCTCACAGAGTTACAGTTCCCAGCAATCCTTAACAAGTGACAGTACCCAGAATTATTTGAAGGAAAGAATGCACTTCAAAGGTGCTATAAGGTGTTATGATGATATACTTTATGGCATGCAGCCCATAAATCAGATGATAGGGTACATAGCATGGGGGTGACACAACTGAACAGATACACAAACAACCTCCTTGGGTGTAGAGAACCAAAGCACAGTTGTTCCAGCCTACATAGGTTGGTAATGACCTGCATAGATTGTGCTGTAGCTATTTCCTTCTCTATGGATCATCTTGACTCTTAAGGAATAAATTATCACGACAGCTTTGTATCCGTTTCCCTCTCTCCCCCCCCCCCCCGCCCTGGGCCTATTTTCATGCAGCCCTCTATGAGCAATCAGTTCAGACCTCTGGCAAGAATAATCTGTTCTGCCCCTGACAGGCTTCTTGGGAGTGAGGGCCCAAACCATCCCCCTTGGCATAGGGCAGGCAAGGGTAAATTTTGGCCCTCCAGATGTGGCTGAACAACAACTTCCATCAGCCCTAGCAAGCATGGCCAATGGGCAGAGATGATGGCAGTTGTAGTTCAGCAACATCTGGAGGGTCAAAGGTTCCCCAAACCTGGGATAGGGTCTCTGTGCTTGAGGTCAGGTGTTTGGCAGGACTAGTGCAGTATATTTAGCTGCCTGAAGAAAAAGACAAGATGGTTCCCCTACCCACTATCAATTCCACATGCAGAAACCAACTGGCCTGGCAGCTGAATATTACTTCAATGATATTGATGGGAAAGCATCCTGCACTACACCTGAGAGCATTAAGGTAAAAGGTAAAGGACCCCTGGACGGTTAAGTCCAGTCAAAGGCGACAATGGGATTGAGGCGCTCACCTCAAGTTCAGACCAAGGGAGCCAGCATTTGTCCGCAGACAGCTTTCCGGGTCAAGTGGCCAGCATGACTAAACCGCTTCTGGCACAACGGAACACCATGACGGAAACCAGAGCACACGGAAACGCCATTTTCTTTCCCATCGCAGCAGTACCTATTTATCTACTTGCACTGGCATGGTTTTGAACAGCTAGGTTGGCAGGAGCTGGGAATGAGCAACGGGAGCTTACTCTGTTGCAGGGATTCAAACTGCCAACCTTCTGATCGGCAAGACCAAGAGGCTCAGTGGTTTAGACCACAGCGCCACCCGCTTAGGGGATGCAAGGCACCCGTATGGCACACAGAAGGGAACAGGGCAGGATGGTGGTGACTGCCACAGCTGTCCTACCACCAGCCATCATCTTCTGCCTGAAGTAGCCACCTCAATCTGTCTAATGGTAGAGCTGGTCCTGGTGGCTGGACAAGGTGACCTGTTGGTTCCTTTTCCAATGTAACATTTCGCAAATTTCCTTTTCTCTCTTTCTAGGCTTCTCTCCTACCCCAGCATCCCTTTCTTTCCTCCAGCCACCCTCCCTCTCCCTTAATTACTTTCCCCCACTTTCCACTGTACCCCCTTAGTGCCAAGCCAGCTTTGACAAGAACAACAGCAAGGGAGAGGGAAGGAGGGAAAAGGCCTATAGAACAAAGCCCTTGTGAGAGGGGGGCGATTTCCTCTCTTCAAACAACTCCAGATGCTGAGACACACACTGAGCCAACAGCTGAGGCTTGAAATGGATGGAAGTGTGTGCGTTGTGGGGGGGGGGGTTGGAGAGAGGGGGAGGGATGCATGCGTAAAAATAAAAGAATAACGAGAGCAGGAAAAGGAAATAAATGCAACAACAAACTAAATGAAATGAGAGTGGGGGAAAGTTTAGCAAGGGGGTAAAAAACAAAGCTATCAAGCAAAGGGAACCAGAAAAACAAAAGAAGCAGATCAAGAAAAGAGAATGAGAGAGCAAGGCAGCAAAAAGGGGGGGGGGGCTGCTGAGGGGGGAACATAAGCAGCAATTAGGCAAGGGAGAGAGAGAGAGAGAGAGAAACGTGGTTCTATGTATAGAAAGGAGTGATTGATGAGTGCCCAGCATTGGAATATGTGTCTACATTCCACAACATTTTCCTGAGGCTAGGAGAAGCCCGGAGGGAAGAAGGGAGGAGGCTGTGGTGTAGCTCTCTGAGAAACATTTACAGTATGAGCGAAGTCTGGACTGCAAGATGAACTGCAAGCAGGCACACATAGCTTGCACACCATACCCAACTGCAAAACCACACGGCACAGAGCAGAGCACACCATGGAAACACCTAAAGCTCCCAGGGACACATGTGAGCCATAGAGCACAAAAAGTTGCGTGGATGTGACAAAAATCCTGCTGAACCTCAAACTTCTTTGTTATTCTTACTGCATTTTTCGTGTTAAATTGCAAGCCACTCTGGCTTGAAGCTGGTGGTGTATAAACGTAAGCTCACTAATGAAAGCTAAAGCGACTCTACAGAAAGCCCAAATTCTCTGTGCTGACAAGCCAAATTCTGCATTTGTTAGCAACCGAGCCAAGAAAACCAAAACTGGTTACCTAAACATTTGTCTTAGGTTGTGTACACACCATACATTTGAAGCACATGACTTCTCCTAAAGAATCCTGGGAACTGTGGTTTGTTATGAGTGCTATATCTTTGTGAGGGGTAAAGTTCCCAGGATTCTTTGAAAGAAGTCACACACTTTAAATGTGCTTTAATTGTATGATGTATATGCAGATTTAGAATCATTATTCAAAGATGGGACAGGCAACCCTGTACATTTTGGATGGCGCTGCTATACTGTAGCTTACATCACTGTACTTAGGTTTCTATGCTCACCCAGCAGCAACATCAAAAGTAAAAAAGGTAAAGGATCCCTGGGTGGTTAAGTCCAATCAAAGGTGACTATGGGGTTCCGGCGCTCATCTCGCTTTTAGGCTGAGGGAGCCGGCGTTTGTCCCCAGACAGCTTTCCAGGTCATGTGGCCAGCAGGACTAAACCGCTATTGGTGCAACGGAACACCGTGACGGAAGCCAGAGCGCACGGAAACGCCGTTTACCTTCGCATCACAGCAGTACCTATTTATCTACTTGTGCTGGCATGCTTTTGAACTGCTAGGTTGGCAGGAGCTGGGACAACAGTAGTGGCAGCAGGGAGAAAGAGGAAAGTAAGAGCAGCACACACACACACACACACACACACACACGACTTCAGAGCTCCATGGAAATAGGCACCACTGCTGCTGAAACAGAACTGGCATTATGGGGATGTAGAGTTTGTGCAAAGGAGAGCAGCCAAAATTTGGACTCCATCACCAAAACTTTGATAACATTCAGATTAGCTGAATGTTATCAAAGTTATAAATGGATGCCCAATGCCCAGGAAATGACTGTTCTGGGAGGGGAGAACCATTCCGGAGAAAGGGACATGACTTTCTTTCTCCACCTCCCCTTTTCTTGGCTGGGGATGAGGTCATCAAGCTGTCTGCATGCAGAAACAAAGACTCTGGAGAAAGGCAGAGAACTTCCATATACCGTATATACTCAGCCAAATGCAAATATTAAAAAACCTTATTCCAAAGAAAATTGGACTCGGGTTAAGTGCTTCACCCCTGAAACTTGACCACTTGGAGAATTGAGGAGAGTCCAACTAAACTACTGAGTGTGTTTTGCTTGTTACATCCTGTGGTCTCCACCACACAAGATGATCTGCGTCAGGCGGCCACCTTCATCCCACCCAAAATGTTTTCTGCTTGGGGGTTCAGCAGGTAATGTGAGCATCTACCCCTTGCCTCTTTGCTTCCCTCTCCTCCTCCACCCCTAGCTAGCTTCCACACATTTCTCGGCACTCAGTAAGAATCTATTTGAAAGCTGCTCAAGTCCCTGGACGAATTCCAGAAGAGACATGGAGATTTGCTGGCTGTGAGCAGCTCTGAAAGGGAAGGTGGGGGATGGGTGGGAGAAGGGGAGCAGCAAGGTAAATGAAGCCAAACCTCATGGCTGAGGTAGTTTATAGGCCAGACTTCCCTTTCTACCATCTATCAAAGGATGGAGAGGAGGGGCTGTGGCTCAGTGGAAGAGCACAAGCTTTGCATGCAAAAACCTCCCAGGTTCAGTTTCTCCAGGTAGGCTGGGAAACAGTCCAGTCTGGAAACCTGGAGAGCTGCTAGGGCTGGCCTAAGGCACTTTGCTGCTTGAGGTAAAGGACAAGATGGCATATACCCTCATTTACATATACAGAAGCCAGTCTTACATTGAAACTAGCAACAGGACAGCATCATCCACTGCATCTGAGACCAGCAGGCTAGTTTAGGGGGTACAGGGCAAATTGTGCATGCGATACACAGCCCTGTCCTCCATCATCTCGCAACCACTTCCGACCCCTGGTATCTGCCGCCTAAAGCAGCTGTCTCGCTCTGCCTAGAGATGGCGCTGAGAGCCTTGCCAGGATAGATCAGGGGTAGGGAATATTTTCACTCTGGTGGACTGGACCTTGAAGTCCCCTACCCTGGGTGGGCCATTTCGACAGGGCCGCCCACCTGTCAATCATACCATGGTGTCAGGTGACCATTTTTTCCTTTTTGCAGCACAGCTTGAGCTTAAAGTGTTCTACAAAGGAAGATCCTGGCCAATACAGGTAGGACTTGAAGTGACTGCCAAGCAGCTGGCGACCGATACAAATTGTATTGGGTCTGGTTCCACATGGGAGTTCCCAATCAGAAAGTCTGGAAGCAGCTGATCCTAGCAGGGCCTGAAGTAACTGCAGATTGGTTGAAAGTCACATTTTCAGCAGGGATCAGCTCCACTCGGGAGCTTGGATTAGAAGACCTGGGCTTGTATTTGTTGTCATACAGGTAGTGACCATTTTGTGTGTGTCCAATTGACACACGACCCCCAACACACAGGTCCTTTTGGACCCAGAAGAGGGCAGAATGTGGGTGTAATGGGGCATAACGGGGGCAGGGTGGAGTGTAACAGGGCGGAAAAAGCTTATGACCGCTCCGCTGAAGCATGGAACCCCCGTGCAAAATGGTTGCCACCTGTATTTAAAAGTCACTGGATATAAGCCTTGCTTGCCAAGAAACAACTGGAAGTGCATTTCAATGCTCCTAATTGTTTCTTCGCATCAACAATTTTACCTGCTTCACACATGATGCCATGTATGCCATGTGTAGGACAGGTGGACGTGACTTGGTGGAAGGACCCTCGTGGGCCAAAGTAGATCGGCTGGTTTTCCGACAGTAGACTACTAATTTGATTAGGCTTGCAGGCTGGAGGTTGCCCACCATGGAGACAGACAAAGCAGAGATAGTTGGACCAATAGATGGACATGGTAGAAGGCAGCTTAGTTCCTCCGCTCCTATGAAGTATGGCAACTCCAGTGACAAGAAAAGAAAAGACTGGGAATCTTCCAGAGGGGTTAAATGAGGGAAGGGCTATGGGGCAAAAGCAGTACTTAATTCCAAAAATTTGAGAAGCCAGGGCTCCAGCATGGCTAGGCATTACACACCCAAATTCCAGTTGTATATGAGGAAAGGGAGGAGTCCTTAGCTTTGCAGTGAGGAGGGAGAGAGAGACTCTAAACTGTACTGTATAAACACTTTTCTTTATTTCAACATCACAAATAGCAAGACTGAACACAGTGACTGAAGAAAGCTGCAGGTCAAACTCTCTCTCCATCAGGATCAGTGGGGAATGGGGAGGAAACCACTCTGCCCATGCTCAGAGGCACTCTTTTTACATTTCTCACAGGGCTGAGCTTTGGTACTGAAAACAGGTTCAAATTGGGCCCGATCCCAACACCACCATGACACAGACCTCAAAAGCAGAGGTTAGTGGGAACTCCCTTGTGAGTCAGGTGGGCTGAATGGGGCTGTTGCATTGCCAGCCACAGAGGCATTTTTTTCACACTTGCAACATAAAGTGAAAATTGTTGGAGATCTTTCTTTCTTTTTGTAAAACACACCCTGAGATGGAGCCTGGAGACTGCAAAATGGAATTTGCTGCCTGAAGCAGCTTATTTATGTTGTTTCATGGGAAGGCTGAGCCACTGGGACTGAGATGTTGCAGGACCATTGCCTGTCTTAGGGAGATAAACCAGGCCAAGTTAAAACACGTGCTTTAACACAGCATGGTCTTAAAAATCCAACCTGTAAGTAGCAGCTGCTGTGGAGGCAGTCAGGTTTGTGATTGCAGTGCATGGTGGTGGTGAAGGATTCTGTCATTTTCCTTGCCTGCCCCAGTCCCAGTAAAAAAATCACCTTACTGACGCTGCTATTTACATTGTGAAGCGAAGACGCTCCCATTGGCATCAGTGTCAAACTACGGCCAGAGAGACGCAAACCAGGGCTTTGCCCCATTTATGCTGTGGAATCACTGGCTAGGTTACCTGTTGGCCTCAGTTTCCCTTGCACTAAAGGGTGACCTGGTTATTCAGGGCTGTGCTGAGGATAACTGCAAGCGAGTGTTCTTATTTTTTTTGCAGAGCTGCTGCACATGTTAAAAGAGCAGAAAAAGAAATGAGTGTGTGTAGCTTGGGGTGCTCCTTAATATCACACATTACCCAGATTCAACTTAACTTTAACTATCAGGGCTATCATTCTATTCTTTCCCCACTTTATTGCAGTTGCTTATTGGCCAATTTATGGTATCTTTCTCCCTCCACGCAGTCTTGGAATCACAGAGCTCCTGGCCGCACTGCCCAGCGTACCATTAGCAGAAGCAGTAGCAGGCGCTACTCCTGCCCTCATCCCTACAGTGCCACCTGCTGGAAGAGGTCAGAAACGAAGCAGCACGGGTGACGTTGCTCCATGTCCCATTTGGTCATATAAGACCTGGCGGTGAAAACTTTCCCGCCTCCTGTTTGTAACATTTTTAGGAGTCAGAAAGCGACTTTGCTCCCTTTTCCAAACCCTCCCAAAGACTTTAGGGAGCAGCCAGAGGCCCAATCAGCTCGCAGACAGTGGTTTGGCAAGCGTGAGGCCCAGGTCCACTTTCCCAGCATGCACTTCTTCCTCCCATGGGTTCTCACCTTAAGCAAAACAATGCCCTAATGGAAAGCGAACCTCTCCAGGCTTACAGACTTGGTGGAGGGAAGTTCCGGAGCAGCTGTCACTGAATTTGGAGGAGGGGGAGGGTGGAATTTGCCTTGGTTTGGGAGGGAGGAGGCTCCTGGAGACAGGGCCGGCTATGAATTCTGGGAATGTTTATGCAGCTGCAGTCTATTAAGGAGGAGGGATCCTTTCCTTTTATTAATCCCAGCCTTACAGCTCAAAAGGAGCCTCCTAAAGGCAGGCGTGTGTGCGCTCGCTCGCTCACTCACTCACGTGTGCAAATAGGTGCACAGTGACTTCAAGGATATCTCCGGGGAACACGTTGCGCTTGCTAATACTTCCAGCTAGCCAATGCATCATTTCTGGAGCAAGGGGCGTCAGGGCTTTGTCCTCTTAATTCAATATGTGCCCTGGACAGACTACTTGTGGTGATGTGTTAGGGAGGGAAAGCACTTTGCACGTGCTCAGAGCCATTATTTTTTTACATATCAAGGTGTGCATTTTTAAAAAGCATTAAGGTACCTGGGGTTAAAAGGGACGTGGGTGGCGCTGTGGGTTAAACCACAGAGCCTAGGACTTGCCAATCAGAAGGTTGGCGGTTCAAATCCCCGCGACGGGGTGAGCTCCTGTTGCTTGGTCCCTGCTCCTGCCAACCTAGCAGTTCGAAAGCACGTCAAAGTGCAAGTAGATAAATAGGTACCGCTCTGGCGGGAAAGTAAACGGCATTTCTGTGAGCTGCTCTAATTCGCCAGAAGCGGCATAGTCATGCTGGCCACATGACCCAGAAGCTGTATGCTGGCTCCCTCGGCCAATAAAGCGAGATAAGCGCCACAACCCCAGAGTCGGCCACGACTGGACCTAATGATCAGGGGTCCCTTTACATTTACCTACCTGGGGTTAAACTCAACTTAAGCCATAAGCCCAAAGCTGGTTTTCCTAGAACCAGCTGTCCAGACTTAGAGTAAGGTGAAAAGGCTGAAAACCTTGTTTCAGACAACCACCACTGTGCTTCCCCTGCAAATGTCAGAATGAGAAACATCCACACATTCTGACATGTTCACAGGATGTGTTTCAGCTCCCAAGCCAACACAGTCCTGTGCTCACAGCTCAGGCCATTCACACACGACAGAGTCAGCCGAGATGTGCCCCAGACATGCCTACAGTCAAAGTCCAAGCAGCAGGTTGCAGGGACCCTCCCTGCCTCGCCTGCTGCCGGGGCATGCCCTTCGCAGATGCCTCAGCAGGGTCTAAGTCTTGCACACTGCTGCTTTTACATCCCTCTGACTTCCCACGTGGAGCTCAGCTGCTGTACAAACACAATCCCTCTCTCTCTGTAATCCTTCAGCCCTCGTTGGGCGTAGAGGTCCTTTAAAGGCATGCTGTGTCAGGAATAGGGCTGTTGGTGTTCCACAGTCATAGAGCGCTGGTGTGGCACACAGAATTCAGCATCCTGAGAATCTCAGAGCCAGGCTACATGGGACTCAGGAGTTCCATGATACTGATCTTCTGCACTCATTTAAAAAATGGACAGCAGCCCTGTCTGTGTGTGTGCATGTGCACATGTGAGTTTGAGATTCATATCAGAACTGCGGCACTGGGGAAGAAGGGATTTAACTCTTTCCCTCCATGCTATTTTCCAGACGAAAACTATACAGTACCTCTCACTTGCTGGATGATCACCTTGTCGTGGTGAGTGGGCTTGCATGTTCCTATGATCCTTGTGAGCGAAGCTGTCAGGAGTCTCGTACTGGAATTCACTGGAAATTTGGTCTTGTAGGCTACTTGGCCAAAGTGAGTTCAATCCACTGTACTGACTTGATAAAAGGGATTATTCTACAAAAGACTCAAAGCACCAGCCCCCAACAGAGCAGTGGTGATTTGTGTGGTCATCTGTATCCACTAAAAGTGGCATCACACCAAAAATTCACAACAGGAGCTCTCTGCATCACATGAAGCCACCTCTTTTATAAAAAGACCAGCACACAAATATAAGGCCAGGGAGAATAATATAGTGGTACCTCGGGTTACATACACCTCGGGTTACATACGCTTCAGGTTACAGACTCCGCTAACCCAGAAATAGTGCTTCAGGTTAAGAACTTTGCTTCAGGATGAGAACAGAAATCGTGCTCCGGTGGCGTGGCAGCAGCAGAAGGCCCCATTAGCTAAAGTGGTGCTTCAGGTTAAGAACAGTTTCAGGTTAAGTACGGACCTCCGGAACAAATTAAGTACTTAACCCGAGGTACCATCGTATATAAAAATCGTGTTCTGGAGATAGACTGCATCTGCCTGTCAGGCAGTTCTGCAGTAGCATAGTAGAATGTCTGTGTGTTTTGTGCCAATAGGATGGGACACCTATTGAAACCAATAGGATGTGTACCTCTTCCGTAACTGACTCTAAAACAGAGATTGTTTCCCATTTGTCTGAAATCCCACCCCACGGCAGCCATTTGAGGATAACATTTCAGCTAAGCAACACACATGAAAGAGTGGCACCATGGATCTTCTTCAACTATAAAGGTTTGTGAATCAAATGAAACCATCTATATCTCACTAATTTTGGCCTCAAAGTTACACATGTTCTCTTAATTACATCTTTAAGGTCTGAACCTTGAGAAGTCTAGCTGGCACATCTGCTTGAATGCTTTTGGGGGCTGCCCTCTTTGGAATAACCAAGGATTTGTCTTGTGAATCTTGGTGAGCTTCTTCTTGGATCACTATGGTTGGAGGCAGTGGTTTTCAACCGGTGTTCCGTGGCATGCTGAGGTGCCTTAAATTATGGTCAGGGTGCCCAAGTAACACTGGTCTCTGTCCTTTTTTCCTTCCTTCCCTCCTTCCTCTGATGCCCTCTCACGTCTCCACCTCCCAAAGGCTTGCTCAGCTATTTGTTGCAGTAGCCCTGGCTACAAGTTCCCCAGGTGAATGGTGCCTCTGGGGCTGGCCAGGGGGTGCTGGTTGCCAGGAGCTGAGGTGGCCTCCAAGTAAGTAAGTAAGCGAGGGAGCCCAGCCAGCCAATCTGCCAGCCCTTGCTGTTGGGAATGTATGGACAAGTCCCAGGCCCCTGTGGGGCAGTGTGAGGAGGCACCTCTCTTTGGGGCGTGGGGGGCAGCTCAGAGACCAGGGGCAGCAGCAGCGGTTGCCCAGAGGACTCCCAAGGAGAGGGGAGAGGAGAGGCGGCTAAGGAAACACTCTACAAGAGTGATCGAAAAAGGATGAGAGGCTGCCAGCTCTGCAGGCAAGGGGTGACATAACCAACCCCTGAGCCCCACAGGGACAGAAAGAATGTAGTTGGTCAAGGACTCAAAAAGGTTGACAACCTCTTGTTGGAGGTCTGAGTTTCCAGGTGGAGATGACCACAGCTAGGAAGGAGGATTGTAGAGCAGCCTATATCAGAGGAAGCTACCAGACCAGCTAACTCCATAAACTGGTGTGTATGCAAGATGGAAAGTTGAGAGAAACTGCATGTACCCTGTCTTTATTTTTCAAGTAGGATACCAAAGTCTAGATAACTGAAGATAAGGATTATGTTTACGGAAACCTGCCATCGCAGATGGTTACACTGATTAGATGACCCTTAGGGCAACTCTGAACCATTGTGGTGCAGCTGTTAACTGGCTAATGTGCTTCACTCAAGCTGTGGTTTCATCTCAGAAGCCTATCAACTATACTTCACTATTCTTTGGTTAATAAAGGCCCTCTATAAACCTAACATGCAATTATTCTATCAGTGTAATGACCTAGACTAGGCAGGCCGTTTCACCATTAAACACCAACCCAATACACCTTGTTCAAATTCTGGCTTCCCCATTTTAATAAGTGCCCTGTGGATAGAGACACTGCTCCATAAAGTGCAAAGAGGCACGCCCACCCTGCTCCACTTGGTTGTATAAATTCCTCCTTCACAGTAAACATGACTGAATAAACTCCACAGAGAAAGCTCGTTTTGCACGAAAAGTCCCTCAATGCTTTACAGGGGGGAAGGGAAGGCAATTGATAACAGCAGGTGAAGAGTGAAAACTTCAACTGTGCAACACAGGTGAGAGAACAATACAGGAGCCAACAATGGAAACTCAAAGTGGTGGTTTGTATCACTTTCAGCAGAGGAATTTGCTCAGAAATGGGCAAAATGGGAACAGGAAATGCATAATAGGACCACATGTATTATAAAGCATCTCTGGTTTCTGGGTAAAAAAGTATTTTATTTATATATGAAGCAAATAGTTTCAAGTTTTCTCGCACACACAATTTTTCTTGAGACACAGAGCCCTCTCCATTCCAATTACAACATTTCCTAACTTTCATGATTACAAACATTGATTCCTCACTGTATTCTTTTAAGGCAGTAATCCATGCACACTTACATGAGAATAAACTCAACTGAACTCAATTAAGGCTCACCCACACTTCAGCAGATGTCCAAGAGATTTTCAGCTTGTCCCATGCCTACAAAGCATGAGTCCGAGCAGTTTTCTGTTTGCTCTGCTGGCTTCCTCAGGAAAGCCTGCTATTTAGCGCTGAATTATTAGAGCAAATGTCAGTCTGCGAATTGATGTTTGCTCCAGCTGAGTGGTAAAGATCACACTTTCCCAGGGGAAAGTGGTGGGACAATATTAGAATAGAACAGAATCACAGAGTTGAAAGGGACCCTGAGGATCATCTAGTCCTGCTTCGTGCAATGCAGGAATATGAAGCTGTCCCTTAAGGGGATCAAACCTGCAACCTTGGCATTATCAGCACAACGCTCTAACCAACTGAGCTATAGATGAGCCCTGAGACCCAATCACTCTGGAGTAAGCATTCATTGGAGCAGGCTTGATAAAGACAGTTTGGTCTTCAGTCATCTGTAATGCCAGTAACTGACTGAACAATCTTACAAATAGCGGTTACCATTTCAGAATGCTGCCCTGCTCTTCTAAGCTTTAAGAGGCTAGCCTGAGCTAGAGTTCCCATCAAAGAAAAGGGCAGAAGCTATAATAAATACTAACAATAATTCCAAAAGATATAACATCATTTCCTGTACAATTTTTTCCCTTGCTCCTCCCTTTTCTCTGGATGTTTCCAGCAAAGTTAGACTAAGAAAACATTTTCATTCTAACATTGCAAACTGCTAACCTGAACGATGAGAGATAGAGGCTGCATTCAGAATTCCAGAAATCTAGCAGAATCTAAGTTTAGAGCTCACTTCCACATTAACTGCTTCCAGATAAAATCCGTTTGCATCCCTGTAAAACCAAAAAATGGTGGGACAAAATTTGGGAAGGTATTCCAGCTCTTCATATGGATGGATCTTGGGGGAACAGAAGTGCATGTGCACATAAAGGAGGGGTGGCAACATGTCTGATGACGTCTGCTGTTGTGTCACAACACACCCACTGGTGTGAAGGAAATTCAGTGTGAAATAGGGGTATATTATATCAATCAAAAATCCACATGCAACAGGCAATGGAGAATAAAAGGAACTTTAGAAACTGGGACAGAAGCACTAGCATTATAACCAAGAAAACTAACACAATAATTGCCATGTCTAAATACAACCTGCACACACTTAAAATAAAAGTTATAAACAGACTCTGCCCACTTGTTTTCAGTCTGGAATCTACTAGCTCCAATTATCAAAGATAAGATTAGTGGTACCTACCCCAAATGCTTCTTCAGAGTGGCTTCTCCAGCTTCCTGCTTGTCCACATCTTCAGAATTTGTGTTAATGATACAAACAGCAGTAAACTTTAAATGCCTGCCTGAGCCACATCCTTCTGAGTTCACTCAGTCCTGTCAAGTGAGGAAGAGAGACATGAGTTGCGAGGGACAGTTTCCATGACATCCATGGTGAATGCGTTTGTGGATTGCTGTTCAGGAAGGGCGACTTGGAGGAGCATAAATTGCACGGCCACTAAGCCCTTTTCAGAGGTTCAAAGAACATGCAAGAGCATAATTTCACGAAGTATGTAGTGAACATGAGGACATGCACACCAGCCAGGACCACAGCATTCCCAGCCACTGTTGGGCTAAGTGTATTTTAAAAACCTCTCCAAGATTGCAGGGTAACACAGGGTTCTCAGATCAGGACAGGGGCTTGTAAGCATGTTCAGCCAGTTGTGCATACAAATGCCATCCAGACCTTTCCACTCAACATGGGAAGGTCTGGTATGGAGCAGCGGGGATTAAGATATCACAGGCATTGGTCCCCTTGCACATGCACCCCCAACCTACACATTTTATGTCCTTACGCATTATTTGAACACTTGAATGGGACTCTAGTTTTGAGCACTTCACTTCTGAATCAAACTCGCTGGTAGCAGCACAATTTGGTAGATAAATATAACTTGGGAGGAAGAGACCTCCAGGGTGTCCTCCTTGAATTCTTGCTAGCCTGGTCAAAATGGCTTAGATCTCCTAAGGCTACAGAAAGTACTTCTGCTTGGTTTTTTTCAATAGCAGCTAAGGCTGCTTGGGTGAGCAAGCGAAGCAATGCGAGGCTCCAGCCCTCTTCAGCAGAAAACTGAAATAAAGATAATTTAGAAGAAAAAAGGTAGCACCCCTCAAGGGACTGTACCACCCTGCCACCTGAGTAAACCAATATTTTTTAGCAAGAGCAGTTGTGGATCACAAAGAGCCTTCCATGCGCTCAACAACTGTCCCTCACTTTTATGGCATCCTGGAGACATGGCTTGAATGACATATTTACTTCTTGTTTTCTTATTGTAAAGATTAATAGTAGCCTGGTGTGTATAGGGAAATCAGAGTGGCCATGCAGGACAGGAAGAGAGGTGTTAACCTCCCCTCTTGCAACTCTACTGCCAGTTACAGCTGAAACTCCACCACCTAAAACTGCTCCTTGCCCCATATGGGAAAACAAATAGGTATCTATATGATGCGTTTATGATTTCCCCTGTAGGACAAATACTTTGAATGTACATATGTATTTAATTTATTGGTGGCTTTCTACAAATTAACTTGCACAAATAAAATTCCAATACACAATACAAAATCATTTTTAAGAAATCAAATATAAAACCAGCAGGGTGATCAGACCTTAAGAAGTACCTCCCTTCATCTGCTTCTCTCCACCCTCCCCCTGCCCCCAATGTAGCCTTGAACACCAAAGAGTAACTCAGGAAGAGACAATCAACTGCTGCAGAGATTCTTGGTGCAATGGGTCAGCATGTCTGGCTGTTAACCAGAAGGTTGATGGTTCGAGTCCAGCCAGCGATGGATGTGGGCAGGATTTCTGCATTGCAGGGGTTGGACTAGATGACCCTCGGGGTCCCTTCCAACTCTACAGTTCTATGATTCTTAACATGCAAATACCCAGGAGGAGAGACATGTCTTTGTCTGATGCCAAAGTTGGTAGTACCTGCACAGCAGTTTCAGGGGTAGTTTTTAAATCAGAAATATGGTAACAGTGGAAAGTGGTAAGCCCTCTCTCTACAGTGCCATGTTCCCAATCCAATTCCTTCACTGGATATGACTACTAAAAGGTTTTTTTAAGTACTGTGGAAGATATTGGTCACACATCTCCCAAGTCATGTCCTGTTATGGCATAAGGCTCTGTTCGGACAACACATTTTCAGAGATGTGAAGTGTCATGGCGTAAAGAAGATGCTAATTTGTCTGTTGCACAACTGTCACCAGCAATTTCTTTTCCTGGGCCTTGATAGGAACCTACTAAATCTTGAAATACAATTCACAGGACTGCTCCACAGCAGTCTTGCAATCTCTACAGCAGCTTAAGGGAGATAATTTATAGTACGACAATGGTATGGGCAGAAAGGGTTAAATACCTCCAGCTGTCCTAGCCAAATTAGCACCCCCAACTCTCTTTGCCAGTATGTCATAAAAAACAAAAAGAAAAAAGTGGCATCAATAGAAATGAAAGAACAAATCGTAGATATATGAATTATCTGAAAACATCAACAGTACCTTTGAAAGAACCTCGACACAGAGAAGAATTTTAAAAAGTACTTCTGAGCCCGAGCAGAACACTCTGCAATGTTAGCAAGAACAAGAGAAAATGATGTTGGAAATGGCTGAGAAAAAGGAGGGGAAACAGTAGCTCAGACTTGGCAGAGGTAAGTTTGAGACAATGGGCACTCATCCAAGGAGAGATAGCAGAGGCTGGGGCCAAGTGATGAAGGGGAAAGATCAGGTAAAGAATGTGGAGTTGTAGGTCCTTGGCATAAAGGTGGTATTGAAGACCAAATGAATGGATAATGGAACCAAGAGGGAGATTATGAAGAGGGAAAAAGAAGAGGAGTGATCCCTGGGGAACTTCTACAGAAAGAAGAAAAAGGGGGAAAGTAGGACCATTCAAATACACTTTAAAAAACCAAAAACATAACCATTAAGAAATACATGACAAAATGGTACTCCAAAAAGCCGAGGGAAGTGAATGGTGAGATGTCTCAATGAAGGCTCGATTGAGATTCAAAAGAAATAGTACAGACAAAAGATCCTTAGCTCTTGCTGTGAAACAATTATTCATTGTATATATCCTTATGGTCACTTGCACAATACCCATTTGAGGTAGACCACTCTAACTCCTATTTTCAGCTATGTGAAGCAGAGTCAGCGTATGAGTCTGACTTGCTCAAGGCCACCAAGAGATGAAATCTGAACTCAGGTACCAAGGATAAGTCCAGCTCTTCCATCTGATCAACTGCACTGGCTTCATAGTAGTAGCCAGGAACCACAGTTGCTTCTTTGCCCTCAGTCCATCAATGTCAGGATGTAAAGTGACAGAGGGCAGAAAAGGTGCCTCTGTTGCTCAGGGTCTTGGCAATAATTAGAGAGGGGCTGGGGAAAAGCACTTCCTCTCCAGTTATCTCCCATGATGGCCAAAGAATGAAAGGCTGAGGATGGCTCCGGGGAAGACTCACCTTGGACACACAAATATTACAAAGCACTTGCCATCCATTCCAAAGGTGCTCAACCTTCAGAGACAGATAGACAGCCAAATCACCCATCTTAGGCCAAACTACATTAAGTGAAATAGCAGATGTTGGAACACAGTATATGGGAGAGCGGGGGTTAAACCTTTTATCCCACACCACAGTCCTGATAACTGTGTCTACCTCTTAAGCTGTTGTTTGATGTGTGAAGAAAGTTAACTTCAGGAATCCTGATGAGAGCTCTGATTTAAGGGAGACGATTCTGTGTGGTCCACAAAGCTGACTTCTCCCAGGTAAAACAGGGTTGTTTCAGTGAGTGGAATGGCAGGTGTCACTGATGTACAGAACATCCAAAAGGGAGCTGATGGTCATAGAACTAAATCTATACCCCTCCAACAGACTTTCAAGAATCTCTAATGAAAAATGGAACATGCTTTGTGTGTGTGTGTGGGGGGGCTTTTAAAACTGTTTCAGCCCAATTAAGAGAATCTTTTGAAACTCTTACATAGGTGGCCTCTTCTCCCTTGTGAATTCATCCCACAAGATACCAGGAGCAACATCAACCTGTTGAAGGGGATGTGGGGAGACTGGATTTTACATACGTATGTGGTGGTTTTGCAAATCTGTTTACCCATTTTGGGTTTTGTTATTTAAAGAATTGAGTTTAATATATAAAACGGATCTACAAACTTCCCCTCAACTTGCTTTATTTGGAATAAATGACATGCCTGCTCCACCTATTGCTCGTAAAGAACTTTAAACGTTCCTCCTTGTGGCAACACATATGGAAATAGCCATGCGATGGCGTACTGCCTTGGACTTGAAAATTGAAGCATGATACCCCAGAACATGGACAATAGCCCTGGCTGAAAAGCTGATGTGCCAGAATCGTGAGACCAAAGGGAATTCTAAACCACATTTTCTATAATGTGTGATAACAGTTTTGGATTATATGTATCAATATGATTGTGTTTATAATGCCCCGAGATCTCATGTTACTATGTGGAAATATTTTTTGGACTGAACTTTAAGAATTTGATTTGATGTTTTTAAGCAACGTGGTTGATGTGTTGTGAGTTATGTTGTTTTATTGTGATGTGAAAAAATAAAATAAAAATGTTTTCCCCAAAAAATCTATACCCCTCCAGCATGCACTGATCTGCTGCCTGCCCCATTACCTGTGAAGGTAATGATGAGCGCAAAAGAGACCAAACTACACGTATACAATCCAAGTTGCAACACTGGCACAGAAATTTGTTCTAATTTCTTTCAAAATGGAAACTCAAACCATCAGCATGCTGGTAATAATATGTAGCATTTACATATTTGTACATATAAATATGCTCCTCCGTGCATCTGTTGTTTCTTTTTGAAACATTTGTACAGTGCACTTTCCATGTTTGTTTATTTTTATACCACTCTTCGGTTATATTCCCAGGATAGTTTACAAAGAGAATAAAACAATTAAAATGTATATACAAAACAACATAAAATAAAACAAGTAAAAACCACAAAATCATAAATGAAACATACCACACGACTAAGACTGCATCTAAAAAGCTTGGGGAAAATAAAAAGGACTTTGCCTAATGCTGAAAGGGCAAATCATGAGAAGTGCTCTACACACAAACTGCGTTCAGGCATTTGTCAGAACACTCAAGGTCTTAAAGCAGGGGGAGGGGTGTACCTGCGTCTCGTGCCAACATCTTTGCATTGAACTGGCAGGATGACGGGGAGGAGAAAGAGAATCTCGGCACGAGGGGTGTAGCAGGGAATGGGACACACCGGGGCAAACAGGGGATGGAGAAGGAAGTACTCACAGGATGACGGAGGATGGCAAGGGGATGGAGGTCAAGATACAGGAACCAGAGCAGCAGAACCCATCACAAGAGGAGCCTGTCTCCACAAATGCAGTGGGCTCTGAGGTGTAGGGAGCAATGGGAAAGGCACTCTAGGAGGCTGAGGCATACAAGGGTGCAGAGCCCAAGCTCCCTAGCTGGCTAGGTGGGGCTCGCTGGCTCCAGGTGTGATTCCTCAGCTGGAGAAGGCTTGGGACAGGTGAGGGTCACATGCCTCATCAAGCTGCAGATGCTGCAACCAGCATGCCAAGTACAAAAGGGAAGCAGAACTGAGGTGCTATGCATGCTCAACTGCCCATGTTGATGGACCTCTATGGGACTGTGATTTGGGTTTCATGCGGGACTGCATTCTGACTGCTGGACTTCAGACTTGGCTAGACCCTGGACTGTGTTTCCTGGACTTTGCTTGTATGGCTTGACCCCTGGACTTGGATTTGATACACTAACTTGCTGCCAGGTATGCCAGGGATTCAGGACCATCTTGAGGTGGTTTTTAAGAGGCTTCTGTTGAACACGCTTAGAAACTTTCCAATGGCATATTTCAGGTTTTGGGGGGGTGTGATATGGGTTGGGGTGAGAATTAGCTACACCATTAACTATGCAGATCTTCAAAACGCTTAACATGATTTGGGATGCTTCTAAATTGCAACCACCTCTGGGGTGGCTCACTACAGCTGTTTAACAACCGATTAGGCCACTACTATACATAAAAGTCTGCCATGAGCGGGATTGGGCAGCCCACTGAAACTCCAGGAGCAATTTAGGGGAAATGATTATAACAATTTGTCTGGCATTTGTCCAAGGCATCCTCAAAGCCAACGAAAATGCCAGGGGGTGGTTAATGAATGCAAATGATTAGGACCTTGGCTCTGTGCCTTACCCTAATGATGTTCAGTTTAACAAATCACTGGATGCAGTTCTCGGTGCCATCAATAATAAATTGAGTTTTTTCTTTTCTTTTCTTTCCTCCTTCACCCCTGCTCACCCCTCATATCTTGCCTTATTGTCATTTAGATCATCTTTTTTTTGTCTCCATTTGCTTCTGTGCAATCCGCAGCGCCATAAATTAAGATAAACAACACAGAATTTTTTAAAATGACAACAGCATGTGACCCTGAACACAGGGTAGGTCATTCATAAATTCTGATTGAAAATCAGGAGAAGCTTATTGAATAATTAAAGCTGCATAATTCTGAAAGTCTTTTTGCAACAGCCTTCCCCAGCACTCCAGATGCTGGAATCTGGCTCTGATCATCCCCAGCCAGCAGAGCCAATGGACAGGGATGGTGCAAGTTGTAGTGCTGGGGGGCACCAGGTTGGGGAAGGCTGATCTGGCAGATTTGTGGAAGCAAAGCATCTGACTGGATTCATGACAAAGCCCTCCATGTTGGCTGGGGCTGATGGCAGTCTAAAAACACCTGGAGGGCCACAGATTCCCCACCTGCATTCAGAGACATACCTAGGCTCTTGTGCCCTTGGCAAGGAGCTGTATTGGCGCCACCTCTCCCTTGCACAATGGTCAACACCAGTGACCAGATTCCTCTGCTGAGGCACCCAGAAAAACCTGTGCACCTTGCGTGGCTGCCCAGAGCAGTGGAGGAGTGGCTCAGGCAGTGTGCACACAGGTGGGTGGGCTTCTAGCCATTCTAGGCCAGAGTGGAAAGGTGCCATTTTTTGCTCCCCACTTGGGCTTGCGCGCTTGGTGGGCCATCCTGGTCAACCCCTAGGTACGTCCCTGCATGCATTAAGCAATCATGGCACCGATAGATCAAGCCTTCATGTCCTAGTTAATAATAATAATAATAATTTATTATTTATAGCCCACCCATCTGGTTGGGTTTCCCCAGCCACTCTGGGCGGCTTCCAACAAAATATTAAAATACAATAGTGCATCAAACATTAAAAGCTTCCCTAAACAGGGCTGCCTTCAGATGTCTTCAAAAAGTCTGGTAGTTGTTGTTCTCTTTGACATCTGATGGGAGGGCGTTCCACAGGGCGGGTGCCACTACTGAGAAGGCCCTCTGCCTGGTTCCCTGTAACTTGGCTTCTCACAGTGAGGGAACCGCCAGAAGGCCCTTGGCACTGGACCTCAGTATCCAGGTGGAACGATGGGGGTGGAGACACTTCTTCAGGTATACTGGACTGAGGCCGTTTAGGGCTTTAAAGGTCAGCATCAACACTTTGAATTGTGCCCAGAAATGTACTGGGAGCCAATGTTGGTCTTTCAAGACCGGTGTTATGTGGTCTCGGCGGCCGCTCCCAGTCACCAGTCTAGCTGCCACATTCTGGATTAGTTGTAGTTTCTATGTCAACTTCAAAGGTAGCCCCACATGGAGCACATTGCAGTAGTTCAAGTGAGAGATAACTAGAGCATGCACCACTCTGGAGAGGCAGTCTGCAGGCAGATAGGGTCTCAGCCTGCGTACCAGATGGAGCTGGTAGACAGCTGCCCTGGACACAGAATTGACCTCCACCTCCATGGACAGCTGCGAGTCCAAAATGACTCCCAGGCTGCGCACCTGGTCCTTCAGGGGCACAGTTATCCCATTCAGGACCAGGGAGTCCTCCACACCTGCCCGCCTCCTGTCCCCCCAAAACAGTACTTCTGTCTTGTCAGGATTCAACCTCAATCTGTTAGCCACCATCCATCCTCCAACTGCCTCCAGACACTCACACAGGACCTTCACCACCTTCACTGATTCTGATTTGAAAGAGAGGTAGAGCTGGGTATCACCCGTGTACTGATGAACACCCAGCCCAAACCCCCTGGAGATCTCTCTCTCCCAGCAGCTGCATGTAGATGTTAAAAAGCATGGGGGAGAGGACAGAACCCTGAGGCACCCCACAAGTGAGAGCCCAGGGGTCTGAACACTCATCCCCCACCACCACTTTCTGAACATGGCCCAGGAGGAAGGAGATTCATCTCATTTGTCTGTGCTTCACCTTGCCTGCCTCCCCCCTCCCAGTATTCCAAGCCTTTTTGACAGAAAGCTTTTTCAACCAAATATGCCAGTTGCTGGCCCAGCCGTGCCTGCCATACATTAATCAAGCCAGCTCTGTTTTCTTTCTTGATAACAAGGCCATCCCCTCTCCCCTTTGCCTTCCTGGCTCAAGGATTTCTCAGGAACTGGGCTGTCAGAAGAAGCCCTTTCAAAGGCACACCAGAAGGTTTCTCTTTCATCTGCCCGTCTCCAGGGCCCTGCCCTCACCCCCTGGTGCACAGAATGAACTGAAAGACTTTCTATCTTCCCCAGGCACCTCTTCATAACTTCCTTTTCTCATTCCCATCTTCCTTTTCCCATAGTAATCCATGGGCTTCAGGGAGTACGTGAGCCGGGCACAAAAGGAAATGACTTCCCCAACGCAATAAACTAAAATCAGATGCAAAATTGTGTATGTGTTTATGTGCATTTTTCTGGGCAGAGAGGTTGATAACTTTCATAATATTCTCAAAGCCTGACCCAAAGAAAGGACCACTGCTTTAAATTCTCTATGAACCCACACTTTGGGAACTTTCCACCCACACTAGATCTGCTCAGCACTAGGCTAGACTGCCAAAAGTTCAGCAAGCATATTTGGGCAGGGGCAAAACTAGGTTTTATTTCACCCGGGTCAAAGACCCAGCTTGGCACCCCCCCCATGCACATTTGCATACACATACACACATAGACTGGGAGCTTCAGTGGCCTAGGGGCAAGAAACCCAGCTACCCCCCTTGTAGCTATAGAACTGGTTGGGAGCAAAGGCAAATTTGCAAATAATCCAACAAGAATCAGTAGCCCATAAAAAAAAATTGTGGCCCATAGCTCCCACACGTTTATAGCCTAAAAGACCTTTCATGAAACCTTGGTTCTATCCTATTTGTGGATAGAAAATTGGAGGGACTGTTTCACCAAATTTCTCCACAGGGAGTAGAACAGGGGTCAGCAACCTTTTCCAGATGTGGGCCGGTCCACCGTCCCTCAGACCATGTGGTGGGCCAGACTATATATTTTTTTTGGGGGGGGGGGGAATGAACTAATTCCTATGCCCCACAAATAACCCAGAGATGCATTTTAAATAAAAGGACACATTCTACTCATGTAAAAACACGCTGATTCCTGGACCGTCTGTGGGCCGGATTGAGAAGGTGATTGGACTGCATCTGGCCCCCAGGCCTTAGGTTGCCTACCCCTGGAGTAGAATGTCTCCAACAATATGTGGGGGTGGTATTTACCATTAGCAGCAGTAGCACAGCTTCCTCCCTCCCCCAGCTTTTTTGTTGTATGTGTGCATGCACACAGACATGTATGCCGTCACTGCAAGTGGTAATAGAAGCAGTAACTGTGCTGGAAGCCTTGCCGCCATATTCCATCCTACCCACAGTCCCAGACCTGGTGTCATTCTAAGGTATCACAGGGTAGGGTGGGGAAGAGAAAGGAAAAATGTGAGAAAACTATGCAAACTCGCCTTTTTCTAGGAAGGCGGGTGAAACAAAAAAAAAAGTATCCTGAGGAATTTCAGTTCAGAAATGTTGAACTCAACAGGGTTTATTTTCCAGTAGGCATGTATACACGGCCTGCTTCAGAATTGGTCTTTGGCGCCAAGGTTCATTCTTGCTACATGTAAATAATAAAGACTGGACTGCCTTTCAGCCAGAGTAAGGCCCTATCACTTGCCACAATCTGCCCCCCAATGGCTTCATTCTCACCAAGGCAGTAAACCCATGTCAGAGCTTTAGAAAAAGAGCCTGTTTATTTTCCTGTAGGTAGGGTAGAAGCTTTAATTGCTGGTTTCCTTGTATTATTTTATTTTCATTTGTTAACGTTAAGTAGCACTATTCCACTGGAAGACATTAACAAACAAAAAATGAGAAGAAATCAGTAATTAATGCCTCCTTGCCACTGCAGGAACGGAACTCGGTTTTCGAAAGTCTTAGCTGCTGAACATTTCGGAAGCCGAAAGCCAAAAACCCGGAAGTGAATGCTTCCATTTTCGAATGCGCCTCAGAAGCTGAACGGCTTCCGAGGCATGTTTCTAAATTTTCCCCATTGAACTTGCTGACAGCCCTTTGATCCTTGGTTTTCGAACGTTTTGGAAGTCAAACAGACTTCCGGAACGGATTACGTTCAAAAACCAAGGTTCCACTGTTTGGACAATTTAAAGAGGCTATTCAAGGAAGAATTCATCACTACTTCCCATCACCATCAATAGGCAGCAATAAACTAGCCACTGTCAGAAAAGGGAAAACATTTAATTAAAGGCACAGGAGCCCTGAAAGTCAAAATAGTGTATTGCTAGCTCACAATAGAGCTGCAGTTGCCTCTCATTGGGTAGAGGGAATCATTTTAAAAACAGAAAAGGCAACATAGTAAACACTGGGTTAAAACAATCTTAACAATTTTGCTTTCCAGATTCTCCATAAAAATGGAAAAAAGGATGGCAATTGCAGAAAAAAGGCTAGTGTCAAAGTAACTTGCATTTCCAAGCGTATACAAGTTTCACCTATCGAGTTGCATGAAAAGTGCAACCACTGCTGAATTTCCACCACAATCAACTTCAAGAAAGCATTCAACTAACTTTCACAGATCAGGAAAAATCTAAGAGAACTGTAATGTGGTTAATGGAAGGAAGCTATAGAAAGCAAGTAGTTGTCCTGCAGTTATGTATTCAATCACAGGTGCAAGAATGTTATTTCCCCAAAAATGGAAGAAAGAAGAGGTTCTGACCGGAGAAGAGTGGATACAGAAGTTAATGGACTACGCAGAAATGGCAAAACTTACCGGGAGAAGTAGAAATCAAGATTTTAAAAAAATTAAGAAAAGAATGGAAATGGTTTATTGAGTATTTACAAACAAACTGTAAACAGATTAAGATATTGGCAGGATTAATGTAAAAACCTGCAGTTTCAATATATATGGGATATATACGGGAATAGATATAAAAGAATATGTTGAGATAATTTGGCGTATGCAGGAAGATGAAAAATGTAAAGAACCACAAAAAGAGGGGGGAGGGAGTCGGAGTTTGAAATGTTAAAATTGTGATTGAATAATTGTTGTAATAGATATAACTGAAAATTGAAAAAAATAAAAAAAAATAGAAGTTTTCCTGCAGAAAATCAAACCTTGCCCCCAAAAGGAGCACAAATTTTAATTAATAAAGCAAGTGGAAAACATTTTAGAGGTTCCTCTTGCTAAAAAACATGGGGCAGGCAGGAGATCCAGGGCCCACTGCAAAAACCTGGGGTGCAGGCACCCTGGACCATCCCATAACAACACCCCTGGATTCTGGGAGTGATCATAGAGGTTAGAAAGGCTCCCTTAGCAGGGTAGAAGCTTTGGGAAGGACTGATGTTCAGCCAGGGCTCGGGCCTGGAAGTCGTTTTCAAGACCAGTGCTCCGTTCTGAAATACACCAGGCAATTAGGAAGGAGAGACCCTCTGTGAATGTTTAACATTAACTTCTTGACCACTGAGCAAACACAACTTGCTCTCCTACATGCATCTGGGATGTGAAGGGGAAAGGCTTCCAGGCCAGGAAGTGCAACTCCCAGGGCAGGCTTCGGCCCAGGTACTGATGACGCTAGAAGTGAAGCAATAGGCACTAGACACATCTGCTCACTGTGGTGGGTCTCCGTGGCTGTTCCCCAAGTTCTCTCCCGCAAGCCAGGAACCCCAGTCCTAGAAAGCCCAACCCTTTAACCAGATGCCGCCCTGCAAACTTGAGGCACTGTGGGGTCGGCAGCCGAGGAAAACCCATATTTGAACTTTTGTCCGATCCTTGCTCCTAGTTATTCCTGGCTGTCCCGCCCATCCCTGTCTCAGCAGCACTGTGAGTCAGACGGGATGGAACAGCTTGCCCTCCCATGGGATGCCTGATGCCTGCCAAGGGTAGGGAGAATGTGGCGTTTTACAAGCTGCTTGCTCCAAGACTACAAAGAGGGTGCATTCCTGCATATGCTCTTATCATTTGAAGCGCTGTTACTGAGGAGGAACACTTAAGCAAAATCAAAGACGGGAGGCCTGAGAAATGCACAGACGCAATAGCCATAGTTACCCAATGGAACAAACCAAAGGCCTGTTTACATGATTAGAAATCCTGGGATAGCCACTTTTGAACTCTGGGAATATATTTACATGCTCTAGGAGCGAGGATGAAATAGCTTGAAAGAGTATCAGTGATGACCCTTAGGATCCCCGCTTTCATTCCAGGGTAAGTGACCATGAGAACAAGAGGAGGGTGGTTGTCTCTGGTGGGGAGCCTTGACAATCCCCCAGAGAAATATTGTGACCTGTGATTGAATGACTCTGTAAGATAGACAGGGCGGGAGTGTGGCCTAGCAACTCACAAATTTATTTCTGACATTTGTATTATCTCTTTCCTCCAATGAGCTTAGGTCAGTGTTTCCTGCAGGTCTCCCATTCAGCAGCTGAGCAGATTCAGACCTGCTTGACTTTATTTTATGTGTTTATTTATTAAATTTGTAAATTTGTATTCATCCGTAGATCTCCGCGTGGTATAAAAACCCCCCACAATATAACAAACACAAAATATACAATAGAAATAAGAGGAAAAAACAAATCAATAACCCCCCATCACAACACATTTAATAGTGTAAAGGTAAAGGGACCCCTGACCATTAGGTCCAGTCGTGACCGACTCTGGGGTTGTGGCGTTCATCTCGCTTTATTGGCCGAGGGAGCCGGCGTACAGCTTCCAGGTCATGTGGCCAGCATGACTAAGCTGCTTCTGGCGAACCAGAGCAGCACACGGAAACGCCGTTTACCTTCCCGCCGGAGTGGTACCTATTTATCTACTTGCACTTTGACGTGCTTTTGAACTGCTAGGTTGGCAGGAGTAGGGACTGAGCAACGGGAGCTCACCCCATCGCGGGGATTTGAACCGCCAACCTTCTGATCGGCAAGTCCTAGGCTCTGTGGTTTAACCCACAGCGCCACCCACGTCCCCATTTAATAGTGTACCAGGTGTTAATCAGCCAAAGGCCTGGTTGAAGAGGAATGTTTTTGCCCAGCGCCTAAAGGTGTATAATGAAGGTGCCAGCCGAGCCTCCCTGGGGAAAGCATTTCAAAAGTGGGGAGGCACTGCTTTCTAATCCTCAATGGCAAGGGAAATGCACTCCACACGTAGTAGCTAGAACCACTTTCTTCTTTGGTATTACATTACATTCCTGGCCCAAACTTGGCACTGAAAACAGGCTCCAAAGTTAAGCTTACAGCTCAACTTAAGCCAGAGGTCTGGGCATGCTTAGGGACCATTCATTATGACGACTTCTGCTTTACATAACCATGATGAGTGTAGGGCAGGAGTGAGGAGCCTCAGGCTCAGGGGCCAAAAATGGCCCTCAATGCCTCCCTGTCTGGCCCTTGGGAATCTCCCCAGACCACGCTTCCTTTCCCCAGCCTCTTTTAAGTATTTTTGATCGGCTAGAATTTGCCCTTAAACTATGATAACGCCTCCGACCTGCCCAGATGAAGCAATGCATGTATGCGGGTGGGCATAGGAACCGCTAACTCGGTTGTGAGGCCTACTAAACAAAGTAAAGGATCGCATCTGTTTCCCGGGCCACTTCTGCTTCTCACCCCACTCTCTACTGGCATGTGCTCAAGATTGCCCATGAGAGATTGCAGACTGAAACAGCTTCCCTCACCCCTGGTGCAGAGGGGCAAGCTAACAGTCTACTCGCCACAAGTTGCCTAGAGAAAACTGCCGTCCTGTGTGTCAATCGGTTTTTCTAAGTTGCAGCCTTATAATCAGTGGCCCTGTGCTTCCACCTCCAGCCACGCAATTGGATGGTGTCCATCTGCAGCCGAACACCTTTCTGACCACTCCATCTACCCATCCTTCCTACACTTTGGCAGACTTCTGAGATTGAGCCAGAAGAAGAAGAAGAAGAAGAAGAAGAAGAAGAAGAAGAAGAAGAAGAAGAAAAAGAAGCAAGCCAATGTGAAGCTGAGAGGGGTGTAGGTCAGGAGTGGGGAAGTGGGGGAGGCGGAGGCATAACGTGGCCTGGACACAGAAGTCTTTGTGGAGATTTCCAAGCATTCCGTTTGAAAACACTTCATATATCAAGTGCAAGTCCCTTCTCTTGGTACAGGCAAAACGAATCAAAGGGGGCCATGGGCCAGCTGAATGGGGGTGGCGGGGGAGGAGCAAGGATTATTGGCTCCCTCCCACCCTCCTCCTTCACTTCCACCTACCCACCTCCTCCTGCCTGTCACAGAACACCCTTTGTTGTAACTTGCTACACGCTTGCCACGAAAAAAGGTGGCGAAGGCGGCAATCTTTACGCATTGTTCCACTGAAGTCAACAAGATGCGTGCAGGCGTATTATAGCTTCATCCTAAGGAGCAGAGGGGTTCATTTGCCATCAAAGCCTTTGCAAGGGCCACAGCTCTCAAACACTCAATCCTGTCGGCAAAGGGGGAACGATTTGTTATCAGAACCTCTTTGGTTGTTTGCTAAATGCTGGTGCTAAGCACGGTTCTTAGGAAAAAGATGGACCTCTGATTGCACCTTCTTAGTAACATCAGAGATAACTTTTGTGGCGAAGGGAGAAAGAGAAACTCAGGTTTTGTTTCAGCCTGGTTTTGCAAATAAGTGCAAATAAATGCATCAGTCCAATTAGAGATGGAAGAAACGGCTAGTTGCAGATTTTCTCAGTTTCTTGTATTTCCAGCCTTAAGTTCAGTTCTCCACATTTCTGCCTCGATTTGTGAATTTTTAAAAAAAGACGTCATCATGAAAATTCATCGACAATTTTTTTTAGCGCAAATTTCTCCTTATAGACTTTTGTATGCTATTTTGCCTCACGTACACGTTTCCCCCCCAACCAATTTCCCCTAATATAATGCAGAAAAAGAGAAGTGAGCAAAATAACATAAGGCAACCCTGCTGGAACAGGCCAGTGGCCTGTTTAGTCCAGCATCCTGTTCTCACAGTGGCCTCCCAGATGGCTGTGGGAAAACCACAAACAGGACCAGAGCACAAGAGCTGAACCCCATTCAGCCTTCCTGGGCTTTCCAACAACTAGTATTCAGAAGCATTACTGCCTCTGACCTAGCTGCATTCAAAGTCCGTAATGTGTACACTGCATACCAAAGCTATGTTCCAATGAGTCCTCCTGCAACACTTGAAGGAGCATGGAGAAGAATACAATGTTCTAAGAAGGCACTATTATAGCCAGCTGTATCTATCTGGGAAGACAAAAAAACCTATTTGAAATCCTAGAATCACTTGTAATGTCTGTCACTGGATCCTTCCACTGATGCTTTTGTTTTTTAAAACCTCCTGGAGTAGTTCGTCCACCTTTGGTCCCCACCCTGCACTCAGCTTTCACCTGATTTTAAGGCTGCCACTCATCAGAAAGGTAGTATTATACATGGCATCAACCGACATAGTTATGTGTGTGCTGAATAAGGTGAATGCAAAAGTGGTGGGTGGAGGGGGGAAGCTAAACTCTTCCCTCACAACCCACCGGCTTTGCTCTTTTTCCCCCACCACCTAAACTCTGAAGCCAGAAATAACCTAGACTAGGAAGAAAGAAGCCCATGGGATGAGGATGGCGGTAGGCATAAGTGATGCGCAAGTAGAGGGCTAAAGGCTCATCCAGACTTCCTTTTTGTGTAGTGTTTCTAGGCACAGGTCTGCATTCTGAAGCTCCGTGTCCGAGTGTTTTTCTTTTTGCCCCAGTGCTTTCCCCAAGAAAACCCGCTTTTTACTGCTGAAAAAAAAAACCCCAGAGAAAACCTGAATTGTCGTTTGTTCTGATTCAGCATGAAGAGCAGATTTTCCTAGGGAAAACGGGGTGGGGGGTGGGGCATGTGAACTGGGACAGTGCAGACCTCTGCCTAGAATGCACAGGGCAAAAGATATGTGTGGATGAGCCCCCAGTTCCCACCTGATACTTCTCCCCTGAAATACAAAGAGCCCCACTAGATCAGGCCACAGACTCATCTAATACAGCATCCTGTTGTCAGTGGCCAACCAGATGCCTATAAGAAGCCTGCAAGGACATGTCTGTTAACCCCACTCTCCTCACTTGCGAGTTCCAGCAACTAGTATTCAGAGGCCTTCATCTGCATTCCCACATTAAGCAAACATAAGGCTGGGAACCTGTAAACCCAGGCATTGCTATGTACAAACCTGGCACAATTCCTAAAAAACAACCAAGCAAAGACTAAGCCTGCCCCCACCCCGATGTAGAAAACAGCCTACTCAACCATTACAGGAAAAGAAAAAACGAATGTAGTTTGGACAGGAGACTGCATGCAGAGCTTGTGCCGTACCAAGTACAGCAACGCATGGGGCCCACAATAAAAGATGATGTTATGAAAGAAAATGTACTGGAATTGCATTAGTGTGGGCACAGCTTTACAAGAACTGACGTTAGCTAGCTTGGGGCCTGGCCAGTCATTATTTGCAATGCTTGAGCCTTGACATACACGAACCAAGCCTGATAGGGTCCAATAAGGAGATGTTTCCCAGTGAAACAGATCAGATGAAGGTATGTGGTTTTTTGGTTCAAAATACTAAAATGGCCACAATAGCAGAAGTCGGAATCAGAGTGTCCAGTATTCTGTTAAGAGTAGAGTCCAGGGCAGAATCTAAGCGATAGCCCAGATCATTCCTGAATTGTCAGAATAAAAGCTGCTCAAAATTGAGTGGCCATTTAAACATCCTCCTTCCTGCCCAAAAAGAAAACACATCACCAAAAAAAGAAAAAGAGGAAACAGGTTTGTATAAAATGTGTGTTGATTTATATGTGTAGATGCAAATGCATAATTACTATAATTTAAATAGGAATGCAATATATCTAACCATGGAAAGAAAGAATCTGACCACGTGGTCTGTGGGACTGCTCAGGCTGCTGTGCAAGGGCTCAGTATTTATGGTCAACCTGAAGGTCCCTCCTCTCCCTTCTCATGGTTCTTTATCCTTAAAGTGGACCTGGATTGAACAGTTGAGGTCTGCCCTCTGTAAAGTAAGGCATGTGAGCTCTCTAGTTTAAAGGAAGATGGTGCCTCAAGAGGATACACTCTTAAGTGTATAGGGCAGGCAAGTTGAAAGTCTGTTTTGGGGACTTAATCTGGCCCGCTGGTCGGTTCAATCCGGCCCCTTTCCTGGGGTAAAATCCTAAAAAAACCTCAACAACTTAAACCCTAAAAAAACCTCAACAACAACTCCAATCCTAAAAAACCAACTTTTGGGTAAAATCATAAAAAAAGCTCAACTTCAATCCTCAAAAAAGGTTAACAGCCTTGGTCGGCCCTTTGGTTGGCTCTTCATCAAATCTGGCCCCCTTTGAGAAAGGTTTGGGCACCTCTGGCATAGGGAAAAGTTCAGATAATGAAGGAAGAGCAAGACAATGGTCTGGAGAAAGGGACCATGTGTCTGCACCAACCAATCAAAGGTAGGTTTGAACCTCTTTAACAAGATGCAAGTTCTCATAGGCAGTGTGCAGGGGGGCAATGGAGGAAGCTATATTGTACAGTAGTCTCATGCTCTCCTCTGTAGATGCAGCTGGTCTGAACCCACTTATGGAAGTGGGGGGGGGGGTGGTCAGTGAATAACTTACTAAGGCAGCTCATGTTGCTACAGTGACCACAAAATCCAGCAGAACTTTAAAATTTTACGTTAGGAAAGGGCTCTGAAATAAGAATAGACGATAACAAATCCCCTTAAAAAGCAATGTGGAATCTGTACTGAATCCTCCCTTTTGTCCATGGTGTAGGGGGAGGGAGGGAGGGAATCTTATAAACTCCAGTGAAGTCCACTGCAGACACACCACATATCAAATGGTATTCCCCTCACAGACACACCTCCTCCCTCCTCCTCCCTGCTCAGCCTAGGTAATTGGAGACAGAGCGTTGGCCTCTGGGCTGAGTGGAGGATCCTTTGTTCCCCTTTCTGGGGCCTTGTTTTTCTGCCTCTTGTGAGGCTAATCCAGTGAGAGACAGACACATAGACACATGGAGCCTTGCTCCAGAGCTTACTGGCTAAACGTATAGTCAACACTGAAAAATTACCTAACAATGAGCTGGAGTGGGCAAGCACATTAAAGCTTTTGCACTCAGGCATTTTAAGCTCAGGCCACTGGAAGCCAAGACTGAACAAAAAGAAATGGAAACCCAACTGTAGCTTTGGCTCATTTATTGTGCATTCCCTCTGAAATTTCCTGCCAATCAGACTTCACATGTAGAATGTGATCTGTAGATCCTACTTGGCCAAAACCCCGCAAGATCCCCATTTTTCTGCACAGAGTGGCTCTTCATGTGGGTTTTCATTCACAGAATGCAGAGCAGTGGAGCTGCTTTCAGTACACCGCACCCTGGTGCATACGGACTTAACAGGTGCTCCGGTCCTTAAGCACAGGGAGCGTCTGCAAGGATATGGCTCACATGAGATTCTTGTATTTTCAGCTTTCATTTTAAAGAAAAATAAGAAAGGGAAAACAACTAACTAATTTATTGTAAGAGAGTAAGGAAAAGTGTGCAGAGAGTATTGTACAGTATTATGGCAAATGACTGCAAAAGTAATGGGATAGCTGACAAGCATTAGAGATTTGTGTGGATAATACAATTATTATTTTTTGTATCATTTTATTAGGTTATTACTTTTTCTGGTTGATCTCTTTCATTTTCTCCAACCCCAGAATCTCGGTGTACTATCTCTCACCATACATTTTTGAGTACTGCAGGTATTGTACAGTGGTGCCTCGAAAGACGAAATTAATCCGTTCTGCGAGTCTCTTCATCTTGCGGTTTTTTCATCTTGCGAAGCACGGCTATTAGCGGCTTAGCGGCTATTAACGGCTTAGCGGCTTTAAGAAAAAGGAAACAAACTCGCAAGAACTCGCAAGACTCGCAAGAACTTGCGAAGCAAGCCCATAGGGAAATTCGTCTTGCGGAACGACTCAAAAAACGGAAAACTCTTTCGTCTTGCGCATTTTTCGTCTTGCGAGGCATTCGTCTTGCGAGGTACCACTGTATTCACACAGCATCTCTACCCCATTCGTGGAGGAATTGCTAAATATGGGGCACCCAGGCCTAGGGATTGGGGTGTTATCCTATGTTGGAAAAGCTGGGCACAATCTAGAAAAAATGTGTGTGTGGTCCCAAGTGCCCATGAGGGCTTTGGTCTTGTGTTTCTTAAAACTGCACCACTGTGTTCTACATGTTACTTTTCAAGAGCAGTTTTTCATAAGACAAGGTGAGGTCTGATATTCCAAAAGAAAAAGGCAGAATTTGCTGAAGCATCTTAAGCTGCTGTTTTGTGGACAACACACACTGACACAAGGATACATACACCACATTCCAAGAGCATATACTGCTTGTGTCAGAGTTAAATGATTGTTTGAAATGCTAAACATCCTATCAGCTGGCTGAAAACTGTATGTGAAGGGGATTTGGGGTGTGGGTATGTGCAACCTCCCCTCCGCTACTTTCAAATCTTGCAAAATGAACCACAGACTGTCTGAGACATGTATGCCAAAAAAGCAAATATATTTTCTTTGGCAACAAAGTGATGAGTGAGAAGGGAAGCCATACTTGTGATCAGATCAAAACTGCTTGTTTAGAGCTGGCGAAATATGGCTTGAAAGTCTGGGGGCTGCATCAGAGTGATGTAAGGATTTGAGACCCAACCAATCTCACTAAAACGTCAGATTGTACACTGGAAAGAGATGCAAAGAGCAACATAACATAATATAAAATAAAAGTAAAATCTCAGGAGATGAAGGGAGTGGAAAAATGCTTGGAACACATTCAGTGGAGTTTAGCCAGAGCATCCCAAGGTACAAGGAGGTGAACTGCAAAAAGAAGAAAAATGGGAGGAGCCAGGCAGGCTGTAGGCTCTAGGGTCTGAGGCCAACCAGTGTGTGTGTGTGTGTGTGTGTGTGTGTGTGTGTGTGTGTACGTATTAGGGAGTGTTGAAAGCATCAGATATGGCAAAGACAGTTAATTCAATGGCTGAGTTCTTCTGACTCTACCACATTCGTATTCTTATAGCTGAGGCACTTCAGTCTGTTAGCGAATATTAAAAACTAATAATGTTTGGGATATAAAGGGAAAATACAAGCTGCAGATCTGTGTCAGACAAGGAATTCATGGGCTAGCTTATGCAAACCAGCCTGGCCAAGTACAGAGCCACTGAAAAACAAAGGGGAACTGAGCCAGTGAGGACCACTGGCAATGAAAAAAGCTGTCCTTCCCATCCTCATCCCAAGCAGTGGACAGATACGGGAGAATAGGCAGGTTGCCAAGGTGAGGCAGGGGCATGATGTCACAGGCAAATCTGTCCTTTTTGAAATATAATGGTTTGTTGGGAAGGAATGGGGCAGAATTCTCTGGGCTGCTACAGAGGCGATAAGCAGGAAGAAAGAGGTGGTGTGTAGGATGGCTCTGAATGCAGTGACAGGTGGCAGGAAAGGACAAGCTACTCCTGAGAATGCTATAAACTACATTTCCTTCATGTACACTCAGATTGTACATATATGTTAACAAGCCATATTTTTAAAGACACTGCTGACTCCGCTGCGCCTTATTTCTCCCCAGGATCACAATACCTCAAGGACAGTCTCTCCCCAAATGAACTAACCCAGACCATGGGACCCAAGGTCCTTCTTTGTGTGCCCCCTCCAAAAGAGGTCTGGAGTGTGGCAACACAAGAACAGGTCTTTTCTTCAGTGGCTCCCCATTTGTGGAATGCTGTCCTCAGGGAGGCTCGCCTAGTGCCTTCATCACATATCTTTAGGCACCAGGCAAAAACGTTTCTCTATAACCACTTCTTTGGCTGATTAAACAATCTATGTTTTTTAAAATGTCTTTGAGGGAGAAGGGTCATTGGTTTGTTTTTGTTATATATTTTGTGTTCTCATTTTGGAGCTTTATGTTGTGAACCTCTCTGTGATCTTCGGATGATGGGCAGTATATCAATCAATCAATCAATCAATCAATCATTTAATAACCACCTGTTACCATGTCTATGGGAGGAGAGGGCAAAGGGCTAAGAATACATGCAGCTGGGTGGTTAAGAATGCATGTGGGCAGGTGAAATTAATGCAGAGCAACCTATAAAGGTATTAAATACAGGTATTACTCATATGTGTAAATCCATTTAATTGTATTAAATAATAATTATAAAGTGCATTATACAATATGTACTCAGTTATTCCAGTGCTTTTGCCAAAACATGAGAAGCCAGGAGCAGGAGCAGGTTGACTTCTTACTGAGGAATCAGGTAGAAGACAGACTGTACTATCTTCTTTGTATATCCACAAGCTCCAATGAAAGCTAAACATTCAGAAAAGGAGCCTAGAATGAGAAGTTAGTGAAGAATGCAGGCTAACATACTTACCTTAGATTGGCTTTTAAAGAATACGTAGTCTCTTTTTGGTTACTTGTCACCCCCAAAGGTAACAAAGGCTGTGTGCACAGTAACCCACTTGTAGCACAAGCGTAGTTTTTCTCAATCTGGAATCATTCATGTTCATCCTCAACATGCTGCTTTATCAGTCTAAAATGATTCTAGATCCTGCCATCCAGGAGTGGGTGTGGTTACTTGATACACATTTGAAAACCCTTCCCTTGATGAAGCTATCCACACCTTTTCCTTCCTACAAAAACCCAGAAGAACAAAGAAGGAGGTGGTGATTGCTGTCTTGGTATATGCACACCCACAATGCCATTACACAAGTGTGGATACACACACACCTTTGCCAGGACGGCCTGCATCTATTTTCAAATAGTAATTTTCAAAGTAATGCGGACTTAATCTGCAATGAGCTTTTATTTTCTGAATGAAACTAGTTTCCCAAGAAGTGCTTTTCAGCAGCAAAAAACACGCAGTAGATCTAGATTGTGTGTGGACTACACAGAAAAAACAAGTACTTCGTTTCCCTTGATTTGATTCTGGAATAATATGTGTGTCCTAAGCCCCAAAACAGCCCACTAAGTATTGAGCATGCTCAGTAGCCACAGAATGTTTAATGTCACTCAAAAGAAAAAGAAAATGGAAAAATGGGAGTGAGGAGTGGAAAGGCCTGCTTGGACTCCTTGTATCTTAGTAGTCCTGAGAGAGGGCATGGTTGGCTAGCAGGCAGAAACCTGAGAAAAACACTTCTGCTGTAAGGTAAAGATACACAGCAACATTTTATGGTAGGTCCCACTTAATTTCAAAGTACACTCCACAGGAAATTAGATGGCCCAACCCCTTCTGATAGGGGTTGAGTAGGAGAACGCTGAAACCTTCTATGTGGGTTCACAGCATACAAACTCTCCCTCCTCCCCACACAGAACCTGCTATAATGATGACCATTTCTGCTAGTGAAATAATTGCAGATTATATCCTTTTTTCTTTTCTTTTTTACCCGATGGCAACTTATTGAGTTGATTGAAATCATATGCTTAGAGCCATGCAATTGTAATTATTCCCAACTTGCCCTGGTAGGATTTAGATATACGTAAGTAAATCTAGGATCCTGACCCCAATGCTTAAATCCCTTGTCTTTGTTCTTGCCCCAATATTGGCAGATGAAATGAGTGCCTGTTCTAATCAAGGTTGTTGTTGTTTTTGTTTTTAAAAAAACCTTTCTTTCGCCCACCCATGACTCATACTCTGATTCTAGATACATTTGCTCAGCAGTAGGTCCTGCTTAACACAATGGAACTTATGGGGGGGGGGGAGTGTGCAAACTACTTCTTTGTTAATCTTCTTTTCCTAAGGCTAAGCATACCTCTTTCCATTCCAGCTTTCCTTGCTTTTCTTTACAGTTGTTTTCTCAGTTCTTCCTAATGCCAATGTACCTCTGGGACTGCAAACTTGGTTCCAATTCTGAGTCCTAGAGAATAAGAGAACAGGTGAATTGTCTGTCTGTTACTGATTGGACCAAAGTCTGTAGGTATAGGGTACAGCACAAGTATTTCAGTTCTACAGATAAGCATTTCTTGAAAATGCGCAGCTCTCTTGTGCCAGCAAAATGTGGCTCGGATACTTTTGTACCTGCATGAAAGGGGGAAGAGAAATTTCCGGAGAGGAGCTCCAAGTGTTGTGTAAAGAAAAGGGAAAAGCTCCCATTACTGGTAGACAATGATCAAGCTATTGCCATCCACACCTTAAGAGTCTTTCAGAGTAGACTGCTGCAATGAGATTTATGGAGGGTTGCTTTTGAAGTCGGTCTGTAAAATGCAGATAGTATAAAACATCAGCACCAATCCGCTGACAGGTATGGTTAAGCTAGGTAATAATCTATAACACCTGTTCTGAAAATTTTGTAAAGGTGACAAGTTGTATCTGGGTCCACTTAAATATTATAATCTATCAGGAACATCGTCTCTTCTGCAGTGCCTCCCGGAACTGTGATAGTGTGATAACATGCTCCCCTGAAAAACCCACTGGTGTTCTTCCTTAGCCTCTCCAGACTTTTGGAAGTTGGGTGTATTCTTATTGTTGTTTTTGTAAGTGATTTTAGTTAGTGTTTTATTTCATTTTGTTTTATTTTTATACTTTGGATTTTTGGCAACCAACCTGAGCTCTGTTGTTCTTAAAATCTAGAAATACTGGTAATAAACAGGAAAAAAAACCTGGACAGCACATTCTGCCACTCTGTCTTTGGAACATGACTAAGGACTATCAGTTTGCCTAAAACTCTGAAGTAGGGTGGGAAGCCAGTTCTTTTGCAGTTGGGAAGTCTACAATACTTTTGGATTTAACTGGTAAAACTTGGTTGTGGACTAACTGAGCCAGGTTGTCCCAAACTAGCAACACCATTTCTGGATCAATTTGTACATATTTTATGGGGCAGGCAGTGTTATTTTTACATTTATTTACAAAATATTGTTTGTGAGGAAGTGGGGAAGAGTAAGAGGATTTGGGGGCAGCCAAGTTGAGTATGAATGTGTGTGTAAGTACATCTAATTCTGCATTGATTAGGCCTTAAATCTGGGTTTGAGAACTTCAATGCTCTATACTGTGGCAAAACCAGAAAAACTTGGAAAACTTAGCCAACTCCCAACTGAGGCTCACAGAAAATTCCTATACTGATGGTTTAAAAAAGGATTGGACACAAATCTAGACTCAAGCACTGAAATTTGCCTTTGCTTCTAGCACCATCTGCTGTCTGTTCTGATTCCCAGCCTGTACAGTATATACTTCACAGATTTTTAACTGTTTTCCCCATGTTTCAAGAGAATATTAATTGAAAAATATGCATAAAAATAGTTAAAATCAGTTCAACATAGGTAAACTATACATAGCAGCACTCAAATTTATTACCATAACTTCTAAATTCTGCATTGTTTGTCATGGTACTGGCATGCTGTTGGCACTAGAAGAGAGAAGGTATGGGAGAATGGATGGAGAGAGAGGCCGGAAAAGACAAATGACCAACAGAGGTTGGAAAAGGTCAGGATGCTATGCAAGTTTACTACACTCTCTAAGTGGTGATTCTATCACAGTTATATGTCTAAGTGGTGACAGGATCACACCTGAGTCCCATTGCACAAGTAAATGCAAAAGATGTGTTGGTAAACTCTAGGAAACTTGATTACAGTACACTGTATGTAGGATTGCCATTCAGGGTCCGTCCCCCCTGAAACTCTAGTTTGTACAGAATGCACCAGTTAGGCTACTAACTGGGACTAGTTACACTGAACTTACCTTGCCAGTTCTTAAACAGCTACACTGGTTGCTGCTGTTTCTGGCCAAAATTCTGCTCTGTGCTGGTAAAGGTAAAGGTATAGGGACCCCTGACCATTAGGTCCAGTCGCGGCCGACTCTGGGGTTGCGGCGCTCATCTCGCTTTATTGGCCGAGGGAGCCGGCGTACAGCTTCTGGGTCATGTGGCCAGCATGACTAAGCCGCTTCTGGCAAACCAGAGCAGCGCACAGAAACACCGTTTACCTTCCCGCCGGAGTGGTACCTATTTATCTACTTGCACTTTGATGTGCTTTTGAACTGCTAGGTTGGCAGGAGCAGGGACCGAGCAATGGGAGCTCACCCTGTTGCGGGGATTCGAACCGCCAACCTTCTGATCGGTATTTGCCTATAAAGCCCTAAGTGGCTTGGGATCTGGGTTCCTAAAAGGACTGCAATAGAATGTCTAATTTCAGGGCTGTGGGGGTGGGGGGGGGAGGGGAGGACACCAGAGGCACCAAGGAAGACATCTGCAGGCACATGTGCCCCAGTGGGTATCATGCTGGACAGAAATTCAGAGACAATTGCATATACTTCAGAACAGCATATAGGGCTCCATCCATGCTACAGGATAGAGATACTGGTGCCTTAGAAAGAGTCGATACTGTACATATCTGTGCCAAATCCCACTTGGGCCCTGAAGGGGTTAATCTATACAGTACTCCACCATCACAAGCAACATTTCCATTAGACAACAGTCAACCAGCTACAAATCCACCTAACAGTTACCTCATCCAGCCCTCATTTTACCAGCTTCTCTGCAAGAATATCATGGGGGACTTACCGAAATCAAGTTACACTATGTCTACAGCATTCCCCTAATCCACCAAGCCTGTAACTCTATCAAAAAAAGAAAGGAGATTTGTCTGGCATGACTTGTTTTTGAGAAACCCATGCTGGGTCTTAGTAACCACAGCATCCTTTTCTAAGTGCTCACGCAGAGACAGAATGTTTAATTATCTGCAAAGGATGATGGGGCCTGACAGTGACAAACCAGGAACAAGACCTTGGGTCATAGTGGCTAGCTTGAAGATGTTGACCCAGTATATGGCAGCTGTCATTCTAGGGGTCATTAGGAAAAGAATTGAAAGTAAAACTGCCATGTTACATAAATATGTATCACAACTGCATTTGAAATACTGTGTATGATTCTCATCACCTCACCTCAAAAGGGATATTAGAGTCTTGGAAAAGGTACAGAAATGGGCAACCAAAATGATGGAGAAACTTCCCTATGAGAAAAGGTTGCGGCATTTGGGATTTTTTCAGTTCAGAGAAAAAGGAAGTAAGAGGTGACACGATTGAAGTTTATAAAATTATGCGGAAGGTGTTTTTTTGCCTTCTTTCATAACACTAGACCCTAGCAAAACTGAATGTCAGGACAGATATAATAAAGTACTAGCACTTCTTCACACAGTGCATAAACTATGGAACTCACTCCCACATGAGGACAGTGACAGCCACCAACCCAGATGGCTTTAAAAGATTAGGAGGATAAAGCTATCAGTGGTTACTGGCCATAACAACTGTATTCTACCTCCAAGGTCTGAGGCAGTATCCTTCCGAATACTGGAAAACACGATAGGGGAGAGTGCTCATGCGCTCAGGTCCCACTTGCAGGTTTCCCATGGGCATCTGGTTGTGAAAACAGGATGCTGGACTAGTTGGGCCACTAGCCTGTTCCAGCAAGCTTCTCTTAGGTTTTTATGTGACTCCTCTATGGCCCTGTGGAGACCCCTAAAATGGTCAAGGTGCAGTGGGACTCTCCCCATACAGCGCATATGCAACATCTTTCCTTTTCAAATTTATTTTTATTTTTAATTTTTTTGGGGTGGGGAGGAGACTATAGGGCTGAATCTTAGTAGCCCAAGCGAAGTCTCGTTTGCCCGCAGGCACAAACACTGCACCACAGGCCTGCTCCTGCCTCAGTCCTTCTCACAGCTCCCCTTCCCCATGCTACGCGTTCACCAGCTGTGGGTTTACCTCAGGGCTTTTTTGTTCAGTTCTTTAGAGTGGCTGGGGAAACTCAGCCAGATGGGAGGGGTATAAATAATATTTTTTTATTATTATATTTAAAATTCAGTTTTTAAATCTACCCGCTTCTCTCTCTCAATCCCACCACATATTTCCTCAAGCTGCTTCCCCTCACACTCCTAGCCCCCTTTATTTTTTTCGAGCGGGAAAAGGCTTGAAGCTTCTACTCCAACCGCCTTTTTGCTTATCACCGGGTGAACAAACCACTTTCCCGGCTTCTCATTGGGCAGGCGGCGACGCGTCCAATCGCGCGCCAGGTGTCCCTCGGTCCGCTGAATGGGGTAGGCGGAAGGGGGCAAAAAACAACGGAGAGGTTGCGATTGGACGCGCGGGCTGCCCAATGCGCAAAGAAGCCGGCGCAGATCAAGGGGTTTGGAGGAGGAGGTGGAGGTGGTGTGCCCTATATGAACATAGGATTGGCCCACCTCTCCGGAGACGGACGTCGGCAACCGCCAGTTAACGCGAGCAGGGGGAGGGGAGGCGTGCTGGAATCACACTTTTGCCTCGGGCTCGCCCTCTATTGGTGGCCCTGAGCTCCATACCCTCGTGGTTAAATGTCTTGAGACCCGAGGGAGGAGGAGGCGGGCCTATGGGGGAGGAGAAAAGGGAGCGGAGGGAGGAAAGTCGGCGCCTTATTGGCCGCCCGGCTGCGGGTGCTGGCCAATCGCGCGGTGGAGGGAGAACCTCGGCGGGCCCCTTCTCTGCCACCCGGCCGTCCCCTCCCCTCCCCCCTCCCTGTCAGGCTTGGTAACGGCTGCCTTGGCTGTTCTCGCAGCGCCGTCAGAGCCAGTCTGGGCTGCAGGGTGAAGGGAGCTACCACGCCCCCCTGCGCGGTCATGGCGGGGGCAGCGCGACGCCCCTCTCTGGCCCCTGGTTTCCCTTGAAGAGGGGGCGGGTGTGTGTGGAGTGAGAGGCGCCCTTAAACCTGTGTAGGGAAGGGGATGGAGGTGAGGGGGTGGCCGAGCGGAGGGAGAGCAAACGGCGGGGGTTGCTCTCCCTAGGGCGGGTAGGTTGAGGGGTGCGGGGCGCTGAGGGGGGAGAAGGGCCCAAGGGAGCCGCTGAGGGGGCGAGGAGTTGAGGCGCGGGGGGCGCTGTCGAAAGAGTAAGGGGTCTTGAAACGGTGGGGGGCTGCGTCTGGTGGGCTCCCCCTCCCCAGAGAGTGGGAAAGCAGCTCTTCCGAGTTAGGTTTGAATAGGAAGATGGAGGGGGGTGGAAAGGGGTCGTCGGAAGGGGAGAGGCGAGGAGAAACGGGTGTCGCGGGCTGAGGAGCCTGAGGAAGCAAGGCGGGAGTGCAGAGGAATTTGGGGAAGCGGACGACTCGACAAGTTCGGCGTGTCCCTGGGATACCAGAACCGGGACACCCGGTTGTGTGGAACCAACTGTTGGCCAAGTCGTGTGTTTTTTTATTTTCACATCACACTCCCCCCCCCCATCTGCCTGCCATTTCTCAGTTGTTCCTCGGCAGAGAAATGATTGCCTTCAGAACAGCGACACCTGTTCGGCTCTCAGTCGGCTTAGTTCCCGAAAAGCAGAATTTGAGAGAGTCAAAGGCACCTGTGCAGTTTTCCCCCTTGGCTTTCTCATATATACGATTGCAGATCAGGCCTCGTTGATACTTTGGAGAAATGGGGAGGGGTATGTATGTAATAGACTGGTTCTCTCAAACTCAGCATAATAATGCAGTGTGTAGGCAGTCCGAAAGTGGGGGGGATGTTGGTATCTGTAAAACAAACAATTTAGATGTAGGTTAATTTGTCTTTCCACTTTTTTGTCTCAGCCCAAAGTAGCATTCAGAGGCACCAGCCGCTATTTGAATAGTGCAGAGTCCAGTGGAAGACTGACGGATGTGTTCAATAACGTTATCATGACAGGTTGCAGCTCCTTCTATGATTGCTACAAATTGCAGGTTCAGTCAGTTTTTTATCAACTTGAGATAATTTTCTTTTAGAAATACATTAGAGAGTTTTCATAATAAAGCATTATGTAGCATTACACTATTAGCATGGTTCGATTTGATTTTACTGGCCTGATAATAAACACTGTATTTGAAATGCATTAGAGCTGCTTCTCATGTGATTTCTGTACTTGAGTAATAACAGGGTACTATAAATTAAAGTATCATGTTGGGGCGGGGGGGGGGGCACGCTCTTTATATGTTACTCTAGTTCTGTGGTATCCAAACTCCCATCCTCCAGGGCAACTTGAAAATTCCTCAGATTCTTGGCAGGTTACAATTATTTTTATGCCTGTTGTAGAAATTGCAGTACATTGTACTTGATTCTGTAGAATTTTTAATTTTTACCTTTATTGCTCCTTTTAGTTCTTATATATTGTATTTGATTCATTGTATTATAATTTAAAGTCCGTCAGATTCAAATGGTAGTCCAGTAAAATACAATATAAGAAATAAAAGAAGAAATAAAAATACAATTAAAAATCAGTATGGAGTGGCTATGTCATCTTCCACCTTCAGCCACAAATTCAGACACGCTGCAGACGACCTGAATGCAGCTTGCAGACCACAGTTTGGGAACCCCTGCTGTACTCATAATGCTCATTTCCTTACCATCTGTGTCGTACGATGATATCCAGGAGGGCAGCGGTCTATAGTCAGTCTCCTGTCATATCCAGAAGAACTTGGAAGGAATGGGACTACATGAAATACTTACCCTTCTAATGTGTTACATTTCAACACTCACTTCTAAGTACATGATAACTCATTATAGTTGAACTTTAAGTTAAACATATTTGAAAACTTGGGTGAAAAAGCATATGCCCATGTTTGAATGGCAGTTAACTCTATTAATGTGCAAGTTCTCCAAGGAGTTCCAGAGTGGTGTGTATGGGCTTTCAAGCTGTTCTGAAAGGTAAAGAGTTCCTTTTTTCCCCAAACACTGCTTGGGCGTCTAGTAGAAGTATCCAATGTTTTCAGTGAATAGTGGACTTACTTTCTTTTAAATTATCTTCACACCCCCAATTGCTGTATTAGTGTGGTGCCATGTCCTCTAGTTTGATGAGCTGATGTGCTGATGCAGCCCTGTAGATTGATGATCCAGGTTCAGAGGTAGTGTTTGACTGAATACCTGTTTCTGGGACAACAGTGTGGCAGGGCTGTTTCTTTCTTGCTCTGTTAACTAGATGGTCATTTAGTTTGAGCTAATTTGAGCTAGTAGGGTACCTCTTACTTTCTTGTAGAGCTACATCAACTGCCCTAGTAAGCTACCTATTGTATGGAGTGCTAGAGAAATACAAATTGTGATATAGAGAGTAAGGTTCATACTTCTCCATACCATGAATGGCTAGCAGTGTACAAACACAAAAGGGCTTTCTCTGGCAGTACCTCATCTCTGAAACCCTTCTGAGGAAGACCAGGCATACTTTTTGCAAGGCTATGTTCAGGAAGAATTTGAATAATTTTTTATTTCTTAAGATCATTGGAAGGGGATAGGTATATATAGGCACTGTGGTTTCTATAACTAATCCTTAATTATTGAAAATTGTCTCAATGGATTTTATGTTGTTAGCTGCCTTCAGTACTCTTCAGGAAGAATAGATGGGGAATAAATTTAATTAATAAATAGCCCCATCTTTCAGTGAGAGAGTAGTACACAATATCTTAACTCCCTTCTGACTGCATCTGCAAATAAAATAATATATCCTTTAAAAATAAAATTTCTGAATAGCTATCTTCCATTTGCTTCTCAGCTAAGCATCCAGTTCTGATAGATAATTTACAGGCATCCTAACTTTTAATGGGATTTAAAAGAAAGGTTTAGCAAATTCAGTTTAACACTTGCATATTAAAAGTTACTACTTATCAGATTGTCCATAATGAATTTGTGCAACCATGGCTGCTTCAAACATTTTCGTATTCTCACTTAGCCATGAATTGTCTAGCTCAGGTGGGCAGAAGGTAGATTACTATCTTCTGAAAGATCTTGGAGTAATCTACTCCAAGTATAGTAGTTTGGCAAGTATATCTGATTCTCACTTGTTTAACAAATAAAGAAAGCTTGTGTGAGGGAAATGAGGGATTTTTAATGGAAAAGTAATGTAAACTTAGTTCTGATAGAAAAAAAAAGATTTAAAAGCCTGAAGTAAAACCTGCTTTAGGTCTTATACAAGTCTTGTCTCTTTAGCTCCTTAGCAGTTGGTATTGGTTGTTAGACTTGATGCTGGAATATAGAACTAGAAAATATTTCAAATTCATTTTTCCAAACATTAAAGAGAATTGTAAAATATTTTGTTCATTAAAAGTACTGTATAAATGATAATATATGTGAATGAACAGCCATGGAAACTGAACAAGCAATCATTTCACCAATTAAAATTCAATGCATAAGGCATAACTCAGTTTTCATTTTCAATTACTTTGATCAGGTATCACAGTGCATTTATAAGCTTATATTTCCCATGGAGACAGAATGTGTTGTATACCACATGGGCTTAGGCATGCAGCATTACACACATTACTCTATTGCTGGATGTTTTCCCTGGACATCACACTTTCGTGCATCCAGTATACAAAACTGTGGATTAGGATTACTTCATTGGGGGTCATATGATGAACACATCACTTTGACATACTTTATTCATTTACACAAGTAAAACTGATTGCACACTGGATGCCTTAGTAATAAATGAAATCCAAATAGAATTCCCCATAGTACAAAGTGTTTTATAATAAAATTTAGCCCAACAAGTATAAATTATCTTCCACTATGCAAAATCCTGCTGAATTGTGTTAAGTTTCAACAACAAATTCCCTTTAACTGGGAGAAGTAATAACTTACTCCTACCTCAGAAATTAATTTGGAAACAAATTTTATTTAGTGTTGTTTACTGGTTTTCTTAGAAACTAAAAAACAGAAGTATGTTAAATTAGGGAACATTATCTCTGGAACTGTGGGGGGAAATACTCTCAAGGGTTTTAAAGCAAAATGTAGCTATATTTGTGGTTGCTATTATATACCTTTGCTGTAGCCTATTTCAGATCAGTAAAAGTCCCCGCCCCCCCACCTGTCAAAGTGGCTGAGTAATCTCTCTTTAGTGCGTGTGATGTGGCTCATTTGCAGTAGTCGTGGGGACGACTAGTACTGTCTGGAATCAATTAGCTGAACTTGATGGCCTTTGGTCCTTTCCAACCAATTTATTCTCAATTTAGGAAATTAATTATGAAATTAATGCATTAAAATTAATATTTTAAATATTAATTTTCTCTTCTTGAATTTAAAATACAGAGTGAAGAGAATGTAGACTTACGGCAGACTTACAGTACTTCAATTTCTACAGCTTCTGAATGTTCAAACCACGCTGATTCATCTCTTTTCTATGTCCCATGGTCTACATATGCAGATGATATTAAACAACCCCCTAGTTCTCAGATTAGTGTAAAGAACAGGTACATAATTTAACTGTTATATGACTAGGAAGAGAAAATTGTATGGTAAATAGTTTGCTTATTTTCATTGCATTAATTGCTAGTTTCTACAGGACTGAAGGGTACAAATTGACAATACATGTCCAAAAAACATGATGTGTTTTTTGGAGAGAATTTGTGAATGGTGGGTTTTTATTTTTCATGTTCAGAATCCATCTTGACTCTATAGTTGGTGTCAGAATTGAGTTCTTTTCAGGTCAGGCTAGCAACTCAGAAGTTTTTTTGCTTTTTGATGTAGAATGCAGCTATGCTCACTTTCTTTAATTTATATTGCTTTGATTTGTTCCATATATTGTAAAGATGTCCGTCAGGCATCAGCCACTTCATTCTGTTCTTACCACCTATTTATAGCATATGAGAATGAGCAACTCCTCTGAAGCTTTCCTGATTGGGTCTGGGTGGGTGTGGAAATCCTGAGCCAAACTTAGAACTCAGAAAGGTATTATTATACCCTCTTCTATACCCCAACCACACTCCCCCTGCCCATGTCATTGGCAGGAGCAGCAGAGGGAGTTGAAAAGTAATACTTCTTTCCTTTTCTCACCCCCCTCAGTCTAATAGAAAATGGATTTGTGGCTGTAGTTATTTCAAGAGCTCCTGCAGTTGCATGAACTGTAAGAACTGCATCTTCCATAGTTCACTGCACCCCATCACACTTGGTATAATCTACTGCACCACATCAGTGAGGGCAAAAGAAGAGGGGAGCAAGCGAGCGAGGGAAGAGAAGATTTATTTGTGCTTCTGTTGTTTTTCCACTGATGGGGGAAGGAAGAATGGGGGAAGGAAGGGTAATGTTCAGAGTGCGTAGCAGGGATGGCATTAGGGTGTGGAGAGGAGTGGCAGGTTTTTATTTGAGTGGGAGAGGAAGTTTGGAGTATGTAAAATAGGTGTTAGGAACCTTTCGCCCTCTAGATATTGCTGAACTACAACTTCTAGCAAGCATGGCCAATGGCAATGAATGATTGGAGTTAGAGAGCTGAAGTTTCTCCACACTTGCTATAAAACATACCTTTCCTTTTGAAGTGGGTTTTCCAGTGCCCTGAAATATTCTTCTGAGCCTGGCTTGGGAGAAATTTGCCAGCACCACTAGAACTGGGTTAGTGTACGGCATATGTCAAAGGATAGAGGTGTGATTTAGATGATCTTGAGATCCTGGTATAGCCCATTGAATCTATGGATCCTTTATTTGGAAACTTTCCCAGTGTTTCATTCTTCCATGGAAATTTTCTATTTCATATATTTATTAGCAACAATGAATGGGAGCCAAATGCAAATACAGCATTGTGCAAATACAATATTAGGCAAAGTTGGTAATTTCACATTTCTAGCTTTGTTTATTAAGGTAAAATAAACATGGCCAGTAAGATCAGTCTAGGGCATAAGAAAATTGATACAAATTACCTGAGTTCAAAATCTTGTGTTAAACCACACCACTGTTTATCAGTTGATTTACTTACAACATAGTAACATCATTTTTCTTCCTGCTGTCTAAAATCTTACAAGAGATTGTTTAGCTGGGCTGCCTCAACTTGGAGTGGGGAAGCTGGTTCACCAGGCTTTTACTTTTAGCTCACCATGCTCTTTTTGGCAAGCCATGCCTACCTGCTCCATACATGACATCAGGTGTGAGGCAGGTAAGGGCAGGGCTTCAAAGGAACAATTGGGAGCTTAAAATGAGTTGCCAATTGTTCCTTTGCTACAGCAAGACATTCTTTTACTGCCCCTTAGCTGATGGGTGGCAGAGGCAGCCTTGCTCCAAGAGGGTTAAGCAGTTCTAAACCGCTGAAAAACACAGGTGGGTGGGACCTCCAGTTTATCAGCAGTTTCAATGGAAACCATTTCTCCATCCCTATACTGCTTCTTTGACTTCTGACAACCAGAGGTTCAAGGAGCAGTGTGGGACTGTTTCAAAGCTCCTTTGCAAGCAGCCCCACTCTGCTGTTTGAACCTCCTGTTTTGAGAGGTTCATGTAGCAGCATGGAGCTATTTACAGACTTTCAAACAGTCCTGTACTGTGCTTTGAAGTCAAAGCTCATTGTCACCTGATATCACGATGATGGGTGAGTGACAGGTTGGTGGACCTGCTCACCTGTCAGATTTGGCCCAGCAGGGGTAGGGAGATAAGGATCTGACCTGCCAACCAGAAAAAGTTTCCCACACCTGTCCTTGGGGTTTGCCTGCAGCAGGGATGAACACATTGTATGTGGTTCAAGTCTGCATGCAGTCAAATATGTGCAGTCTGCATGTGAGGCGGACAAGTTAAATTATTGAATCATTTGTATATTCCACTCATCGACAGGTTTAACATGCTGTCATTCATAATAGTCTGCAAGAATTCTGAACCGCAGGCTCTCATAATATGTCTGGGTGTACAATGTACTATAAATAATCTGAACAAAAAAAGAACTTGCTGGGCTTCAAGTCAACATGATGGTTGTGACGTGGGTCTTTGACAGCTTGGGAAGCAGCACAGTCAAGAGGTTAAAGGGATTTTGATTTTCTTCCCCCTTTTGTAGATGGTGAAATGTCTCAGTGGTCTACATTTAGCCTTTACATTCCATGCTAGCTCTCAAACAATCTGTTAATGTGTGAGATCTTTGTGGAACACAGGCAGCTCTAAAAGCTGCAGTTCCAGGATATTGTTGATTTTTTTTTAGTGGCAAATGTTATAGCTAGAAATAATAGAAATGTAAATATGAATATAGGCAGACATTCTTAGCAAATACTTAACCTACTTTTCTCACCCCACTTAGGATTCAAACAGAAAGAAATGACTATGGCAGTGAAACAGACTTATATGGACTTGTGTCTAACATCTTGGAAGAACAAGATAAATCTCAGCCATATTTTGCTGACGGGTTGGTAATATATTCAACATAGGATAGTAATTTCCTACACATCTACTCACTTTTTCCAACTGCTCTTGTTCCACTGAGAATATTCTGCATCTGCCATCAGTGGAAGCTTGTAATTTCTGCTGCCATTATCAAGAAGGCAGTAATGCATATTAACCTGAATCTTACATTTTTTATTAGTGTATTTGTGGTTTTGGCAAGTACTTTAAACAGCTTATTACACATCATTCATATATAAAGATGTGCATTAAATAAGTGGTATGCCAACTACATGCAGACCTCAAGTATCGGTTTTGAACCCCCCCCCCCAAAAAAAAAAGTTTAGTGTGATCTAGCTTGATACATGTCTCTGGCTTTCACAGTCTTCATTTGAAATTACACCAATAGCTCTGACAACACACTGGCCATGGGACATACCAAAAGTAAGAATAAAGATTAGTATAATCGGTTAAAATCTATGTAAGGAATTGTGCAACTGTTTATGTTTCATTCTTGTAGGGCGTGCGCCTCCAACTTAAAATCAGTATGGCCTGTGAGCACAACCCGATTTACAGACCACCCTGACCTGCTGTCGGAAACAAAGAGGCCAATAGATGGAGCCATCCCTCAACAGACTTTTTATGGTGGAGAAACTTTGCCCGTGTCTGACAAACAGTATATGCATGCTGGTCCTGTAGCATTGCAACAGAAAGTGGATGACCTTTACCATGGGCTCACTAACATCGACATTGATGAGCAATGGCTGTACCCTTCCAGAAATGATCATGTCAGCTGTTATAATATTCAGAACAATGAGAATGCAAAGACACCACAGTTTCAAGACTATTCATATGTGAAAACATGTTTTGCCCCACAAACCAGTCTTTTAGAAGCAATAAAAGAATCAGGAGCAGATACTTATGCTTATGGAAGGGATAAGGTAGGTCCTAAAGGACATGATGCACAGGTGCACCAAAAGAGAGCAGAGATGCTTCTTTCACAATTCAGTAGATATGGTGAAAGTGCAGATTATTGTAGATACCTGGATTATTCTCATCCAAATAAAACAAAGCATAATAAAAATGCAAATTATAATGTTCAAGAGAGTAAAAAATTGCCAAGTGGAACACCTGAGTTACCAGCTTTAGAGACTGATAATTATAGTAAACTTTTTCAAAATAAACCAGCTGTTCAGAAGAAAATGGAAGATGTCTCTTCAGAACAGCAGAATTTTACATTTCAAAAGACTACCGGACTCATGTCAGAAAAGCAGTTTGTGAATGAAAATTCATTTACCCCTGACTTTGGTTTAAAATCAGATTTTGCCCTCAAATCTCACACAGCTGTTTCAGGGAGTGGTGATTTTGCAAATGCTACAGAAAATTCAGAATATTTCAAATCACTGAATATCTTATCAACAAACCCAGTAACTTCTTCATCAGGCACAAATCTAAGGCCAACATGGATCAACATACAGACTAAAAACAGTTCCTCCATCCCTATTCGGAATCAAAGCACCTTGATAAAGTTGAATAATCATTTAACTGCTGGTTCAAAAGGTTCCAATCATTCTTATGATTTTTCTCAGTTGCCATCAAGCAATGCAACTTTAAGCAATAATTTGTTGCTCCAGAAATATTGCCAAGAAAACCCCACAGTATTTTCCGGTTTTGATTTCAATGATAGCAACGCTGGAGACAGAGTTCAGTCTGCCGGTCATACAGAAGGACTGGGTAAGGTAACAGAAGAAAGTCTTTTTGAGTCCATGATTGACAAAAAAATCAAACCAAATGGTTTTTGTGATAACTATACGCAGCAATATGGGATCATTGAAAATGTGAACAAGCACAATTTTCAAGTTAAATCACAGAATGGACATTATGATGCTGAGGACGGACAAAAACATCTAGATGGACTGTCACAGAATACTTACCAAGATTTACTGGAGTCTCAAGGTCACTTCAGTAGTCACAGGCAAGGAAGTGGAGACAATATTGTCAGTAACCGTGTGAACCGCACTCAGGCTTCTTGCTTTTCAAACAATTTCATGATGGGTGACTTGAGGCACAGTCCAAGTGTTCCACAGCTTAATTCAAACAGATTTCCTTTGAAATCTACCCATCCTTTTGGGCATTCTGTCATTCCCCTGATGGATTCTTATGATTTGTTCTCCTATGATGATTTAAGCCACTTGTACCCTTATTTTAATGATATGATGTACGGAGACAATTCTTTCACAGGCTTCATGCCAACATTTGGATTTCAAAGACCAATGAAAACTAGGAGTGGGTCAGCCAGTGAACTTCATATTAGGTTGGAAGAATGTTATGAACAATGGAGAGCTTTGGAGAAAGAACGGAAAAAGGTAAGAAGAAACATGCATATCAGAAGGGAGTACAAAACGGGGAGTAGATACAGCAGTGAACAGAATCTTTGAAATTACTTAATAAGTATACTGAGTAGTTTCAAATATTCTGTTCACTACTGTATCTAAGAAATAGAAGGATTAGGCTAAGCTTATAGGAACAGCTTTCTTATCAATGCCTAGGACCAGAGACAAGGAACAGGTTTGGGCTGCTCAGTCTTCAGTCCTGATCAATTGGAAATTGCTGGCACAGTTGTTTAAACCAGTACTACTTTAGAGAGGTCAGGGTCTTGTTAAACTGTTCGGTAATCTGATCCTGGTTAAAACAGCCTCAAGCTTGTCAGAAAACATAAATGTGGTGCAGGTCCAAGAACTGATAGTTTTGATTGCTGCAAAATCTTTTTGTGGACCACTTGAATGGAATTTGCAGGCAAGAGGCAATTTAGTTTCTAGCCTCTAAAGCCCAATCGAAAAAAATACTTCTGACAGTTTTCCTAACATTCCACAATTCTATTCTAGCAGCCTCCTTTGAGCTCATATTCCTGCATTTTTTGCAACATAGTAGCATTTTAGAATGTCACTTGTGCTTGCTGGAGCTAAATCGTTTACTTAGCTGTATGATGCAGCTTTGATTGCGTATTAAAAGACCTACCGTATTGGCCCCGATAGAAGCCTCCCCGGAATATAAACTGCTCCCTTAAAATTCTACAGGCACTCACATCACACCCGTTCTGTTTTACCGTATGTCTGTTTCAGCAGTGATATCGTAAAAGCCAATTTTTGTAAGGTCGCAAATTTAAGCCGCACATTAACTTTTCACGGTCGGAATTTGTAAAAAAAGAGGCTTATACTCAGGCCAATACGGTATATACATAATGCATATTCTAAATTGTTGTGATACGTTTTTAGTTCTAACACTGTTCCAATATAATTGGTGTTTGGAAGTTAAAATAATGGACATTAAAATATGCCCGTTTTACTTTTTGAAGGCTCTGAATGTAATTTATGGTCTGTTAAAATTAGTAGGGAAACCTTCACACTGACCATTGTAGATCTAAATTGTACCCTTTCTACAGAATTCTGCATAATTCTTATTCTCTGCAGGCAGCATGGCAACAATTAGTTAGTTATTTTGCAATACTTTGGGTAACAATATTTATGTTTTGTTTTCAATTTGCTCCCTCAGCTGCAGGTGTGTTTTGCTTCTTGAGATTTTGAATTATTCTAGTCCAGCTCAACACCCTTTGTCAAATTAGAAATAGGATGCTGAGTTTTGTAAATATAGGTTACTACACTATTTTTTATAAATAAAGGTTACTACACTATTTTTTATTTTCAGGAGTTTGGGTTTGGCTTCACAACTGAGATGCCACTAATGGCTGTGTTTCAAGTAGATACCCTCATCATTTGTATCCCAAAAGAAGAATAAATCAAGTTTCCTATAATATACTCCCCATAATTTACCGTCTTTAACATGACAGATTAATTGTATCTTTTCCAGACTGAATCAGCTCTTGCCAAGAATTACCCTGGGAAGAAAGTGTCTAGTACTAACAACACTCCAATTCCAAGACTGACATCAAATCCATCCAGAGTTGATCGCTTAATTGTGGATCAGTTACGAGAACAAGCCAGAGTGAGTTATTTAATGTCAAAATACCAAATTTTGACTAGTTTGGACCCTTCACGCCCAAGACCTTATCAGCCTCTTCTGCTCCCCAAACTGGCACAAGTATGCCTCTAATTCTGTCTCTCCTGAACATCGGAATTGTGATGCTAGATGTTCCAAACACAAAACGTATATGGTTGTTGGAGGGTATCCGCATACGGGTTGTTCCTCCCAATTGTTCCAGTTGGGAGGACAATGCAAAATAGCTTTGTGTACTCCATTCTGTGTGAGGCAGAGCCAGTCCTAATTCCAGTTCTATCTGTCTACAATTTACAAAACCTTGGCAGAGGCAACAGATTAAAAAAAGGAGACATTTTGTCTGCTTCTTGGCTTCAGACCCTACTAGACTGGTCTTCACAGCGTAGGAAACCCCAGTAGTGCCTTCCCTGATCCTCGAGCCCTTTGGGAAGCAGAAAGGTTAGAAAGGCAACGCACTCCAAAGTCGGACCATTTCATCCATGCCTGAAAATTGGAACAAATCACACAAAATGAAATGAAAACACAGGGCCAAACTACATGTGTGCAAATGGAAGCTCAATGGCTTCTTCTTTGCTTTGCTCCAAAAGCTGCTTGAGAAATGGCAAGGAGGAGGCACTTAAACCTGTCTCCATCTCAAATTACCTCTCTAAGTGAAATATGACAACCTTAATGGGGCTGAAGTTCCAGGCAAGTTGGGAGAAGTGATGTAGTAGATCAGAGGGCATCAGAGATGTCCTGTTTCAGTCTTGTAAAGCAAGGATTGGATTAGTACCCAGTGCACATGAACTCACATCTTACAGCAGGCTGCACACAAGAATACCTGCACATTCAACTGTAGAAAAGGTGTTTGGTTGTAGGGAGTGGGAACTGGAAAAAAGGGAGAAAAGTTCAAAAAGTTGGGGAAGTGATTATGTAGTTTGGTTCATAGTCTTCTGACCTACTTTGGATTACTTGATTAGCAAGGCAGCGCTTATCTTCTGAAAAGTCATTTCATAGGGAAATCTGGTCATTTTTCACCATGCATTTCTTTTGAGGTCCTGATCCAAAATGGGTTATCAAAACTTTCCCTTTGCTTTCCTGGCCAAACCTCCTGGCACTGTCCTTTCTGAAGCTGTCAGTGTAGTTCTTAATCTGTTTTCTGTAGGTTCCCACAGCCAACCTGGTAAACCTCCTATAGGCTAGTCGCTTTCCCTTGCCCCCCAATCAAATCCATATGTTCCTTCGTTGAGTTAAACCAGATATATTTATTTGCCTTAGAACTGCATGGCTTTGCTGGCATGAAAATGTGGTTCTCCCATGTAAAAAAACCCCAATAATTTAACAGAATTCATTGGGATGTGGGATTTTTTCCTTCCTTGGTGAATTTAGTTTTGATTGATATATACATACAGGCAACTCAAAAGTTCAACAAAGGGCAAGGATGTAACAATTCAGAAGTGTGCCTTGAATTTATGCTGTTTGAATTTTAGTGCTTTCTGTACTTTGGGGAAGAACTTGGTTGTGCCTTGCTGGATTCAAGAGGGTAATTAGCAGTGAAGGCTGATACATTAGAGCACGCCCATCAGTCTTGATTTCTCCAGGCCCACCTGCCTTCTCATTTACAACCAGTTCCAGAGGGTGGCTGTGGCTATCTGCTTCCCCCTTAGCTTCAGTTTTCCCTTAGTTGGTGCCACCTCCATTTGGTGTTGCGCCCCTTTTAAAGCAGAGGTTGTATGGCCATCTGTCAGGGGTGCTTAGTTCCAATTCCTGCTGCATTGCAGGGGGTTGGACTAGATGACCTTTGGTAACACCTTCCAACTCTACATTTCTATGATTCCCACCCTACAAGTCCCAGTGACCATCTACCACCACTGGTGATAAAGTTTGTAGCTTAAGAAACATGGTTTTATATTTATGCATTGTGCCTTGATAAACTGACAATTAAAAAAAATCAGTAAAGCAATGCATTATAATTTCCTGGAACTAACCTTTAACTAAACCATTGGTGTACAGCTGAATTAAACTTCAGTATTACATTATGACTTTGGTTCTAAATACCCATTAGAATTGTTTAAGACTACAGTATGTTGTTAAAGTGAATTAGGAATCAGCCTTTTCAGTGCCAGGATAGCATTACTTAGGAACCCTATATAGGTTTATGTTAAGATTATTTTCAAATCAACAGGGTTCAAAACTTTAGCTTCTCATTTGCATTAGATGACCTTGAAACGCTTAGATTAAAAAACCCATCTTGCTATATGACTTGGGGATCTGCTCTTTGAGAAACACAAGACCAAAAGCTAGTTACATGGTTCCGATTTAAATGAGATGTTTGTAGCTGTGGATTTATAGACAGACATCAACATACCTTATAAGAACTGCTATATAGAAAGGAAGAGAACTATGAAAGAATTTAAATTGCTCTTCTTTAATATTTGCAGGTTGTGACTCTGCTGGGAAAAATGGAACGCCTGCGAAGTTCTCCTCTTCATGCTAACATCTCTACTGCTCTTGACAAGCACCTGGAAGCAATTCACATTGTGCAGTCCCGTAGAAAGGATGAAATTGTCAATGCTTCACATCGGCAAAGACAAGGAGCTCCCAGATGTCAAGATGATAGAGGTGCACTTTTCTTTTAATATTTGTTCTCCCAGTTTCTCTGCCTGGAGCTGTTTTAGGGCTTTTGCTCCAAATAAGAGAGGCATGTTTAATATTTGGTTGAAATTTACACACCTATCAAAGAGTAAGCACATTGTGTACTAGATAACAATTTCCAAAGTAGTATTAGATTCAGTAGGATTTCACCAAGGCTGCTTTGGAGTACAGTGGTACCTCGGGTTAAGTACTTAATTCATTCCGGAGGTCCGTACTTAACCTGAAACTGTTCTTAACCTGAAGCACCACTTTAGCTAATGGGGCCTCCTGCTGCTGCCGCGCCGCCGGAGCACAATTTCTGTTCTTATCCTGAAGCAAAGTTCTTAACGTGAAGCACTATTTCTGGGTTAGAGGAGTCTGTAACCTGAAGCGTATATAATAACCCGAGGTACCACTGTAAATGATTTGATCACTACAATCCAAGAATTGCTGTGCAAACAAATTCTTTTGACTATGGTGTATTGACTGCTAAATCAGTTTACTGCCATATACTGTAAGTCTCCCCTGGCACTTTTGGGTTTTCATTACAGTGCTAAACATTGGTACAAGGTTCAGAGTTGAGATGCCAGATTACTTGATGCAATGAATCCAGAATGTCTTCTGGAATTAAAGAGTGGTATTCCATCATGTACACTGGTTCTTCTTTCGTGCTGTTCTTTTTTACCCAGGGGTCAGCAACCTTTTTCAGCCGTGGGCTGGTCCACTGTCCCTCAGACCATGTGGTGGGCCAGACTTTATTTTGAGGGGGGAAATGAATGAATTCTTATGCCCCACAAATAACCCAGAGATGCATTTTAAATAAAAGGATACATTCTACTCATGTAAAAACACGCCGATTCCCAGACTGTCCACGGGCCGGATTGAGAAGGCGAATGGGCCGCATCCGGCCCACGGGCCTTAAATTGTCTACCCATTTTTACCCACCATATGAAACAGTGGTAATTGGAACACTCTGAATTATGTTAGTGGAATGCACGAAAAAAAACACTCCACCACTCTTTTTTAAGGAGAATTAGGAGACCCAAACTCCTTTAAGGAGCGAGAACTTGTACTCACAGATGCCTTCTGCACTCACTACTTACAAGGGACTTCATGGAGAATTTAGTCTCTAGGCCCTGCCAATAGTAGGATTTCCCAGCCTTTCATCATCCCTAAGAGATGTTTATCCTTTATAAGACAACTATCAGTTATTGTTTACATGACTTTTAGGGAAACCTGCTTCATTCACATTATGCTTGACTGATTAGCTCAGAAATCTTTATCTCCTTGAATATCTCTTGCAAATGGATTATTGAAATAATGGGAGATGTGCAAAAACACAAATGTAAGTTTAGCTGTTTAGCTGTTCCTTTTTGCTTCACTGAGTCTTTGAAGAAGTTCCTTGTGGATTGTGTTCTTTAGGGAGAGAATGTGTATTTGGCATTCATAATTTGCATACCTTGCATTTCTACCACTGTTCAAACTGACAGGAATTATTCTTGTACAACAGCCAGTGAAAGCAGCAAAACATTAATGCAGTTTTCTGTGCTAAAGTACACAATTTTGAACACTTCAAAAGAGTAGCAACATCAAATATTGTTTCCCCCCCATCTCAGATGTTTTTGCTCTTGCGCTGGCCATTAAAGAGATGTGCACAGCAACACGCAAAGCTCGCACTACGCTGTGGTGTGCCCTTCAGATGACCTTGCCAAAAACAACCCCGACAACTGGAACAGCGGATGTGGAAAAAGCCTTACATGAGCTAGTCCTACCTGAAGATAAGACCTATGAACAGATGAATAGTGGCAACCCTGCGATCCAGAGGGGAGAAACAAAAAAACATTGAGGGAAAAATAGAGATAATAGATATGGATGTATTATAGCACTGTACTAAATATTGTAAATGAACTTTTAAAGCTTTCCTTCCAAATTAAAAGTAAAGAGATACGTGAACTGAAGTTTGCTTATCCTAAACCCAGCAGCTACCTGCTGAGTAGCTGTTAACGCAAGCCAAGAAGCCTTTGATGTTATCAGAATCAATATATTGACTGGGCAGATCAAACGTTGTGTTAAATAAATCAGAAAGTTTTAAACTGCCAAAGTAGAACTTAAATCCATTCTACAGTGCAGGCATATGCAATGATCATTCTGCCTGTGTGATACAGTTCTTTTAGATTTCGTTAGTAATTCTGTTTTCAAATAATGAATTTGAATTACTGTCACATGTTACTGTGTGCAGTCTAGTAACAGATAAGTTTTGATTGTGATAGAAAAAGAATTTGTTCTCTTTAGACAATGAGTACCTGGAAACAGGAAGGAAACAAAGCTAAACATACCCAGTATGAATGTTAAATGAAAATATTTAAAAATACTTATTTATGAATTTGAAATCTTAAGAATCTAAAAGAAATTGACCAGATTTTCTTAAATTAGTGATATTATATAAAGCCATTATCTAACCATGCATGTTAGGGAACATTAAAAAAAACTTGCAAAAATCATTTGTGCCTATTTTAAATAATATCAATATTATCTGTTAAAAGTATTTAAATGTGATCAAAATTACATTTATATAATTGAGCCTTTAGCAGTTGCACTGCAGCTGAAATAATGAATATTTTAACACCCTTGGTTTACTACTTTTAAAGAGGGTATCAAGAAGTTCTGAAGTGCACTTTCTTTGACGTTAACTCTTTAGCCAGTTTGGTTTGAGATTGTTTGGTGTATATTTTGTTTTCTTAGTTTGCTTCTGCATACTTTAGCACTGTTGAATGCTTGGTTTTTTTTCCTTAATATCTGATCTTTTTATTGTATGTGAGTAATTTATTCAATTAGCATGTTATTATGTGGCTCAGGCGATCTTGGGTTTTAACAATCTAGCATGAAGATAAATACATAATGTCTGGATAAAATTTACTTATCTACCCTTGGTTAGGTACACAGATATTTTAAACATCTGTGTTCTTCCAACTTTTAGAAATCCCGGTATGCTAAAAAGTGTAATCAAACTACAAATTGCCTTTAGATGATGTAAGGGACTGATTGAGATTGCAGGAGAAACTGTAGGGGACCATTTTGATCATTGATACGACTTTCCATGCTGCCCACATAAACTTCATAAGGCAGCAGACTCATACCACCATACCATAGTAGCCACAAAGATGGGTTGAATTTTGACATTGATACGTTACATGTTATGAAAATAAATATTGTACTATCTTTACTCTCGCCTAATAAACTGGCTTTTTGTTGAAAAGAATGCTACAATTTCTACATTTGTATTCCTATCTTTGGAAGTAATTCAGGCTCTTGCTATCAAGAGTTTTATGTCAAACCTGAGGCCTCCATAGCAGATCATGTCCCTCTCTGTTTTATCACTACAGTGGTGCCTCGCAAGACGAAATTAATCCGTTCCGCGAGTGTCTTCGTCTAGCGGTTTTTTCGTCTTGCGAAGCAACCCTATTAGCGGCTTAGCGCTATTAGCGGTTTAGCGGCTATTAAAGGCTTAGCGGCTTAGCTGCTAAAAGGCTATTAGCAGCTTAGCGGCTTAGAAAAAGGGGGGGGAGCGAAAAAAAATCTCAAGACTCGCAAGACATTTTCGTCTTGCGAAGCAAGCCCATAGGGAAATTCGTCCTGCGAAGCAACTCAAAAACGGAAAACCCTTTCGTCTAGCGGGTTTTCCGTCTTGCGAGGCATTCGTCTTGCGGGGCACCACTGTATTTCCAAGACTGACCGTGAGTCACCACAATTATAGAACGCCTTCCCTTTTAAACAACTTGACAAAAGTCCGATCTGAGCAACTTTCAGAAACCACGCAAGCCATTTCTTGTGAAGATGTAGGTGCTGAGGTTAAACGGGCATTCTGGAAGACTGGTGGCTACAATTGTCGATCTGTACCTAAATTATAGACAGCTGCATACTAGAACACAAGGCAATACTTTCCACTTCATTTTTTGAAGTAAAATTTACAAGCTTCCAGAAGTCTGAAAGTCACATTCGAAAGAACTTCAAATCTGTAAGGCAGAATGCCCTCTGTAAATATCACCCATGAGATGCCTGGGCAGGCTTTTATGGGCTACATCTACAAAGACATGTGAATGCCATCTATTAGCAGTCATTCAGATATTAAGTGCCTTCTCTACTGTATATATGGCCCACCTTTAGTTATTGATACAATAATGTGGAACACCCTAGAATCCACCTGAGATGAGTCTTCCATTTTTCCTTCCAACTCCTTGTTCACCAAACTTAATCCATCTACTGAAAGCAGTTTCCTTCCCTTGGAAATAAACAACTTTCTATAAATGAAATCATCCTTGATAGCGCAAACACACCAAAGATGGAGGGAGGGAGGTCCATGATGGTCCTGTTTTCAGAGGGCTCAATAGGTGCCTCATGAACAAGACATAATGTCCTTGGTGCCTCATACCTCAAGGACAGCCTTCTTGTATGAACTGACCCAGACACTATGATCATCATGTGAGGCCCTTCTTTGTGTGCCTCCTTCATGGGAGGTCTAGAGGGCGGCAACAAGAGAGTGGGCCTTTTCTGTGGTGGTTCCATTTGTAGAATGCTCTCCCCAGGAAGGCTCGCCTGGTGCCTTCATTACATATCTTTAGGTGCCAGGTGAAAACATTCCTTTTCTCCCAGGACTTTGGCTAATAAAACAATATGTTCTTTTAAATGGGGGGAGGGTAGTGGTTAATTTTTGTTCTTGGTTTTATTATGAATTTTCTCATTTTGTATTTTCATGTTGTGAACTGCCCTGTGATTTTTGGGCAGTATATAAATTTAATTAATTAATTATAAGACAGAATGTGACCTTGGCAAACCAAGATTAGGAGGTTATTTTACTACTAGGCGATTTGCTCCATTTCCCTGGTCGCAGCCAAGCTCTCTCTTTTTCGTTCCCACCCAGGGCTACATTGTGCCAGGGTTTAGCTCAGGAACCTGTTTTCTCAAGTCTCATGGCAGAAGTTCCTCCTTTTCCTTCACTGAAAATCCCAGGTCCCTTTTCCCCCAGCAGCTTCAGAATTCTTCCACAGAGCTCTCAAAGAAAAAAAGACTGGCCTGATAAAAAGTCTGAATGAGGCAGATTTTTCCTCTTTAAGATGGAAAGGGAAGCAGCAACTAAGATCCTCCAGTTTAAACTTAGTCATATACCCTTCACCCAGATTCACTTCTCCTGCTTGTTCTGCCATTGTCCATCTGGACTAGGACTGAGCAATATCTTGATATATTGTCCAAAACCATTTTGAGTCTGTACCATGTTCACGGTTTCATTGTTTTTGACCTGGCAATATATTGCGAATCCTGGTGTGTCTGCGCACTATGCAGAAATCACTATGTGGGAGAAACAGTGAAGACAGCCAATGCTTCTACGTAGCTCCATCCTTATTTCATACATTGTGATATATCGCAATGTTGAAAACCAAATATTGCCCAGCCCTAATCCGGATACTCTGGCCATTAGCTTCACTATCTTCCAAGAGTACGGTAAAGGTAAAGGACCCCTGGACGGTTAAGCCAGGTCAAAGGTGACTATGGGGTGCAGAGCTCATCTTGCTTTCAGGCCGAGCAAGCCAACGTTTATCCATAGACAGCTTTCCAGGTCATGTGGCTAGCATGACTAAACTGCTTCTGGTGCAACAAAACACCGTGATGGATCCACACAGCTCTCCCTTTCACTGGGAATTTTAACCCTGGCAAACTATCCTTTCTCACAGACTCTGGGCTGTGAGCAACCTGTTACAAACAGCTTTGGTCCCTATGTCCCTCTATTCCAGCTCAGCTTTACTGCAGTATATGACAAAGAGCTAAGGATTCAAACATGTCACGTACTAATAAAATTCACAGAACTTTACTTAGATGGCAATAATACAACCTTGTAGAAGTTTAGAGATTTACTAGCCCAGCCCCAAATGAGAAGAAAAAGAAACAAAAATTAGGTGACACGTGGCTGCAGAAGATTACGGGTGCTGCACTAGGCTCTTAATTCAACTTCATAAAGGGTGTTGCCTCTCCCTGGCGTACATACGTAGGAAACTGGGTTTCATTCACAGTTCCACCAACCAAAAGCAACCTTTGGCTAGAGTGAATATATAAAGGGGTTTCCAAATATTTCCCTCAACCATACAGTTTCCCCATATGTAGTTAATAAAAATAGAAAGTGACGAGGGGAGGGGGAAGGCAGCCACCACACAGTTCTTTGGTTACAGATGTTGGCCACGACCACTGAGCCCAACAAATTGGACAAGAAAAATGTGTGTGTAGTTTTCTTTCAGTGCTTCAGAGGACTCCCTTCACCCCTCCCCACAGTCCTTGCCTAGGACAGATCTGCAGCTTTGAAAGCCCACACACCAAAGTGTTTGAAAGGATTCCTTCCTCTGAGCACTCTGGGTCTGCGTGCATGCTGTGCCATATAACAGACAGAGGGGAGGGGAGGGAAGAAAAGAGAAGAGTCCAGCTGTAGTTCCGCGCTACCGCTTCCTCTCGCCTTTCTGTGTTCTCTTCTTCTCTTTCTCCTTACGTTCTTGCTTTGCCAACTTGTCCTTCTCCCGCTGGAGTTTGTCTTGCTCCTTCTTCCGATGCGACTCGTCCCGCAAATGCTCTCTTTCCAGCTTCCGGGCATTCATAACGGCTTCCAGGTTTGTGTTTCTGAACAGAGCTGACAAGGAGGGAGTTGAGGAGAACAAGGAACTCGAGACACAGAGTGAATTATGAGCATCATTCTTCCTGCGACTGGCACATCAAAACAACTGACCAAAGCTGGTTCATGGAAAGATTTAGAGCAGGGGTCAGCAAACTTTTTCTGCAGGGGGCCAGCCCACTGTCACTAAGACCTTGTGGGGGGCTGGACTATATTTTTTGGGGGGGGGGGGTAAATCCCCCCCACGACTCTCCCCTCCCTTCTCCACAGCACCGGATGAGCCCTGGTGGATGCTTACCTGTGCCATGCGAGCGGCAGGGACTGGCGGCACAGAGGGACGATGAGCAGCATGAAACGGCTGGCTCCAGAGGGGCTGCTCTGCCAATAGCACTCAGCCAACCGCAGCACCTGTGCCTTGCGAATGGCGGCGGCAGGACAATAAGCGGCGCAAAAGGGCTTGCTCCAGAGAGGGGCTGCTTAAAATGGTGCTCAGCCAACCGTGACTCAACAAAGCCCAGCCCCCTTCCTCCTCTAGGCAGGGCGGGGAGAAGCCAGGAGGAGGGAGGGAGGAGGCGCTGCCGTGGTGTGGGGGGGCGGGAATCGCACAGCCCAAACGATCAGAATCCCCATGCCGATCCACGTGGCGATTCCCGGACCGTCCGCGGGCCGGATCCAGAAGGCAATTGAGCCGAATCCGGCCCCCAGGCCTTAGTTTGCTAACCCATGATTTAGAGTCTGGGATCCCTGCATTCAATTCCCACATTTTCCTCATCTATACCCTTGATTTCCATTGACTTTATCTCAACCAACCTCACTTGTATTGAGAGGTAATACAATGAAAACTATACAGTGGCACCTCTGGTTGCGAAAGGGATCCGTTCCGGAGGCCCATTCACAGCATGAAAGGAATGCAACCCACAGCAGCGCGCCTGCGCACACGCAGGTTGCGATTCACTGCTTCTGTGCATTATGTCATTTTGCGCGTTTGCGCATGTGTGAGTGGCAAAACCCGGAAGTAACCCTTTCCGGTACTTCCGGGTTGCCGCAGGACGCAACCTGAAAAAATGTAACATGAAGCAAACCTAACAAGAGGTATGACTGTATAGCAACTTGGAAATTAGGAAGTGCTATATAAATTACCTGTAATATTTGTCGTATGAGCTACAGTAACCAGGCCAATTTAGCTTACAAGAAACACATGAAACCAAGCTAGACCAGCATCCGACTACTGGCAGATTTTTTCCTATAACAGCAGATATAAAACGACTCCATAACTCACTATCTACAGCTTGCAACCCAATCACCACCCAGTAAGATTGTTCCATCCTTGCCTTCTCAAGATTTCCTTCCAGAGATTCCATACTATATACAATTGCTACCCCCTCAGACCCAGTATTCCCTGCCAATTACTACCCCACTTTTGTTCTCAAATAAGTCAACATTCCCCATCTCACATTACTAATAATATTGTGGCCTCAGAATACCCTATTTGTAAGGATACATTTTTCGGAACTGACGGTCACTGCTGCTGCCCCAGGATCATCTTCGCCATCTGCTTCAGTGCGCCGAGTTAAGGGCATTTGGTCACTAATTAAGATTTGGGTGATAAGGAATGCTGTGGTGGGAGAGATGTTCTGGTGACGACACAGCATGACCAGAACCCCCAAAAAAGGACTGTGAAGCCGTACAAGACACTGAAATCTGATTCCCCATTGCCAGAATATTCTGAAGACATTTGAGGAGTATGGCAAGAAGGAGATATCCAACCTCTGCTTCTTCTCAGAAGCTGACAATCAGATTCCTAGCCATTACAGCTCATAGGCAACAATAAACCTGATGTTCATGATTGTGTCTAGTCCGTTTTGGAAGCCATCTGCACTTGCACTCATCACAGCATCTCAAAGCAATTTTTTCTGTTAGTTTGCCTGACCAGTCCGCACCAGTTGGATATGTGACAATCACAGGCTGCCAATGTAATGGTGCGTACTGCAATGAAATAAAAACCTATTTTCCATCTGATGGACTGCCGTTGTTGAAATCTGTTTTGATTTAAGGCACAGTTTCAGATCTCTTATTAACCTTCATTAACCCATAATACACACACTGACCCACAGTGAATCTTCTTACATTCCAAGGCAGAGAACTTTACTATAAATATTCATGTACAGTGGAACCTTGGTTCTCGAACTTAATCCATTTCGGAAGTCCATTTGACTCCCAAAATGTTCAAAAACCAAGGTGCGGCTTCCGATTGGCACAGGCAACCCGGAAACAATAGCCGACAGCTGCATCAGGTGTTCAGCTCCCAAAAAAAGCTCGAAAACCAGAACACTTACTTCCAGGTTTTCGGCATTTGGGAGCCGATTTGTTCGTCAACTAAGCCCTTTGAGAACCAAGGTTCCACTGTATACTGTAATTTCCTGTATACTGTAAACTAAGTTCATGGGGCAGGGCAGGCTATAAACACCTCAAGGGTCTCTCTCCACAGGAACTACACCAGGCAAAAACATTTCTCTTCATACAGACCTTTGGCTGACCGACATCCAATGGTCTTTTAAAATGTGTTGGGGAGGAGGAGGTTTATTGGGTTGTGCATATATATATATATATATATATATATATATTTTCTGTGTTTTTACGTGATTTTATGTTGTGACCTCCCTGAGACCTGCGGGCATAGGGAAGTACAGTGGTACCTCTGGTTACATACTTAATTCATTCCAGAGGTCCGTTCTTAACCTAAAACTGTTCTTAACCTGAAGCACCACTTTAGCTAATGGGGCCTCCTGCTGCTGCTGCGCCGCCGGAGCACGATTTCTGTTCTCATCCTGAAGCAAAGTTCTTAACCTGAAGCACTATTTCTGGCTTAGCGGAGTCTGTAACCTGAGGCGTATGTAAACTGAAGCATATGTAACCCGAGGTACCACTGTATACTTACTAACTAACTAACTAACTAACTAACAAACAATAATAATAATAATAGAGGGGGAAAGGAACCCACGGACTCCAGCCCCAGAGTTAATGGATCAGCCAGCCAGAGAGTAGATTCAACATGATTTGGGAATTTGCAGCACAAAGGATATTCCTCATCATCTGTCACCTCAGCATACTGTGCCAGGAGGGCAGCCTTCTGTAGTGTCTCTTCCTTGGCGACCTCTTTGGGCTTCACCACGATTTGTGCCTGTTTTTCAATTATGTTAGCTATAGCTTGGATCTCATCTGGGAAGGAAAGGGGACAAAGCAAGGGTAAAGAAAGAGAAGTCCATGATCACCCTTCAACAACAACAACAACGTTTATACCCTGCCCACCTGGCTGGGTTTCCCCAGCCACTCTGGGCAGCTCCCAACAGAATATTAAAAACATGATAAAATATCAAACGTTAAAAAACTTCCCTAAACAGGGCTTGCTTCAGATGTCTTTTAAAAGTCAGATAGTTGTTTATTTTTATTTCCTTGACATCTGATGGGAGGATGTTCCACAGGGCAGGTGCCACTACCATTAAGGCCCTTTGCCTGGTTCCCTGTAACCTCACTTTTTGCAGCCCTCGCAGCTGGATCTCAGTGTCTGGGCAGAACGATGGGAGTGGAGACGCTCCTTCAGGTATACCGGGCCGAGGCGGTTTAGGGCTTTAAAGGTCAGCACCAACACTTTGAATTGTGCTTGGAAACGCACATAGGCGAGCTGAGTCCTATTTGAATCTCACCCTTGGGGGCTTATGTTCTGTAGTTACAGCACAGCCAAGATACTGGAGAGGAACAGCTTGTGGCCAGTTTTCATGTGCTATTTTAAGCACAAGGCGAGTAACATTTGGAATCAACATCAAAACAGTTTGGTATTTTAAGCAGGCCCCTAAAATAACTTCTCGCCCAACTCATCCCAAATTGCTTGCCCGAAATGCATTTTTTAAATCTCGCATCACTTCCAGAAGATATTCAAGCTCTGATGACACATGGAGGGCAGCATAAAATGCTGCTTTGAGCTGAACACAGAAATCATGAAAGATGAAGGACAGACCCAAGTCATTTTAAGCACACTGGGCATATTCCTACTACTCTTAAAGGTTTTAATTTTTAAAAATATGTAAACATCATTACATCCATATGTATTTATACGCAAGTGCTGTACATACAAGCATTCATAACGTAACAAAGATTAGTGTTTAAATTTGTCATTTTACACACGTGAAATCAATACCATCTTTGTATTTCCTTAGCTTGTAGATTAAAAGAGGAGCCTATGATCAAGCAGCACATTATAGTATTTTACATAATTAACATATCACAGGACTGTATATTGCATTGCTAGCATTGCTCCTATTATCTGTGTAATAATTCTCCAGTAACGTTAAATGTTTTCCCACCACAAGTGGCTCAAGTCTCCTGTTGCTGCTTTGCAGTACCAACATCTGCTTTCTGTACCATACATCTTTTGTATTTTCGAAGGCAAAAACCAATGTTCTGTTATAGCCAGACCTATGGAAAAATATCAAACTTTTATCAAACAGATAAACCTATTAACTTCTCGATAACTAATAAACCTTTCTGCCATTTATTCACAGAAGGCTGAAAAATCCTTCTTAAGTCTATTGTTTATAATCATGTAGGTCTCAAGTACTCTTGGTTTAGTTGTACTGCTATAGTTTTGAATTTATGTTTTAATATTTTATTTTATATATACACTGTTTTTACTGCAAGCTGCCCAGATAACTGTGTTATGGAGTGGTATATGGGTGCCACCAAAAAATAATAATAAAAAATTATAGGAAATGCATGCAATATAGAATAGGGGGTAATTTTTCCTTTAATCTGTAATTGTTCTTCAGATTTATTTTATTTTACTTATTTGTTTTATTTATCCTGTCCTTCCTTGCAAAGGAGCTGAGGCAGACAAACAATAAAGTGTTTTAAAAAATTATTATAAACAATTCCAATAAAGGTGCAGGCTGAGAAAGATCTCAATTTAAAAAGCTTGTTGGATAGAGGAAGGGCTTCAGTAGGTGCTGAAAAGCCAACAGAGATGGTGCTCGTCTAATATTCAAGGGGAGGGAATTCCAAAGGGCAGATGCCACAACACTAAAGGCCCAATTCCTACATTGTGCTGAACAAGACCTCCTGACAAGACAGTGTGTGCAAGAGAGCCTCACCTGCAGAGTGAAAACAATTTTTCTAAAAAGCTTCCGTTATTGTTCCAGGGAACAGATGCCTGACAGATCAAGGGGGAAGGAAATAGGAAATAACAAATAGGGTAAGGGCAGATATGGGAGAAAAGACTTTAAAGTTTTGGTCCAGTAAGTTGAAAGCCACGCAGAAAGCATCCAGCAACAACTCCAGTGATGCCAAAAGGAATGTGAAATACCTTCTTTCTTTTCATTACTTCCATCATTTTGGGCCTTTGACCACCTTTCAACTATTTCTCTGCAAACTTCTTGTAGTACATCTTCATCCTGATTAAAAGAAAAGATGCCTGTCAGTGGAAGAAAAAGGCTTGTCCATCACAAAGACACAGTAAGAGACAACTTGGGAGGCTTGGAATGCCAAACCTGGACCTGCCCCCTGGCCAATTTTTTTTTAAGCCCTCATAGCCCTCCCAGAATTTAACCAAGGTGTAGCAAAAAGTTTAGCTTAGTTGTTTTTGTTTTTATTATGTATTTTGTGTTTTTTAATATTGTAATTTTATGTTGTGAACCGCCCTGAGATCTGCAAGTATAGGGTGGTATACAAATTGAATAAATAAATAAGAGAGATTGATACACTTTAAAGCAGGCTTCCTCAACCTCGGCCCTCCATATGTTTTTGGCCTACAACTCCCATTATCCCTAGCTAGCAGGACCAGTGGTCGGGGATGATGGGAATTGTAGTCTCAAAACATCTGGAGTGCTGAGGTTGAAGAAGCCTGCTTTAAAGCTACTTTGCTCTTTATTTTTACTTTGTACATCACAAGTCTGTAACATGTTTATATTTGTATGGTATGCTATGCCCGAGTGCAGGTAAAGAGACTAATTCACAGAGCGAAACACTCTTCAGGTCCACAGACTGATGAATGTTGTGGTAATACAAAATACGAGATCTTTGCTCTCTCTCTCTCTCTGAAGCATGATGGGAGTTACAACTCATGGAGAGAATTATCTGATAAAAGAAAATGGCTGGCATTCACAGTCTACCAACCTGGTCCTATGAGATGAAGTGGGGAACCTCCCAATTACGCAAGGAGCCTCAATGAGTACAGGTCCTCCATGTTTCAGAAGCTCACCCTTCAACCCACAGGGGGCCGAGGAAACACAACAAGAGAGAGGACAGGACTCACCACCGCAGCCCATGAATAAATAGAACACCTGGGGAGGGCTATTATCTCTTTGGAACCCTTACGACAACCGTGCAAGGTAGATCGGCATTGTCCCCACATTGCAGATACGGGTGGAGGGGGAGCTGGTTGCGGGAGGCTTAAAAAGGATACCAACATACCAACCAAGTTCATGACAAGAAGCTAGATAAGGACCAGGACCAGTGTGTTGAAATTTCTGCATTGCAGGGGGGTTGGACTAGATGACCCTCGGGACCCCTTCAAACTGTACAATGATTATATGAGCCTTTTTAGCCAATACACCACACAAGACTCATTGCATGGGGCTACCTTTGAAGAAGGGACGTGGGTGGCGCTGTGGTCTAAACCACAGAGCCTAGGCCTTGCCGATTAGAAGGTCGGCGGTTCGAATCCCCGCGATGGAGTGAGCTCCCGTTGCTCGGTCCCTGCTCCTGCCAACCTAGCAACTTCAAAGTGAAGTAGATAAATAGGTACCTCTCCGGTGGGAAGGTAAATGGTGTTTCCGTGCGCTGCTCTGGTTCGCCAGAAGCGGCTTAGTCATGCTGGCCACATGACCCGGAAGCTGTACGCTGGCTCCCTCGGCCAATAAAGCGAGATGAGCACCGCAACCCAGAGTCATCCGTGACTGGACCTAACAGTCAGAGATACCTTTACCTTTGAAGGTGACCCGGAAACTACAATTAATCCAGAATGTGGCAGCTAGACTGCTAACTGTGAGTGGCTACCCATACCATTTTACACCTGTCCTGTATGTTTCCGAGCACAATTAAGTGATGGTGCTGACCTTTAAAGCCCTAAACGGCCTCAGTCCTGTATACCTGAAGCATCCTCTCCACCTCCATCGTTCAGCCCAGATACTGAGGTCCAGCTCCAAGGGCCTTCTGGCGGTTCCGTCACTGTGAGAAGTGAAGCTACAGGGAACCAGGCAGTAGTGGCACCCACCCTGTGGAACACTCTCCCATCAGATGTCAATGAGATAAACAACTATCTGACTTTTAGAAGACATCTGAAGGCAGCCCTGTTTAGGGAAGTTTTTTAATGTTTGATGTGTTATCGTGTTTTTAATATTCTGTTGGGAGCCGCCCAGAGTGGCTGGGGAAACCCAGCCAGATGGGCAGGCTATAAATTATTATAATATTGACTGAGATCCCCCACCCCGCAAAAAAACCCCACAGCTCAACTAGTTCTGTCTGGTTCAAGTTGACTTGTGCTTTTAATGCTTGATGTTTTATCATGCTTTTAATATTTTGCTGGGAGTCGCCCAGAGTGGCTGGAGAGGCCCAGTCAGATGAGCGGGGTATAAATAAATTTATTATTATAATAAATTTATTATTTATTATTATTAATTATTATTATAGCGGACTCTAGGGTTGCGAATGTGATCCCTGCGGGAGGCATGTTCGCAACCCGCAGCGTTCGCAACCAGGTTGCGATTCGGTGCTTCTGCACATGAGTGATTTTGTGGGTCTGCACATGCGCGAGCGCCGAAACCCAGATGGAACCTGTTCCGGTACTTCCCGGTTCGGCGTGGTGCGCAACCCGAAAACGCGCAACCTGAAGTGTCTGTAACTCGAGGTATAACTGTATTATTATTATTATTATTATTATTATTATTTTATATACAGAGACCTTTCGGCGCCTGGGGCAAGACGTGCCACCGACACAGATGGGGTCCAGCCCCCTGGTGGGGTGGGAGGTGCATGTCACCCAAAACAGTTGCTTCCCTGGCATGCCAGCCACATGAAGGCAGAAAGCTAGCTCGGGGGGCTAGACTGTTGCACTTTTCTAGGCACCTTTCGACCACCCCTCACAACTGGCCGTCCGAGGCAGCTGCCCCCATGGCAGGGCCGGCCCTGTGGGGAGGAATCGAACCCACTCCTCGCTACCCAGATCAGCTCCCTCCCTCAGAAGTCACTCACGGGAATAAGCTCCAGACCAGAGAGGCGGCACCCGCGACTGCCCGGGTCGCCTCGGCCCCCTTTCCCCCTCGGTTTCTCCCCTCGCGCTGCAATGCGGTGGGTGTCGCGCTCACCTGCTCCCCCGCCGCCAGCGCCCCCGCCAGCCCTTCCAGCCGCTCGGCGTCGCACTCGGCCTCGCGCAGCACGCCCCGTATGTACCCGCCGTACACGTCCCCGTCGAGACCCAGTGCAGCCAGGCGCCCCTCCAGCCACGGCTCGAACGCGCAGGGCGCCGCCATCTTGGCTCGCCACCAACCCTGGGGAGGAGGAGGAGGAGGAGGAAGCGCGCCTGCGCGACGGCGGCGGAAGCTGCGCATGGGCAGTACGGGCCAGCTCTCCCATAACCGCCTCCTCAGGAGGTTTGCAGAAAGGGCTGAGGCGACGCCCGCGAAGAGCCGGTTTCTCTGTCAGGGCGCGCGGGACAAAAACAACGGCAAAAGAAACCAGCCCGTGTCGCTTCTTGCCGAGGGCGGTGAGAGAAAAAGAAGCGCGTTGCTGGGAATTCGCGAGGATATGTCACGGAGTTCATTCAGACGTGCTCGGAAAACCCGAGAGTTGCCCAAGTTGCTGCCATTCTGCGTGTCAGCGCAATACTCAAGTGCAGACCCTCTTTTCGCTCCATGGGATACTTGCCCCCCAAGGAAGCGCCCCTTTGGTTGGGATTTAGCGAGAAACCCGCCTTGCAAACCGCCTCGGTGAAATGCTTTGGACAGATCCTGCTGCTTTCAGAGCGATCCTTTCTCGACGGTGCGCTCTCTCCCCTTCCTTGGAGGTTTCGAAGTAAGAGTTTTTTAGATGTGATGGATGATCTAGCTGAGATTCCTGCACATGCAAGGGGTTGGAGTAGGTAATCCTCGGGATCCCAACTCCACAATTCTTTGCAGAGGGTTTTGCCATTTGGAGCGGCAGAGAAAGTCTGCTCCAGCCCTTTGTCCAGACAGCCCTGCTATTCCTAATTTTTCCAAGATAAGCATTGCCCTGGAAAGACTTACTTTTCCAGACATAACGCACCTCGCACCGTCCCAGTCACTCACCTGTTAACATGCTCCAGTTGGTCAATGTCCTCCTTAAATCGGGGCATCCAGAACATGGGCGTAGCCAGGAGGTGGGAGGGGGGCTGCTGCCCCCTAAATCAAGTAAATAAATAAAAATACTTAACTGACTAATTGTGTTGCAGATAACCCAGTTCTGCCCACCCAACCCAAGCCTGGCCTCCAAAAAATAAATCCTGGCTACGCCCATGATCCTGAACTAGTCAGTGTAGATTATCCTCATGGTTTTCTCAACAGTTTCCACTGTGGAAGGATGTGTGGATCCAGAATTAGCCTCCACAGTCACGGACTCACTGGTAAGACCGTGTTCATGGAAGACAATCTTACTCGGCTACGAGTGATCACCTAAGGAGAAGAAGAAGAAGAAGAAGAAGAAGAAGAATGGAACTCATATGTATACACTGTACCTTTAGAGCACATTTGAAGGACACTATTTCCCCAAATAATTATACACACTATAGTTTGTTACAGGTTGCTGGGAATTGTAACTGATGGGTAAACAATGCCCAGGATTCTTGGAGGGAAATGATGTGTTTTGAATGTACATTAAAGGTATAGTGTTTTCACAAGCATAGACTGCATTAGCTTCTGGATTCTTTTCACATGATCAGCCACCACCACCCATTTTTTAAAAATGAGACCAGCATTTACTCACCACCAGTCTCCTGGCATCTGACCCATTCTCCAATAATTCTGAAAGATCACTGTCAGTAGCTCTGAAATACAGTAAAGTATATCAATACAGTAAAACATCAAGCCAGCAGAGAAGGCAGTTTAAAACTGGCCTCAATAGTCAGGAAACACCTAAGAAGAAAGTTAAGTTTTTATGAGGGGAACATACTGTCAAGGAGGAACAAGTTCTTAAAAATCCCCCATCCAAATTCAAATGGCAGGTTAAATTCAAATAGCTGTTTTTTTTCCTTATATTTACTTTAAAATACTAAAAACAGCTACAGTGCAATATTCAAATAGCAGGTCAAATGTATGGTGTTCAGCACAGGCGAGTGAAAACAATTAGTCTTTATAGCAACTGTAGGAGTCTGGCAACCAACCAGCCACCTGCCTCTGCTAGTCAATCGATTCCTGATGCATACCCCTGTCTGAGCCCACCGTATTTCAGATGTGTTTGTTCCACAAAACAGGTGCCATCGGAAGCCCCTTTAACACCCTGTATGTGCTGTAAAATGAAAATGTTCAGAAGTCATTAAATATATATATATACTTGGAAAGATAGTGCTACACAGAATCAATGCTACACACACACACACACCCAACTTAAAAAATGATTGTTTTGGGGTTTCCAGTATTCATTGCAACTGTAGTCTAGGCTGGAAGGAAAAAAACCCTGCTTGCTCTCCTAAATGAACCTGCCATTAATTGACAAACAAAATGCCTAGTAAGCTGTCTTCAACCCTTGTCATGTTGACACCTTTCCATTCATTCTGAATAATTCAGACATCCGGGAGGGTAAGAAAGAAATTGGCCTGCCCAGAGTGATGCTGAATGCAATGTCTGTACTCAGATTACTATGTAGAAAGCAAACACTCCATATCATTTGGTGTAGATGAGTTACCCTAAAGCACCTTAACCCTCAGAGTTCTCCATCTTGCACTTTTGGGTGGCGTGATTGATAGAAAACCATCGCTTGCAGCTTTTCCCACCATGGGATTGCAGTGATGATGAGGAAAGGCACCCACACAGCTGTGACAGTTACAGAATCCTGATTCCCCCACCCCCAACCTCAGTAACCTACATCAGGGTTGCCAACCAGCCAAACAAAATTAGCTTGGCCTACTCTTCTGTCCATGATTAATAACTGCTGCACAACATACTTCTCTTAAATGGACAGTCAGACTGGAAAGGATCCTGAGGGTCATCTAGTCCAACCCTCTTCTGGTGCATCATCTTTAAACTGGGCTTCAAGCATGGGCGTAGCCAGGATTTATTGGGGGGGGGAGGACCTCAGTTAAGTGATATATATATATATATATATATATGTATGAATGACGTGGGTGGCGCTGTGGTCTAAACCACAGAGCCTAGGACTGGCCGATCCGAAGGTCAGCAGTTCGAATCCTGGCGACAGGGGGAGCTCCCGTTGTTCTGTCCCAGCTCCTGCCCACCTAGCAGTTCGAAAGCACATCAAGTGCAAGTAGATAAATAGGTACAGCTCCGGCGGGAAGGTAAACGGCATTTCCATACGCTGCTCTGGTTCGCCAGAGCTCGCCACATGACCCAGAATCTGTCTGTGGACAAACGCCGGCTCCCTTGGCCTATAGAGCGAGATGAGCGTGCAACCGCAGTGTCGTCTGTGACTGGACCTAATGGTCAGGGGTACCTTTACATATATGTATGTGTGTATATATATATATACACGCACACACACAGTGGTACCTCAGGTTAAGAACTTAATTCGTTCTGGAGGTCCGTTCTTAACCTGAAACTGTTCTTAACCTGAGGTACCACTTTAGCTAATGGGGCCTCCTGTTGCTGATATATATATGGGGGCAGCTGCCCCTCCTGCCCTCCCTTGGCTACACCCATGGCTTCAAGTGGACAGTCCTTTCAAAAGAGGACTGGTTCATGTAAATCAGGATACATCAGCACCCCACCCTTGTGCCATGTGAGCCCATGGTTTTTTAACAGAGCCCGAAGCAGCTGACTTTCAGCCTCATAACCAATAGATCCATTGAGTTCCCAGTTAGTGGGTGGGAGAGCATAGCTGCAGCATAGGATATGTAGCCTGTTTTATGAAGTAACCATGAATAACAAGGAAATCAGAGGCAGAGAGGTGGTGTTGAGTGAACCTCTCCGTCGCCTTTCACTTGAAACCGCGCTCTTGTTCCGTTTCCCAATGCATAACGCGATCCGAATTGCATCTGAATTGCATCATAACGCGATCCGAATTGCATTCCTATGTAAGCCTCCCCCTCTTAAGCCCCTCCCTCTCCCCTCAGTTTTGCCCTTCCCGGCCGCCGTAGCTCACAAACTCTTTAACAACTATAGCTATTGGCAGGAAATTTAAACTTGGTTCATTGGCAGTTTCGGGAAAACAAGGTCTTAAATTCATGGGCGGATGAAAGTTTTGCATGTAAGTAAAAGGTTCGGTTTTTAAGGAATGCTGGCTGAGGATCCCATCCCACTGATGGGATCTGCTTAATGCCTTTTACTCAATTGCATGTTTTTGGTCTCGTGAACGTGTTTGTTCACACATTATTGCTAAATAGCCTTCGCTATGTTAATGGGTCCCGCTGTGATTTTGCATGGTGTTCCCCAGTGAATGCAAGAATTATGATTCCCCAGTTACTCTGCGTGCTCCTCATTTATTTTCTTAAATGGACAACGTGCCTGCAAGGGCGGGTGCGCGGGGGGGGGGGTCCTGAAACATGCGGGTCATTGTAAAAAAAAGCAGTTTTTGTCATGTGAATTTGGAGGAGAAGAAAGCTGTGAGTTGGCTGAGGCATGCTTGGGGTGCAGTTATTCTCTCTTTAAGGGCCTGTTACAGGGTTAGTGCATTTGACTGCTTTAATATGAGAAGGTTTTCTGGTCTGCAGTATAGCAGAACTTTTATCTGTGCTCTTGGGACCTCTTTGTTTTAAATATTCTTGGAGCTTCAGCAAATGTCCTTAGAAAGTGACAACTTCAAGGCTGATAACTTTATTTTCCTTTTATTTTAGCCTTCTGAAGTGATTGTTTTTTTATGCTGAGGATTCTGCTGGCCTAGCCCATCCCAGCTTTCTCTGCTAAAATGGCTGACTGGACGCTTCGGCATTGGCAAAATCTCGGTGAGTGAATGCACCCATGGGGTTATATTCAGCTCTCTTTCTAACTTTTACTCAGAGTAGACCCACTGAAATGAATGGCTATGGCAAACTTGGGTCCCTTAACTTTGGTGAGTCTGCTCTGAATAAAAGCTGAAAACAACACACAATCTCTAGATGAGGCAGAGTCCCCTAGCCAGCATAGATAACTGTGGATTTATTTTTATTTAAAATGCTTCTATGCTGCCTTTAAAAGCAAAAGCTCTCTCAAAGTGGCATCCATAAAAGCAGCCTAATGCAATCACAAATAAAAAAGATTGACAAGCCAATACATAATAAAACAGACAGATGAAATTAAAGTCCAATATAATCAAAATCAACAGCAGCAGGAAAACGCAGCAATTTCTTTTATTTCCAAAAATTGTCAAGGCAAGAAACTCGGCAAGAATAGTTGAGTTCTCGGATCTTTCCAAGAGCCCAGTTGATAAAGAGTTCCAGAGCCTTGGGGCTACTCTGGAAAATGTTCTCCCCTTTCTATATGCCAATTTAATTGCCCTTGGTGACAAGCAGGACTTCCACCTGTTCGTTTATAAAAATACTGTACTTACATACAACAATTTATTAAAAAAATTAAGTATGGCATATAACAAATATATATACAATAGAAACCAAAACGACAGATCACCAACTGACTGTAACAAAAATGATTTTTTAAATTGACTACAAAAACCTGGCAGCATAAAAGTTTTCCCAAAAAAGAGAGTAAAGATTAATACAGAATACACCTGCTGAATCTCTGTTGGGACAGTAATCCACACGATTGGGCTGATAACACTGAGGACTTGGTTTTGTGTTGATATCAGACATTGCACTCAAAGTGCTCTTGGGCCTTCAAATAACTTGGACCCAAACCATTTTAAGGCTTTAAAAGAGAAAGAAAGGATAAGGAGTTCCTTTCACATTTCATTTTTAATTCATTACCTGCTTTTCCGCACTGCTGTACTCAAGGCAATTTACAACCCATAGAAGTGATGAAATAATGTACAACATAAATCAGTAACAATTCAGTCCAATGTAAATAAGTCCTCATGAGTAGTGTTTTAAATCAGGTAATGTAAAATTCAATAGATGGTGAAATAATATCTACTAACAGAATATTGGCAAGTTATGGTTTTGATGCAGAGGAAGGGTGCTTTAGTCCCAGTGAAATCGGTGGGCACAGCTGAAGTCCCATTGGTTTCAAAGGGACTAACACTGCAATCCTGTGCATTTTACTCAGAAGTAAACCTTACAGTGTTCAGTTGGGCTTATACCCGGATAAGTGTGCATAGCATTGTAGCTTAAAGGATGGCTTAAAGCTGCAATTTGTACATTGTACAAATACCTCAGGTTACAGACACTCCAGGTTGCATGTTTTCAGGTTGCGCACCATGCCGAACCCGTAAGTACCGGAACGGGTTACTTCCGGGTTTCAGCACATGCGCAGAAGTGCCAAATTACAACCTGCGCGTGCGCAGATGTGGCGCTGCGGGTTGCAAACGTGCCTCCCGCACGGATCACGTTCGCAACCCGAGCGTCCATGTAGTATACACACTTCTGAGCAGACATATGTAGGGTTGCCCTGTAACTTTCTCTGGCTTCAACCCAATAATGAAACCAACTCACTCTGAATGATTACAATAAACCTTTATTATAAACAGCAAAGATGCAATATATAGAACACCATCGATCTCACAAATGTTTAACATAGGGGCAAGGTCACATCAATTTACAACATTCTATTTATTTATTAATTATTGCATTTATACCCTACCTTTTTTCCAAAGGGTTCAAGGTAGTATACACTGTTCTCGTCCCATTTTATCCTCACAGCAATCCTGTGAGGTAGGTTAGACAGAGAGACAGTATCTAGCTCAAGGTCACCAAGTGAGCTTCTTAGCTGAGTGGGGATTCGAACCCAGATCTCCTGGGGTAACCACTGCGGTGCCTTCCAGAAGTTGTTGACTACAACTCCCATCAGCCCCAGCCAGCATTGCTAATGGTCAGGGGTGATGGGTATCGTAGTGTGCAAGAACTGGAGGGCACCGTGTTGACTATCCCTGCTGCAACCACTACACCACACTAGCCCTTGGTGTGGCAAACAGAAATAGCTGGCAGAGGAAAACAGAGAAGAAAGCAATGTGATTGGACAACATCCCTCATTACTTTCCAGCCAGTCTAGATGGCCGCGCCCAGAAAAGCCAGTTGAAAGCGACAAGGAAACGAGAGGAGGCTGCCCGTTCAGCCAGAAGCCGTCCTTTGGTTGGGAAATCTTTCTACCTGGACCTCCCCAGGGGCAAGAATCTGGAGTTTCTGGCAGAGAGTGTGAAGCAACTGGGTGGGGTGAGTACAGTGGGGTTGTTTCTCTTACTGGTCTCCGTTAGGAAAGCCAATGTTACAGTTCAGTCAGGCATAATTGTAACTAGAACCAATTTGACAGGGAGGACTCCATCTAGAATGCCTCTGAGCATATGCAGAATGAGTGTCCCTCATCCGTGAGTGGACAGAGTTTGCCCATTGCACCAGGAAGTGCAATGTCTCCAGGGAAGCAGGTGTGGCTTCCACACAGGCAGGAGTCCCAACATTTTTCTTTGTGCCAGTTCAGCACTGTAGCACAGTTAGATCAGAAATGGGTAGGTGGGGCGGTATTTAGTGTATTCCAGTCATCAGTTTAAACGTGCTAGCTTACTCTTGGCTCAGTCAAGAGATGTGCATGGTCTTTTCAAAGTTCAGTACTATTGGCCACCCTCTTGCAACTTAACCGCAGGGGAAACTGGGACGTACCGAGTTTTTCCTTGCATTCTGTCATCTTTTCCTGAAGGCGCTGCAGTTTTGGAAGCAGAACAGGAAAGACATTTCCGCAAAATTGTCAACTGTTCCAAATTACCAGTCAGATTAAAAAAATAATAATAATGAACTGGAAGGATTGGTTGGTTGCACTGGTTATAGCTTGCTGAGGAAATCCACTTGGCATTGTGTGAATATTGCATGATGTGTGTGAACAAGACAGGCTCAGATAATTTCACCTACATACACATGATGTGCCTTTAAAGCACGTTTGAAGCACCTTATTTCCCTCAAATAATTCTGGGTGCTGTAGTTCACCCTTCACAGAGTTCCAGTTCCAGCAACCCTTAACAAACTACAGTGCCCAGAACTCTTTGCAGGGCTTTAAAGGTATAACGTGTATGTAGCCTTCATACTGTTGGTCTTCCGTCAACCTCCCCAATTTAGGATTGTTTGTTAGCAGGATTGGCAGCACACACGCACCATAGGCTTCCCCCAAAGAATCCTGGGAATTGTAGTTACTCCTCATGGAGCTACAAATTTCATCACCCTTAACAATCCATCATTTTCAGGATTCTTCTGGGGAAAGTGCTTTGAATGTATGGTGTATGTGTGCAGCTGTCGTGATTCATTCCAAGCAAGAAATGTCCACCATTAATCAGTCAAGATTAATGATCAGCTGTGAAACTGTCTTCCTGTTTGTTTCTGGCTCCAGGTTGTTGAAAGTTTTCTGAGCAAAGAAGTGACTTGCGTTGTCTCCAGTAGCCAAGAGGCCAGGCGGGAGAGGTGGATGGAAAAGCAAAGTAGTTCTGCGTTGAAGGATGCTCAAGCTGGATCCCGGCCTTCTGCAGAGCTCCAAAGGGGTCCCTCGCACAAGCCAATAGACACTGTAAGAGATGCGGCGGGGTGGGTTGGGGGACTAGGACTTTGGGACTAGGCGGGGTGGGACTAGGCGGGGTAGGTTGGGGGACTAGGAGTTTTATGTATTTTTTCGCAATAGAACTCCCCCCCCCCCCACCAGTGCTCTCCTCAAATCTGGAGAGCTGGGGGGAAACCCAGAACAAGTTTGTTTGTTATTGTATCTATATCTCATCTTTTCTTCAAGGAACTCAGAGTTGGCATACAGACCGCTTCCCCTTTCCCCATATTATCTTCACAACAACGCTGTGAAGTACCGTATTTTTCGCGCCATAAGACACACCCGACCATAAGATGCACCTAGTTTTTAGAGGAGGAAAACAAGAAACAAGAAAGCAACGCAAAGCCTCTTGAGCAAAGAGGCAGGAGCGCTCCCGCTGCACTCAAGAGGCTTTGCATGGCTATCCCTGAAGCCAGAAGAGGAAGAGGGATCGCTACGCACCGATCCCTCTTGCTCTTCTGGCTTCAGCAATAGCTGCGCAGCCTGCATTCTCTCCATAAGACGCACACACATTTCCCCTTACTTTTTAGGAGGGGGAAAGTGTGTCTTATAGAGCAAAGAATACGGTAGGTTAGGCTGAGTGTGACTGGTCCATGGCTGAGTGGGGCTAAGAACCCTGATCTTCAGTGTCCAAGTTCAACACTCTAGCACTTACAGTCATACCTTGGATCCCAAACGCCCTGGAACTTGGACATTTTGGCTCCCGAACGCCACAAAGCCGGAAACCATTGTTCCGGTTTGCAAATGTTCTTTTGGAACCCGAACTTCCTGCAGCCAATCAGAAGCTGTGATTTGGTTTTCGAATGTTTTGGAAGTCAAATGGACTTCCGGAATGGATTCTGTTCAACTTCCAAGGTATGACTGTACACCACAGTGGTGGACAGGAAGAGAGGGAGGAGAAATCCCATTGCCTGGACAAAAGTCCTTGTGCTGATGGGACAAGTGCATTGAATACTGCCCTAAAAATTAACTTCCTTTTTGTGGCATGCTAGCAGCCCCTGCGCTCAGTATGAGAATTACTAGGCTACTTAAATATCAACCTTGCCAATGCAACCTTTTTTTTTGTTTGCTCTGAATTCTTAAAGAAAACCTCTGGGCTTTGAAGCATGTTTTCAACTGACATTTTTAAAAGATGGATTAGTTCATGGGGGGGGGGGGACTTCACTTGTTCCATGTTTCCCAGTACCTTTTTCTTTTCTTTTTTTAATGCTGGAGACCAAGAATGAACGAAGGGAAGGGGTTCTCTGGCTCTGGTTCTGTTTGAGGCAGGACACTGACCCATCTTTGGACCAAATCAGATGTGATGTTAATAGCATGAATGAAACAAGCGGGCATCTTTTTGTAAACAACCACAGATAGGCCTGCAATGACCCAGAAGTAGAGTTAAGCCCTTTCCCTTCTGCCACGGTACCAGCAAAAATCCCCCCCTACTTTTATTTACATCAGGGTGGAAGCCCATGTTTATCACCCATCACTGTCGCCAATGGGGAGATTTTGTTCTTGATTTTTTTTTGCAGACCTGATGTTATTTAGGCTATATAGCAAAAACAGCAAAGTGCATGCTAGTTCCAATTTACACAATTGTCATGTCTAGCTCAGCCTTTTTATCTCTCTCCACTGCCCAAAAGCAGTTTTACTTAGCAGTGCAGAGGTTCCTGCCCTCCCCCAACTTTATTGTTTAGGCTAAAAAGAAGAAAAATGTGCACGAGCCTCTTTAGTCCTAATAAGCTGCAGAGGTTTTATCAGACAGATAAACATTTTCTTCCAGTGTTTGGGCTAGCTAGGAAGAATGGCTGCAGCTGCTTTTAAAAAAAGCAATTTTTTATTTAAAAAAATGTGGTCTTCCGTTGCCTTGGATGCAAAACACCCTTCTGGTGGGACAGGGTTTCAAGCATCAGACAGCCAAGCCCCATTTTACCATAAAAAAAAAATCTCACTTCAACCAAACCAGGTTTTCGAGTGCTTACTGTCACTTACGTCTTTTCTAAGAAGAGGAGATCTGGATGGGCATTCCATTTGCTGACCTTGACATAAGTTTTGTTTTTCTTTTTTCATTCCTGGCCATAGCTGCTCCTGCTCCCCGTATGTATGTACGTATGTATGTATGTATGTATGTATGTATCTGTCCAACCGTCCCTTCCCACTTCTGATTTTAAGAAGTCCAGCTGTGATGCCCCAAAACCCGTTAAACTGAACTAAAAAGGTAAAGGGACCCCTGACCATTAGGTCCAGTCATGACTGACTCTGGGGTTGCGGCGCTCATCTCGCTTTATTGGCCGAGGGAGCCGGCGTACAGCTTCTGGGTCATGTGGCCAGCATGACTAAGCCGCTTCTGGCGAACCTGAGCAGCGCACGGAAACGCTGTTTACCTTCCCACCGGAGCGGTACCTATTTATCTACTTGCACTGGCGTGCTTTTGAACTGCTAGGTTGGCAGGAGCTGGGACTGAGCAACAGGAGCTCACCCCGTCGCGCGGATTCGAACCGCCAACCTTCTGATCGGCAAGTCCTAGGCTCCGTGGTTTAACCCACAGCGCCACCCGTGTCCCACTGTTAAACTGGACTAAGAGCGCACAAATAAGCCTAATGCTAATGCCTAATGCTTATGAAGAAGTGATGAATAGAAACAGATAAAGCCCATTGCCAAGACCTGTGAAATCTGATTTCTCCATTTGTTTTAACCTGCTCTTTCCTTTGTCCCAATTCTTTCCCCTCCCCATTCTTACCCACACCCTCCCCAACTCTTTATGCAGAACCTGATCAGTCGTGGGAAAAAGCTCTTGCATAAAGCCATCAGGGGTCAGGTGAGCAACCCTACCAATCACTTTGTTCATCCTTGGGGTGGGGTGATGGGTCACAGTTGTGGATGAAACAGCAGAGTTGAAATGCAACCAATAGGTAACCTAGCTCAAGCCCCTGCTTACATTTAAACTGAACAATAATTCGGTGAGCCGAAGCTCAGCCCAGACAAGACTAAGATGCTGTTAGTTAGTGGGTGGTTCCTCTGACCAGATGAGTGGAGTTCAGCCTGTTCTAAATGAGGCTGCACCACCCCGGAAGGATCAGGTTTGTGGCACTGAGGATTCTCTAGGGTCCTCTTCTGTTGCTTTATTCATTTATTTATAAGCATTTTAAAAACTGCTTAATATTTAAAATCTCTTACATAAAACAGTATCATAAAAAAACAGAATTATTTTTTTTATGAGTCATAGAGAACCTGGGCAAAAATAGGTCTTTTGAAGCAACTTATGGATGATGTAGAGAGGGAACGATATTCCAAAGGATGGGGGCAGCAGCAGCTAATGCCCAGTTTTAGGTGATGGGTGCAGGGCCTCAAGTAAAATTTCCCCAGATGATCCAAACGATCTTAACAGGTCTGTACAGGGGCAGATGGTCTTTCAGGTAACCTGGTCCCAAGATCATTGGGGCTTTTGTGTGACCTTGAACATGGCTTGGTAGCTAATCAGCCACTGCTGTAGCTCCCTCCTTACAGGTAAAGTATCTGTGAGTCCAGGTACTCTAGTTAGCACCCTTGCTGCAACATTCTGTACCATCTAGTCCAGTCTCAATGCATGCCTCACTATAGTTCAGTTGTGAGGTTACCAATGCATGAATCACAGTGGCCAAGCTATCCTTGTCCAAGTAAGGGTGTAACTGGCAAACCAACCTAAGTTGGTAATAGGTGCTCCTCACCAGAAAGACTGCCTAGCCTTCCAGCGACAAAAATGGTTCTGGAAGCACCCCCAAAGCACGTACCTGTTCCTCCAGAGGGAGTGCAATCCTGTCCAGAACTGGTAATCTGTTGTGCCTGGGAATCACTTCCTTGCACATTCGCCTTCTTACCAGAATTCAGTCTTAGTTTCCTGGCCCTCATCCAGCTCTCCATTACATCCAGGCACCGGTTCAGAACAGTCACTGCATCTCCTGATTCAGATGTAAAAAAATCTCTAATCTATGTGCAATATAAAAACAATATCCATTAGAACAAAAATACAATAATGTTTTTTAGGGTGCAGTCCCATGAGTGGAATTTCCCCAGATCTAAGTGGTCTTATAGGACTGCACAGGGGCAGGCAGTCTTTCAGGACACCGTGGCCAATGGTATCAAAAGCCCCTGAGAGATCAAAGCAAAAGCAACAGAGTTGTACTCCCTCTGTCTCAAAACGGAGCTTTAACCCTGACTGAGACCGGTTAATGTAATAGACATAGGTGGCCTCAATGGCACAGAGTGTCTTCCCCCAGCTTTGGTTGGTGGTCCAGCTGTACCCATACCTGGGCAGGGATGGCCTGGCTGTGGTGATCTATTTCCCAGTATCCTCTTGATTGGATTACTGCGATGGACATAGGGCTAGCTGGTGTCAATGCAGCCACCAGATTACCCAGGGGACTAACACTAGTATTGGCACAACTGCACTTCCTATCTATAGGTTTTGGGGACCAATTCAAGGTGCTACTTTTAACCTATAAAGATTTATACAGCCCAGAACTACAATACCTGATTGACTGCTTCTCCTGGCAAGATTATACCAGGACCTTATGAGGGTCATCTGGGGCCATTTTCCTTGTGCCTCTTCTGAGAGAGGCTTGAAAGATGACAGTACAGAGAGAGGTTCCCCCCCACCCCTCACCTGTGAAATGCTCTCAAAATGAGACTCACTTGGCACCAACACTGACATCTTTTGGGTGCCAGGTTCAGGCTTTAATTTTCATCCTGGCTTTCAATGAAATTTCACCCAGGTGAGTCAAGGCTAGTGTTGGGTTGGGTTGCTAATAATACCCCCTCCCCCTTGGAAGCAGATGTTTCCTCTCTATCATGTATTTATTAGAGTGTTTAGGTTTTAATTGTGGTTGTTTTTAACGATTTCGTACATTTTCAAATGTGATGGTAAGTTGCCTTGTGTCGGGTGACAGACAAAACAAATAGATACATTAATAATCTAGGTCTCCCCCATGCAATCCAGAGAGCAGACACACTACAGAAATATGGCCACCAAGCAGGTAAGTTTCATGTGCTGCAGGGGAGACAGAAAGCTCTCAGGGTTATTGTCAAAGATAATATAGGTGGTATGCGCTTGTATGCCAGACAAACACCAGTCACTATTAGTGGTAGTCTGTTGCTCCATGAGAAAGCTGGGGGTTGGCCTTCCTGAGACAGCAGAGTACTGGCAAGACAACCTTTGAGTCGGTGAGTTACCTTGGTCCTACACCTGTTTCGTGAAAAGTATTCTCTCTGCCCCACCTGATTTGTTATAGGCGCTCTGATTAGTAATTGCTATATACATTCTCTGTTTTTCTTTCTTTCTTTCAGGATAGCACCTGTGGCAACAGCATCCTTGCCACTTCGCGATCCTGGGGGGTACAGATTATACACATAGATGGTATCCTTTTTCTAATCTGGAGTGGGGTGTCCATTCAGATGGCTTTGCAAAGATAAATCATGTCTTGCAAAAGAAGCACCTAGTCTGACAGTGAAGGAAGAACTCTCCCAAATATTTTACCAGCGTGGCTCCTTGATTCCCACCAGGGCTCCCTACCTAAGAGAGGCAACTTCTGTGAGCTGAGGTTTTGTGGGTTTCTTTTTGCATCTTGAATTAAAGGGTATGGTTTTCCCCCTGTGTATGTCCCCAACCTAGCAGAAATCTTGCTACCGCCCCCACAAAAATAAAAATTAAAAAATTAACAGTTCCCAGGATTCCCTAAAAGGATCCTGTATGGTTGGAATACACAATTTGTGTGCTTCTTTCTTCCAAGCAACTTGAAAGTTTCTCCCACCCCAAGGTCCTGTTAAATCTTAATATAAAATTTCCTGTCCTGCTATAGAGGGTTAGGGTGGGTTGTCTGATGCTGCCTTTGTCTGATGCTGCAGTCTGGGAGGCAGGTTGGGCTAAAGAAGGTGCTTGTCTGAAGGTACCAAGTGAGCTTTGTAATTGAGCAGGGATACAAACCTGGATCTCACAGCTCAGTACTAGACATCATCCTGTATAATAGGTAAATAAGAGAACATGGGGCAGATTCTGGAGTGCATGGAGGGTATAAAATGATGAGAGACAGAGCTAGGGATAGATGTGTCTATTTTAGTCTGTGTCCATTTTGCATACATTCAGGCATAAATCCTTTCGATTCTGTTTTTTGCATGAATCAGCAAACCTTTTTTTAATCTTCATGAAAACTTGTATTTATATTTTATCTCGATAGATCTAAACCTAAAAGGGACGCGGGTGGCGCTGTGGGTTAAACCACAGAGCCTTGGCCTTGCTGATCAGAAGGTTGGTGGTTTGAATCCCTGCAATGGGGTGAGCTCCCGTTGCTCGGTATCTGTTCCTGCCAACCTAGCAGTTTGAAAGCACGTCAAAAGTGCAAGTAGATAAATAGGTACTGCTCCGGCGGGAAGGTAAATGGCGTTTCCGTGCACTGCTCTGGTTCGCCAGAAGCGGCTTAGTCATGCTGGCTGCATGACCCGGAAGCTGTACGCCGGCTCCCTCGGCCAGTAAAGCAAGATGAGCGCCGCAACCCCAGAGTCGGCCACGACTGGTCCTAATGGTCAGGGGTCCTTTACCTATCTAAACCTATTTTATCCTAAAATATGGGTTGCAACGCCAAAGGATTTGAATTCTACTTTCAACTTACCGTACTTTGAGGTTTAGGGTAGGGATTTTAGCTCTGGCAGAAAGTGTGCTTAGCACACAGAAGATTCCAGGTTCAATCTCTGGTTTAAAGGATCAGGGATCTGGTGATGGGCAAGTTCTCTGTGTTGGACCCCATAAAGCTACTGCCAGCCAGAGTAAACTACTTGGCTAGGTGGGCCAATATAAGGCATTTTCCTGTGCTACATATAGGCTCTATTTAGATGCAGACCAATATGCTCCAGTTATTAGAGCAACTAGTTAAGAGTGCATGCTTGCTCAGAAAATGATGGATTTCAAAATGGGAAACCTGATGTAAATCAATGATTTAAATTGGTCTTTTTCCCAGAGTGATTTAAATCACCTTGATTTCAATCGATAACACCGCATTATAGAGGCAAACCTCTTTTCTGCATGAAATAGCGCAATGCTTTTTCCTTGCCGGAAGGTGGCAGGCCAGAGCAATGGATGGAAGAGCTTTTCATTGGTATGGGGTGGTTGCCGGGGAGATTTTCCCTCACTCTCTTCTGCATGGGTCTTGATTAGGATTGCTGACAGTATTACTAGCTCTGACTCCCGTGGCTCAGCAGATTGATCAACAGACATTCTTCTCCACTGAAATGCCTCATTTGCTGAGTTGTATTTTTGTGAGTCAGTCTGCTGCTATATGCAGCGGGGTGGGCCTCTTTTCTGTCAGTTGGCAACCATAGCCTTAATTGGACCAAAAGACTGATGTAGTTCCAGCCTCTTCCTTACCAGGGAGGCTGGAATGACATAAGCAAGTGCTACCAGGTAATTTATGTGATTCGCTATACAAAAAGCTTTGCTTCTGTACAATGTGTGCATTTTTTTTTTTAATGCACATGTTCTGTCTTGCTCATTCAGTTTCAGAATTGTTAAACATATTTAGCAGGTGTCCTGCAGGATAAACCTGTTGAGATGTTGCAGAGTTCTTTGTGGCATCAGTACTGCTTCAGCAGCGAGCATATGAAAAAGCTGGGGTGGGAGAAAAGAAGGCTTGTTCCTCAACCTGAGCGCTTGTTGGTTCATGCAAACATTAGACAAACATTACCTTAATTGTGGGGCCCCATCTCTCCTTTATGCCTCATTCTAATCCCTCTGTCAATTAGTTTCTGACACAGCTTACTTAAATTGTCGGCTGATCAACCCTGTTCCTGTGCTTGATCTGCAGAAATCAGTAGGTAAATTTTAAGTTAGCTTTTTCCACGGTGTGAAGATAAGTGTGATCACTTGCTACTGTCTGCTGATCAGGCTGCTGTTCAGGGCACAGCTGCAGCAGCTGCTTAAAAGTTGGTGACCTAACAAGTGCTCAAAGTTGGTTTGATAACTGGGTGTGGCCTCTTTCCCCCTCCTTCTCTCTTCTCCCCCATCCAAGTGTTGAAACTGTGAGGTTGTGTCCACACTCCCATTTATTCCACATGCAGTACTAGCCCACCACTGGCTTGAGAAGCAGTGTACAAATGATTTTAGCTATAATCAATAGCTCCCTGTTGTTTCTTTTGAAACACAATGTGTTGATGCGTTCTTTCCCAACCCAGATATGATCTGAATTGAGAAACGCCTTCCTGAGTTTTAAGCCAGCAATGTATATACTGCCAGAGTTAGGTTGTGCTCCTGTTCCTCTACTCTTATCTTTTTCTAGGGGGTAGAATACAATGTTGTTCTCCTTAATGGCCCTTCCTCCTCAGAAATGCTGTCCTACATACGATTGTTGTCTAAGAAGCACCCTTCCACGGCAAAGGTTGGTAATGTTAAGAGGTACATTTTTGTGTAGCTTTTATGATTTCAGGATCGTAACAGGCCCGGGAAATACCATGCTTAAAAGGTAAAGGGACCCCTGACCATTAGGTCCAGCCATGACCGACTCTGGGGTTGCGGCGCTCATCTCGCTTTATTGGCCGAGGGAGCCGGCGTACAGCTTCCAGGTCATGTGGCCAGCATGACTAAGCCACTTCTGGCGAACCAGAGCAGCGCACGGAAACGCCGTTTACCTTCCCGCCGGAGTGGTACCTATTTATCTACTTGCACTTTGACGTGCTTTCGAACTGCTAGGTTGGCAGGAGCAGGGACCGAGCAACGGGAGCTCACCCCGTCATGGGGATTTGAACCGCCGACCTTCTGATTGGCAAGTCCTAGGCTTTGTGGTTTAACCCACAGTGCCACCCACGTCCCTCAGGATCGTAACAGGCCCAGGAAATGCCATGCTTAAGATGTGGTAAATCCTGCCCTACAGCAGGAAGGGCAGGATAAATCATGGCCTTTCTTTCTGTGGCTGATTGACACCATTTGTCTGGAAGGTTAGGTGCCCGCACGACTGAAATGATTGTGGCCCTATTGGCTTCCCACAAACGGACTCGGTTTTTGTCGCACCCCAGAGCAGGAGAGATTTAGCTAGAAGACTTTTGAGGCTGTTTTCCAGGCATTTGCCAATTCTTAGGAGATCGTTTCATATTATGCAAACAGGTTCTCAAAAGCACAATGTAACTGTGGGGTAGAAGACTGAGAATTTGAACCTGGGTTTGGGGAGACTACAGAGGTCCACCTCTTCCAGGGGTTGTGGTTTCTAGTTCTAGAGCACACCAGCATAACCCACTTTCATATGCTCTGGTGTTACATAAACTGCCATGTGAACAAGCATGTTCCCTGACCATTGGCACTGGGAGAATGGGTGGGACACCATCTGCTACATGCACTGGCGGTCAGTGCTGCTGGGACCAGCTGCCAGAAACCTTGAAGACCTGCTGCCGTGTGCATTTAGGTTTTTTTTTGCCTGCCTCTGTCAGCCTTTTTAATGCTTGCTGCAGATTCATTGTCCTGACATCTCTTACTGTGTATTTCCCCTGGGTTAGGTGAAGTTGGTTGCTTCTGGGTTCCAGCCTTCGGAAGGTAAGCATGGAGGTTTCAGTGTTGCTGGAGGCCAGGGGGCGCCCTGTGTTGTCACCTGCTGCCTCCCATCGCCTTGCATAAACTCCAAAATTCATATTGCGGTTTGGTGATGTACACTCTGTGCTTAAATGAGACGGGGAGAGAAAGCCAGAGAGGTTTGCTACAAGAAAACGTATATAAATCACTTCATGCAAAATAAAGAGACTTGAGTCAGTTCCAATTCTGAACAGTTAAAAAAACAGAACTCTGAATTGGAGGGAGAAAATTTGGCTGCAGACAAGAAACAGGAAGAAAAGTTGCATATCTGTGAGTAGGAAACAGCATTGTCCAGATCAGTTAAAGTCCCATCACTTCATCTTGCTTTTCCAAACAAGTGTTGCATGTTTCCAAGCCTAGCAATAATAAAGAGCTAGGACCTTACACTGGGTTGTGCTAACTCTGAAGTTTTCAACCTTTTTGAGTCCACGGCTCCCTTGACCAACAAATTATTTATGTGGCACCCCTGTGGGTCTCAGGAGCCCAGTTATGTCACCTCTTCCCTGCAGAGCTTGGCAGCCTCTCACTCTTTATCGAACACCCTTCCTTGTGGGGCGTTTCCTCAGCCTCCTCTCCCCTCTCCTTGGGAGTCCTCTGGGCAGTCACTGCTGCTGCCCGTGGTCTCTGAGCTGCCCGCCCTGCCCCAGAGAGAGGTGCCTTCTCACACTGCCCCACAGGGGCCTGGGACTTGTCTGTCCATTCCCAATAGCAGGGACTGGCTGGCTGGACTGCCTTGCCTGCTTGCTTGCTTACTCTGAGGCCACTTCAGCTTCTGGCAACCGGCACCCCCTGACCAGCCCCAGAGGCACCATTTGCCTGCGGAGCTTGTAGCCAGGTTTGCTGCAACAAACAACTAGGCTAGCCTTTGGGAGGCAGAGATGCAAGAGGGCATCAGAGATGGGAGGGAAAGAAAGAGGGACAGAGGCCAGTGTTGCCCGCAGCACCCCTGACCATCATTCAAGGCACCCCAGGGTGCCACGGAACACTGGTTGAAAACCACTGTGCTAACTTATTTATTTTTCTTGTGTACATTTTAGCATATGCTTTGTATGCCATGGTGATGTTGTTGTTGTTGTTATTATCTATCCGCCCTTCACTCTTAAGGTCCCAGGATGGTTACAACAATTAAAACACAATACTAAAAACAATTTAAAACAATTTCCAATCACAAGCATAAAATGAGTCCCAAAAATATACAGCTTACTGTACATTATTTGCTCTCTCTGTCGCATCTTCCCCCCCTTCCAGCGAAATCTCCAGTGTTCCCTTGGTATTTAAAACTGCTGATGGGCTTCCTTTGTGCCGGCGACAAGGTCCAGCCACATCTCCTGTTCCCTGGAGATGTGCTATTGTGGCTGCCAGTTCTGGACTGTCTCCCACTTGCTAACAATGCAGCGTTGGCATGGTGCTGGCACGGTGCCTGCCCATGAGGCAGGCTGTTGTTTTAATATAATAATCGCCTTGTTACACAGTGTTTAAGTAACAGTCACCTGCAACAGCTTGCTCAGCTGTTTCCCCCCAGAGTTGGCTGCTTAACTGCAATCCTCCTCCCTCCCCCCCCCGACTTCCTCAAATCTGTAATGACTTGATGCTTAGCTTTTTAAAGAGAGATGTCCGGGCTACCTAGCTTCCTGTGACCTTTCCACTAATCCAAAGTCTGGGATGCTGGTGGCTGTATCTATCTTTCCTCTGATATTTTAATAACGAGAGCTGCCAACAGTTGCTTTTCTTCTTCTCATGTTTCTTTCTTAGTGGTAAGGCTGAAAGCTCCATTCCTGAAAATTGAAGATGAGAGCAGGTAAGAGTCATGGAGAGTCACGGGACTCTCCCCGGCCTATTAATTTCTCGAAGACTGGAAGCTTGGTGTCACCTGGCTCTGTCGAAGCAGTCCAGCTCCCCTTCCCTGGCCTCTGATGTAGAAACTCTTCAATCTTTCCCACATAATGCAGGGTACGGGTTTCTCTGGTAAACCCATTGAGAGGTCCGTGGGAATAAAATGGGTAATGATGTCTCCCATCTTGGCATGATTCCCAGCTATCCCTCCATGAAGATCCTGTAGGTGGCTCTCTGTACATGCTGCCTTCCCAAGGGCCATTCTTGTTCATTCCCAAGTACTTACTGAGAGTTTTTTCGCTCTGTCTAGGCAACTCAGGCCATTCTTTCAACAATTCAAGAATTTCCCCCAACTGTATTTCCGGCCGCTGAGAAGACATAGCCCATTTCAACCCCCACGAACCTCTTCCAGCTCAAAGTAAGTGTTTGTGGGGGATGGGTGGGTAAGGTAGCTAATGGCGTAGGAGGAAAACTTAGGAAGCTCTTCTAATAAATATACAGTGGTACCTCGGTTTACATATGCTTTAGGTTACACACTCCGCTAACCCAGAAATAGTGCTTCAGGTTAAGAACTTTTCTTCAGGGGGGCCACTAGGGGGCGCATTGGAAGATGGCCGACAATACCATCTCTCCCACCCACACGGGGTAATGTGGGTGTTATGGGAGTAGGCAGCCTCCCTTGTTGCCCCAAGGAAATGGGGAACACTGCCCTTGCCTGCTGTGCCCATAAATCACCCCCTAATTCGAAAGAAGGGGGTGAGGACCCTAGGCAGAATGCCCCCATGTGGACCTCGGCTCTCCTGGACGCTGTCTCTGATCGCGCACTAGTTGCAGCAATTTGGAATAATTAATTACAAAAGAAGCAAATGCACATATTTCAAGTGAAGAAGGGGAGTGAAGTCTGCTAATTTAAGTGACCTCTGCGAAAGAAGACAACGGGCTGGAGAAACAGGAATATTTTACAATGAAGATACACCAAAGGCGGGGTATGTTGACAACGGGGCTGAATGGGGGGACGGACCTTTTTTACTTTCCTTCTATGTGATTTACAAGAACCCCTCCTCATTAGAACCGTCGGTTGAACTGACCCAAGCAGGATGATTAAGGTCTGTGTGGAGATAAACTTTAACCAAAAGTATGCTTTATGGAGACCGAGAAGCAATAAGAGCTTTTGGGAATGGCACAGCAATTAATAAGAGTCGCCATCTTGCCAAAGGATTTATAGCCGGGAGGAAGAACGGATTTGTTTTCAGACTGCATTCCTAGTGAATCTCCTCAGAGGTTTTGAGAAAGGAGGCAGATTGGTGAAGATTAATGACGCTAAGACTGTTTTGATGTATGGAAGTGATGTTATATGGAAAACGTCTGGATATGGCTACTGGATAAAAGAAATAATATCCACGCAGGATTACAAACTGTTCTAACCAGCTTGCGGAGACTATCAGAGGTCACAAAGAGAAAGGAAAAATATATGAAAATAACAAGAGATGTGGAAAAATAATAAGAAAGGACTGGATAGTACTGTGAACATCATAAGGTTAGATTTGTGGACATTAAAACAGCAGTAAGAAGCAAGAAGTTGATTGGATCCCTTCGGAACTTGAAATATGGGTACCCCCAACAAAAATTTAAAATTCGGCTGTGTAATTTGGAATTTATGTAATTTGATTTGATTTGATGTGATTGGTCGGTTAATAAAAAATTATTCTTAAAAAAAAAAAGAACTTTGCTTCAGGGTAAGAACAGAAATCGGGCTTCGGTGGCGCAGCAGCAGCAGGAGGCCCCCATTAGCTAAAGTGGTGCTTCAGGTTAAGAACAGTTTCAGGTTAAGAACGGACCTCCGGAACGAATTAAGTACTTAACCAGAGGTACCACTGTACAGGACAAATCAAATCTGCCTGTGTGGTGGGGAAACCAGGTAAAGAAACTGGAATCCTGCCCATAGCACCAGCTATTTTTGCCTCAGGTGTAGAAAGGGAAGCCACAAAAATATTGTTGGGCAGGCCTGAAGTTCAGAAAACAAAGGTAGTCCTGGATGGGACCCCCAAGTGCTGAGGAGATTATAAAAGTTTTAAATTGTGTCGACAAATCTGAAGGCGGGGGGAACAAAGTAGGACACTGGGTTTGTGCAGCAGGGGAATGGAATGTCCTGAATACGTTTGTTTTGTCCTTTCTGCAGAGCACCTGAAAGCAAACGGTCACCCAATGAACTCTTCCCTCCTTCGGCCTGCTGTATCATGCCCAAACCACAGAAAGGCTACTGTGAATGTTGTGAAGAAGTCTTTGCAGAGTTGCAGATGGTAAGAAAGTCCCTTACCCCAGACCTGGGCTTCCTCTGAAGGAGAACAAGTCCACTTATACCAGTGTCTGCCCAGTCCTGGGACAACTACCTACATTCTGAACTGCATGTACTAAAGCTACAGCAGGCTTTGCAGCTTCGGCCTTGGAGGACATAACCTCTGCTCCATTGTAGTACTAGGTCTAAGCTAGGCAGGGTACTAAAGCCTTTTCCTATACCAATTTATATCATGTTCAGCCTAGTGCTGTGCTGAAAATGTTCCCTGCTCTTTTGGTAAACCTATTTGCAGGCCATGGCAGCATTTGGGTGATTTATGCAATTTTGGGAGGAGGCATGAGGGGAATATTAAATTTTCAGTGGTGAAGAGCTTTACCAGAAGAATGGATTTACCCCCAAAATCCTCAAAACAGCTGGTGGCCACATCTGCCCTGCAGTGACACCTCTGAGTGGCCTTGCATCACAGCATAGTGTTGTTCCAGGTGAATTGTACAGTGGTACCTTGGGTTAAGAACTTAATTCGTTCTAGAGGTCCTTTCTTAACCTGAAACTGTTCTTAACCTGAGGTACCACTTTAGCTAATGGGGCCTCCCGCTGCCACCACGTCGCCACGCAATTTATGTTCTCATCTCAAGGTATTATTTTTGGGTTAGTGGAGTCTGTAACCTGAAGTGTCTGTAACCTGAAGCATCTGCAACCCGAGGTACCACTGTATATGGAGGTGGGCTGAAACAGAATTCCATTTTTATAAAGGAAATAGAAAGCCTTTGTTGCTTGTGCCATTTTTCAGGTAAAGCTCTTTGCCACTCCAAAAAATTTCACAATTTCCCCCCATCCCTTTACACACACACACACACGTGACCACTTTGAAGATCTGCAAAAGGTTCCCATTGGAATTTCAGACCCAGCTCTCATTCAGCCAACTGTCTGGCTTTGGAGACACCAGCACCATTAGCCATGTACTAACAGGCTCATCTTTGCAGCATAAGGGATAAATCTGCTTGTGTTTTTAAAGAAGCTGAGCTTTTCAGGAAGATACGTTCTGTGATAGTGTTGCATTCTGTGCTCTTACAGAATCCCAGCATATGCACAGCTCTGGGTACTAATGTCTCCCAGGCCTGGTAGTGCAGATGTCACTGAAGAATAAATGCATTCAGTGCTGAATAGACTGGGAGGAGGGACAAGTCCTCATGCCTCTGTTTAGCCCTCCTGAGAATTAAAAGTCTGGTAACTTCCTTGGAGACCAGTGGTTTTCTGTTGTGCAGAATGCAAACCCCCAAATTGGTCCAGTTTCTTAAATATTGGCACAAACATATTCAGTTGGGCACTGATTTAGTATTACTCCCTCTCCCCTGGCAGTTCTATTCTTTTCTTTGGTGTGTAAGCTCCTGAGGTCGTATCAGTCTTCCCAGCTCCTAAACAAGGCAATTCCTCACTGATTTATTTTGTCTGGATGCTTAAATAAAGAGGTTTGCTGGTACAGAATCTTTCATTTCCTTCCCATCTTCAGACCTCCCCCATTGCCTCTGATGCAGCCGTTTTGCCTTTTGCAGCACCTTCAAAGTCAACGGCATAAAGAATTTGCGCTGGATCCGTCCCACTACACTCTCGTGGACAGCATCCTCTCTCAACTGACCAACGACTTCGTGGTTTCTTCCTCCTCTCCACCACTGAGGTGAAAGTTTAACTCACGGGTTTTGGAGGGGGTGAAGAGTTATAAGTATCCAGCTCTTTTTGAAGGACTCAGGAATCACTGCATAAATCTGATGAGTATTGTGGCTATATTCAGGGATTCTGATCTACAGTTGTAGAAACTGACTTGGCAGGACGTTCAGGATGGACAGAAGGAAGCACTTCTTCATGCAGCATAATCCTGGATTGCCAGTAGTACATGTAAAAGGGATTTACAGGTCTTACTAGACCACAAGTTTAACATGAATCAACAGTGTGATGCAGCAGCCAAAAATACTAATCAAGGGGAGTAATAGTCTTGCTCTCTTCTGTCTTGGTCAGACCACACCTAGAGCCTTTTGCGGGATGGTTTAGGAAATTGGGTATGTTAAGCCTGGTAAAGAGGAGACAGAAAGGAGATATGATAGCCATCTTCAAGTATCTCAAGGGCTGTCACATGGAAGGAGATTCTGACTAAACATCAGGAAGAACTTTCTGACAGTAAGAGCTGTTCAACAATGGAACAGACTCCTTCGGAAAATGGAGGGCTCTTAAGCAGAGGCTGGATGGCCATTTGTCATGGATGCTTTAACTGAGATTTCTGTATTGCAGGGGGTTGGACTAAATGACACTTGGGGTCCCTTCCAGTTCTTTAATTCTATTATTCCCTTCATTGCTTGTGACAAAAGTTTGTCTAGGTGGCTGAAAAATATAGAAGAATATCTGTCTTATGGTCATGCTTCTGACTGAAGAATAAAACCCACGGTGGGGCCATTTTATTTCGTTTAGTCTCTCTAAAGCAGTCCAATGACATTGTTCTTTGTGTAATATGATAAAATTAAAACTTCCAGAAGAAGAACTGAACAGAAGCAGATAATTGGTTTGGGAACACTAAAATAATGATTTATTTTTTAAAAGGTACAAAAAATATTGACACCTGGGGCCCAAATGTGCTATATTTATATCATTTGCTAACTTTATATTCTCTTCCTCTTAGGATGCCTCCCAGTGCCTGTAGTGGTGACTATTCTGAATTTCGTTTGGAGGACTATTGCATGTTTGCTGGAGGACAGACTGTCAACCCAGAGGCTTCAGCTCACTTGCTCCAGGACCAAGACTTTCTCCATCTTGCAGAGCTACCCCTAGAGATGCTCCTCACCCCAGTGCCATTTGGATCCCTGGGGTCAGCATCCGAGCATCACAAAGCGGGCAGACTGGTTGCCAGTACTTGCTCAGAGGCTGCAGCCTCCGCTGAGGCCGACCACGGTGCCGTCCCCCCAGAGAGGGGGCTCTTAGTTCAGCCTGCTGCGCTCTCTCGGAAACGCAAGCTCTCCGGCAGCCTGCACGGGCAGGCAAGAAAGAAGCGAGCCTTATCCAAGCATCCCTCAAACAACAGGTTGCCGGATGAGAAGGCTGGCACGGCAGGATGCCCTCCGAATCAGATGGCTTCCAGACCCCTCGGCTTCTCTGCGGTACCATTCAGCAACCTTGGCCCCTCACACTTAACTTGGGACAGTCTGTCTTCTGAGCCTCTTGCTATAGACACCGGCTGCCTCCAAGACGCAGTGCGGCAGCTGGGCCAGGGCGAGGTGGCTGCTCTTTCTCCCTATCAAGGGAAGGACGCATGCATTTCTTGGGACTTTCCCAGCCCTAGTATTGAATCAAGAAGCATTTCTGGCTTCCCCATGGGCAAGCACATAGCCCCCACGCTGCTGGGCTCTGTGGACCAGCACTGCTTGTCTTTCATGGATATATCTGAACTAGCTTGGTGTGTTACCTCAGCAACTGGGCCTAGGCCCTAGCCATGGCCTCTCTGCTCCTCTCTGCCCACTGACTAGTCTTTCTCCTGAGGCAAAGAGCCCTCCTTCCATGTCAGAATGGGATAAACTGCCTTCCATCGCCCCTTCAAGAGCTTGATGGATGCTGCACTGCTAGGGACCTGCGTCAGCCTGTGTAAGGCAGCAACTATGAATCCCATCTCTGTTCTGCGCTCCTACAGAAAACAGCCAATCTCAGGCTGCAAGGAGGACTAGGGTTACAGGAACAGCCGTGTGGAGATGGAGGGGACTCAACTGCAGTTGGAGCTTGTGTGGAAAACTGGATAAGCTAGGCTTCACTTCCAGAGGCCTGCTTCCTCTGCTCTGCATCCTCCTCCATCTCTGTTTCCTATGCCCTCTCTTTGCTCTGCCTCTTTCCATCTCTGAGCTTCTTTCTCCTTCACTCCTCTTGCAGGCGGGCTACCGCCAAGTCTTCCTTTCTCCTCCAGTATCCTACGGAGTCAGGATTCATAACTGCAACCTTACAAGTTCTCTTTGATTTGCGTGCTTCTTAATGTGGCTTTTTTTCTGCTCTGCATCCCCTTTGAACCGAAATAAACAAAAGCAAACATTTGACTGCACTTGTTCCGTGTCATTTTCCTGTAAGGTCCTGGTTATCAAAATTCACTCATTCCTCTATATCCAGCTTTCGAATTCATGGAGAGCATAGCTCCATTGGTAGACCATAAGACTCTTCAGTCTCAGTGTCGTGGGTTTGAGCCCCACATTGGGCAAAAGATTACAATTCCATGACACTCCCAACTTTCTGCTTCTCTTTATGAATATCTTGCGCCCTTGAATCCCACATTGCTGTTAAATTGTGATTCTACTCTTGCAATATTAATATATAGGAATTAAGATCTCCCGCTTCAAGACCCCACAAAATGGTGACTTCCCAGGATCCCTTGCAAAAAGCTGTCTTTCGCTCCACTGAGTCAAGGTTTCCCTCAAAGTATCTGCCATTTCCACCTATTGACTCAAAAGAGATTAGTTCGCCTCTCCCTTTATATTATTACTTGAGCGCATCTACATCAGATATGTGGGTGGATCTATATTTGCTTTGGGATCCTCTCAGATCAGAGCAGAGACCGTTAAACAGATGCATGATGAAGAAAAGAAACATTCTAAGCCAGTCATCTTTATATACAGAGTTCTTAAAAGTTGTCATTTCCTGACCTCACACAACAACATCTTAAATGTCACAATAGCTATCCTAACTTTTAAATATATACTTTAAGTTTTCCTTTGTCGCATTTCTCTTTGCCCCTCCCCCCACCTCTCTCTCCCTCAGAATCGCAAACTCATTTCCCAACTGCCACACTCCTCCAGTCACTCTGTTCACTCCCCTGTTGTCAATCATTTTTCCACTAACATTTCTGTCACAAAACCATCTTGCGGCTCAAAACCGATCAACTGCCCAACCCCATGTAACACCTGGCAACTTTTGTGGCGGGCATACTGATACCCGAATGTCAAAAATGCTATAACGCGGCCCAGCTTTTGTAGAGGTCTCCCTTAAATTGTGCTCGCCTCAGAATTGAACGCTCTGCTTTCCCCACTCCGTATCTTACCTCCTGTAATTAGAGATAACTGTTATGCTATGTATGCAGGTTGAACAGAGTAAAAGCCTCATGGGTGGAAATTAATATTTCACCCTGCTCACAGATTTTGACCAAAAAAATACATGTTTAAATCATTACAGGAGAAATGTATCCTTTCAGCAGCAGTGTCACGGCAGAACGTACAACATGAGTATAAAGCTGAGGTAACATTTGACCCAATTGTGCTTAATGCAGTGGATCCACCGGAGATCCAGCGAACGCTTGTATTCTGTGATGCACAACAAGCTAATCCCTAATTTAGAAAGGAAATCAGATTTCGGGGGAATGCAGAGCTCAACAATAAATTTCAGGCGGTGTTTTACAGGCCTGTGTATGCAATATCAACTTTTCCACATTGGCTCTTCCCTTAAAGTTAATCCACAGGGCTTATTGGACACCCACATGGTCTAAGCCTTCGGGATCCAAACAGATGAGAGCTGGTGGTATAAAATCAGAGTGAAGTCATTTACTTTGTTTTCACGGCGCCCTGTTGTTGCCTCTTTTTGGAAAGAAGTTGAGACTAGAATGAATTTTAGTTTTGGATAGCACTTCAGAGATTACTGATAGTTGGCCTACTTATCAGATAAATGGGGACCATGTGAGGGGGTGGTTTAGCAAAGCCATGCTGACAACCTAAAAGAATAATCTTGAGGCACTGGAAATCTAGGATGACACCAAAGATGGAAGGGTTGGATGTATGATCCGCTGCTGCTGGCTGCTCACGAAAAGGTTCTCTGAGAGATGGGGGCTTCAAACAGATTTGGGATGGATTCATAGAACTGTATGCAGCACCAAGGAGAGAGATGTCATACAAACCAGTATTTCTGATATACAAATTGACTTCACTCCCAAAGGTGCACTCCTCTATTGTCTCCCGAGGCAGATGGATGCCAACCAAAGATTAATAAGAATATTTTAAATTTTCCATTCTAATTTTTGTTTCTTTGGGGAAGTGGAGATGGGTTATGTTTGGGCCAGTGGGGAGACTTGGGTGGGTGTTGGGGGAGTAAGTTTGGATGTACTGCATGCTATAGGAAAAGTTATCAACAAACTCTTAATAAACACACAATCATGTTGTGGTTTCTCACATGTCATATTGCACACGAGAGCCAGTGTGGTGTAGTGGTTAAGAGCGGTAGTCTTGTAATCTGGGGAACCGGGTTCGCATCTCCGCTCCTCCACATGCAGCTGCTGGGTGACCTTGGGCCAGTCACACTTCTCTGAAGTCTCTCAGCCCCACTCACCTCACAGAGTGTTTGTTGTGGGGGAGGAAGGGAAAGGAGAATGTTAGCCGCTTTGAGACTCCTGAAGGGGAGTGAAAGGCGGGATATCAAGTCCAAACTCTTCTTCTTCTTCTTCTGTACACTTGCAGCAAAAATGGAAGTCTTATAAAAGCCATTCTTAGACAGAACCTTTGCACTTTAAATGCCCTGCACTTTTTAGAAATGGGCCTGCCGCAACTTCTATCGTAATGAAACAAACCAGTCACATGTGGTGACTTGTAGAAGAGTAGAGTTGGAAGGGATCCCAAGGATCATTTAGTCCAACCCCCTGCAATGCAGCTAATAGTCAGAGACTAGTAAACTGGCAAAAGGTGACTGAGGAGTTAGCAAGTTTGGACTCTGGCTGGAAAGATATGATAAGCCATGAGTTTCACTGGGCCAGCCACTATCTGAGCCTAGACTACTTGATGGCGCACTATAAAGTGAGGTGCTTTGCACTCATGTTTACCACCCTGAGCTCAGGTGCTGTACCTGCTGACATTTATTCTCTGGAAAAAGTTTCAGAGCTGCAGCCTGTGTTCCCACTCCATTACATCATTAAGAATGAACTATCCCTTTTCCCAGTAGTGATGTATGGAAGTGAGAGCTGGACCATAAAGAAGGCTGATCGCCGAAGAATTGATGCTTTTGAATTATGGTGCTGGAGGAGACTCTTGAGAGTCCCATGGACTGCAAGAAGATCAAACTGATTCATTCTTATGGAAATCAGCCCTGAGTGCTCACTGGAAGGACAGATCGTGAAGCTGAGGTTCCAATACTTTGGCCACCTTATGAGAAGAGAAGACTCCCTGGAAAAGACTCTGATGTTGGGAAAGATTGAGGGCACAAGGAGAAGGGGACGACAGAGGACAAGATGGTTGGACAGTGTTCTTGAACCTACCAGCATGAGTTTGACCAAACTGCGGGAGGCAGCGGAAGACAGGAGTGCCCGGTGTGCTCTGGTCCATGGGTTCACGAAGAGTCGGACACGACTAAACGACTAAACAACAACAACATCCCTTAATTAATGGAACATGTTAGTCCCCATAGTGCCCAGAATACAGATTACACCAAATGTTCCATCCTACAGTTATACATTTGTGTCTCTGAGCATGTGCAAATTACCTTTCCCTCTTTACCACAGAGTACCAACAGACTGCCCCTACCCTGTTTGGATTGCACAGGAGAGGGTACGCCTAATAAACCGTAAATCTCACCACTTAAGAAATTTAAGTACTACCATAGGAGGTTGGAGAAGGAACTTTGTATTGTGCATTCAATTTAGCAACATTTGATTTGTGCTATTAATCGAGAGACAGTCTTATCCCTTATACACTCAGTGGATTGTTGTGGGAGAGTTTCTCCTGCAAGTTCCAAAGATCTCAGAAGCCTGCTCTGCAATAACTCAGAGCAGGGCTTTCAGTGTGGCTGCCCCTGTTCCGTGGAACAGGATTCCCTGGGAGATACAACAGACCCCCACTATCTGCACTTTCTGGAACCACCTGAATACATTTTTGTTCCAACAGATGTTCCAACCTGGATAAATGGGTCTTAACCACAAGTGTCTGATTTGCATCTTTTTAATTTTAAATGTAATTGCTGTTTTTGTGTTGCTAACTGTTTAAAAATATTTTTTAGTGTACATAGCCTTGTGGCGGTTGCTTAGAAGGCAATTAATAAATTGATGAAGATAATGATTTCAGTTCACTGCCGGACTTCCTGAACCTATTCAGGTGAACGTAGAATTCGATCAGAAGGTAGAACCTAAAGCCATTTAATTTGTCCCCTGATTCCATTCCCATGTTTCAAGACTGGATCTTCTGTCTGCCAACGCATATCTAATCAGCCCACACAACCCTAACCGTGGCATATAACAAAGAGGTGCTGTTGAAAAGCTACCTGGCAGGAGACTTAGCTCCTCAAGCAGGTGAACAGAGGTATATGCTTCAGGAGAACATACACACACTAGGCTTGCTCACCAATTTGGCTTGGCCCTGCAGTTTGTAAGTACATGAGGACCATGCAAGACCACACCTGATTTGACTGACCTGGCATCAGCTACCAAACACTTCCCCATTTCTTCTAAATAGGTCATCCTTGCTCCTTAATCCCAGATACGTTGAACGAAGGGGATGAATTCTGGTGAAAACTACAGGTTACCCGGTAATGATGGTAGGCACTCTGCATATACTCAGAGGCATACTTCCTCTCTTCCATGTTCCAGTGCTGAATCTCTCAAATCCATCCTGGGACCTGAATCACCCTGAGCTCCTGGCCTAATCTTCCTGAAAGAAGAAATAATTCCATGATTTTGGAGTGTGTTTATTCCGCCTTGATTTCCACCAGAGTAAACGGGTCTGATTTGCCTGTGTGCATGTGCATAGAAGGTTAGTGTGTGCACACCCTGCTTCCCCCACCCCCTGCTTTTTGCTGGTTCCTGCTGCCTGTCCATACAGAAAGAGAGGGGGGGGGGGGAACGACAAGAGACAGCTCTTCCATGCTAAAAAGGCAGGAGGGAGGGATCTTTGCAGCTCACGTGTCCTTTCTCTCCTTTGCCTCCCCCCTCCCCAACTCTCCCCATCTCTCTCCCTCACATCATGTTAGACTCTTGTATCCATCACTGCAGAGCCAGGATGGAGAAATTTCCGTATCCTTCCTGCCCGTTCCTGGCTCTTCACTGGTTTTGATTTTGCCTCTGCAAAACATTCTCGTCTCTCCTTTCTCTCTCTTTCCTCTCCGCTCCTCTTCTGACCACCTTCCTCCCCTCAGCAACAATTCCGAGGAGAAAAAGAAGAAAAAGAAGGAAGGAAGAGAGGCAAGGACCAGGGAGCATCCCAGACTTTCAATGCAAAGCAAAAGAAAAAGAAGAAAGGGCACTGAGAGCTGTCTTCCTCGCATGCTGTACCAATCGGTGCCAGCCCTGATTCCGATTATGAAGGCATTATGAGCTGCCCGCTACAGAATTGGGTGTTGTTGACAGCCTTCCTCTCTCTGCTGCTTTGTCATTCAGGTGAGGGGAGCCTCTCTTAGCTTTGCCCCCCCCCGAACTTTCCCCAGTCCCTTCCTGAATTGCACTGGGGCAGAGGGCATCATATGGGGCGGGGAACCCGGGTACCAGCTAACAAAGGAGTGGGAGTTACAATGCATGCATCTCTCTGAGCTAACTGGGAGCAGCACCATGTTGCACCACCGCTGCTCCCCTCTCCCAAATAATACAGGGTTGCTCCACACCGCCTTTTTGAATGGAGCACTTGGAGGGTGGGGGGCAGGTGGGTTGCAATTTGTTGCTTGTAAACATTCCCCGAGTTTGCTGGGCACCCCTTCCCCACAGTCCCATTTCTACACCCACCTCGCCGGGGCTGTGACTGCAGTCTTTTCTGCTGCATAGACACATTTTTCTGCAGTTCCTTCCAGCCCTAAGGTGGAGATGGTTGAGCAACAGCTGGGGTGGACAGCGAAAATATCTTGCCGGTTCTGCCTGGGAATGGCAGGGATGGAAGAGAGAGTTGAGGGAAAGGGGGGGCCCTGATATACTCAGCTTGGGCTCACATTTTAGAGGGGATGCGTGGGTTTGGATCAGACTCTGATCACAAATGTATTGCCAAGTGTTGTTGGCCAAAAAGGATGGGACTCTGACCCCCCAAACTGCTTGGGAACAAGCCCAGGCTCAGCCCTAGGTGTCTATTTATGCCAGGGCTCCCTAAGCATGTGAAGAGTACATTTCTATCAGCACAGAACAACCAGAACAGTCCTGCACAGATCCAGGATTTGGGGACAGGGCATGCCATTCAAGGCATGCGGATTCTAAAAATGCTTGAGCCCCAGCTCCCTTTCATTTTAAGAAACTAATAAAACCACTGATCCAGAGATGCCCTTACAGGGAGTATACCCAGAACAATACTATGCCAGCCTATCCAAGGCAATGTAGATGAATTAAATGCTGAGATGGTTGGAGGAGCTCCATCTAAGCCCTTGTTCCTTTGGTATGTAGGCCTCTCTGCAACATGTCGAATTTATTTTGTATCTTCCACGGCTTGATCTGATGAGAATTTAGCCCCACAACCTGTCCCGGGACAAACCCAAAGTCTGGAAGAGAATGCATCTACACCTGATTTAGAATAGCTTTCCTTCCCCACCAAGTGACCTCAACCAACCACCATTCCCCTCTGCATCTCTTGAGTTTATAAGTAAATGCTTTCAGATCAGAAAGGGTGACCTGCAGGCTGGCTGCAGCCCCTCTGCCCGCTTTAGCTGCCCCTCTCAGAGATGAAGCCCCAGCTCATCAAGTCCTCCCTCCTTTCCTTGATCGCACCATGATGTCTGGTTTGCGTTTCTTTCTTTTCCTTTCCTTGGAGTAGGTTTTGTAAAAGCGGATACGCAACCTGGCGATTTGCGGAGGAGGGTCCCGAATGCCGGCTGGCGCAAAAGATGGGGTGTTTCGGAAATCACCCACCCCACCAGGCTAGTGGGACAGAGTTCTGGGGGAGAGGTCCAAAACCATCAGCTGGACACCAGGGTCAGAAAAGAGCCTGGCAGCAGTGGAGGAGCAGGAGGTGGTGGAAAAGGAGAAAGCCCTGTAAGTGAACCCTGTCTCCCCATTTCTCTTTCTCTCTCTTTTTTGTTAAAGGAAGACATTGTCCTAAGGCTCTTCTTAACATTATAGCAGGTGTGGGTGTGGGTGGGGAGAGCAGGCTCCAAGCTGTTCTGTGAAGCCAGATGGTATGCATACACAATGGTTGGGTGGCAAGGGCTGCTTCCAACTTTTTAATAAGATACTGTTATGCATTGTCGGTGACGGAGCAGAGCTGCCTGGGCTCTTGGGCAGTTGGAGCATTTGTCCAGGAAGTTTGTGAATAGCCACATGTGCTATCTCGGTTGGCATTCCCCATTGCCCTGAGAAGCACTTGCCCATCTGGCTGTAAGGAAGGTGAGAATGGAGTGTGCTGCTCCTTTCCTAGAAACCAGAACATGCACCCAGGCAAACAACTGCAACATCCTTTCTGCCCTTGCCCCCACCTGCATAGAACAGGATACATATCTAATTCTTCTCAGCTGGCAGCAGCTCTCCAGGATTTCCAACTCTCTGGTGCGATGTAGAGGGAGGTCAGGCTGCCCACCTGGTCTAGATGGAGGGGCAAAATTGGGGCAGATGGTTAGCAGCGCGTTAGCTACTGAGGGTCCCAAGGAAATGAGGGTTCACTTATGTGGTGATCACATGAAAATGACAGAATGGGTATTCAAAGAAGGCAATAAATATTGCAGCCCCAGCAGCCTCCTTCCTTTGAACAGGAAACACTAGCATTTATGGCTGATCTTGATCTTTCCATCTGGTCCCTTGAATTTTGTTTTGGCTAGTGTTACTGTTGCCAAGGATTCCTAAAACAATATTTTTTGGCAATTGTAGGTAAGCTTTGGAAACTGAGTGCTACATCAAAGCAGAATGCTTCACAAGTTCTCAACTCCTCTACACAGGATAAATAGGAAAAAGCTGTGGAAGACTGAAATTGTTAGATAAAAGCAGAGCTTCATGCTCTTTTTTGAACTATTGACTAATATTACATTGGCTAAATCTGAGTTGCCAGATAGCTTCATTCTAAGGTTGTGTGATAGCTGGGTTCCAAGGTTGTGCAAGTTCATTTTAAGAGCATAATCAAATAAAACTGCGATCAGAAATTATAAACAGAGTAGAACAATATTCGGATATACCATTCAAGCCTTAAAACATGGCAACGTGAAATGCTGCAACTGTAAATGTCCTGACTTAGAGCAGAATTAGAAATCTCTGCCCTGGTTTCTATGTCACAGAAAAAAGGGAAGGATGAGGAGTCAGAGAAAATTGATGGGGCTGGGGGGAACAAGTATACAGGAGCCTTCAGGGCCCCCAAGCTCACATCTCACTTTTAACTCTAACCTCCCAAATGGGGCCACTTTATATTTTTCATGTCTTGTGTGTTACTTATTCCACTGTCTCACCGTCTAGATCTGCCTCTTCACACACATCAAAGGCAGATCTAGGGGAGCATGATCAGTTTGGTACCACCAGCAACGACTTCCAAAGTAAGATCTTGGCGCCGCACAGGGCGCCACTGAAATTTGAGATGCCAAGGTCTGCCACTGTGCCCGCACAAAAACATACACCTTCCTTGTTGGCCTTATAACTTTCTGTGCACATCTTCTCTTTTTCCTCTCTTGTTGGAAGATGCTTGTGGCTCTGCTGGTTTTGGATTTGGGGTGTGTGTGGAGTTTAGGCAAAATCGTGACCTACCGTATGTGTTGGTTGCAGCCCTCAGTTGAAGATCAAGGATGCAGAGGGGTTGGGGTTGGGGAGGCCCAAGGAAAGTCCAGAGTCAATTCTCAGTGTAGCACTGCTGCTCCTCAATAACAGGAAACCTGATTTGGTATGGATCCCATTGTAAGCCCTTGGAAAGTTTAAATGTATTAGATATGGTGTGGTGAACCCATGGCTCTCCAGATAGGACCACAACTCCTATTGTTCCTTCCTACTGGCGTTGCTAGCTGAGGCTGATGGGAATTGAAGTCCAACATCTGGAGTGCCAGAGGTTCCCTGCCCTTCGCCTAGATAACCTTCCCATGTACTCTAGCCTAACAACTCCATATTTCAGTGCTAATTTCATTGTCCCCTGGATATGAAGCTCTTCACTGTTTGCTTTCCTTCTAACACTCATGATCTTTTTGTGCCTGCTGCTCTTTCTTTCTTTTCTAACTTTTGCATGGAGGACTGTGAAATATACTCAGAGTCGCAAAGTGATTTCATGCTCTTTATTCAGCTCATAGTGGTGAGGAGGAATGAATGAATGTCCCCTCACAGTATCTGCTTTATATACATTATTTACACAATGGGCTGCACATGATTGGCTAATTCTGGAATTCTACTGTAAGCCAATCAGGATGTGGATTCACTTCTATCTGGAGCAGGATTGGGTGGTTCCTGCCAACCAATCATACTGCTGCATTGTTCTAGGACCAATCAGACTGCTGCATTCTGAATCCTATTGTTCTAGGACCAATCAGACTGCTGCCTTTTGGATCCTATTGTTCTAGGACCAATCAGACTGCTACAGTTTGGATCCTATTCAACTCAGTACATAACACCCCTCCCCTCTAAGTTCCAGTCCTGCCCGGGAGGTCGCATTCATAGTCCTCAAGGTATGCCGGCGGCCTACGTGTGCGTTGTGGCCTGGGGTGTTCCCTGGTCCGGGCTCCGGGTTCTGGCTCGTGTTCCAAGGATGCTGGCTGTGATGCGGCTGTTTGGTCTGGTGCAACCGGCTCGCTCAGTCGTGGTTCTGGTTCCGGTGTCCTTTCGGCCTCACGGGTCCTCTCTGTATTTACTGATTCTGCCTCTCCTGCTGGCCCCTCCTGCTCTATGGGCCTCACTGCCCCGCTGTTCCCTTGGGACTCCTCTGACCTGTCCTCCTCCTGGTTTTCTCCCGGGAATCGTCGCCGTATCTGGTCGCAGTGGCGGCGCCAGCATTGCCCCCCATCCGTTAGCACCTCGTACGACACGGGGCCAGTGACCCTGGTGATTGTGGCGGGTACCCATGCTGGGCCTGCCCCAAAATTCTTTGCGTACACTGGGTCCTGGGCCTCGAAGGTCCGGGGGTTCCTGCCTTCCCCCACCACTACCTCATCCTGAGCTCTATCGGGGTGAAGGCGGTCCAATCTGATTGCAAGGCGCCGACCCATTAGTAGTTCAGCGGGGCTCCGGCCAGTCGTTGAGCTGGGGGTGCTGTGCTGTGCTAGAAGGAATGTGGCAAGGCGGTACTCCCAGTCCCCTTGCGTCATGCGGCGAAGGGTGTCCTTGGTGGTCCGCACCATGCGTTCTGCTTGGCCATTGGTGGCAGGGTGGAACGGCGCCGAACGGATGTGGCGGATGGCGTTCTGCGCTGTGAAGGTTTGGAATTCTCCTGACGTAAATGCAGTCCCGTTGTCTGAGACGAGAGTGTCAGGGAGCCCGTGGGTTGCAAACAGCCTGCGTAGTACCCGGATGGCTGCGGACGTGGAAGTGGACGGTACCAGTGCGACTTCCAGCCATTTGGTGTAGGAGTCCACCACTATGAAGAATGTTTTCCCCTGAAAGGGGCCAGCGAAATCCACATGCAGGCGTGACCATGGTGCTCGGGCGGACTCCCAGGACTGGACTGGGGCCCTTGGGGGATCTGGGCGGGATTCTTGGCAGGCCTGGCAGTGTTTGACCCAGGCCTCTATCTCTCCATCGATCCCCGGCCACCACACATAACTCCTGGCAAGGGCCTTCATTCTTACTACCCCTGGATGTGTCTCGTGTAGGGCTGTGAGGACCCTTTTGCAGAGGGGCTGGGGAACAACGACTCTGCTTCCCCATAACAGGCACCCCTTGTGAGCCGACAGTTCATGTTTGCGGGTTGTGTAGCCGGCGAATTCTGGCCCGGGGCTGCTGCTGGGCCATCCCCTCCACACCCAGTCCAGGACCCGGGAGATGACCCTATCTTTCTTGGAATGGTGTGCAACTTCTTGTGCCTGAATGGGGCGGTCGGGAAGCAGCTCCAGGCTCATAACCTCTTGTGCAGGTGCTGGGTCAGGGCCTGTTTCCGGTAGTGGTAGCCTGCTGAGGGCGTCCGCATGGCCCATCGCCTTCCCAGGTCGGTGAATCAGTGCATACTGGTAGCTGGCAAGGAAAATTGACCACCTGAGGACGCGAGGAGACAGCACTTGGGGGGTCTGCTTTTCGGGGGCAAACAAGCCAAGCAACGGCTTGTGGTCAGTCACCACGGTGAAGGGCCGCCCGTACAAGAAATCATGGAATTTTTTTACTCCCTTTACGATTGCCAGACCCTCCTTGTCAATTTGCGAGTAGTTCCGCTCGGTTGTGTTGAGTGTCTGGGAAAAGTACGCCACCGGTACCTCTCTTCCATCCGGGAGTTGGTGCCCCAGGACAGCTCCAATGCCATAGGGTGAGGCGTCGCATGCTAGCACCACCGGCAGCCTCTCGTCGAAGTGTGCCAAGACCGAGTTTGAGACAAGCAAGTCCTTGACTGCCTGGAATGCGGCCTCCTGGCGCTGGCCCCACACCCAAGGGGCCCGCTTGTCCAGGAGTCTGTGTAGGGGCTCCGCTACCGCCGCCTTGTGGGGAAGGAAGGAATGGTAAAAGTTCAATAGTCCCAAGAAGGCCTGAAGTTCAGTCTTGCTCTTGGGCGCTGGGGCATCACAAATGGCCCGTACCTTGTCCCCAGTCGGGTGGACCCCTTCTGCGTCCACCATAAATCCCAGAAAGTCCACCTGAGGCACTCCTAGTAGACATTTTTCCCGCTTCACCTTGAGACCCGCCGTCTGGAAACGGTGCAGAACGGTGCGGAGGCGGTCCTCAAACTCCTCTGGTGTGGGGCCGGCAATCAACACATCATCGAAGAAGGGGGTGACGCCCGGAATCCCTTTAAGGAGAGAGTCCATTATATTCTGGAATATGCCTGGTGCCACGCTGACACCGAATTGCAGCCGCTTTACCCTGAACGCTCCTCTGTGCGTCACAATCGTCTGTGCCTCTGCTGTGGCCTCATCTACTGGCAGCTGTTGATATGCTTGGGCCAAGTCCAGCTTGCCAAAAATTTTCGACCCAGCCAGGGTGGCAAGGACATGGCTGACCACTGGCACTGGGTATGCGTGGGCCGTGAGGGCCTTGTTTATGGTACATTTGTAGTCTGCGCAGATGCGGACCGAACCATTAGGCTTGACGGGTGTGACGATTGGGGTTTCCCAGGGAGCATTAGGCACCAGCTCCAGCACTCCTTGCTCTACGAGTCGGTCCAATTCCTCGTCTATACGGGGTTTCAAGGCGAACGGGACCCGGCGGGCCTTGAGCCTGACCGGTCGTACTGCGGGGTCAAGCTGTAGCGCAATGGGGGGGCCCGTATACTGTCCCAATTTCCCATCGAAAACCCCTGGAAATTCCTTGCATATGGCGTCCACGTCCACTTGTAAGCTAGTGTGGTTCACCCCGGTGACAGCTAGCCCCAGTGGTCCAAACCATGCCAATCCCAGTAAGCTAATGTAGGGGCCCTTGACCACAAGCAAGTCCAGTTGCCGCGTCCGCCCTCGGTATTGCACCCTGAAGGTCCCCACCCCCATTGTGGGGACCTTACGCTTCTGGAAGTCCCGGAGGGTGAATGGGGCCGGCCTGAGTTTGGGACCCCCAGTGGGACACAGTTTCCTTAAGGTCCTTGCCGAGATTATGGATAGAGTTGAACCCGTGTCAAGCTCCATGCGGCATGGGGCCCCCTCTATCTGTACCTCTACATAAATTTTCTCTACGTTGGGGTGGGGCAACTGGTATACCTGGAAGTCCGTGAGCTCCGTCGAGTTGCCTTGGTGCGTTGGGCCCCGGGACCTGGGGCTCTTGGATTGGTCATCTGATGCCTGGTGTCGGGTGGGCCGAGCCCGACACACCCGGGCGATGTGTCCCGATTTTCTGCACTGCCTGCACTCTGCGTTGCGGAAACGGCAGGTCCTCCTCTCGTGACTCTCCCCGCAGCTTGCGCAGTTCCCTCCTTCTCGTCGAGGCAGCTGTGGTCTGTGCGCTGCTTGAGTGCGCTGCTGTACTCGGTGCACCTCCTCCCTGTCGGATCCTGAGTCGTCGGTGAGGTCTTCATGGTGGACCCTCGGTTGGGATGGTAGGCTCGGCCGTGCCTCTTGGGTCGACCTCTCGGCAGCTTCTGTTGCCAGGGCCTCCTCCAGAGCGACCTGGAACGTTAGGTCCTTCTTAGCGTAGAGGCGTCGTTGCAGCTTCTCATCCTTCAGGCCACCGACGAGGCGGTCACGAAGCATGTTCTCCAGCTCTGAGAAGTTGCAGAACCGGGCGGCTTGGCGGAGAGAGGTCACAAACCCAGTTATGGTTTCCCCAGGGGCTTGCCGCTTTGCGTAGAAGGCATTTCGACGAGCCACCACTGAGGGCTGCGGCGAAAAGTGCCCCTTCAGCTGTTCCATTATTGTTTTGTATGGAACAGTAGCGACGTCTTCAGGCGCAAGGAGAGCCCGGGCGATTTCAAACGTCTCCTCTCCGCAGACGCTGAAGAATATCGCCCTCTTCTTGGCGTCTTCTTCGTCGGTGACCCCTTTGGCTTCTAGGAGGAAGGTGAAACGGGAGGCGTACGCTTCCCAGTCTCCAGATGCTGGGTTGAATGGCGAGAAGCTGCTGTTGGCTGCCATTCTGAGTTCCTTGTGCCCCGGAGCTGAAGCCTGGATACACGGTGCGAGGCAGCGGTGCGGCAGTTGGCGGTGCTGCGGTGCTGTGTGTGGCAGTCAGCTCAGCGGGATCCCATCCTCGTCGCCAGTGAAATATACTCAGAGTCGCAAAGTGATTTCATGCTCTTTATTCAGCTCATAGTGGTGAGGAGGAATGAATGAATGTCCCCTCACAGTATCTGCTTTATATACATTATTTACACAATGGGCTGCACATGATTGGCTAATTCTGGAATTCTACTGTAAGCCAATCAGGATGTGGATTCACTTCTATCTGGAGCAGGATTGGGTGGTTCCTGCCAACCAATCATACTGCTGCATTGTTCTAGGACCAATCAGACTGCTGCATTCTGAATCCTATTGTTCTAGGACCAATCAGACTGCTGCCTTTTGGATCCTATTGTTCTAGGACCAATCAGACTGCTACAGTTTGGATCCTATTCAACTCAGTACATAACAGACTGGGTAGCAGCTGAAAAAAAATCCTTCCAGTAGCACCTTTAAGACCAACTAAGTTAGTTCTTGGTATGAGCTTTCGTGTGCAAGCACACTTCTTCAGATACACTGAAACAGAAGTTGCCAGATCCTTCTATATAGTGAGAAGGTGGGGAGGGGTATTACTCAGAAGGGTGGTGGGAATGGGAGATTGGCAGATAGCTGGGATGAGCCTGCTGACGACTCTTAACGACTGTAATGGGTCTTACAGGAAAAGGCAAGGGGTGAGAAGGTGAGAAATGGCTTAGTCATGTATAATGGGATAAGAATCCAATGAAGAAGTGTGCTTGCACACGAAAGCTCATACCAAGAACTAACTTAGTTGGTCTTAAAGGTGCTACTGGAAGGATTTTTTTTCTTTTGACTATGGCAGACCAACACGGCTACCTATCTGTAACTGGGTAGCAGCTGTGATAGCAAATATAACCTTGCAAACCTTGTTGCAAATCACTTTGACATTACCAGTGGAAGGTGATGGAAGAAGTTTGCAAATAAATAAAGCTGTAATCTTAACCCCTCTTACCTGGAAGGAAGTCCGATTGAATTCAGCAGGAGTTTTTAGAGTAGACATGGTTAGGATTGCAATGTACGTCTCCAAGTTCAGAAGTTCCAAGTTCTTAATGCTGTTTGCAGGCAGGCAAACAGCAGAGGAAAGTTGCTGCCTCCATGCCCTGCTTAGGAGGTTTCCTTGTTGCATCTAGTTGTCCACCACTGAAAAATGATGGCTGGATCTGATCTAACATGTTGTTATAATCCTGAGCTACACACAATTCACTGCCACAAGACCTATTGATGACAACTAATTTAGGCTGCTTCCGGATGACCTATTTATTGAACATTCATCCTGATTTGTTTGCAGGGAGATTAGGTGATGTTGGCCATTTAATGAGCATTCTTTCTTGGTTTTTTTGTGGGGAGGTTAGAAGACATTGTGCCAAAGCAAAGCAAAAACTTCCACGTTCAGAAGCTAGCTAGCTAGCTGGGGGGGGGGGCATGCTGGGGGGGGCAGCATGATGGGGGCTGGCATCATTCCCTACTGAGAGCTTCATCACTGAAATCTTACACACACCCCACCATGGTTTTTAGGGGAGCTGTTATGCAAGCAGTACTTTGCTTTGCACCAAATCCTCCCACAAAACACACTTGAGAAATAGCTTGTCTTTCTTGCAAAGAATAGAGACATGTTAATGGGTTTATTTTTAGTATAGGTTGTTAGATATATCAATATTCCAACTAGAACCTAAGGGGGAGGATAGTACATGTTTTGTGTCTCAAAAACCACATTTCTCATACTGGTTATCCTCTGGCCCTGCCCCACTTAAAAACATTTGCAAACCATTCCTTCCCTTCTACGTTTGGGTCTCCTGATCTTTTTTTCACATCTTTTTCACTGGAAACAGTTCAAAAAAATCTCTTTTTCTCTCAACATATGGAGTTGCCAAGCCACTCGACTACAGAATGAATCCTGGAGTTTGTTTGGGTTTCTCTCTCTTTCTGAAATGTGTTTGGCTCAGCCTTCCGCGAACAGTGCAAAGATGCAAGGGGATTAAGAGGCGAGAGCAGTGGAGACTTATAGACAGCCAAACAGAACTGAACGGCTCCTGGCTCCTTTTAACAAGAGGGATTCCCCCCGTCCCACCAGTAGCTCTGCTAGGAAATGACAGCTGGCAGCCTTGGATCTCAACAACCCCCTCCCCCAATGGGGCAGAGGCTGGAGATTCAGAGGGCAGAACATCTGTGGAACTTTCTGGCAGAATTCAGAACCTTGGCTCCCTTCCCTGTGCAAAGTGGCCTTTTTGCAAAATCTAGTTGTTGTCCAGAGATCTAGGCTTTTGGTAGGAGAGTCGTTTCCTACACCAACAAATGCAAGTTAGCCCCTTGATTTCCATGCCTCTGATAGCTGAGGTCCATTTTTGGAAATTAAAATTGGAATTACCCTTTACTCTTTCACTCCGAAAGGTCAAGCACTCTGCAAAAGGCATAGCCCTTAGAGGATTCCCAACTTCTTTGTTTCTTTGTGTGTCACTGTTCTGGGGATGCTTGAAAGGAGGCAAACTCAGATCAGTGACCCATACAGAGACCCAACAGGCAGTATCCTTCAAAGGCAGGTGATTTTTCCATATCTCTGCATCAGATCAAAATTATCAGGTCATTCATTTCTTCTGGATTCTGAAGAGCTATGGCAGAATCACCCAACCCAAAGCAGGCTAATTGAAGAAGGCTAGGCCTGGTCAAGGGACGCGGGTGGCGCTGTGGGTTAAATCACAGAGCCTAGGACTTGCCGATCAGAAGGTCAGCGGTTCGAATCCCCGTGATGGGGTGAGCTCCCGTTGCTTGGTCCCTGCTCCTGCCAACCTAGCAGTTCGAAAGCACGTCAAAGTGTAAGTAGATAAACAGGTACCGCTCCAGCGGGAAGGTAAACGGCATTTCCATGCGCTGTTCTGGTTCGCCAGAAGCGGCTTAGTCATGCTGGCCACATGACCTGGAAGCTGTACACCAGCTCCCTCGGCCTTTAAAGCGAGATGAGCGCCACAACCCCAGAGTCGGTCACGACTGGACCTAATGGTCAGGGGTCCTCTTACCTTTTTAGGCCTGGTCAATAAATGAGACAGAGATGCAGAAGTCTGTAAGTAGGTGTTTGGGAGTCACACAAATATTTTATTAATATCTCATTGGGAGTACATTTCTTCATGGCACACAGTTTATGGCTTAAGGCCAAACTAGATTGAGATGTGAAAGATCCAGGATTAGATCTCCCAACATTTCCTTTTCCTTAAAAGAAGTTTAAACTTCAGGGCCCCTAAAGCAGAGTTTGGGGATCTTCCTGTAGAAGGGGCAATATCTGTCCCAGCCTGGGCATTGTTCAAAAAGGGTGATATTAATACAGAAATAAAAATGGCATCTAATGCCATCTAGTTGGTATCTTGGGGTACAAAACTTGATGGGCTACACCCATGCCATATATTTAAAGCACACGGCTTTACTCAAAGAATCCTGGGAACTGCAGTTTGTTAAGAGTGCTGGGATGTGAAATGTGTGGTAAACTACAATTCCCAGGGTTCTGTGGGGAAATCCACGTGCCTTAAATGTGCTTTATATGTATGGTGTGAATGTGACCTTGGGAATCCAGGCGCAAGAGACTGCCTCTGCCTTTGAGGAAACATTAGCAAGGCACTGTTGAGAATGGGGTATTGTTAGTATAGGCACTGTAAAAGACTTGAGTGAGGCACAGGCTCATGATACAGATTTGGATGAAATTTGCATATATGTCTCCTTCCCTGTTCCATCCAATTACAAAGTGTGCCTCTGGGCAAATTAAGATGGTGGATAACTCAAGTCTTATGATAAAACAACGGCTTCTTAAAAAGATCAAGTTTTTAAAAAGGGGAAGATGCAAGAAATCTGGGGTCTGCCGCAAAAGATTTTGGGTTCTACCTTCCTCTCCTGCCCAACAACACCCTTGATTGTGAAGATTCTTTCCCTAAAACAGACCCTCCAAGTGTCTCCCTTTTCCAGGGACAGCCCTGGATTTACAAAAGCCATCCTGGTTTCTGATTTGATCCCGGAATGTGCCACTTTTCCTTAGGACATGCTTAATTTCATTGGAGAAATGTTGGAGGGTATGGCGTTATGAGCCAAGGAGATAAGTAACTATACAAGTAACTATACAACCCTTAGAAGACATCTGAAGGCAGCCCTATATTGGAAAGTTTCTTAATGTTTAATTATGTCTTTATATATGTTGGAAGCTGCCCAGAGTGGCTGGAGCAACCCATTCAGATGGACGAATAATAATAATAATAATAATAATAATAATAATAATAGGATGTCCCTATTTTCATTGGAGTAATGTTGGGAGGTATGCTAATGTCTCCCACATGCTTTCCACTCAGAAAGTTTCACCTGTAAATGTTTCCAATCTACTCTTCTCCCACCCCCACCTTCAACCCTCTTTAACAGATTCCATTAAACTCTCTGCTGTAGGTGTATGCAAGTGTTAAACTAGATTAAATGGGAGGCATGTAGAAGATCTCATCCATAATGAATAAGATAATCACTCAGCCACGATGGAAGCAAAGGTAGAATTGCTTCTGGTGGTGGATTGCTGGCTGGGGCAGGGTGGGTGGGGGCAGCCCAAGGTGCCGAGCAAGTGTGATGCACAGCTGGCTGCAGCGGGTGGGCGGTTAAAACCGCAGGTTGTCCTTTGTGATTTTCAGTCCCTCCCCACCCGCCTCCAGGTGGTAGCTAACTCCAGAACAAAATCTTTGCATTGCCTAGATAAGCGAGTGGGAAGATTGATCAGGCTGGGCATGGCAGGATTCTGTTCAGATTCCTCACTGTGCATGGTACCATTTTTGTGTCCCAAACACTTTGACAATCCTTTTCCTTGTGACAGCTGCCCTATGGAATTTTTTTGGGAGGGGTGTGGGGGCTGCACAGGCCTCCATCCGACAGAATGTGAAATTGTTAAGTTGTGGGTGAACATATCAGATGACACAGCGATTCGTCAAACAGCTCTTGTTTATTCACAGGCCGGAACAGAAATGGGCTGAAGGGTTCAGCCAGCCTGCTTATATAGAGCTCCACTAGAACGCAACAGTAATCACTTTCTGTAACTATCCAATCACTGAACGTCACTTTCAATCCCTTATTTGCATATGTGGACCTGAGTGAAAACTATCTACAGTATCCCCCTGCTGGCACAGGGTGAGAACTTCAGTACATAACAGAAATGATAAGGTAAAGGGACCCCTGACCATTAGGTCCAGTCGTGACCGACTCTGGGGTTGCAGCGCTCATCTCGCTTTAAAGGCCGAGGGAGCCGGCGTACAGCTTCCGGGTCATGTGGCCAGCATGACTAAGCCGCTTCTGGCGAACCAGAGCAGCGCACGGAAACGCCATTTACCTTCCCGCCAGAGTGGTACCTATTTATCTACTTGCACTTTGATGTGCTTTCGAACTGCTAGGTTGGCAGGAGCAGGGACCGAGCAACGGGAGCTCACTCCGTCACAGGGATTCAAACAGCCGACCTTCTGATCGGCAAGCCCTAGGCTCTGTGGTTTAACCCACAGCGCCACCCACGTCCTAACAGAAATCATAATGAAGTGGAAATGCTTCTGGGCATGTACTGAGATTGCTTCCATACTAGCTAATTAGTCTGGAATTGCCATGCTTTGTTCACTCACTGTTTACAAAGAATGCATTTGACGTTGTTGCAAAACAACTGCATCCCAGTGTTCATAGGAGCCAACTCCTAGGGGCTGAGGTCCCTTTCCCCCCAATAAAACATTTGAGGTGGCCGAGCTTCCCAAAAGTTGATGGGCATTATCATTCAAATGGTGTGCATATGCTACATCTTGTGATTGGTTGTGCAAGGCAAGGGTTACCTGCCCCCAACATAGTTTATTCAAGTTGGCACCCCTGCCAATGTTGCTTCTCATCTTTTTCATATCTGATTTTTGTTGAAGTTGTTTGCAGTGAACCAGCAGCCTGTTCAGGAGTGAGAAAGCACTACTGTGGTTTTTCAAGAGACATTGTGTCTTTAATTAAAAGCTTCTGCCTCACATATTCCTGTTCAGCATGGCCGGGGGAATTAGTGATGAACTGTGACTTCATTCGTCAGCTTCTGTTCCCTGTTTTGTGGGGAAGGATAATTACTGGTTTCTTTTCATTTTTGCTATGAGAGAAATGAACAGGACACCAGTAATTAAAGACCCTCTCCTGAGGAAACAGAAGCGGTAATTAATCAGCAACACTGCACGGAACAAGAAGATAGAAAACAGACTGAATTTGCAAAGAGGAAATCGCTAAGTAATGTTGCAGGGGACCTTTGCTGAGCAGGAAAGGGATTCTGGCTATGGGGAAAAGGCATTGCTGGGCAATATAGTGCTATATCAGGTGCTTTGTGGAATCCACATTTTAATTATGTTCTGTTGATTCTTTCTGTTGATTGAGGAAAAGCCTCAGCTTTGCTAAAGGGCTGTAATGTGGAAGAACTTAAGTGTCTAGAAACCAGCAGCTATGCAACTGAAATTATTGAGCAAGGCTTCTAAATCAATTTAAGTCTGCAATGTCCATCTGAATTCTGATCAGGCAGTATTTTTAATTCCCATCATGTACAATTACTTTCCAAGATTTACCTGATAGTCAAACGGTTTTTTAAATAAAAAAGTCAGTTTACCAATTAATTGCATTTAATTAATTTGTTATAGTTTATTGTTTTGTGCAGGCTTTTTAATGTTGTTGGTGATGCTTTCGCTTTGTGAGCTACTCAGCAAACTCTTGTTATAGGGTGGCTATATAAATGTAATAAATAAATATCCCCTAGCTTCAAATCTGCAGCTCCCAAGGGCCAAACTAACAGTAACAGGGCAGCCAGATTTTTACTTGGGGAAGAGAGCTTTATAAGAGGTGTACACAATAAAAGTGTTGATTGATAGAACATAAATAAAACCCACCAAACTGTTAAAAATGAATAAAACACAGATGGAATCTGTAAAACAGAAAGCAGAACAATGAATGTCCAATTGCATTTGGTATTTATGTGTCTGCCATATACATGTAGAAAATGTATGCGGGGAAACTAATGTTTTACCCCAAAAGAGACTCACAGGTGAAGAGAGCTATGTTTTCTCCCTTTTCTTCCCCTGCCTGCTTTTGCTGCTCTCTGTCAATTTGGGCACCTTTTGCTCAGCGCCTGTGCCAAAACTGGATTTGGCCGGGGATAATACTTCCTGAACTGACAGCAGGCAGCAAGGTCAGGTCAGGAAGCGTTCAGCTCATGGCTCATTTGAAGCAATAGTTAGACCCCACCTTTTTTGTTGTTTTAAGTGAATATAGTAGACATGGAACACTTCCAGACTGTCACTATTTTCAGGTGGGATTTGATCACATACTGTGATCCATGTGATATGACAGACACATATCAGTGTCTGTCTGATATGTAACTGGAGGAAGTTACAAAAAGTCAGTGGCGCCATACTGAGGACTCATTTCTGCCATTGTGTAGAATGGACCTCTGGATCCCTTCTGTGCATTGAAAGTATACATGACTAAAGTCTCCAGGCTGGTGTATATACTTTGAATGCATATAGGGACTGTGCAGTCTAGTGAAAATACCTAAGTCACAGGTGGACCTGCCATAACAATCTTGCTTCAGTTTCTTTCTTTCTTTATTTCACAACACTTATATGCTGCTTGATTGTAATAATAAAAAACCCCAAGGCAGTTTCCTTTATGAACAAAGTCCTGGTACAAGTGATCCCCAATTGCTTACATCTCTCCAATTGTGTTCATTGTCTATTTATTCTTACTCGCTGCTTTCTTCCTTTTTTTAAACCAGTTTGCCATTCCGTAAGCAGAGTTGCCCTCTTATTCCATGCCTGCTTAATTTACGCAGGGAAAGCATTGCACTTGGGGAAAAGCCTTTTGAAAGTCCAAGTACGCGAGAGGATAGCTGCTTAAAGATATTTGCATTCAGGGTTGTTATCTTAAATGACAACAGCTCCTGGCTGACAAGGGATTTCATGGCATTTCAATCAGATAGCCCAATTCTTACTGCTTTTTCTTGGCCAGTCCACTAGCCACTGCTTGCTTGTAGGGAACTCTGTATGCTGCCTTACTCAGCACACCAGATATACAAGTCCTTCTGGGTTGCCATATGTCATCTTTCCCCAGGACGTGTCCTCTTCGTGGGTATGTAAAATGAGAGTCGTAGCAATCCATAGTTAGAAGCAGAAGTCGGCAAATGTGTCCTCTTTTTTGCTCTTTAAAATATGGCAATCCAATTTGCTTGCACACAGCTGATTATCCTGGCATGGGGCAAAGATGAGTCGAAACTATTTGGCCTTGCTAGGGTTCCTTCACCTCTCTTCTACCCCATTTTAGCCCCCCCCCCCTTGAATCTATATAGAATTAAGGTTTGAAGCACATTTATTACAAGATGCTAAAATGGATGCACAAATCAGTCCACAGCAAGAGTTAAAACACATTCCTTCTATTGGAGTGTTCAGTGAAAGTGTCATACCCTTCAGTCATCTTTTTGATTGCAGCTAAATATGTTGATCCCTTGATGTCTCTCCCTGGAAATCTTATTTTTCAGTCCTTGAAATGCTCTTGTAATTTCACCCTGCGTTTTCCTTCCTTTTCTCTCCCCCCCCTCCTCCCACCTTAAAGAAAGGAGAGAGCGCACAACAGAGAAACCAGAACTGGCCCTAATGTTTGAGTCACCTTCACATCCAACCTTAGTCACTCCTTCCTCCTCCCTCTCCCTTCCTTTCCTCCATCGCACAGCCAAAAATTGCATTATCCCAATTTGCTGCAGCAGCATTTGAGCAGGGGTTCCTTTGAGCCAGGGCTCAACCCCAGAAGCTTTTAACCTGCTACATCCAGGCCTTCTGAGAACTTTTTTTTTACTCAACTGTTCAGTACTCACCCTTCCTCCCAACAGCACATAGCTCTGCCCTGTGTATGAAGTTATTTTCCCATCTCAATGGATCTTACAAGTCCATCACTTTTTTTACTTGATGCGATTTGGTCCAGGAAAACACGCAGTCAATTCTGTTGGCAGTACATTCTGGACTGAGGGAAAGGAGGACTTTGCAAAATGCAGCATTGACTGACGGAATTTAGTGCCACAAGATGTGATGAGAACTACCCACTTAGAAAGCTTTAAGAGAGATCAGACAAATTTATAGAGGACAGGTCTGCCAGCAGTTTATTATCCGTAATAGACAAATGGAACCTGCATGTTCAAAGGTGATATATTTCTGAATACCAGATACTTGGGCAGATGGACAAGAGCCAGTGTGGTGTAGTGGTTAAGAGCGGTGGACTCGTAATCTGGTGAACCGGGTTCGCTTCCCTGCTCCTCCACCTGCAGCTACTGGGTGACCTTGGGCTAGTCACAATTCTTGATGTCTCTCAGCCTCACTCACCTCACAGAGTGTTTGTTGTGGGGGAGGAAGGGAAAGGAGATTGTTGGTCGCTTTGAGACTCCTTAGGGTAGTGATAAAGCGGGATATTAAATCCAAACTCTTCTACTCTTCTTCTTTTGGTTTGATAAGTGGGAGTTTTTCTAGATAGCCATCTAGAATAGGAAAACCGCTATGTGCATAGTTAATTTCCTTTGAAAGAGAGAGAGAGAAAGAACATTGCAGCAGCTTAAGCCAAGCCAATATAGAAATCCATTATCAGAGATGTATGGAGGGAGTATGCTTACTCAAAAGATGAGGGAATTGCACTTTGCACATGCCTAGGGGTGTGCATTCATAGAATCATGAAGTTGAAAGAGACCATAAGGATCATCTGGTCCAGTGTTTCCCAAACTTTGATCTCCAGCTGTTTTTGGAGTACAGTTCCCATCATCCTTGACCACTGGTCTTGCTAGCTAGGGATGGTGGGAATTGTACTCCAAAAACATCTGGAAACCCAAGTTTGGGAAACGCCGATCTAGTCCAACCCCCTACAATGCAGATAATATGCATCTGTCCCATATGGGGATCAAACCTGCGAGCTGGTGTTCTCAATACCACACTCTAACCAAATGAGCTATCCAGGCCATTGTATTATCGTATTTTTCGCTCTATAGGATGCACTTTTCCCCCTCCAAAAATTAAGGGGAAATGTGTGTGCGTCCTATGGAGCGAATGCAGGCTCCTTGGCTTCAGTTATAGCAACGTGAAGCCTCCGAAGCACAGAGGGAGCACTCCCTCTGCGCTCCGGAGGCTATGCGTTGCTTTCGCTGAAGCCTGGAGAGCGAGAGGGGTTGGTGCGCACCGACCCCTCTCGCTCTCCAGGCTTCAGGGATAGCTGCCTGAAGCCTTTGGAGCGCAGCGCGAGTTCCCGCTGCGTTCCGGAGGCTTCAGGTTCCTTTTGCTGAAGCCAGGAGAGCAAGACTCTCCTGGCTTCAGCAGAGAGGGAGAGGTGCACAGCGCCCCTTCAGCCAAGCGGGAGGAGAAATGGGGCTCCGTTTCTCCTGCTGCTTCGTTGAAGGGGCACTGAGCAGAGAGGGGGAGATTTTTTTCTTCTTCTTGTTCTCCCCCTCTAAAGCGTCCTATGGTCGGGTGCGTCCTATAGAGCGAAAAATATGGTATTATTATTTCATTGGAACATAAGAAGCTGCCTTCTACTGAGTCAGCCCACTGGTCCATCTAGCTCAGCATCACCATTGTTAACTGGTAGTAGGTTTTAGGCAGGAGTCTTAGCCCTATCTGGAGAAATTGGGTTCAGGATGGGACATGACTGAAAGCTGTGGCCTTAGAGAAGACATGGAGAAGGGATATGGAAAAAATATCTTGCGTGACCAAAATTGGGGTCTTAACAGACATGCTAAGACACAAAAAGGGAGAGGTTGACTAGTTTTGGACCCTCAGCAAATGAACCTGGGACTTTTTGCATGAAAAGCATGTGTTCTACCACTGAGCTACAACTCTTCCCCCATAAATGCCAAGTCCAAACCCAGGTGAAAACAGTTTTTGAAGCCCAAACCTGTCTTGTAAAAATGTTCAGTACAGTGTATTAAGTAAATTGGAAATACTGTATGCCTACCTCCTGCTTGTCTTGAAAATGCCCCCAGCATCCCATCCTCAGCTATTGGCTGAGTTGCTCTGATGCCATGGAATGATCACGAGCATGTTAATTTTCTTGGAGGAAAGTGTGATAATAGAATATTGGAAGTGCACTGGAGTGGGCCTAGAATTCCAGCATTGGCTATGGGTGCCCATTACTTTAAGTTGAGGGGTTTTACAAAGGAGGGGAGGGTGAATTATCTCATCCTAAGCCCTGATGGTCTCTTTCTGGGACTGAGGGTGGAAGAACACTGTGCATTTCTCCGTTGTTTCTGAACTGAGGTTTTTTGTTTGTTTTAATCACTTCTTCTACTATTGGAAGTGGGAAAGGGCAGGTTTAGAATATCTAAACCTGCCCTCTGGATGTTGCTGGACTCCAACTCCCATCAGCTCCAGCCAGCACAGCCAGTGGTTGAGGATGATGGGAGCTGTAGTCTGGCAGCTTCTGGAGGACAGCTGCTTGGGAAAGGCTGGTGTAACTGATACACTTAAAATAAATGCCAGGGAAGAACCTGAGAATGTAACTTCACATGGTCTCTCTTTGTTTCCATCAGGTTATACACCTGGCCCAGGTGAGTTTCCTTGTCCATGCCTTTGGCTCAGCCTTCACCTTGGACCTTGAGTTGAACCAGTAAGTATTCTCTGCATCTTTTCTTCAGATTCAGATGTGGGTGTTCCTTTGTATGTATGAGGGTGTGTGTGGCTGGTGACTGGGAGCAGCCTCCAGGACCATATAACACCGGTCCTGAGAGACCCAGTACGTTTTTGAGCACAATTCAAAGTGTTGGTACTGACCTTTTAAGTCCTAAATGGCTTCGGCCCTGTATACCTGAAGGAGCGTCTCCACCCCTGTCGGTCAGCCTGGACACTGAGGTCCAGCTCCGAAGGCCTTCTGGCGGTTCCCTCATTGCAAGAAAGTGAGGTGACAGGGAATCAGGCAGAGGGGCCTTCTCGGTTGTGGCGCTCACCCTATGGAACACCCTTCCATCAGATGTCAAGGAAATAAGTAACTATACAACTTTTAGAAGACAACTGAACGCAGCCCTGTATAATGAAGTTTAATGTACTGTATTATGTTTTTGTATATGCTGGAAGCCACCCAGAGTGGCTGGGGCAAATCCAGTCAGATGGGTGTGAAATAATAATAATAATAATAATAATAATAATAATAATAATGGCTAGTCAGTTCTGTGGCCATGAATATATTTGTTCCAGGCAGATGGTGAGAGGGCTTAAAACCAAAGTCAATTGCTGGAATGTACAGCTTCAGAATAAGGTAAGGGAGAGGGAAAGGTCTTCTACAGGTTTCTTTAAAAGCCCTGATCAAAACAGTTTTTTCATTAAAAAAAATGAAGTTCAGGACCCTACAGATATAATTAACTGTTCTGCATGCTTGCCACACGCCACACTTGTGATCTGTGGACTAGATTTTGAGAACTCATGAAGAATTCACTGCTAGAAGGTACTTATTTTATTCATGTAACAAAATTTATGTACCACTTGATGGCAATAAAACCTCTGACCTCTTAAGGTATGGTGGCCTTTAGATCAGAGATGGCTTTTTAAAAGGATCAGATTCACAATGGACAAGTCCATCAATTAGCCACACAGCAAAATTGTACTGTGCTTCCATGTCCATAGATGGTCTAGCAGCAGATGCAAGGGCAGTCTGCAAAAAAATTAGTTCTGTTCACCATGCCCTGCTTTGTGTTTCCAGAGGTGTCCACCATCATATGTGAAAACAGAATGCTGGATTAAGTTGACTTAGATCTGAGCATGCAAAGTAATTATTGGACTATGGTGGTATCTGAGGCTTTGGACATGTGTCTCTCAGCATGTGAAAAATGCCTGCTTCTCCCCACTGTGTAACTACAGCTGAACCCCATGCACCTGAGAGTCACTTTACACCTCTGCTTAGAAATTAATCCTTTTACATACCAGTCGAACTTAGAGAGTGGAAGCGACAGAAGGGCAGTAGTTGCATCTGAAGTTATCATGGGAATAGACCTAAGACTTTAATTGGTTCCTGTGGATGACGTTTCTTTTCTTTCTTTCTTTTACATATAATTTTTATTAAATTTTCTATTTTACAATTTAAAATACTCATTTTACATCCTTAAGATATCAATGATTTCCCTTCTTCTCTTTCCATGGTTCATTTTACATATCATAAATCCCTGCATATTTGACAAAAACTATACCATTCAGTTTCTATTATTGCATCCATCAAAACTAGTTTACACTTAATATCTTAATGCTGCCAGCATTTTCAGCTGTGCACAATTATTTCCCATATATTCAATAAACGTTTTCCAATCTTCCAGATGACTTGGGACAGAGGATGTGATTTCTGTCTATCTGGACATCTCGTATTATGGTCTTATGGCCCCTTAAAGACTAACAAATTGTGGCATAAAATGACCTAACCCACTTCATCAGATGTATGAAACAGCTGACATGTATATGGATGGATGGATGGATGGATGGATGGATGGATGGATGGGGACAAGACTAGGGTTTCCCAAACTTGAGTCTCCAGCTGTTTTTGGACTACAACTCCCACCATTCCTAGCTAGCAGGTCAGGGATAATGGCAATTCTAGTACAAAAACAACAGGACACCCAAGTTTGGGAAACCCTGGACTAGAGAGCGAGTCAAATGGCAATGAAATGCAAGAGGGGCTGTGTGTGACAGTTCAGCAGAAAGCTTCAATGTATACAAGATAAGTGTATACATTGCCTCTTCTCAACAACAGTAATTGGTGATAGCGCAACCATCCAAGCTTAGCTATGTTAATTAACACCTGTAGTGGGACAGAAAACCATTGTCTCAATTCAAGCTCTTGGGTTTTTTTTTTAAACTGGGCCTGGGATAAACAATGTACTAGCTCTGATTGTACAGAATGCCAAGCTTGTCTTTGCACTGGAAGTCTCATGAGCAGGGCTGCCACTTGTTGACGTGTGAGGTGGTGTGCAAGGCCGTAAGGGAACGGATGTGCGTGCGCTTGTGTTCTTAGCGCATGACTGCCGATAAGTGTGACAGGATAAGAGCCGCAGTGAATGTGTACCTGTGTGCTGATTGTGTATTCCTCACGCCGTGCCAAGGTATGTGCGGCAAGATGTGTGCGTGGGTGCAGTCGTCCTACTGCTTGTGTATGCATGAGGGAGTTTGTAATGGAAGGCTTGCTTCATGAGAGGGAGAGCCACTGCAAGTTTACACCAGCACTATCCCATACTTCTTTATGGGGCTGTTTTGGAGTAAACTGGGTGTGGGTTGCATCCCTCAGCTGGTTACGGCATTGAGAAAATGGAAGCGGAGAGACAGAAACGTTCTGTGCAACGCTCTTTCCATGTTGGAGAATCCTGATGTTAGCTGAAGCACAAAGAAGGTATTGTTACAGGCCACCCCAGTCTCTGCCGCGTGATAGCAAGAAATCCCTGGGACCTTGGCACTTAACCAGGGTTTGTGTTCCTTTGGAAAGAGATGCAGCGGAGACTAGTATCTTTAAGAAATATGGTTTATTTTACACACATTTACACCTGAAGCCTTCCATGGAGTGGGTGCAGAACCAGTGTGGTGTAGTGGTTAAGAGCGGTAGACTCGTAATCTGGTGAACCAGGTTCGCATCTCCACTCCTCCACATGCAACTGCTGGGTGACCTTGGGCTAGTCACACTTCTCTGAAGTCTCTCAGCCCCACTCACCTCACAGAGTGTTTGTTGTGGGGGAGGAAGGGAAAGGAGAATGTTAGCCGCTTTGAGACTCCTTCGGGTAGTGATAAAGCGGGATGTCAAATCCAAACACCAAGAGTGTCCCTCATTGCTCCTCTCCCTTTGCCCCTCTGTCTGGCAAAAAAACAAGCTCTGATTAAACCCCAGCACCCAAGAATCTAGAGGGGAAAGTCTGGCACCCAGAGATCTGGGGGATCCCTGCTCTCCCACTAACCCATGACACATGTAAAGGGGGTGGGAACAGTACCTGATTTCTGAAGCAAAATCTAAACTGCCAGGAAATTGTATCTTCTGGCCTGGCTTGTTCCTGACTGTATTTTTGCAGGTATTTCTGGAAGTTGTGTATGCAATTATAAGTGTAGATATGGGTGGTGGAATATAAACCATGTTGGTGCATGTATTTATGAATGCAAAATGCGAATGTGACTGAGAAAATTAAGGTGAGATAGTGCACCTGAGATCTCGCCCATGTATTTTGTGACACTAGACATGTGTCTCTGTGTGTATTATGAGTTTGTCTTAATTTATAGAGCGTAGTTTTGTTTGTTTATTAAATTTGTATGCCGCCCTTCATCCGGAGATCTCAGGGCAGTCCACAGCCTAAAAATACAAAATAAAAGCAAATAATACAGGATAAGAACAAGAACAAAACAAATCCCCACTGTGTAACAGTGCTGGGACTGTGTGCACTGCGGTATGATCTGCACAGTGCTGTGAAGAAGTTTAGCTTTTTTTCCACAGTACTGTAGTCACCACATATGTATGAGTATATATATTTGTGGGAAGTTTCTTTCACCCTCTTCGGTGAGACAGCAGTGTCTGAATGCTGCGATTAGTTGAGTGCCCTTGAATATTTAATAGGGCATCTGGATTTCTGCCTCTCCCCTGCCATCCTGCAAGTAAATTAAGCTCAAGGCACCAGGTTACCCGTAAGACGAGGTGGCCGATGAGTCTTGGGCTGTAACCAGAGATGGTGTGATTAACGGCATGTGTCAGGTAATTGAGTTTCGCCCCTTGCCAATGCGTGCTTTCATCCAGCAGCCCAGATGCCCTGAGAATGACAGAGCCTGGTCCCAGAACCTTTTTCTTAGCGCTGGGATTTGCCTTGACGCTGTAGAACTGACGGGAAGCATATTCTGGCCTCTGCAATTGGCCAGGACATTAAGGGCTGCTGGGGTTGTGCATGTCAGTGTCTGTTTTGATTTGTATTCTTGCAATCTGTTGTAAGCAGCCCAGAATATCATTTGAGTGGAAGGTGGGACTAGGTATAAAGATGCACCTCTTTGCCCCGGCCTTTGATAGTTAAGGTCTGTGTGGTTTTTGCAGGACCACCTCTGTGATTGATGTACATCCTTTGGCTTGTTTCAAACCGTTTTATTGGGTTTTAATGTTACGTAAGTATATGGTTGTAACCTGCCCTAGGCCTTTATGGTGAAGGGCAGGTAAGAAATCTCTTCAATAAAATAAATAAACTAGAAATAATAATTATTTTGTAATAATAGAAGGATTTTGTTACTGCCCAAATCAGACATGCCATAGAGGAAATATCAATTATCAGTAGCTGTATTAATTCAAATCCTTATTCTCCCGAGGAATCTCCTGGCCTAGGCCTTCCAGGGAAAGTCTGCATATTCAAAGGGCTAGGCTGGCAGAAGCCAGGAGGAGCCAGCTGCTGGTGCATTGGAATGAATGGGGTGTCAGTGCTCTTGACACCCAAGGAAGGGATAATGGAAACTCGTTCATGTTGGTTTGGGGAGCAGTGGGGCTCATCCCAGAGCCCTGTCCAGGCCATTGAGCTTCCTTATGATGGGCATGCACACAGAAAACTTGCCAGGTGGAGATGACATGCTAGCAGCCACCCTGAGCAAAAAAGGTGAATGGGTACAATGGTCACAGTGAGAAACGCCCAAGGAAAATGGCCTAGGATTTGGTGTGCCATCTCTACCAGAAAGTCTAGGTAGGTTTATTCATTCCATGTGATTTGGTAAGAAAGGAGTGGGGGAAAACAGGAGTGTGGGAGTGTGATCCCATATATCATAGAAATATAGAATTGGAAGGGACTCTGAGGATCATCTGGTAGTCCAACCCTCTGCAATGCAGGAATATGCAGCTGTCCCATACGGGAATCGAACCTGCAACCATGGCATTATCAGCACCATGCTCTAACCAACTGAGCTATATCTGTAATGCTCTTCATGCACCTCTCCTTTCCCCTTCTCTCATCAGCCACCTGCTGTCTTCACATTACGTCGAACGCCATTTCGGGGAAGATGGTAACGGCAGCCACACCACGGTAAGGGGACACAAGCTAAAGAGGCTTTGTTGTGTTTATGTAGATACAATTTTTCAACGTAAGTCGCTTGTGTGAGTGACAAGCAACTAATAAGTTTAATAAATGAATGGATTTTTGCTCCTCCTTCCCTGAGCGTAAATTAAGTGCTTTTTCATCGTCACTGATCACAAAGCACCCCAAGATCTAAGACCAAGCAGCTAGGCTTCTGCATTAGAAGATGGGGCTTCTAGGAAAGTCTGAGCCCCCGTGTTTTTTATTTTAAATTATCCTGGCCAGTCTCTTGCACAGGAATCACAACTCTGCACAGTTTGCAGTTGCCCTAGGGTGGGTCCCTCTCTCCGTCTCTTCCGCCACCCGCTTCCTCCCTCAGACATGAAAGAGCTGCCGGGAGGGAGATTGTGGAGGGGAGGAAGGCCTCTCGGTGTTTGCAGCTGCTAACGCAGTGAGGTGGATTGCAGACGCTGAATGAATGGGAGCTCCAGAAATAGCCCTTCTCGCACAAGCCAGGAATTGGTGCAAACGAGAGCTTCACAAGTGGAGCATCAATAATGCTAAGTGTTTGCTAAGTGGTTGGTCATGCACACTCACAAGCAGTGGGCAGCCAGATCCTTTGAGCCCCCTCCCATTTTACTCCCCTCTCCCTCTTTGCATTGAGCTCTGGCTTCCCCCACCCCCTGCTGAGCTAACCTGAACCACACTGCCTTCTATAAATAGACCTGGGGGGGGGGAGTGGGAGGGGGCTCACTTGCTTGCCTATCAGACTGCAGCAGCAGCCTTGAGCACCAGCCTGTGCAGGGGCACACGTGAACTGGTACATGGCAAGAATCAGGGAAGGGAGGAGAGCGATCGAGGGAGCGAGACAGCAGGCCTCTTCCCCAACGCAGTCCGTAGTGGTGTGTCTCTGAGCTAGTTCATAACCATGGATCCCCTGTTGCGTGTATGCATAAAGGGCAAAGGTGCCCATTGTCCTGCAACTGGCAGCAGGGCTGGACCAAGGCATTTTGGCATCTGCGGCGAACCACAAATGGTGCCCTCCCTGCCTGCCAGGGAAGAAGGGGTGAGTGAAGATCTACATCAGGAACGGGGGCGGGGGTGGGGGCAGAATAAAGATCTGCGTCAGGAATGAGGAGGGAGGGAAGATATACCGTATTTTTGGCTCTATAAGACGCACCAGACCAAAAGACGCACCTAGTTTTTGGAGGAGGAAAACAAGAAAAAATATATTCTGGATCTCAGAAGCCAGAACAGCAAGAGGGATCGCTGTGCAGTGAAAGCAGCAATCCCTCTTGCTGTTCTGGCTTCTGGGATAGCTGCGCAGCCTGCATTCGCTCCATAAGACGCACACACATTTCCCCTTACTTTTTAGGAGGGAAAAAGTGAGTCGTATAGAGCAAAAAATACGGTACATTGGGAACAAGGTGGGGAATCGTATCAACCTTATCTGTTGGCTGAAGTGGGAATCAAAGTCTGTCGCAGTGGGGAAAGGGACCTGCTCTGAATCACACCATTTCCTCTGTACAGATGGGAGAAGACCAGCAGTGCCTCCTGTCTGCAGAGAGCCACCAAGGAGTGCACTGTAGCTGTTGCTGCCACTGCAGCAGCAGGAGCAGGCAGCAATGCAGTCCTTGGCGGTTAGCTCTTTCGCCCCTGTGGATCCTGCCCCCCGAAGCAGTCACCTCACCTTGCCTCATGGGTGGGCTGGCCGTGACTGCTGGCAGTGTCCCACATTCCATTGTTCTTAATTGCTGCCTGTATCTATTTGATAACATTGCTCACTACCTTGCCTTTATTTTTGACTTCTCCTTTGAACCTCACGTTCCTTTTATCACCAAGTCACACTGATTCTCCTTGCAGAGCATGGCGTAAACCTACCCTTGCCCTCATTCCCATCCATTCTAGCCCTGGTTTGCATGCTCCTCTGGTCACTTCTCACATGGACGTCCGCAACTGTCTCTCTTTGGGCATATCCACACTTCACTTTCCTCCACACTTTCCAGGCACTGTCCATGATTTAAAGCTCAATGTCCAAGTGCTGTTTTGTTTTGGAGCTTTCCCCATGAAAGCCTGCTCTTCACTGGTGAATCTTCAGCTTTAAAGAGCCTTTTTTGTTGTTGGGAAAGCTCCAGGGTGGAAGAAAAGAGCAATTGGACACAGAGCTTTAAAGTGCGGACCTGTGCCACAAAAGGAAAGTTCAAAGGGCAAGTGTGGATACGCGTAGATCTTTTTCGTTACCTTCTAGTCTCAACTATCCAGAAAGCCACTTCCGGCCTGCCCAGGAGGTGGGGTTGCAGGCTTCACGCCCACCCCCACATGAGCGGGGGCTGGTTTCAGCCCCTGCGAGAGCAGGGGAATCCCGGCCGCGTCTTCCCTCCCCAGCCAGCCAATTGGCTGGCTGGGGGGGACGTGGCCTGCCCTATTTAGGGCCGACGCAGAGGGGGCTCACCCTCTTTTCGCCGGCTAGCCCCCACAGGGACGCGGGTGGCGCTGTGGGTTAAATAACAGAGCCTAGGACTTGCTGATCAGAAGGTCGCGGTTCGAATCCTCGCAACGGGGTGAGCTCCTGTTGCTCGGTCCCTGCTCCTGCCAACCTAGCAGTACGAAAGCACATCAAAGTGCAAGTAGATAAATAGGTACCGCTCCGGCGGGAAGGTAAACGGCGTTTCCGTGCGCTGCTCTGGTTCGCCAGAAGCGGCTTAGTCATGCTGGCCACATGACCCGGAAGCTGTACGCTGGCTCCCTCGGCCAGTAAAGCGAGATGAGCGCCGCAACCCCAGAGTCGGCCACGACTGGACCTAATGGTCAGGGGTCCCTTTACCTTTACTATCTTGCTGGCACAGCCCAGCCAGATGGGCAGGGCATAAATATCATCATCATCATCAATATTCAACACTAGCTCCTTGTCTTGCCCTTTAAAGTGCCCATTGTCCTTCCTGGATCCTATCTTTTGGCCCAACATGTCCCTGGCCACTGCCTCTGCATCCTGAAGAACATTTGCTCTCTTAAACATAGGCAGTGTACACACCACCATCTTTAAACGCAGCTAGGTGGTTCTTTTTTTCAATTTGGATGGAAGCTGGTTTGCTCATTACTGTATTTCATAAGAAAGCACAGGATAGCTCTGGATGTGTGTACATCACTTCCCAAACCAACAGTGGGAGCGCCTTGAGTATAAATGGGATGGTGGACCCAGACAAGTATTTCTTGCCTCCCTTTATGCCTGAAGCTCTGTTCCCAGACTACTTATGTGGTACTGTCTGTCTCAACTAGGGCCGGGGCTTTTTCAGTACTGGCCCCGAGTCGGTGGAACGCTCTGTCACAAGAGACCAGGGTTTTGCGGGACTTGACATCTTTCCGCAGGGCCTGCAAGACAGAGCTGTTCCCACCTGGCCTTTGGTTTGGACTCAGTCTGACCCTTATGTTTCCCTCCCCTTATGGTTTTGATCTATGGGCTACTATTAAAACGAGGCTGCATTTTAAATTGTATTTTTAACCTGTATTTTAAATTGGTTCCCCCCCATTATGTTTTTATTGTAATATTACTGGTATTAGCCGCCCTGAGCCTGGCTCTGGCTGGGGAGGCCGGGGTATAAATTAAAAATTATTATTATATTATTATTATTTCTCTTGCACCCCTTCAAATCCAGCCTCCAAGCCTCTGATAACTCCCTTATCTATTAGTCCCCTATCTATGTGCAAACTGCATTTGTACATAGCCACCCCCAGTTGCTCTTGCCTACCCCCCATTTGCTGTTTCCTTGTCATTTCATGGAATCATAGAATTGTTGTTGTTGTTGTTGTTGTTGTTGTTGTTGTTGTTGTTGTGTGATTTTGTAATGTTTTTCTTTTTTCTTTTTCTTTTTTATGTGATAAATGTGAAAATCAATAAAAAGTTTTGGAAAAAAAGACATTTATTGTACTAGCCAAAGGCCATGACAAAACCATACAAACACTATCAAAGAGAGAAATAGCTATAACAAATATATATATCCATATATAAAAACAGGATCTCTGCCTAAACCATCAGAATCCTAAAATGCAGGTATACGTAAATTGGGGGTCTCCACACGTTATACGGTATTTTTCTTTTTAGACCTCTGAGTCTCCCTTGCAATTTTATCCAGATTCTTCTTCTTAATCCTTCTTACTGCCAGCACAAAGAGGGCCACATTATGAGTCACTGGGGCATTAGCATCACTGAGCACCTTGCCTTGTTGCATTTCATTGCTTTAAGCAATTTTCTCACTGCCTGGCTCATTTCTTCTGCTATTGGAGCAAACTACAGGAAAAAACTGCTTAGAACAGGCAAGGCAAAATGAGGAAGGGGGTTGCTCCCTAGATCCACATGCTCCTTGTTTGTAAAACATAGGATTCCCCCACTCACTCTTTGTATGTGAATGGGACAGGGACTGCTGCCTCATCACATCTCGTTATTGCATTCTACTCAGGACAGGGACCTTCTTGCCTATGCTGCTCCTTGAACTTTTATTTCTTTATTTCAAACATGTTTACATAGCTGTCAACTGTCCCTTATTTGGTGGGAAAGTCCCTTATCCCAGCGCCGTGTCCTGCTGCTGTCCCTTATTGATGATGTCCCTTAAATTTCCCGGGTTTCAAAGGAAGCAGCTCCTCTCCCTCCCTCCCTGCCGGCCAGGGAGGAGGGAGGCTCCAACTGTGTTGCTTGGCTGCGTTGCTCACCCAATAAGAAGTCTAAGAACAAATGGGGGGTAGAGCTTGCATGCCTTGTGCCGATCAAATCAGCCACGTTGCCTGGGGACTCGCCTTTGCTCAGCGCTTCCCAGCGGAGAGGTGACGGTGGTTTTCCTTGCTGCATCCCCTTTGCCGGGTTGCTGCGCTGTGGGAACCACTGCTTGAGACTTCGTTTGGCTGCTGGCTGGGCTTTCTGCTTTTGGCTCGGACGGGCTCAGAAGTCGAACATACCTGTACTCTGAAAATCCCTTATTTTGGCTGCTGATCCCTTATTTCCGAGGCTGCTGGTCCCTTATTTTCAAATCTGTAAGTTGACAGCTATGTGTTTACCCTGCTCTTAGCCAAAAAGGCTCTCAGAGCAGCTTACAGAGCAGTAAAGAACAAAACAGTCACTCCCCTCTTTGTGTCATCAAAACGACATGACACAAAAGGAAAATATAAGGAGGGAAGAGGAAGAAAGCAAACCCGGGCACCAATTCTTAAAATTCAGTAGTTATCATAAATAATGACCAGCTGGAATGCAAATGGGGCCAATGGAAGCCTGATGGAGCTGATCTTTCAGCCAAGTCTGATGGGATGACTACATAACTGGTGAGGGGAAGTTTCATGTATTTGATGGTGCCATAAAAAGTAAAAATAAGCTTGCAGTTCTTTATAGCAAAAGCTGCATTGTTCCAAAGTGTCAGGGGAGGTGTTAGGAAATTGGTATGAGGGGAAGCCCATTTAAACCTGCTACAACAGCTTAACTGCAAAATTCCTAAGCATACTGACTCAGAAATAAGTCTCACTAAGCTTGTGGGTAAAAGCACATATAGAACTCCAGTCTAAAAAGACAAAGCAAGCATTAAACCTGCATATGTGTTCTCATATATCCCAAGAAGAAGAAAAAGAACTAGTAAGGACTATTTCACAAAAACCACTCTTCTCTGTTTTCCTTCTCAGGCACCTACATAATTAGCCGGTTTTATTGTTATTGTTCCATCTCATATCCTGTTTTAAATACCTGAGAAGAGTTTGGTGGAATTTTGTTCCTCTGGGCTCCCTGTTTTTAACAATTAGGTTAGAGACAAAACCTCACCGCAGCTCAAAAAACTCACAGAGCTCAGCCCTGAAACCTGCCTTGGATGCCACAGATAAGCCCTGGAATGTGTGAATAAAAAACTGCAATGCTTCTGAGTGTGTGCAGAGTGCCTTTTACATGCTACCAAGTTACTGCAAGGCACACCTGTGTGTTTTGGGTCAGGGAACAAGAATGCATCTCCTAAGCAGGTTTGAGCCACACCACCTGCCCTTCTGGAAACTAGAATTGTTGTGTATATTCTCTGTTGCTAAGGGAGGGCCTCTTTGAAAGGAGGTATGGGGTATGGTAGACTTCATCCATGTGCACAAGAGGAACTGCCAAGCCAAACCATTCTGCTGCCGCCGCAAATATATTTCTCTTGCCTCTGGATTGACAAGCATGGGCCATATGGTACCCCTTGAGGACTGGATTTGACCCAGAAGCACCCAGTTACTGATTCTGGCGCTTAAGGGGCTCTATGTTAAGAGGCAAATTAATCTGATTTACTTGAGCTTGAGAAAGAGGTCCTTTCCTTTTACGGTCTTTTTCAGGGAGCCGGAGAGCACTGTTACTATCAAGGCGGTCTCCGTGGGGAAGCAAACTCTTTTGCGGCTCTGTCCACCTGCCACGGCCTCCAGTAAGTAGCAAGCACTGAAAGAGGGAAGCGAACCAGTGAAGGGGGAATCCATTTCTGTCAAACACGGCCGGTCCTGTCATTGGGTAGAATGAAGCAGCCTCCTCCAGGAGCTGTGTTCGGATGCCATGAAGGGAAAGGGATGCAAAATGTTCCATTTAAGATTGTAATTTTTACTCTTGGAGAGTGATGCTAGTGGGGTTCTCTGCTACACGTTCCAAAATAACTTGGCCAGCCTTGATCTGAAAGAGGGCAATGTTTGCTGTTCCATCTCACACAGCTACATGTCTTGAATTGGCCCTGCCAATAAGCCAAAGCACCTCTGGCACTGTGGTCTAAACTACTGAGCCTCTTAGGCTTGCTGATCAGAAGGTCGGCGGTTCGAATCCCCACAATGGGGTGAGCTCCCATTGCTCTGTCCAACCTAGCAGTTCGAAAGCACTCTAGTGCAAGTAGATAAATAGGTACCGCTGTGGCAGGAAGGTAAACAGCGTTTCCGTGTGCTCTGGTTTCCAGCACGGTGTGCCATTGCGCCCGAAGCAGTTTAGTCATGCTGGCCAAATGACCTGGAAAACTGTCTGTGGACAAACGACGGCTCCCTCTGCCTGAAAGCAAGATGAGTGCCGCAACCCCATAGTTACCTTTGATGGGCCTTAACCGTCCAGGGGTCCTTTACCTTTTACCTTTTTACTGTCAAGTTAGAGCTCGCCTTAGGACCTGAGAATATTATTTCCTCAGCAGTCCCCAAGGGTGTGTAATGTATGTGCCTCCGGAGATAAAATTCGCCTGCCTCCAAACTGGTGTGATGGGCTTCACTAGGTGCTAGCAGCGAGTACTCTTCTGTGTAATGGCTACGACTGACTGACTAACCTCTCTGTGTTTCTTTGCGCCTCTCCTTCAGCGGCGTTTTCTCCAACGGAAAGGCCACGTACCTTTTGGAGCCTCACAATTCACCTGAGCACCAAGAGGTAAGTCTTGGACCAGGCTGTAATTCCATCACTGCCACAGAGATGCCTCACTTGGGTTTCATGCCCAGAGGTGAAAGGAAGGCCGAGTGAAACAGTGCATGGATTAGCTTGCATTTTATTTATCCTGACTGCCCACCCCCCCAACAACAACAACAACCTCAACAACAACAAAAACCCTTTAAGCTCTAGGAACCTGTTCTAGGAAGAAGCTCGTAATAACAGAGTAAGACTCAGTGTGAGGTGTATGGAACAGAATGTTAGCTTTACAGCGCTGAGATCTTGAGTCAAATTTCCAATCATCTGTTGATCTCGCCGGCTGAACTTTGTTCAGTGATTCTCTTTCAACCTAGCCTACCTCTTGGGGTTGTTGTGAGGCTACAGTGGGACAACTCTACGTATGCTTCTGCCTCAAACAGCATTGAAGGAAGGGTGAAATACAAACATAATAGATGTGTTTTATTTTTTGCTTGGTTGGTTGGCGTGGCAAAGGAGGCAGAAGGACACCAGTTTAAAAACCATGAGGGGTGGATTCTTCCTATGGCCAGTGTTTCAAAGCAATTGTTTTGATTCCTCTGTTTTTCTTCATCTGCATGTATATTGTTCAGTTTATCATTGACATGCATGTGAATTAGGCTGTATATTTCAAAGCACGGATATCGCTCTCCCTCCGAGGCAAATGCATATGGTAGGTTTCTTTGCTGAACAGATAATTGAAAAGCCCCCAGCATTTGGCAGAGACATGCATGATAAATAAAAAAATCCACTGTAAGCTTAAAAAATTCTGTACCCACCTGAAACCTGTCCCCAAAGAAATCAAGTACTTCTATAGCGTTACATCTTGATGGTATATCGTATGGGGTGGGTGCTCAGGCATCTTCTAAACATGATTCCCCCCCCCCCCACCTGCATTGGGCCTAGTCCCAAACATTTCTTTGCACAAGGAATCTTAAGGAGTTTCCCAGGGTGCCTCCTTTCACTCTTGTTGCCATGGCAACAAATGGATGGAGATTCCAATTGCGTCTTTTCATTCCTCAGCTTCCACACTCTCACCCCTCAGCCACCACAGCATGTGGTACATCAGTGGCACAATATGCCCTTCTACCTCAGTGTGCCCTTTTTGAGGGATTGTTTGGGTGGGCAGAGAAGTTGGGTGGAGCAGAGGTAGAGGCAGAGAAGCTGATAGAATACAGGCGGTTTGTTAGCAAAATCTTGGATTAAAAAAAGCACAGTAATGGTAATATAATACAAACTTGAACTAGCACTCTCTGCCAGGGTCTGGAAATTGATTTTCAGCCCCAGGGCATTTGGGAGTGTGAATCAATAATAAAGGGCATCTGAGCATAAACAGGTTGTTCTTCACTACTGAATAACTACAAAATCCCTGTGAAGATTGACTCAGCAAGATTTGGGTCATCTGCACAGGGCTTCTACAGTTATTCGGTCAGGAGGAACAGGCTCAGAAGGCCTTTCTCCTCACCAATTCACAAACTACAAAGCTGTACACCCTGGTATAATCAGTTCCGAACCCTGGCAATGAGCCCATTTCAAAGAAATAAGGAAGCAAAAAATTAACTAAAGGGGTCAAATTTTCACCACTGTAAGATTTTGGGAGGGTCAATGGAAACGGGCTTTCTTGACAGAAGGTGCAACCTAAGGAAAGCTTGAGCCCAGAAATACCTCATACAGTTTTCATGCAGAAGTTTGTTGGTCCAACAATATTCACGTATACAACAGGTCCAGGAATTGGGGTAGTTTTGTACAACTTGAGACCAGCTCTCTTGGCTAGTCAAAGAGTGAGAATTATTGACACCGTTTCTGTAACCCCCTGTTAAAAGGATAGATGCCTGGGTATTAGCAAATGTTATCTTTTGTTGTTGCCTACTGCAGGGTCCACTCCCTCATCTGATCTACAAGACACCTGTACCTCGCACTGCTCAGGGTTGCACGGAACCAGGTAAACTTGACTATCCTCCAAAAGGACTTTGTGTACTTTTGTTGTTTAGGAGTTGGAGCAAATTTCCAAGCTTTGCATGTGAATAATCTTCCAGTCTCCCATGTATTCCCAAGAGGAAGCACATTAACATTGCAGTTGTACCTTGGATCTCAAACACCCTGGCTCCCAAACAAAGCGGCTCCCGAACGATCAAAACCTGGAAGTGAATATTCCGGTTTTTGAACGATTTTCGGAAGCCAAACGTCCAGCGCAGCTTCCGTGTCTTCCGATTGGCTGCAGGACGCTTCTGCAGCCAACCAGAAGCCGTGCCTTGGTTTTCGAATGGCTCCGGGAGTTGAACAAAATCCCGGAACATATTCTGTTCGAGAACCAAGGTATGACTGTATAAAATGTTTACAATATGGAACATGCACTCAGTGTTTCATATTTTGAAATCTGGCATGCTTTTTCTTTTAGGTATTCCTATGTTTAGATTATTATTATTATTATAAGAAGAAAATATTTCTCAGATTTCAAATCTGTGGAAATCCTAATTTCTGGATTCAAATTCTGAATGTTTTAATGCACATCTATTTCTTTTATTCTATTGTTCCCAGTGCTTATTTTAGGTTGGGGTCCTACTTTGTTCATTTCCTCCAAAAATATATATATTTATTCAGGTAGCTATAATGGTCTTAATAAATTATAAAACTGATGTTGCTAATTGGCTGGATCTGTTTTCTATTGCTGCAAGAAGAAAGGCACCTCTGAGCATGTACAGAGTACCCTCTTACTTCTGAGCAGAGATGCTATTTCAGACTCTATCCATGTGCGGGGTGGAGGGAGGAGAAATTTGTCATTGTCCATTTTAAGAACATCCGTGATTATTATTTCCCATTAATAAGTAAAGCTGTGTAGTGGCAGCAGCACATGTAGAAATATTGCTTTCAATTGTAATATATTCTTGACATACAAGCCTCCTGATTTTGTAACTGGACCAGGTATGTGTGATTTTAACACACTGGTACAATAGTTTCCTTGCTTTTAAGCCACATTTTGGATGGACATTTTGCACCTATTTCCTAACAAGCAGGAATTCACTCCCGCAGTCTCTTCAGCCATAAAGTACTTCATCTTAATAAGTGCAGACAAAAAAGGTGAACAGGAGTCATTTGCTCCACAGTGAATAAGCAGTGCAGATAGTACAGAATAGAAGTACTTTTACTGCTGGAATAAACAACGGTCCTTTCTATTACTATACTTTTTCCTGGTTTGGAATGTGCTTTTGGTAATTCTTAAGATATAATTGCAGGATCTATAACACACCCTGTAATGATTTTGGGGCATGTCTAGACTGCAGATTTAAATTACTATTGCCTTTGGGAATTATAGTTCTCTTCAGGGGGCTGGGGAGTCCATGCATTACTAGCAAATACTTATCAGCACCTCACCATACTTTGAAACTGCTGGGCCTGAGAGGTTGAAGATACATATGCCCTCACTGGTACTCTGGTACCATAGACACCTGCCAAACCTATCAGGTGCCAAACGTATCATGCCAGACTGCAAATGATGCTGCAGGAGATGTCCAGCACCATCAAAGACACTGGCCTTGGCACTCACCCCTGCCCACCTGGGCCTGGCAGCCTTGCATGGTAGCCCAGTCATGCTGTGCGGGAGGGGTCCAAGCCATATGATGGGATCATCTCTGCTTACTGGAAAATGGGGAGTCACATCCCTCTGGGCCAATTATCAGCCACAATCAGCCACCACTTGGGTCCTGGGATCTGCAGATTGAAGGCAGTGGACGAGGCATTGCCCTGTGTACATGCATCGCTGGGGTTTGTTGGCATGGCTGTGGTGTGTGTACAGGATCATGTGGGTGGCAATTGCAGTTGCCATGTGCTTGGGATGCTGGTGTGAGCACGTGCTTTTGTTTACAGAGTCATGCTTGGCTGCGCTTGCTGTGCACATGTGTCAGCGGATTGCCTGGTGGGCAGAGTGTTAGGAGTGGTTGTTGGCAGCAATGCTATGGGCACCATAGGCTTGTGTTGTAGCCTCCACTGGGCTCAGGTGCTTTCTGCTGGCAGAGTTTGGATGCAGCTGGTTTTGCACTGTCGTTTTGCCCACAAAAAGGCAGAATTCCCATCATTTGAATGGCTCTATAAGGGTAAAAGACCCCTGACAGTTAAGTCCAGTCGCAGATGACTCTGGGGTTGCGGCTCTCATCTCACTTTGCAGGCCGAGGGAGCCGGCATTTGTCGGCAGGCAGTTTTTCTGGGTCATGTGGCCAGCATGACTAAGCCACTTCTGGTGTAACGGAACACCAAAACAGAGCAGTGCACGGAAACGCCGTTTACCTTCCTGCTGGAGTGGTACCTATTTATCTACTTGTACTTTTTTGGCGTGCTTTTGAACTGCTAGGTTGGCAGGAGCTGGGACCGAGCAACGGGAGCTCACCCCGTCACAGGGATTCAAACCGCCGACCTTCTGGTCGGCAAGCCCAAGAGGCTCAGTGGTTTAGACCACAGCACCACCCATGTCCCTTCTGTAAGGGTATTCCAGGGAATTCCCTATCCCCTCCAGAGATCATCAGGATGCAGTGTTGTCATTTTATAGGTGAAAAGCCAAAAACAGAGTCTTGGTGCCATCTCTGGCTTCTTCCAAGCGCAACAACTTCAGTTCTCTTTTTTGTCACTGAACAGAATTCAGTGTTCTGAAATAAGCCTGATCCTGTGAGTTAATTTATAAGTCTGCCAGTTGAAGGATTGGATGTACTGGATGCACCAAAAGCTACTGAAACTTAATGCACTGCATGTGAAAAGTTCATTAATGGAGTTGTGCAAAATTAGAATAAAAAATGAAGCTAAGTTTATTGGAAGCTTAAGTTACATGTAATGAAATGGTTAGAACTGTGTAGCTCTACACCCCCTCCTCCTGCCCCTACTATAGTGCCAGTCAGTCTGCCAAGGGCAGAAGGTCTGTCTCGCCAGCCCTCACTTCCCATAATTTCAATTCGGGGGGGGGGGGGGACATGGCCTGGCAGTGAGCAGCTGCAGCAACCCAGATGGTGGTTCAATAGCCTATAGATGCTCTTACCCTCCGAGTAGTAGGTCAGCCAATCTGGAGCGTGCTTGAGAGCGCAATCTGGAGCCTAAAAACTGCTTCAGGCTCCGAACTTGCAGCGTGCTCTTGAACAGTTGGTAAAGAGACAGCTCCACTTAAAACAATTTCCAGAGGGAAAGTTGTGTTTAGTCGCTTGCAACAGACACACCAGGGAGTCTTCTTGCGCCTTAAAAACCAACCAATTCATTATGGCATAAGCTTGGAGAGGCAAGAGTCCACTTCAACAGATGCCTGAGGTGTCAGCTTCCAGAGGCTTCTTCCCCGAGTGGCTTCTTTCTCAGACTGCTCTTTCTTTGAGCAGCTTATGCCAGGATTCTTTAAAGGCAGGTACCAGAAGAATGGTTCTGTACTTGCAATAATCCTATACTGTATGTCCAACGGTATTTGTACTCTTAGGATGCCCTGTCTATATTATTTTGCCTGCCCATCTGCCACTCCTTGTTCTTGCAAATCGAATGGTCAGAGTCGTCAATAAAGAGTGATTCAAGCTTAGGCCCTCCTGGCAGACCCCTCTCTGGAAAACTCAGCCACATTGCAAATATTCCAAAATCAGATTTCTGAAACAAAGGTTTTTGCCGACTCTTAACCAGTCGCATTTCCTTCTTCTTAGCTCAACTACCATGCTTCTTTTGTATTTCCTCCCAGTATGCCACGGGAGCCCATGTCAGGCTGGATTGCATGATAGCGTGGCTTCTGGGTGGCAGCTGATCAGATGGTTTCTTCCTTCAAAGGCATGTCCCAGAATTCTTCCGGGGAAGCCATGCCAGTTAAAGTGGTGTCAAAGGGTTGATTCACTTGCTACTTGTGTGTAAGGTGTGTGAAAAGTATGGAGTGGGGTCATAGGCTTAGCCTAACCCCTGACACTGTGTTGTCACCTTTCAAGAACCACCTGTTGCATGGAGTCATCTGTAAACAGAGCCTAACATGTGCACTCCTGACTATCCTCACTGCATGGAAGCACAACCATTGAGCACATCAGGCTTTCTTTATAAATAGCAGCATGGAGCACATGCTGGTTGATCGATGTAATTTTGAAGACTGGGTTAAAAGCACAGCCCCGGTCCATAGACCACACACTTACGTCTGATGCTAGGGGTGGAGAACTTCCGAGGCTTTGCATTTCGCCTTTGACAGAGCTGAAGCTACGGGCGGGGTGGGGTGGGGTGGGGTGGGGGGCTAGCCAGGAATTTTGCCTCAGGTGAAGCCTCCAGAGGGGCACTATTGAGGCTCCCAGCCTGTGTGTGTGTGTGTGTGTGTGTGTGTGTGTATACAAATGTGTGTGGGGGGCACCAAACTGGGTCTTTGACCTAGGTGAAATAAAGCCTAGTTTTGCCCCTGCCTTTGAGATACCCCCACAGGCCACAAACTCATTGTACTTTTGACTGGCTGGAATGTATCATTGAACTGTGATAATGCCACTTGCTTGCTCAGGAGGAGGTGTGGATACCACTGACCATTAGTATGTGGCTCTTGGAAGATTACCCAGGGGCAAAACTAGGCTTTATTTTACTGGGTCAAAGACCCAGTTTGGCACCTTCCCCATGTGCATTTGGGTACACACACACACACACACACACACACAGGCTGGGAGCCTCAATGGCACCCCACAAGGTAATGTGATATTTGGGCTGGAAAAGTTTCCTCACCCCTTCCCTGCACACAAATAACTCATGAATGAGTCCTAGGGTCCTGGGTCTAATATTATGCTTTTGATTCGGGGTGGACGGGGGACGACGACTTCCAGGCAGGCTTGAGGCCTAGCAGCCTGCTTCTTAGGAATTAAGCAGCTGTTTCCTTTCTCCCTCTCCAGTCATGCCCCTTTCCTCCCCCTCAAAATCTGATGTGTACCCGCTCTTGCCCCCTACCCAGGGTGTTTATTTGCTGAACTGAACTACTACATTCCATCTGGGCTCCCTAAATTGCGACGCCGGCGGCAGGTATGTTTACTTCTCGGGCCAGCCGACTCCGCGGAAGCACAGGAGGTTCGGGATCAAGGGAATCCATGCGCCTTAGAGCTGTGGGCCAATGGGAGGTCTCATGCTTTGCACGCAGAAGGTCCTGGGTTCAGTTCCTGGCATTTCCAAGGAGGGCTGGGGAAAAGCCCTGCCTGAAATTCTGGAAATTTGCTGCCACTCAGGGTAGGCAGTGTCAGATTAGACCAACCAGTAATCTGACTCAGGGAGACAGCTTCCTGTGTTCTTTCCACACAATTTATGAAAAAAAATTGAATCTCTGTGCTGGTTTGTCCTCAGTCACACACAGTCCTCTCTACCACCACCTCTACCAAAGATAGCCTTGTCTTGCAACACTATCATACTTTCCCCAGCGTTATTATGGATCTGGGAAAATGCTGTTTCTCCTACCTTGGAAACTGTGTTCCTTTAGTGTGACCATTAACCACTGTCAAAAAAGAGTGAGTGTCACTTTGGCATAGCTGCCATTGAAAAGCGAGCTGTGGAAAGTATTGTGCAAAAGCTAAGATGCAGCTGGGACCTACTTTGACTGATCTAGCAAAATATTATGATGGCATTCCAAAATATACTCTGGAGAGCGTTTCATTTGCACAATGCATTCAGATCTCCTATTATGAGTGTCTGCAGACCATTATTTTTGAGAGAAGGGGTGAGTGGGCATGGGAGGAAGGGTTGGGTTGCATATAAAATCTATGTCTGTTGGTGGGGAGAGCGAGGTAGTTCTAAGAGGCCCAAGTAGTACCTATTTGACCTTGCATTCTTCTCTCCACCCTACCGCAGGGCCTGTAAGACAGAGTTGTTCTGCCTGGCCTTTGGCTTGGAATCAGCATGATCCCCTCCCCATCTTTCCTTTTCCTTCTGTGATGGGGACCTATTTGGGGACCTCCCTGGCTTTTTTTCTGGCCCACATAGGACCAGTCTGGATAGTTGGCCTTGGTGAAGATTTGACGTTTTCTCCCCACGAACAGTTTTTGATCTGGGCTTCCACTGAAATGAGGCTGCATTTTAAGTTGTATTTTAATCCTGTTTTTAAGATGTATTTTAATCAATTGTTTTTATACCTGATGTTAGCCTCCCTGAGCCTGGTCTTGGCCAGGGAGGGCGGGGTATAATTAAAATTTATTATTATTATTATTACCCAGGTTCACCGAAGTCACCGGACTGTCCACAGCGAGACCAAATTCATTGAACTCATCGTAGTTAATGACCACCAGCTGGTAAGTGCTACCAAGAGGTGGGTCCAGGCCTGGGAAAAGAAACTGAGATGGGTGTACTGTGTTGTGATTGCAGACCTCTTAGAATGGGTCATAGGGAAGGCAGCCCTAGAACACAGAAAGAAAAATAAGCCATCTCACCATAGGTACACCTGCCAACGCTACTTCTTTGAGCAAGTGGAGAAACAGTGCTTAAGCAGATCTCTTTTCCAGTCCCACTCTGTAACCTGATTACCCATCTCTTTTTTAAAAGGCATGGTCAGTTTGTCCTTTGCTGAGGTTTTCTCCTCTACAAAGGCACTGATAATTCATTCCTGCAGGATCAGTGTTAAGCACCATATAACCCAGTGACTTTGCAAGCTAATGAAAATGAATCAACAGCTAGAGCAAATCAGAGCTTCACACAAGACCTTAATTCAACAAAAGGTTGCAACTTGCGCTGCCAAGCTGGGTTTGCCACTGGTGTTCCAGACGGACATACTAGCAAGTGAACTTTTTGTCAGCCTGGACAGCTGCCATCACTGTCAGGAGGGCACCGCCCCTCTGTACCAGCCATTTCTGCTTTTTGTTCTCACTCTTTTTCCAGGGAATCCAGATTACATCATCGCCAGTCCATTGCATTCCAGTGTTTTCAATATTGTCCTCCCACCTTTTTCAGGCCTGATTTGTATATTAAATGCAGTTACACTGCCAACCTGTCTAGTATGAATTGACAAATTCAGACCCTTTTTCTTATGTTCTGTTTCAGTTTGAGCAGCTGCGTCGCTCTGTACTCCTTACCAGCAACTTTGCAAAGTCTGTGGTGAACCTTGCTGATGTGGTGAGTACAAGGGTACATTGCAACTCTGTCCAAAATGGAGTCATAATGTTCACTTCCCACTCCCCAAAAAATGAGAATTATCAAGGCAGGAGATACTCTGCCCCATGGGAAAGGATTCTATAGGGTCCTGCCAAACACGGGAGCTACTCCCCATCCCATGATGACCCAAAAGAAAATGAGGATATGAAGTATCAAGAAGGGAATGTGTTTTGCTTTAGCTTTGATTTGGCATTGCGGTTGTTTGTTTGTATAGCCCGCAAAGGCTTCTTAATGCCTGGGGAGGATGCCACAGGTATATGATGGCTGAGCCCCATTTCCCTTGAAGCAGGACCTCTGATTTTCTATTTCTGGTGCCCAGATCTATAAGGAGCAGTTGAACACAAGAATTGTGTTGGTTGCCATGGAGACATGGGCATCAGGGGACAAGATCCAGGTAGACGAAGATTCCCTGGAGACACTGAGCGAATTCATGAAGTACCGCCAAGATGCTCTTTCTGAGAACAGTGATGCTGTACATCTCTTCTCGTGAGTTTTGAATGGGAACCTGACTACCTTGAAAGAGGGTTGCCAACTTTTCACTTGTCCTAGCTACTGTAGCTCTGATTTTGATGCTAGGCTGATGGTAGGCTGAACATTATACATGTGTTCAAAGAACCCACGTGGGCACGAAACCTTGAACATCCCTGTCCCATCCTCCCATAACAGAAAAGTCCAAAGGGGGAATCTTTAGGTATTAGGGTGAATGTGCTTAGAATTCTCTCCAACTCCCATATTCACCCAAATGCACTCATCAAAGAAGGTGGAATCGTTGTAGATGGTACTGCTTTGCTTGTCTCCTCCACAATTTATACCCACATGTGTTCTTTCAATACATGAATAAGGCTATTCACAAGTAACAATGCTGATCTTCATGTAATGAAAAAGTTCACTTGCTGATTTCTGACCATTACACTTTTATACAGGCACAAGTTCAGGTCAGGCTGGTCTGTGGCAGCTTTAAGTGGCAAACCTTCTGGTAGCCAGGCAAATGGACTTCACTGGTACTCTCCAGTGTTGTAGCCACTTCCACCTGCAAGTCACGCTGCGAGTTATATTTCTTTTTAGAGATTTCCCAGATATCATTATTTGAGCTTTCTTGGCAGGTGAAGCAAAATGATACCTAGCAAGAAGTGAGATGCTAGAGCTCTGTAATTTAATTAGGATACATTTTGCAAGAGGTTGCCTATGAAATCAAACTAGAGCGGATCTTTTCCCTCTAGCATGATAGGCAAAAAAGCAGCTCTTAGTTAAAATTAGAATATATTGACAGACCATAACAAAACAAAACAGGGACAAACCTTCATTTCAGTCTTTGCAATCTAAAGTACAGTATACCAGTGCCAAATGGTATCTCCTTTTTAATGTGCATCTTGATAAAAAGCAAGGGCTTATGGGTGCAGACTTTGGAATCTGGGTGCTAAATGTGTTCTGGGGTGGGAACTTTTGATTCAAGGGGAAGAGCAAGGGTGATGGTGGAGGTGTTCATACCTTGACCAGTATGGCTCTCCTCAGCTCTTCCTATATCCAGAGACCACGAGCCGACATATGTGATTGCCTCTTTTCCACTACAGCCCTGAATCCATATCATCATCATCATCATCATCATCATCATTTTTAATTTGTATACCGCCTTTCTATCTTACAATACTCAAGGCGGTTTACAAGCTGAAGAAACAAAAAATGTACATGTTATAACAATCTAATGCAATACAAAAATGTGATAATAAAACATAACTTTAAAATAGGCAACCTCCATCAAAAAAGTAACATTCAACAATCATTAGAATACTATAAAATAATAATATCAACATATAAAAGTTAAACAGAAATCCACTCAACAGTTACAATAATATCTAAACTATAATCAATAAAACAACGGCAAGCCACAGTACATAAAACAATACAATGCACATTGAGAAGCAGAGGTTAGAGCAAGGCAGGTGGAAGGAGGCCTTGCCTGATGGAGTCTCTCCCCTCACAGTTCTTCTCTAGGCAACTGTTCTAGCTTGTAGTATGGGGATGAGGAATCTGTGGCCCCTCCAGATCTCCTTGGATTCTAGCTCCCCCCAGCCTCTGCTAGCATGGCCAATGGTCAGAGACTATGGGAGCTGTAGTCCAACAAGATATGGAGTGCTACAGGGCAGCCAGCCCTGCTGCAGTAAGTGAATAAGAGGGAAGCACAGAAGTACTGGGCAAGGCTACCCTTTCCCTCTCCTGTACAGTGAACCCTCCTCCTCTCTTCTTCCTCCAGCGGACACACTTTCAGAAGCAGCCGCAGTGGTACGGCATACGTCGGAGGGATTTGCTCAGTCACTCGAGGTGGAGGTGTCAACGAGGTGAGCGGGGCAGATACTGGACCTGGAATTTATGGGATGTTGAAAGTGGGGAACTAAAGCTGCATGCTCCTCCAATTCTGCCACTCTCAGCTGCCCAAGATATCTCCTAAAACTCCCCTCCAATTCTCTCCTGCTACCTCTGGAACTCCTTGAGCACCTCTATGAGGCTACCTCTCTCTCACTTTCAAAGCTTCTGTTTCTGGGAAGCCTTAGAGATGAGGAAGCTGTGGCTCTCTAGATGCTGTTGGGGCACCTAGTCCCAGTCAGCATGGCCCGTGGTCAGGGCTGATGGGAGTTAGGAGTCCAGCAGCACCCAGAAGGTCACAGGTTCCCCATCCCCATTCCCCCACTCAAATAAAGACTAGATTCTTGTACTTGCACTTGTTCACATTTATCTCTCATTTCTTTTTTTGACCTCTCATCTACATTTCGATTGGGGGGTCCTTGAGAAAGGGGTGTGTCTTGTTTGTTTACATTAGTCTGTAAAGCACTATAGACTGTTATGAGACTACATAAATAATTAGCATAGGAAATATCACAAGCAGGTGCTGATTATGCCCTGTCCTACTATTGGGTAGAGTGAAACAGCCAATTATGGGTGTAATGAAATGGCAGGAAATTGCTAACTTATTTAATTTAATTTATTTTTGCTGCCAGGGAAGGAGGAGAGGTGTTTGTGGGATTCTCTGCCTTGAGTACCAGAATAAGCACCTTGGCTGGCCTTGGGTAATTTGCCCCTTGGTTTGGTGGACGTGGGCTGCTCAGCCTCTATCTATAACTGTACAGTGGTACCTCGGGTTACATACGCTTCAGGTTACAGACTCCGCTAACCCAGAAATAGTACCTCGGGTTAAGAACTTTGCTTCAGGATGAGAACAGAAATTGTGCTCCGGTGGCGCAGTGGCAGCAGGAGGCCCCATTAGCTAAAGTGGTGCTTCAGGTTAAGAACAGTTTCAGGTTAAGAACGGACCTCCGGAACGAATTAAGTACTTAACCCGAGGTACCACTGTATTGGGCTGGCTCTGGTGCTGATCTTCCCAGAGTTGAATGCCCAAGGGAGGCTAGTGACCTGGGCCACTTGAGCTTTAAACTGGCTACAATAGGGGCAGAGATAAACCTACTCAAAGCAGCGCTCCACAAGATGAGCCTTGGCTTCCTAACATGATGTCATCTTCTTCCTTCCCAAAGTATGGCAACGTGGGAGCAATGGCTGTAACGTTAGCACAGACCCTGGGGCAAAACATTGGAATGATGTGGAACAAGCACCGTACCTCTGCAGGTAAGTAGCTGGGTGTCAGACTGAATGGAGAAATAGCCTGACCTGACCATAAGCAGGAGTCCACAGGGCGCAGTAGACCTCTAAGCATATTTAGACAGAAGTTACATGACTTCGGACAGCCTTGAGCAGACAGCTTATGCTAACCAGGTCTGGAGCTCCACAGGCTTTTTATTGCAACTGATCATCTAATGCCCCATCCCCTTGAAGAGTGGAGAGCTTCAAGGGGTAGCCCTCTGGTCTGAAGCATAGCACTCCATGGAATCTGAGTCTGTTCTCCCCTGGTGCTTAAAGCACCCTGTGCTGCTGGGCAGATACCAAGGAATTCAAGGCCCCAAGGAATGTGACTCAGGGATTGCTGTTTCTGGGGGTCCCAGTTTTGAAGGCTGTGACTTGTGGGCCTCATGACTGACAGGCTTCAGCTTAGTATCAGGGCCCAGGTGTGGGTTCAGGACCTCAAGAGCTTGCATCACTGGCCATCCTGATGCAGCTGGTTCATCTTGCTCTTCTGCATCAGAGTTTGGCTGCTGATCAGGGTTCAGATCATGACAGCAGGGAGCGATGACAGCCTCTGACGCATCTCTAAGAAGAGTGAGATTGCAAATATGTACACGCTCTGGTTTCTGAACTGGAGACATACTTTTAAGGCATGTCTGATCTCCTGATTTTGCCTTAGCCACTCTGGTGAGCTGCTCAAGAGCTGAGCTTGCTAGATCAAATGAAACTGCACCATTCTGCCATTTGTCTGAGATGTTACGCAAACAAATCAGTTTGCACTGTGTGAAATAGCTCCGCTAAATATAAATTTGGCCAATGGTTAGCTACTGGAGCAAAGGATCGGTCATCGAGCCTTGTTGGAGATTCTTAGTGCAGGTTCTACAGACAGAATTGCTGTTAATGGGATGTATTGTCCTAAGACAGAGGATGGGAAAAGTGACATCTGGGGATAACAGTCCTAGGATTCTTTGATTAGAAGAAGGGTCACCAATCTAAGGCCCATGGGCTGGAAGCAGCCCATGGAGGTCGTTTTACTGGCCCACGAGCCGCCCCTGAACCGGGCTGCCCGCTCGTGCGCTGCGCTAAACTGGTGCAGTGCAACGTGGGGACTCGCTTCTGCGGTGCCAGAAATCACAACTGTGCACGCGCAGATGGCAAAAATCATATCTGTGCAGATGCCAATGCCGAAAATCACATCTGCACAGACACAGACACCGAAAATCACAGGTGCGCTTGCTCGCATGTGCAATCTGGCGCACAGAGGGATCTCCGCAGGACCGATCCAGCCCAGGCGAGATAAACCTTGCTGACCCCTGGATTAGAAGGTTCCATTTGAACGAATAACTAGGGACTCTGGAGACACAAAGTGTAGGCAGAGAAAAGAGGTTGGTCACAGAATATACGCTTCCCAGTTCCTTAACAAGGCATCTCCTTCTTTTCTTATCACCCCATTTCTCTGCAGGCGACTGTCGCTGTCCCGACTCATGGCTGGGCTGTATTATGGAGGACACTGGGTGAGTGTGGGGAAGAGATGAGGCTCACCAAAGGGCAAAGCTGTCGGAGCAGTGCTTCACTTTGCAGTCAGGAACAGCATCCTCATTAATGTATGCCCATGGCTCTCTTCTCTAACCCACAGATTCTACCTGCCACGGAAGTTCTCACGCTGCAGCATTGATGAGTACAATAAATTCCTGGCTGATGGTGGGGGGAGCTGTCTCTTTAACAAGCCACTGAAGGTAAACCCAAAGCACTCATCTTCTTACCTATAGCCTACTGCCAAAGAATCTTCCGAGAGAGTGCAACTCCATTCAGAACCGGCTGCCTTGCCACTTCCCGGACTCGATAACTTGGAACACATAAAACCTCCCATCTTGTCTGGATCCAGCTTCATTTTCTTTGGCCTCAGTCCAGCCCATTAATTCTTCCAGGCACCGGTCCAACACCTGAACGGCCTTTTCCGATTCAGATGGCATGGAAAGATAGAGCATATTGATGACACCTCGTTCCAAAACTCCTGATGATATTTCTCAGCGGGTTTGTGAATATGTTAAAAAGCACCGGGGACAGGAGGCAGCACTGTGGAATTCCTCAGGTTCTGGAATCAGTAGAAAGCAGTATCCCCAGGCTCACACCTCCATGGCATTGGTTTGGTCCAGAAGGTGCTGTGGCCATCAAAAGCCATAGAGAAGTCAAGGGGAATGGACCTGGTTATCAATCAGAGCGAGCAAGGCAGTGTCCATACAACTGACTTGAGATCAGAGTGAAATAGGTCCAGACACTCGGCTTCCTCCAATAATAATAATAATTTATTATTTATACCCCGCCCATCTGGCTGAGTTTCCCCAGCCATTCTGGGTGTCCGGGCTGAACGATGGGGGTGGAGACGCTCCTTCAGGTATACAGGACCGAGGCCATTTAGGGCTTTAAAGGTCAGCACCAACACTTTGAATTGTGCTCGGAAACGTACTGGGAGCCAATGCAGATCTCTCAGAACCGGTGTTATGTGGTCCCGGCGGCCACTCCCAGTCACCAGTCTAGCTGCCGCATTCTGGATTAATTGCAGTTTCCGGGTCACCTTCAAAGGTAGCCCCACGTAGAGTGCATTGTAGTAGTCCAAGCAGGAGATAACCAGAGCATGCACCACTCTGGTGAGACAGTCCACGGGCAGGTAGGGTCTTAGCCTGCGTACCAGGTGGAGCTGGTAGACAGCTGCCCTGGACACAGAATTAACCTGTGCCTCCATGGACAACTGTGAGTCCAAAATGTCTCCCAGGCTGCGCACCTGGTCCTTCAGAGGCACAGTTACCCCATTCAGGAACAGGGAATCCTCCACACCTGCCCGCCCCCTGTCCCCCAAAAACAGTACTTCTGTCTTGTCAGGATTCAACCTCAATCTGTTAGCTGCCATCCATCCTCCAACCGCCTCCAGGCACTCACACGACCTTCACTGGTTCTGATTTAAAGGAGAGGTAGAGCTGGGTGTCATCTGCATACTGATGAACATCCAGCCCAAACCCCCTGATGATCTATCCCAGCGGTTTCATATAGCATTGTCCAGCCACAATGTTAGGATGTGGCATAGGGTACATTCTGTTGGTGTTGCGAGTATATGATTTGGGGTGACCCCAAAATTATTTGGGGATACATAGCTCAAGTTCTGTATTGAATTATATGTACATTGGCAAAGTTTGGTGTGGAGGCAGCAGAGATGAGATGGACTTGCATAGAAATGAAACATTTGAGTCAGATATGGTGCTAGTGCACCTCAAAGACCACAGATTTCTAGTGAAGTGGTGGCCCAGAGCTGCTTATGGGGTGCGCACTTCCACTGTCCTACTCATTTATGCTTATACTGGCAAGTACTCTTGTGGGCCTCACACTCTTTTGACTGTGTCTTGTGCAAAACCACTACAACCAACTCGAAACACATTGGGCTACGGCAGGGGTGGCCAACTTCCAAGAGACTGTGATCTACTCACAGAATTAAAAACTGGCAGTGATCTACCCCCATTTTTTAGGGGTTCAGGTCAAAGTTGTTCAGCTTTTTTTAGGGAGGGAAAAGCCCCGTTTTTAGGGGGTTCGGGAGGCATAAGTTGTTTAGCTTTGGAAGGGGAGGCGCAATGTTTTTACATCATTTTGGGGTCAAAGAGAAACAGCAACTCACTGAAGGATTGCTGGGGGGAAAACAGGCTCGGTTTGTAAACTCCGTCTTCCATTCTCCAACAATGGAGGGCAGGGAGAGAGGGTGGGGCCGGAGGAGGCCAACAATCAACCACGATCGACCAAAACCTTGCAGGGATCGACCAGTAGATTGCAATTGACCTGTTGGACATCCCTGGGCTAGGGCATCTCTTCAGTAACATTATTTTGGGGAGGAGGACTAAAGTGGAAAGGAGAGACAGCCATGTGCTGGGGGCTAGTTGCTCTCTCCCTCTCTCTCTCTCTCTCTCACACACACACACACATTTATCTGAAGGTCAGAAAGGCATAAATTGGTCTTTTTTTATTTCTTCTCCTTGCTCCCTTCAATAATCAATAGAAAGAAACCTGTTAATTCTTTTATAATGTTCAAACCCGGCAGCATCACCGTAGACATTACTTCTTATGTTCATGAAATATTTGAAGATTGAACCCTGGCCATCTGCTGATGATACTTTTGGAAGGGCTTTCCTGGGCCGTGTTAAATTTTTAATTTGTAAACTAGATTGCTCTGTCATTGCAAGCAGCAATGCAAGTAAGGCATTGTCAAAGAAATGAGTGGTCAACTAGGCTGCCGCTTGGTGCAGCAGTGGAGAAATTTAGTTTATGGAAGGATAACTTAACAAAAAAATGCCACTTCCATCTCTACTCTAACAGCAAACCTTCTCCATTCCCTCAAAATGGGGCCATGAAATGGGGGGGAGGGGTCAGTTTTGGCCTAGTGCAAAAAGGAGGTGGGGGTAGAATATCAAGGTATACATGCAAAATGAGAAGATGGCTTGGAGGCCGCTAAAGATTTAATCTCTTTTCTGCCCCCCCCCCTTATTACAGCTCCTTGATCCCCCTGAATGTGGTAATGGATTTGTAGAGGCAGGAGAAGAATGTGACTGTGGGTCTCTGGCGGTAAGTGTCAAGTGGGGCTGAAACTGCCATGTGGGTGGAGGTGGGGTGACGTGGGGATGGCATTGCTGGACTTGGGCCTCTTATTCAGTCCTGACTTCTGCATGCTTATGAGCTCCTCATATTATTTCAGGAGGCTGGGGTATTTCAGGAACTTGGTGCAAGACGCAGGCCTTGGCATGGGCAGCTGACTGGGGCTCCAAAATATCTGGAGAGCACAGACTTGTGGAAGGTTATCTGCCATAGAGGGGGAACAGTAGATAGTGAGTGGGGACAGAAAGTAGTGGTAGAGGTTAGGAAAACAGACAAGGCAAAGGTGAACACACATAATGGCAGTGTTTATCTTGTTGGCCCCAGACCCTGAGGTTACTGTGCCTTTAAGGGCAAGAAATTGTACCTGGAAGATAAAGGTAAAGGGACCCCTGACCACTAGGTTCAGTCGTGGCCGACTCTGGGGTTGCGGCGCTCATCTTGCTTTATTGGCCGAGGGAGCCGGCGTACAGCTTCCAGGTCATGTGGCCAGCATGACTAAGCCGCTTCTGGCGAACCAGAACAGTGCACAGATACGCCGTTTACCTTCCCGCCGGAGCGGTACCTATTTATCTAATTGCACTTTGACGTGCTTTCAAACTGCTAGGTTGGCAGGAGCAGGGACCGAGCAAAAGGAGCTCACCCCGTCACGGGGATTCGAATCGCCAACCTACTGATCGGCAAGTCCTAGGCTCTGTGGTTTAACCCACAGCGCCACCCGCGTCACCTGGAAGATACTGCATCACTAAAGCACTGAGGTGGAGACTGGGACACATGGCAAAATTCTCTCAGTGAAAGCCTTGGAGGAACCTGACAGTCTCCAGTCTCAGCATAAAGGGCCCAGTTCAGAATTCAAGGCACCCATTGTTAGACAGGGTTTGTTCCAGCTCTGATCCAAAATTCCCAGCGAAGTTAACATCTGGCTATTCTCTTTCTCTCTCTCTCTCTGCTTTGCCCCCTTGAAGGAGTGCTCCAAAGGTGGGGGGAACTGCTGCAAGAAATGCACATTGACACACGATGCTATGTGCAGTGATGGCTTGTGCTGCCGAGGCTGCAAGGTAAGGGAGTGAGATTGGCAGCAGTGGTGAGGCGGGCGGGGGGAGGTGTTCCCACAGCTATAAGCTCCACTCAGAGTCTACTTGGCACTAGTTTCAAGCGAGGCACCTTTTTAAGGAACACTGCAGCAGATGAAAAATCAGCTGTGCCTGTGGGCGTGCTGCACACTAGGCCAAAGCACAGTGGGCACTGCCCATGTGAGGCATGAATTTTTATTGCACAATTGTCTGTGGTTTTCTACAAAATAAATCCAGGCAGATAAGGCATCATACATCACATGCATATCATACATACACACATCATGCATGTGTACGTATGTGTATGTGACACACTCCCCTTCCAGGTCATTAGTCTACTCCACAACTGCTTAGCTTCAGCTGTCTTATAGAAGCTTCTAGACTATTCACAGGGACTGAACCCCAACATGTTGTGTTGTGTTGAAAAAGTCCAGCTCTAAGTATTACTGTGGGTCCTAGGCATGAGGTGAGTCTTTCTGCAACCACTTGACTCTTTGGGTGCTTCCAGACTGTTGCTATTTTTGGCTAGGATTCAGTCACTTCCTGGCAGATTCAGACAGTGGCATAGCGTGGGGGGCTGGTCGCCCTGGGCGCATTTTCTGAAGGATGCTTGACTAGGCGCCCCTACAACAGCCATCGGAGCCTGACTCTGGAGCTGCGGAAGCAGCTTCCTTTTGTGCAGCTCCACTTCCGGGTCAGGGAAAAAACAATGCTGTCCAGGGTTGTAAAGACTGCGGAGAAAATAATTGGGTGCACTCTTCCCACCTTGGATCAAATCTATGCTTCCAGGTGCCATAAGAAAGCTGCCGAGATAGTGCAGGACAGTGCGCACCCTGGAAATGATCTCTTTCAGCTTCTGCCTTCTGGAAGAAGGTACAGGGTTATAAAGACTAAGACTAGCCACCTGAGAAACAGTTTCTATCCAAATGCGATTTTGATTTTAAACACAGTGTAAGGTAGTCTCTATGGGAGTATATTCAATTATGGGGTAGCAGAGTTTTTAGGGGCTAACCAGGCTGGGATAGTTGGGATAGCAGGCTTGTTGGTTTTTTAATGTCTGATGTAGATTTTTTTCAATTTTGTTGTTCTGTATGGGACAATGACAATAAAGATTATTGTATTGTACCTCTGACCTGGGGGTGAAGTGGAGAGTCGGTGGCAGAGAGCTGCCGCCCCTCTCCTGGGTTGGGGCACATGCAGCTACACAGCAGCGGAGAGAGGCTTCAGGTGCGTAAGGCACCCAGCCACGCCTCCTCCATCTCCCAGGTCAAGCCTGGCCCGAGGGGCAGAGAGAGGTTGCTGGCACACAATGTGCACAGCCATGGGTCCTCCACCCCCTGGGTCAAGCCTGACCGGGGAGGTGGGGTGGGAGAGGCTGCGGGTGCGTGAGTGAGAATGCAAGGCGAGCTGCAGCCAGCTCGCTCTGTGCCCTGCCCGCCTCAGGGGCGTCTGCTGGCCCCGGGTGGTGTTTGGACATTCTCAGGAAAAATGTCAGGAAAATGCACTGGAATGTGTGGGATAACAATGTCCTCTAACCTCCCTGCAATCAAAGCAGAATGAATTTTCAATAAATAGCCGGTGTTGTTTTATGCAAACAAACCTGGATGAACATTCGATAAACAGATGTACAAGCTACTGCAGGAAGTTGCCATTGCTGCTCTCATTATCAAAAGAAGTGAGATCACAAATGCAGCAAGCCATGCTGCTCCAGGGAGAGTGCGGACAACATTTCTCTTTCTGCATTGAGAATGGTTGGGAAAGGAGTGTTTGAGTAGACTGCGGAGCCTAGCTTCCCCTCACCTCCAAGGCCAGCACATTGAACAAGAACAGTGGGGAGATGTTTCTGCCTGTTTCCTTTCCTTACCAGCCAGTATTAAATAACTCTTTTGCTTCTTTCCCATCTCGCATCCTGCAGTATGAGCCACGGGGTGTAACCTGCCGAGATCCCGTGAATGAGTGTGACATCCCTGAAACCTGCACAGGTGACTCCAGTCAGGTGAGATGGGCAAGTTACCAGGCAAAGATCTGATCAGGGGAATCAGGAAGATGCACTTCAGGGTTCCAGTCAAATCACCTCCCTTTTGAACACCAGGAGATGCCTCCCGCACCTCCAAGATCTGATTCTCCAGGGCCTTAATTTCTAAAATGAGATGCACATGGGCCAGATTCTGGCAGGAAGCTCTCAAGCTAATCTGGATGCCCTATCCTCCAATCCTAGCTATGTGGAGAACTGTGAAGTATCGTGTCCTGTTCTATATTGAATATTTATGTTTGCCTTTCCCCTCTCTCTGTATTTTTTTCTTTGCTCCATAGTGCCCACCCAATTTGCACAAGCAGGATGGCTATTTTTGTGACAATGAACAGGTAAGGTTGGTATCTCAGCTTCACACTTGGGTGTGATATCCCTGGCTTTGCTGCCAGTGAGGGGCATAGCTGTACCCATAGTCAGTTGCATCCATGTGCCTTTGCCATGCGTAGGCTGGACAAATCCTGGTCAGTTCCAGCACCAGGGAAGGAAAGCAAGGGAATGAATGTATGGTTAAAGTTGTTGCACCCACTGCCAGAGAAGTGTGCCTGTGCCTTTTAAGGGTTGCATAGCAGGTGAAAATTCTGCTAGGCACAATTTCTCCTAGCAGTGCATCACTGTGATAGGGGAAAGCCAGCTTTGGTGAAATATTCACTTTTAGGCAATTCAGAAAAGTACAAAGGAGCTCACTGCTAGCTTCTGTTACAAATAATAATGTCCAGTAGAATGGAGAAGGAAAACATATCTTTGTAGAGTGACCATATATTGTACGGCTTGAGAGTAGGGAGGAAGTCAAGAGTGTGATGAGTCAAGTCCTCTGAGCATGATGCAGCTTGCGTCTGATAGTTATATTATCAGACGAAGCTGATCAGCAGGACACACCTTTATTTGTGTCTACTCTGCTCTGAAAGCAGCAAGCTTTTCAGGCTCCCAGTGTTTTAAGATTTCCTGGGAATGCAGCTTCTTGTCTCCCTACCCATTAATTTATGCTAAAAGAAATTTCATTGGCTCCAAATATGGAGAAAGGGAAATTGCTTGGGGAAATTCTAGTTTATTCGTAGTGACCCCAAATTATCCAGACCTCTGCTCTGTAGAATAGCTACTCTAATGGTTCATGCAACCTTAAGTTCTGCAGAGACCTGAGGAGCTGAATCTGCACTCCCAGGCCCCATACATTAGAGCCTTCTATTTGTCCACGGAGGCATATGATCAAGTGAGGATCTTGTGAACCTCTAACAACTCTGACTTTCTGCTGCGCAGGGCCGGTGCTATGGAGGCCGTTGTAAAACCAGGGACCGCCAGTGCAGTGCATTGTGGGACCGTGGTAAGTAGTGCTCTTGGTCACTCAGATGAGTGGGGGATGCTTTTAGCGAAGCCTGGTTTCATGTTGCCACTACGTCCCCATAACATCAGTGGGTGATGTATGGCTGGGGAGGATGTGCAGGTAGAACTGCTTTGCTCCTGTTTTCCCAATGATGTGCATTGCTGCTGCCTACCAAGATGGGAAGCACAGGGCATTGGAAGCTTTGGTGTGGTGTGGCTGCAGCAGGAGGACCAATCCCTTCCTGCTGGTGTGCCTGTATCACACCAAACTCCCCATCTCTGTAAGTGACAGCAATACGCAGCTTTGGGAAGACAGAACAGCCACCCTACCTGCATAACCCCACCAGGTGCTCTTCCTGAAGGCTCTTCCTGTGGCTTTAAAAGGAGCAGGGCAAGGAGGACGTACGCAGCTGTATCACCTCCCATTTTGATACCCACTCTGTTGCCCCACTGCTCTCTTTTGCTGGCAGTGGGGTACAACTAGGCTGAGAGGCATATTGTTTGAGTTCTGGCCAGGAGGTTATAGACCTAGCAACCTTAGCTGGAGGTGGTTAATGGCTTGAGTCAATGAGGGACAGCATAAGATGATCCTGCAGCCATGCCAAGGGCTGAAAGGCTGATGAGGGTTCAGTACCAGCAAATCACTGATGAACAGATAGCAGTATCCTCAGCTTTCCCTGTCATTGTGTTCCCAAGAGATGCTAACATGCAAAATTTAATTGCGAGACAGAGAGAGAGAGTCTTCAAACTCGTCCATCTATAGGCTAGTTTCTCAGTGATACCCAGCCAATCTCTTTCTCTGTCTGTGCCTGGCTGGCTTCGATTCCATCTTGTATCCTGATTTTTCCAGTGCCAAGTCAAGAGCAGAGGGCAAGGGCTTTGCAGCATTTCACAACATTAGGATAATGAAATAGTCAGGGCTACACCCCAGCTAAAGACCAGACATGCTGTTCTTGTTTGGCACGATGTAAGAGGGGCTTAATTTGTAGTTAACAGTCTGGGTTGCTTAAGTTGGATGCTCTCTGAAACTGGCACTGACTTGCAACAAAACTTTGTACCAAGATGTCCTTAGAAGGCCTCCAATGGACTTGCAAGCTAGGTTTCCCGTAGTCTATCTCCTTGTCCGATTGCAGACCTATCCGCCAGCAGCTTCACTTAGGTTAACCCTTGCAATCCAGATCACAGTTCACAACATGCAGAGGCGCCTGAGGAACAAATACCCCTGAATGACCCAAGCTGTTGATTTAGATGAGAACTTTCAAGGTAGGGATAGATCATTCTGGGTTTGTAACAAAGAAGAACGTCAAAACAAAATAAAAAAATTCCTTCCTTTAGCACCTTAGAGACCAACTAAGTTTGTTACTGGTATGAGCTTTTGTGTGCATGCACACGTCTTTATGTACATGAAAGCTCATGCATGCACACGAAAGCTCATACCAATAACAGACTTAGTTGGTCTCTAAGGTGCTACTGGAAGGAATTTTTTAATTTTGTTTCAACTATGGCAGACCAACACAGCTACCTACCTGTAACTAGAAAGAGGAACGTGTCATCCACAAATAAGGCGAATAATTCCCTGGGATTCCATACAATCCAAACCCTGGTTTTCCAAATTGTGAAAGTGGAGAAGGGCAGAGCGAAGAAAGCAGCATCTTGACCTCAGTCGCCACAATAGTGGCAGCAAAATATACTGTCATAATCTGGTTAAACTGTGGACTATTCCGTTATGAAGGTTTGCCTCTCTGAGTGTAAAACTAAAACCCCAGATACCCAACCTGCTTTGCATTTGTCCTGCTGTTGTTAGATTGGGATCTTATGATACTAGCAACATTTTTGGACGGGTAATATAAACCCCAAGGCCTCACCAGCTTTGAGTCTGGTAAAAAGTTGTGTTCCATGGAGATCTTCCCAGTGTCACAGTAATAAATAAGTACAGTACTGTACTGCAAACTGCCAGTCATCTGAAGGCACCAGCGCCACCTTCAGATCAATGGTAGAATTACACCCTTCCTTGCAAAATCTTTTTGGAGCAAAACCCCGCAGGGTTTTTGGCTTTCGCTAGAAGTCCTGATGAGCAGCTGTTCAGAAGAGTAGCTCTGTAGAGAATGTAATGCTGGGTCAGGGAAGTATGGAGTCTATGTGTGTTACGTTCTCTGGTATGTCATACCTCCCTCTTCTTTTCCTCCCTGGGACTCAAGCTTCAGCTGAAAGGTTTTGCTATGAGAAGCTGAATGTTGAAGGCACTGAGCGAGGGAATTGCGGGCGCGAGGGGAACCGCTGGGTGCCCTGCATCAAGCAGTGAGTAATCTCAGATTTCGCCCTTTCCCAGAATGCACTGTGTCCCCTTCCTACAATGCACTGCACCAGACCACCACACTACCGCAGCCGCCAAGCTGGTGCAAAATCCCTTCTTTACGTAGCTTATCTGGTTCTTTCTCCTCCCCCTGCACTCAGAGACGTGTTGTGTGGATACCTCCTCTGCGCCAACGTGACAGGCTCTCCGCGTATGGGCGAACTTCTTGGTGAAATCACCACCATGACTTTCTATCACCAGAAGCGTTACGTTGACTGCAGGTTAGTGGAGCCTCACATTCTAGATCCGTCCGCAGTGGGGGGAGGGTTAAGCACTTCCTCCCCGGTGTTCTTTTCTCAGCAAATTAGCAAAGTCTGGCTGGCAGAGTCCTGCAGGCACACCACCACAGCTTCCATGTGGATTGCAGGTGTCTCTCACAGTACATCATGAGATGCAGCAACAGGAATTGTGAAATATACTCAGAGTCGCAAAGTGATTTCATGCTCTTTATTCAGCTCATAGTGGTGAGGAGGGATGAATAAATGTCCCCTCACAGTATCTGCTTTATATACATTATTTACACAATGGGCTGCACATGATTGGCTAATTCTGGAATTCTACTGTAAGCCAATCAGGTTGTGGATTCACTTCTATCTGGAGCAGGATTGGGTGGTTCCTGCCAACCAATCATACTGCTGCATTGTTCTAGGACCAATCAGACTGCTGCATTCTGAATCCTATTGTTCTAGGACCAATCAGACTGCTGCCTTTTGGATCCTATTGTTCTAGGACCAATCAGACTGCTACAGTTTGGATCCTATTCAACTCAGTACATAACACCCCTCCCCTCTAAGTTCCAGTCCTGCCCGGGAGGTCGCATTCATAGTCCTCAAGGTATGCCGGCGGCCTACGTGTGCGTTGTGGCCTGGGGTGTTCCCTGGTCCGGGCTCCGGGTTCTGGCTCGTGTTCCAAGGATGCTGGCTGTGATGCGGCTGTTTGGTCTGGTGCAACCGGCTCGCTCAGTCGTGGTTCTGGTTCCGGTGTCCTTTCGGCCTCACGGGTCCTCTCTGTATTTACTGATTCTGCCTCTCCTGCTGGCCCCTCCTGCTCTATGGGCCTCACTGCCCCGCTGTTCCCTTGGGACTCCTCTGACCTGTCCTCCTCCTGGTTTTCTCCCGGGAATCGTCGCCGTATCTGGTCGCAGTGGCGGCGCCAGCATTGCCCCCCATCCGTTAGCACCTCGTACGACACGGGGCCAGTGACCCTGGTGATTGTGGCGGGTACCCATGCTGGGCCTGCCCCAAAATTCTTTGCGTACACTGGGTCCTGGGCCTCGAAGGTCCGGGGGTTCCTGCCTTCCCCCACCACTACCTCATCCTGAGCTCTATCGGGGTGAAGGCGGTCCAATCTGATTGCAAGGCGCCGACCCATTAGTAGTTCAGCGGGGCTCCGGCCAGTCGTTGAGCTGGGGGTGCTGTGCTGTGCTAGAAGGAATGTGGCAAGGCGGTACTCCCAGTCCCCTTGCGTCATGCGGCGAAGGGTGTCCTTGGTGGTCCGCACCATGCGTTCTGCTTGGCCATTGGTGGCAGGGTGGAACGGCGCCGAACGGATGTGGCGGATGGCGTTCTGCGCTGTGAAGGTTTGGAATTCTCCTGACGTAAATGCAGTCCCGTTGTCTGAGACGAGAGTGTCAGGGAGCCCGTGGGTTGCAAACAGCCTGCGTAGTACCCGGATGGCTGCGGACGTGGAAGTGGACGGTACCAGTGCGACTTCCAGCCATTTGGTGTAGGAGTCCACCACTATGAAGAATGTTTTCCCCTGGAAGGGGCCAGCGAAATCCACATGCAGGCGTGACCATGGTGCTCGGGCGGACTCCCAGGACTGGACTGGGGCCCTTGGGGGATCTGGGCGGGATTCTTGGCAGGCCTGGCAGTGTTTGACCCAGGCCTCTATCTCTCCATCGATCCCCGGCCACCACACATAACTCCTGGCAAGGGCCTTCATTCTTACTACCCCTGGATGTGTCTCGTGTAGGGCTGTGAGGACCCTTTTGCAGAGGGGCTGGGGAACAACGACTCTGCTTCCCCATAACAGGCACCCCTTGTGGGCCGACAGTTCATGTTTGCGGGTTGTGTAGCCGGCGAATTCTGGCCCGGGGCTGCTGCTGGGCCATCCCCTCCACACCCAGTCCAGGACCCGGGAGATGACCCTATCTTTCTTGGAATGGTGTGCAACTTCTTGTGCCTGAATGGGGCGGTCGGGAAGCAGCTCCAGGCTCATAACCTCTTGTGCAGGTGCTGGGTCAGGGCCTGTTTCCGGTAGTGGTAGCCTGCTGAGGGCGTCCGCATGGCCCATCGCCTTCCCAGGTCGGTGAATCAGTGCATACTGGTAGCTGGCAAGGAAAATTGACCACCTGAGGACGCGAGGAGACAGCACTTGGGGGGTCTGCTTTTCGGGGGCAAACAAGCCAAGCAACGGCTTGTGGTCAGTCACCACGGTGAAGGGCCGCCCGTACAAGAAATCATGGAATTTTTTTACTCCCTTTACGATTGCCAGACCCTCCTTGTCGATTTGCGAGTAGTTCCGCTCGGTTGTGTTGAGTGTCTGGGAAAAGTACGCCACCGGTACCTCTCTTCCATCCGGGAGTTGGTGCCCCAGGACAGCTCCAATGCCATAGGGTGAGGCGTCGCATGCTAGCACCACCGGCAGCCTCTCGTCGAAGTGTGCCAAGACCGAGTTTGAGACAAGCAAGTCCTTGACTGCCTGGAATGCGGCCTCCTGGCGCTGGCCCCACACCCAAGGGGCCCGCTTGTCCAGGAGTCTGTGTAGGGGCTCCGCTACCGCCGCCTTGTGGGGAAGGAAGGAATGGTAAAAGTTCAATAGTCCCAAGAAGGCCTGAAGTTCAGTCTTGCTCTTGGGCGCTGGGGCATCACAAATGGCCCGTACCTTGTCCCCAGTCGGGTGGACCCCTTCTGCGTCCACCATAAATCCCAGAAAGTCCACCTGAGGCACTCCTAGTAGACATTTTTCCCGCTTCACCTTGAGACCCGCCGTCTGGAAACGGTGCAGAACGGTGCGGAGGCGGTCCTCAAACTCCTCTGGTGTGGGGCCGGCAATCAACACATCATCGAAGAAGGGGGTGACGCCAGGAATCCCTTTAAGGAGAGAGTCCATTATATTCTGGAATATGCCTGGTGCCACGCTGACACCGAATTGCAGCCGCTTTACCCTGAACGCTCCTCTGTGCGTCACAATCGTCTGTGCCTCTGCTGTGGCCTCATCTACTGGCAGCTGTTGATATGCTTGGGCCAAGTCCAGCTTGCCAAAAATTTTCGACCCAGCCAGGGTGGCAAGGACATGGCTGACCACTGGCACTGGGTATGCGTGGGCCGTGAGGGCCTTGTTTATGGTACATTTGTAGTCTGCGCAGATGCGGACCGAACCATTAGGCTTGACGGGTGTGACGATTGGGGTTTCCCAGGGAGCATTAGGCACCGGCTCCAGCACTCCTTGCTCTACGAGTCGGTCCAATTCCTCGTCTATACGGGGTTTCAAGGCGAACGGGACCCGGCGGGCCTTGAGCCTGACCGGTCGTACTGCGGGGTCAAGCTGTAGCGCAATGGGGGGGCCCGTATACTGTCCCAATTTCCCATCGAAAACCCCTGGAAATTCCTTGCATATGGCGTCCACGTCCACTTGTAAGCTAGTGTGGTTCACCCCGGTGACAGCTAGCCCCAGTGGTCCAAACCATGCCAATCCCAGTAAGCTAATGTAGGGGCCCTTGACCACAAGCAAGTCCAGTTGCCGCGTCCGCCCTCGGTATTGCACCCTGAAGGTCCCCACCCCCATTGTGGGGACCTTACGTTTCTGGAAGTCCCGGAGGGTGAATGGGGCCGGCCTGAGTTTGGGACCCCCAGTGGGACACAGTTTCCTTAAGGTCCTTGCCGAGATTATGGATAGAGTTGAACCCGTGTCAAGCTCCATGCGGCATGGGGCCCCCTCTATCTGTACCTCTACATAAATTTTCTCTACGTTGGGGTGGGGCAACTGGTATACCTGGAAGTCCGTGAGCTCCGTCGAGTTGCCTTGGTGCGTTGGGCCCCGGGACCTGGGGCTCTTGGATTGGTCATCTGATGCCTGGTGTCGGGTGGGCCGAGCCCGACACACCCGGGCGATGTGTCCCGATTTTCTGCACTGCCTGCACTCTGCGTTGCGGAAACGGCAGGTCCTCCTCTCGTGACTCTCCCCGCAGCTTGCGCAGTTCCCTCCTTCTCGTCGAGGCAGCTGTGGTCTGTGCGCTGCTTGAGTGCGCTGCTGTACTCGGTGCACCTCCTCCCTGTCGGATCCTGAGTCGTCGGTGAGGTCTTCATGGTGGACCCTCGGTTGGGATGGCAGGCTCGGCCGTGCCTCTTGGGTCGACCTCTCGGCAGCTTCTGTTGCCAGGGCCTCCTCCAGAGCGACCTGGAACGTTAGGTCCTTCTTAGCGTAGAGGCGCCGTTGCAGCTTCTCATCCTTCAGGCCACCGACGAGGCGGTCACGAAGCATGTTCTCCAGCTCTGAGAAGTTGCAGAACCGGGCGGCTTGGCGGAGAGAGGTCACAAACCCAGTTATGGTTTCCCCAGGGGCTTGCCGCTTTGCGTAGAAGGCATTTCGACGAGCCACCACTGAGGGCTGCGGCGAAAAGTGCCCCTTCAGCTGTTCCATTATTGTTTTGTATGGAACAGTAGCGACGTCTTCAGGCGCAAGGAGAGCCCGGGCGATTTCAAACGTCTCCTCTCCGCAGACGCTGAAGAATATCGCCCTCTTCTTGGCGTCTTCTTCGTCGGTGACCCCTTTGGCTTCTAGGAGGAAGGTGAAACGGGAGGCGTACGCTTCCCAGTCTCCAGATGCTGGGTTGAATGGCGAGAAGCTGCTGTTGGCTGCCATTCTGAGTTCCTTGTGCCCCGGAGCTGAAGCCTGGATACACGGTGCGAGGCAGCGGTGCGGCAGTTGGCGGTGCTGCGGTGCTGTGTGTGGCAGTCAGCTCAGCGGGATCCCACCTTCGTCGCCAGTGAAATATACTCAGAGTCGCAAAGTGATTTCATGCTCTTTATTCAGCTCATAGTGGTGAGGAGGGATGAATAAATGTCCCCTCACAGTATCTGCTTTATATACATTATTTACACAATGGGCTGCACATGATTGGCTAATTCTGGAATTCTACTGTAAGCCAATCAGGTTGTGGATTCACTTCTATCTGGAGCAGGATTGGGTGGTTCCTGCCAACCAATCATACTGCTGCATTGTTCTAGGACCAATCAGACTGCTGCATTCTGAATCCTATTGTTCTAGGACCAATCAGACTGCTGCCTTTTGGATCCTATTGTTCTAGGACCAATCAGACTGCTACAGTTTGGATCCTATTCAACTCAGTACATAACAAATTGTGAAAAGAAGTTGCTGGTAGGCTCCTCTCCCTCCCCCATTATCTCCACCAGCATTGTAATTATAGAGCCTTGTCTTTTTCATGTGTGGGAGCAATGAAGTATTCCACCCACACAGTGGAACTATTCTTTTCCTCTCCTAGGGGCGGCCATGTTCAGCTTGTGGATGGCACGGATGTGAGCTACGTGGAAGACGGGACGCCCTGTGGACCCAGCATGCTGTGTCTTGACCACAAATGCCTTCCTGTATCCGCCTTTAACTTCAGCACCTGTCCAGGCAGCTGGGGTGGCCAGATCTGCTTTGACCACGGGGTACAACTTGTGAACAAGTGCCTTGCTCTTAGCATATGCTTAGCAGTATGGTCTGCACAGAGGCAAATATTGAGCCATCTGCTCCAGTTTCCTCCAGGGGCCAAGTCTTGGGGACAATGATTTTGAAACTGGAGGGTTGAGAGGGAGCCTCCTTTAGCCTTTTCTGAAGTTGGAAAGTATGGATCAAAATGGATGTCATCATGACCCAGTCCATACGTTTAATAATTACGTTCTATGAGTGTAATATGATGTATTACATGATGGCAAAATCGAAAGTGATGGATGCATTTAATTTATTTGACAATAATCTCATTCAGAAATGGTCTCTCCCCGCCATGGGGGAAAAGGCTAGAAAACAATGCTTTGGCTTCTTTTTTAATGTGGTTGGGGGATTTAAATTTGTTTTTCCCATTTCATCTTGTAACTGTGTCCACGCCACCATAGGGGAAAGCAACTTGCTTCTTCCGAAAGCAGCCCAAGCGGGCATTTTTAGGATACTAACCAAACATCAGAAGAACATCTTCAAGGACCAAAGCATGCAGCTTCTTTGTTGGTTATAGGTCTGCAGCAATGAGGGCCAATGCATCTGCTATCCTGACTGGACAGGAAAGGACTGCAGTGTCTATGACCCCATCCCAGATCCAAAGCCCACAGGGGAGACAGAAAAGTACAAGGGTAAGTTTGCAGGTCGAGATTCTCTTAAAGGTGACCAGAAACTTATCTCATGCACTTGCAAATCAAAATTGCAAATGTGGTGGTCCTTAGACCAACATGAGGTCATAGCAGAGACCCTCCTCTGTGTTCTCTCTGAAGATCCCAAAGCCCTTTCTCGAATCTGCTGTTGGCTTCCACATGCCTTGTTTTATTTATCACATTCTAAATTAAGGGAGGAATACAAAAACATCAAACCTTTGGGAGAAACCTGAGTACATATTGAAATTGAAATACTTTATTGTCACTTGTACAACTTGTAAACAGGGAGATTACACGAGCACCCCCCCACTCAGCTCTCTTAGTCTTAATTCCCCTTGTTTACTGACGCACACCCACCAAACCCGAAAGTCAGTTGCCCTGTTGTTATCTTTTCATTCAGCAGCCTAACAGCCCACGGATAGAAGCTGTTCTTTACCCTGTTGGTGCGACTAGTCATGCTTCTATATCTTCTGCCTGAGGGCAAGAGATCAAGAAAGTGCCGGCCAGGGTGTGAATCATCCCTGAGAATTTTCCTCACTCTCCTGAGGCAACGTTCTTCCACTATTTCATCCAGTGGATTCACGGGACAGCCCATAATATCTTGTGCTGTATTCACCACCCTCTGTAGGCACTTCTTATCAGATGATGTCAAACTAGCATACCACACCGTGATGCAGTATGAAAGGACACTTTCTATTGTTGACCCGTAGAAGGAGGTCATCACTGTGGTTCTTTTCTCCCACAGCTGTTTTTGGAAGACTGTCCCAGAATCATGCAGCTTCAGTTCTTTGAAAGCCACCTCTTATTTTGGTTGTCAATCTACATGCACAGATTAAAGCCACGAGTTCTTACGCCCACCATTTTCTTTAAGCCTGCATTTAATTATTTCTCTCTTATCAGGTCAGACTGGCTGCTCCCTCTTTCTAATTCGGGCCCCACCTAATTCGGGCTCTGTCAGTCAAGCACCCATATTGTTGGACATTAGTCCATCTAGCTCAGTATTGTCTACACGGATTGGCAGCATCTCTCCTGGATTTCAGACTGAGGACTCTCCCAGCTCTAGTTGGAGATGCTGGTGATTTAAATGGGGACCTTCTACATGCAAAGCAAACGTTCTGCCATTCACCTATGGTTGTAACCTTAAAATACGTATATATATTTTTTGTCCCCTCTTCCTCTGCAGGTCCCAGCGGAACCAACATCATCATTGGCTCCATCGCTGGAGCAATCCTGGTGGCGGCTATCGTTCTGGGCGGCACCGGATGGGGATTTAAGTAAGCAGCGTCGACTTGCGCATGCTGTGCCGTTCAAATAGTGCTCCCCTGCACTGTATTGCCTGGGAGGGAGCTCTCTCGCATGTTCTGCTCCAGGTGCCCTTTGCAGTGAGCTCCTTTGGTGCCTGCACTCAGCTCTGGGGAAGGGGGGGGCGTTGAGCTGAGGCATGTCCCACCCCCCTACCAAGTTCAGCTTTTGCTGTTTTTCTCAGGGTGGATTCATACGACCATGGTTTTCCGGTGGCGTTGTCGTGGAAAGGCCACTTTCTAACTCCTTCACTTGGTAGTGTAGGGAAGGCACAGGGGCATTCCTGGGGGCGGTCCGGACATCTGCCTGGACTGGAGACAAGGATCGGTCTTACTTGGTGGATCGACACCCTGTGTCCAGTTCCTTCTCTGCAGAACCTTCAGTCAGAAAAGGAGGAGCCGGGGATTGATTTGAAAGCCTGGTTAAGATTCCTCCCCTGCTCCTTCAGGAGACTCCTCAACCATCCCAGGAAGTAGCCATCGGTGCAAGGGGAAGGGTGGCAAAGGAAGGTTTGCACATGGGGCTTATTGCCATGCAAAATGGGGCGCCGACTGGTAGTCTGTATCCACCCTCAGATAGGGGTTGGCTGCAGCAGGGAAATGTGACAAGCCTGGGCTGCAGGCTTAGGGAAAGCAGAGAGAGGCACCAAGCCTCGGAGAATATCAATTGATGGAGGCCTTTTTGACTCCACCTCCAGCCCAGTTGTGGCCGCAACTTTAGAGAGCGTTTCAGGTCTGCTCCTGAGCCCACTTATCAGGCTGACTCAATGCATTTTGCACGGCGCATGTTATGGAGAACGGAAGGCACCCTCTTGTGTTGAGAGCCACACTGGGAGTGGTGGGGATGGGGGCGGACTGATGTGGTGAAGCCCAGCTCCTGGTGAATGGGGGCACACCAGAACAAAACGTTCACCATGTATGATGTGTTAAAATTGCTTTCCGGTGTTACATTGCCACCTGTAAAGGCAGAATATGAATTGGTCTTAGGGAGCTTTCAAATGGAATCGGTGACCGGGCTGGGGTACACTGGTACAATTGCAGGTTTTGATATGCCATTAGCTTTCCCTCCTGAACCATTTCAGGCAGTTTGCCTGTACTTGCAGCAGTTGGAGCAGGATCTGTGTCCTGCCCCTGCATGAACATGGGCTTGTAGGAGTTTGGGAGGGCTGTAAGTGCTGTCATCTCCCACCCCAGTTCTTAAAAATCTGTCTTAGGAGTGTATGTACCTGCATATCTTTAACTGCCATCTGCATTGCTTTGAATTGGGGCCTTTGCATCCTCTTTAACCTCTGTCCATTGCCCTCTCACCTAACAAACCGGGCTTTTTCACCCAGTTGACCTGCAGCATATTACTGCAGGGAAAATTTGTGGGTCCAGCACCCTGTGGTTTTGCTTTGGGTAGAAGGGTCACTTGGCGTTAGGTCATCTAGACATGGGCTTAGCTACAGATCACTGTCTGCTTTGGGAGGGTGGGGCTGTTTGGGGGGAAGCAGTTATTCAGCATTGGGGACTGGGGGTTAATGGCAGCATTCAGGAGGTGGGCTGACCGGGGGGGGGGCTGGTGGTGGTGTTGGGGTAAATAAATAATGTATTGGGGAGTCACACTCTTCCTCTCTGATCCACACCAGGCTCCCTGTTTGATGTTCTGCATGGACTGACACTTGCATGAGTGAAAGAGGAGTGTCTGAAATAACAGTCGCATGACTCAAAATACTGGCTTTAAGGAGATGGTGGCTGGAGGGAGGGGGTGTTGGCATGGAGGTGGGGTGGGGGACAATACTCTACTAAGCAAATTCCGAAGGCACGAGCTGCAGGGACCTCAGAGTTGGCTCCTACAAAGTGAACTGTAACCCACTCAAACCCCCACCCCAAATCTCCCCCACCCACAAAAATAATTGCTGGTATTTGTATGTTGTATGCGCCTGCCTGTCTACACTACTGCATTGGAAAGCAAGGCACAACAGACCCAGCCAAACTGCTGTTCTGGACGCTGGGATGAGGGAGAGAATGGGGAGGGGTGGAACGCCCTCTTGGCCCTCTGGTTTCTAGCTAAAATAGCTGACCACCTTCTCTCCAGGTCTGCAATTTCTTCTCTGGAATTACGAGCATCTTCAAGTCTCTCTCTAACACATTCCTCAGTTATATACTTCTCAAGCGTTTTGAATTGTTGTTTTTCGGAGCTTTTCTTTTTTTAAAGGAGAATATGCCATGAGATGATCAAAATGTGCTTTGAGGAAAGGGTTGGTGGTCATATTCGGATTCTTTCCTTACTAGAACTATGGGGTGAAGGTGGTAAGAAAAAGAAAAGGGTGTGCCTCAGCAGAGGGCCCAATAGCACGAGGCTGAAGGAAACCATAAAACCTTTGCTGTGTGGGAAATCCCCTCTCCTTAATATAGTGGCAGCTTTGACCACATTTCTTCTGTTCTCCAATTGCTACCTGTTTTTAACATGCTCCTTTAACTTGCTGCTGAGGGCTAGAAACATGCTTTAAGAAGCTCATACCCAATATTAGAAATTCAGCACAAACATTGACTTTGTACTTGAGGCCCTTGTGCGACTAACTTGTGTGCCGCAGGGGAGATCCCGGCGAATCTGTTCCTCCTTTCTTGGCCTTCCCAAGGCCCTTTTAAAGTTCCGACAGGAGCTATGTCAGCTAAGAAGAATAGTGGTGGTAGATCTCTGCACAAAAGCTGTCCTGGATGGTAAGGAAGATGTTGCATGCGTGGCTGGGTTTTGCATTACCGACCATGGCATGCGGCACGAAGACTTGAGGCAGTTAGGCCACGGTGTACCCAGCTGAAGTGACCTGCTAACCCCCGTCCCCCTCTCTCTCTTTCCTTCTCTCCTCGGCTTGCAAAGGAACATTCGCAGAGGAAGGTATGATCCGGCTCAGCAGGGCATCTAAGCACCACCCCTTGACGCCACCCCCTTCATCGCTCATCCCCTCCATCCCATCCTCCGCATCGCCTTCATCCCGCACTCCCTGCTTGCAATGATCATGTGGGTGGCTGAACCAGCTCTCTTGCGAAGGCCCCTCTCAACCAAGAAGATCTCATCTGCACCATCGCTTCTCTCCACGCATCCATCAGTGCCGGCATCAGCAACGCTTTGCTCTCCATTCCTTAGTTGGCTTGCGGGAGGAGGGCCTTTGGGCGATAAGCAAAAGGCATCTGGGCTTCTTCTCCCCAGATTGTAAGGCTTCAGCCATCTAACACAACGACAGGCCCTGCTCTCAAATATTGGATGATAATGTTGAGGTGCTTGATGTTAACCTTCGCCCTTAGTCTCTAAGGCCCACATTTTGACATGTTACCTTTCCTTATCTGATGTGGTAAAGTCCCCATGAGAGGATTTTACCCCCCTTGGTTTCACTGTGAGGAGTTCTCATTTTGAGCGGGCCCTCATGGTGAAAGCAGGTATTTATCACGAACTGTGTTTGTTCTGACATGGGGAAAAAGGGCTCTACTTTCAGGAAACCTTGTGTTGACCTCTCCACCTCACCATTACATGTAAACCAATCGCTGTATTTTCTGTGCTCCCCCCATTCTGTTAAATGAAAGGATATGCGCCATATTTTAGCACACATACAGGCCCTCGCATATTATAATGAGCATTTGCAGCCCTGAGATGTATTAAACCCGCCCAAGAAACCTACAAGATAAACCATTATTCCTGGAGAAACTGAGGCCAAGAGAGAGCAACTTGACTAAAGCAGTCTGTGAGTAGCAGAGATTTAAACCCAGGGGCCCTGAGGCCCAATGCTGTAGCAATGAACTTCACACACACCTTTTACTACCCATATAGATACCTGTGTTTGTGCATACATACACACCTGCCCTGAGTATATAATTACCTGTGGGATATGGGGACCAGGGCCTTTTGCGTGTCCCCCTCCCTCAATACATGAAGCATTCGGTTTGACCTGAAGCCCCCATAAAATGTAATGCTCCATTAGTAGTATTTCAGTGGTTGTTTCTCACCCAGAGTAGCCCTGGAGGCTGCAACACTGTGGGAAGGAAACTTCTCAGGTGCTTTCCTGCTCAACATTGCTTCCTGTGCCTCTGGTATGTTTCCACTTGTAAGGGAAATATATATGGTTATCCTTTCCTTCTGTGTGGCAGAAACAGCCAGGGGAAGGGCATTTTGAATGGGAAAACGGCCAGTTAAGAAGCTCCATTAAGGCAACCCTTAAAACTCCTGTTCTCAAGTGGCTGCTTTTATAGGGATGAGGTTGGGGGAATGATAAAACCATACCACTGAATTTGCACATGCTATACAGCCTTTCAAGCATATTCTTCCCCTGAAAGAAATCTGGGCACTAGTCTGTTAAGGGTTGCTAGAAATTGTAACTCTGTGAGGGGTAAATTATAGTACTGTACCCAAAATTCTTAAAGGAGGGGAAATGTGCTTCTAGTGTGTTTTAAAGTTATAGTGTGAATGCAGCCTGTGTTGAGTACAGCCAGAGTAGAGAGGACCCACTCAAGCAATTCTTTGCTGCCATTTTTTGAAAAAGGAACATCGTAACTCATGGGTGCTGGGTTTACTTGTGTGCAACTGTATGGACATTGGCTGTGAGTTAGCCTAAAGATTCTGTGTACGGCTCGGACTTCTCTGCCTGCCATGTATAGAATGTAAACCTTATATAAATATGGGTCTCGTCAGGACCCACACAGTTAGAAAAACTTCATCGCAACAAAATACACCACCTGGTCCAGCCAGGAAGTCTTTTAGCAGATTCGTTTGTAAAGTTGTACAGTGGTACCTCGGGTTACATACACTTCAGGTTACATACGCTTCAGGTTACAGACTCCGCTAACCCAGAAATAGTGCTTCAGGTTAAGAACTTTGCTTCAGAATAAGAACAGAAATCGTGCTCCGGTGGCAGCAGGAGGCCCCATTAGCTAAAGTGGTGCTTCAGGTTAAGAACAGTTTCAGGTTAAGAACTGACCTCCGGAACGAATTAAGTACTTAACCCGAGGTACCACTGTAGTATGCTATAACTTACCATAGACCTAGACATAAGCAACAACAAAGGCCTAGTTCTTGCACACAGAAAGTAACGCAACTTGATCATATTGAATTGCAAGACGGGACTAATGTGATTCAATGCCCTCTATACAAAAAAAAAAAAAAAAAAAAGGAAATGTCCCCACATTTAAAAAAACAAAAACAAGTTAGAGGAAAGGCTTGGCTTGAACAGTTAACCCTGACATACTAATATTCCATATGCACTCAAAGGGGTATGGAGCAGTATGCAGAACTGGACCCTAAGTTACAGTATTCAGGTATTACAAGGACTGATGGCTAAGTGCTCATTAGTATTCCCTACCACGGTAGGTGGCAAATTTGGACCTTTGAACGTATCACAAAAGCCAGTGATAGCCAAAGAAGGTCTTCTTTTAAATCAGTATGATTACCTCGCCCATTAACATTCACACAGGAACAAGCTCTCACATCTGGCAACTCAGTGATTTCCCTTTCTGAAAAACCATGAATATCACTTGGAACCTGGTACCACCCTAATGGGGAGAAGAGATCTGCCCCTGCTGTGTGCTATAAGAGACACATCCATGCTTATCTGCTGCTGTCCATCCATTGTGTATTATTTTTGTGAATGTGACCTGGCAATCTCCCTTGGCATTCCTCTCATTTCATGGCTTCATTGTTCTTTGGAAGTTTAAAAGAGCCAGCAGTTTGGGAACTAGGGGTGGAGACTGTCCTCTGTGGATGGAGACTGAGCTGGAACAGATTCACACAAATATTAGGTTGAACAAGGTAATGATGTGATTAAGTGCTTTTTCATTCAGCATAGTAAGGTAAAGGGACCCCTGACCATTAGGTCCAGTTGTGGCCGACTCTGGGGTTGTGGCGCTCATCTCGCTTTATTGGCCGAGGGAGCCGGTGTACAGCTTCCGGGTCATGTGGCCAGCATGACTAAGCCGCTTCTGGCAAACCAGAGCAGCACACAGAAACGCCATTTACCTTCCCGCCAGAGTGGTACCTATTTATCTACTTGCACTTTGACGTGCTTTCGAACTGCTAGGTTGGCAGGAGCAGGGACTGAGCAACGGGAGCTCACCCTGTCACGGGGATTCGAACCGCTGACCTTCTGATCGGCAAGTCCTGGGCTCTGTGGTTTAACCCACAGCGCCACCCGCGTCCCTTTTCAGCATAGTAAAGAGAGAGGTAAAAAACCCACCATGTTATACGTTGTGGCAATGCGGCTCTTGTTTCAACTGCTAGCACCCAGTCATGGAACATGTCAAGTAGTAAAAAAAGGAATGCACCAATGGCCACATGCAAAGTTCATTCATTTCATGGAATCGTAGAGTTGGAAGAATTATATGACTCTATGTCCCCAGCAGTTATCTAGTCCAGCCCCCTGCAATGCAAAAATCTCAGCTAAAGCATCCATGACAGGTGGCCATCCTACCACTAGTTAAAAACCTCCAAGGAAGGAGAGTCCATAACCTCCCGAGGGAGACCGTACCACTGTGAAACAGCTCTTGCCATCAAAGTTCTTCCTGAAGTCTAGTCCGAATCTTCTTTCTCGTGACTTGAAGCCATTGGTTCGAGTCCTACCGTCAAGAGCAGGAGAAAACAAACTTGTTCCCTCTCCCACAGCCTATATTTATTTATTTTCTTACATTTCTATCCCACCTTTTTTGCATCATGGAGCCAAAGTCAATATACACGAATATAGCACATGCCCAAAGGCACATGTTGGATTATTAGGGAGGACTTTCAGGAAACTTTGAGCATGCACATCTTTTACCGGAGGAACCTGTGGGATAATTTGTAGTCATATCACATTGTAAATAAGTTTTATTATTATATGGATATTGAATAGATGCTGCCATCTGCCCTGAGTAGGGTGCTGCCTTTATTATTTGCAGGGCTTGATTGACAGGCAGAAATTCAATAGGCGCAGCCTTTAGCATGAAGCGGTGAAACTGCACCTGCTGAACGAATGTCCCTGTCATGCCTACCATTAAATGCACAGGAGCCCTGCCAGGCAGTGGTGCATTTGGAGCAGGACTTTAGGGTAGAGGTCCAAGGGCTAACGCTGCAAAAGGCCCCCAAAATACAGTGAAGTGAAGCACACTACCATCTAAAACATGGGTTGGCAAACTAAGGTCCGCGGGCCGGATCAGGCCCAATTGCCTTCTAAATCCGACTAGCCTGGGAATCGCTGCGTGGATTGCCAGCGCATGGATCACCAGTGCGCACGTTCTTTCCCTCCCTCTCCCTCACACGGCGCCTCCTCCCTCCCTCCTCCTGGCTTCTCCCTGCCCTGCCTAGAGGAGGAAGGGGGCTGGGCTTTGTTGGTGCCAGCAGCAGCAGCAGCGCTCAGGTGGCCGCCATTTTAAGCAGCCCCCCTCCGGAGCCCTTTTGCGCGCCACTCATCATCCTGCCGCCACCAGCCCCTGTCGCTCGCAAGACACAGAAGCCGCAGTTGGCTGAGTACCCCTCTTGAGCAGCCACCCATTAAAGCAGCCCCTCTCTGGAGCCCTTTCGCGCACCGCTCATCCCTCATTCATTTCCCCCCCAAAAATATAGTCCAGCCCCCACAAGGTCTGAGGGACAATATAATATATTATAATAATAATAATTTATTATTTGTACCCCCCCATCTGGCTGGGTTTCCCCAGCCACTCTGGGCGGCTTCCACAAAGACCAAAAATACACTAAGATATCACACATTAAAAACTGCCCTGAACAGGGCTGCCTTAAGATGTCTTCTGAATGTCAGGTAGTTGTTTATCTCTTTGACATCTGATGGGAGGGCGTTCCACAGGGCGGGCACCACTACCGAGAAGGCCCTCTGCCTGGTTCCATGTAGCTTTGCTTCTCGCAATGAGGGAACCGCCAGAAGGCCCTGGCGCTGGACCTCAGCGTCCGGGCAGAACGATGGGGGTGGAGACGCTCCTTCAGGTATACTGGGCCGACAATGAACTGGCTCCCTGCTGGAAAAGTTTGAGGACCCCTGATCTAAAGAGCACACACACACATCCATATGACCGTTAAGCCCAGAGTCTAAGATTACTGCACCACAGCTGCCGGGAAAGAAAAGTGAGCACCTTATCCACGATTTCTCCTGATCAGAGCAGGCAAAGGGGAGTATGTGGAAGGAGACTGTTCTGTGAAATATGCAGGACTTGGGACATCTGGGGCTTTTAAAATATAATAATAATCCACACGTTTTGTGTAGGGATTGCAAATCAGATTGTATTTGTCACTCTGGTTACAGTAGCAATGAGTTTTCAATATATTATTTCCCCAACCACTCCCAAAGTGTGTTTCCATGCTTTTGTGCTATAATTGCTGCACAATATCTCTCTCCTAAATTTAACATTTTGAAAATGTCAAAATTCAGGGCACAAAGCAGAGTGCTGTCTAATTCCCAAAGGAATGAGCTTTATGTGAGTTGCGTAGCTGTGGCTGACGGATACAGAATCAATAAAATATGTGAAAGAAAGGTTAACTACGTTTTTAAAAAATGGTATACCAAATTCAATAGGGGTACTTTAAAAGCAGAATATGATTATGGACTGAAAACTAAATTTCAAGTTGATGGGTCCACTGCACAGAAAATTAGCAGGTGAATCTTTGTCTGCCATGGAAATAAATGTTAGGCAAAGTGTCACCCATGTAATTTCTGTTAGTCAAAGGAGTGGAGGTGGCGATCTTGAATTCACTGTTTTGCATCCTGTGTTTCTAAATCCAACAACATACACAAACGAATATTACAAAACAGAAAATTAAAATAATAATTAGGGTGGTGGGTTGTTGTTTTTTTTGCAAATTTTAGACATTAAATATTCCCTTGAGAATTTTTTATTCTGTTTAATGCATACTAGCAGCAATAACCCCTTCTACAGAGTTAGAAAATAGATAATTGCACCTATTAGACTGGAACGGCTTAAGAGTAGATGCTTAACAATAAAATCCTATGTTAATTCAGAACTAAGGTATAGATGAATCAATTTCAAATTCTGTTTATCATTTTCCCAGTCTTAACAAATCAGTCCAACCCATTTTTGTTTCAGTTAGTGATTTTTTTATATATATAAAAAAAGCTTCCCTCAAAAATTGTCACAACTTTTGCATGCATTTCTCCTAATAGACACATTTTTGCAAGTTATTTTTTCTAATGTAATGCTAAATTAGGAAAAATTGCTTGCAATTTTTAAAATATATGGATTTGATGCATACGTGCCCCCTAATAGACACATTTTTATACAAATCTTTTTAGTTGGAGAACTGCCTCACAAAACGTTCAAATTTGGTAGCTCTGCTTCTGTTTGCATAGTTTCTGGACCTGTGAATTAGGGATATTTGCATTAAAATGCAGAGTGAACCAGATTTTCATCCCTGAGTCCCTCAAAGTTCAATGGACTTGTTCTGTTAGAAATGTGTTAACTGCAGTTGTAAATTACTAACAGTTTTAGAATTCTGAAATGGATGTCATTCTCTGCCTTGGGCCCATAATGGGAGAAGCGAAGAATTTCTGTTGTGGCAGAAATCTTGTACATGGTACAAGATAACTTGATTTCTTCCTATTTCCATAACACCTGCATTGGAAAAAAACAACTTGAATTTGTAAAATGGCAAATGGTCTCATGGCAACAGCATTAATAAAAAAAACCCCAAGACAATCCCTTTGCCAACCCCTTCCCCCTATCATGGCAAAATCTAATATTTGCTGGTATCACCAAACCAGCAGAGGGGCCCACTGCCCTGACGCTTCCACTATTTTCACTTTCTCCAGCTGTTTTTGGACTACAACTCCCATCATCCCTAGCTAGCAAGACTAGTGGTCAGGGATGATGGGAATTGTAGTCTGAAAACAGCTGGAGACCCAAGTTTGGGAAACACTGATCTAAAATGTGTGAGAATTGCCAGAATTTGCACATCCCAGTTAAAGGGCCCAATGAGAGTGCATTGCTTGAAGTCCCCACAATCTTGGCGTCAGCATTGTGGGTTGGGAAGCAGTGAATCATGAAAATGGTGGTTAGGTGAAGCCCTCGTTGGTGGCCCAATGTCAAAAATAGGCCCCCTTTGTACAGGCTGGGTGAATCCTATTTATCACAAAGGCATTTCAGAGCATTGCCAGACATTCAAACCGACTTTGGGAGTTCTGTTTCTGTAATAATAATATTATTATTTATAATTTGTACCCCGCCCATCTAGCTGGGTTTCCCCAGCCACTCTGGGCGGCTTCCACAAAGACCAAAAATACACTAAGATGTCACACATTAAAAACTTCCCTGAACAGGGCTGCCTTAAGATGTCTTCTAAATGTCAGGCAGTTGTTTATCTCTTTGACATCTGATGGGAGGGCGTTCCACAGGGTGGGCGCCACTACCGAGCAGGCCCCTGCCCTGTTCCCTGTAGCTTTGCTTCTCGCAATGAGGGAACCGCCAGAAGGCCCTCGGCACTGGACCTCAGCGTCTGGGCAGAATGATGGGGATGGAGATGCTCCTTCAGGTATACTGGGCCAAGGCCATTTAGGGCTTTAAAGGTCAACACCAACACACTGCAAATGTGAATTGTACACGGGTTAGAATGTACATTCAGCTGAAAAATGGCTCCGCTGGCTTTCCGTTACGTATTAATGACATTTACACAGGCACCCAACTTACACAAGAGTATTCTCTGTGTCAGTGTCTGCAGATCTGCACTGTAACAAGTTGTGGTGTTATGCTTAAGAAGACCAACGCCCAGCGGCGTAGCGTGGGTTATCAGCACCCGGGGCAAGGCAAGTAATTTGCGCCCCCTAACCCGGGGCAAGGCAAATAATTTGCGCCCCCTAACCCGGGGCAAGGCAAGTACAGTAATTTACTCTCCCAAGCAGCAGCAGCAGCGAGGCTTCTCTTTCCCCCGCGCTCTCCTGGAGCTGCCTCTTTTCTTTCCTTTTTTCCCTTTCTCCAAGGCTTTTCGCTTTCTCTCCTTAATTGATTCCTCCTCCACACCGCAGCGTTTCCTAGCTGCTCCCCCCCCCCTTCCCCTCTCTCTCCTCCTCGCTCTGCTTGCCTTGCCCTGCACCGGCAGCAGCAGGTGCAGCCAGACCCCCGCCAGCCAGCCCGCCCGCCCGCCCACCCGGCTTCCTCTCCTTTTTTTGCCCGCGGCAGAAGGCTTCGCTCTCCCCCTTCCGCGACCTCCTCGCCAAGCCGAGCGAGCGCGGGCTCCCTAACCCGTGGATTTTAGTAGGGGCAGAGAGCTGCTAGTGCGAGCGCGCCCCCCGCCCATGTTGCGCCCGGTGCGGCCGGCCCCCCTGGCACCCCCCACGCTACGCCACTGCCAACACCAACAGTCTTGTCCTTCCAATCTCTCCTTCCCATCCCAAAGTATGAAACAGTGGGACCTAGACTTCAGTGTTCAGCAAGCACACCACAAAAAGGCATCTCTCCAAATCAATGTAGCCTCGGGTGCAATTGGGGAACGTTGAATAAAAATAGGGGGGAGGTGGAAGCATAAAGAGAGAGGACATTTTTGAAAAACCGTTTGTACATGTTGCATCTGTTGCATAATGATGCTTACTGCCAGGTTAGGTGCTGAGGAAACTCAGCCAGATAAATAAATAATAATAAATTATTATTATTATCCAGCAGTCATGCTGGAGGTGAGGGGTTTTCCTGGGCTTCGGTCAACCCTTTTCAGCTTCACCCAGGCTGTGGGAAAGTGGAGAGCAGTGAAACAACAATAACAGGACCAATTCTATCCTGTCAAATCCCTTCTTGCCCCTAGCCTTTGCTGGAAACTCCTTCCCTTCTCACTCATGAGGTTACAGCTAGAGGAATGATGCTGGGGAAATGGATCGCAGCTTGCCTGGCTAGTGGAAGGCCAATGGAAGGCAAGCTGTGACACTGGCATCACCCCGTCGATTAAAGAAGGTAGATTTCCACGGGTTGCTGAGTAATTTTTTTCTGTAAAAGGGGTGGTAGACCAAATAAGTTTGGGATGCTTCAGTCATGTACCAATGAATGAGAGGGAACACATCTGGCTCTTTTAACCTTGCTGAGGAATCACGCCATTACTTCAATCTTGCATTCCTTTACTGCTCCGCATTGCCACTAAAATTACCCCCCTTGCTTCTGTGTTTCAGGTCGGGAGGGGCTTAGCCCCAGCTCATAACCCTGATCTTTGTGCTGCTGCTCTGGGTCTGTATACTCACCATAGGGTGGGGAGGAAGGTAAAAACGTCCCCCTTTCCTCTTCCTGGCCAGCAGATAACCAACATCCCAAGCCACCAAGTCTTCCATTGCCTCCTGGACGGACATGGGCAGGAGAAGCGCCCTCCTTTGGAGGGGCAACTTGCACTGCACTGCCTCGCACTGTGGGAGCAGCTCCCCACGGATGACCCTTGCCGAGGGCACCATGTCACGACTTCTCGCGACCTTTCCTGGGGGAAAGGGCCAGAAAAGGGATGCTACTTCACAGGTCTACAAGTGTGCCTCACTTTGCTAATCCCACCAAGGAATGTACCATGTTGGATCCACCAAAAAGCCACGCAACACGGGGGCACAGCAATGCTCCTCAGCTAGTTCTGTGCCTGGAAGACGCACTGCTCCCTTTCCCGTGGAGTGGAAATCGAGCATTCGGGGTGTGTGAGGACAGTTGGGGTGTGTTTTCTTCCACACGTTTTCACATGTATGAATGCCACGGTAGTCCTAATATTCTCTCCCCCCCCCCCTTTTTTTGGTTCCTGGAGAGGTGCTTCCCACAGCAACACAAAACTGCTCCTGGGTGGACTAGGAGGCTAGATCCCCTTTTGATCTTTTTAATGTCCACAAGCTCACCACCAGAGGTGCCAGGTTGTCCCCAAGATGGCGGGGTGGGGCCTCGCCCGCATGTGATGTTGGAGAGAAATAAGCCTCTACTTTTAATTCTGTTCCACTCAGCAGAAGGAGCAGGTGGGGTTCCAAAACTCAACAGGGCTGGCTCACCACATTGCCATAAAAAGGGAACCGCCCATTCAGTTTGGAGCCTAAATTTACTTCAGATGTTGTTGGACTACAGTTCATAATCATTGGCCATGCTCGCTGGCACCCATGGGAGCTGAAGTCTAGCAATAGCTGAGGGGGCATAGGGTCCCCAACCCTAGTAGAAAGGAAGCTACTGCAGCTGTAGAGTGTTCGCACTCAAATGCCTCTCTATAAACAGGGAATGATATGTTAAACCCTCCCAGTTGAAAATCACAGCCCTATTAAGAGAATAGTAACTTGTTGAGGCTAATAATCCTCTACAGTTCTCCGCAAAGATCCCTTTGAAAAGGCTGCTAACACCTGCAACGGGTTCAGAATAAGCCCTGGCCTTCCCTGAGATGGTGTCTGGGTTGTACCATGGCAGGTGGGCTCTTGCGTGAGGACGGGCTGCTCCCCCTGCAGTTTTAAATAACTTCCAACAATACTTCCCTGATCTGATTTGGGGATCCATGAAAAAGAAACTGTGGGAACTCCAAATGTGGATCTCTCAACATTTCATCTAATTTGGCCAGTCTTGGGCAGGAACTATCTGACCTCCTAGCCATATGCAAGACCACCCTCATGCTGGTGTCTCTCAGTAGGGCCTTTTCAGATTTCAGTAGGGGTGAGGAAGAGGTAGGGGTGAGGAAGAGGTAGGGGTGATGAAGAGAATAAGAGGGATGAGATTCAGCAGGATCCAGATCCTGACTCTTGAATGCTTTCAAGGCTACATTGCTAAAACCAACAAGCATCTGTGTAATAGTAAATACGGGGAAGCCCAACTGGGCCTTCTACCAAATGGGACACCTCTCCTCCTGGCTTGTACAACAATTGACCCAGTCAGCCATTTTCCTCATCCAAAGAAGCAGGATTTCTGAATGGTACTATAAGGGAACTGAATAGTCAGCTGTCTTTGGAGCTGGGGGCTTGGGTGTGGCTATATGGAGCCAATATTCTTGCGGAAAGAAGGCCCCCTGTGCCATCTTGCTGCCTGGAAGCTTACAATGGCAAGGTGTTCCTGTCAGACATAATTGATGCACTCCACGCTTACCCCTGTCTCCTTGTACTCCTTCCTTATCCTCCTTCCTTTCCTATTTGAGCACCACAGCTTTATGAAATAGGAATGCCGGGCAATGAAACAATAACAGGACCAATTCTATCCTGTCAAATCCCTTCTTGCCCCTAACCTTTGTTGGAAACTCCTTCCCTTCTCACTCGTGAGGTTACAGCTAGAGGAATGATACTGGGATTTGTAGCTTCCTTTGTCCCCACTGAGAGGACTGACTGTTGGCACACTAAAATCCAAAAACAGGTAAGGTGTTCTTCTTACGGGACCAAAGGTGGTCGATCTTAGGAGCAGGCAAGTTTGCGGGTCACAAAGAATGTTTTGTCAGACTGTGTGATTTTGGGGACCTGAGCATTGTTTGGGCATCTCTATCTGTTCTGTTATGAAATGATCTGGGCTCAGGATTTGAGGGTTGCGCTATTGGTGGGTGAGTGGCTCTCTGTGTGTGTGTGTGTGTGTGTGTGTGTGTGTGAGAGAGAGAGAGAGAGAGAGAGAGAGAGAGAGATTATGAATATGTGCTTCAATATGAGTGAGTGTGTGTGTGTGTGTGTGTGTGTGTGTGTGTGAGTGTCAGCAAGCTGTAGCATTTGGTGCAATGGGCAACTTGAACCCTCTTTTAACCTTCGCACAGTAGCAAGGATCAAGGCTCCTAAAACTTCAAAGACAGCGCAGTGAGGAAGACGAGGAGCAAAGGTGGCATCGCAAACGAAGAGCACAACCATGGAGGGAGCTCGCTCTGTGCTGCGCTCACCTTGGACCCCTGCCATCTCCCAGCACACTCTCCGGCTCGTGGGCACCTCGGACTGTGATTTCCTTTGCACATGAGTTGTGTGTATATGTATATATATCTATGATCTGCTCTGCCTCCCTCAGGGTGGGCAGCCTTGTCTGTATATCGTGATGTGCCCAAAGATTAACTAAAATGCTGCTTCGGAGCATTCATGTAGATACACATTACACGTTCACTGCACACGCTGAATGTTGAAGGCTGGGCAAGTGGGTTGGCTTCCAAACCCATCGATGGGACAATTCTGGGTCTTCCGCTCAGGCAGATGCTAACAGCTGGATGCAAGGCCTTCTCCTTTTGTGTACCCCGCTACGCTGCGCACATACCTGCCCATGTTTGCTAAGTTTGAAAGAGTGCAATCTACTCTTGCTCCTGACCTTTAGAAAATCTGGCCAATAATAAAAGCAGGGCCAATATTTTAAGATTTGAATTCCTGCAGAATTCTGTTAATCCTAATGTATACTACGAGGAAAAACACTAAAATGCATCCAGCTGCCATATCTTAAGACTGAAAAGTAAAGTCTTTCTTTTTGTTCAACTCTTAGCGTCTATTTGACTTGCGCCGGATGTGCTGTGAAGTTTAACTTGTTTGTCTAAAGTTCACTTGCGGTGGGAGCGTCATGGGTTTGAACTAGTTATGAGAGTCCTGTTTAAGGTAAAGGTAAAGGGACCCCTGACCATTAGGTCCAGTCGTGGCCGACTCTGGGGTTGTGGCGCTCATCTCGTTTTATTGGCTGAGGGAAGTACAGCTTCCGGGTCATGTGGCCAGCATGACTAAGCCGCTTCTGGCGAACCAGAGCAGCGCACGGAAATGCCGTTTACCTTCCCGCCAGAGCGGTACCTATTTATCTACTTGACGTGCTTTCGAACTGCTAGGTGGGCAGGAGCAGGGACCGGACAACAGGAGCTCACCCTGTCGCGGGGATTTGAACCGCCGACCTTCTGATTGGCAAGTCCTAGGCTCTGTGGTTTAACCCACAGTGCCACCTGTTTAGCTTAGCCTAATTGGCTCGTCCAAGAGAAGAGCTCTTTTTAAAGAGCACTGATCCAGGAACTCTGGTCCTGCAAACTGTACTGTGTTTGTCTCAACTTGCAGTGGGATAGATTAGCTAACTGAACACCCTTATTAATTGTGTAGGTTATCTCTGGCTATCTCCGGGTAAGTGTGCATAGGGCTGGCCCCTGCCCCTTCCAGTAGTTAATTTCTAACGCAGGAGTTGCTGGGGCTCAAGCTGGACATCACATCTTTTGACTGAGTACCCTTTCTGTTTAATTCACAAATGTGGGAAGGGTGATTAAAGCTACAGAGCACTGCTCTGTGACTGGTCTTCTTAAATGGCATCTCATGAGTCAGAGCTGAGCCCTGGAATTTATAAACAAAAACCAGGTTCTGGGGTCAGTGTAAACCTTGCACTCTGCTTCTGCTCAGAGATTATCTTCTTAATTTGCCCCACTTATCCCAGAGATGGACACTGGCACTAAAAGCAAGAGCCGCTGCAGAGCCCAAGCTCTCAGTTCCAAAACCTTCTCAATATATAGAAGGATCTGGTAACTTCTGTTTCAGTGTATCTGAAGAAGTGTGCATGCACACGAAAGCTTATACCAAGAACTAACTTAGTTGGTCTTTAAGGTGCTACAGGAAGGAATTTTTTTACTTCGACTATGGCAGACCAACACGGCTACCCATCTGTAACTAGTTCCAAAACTGTTATTCTAGTTCATTGATCTGTGGCTGGATTTGCCAGCTACACTAAGGGGACTTTTCCTCGAATTATTTCACCCTCTAGCCCAGGCTTCCTCAACCTCGGCCCTCCAGATGTTTTTGGCCTACAACTCCCATGATCCCTAGCTGGCAGGACCAGTGGTCAGGGATGATGGGAATTGTAGTCTCAAAAACACCTGGAGGGCTCGAGGTTGAGGAAGTCTGCTCTAGCTGATAGATAAAATACTCAGGCATTTGAAACGTCTCCCTGAGAGATGCCAGCCTTTCTGAACTGGAATTCCCTCAAGTTGTTCCTGAAATAAAATGACATACAGTGGTACCTCGGGTTACATACACTTCAGGTTACATACGCTTCAGGTTACAGACTCCACTAACCCAGAAATAGTACCTCGGGTTAAGAACTTTGCTTCAGGATGAGAACAGAGACCGCGTGGCGGCGGCGCAGCGGCAGCGGGAGGCCCCATTAGCTAAAGTGGTGCTTCAGGTTAAGAACAGTTTCAGGTTAAGAACAGACCTCCGGAACGAATTAAGTACTTAACCTGAGGTAACCTGAGGTACCACTGTACTTAATCCGAGGTACCACTGTAATCAGTTATATTTTAACTTGAAGCCCGCATGCCAACTTTTTATATTTTAACTTGAAGTTTATACTTCAAGTGTCAACAGCAAAGGTGAAGGAGAAAGAAGCATTTAAAACCCCCAATCTCTGTTCACACCTCAGGGCAAGAGGGAAGGACAGTTCTCTTGTCTTGCCAATGACCCTTAATAGCCCTGTGGTGGTGTTGTTGTTGTTGTTGTTGTTGTTTAGTCGTGTGGACCAGAGCACGCCAGGCACTCCTGTCTTCCACTGCCTCCCGCAGTTTGGTCAGACTCATGTTTGTAGCTTTGAGAACACTATCCATCCATCTCGTCCTCTGTCGTCCCCTTCTCCTTGTGCCCTCCATCTTTCCCAACATCAGGGTCTTTTCCAGGGAGTCTTCTCTTCTCATGAGGTGGCCAAAGTATTGGAGCCTCAGCTTCAAGATCTGTCCTTCCAGTGAGCACTCAGGGCTAATTGTTCCTTAATGGCCCTAAGCTTAGGTTTTTGCATAGGAATTCCTCTGCAGCTTAATTAAAACATATTTCAGGAACGACTGTCAAGCATAAAAGCATTTGACATCTGTATACAGTACTGTGCACCAGTTAGACAGCCCACCATATCCAATAAGCCTAGGATTTGCAGTTTGATGAAGAGTCCAAAATGAGACTCTCAGCCTTCCTCTTGGAGCAGGGGTGCCCAAACTTTTTTCCAAAGAGGGCCAGATTTGATGAAGTGAACATGCATGAGGGCCGACCAACGCCATTGACCTTTTTTCAGGATTGAAGTTGTTGAGCTCTTTTCTACGATTTTACCCCAAAGTTGTTGGGCGCTTCTTAGGATTGAAGTTTTGAAGTTGTTGAGCTTTCTTTACAATTTTACCCCAAAGTTGTTGGGCTTTTTTTTAAGGATTGAAGTTGTTGAGCTTTTGGGGGGATTTTACCTCAGGAAAAAAATTAACTAGATTAGGACCCCGAAACAGACTTTGGACATGCCTGTCTTAGCATGAACTTCAAAGTTTATTCTGCAGTGCAGAAAGTAAGTGAAATGGCAAACCCGGGAGAAAGCGGTAGAGGAGACCACAAACAATAAAGCATTTGGTAAACCTCTGGAGTGCCTGAGGATGGCACTGTGACCCCATGTGCCTCGACTGGGCACTGATATTGGATACAGCCGCAGTACAAACAGAAGCGTTGCCTCTGAGAAACAGCCTGTGGAAACAGACTGACTTCAACTCATCTGAAGGAGTGTCTAGTTAGGACTTTCCAGGAGTCGCACCCCCTGTATATCTTCAAGTATTTTGGTGAATGTGATCACTGGGGATTTGAGTGCACCTGAGAGGTCAAGGTAAGTTGGCCACTAGATCAGGGCTTAAATTTGGTTCTTGGCTGGCGAAGGAATAAAGAGTGCCTCTGAACATGGGAAAAGCAGATCTGCTGCTTGTCTGTTGTGTTGTTGTTTTTTTAAAGAGCACAATCCCAACAACATTCAGGCTTTTGACTTGACAGGGCTGCCATACGTCTGGACTTCCCCTGGGTATTATTGGGATTTCAAAGGCGGAATTGACATCGGGGGGGGGGGGATTTCCAAAATGTGGCACTTTTTTCTGGATCTTAGGAAAGCCAATCGAAAAATCGCAGTTCGGGGTTTGTCTAAAATAAGCTCAACAACTTTTGGGGTGATCTGGTTTTTACTTTTTGAAATATGGCAACCCTGTGTGAGATTTAGGCATGCCTGTCACTTATTCAAAGAGCCTTATTTAAGCATGATATTTGTCGGCCAAAATCACAAGATATATAACATGGACTTGGGACGTTGTAGGCAGGCACAAATACACTTGGGTTGAGGTACTCTTGAAGAACAACATTTATTTTTTTTAAAAAGACAATTACCTAAAGTTAGCAGGGGATCCAGAGAACATGCATTGATTGATGAGACATGGGAAGAATCCACATTTAATTGTAAGTGTCATTTTCCCCCCTGAGCACCAGACCAAAGTTGAATGGGGGACAGTTACTTTTTGTTGTGCAGAATCTTTATTTTAGCTTTGAGACACAAGACCAAACAAGGCAAGGGGAGTTGGAGACTTATGAAAGGATTCCCCATGTCAGCTGGCTGTTGTTGCTTTAAAAAAATGAAATACAGCAATGGAGGGGACACACACACTTTGAATTTGATTGGGACAGCAGACCGACCCCTTTCTCTGTGAGCCACATGCTTCATTCTAATTTCTATTTATTGAGAGTAAGTGATAAACGGTGGACTGAAGCAACTCACAAGGAAACATGATCCTAGGTACTTGTTAACTGTAGAGTGGCCAGCCAGGCAGTATTTTTACTGCTCTGCCCTGGAAAACTATGTTCTGTCAAGGAACTAGCCTTGGGATCCGAAAAGCCAGTGAAGTCCATATTCTGGGGGAGTTCGGATGATTTCTACAGGTTGAAAGAACACACAGGTGGGTGGGTGGGTGTCATGAAGCTTGTAATAAACAAAAATCTGCCCTGATTCCCTTATGGGGGACACAAGAGCCTTTATAGAGACCTTTGGAGGTTCTCCATCGGTAGGAGAAAATAACAGAGGCCAACCAGAGAATATTGAGAAGCAAAGCAGCTAGTAAACCTGATCTTTATTGAACTATTGCAACAGGGTGCTCCCCTCACACACAGGAAAGGAGGAGGACCCAGAACCAAGGTGTGCCCGCCCTTATATAGACATTTTAAATTGCCCGCCCTGGAGTCCAAGACCACCCCCAGAAACATCATACATACATCACAGAAGGGGTGTAGCTCAAGACCACCCCCCAGATACATCATACCTACATCACAGAAAGGGCGGTCTACAACAGAAATCTGAATGCGTTGTTTATCTCCTGTCTGGCAGGTTACCTATTAACGGTCACTTGATTGGATTACCTGGGGAGCCTGGCCAGTCTTTCGTAATGATAAATACTTAGTTCCTGAGCCAGGTCACAGGCTCACCCTATTCATACACAGACATACCCTTAAGAGAGGCTTTGTGAGCAAAAAGACAATGGGGAGGCTTTTCCATTTTCCTTTGACCTTGCAGAGAAATATTTGAGGTCAATTTGGGAGGGACGAAATGGTTTCAGGACTTTTTCTGTGGGGTTTCAGACATGTGGTTTATATATGCAGTTATGAACAATATATATATATGTGTGTGTGTGTGTTGTTTGTTGTTGTTTAGTCGTTTAGTTGTGTCCGACTCTTCGTGACCCCATGGACCAGAGCACTCCAGGCACTCCTGTCTTCATACACACACACACACACACACACACACACACATATATATGACCTTAATTTTTATTTCAGGCTGCATCATAAAGCTAACCCCTTTCCTCACTGTTTGTGGGTACTGGCCTGAGGGTGGGGGGAAAACACACAAAATCAGACAAACGTGAAATCAGACAGACTAGTTGGACAAACAGCTCCAAGACATGGAAGCAGTTTGAACAGTCACGTGAAACACAAAGATTACAATAAATAAAACGAGCCGTATATTTAAAGCCCGACCAACTCACACTTAAAGCACATGACCGCCCCCCCGCCCCCCCACCCCCAAGAAAAATCCTGGGAGTTGTAGTTTGCTAAGGATACTGGGGATTGTAGTTCTGTGTGAGGGAACTACAGTTCCCAGGATTCTTTGGGGGGTGTGTGCGGCATGCGCTTTAAATGTGCATCAGATGCAGCCACTATTGGATCGCGGCCTGGTCCAGGGTGGGTTGCGACAGGAGCAGTACCAGCATGCAGGTATATAGTAAAAGTTTAAGAAAGCGGGGTCCTGGATCTGAAAATATTGAAGCTACCTGTTTCAAATGCATGCTGTGTATCTACCCAAAGTTTTTCAGCTGGAGATTCTGGGCCTAGATAGGACCTTCCTTCCTGTGGGTTAATATGGCAGGAGGGAGCTAGTTAAATCTGCACCTGCATCAGCATGGCCTGGCAAATAGCTATTGATGCTTCTCCTAGCTGGTGGCCCTTTACTTAATTGTTTTCTCCTTGCCCACCCCTTCCTTTTGACAGTGGCTTGTGCTTGTCCTTCTTGGCTACTGGCCCAACCATCCATCTTTCTATCTATCCAATTTAATGAGTGCTAGGTAGGACTTCAAAGAGGAAACAAGTCGTTAAATAGTCCACTGTCAGGAAATGGGAAACTAATTAATAGGCCTCTTCAGGAACGCCATGAATAAGGAGATAAGCAATTAAAGTGCCGATAGCCAGGGGAAAAGGGAGCTTTGCTCAATGGGATTTATTTTGCCTCTGAGTGAACATATATTAGAATCTTGCCCACAGGGATGGGGTTTGTGGGATAAAAAAACATTCCAGATTAAGAAACTTACCAAGTTTCAAATGTATTCTAAAGGTTGCATAGTTACTTATCTCCTTGGCTCAGGGGGTTGCATAAATCCATACCCTCCAACATTTCTCCGATGAAAATAGGGACGCCCTAAGGAAAAGTGGGTGGCGGGTGGCACTGTGGGTTAAACCACAGAGCCTAGGACTTGCTGATCAGAAGGCCGGCGGTTTGAATCCCTGCGACGGGGTGAGCTCCCGTTGCTCGGTCCCTGCTCCTGCCAACCTAGCAGTTTGAAAGCACGTCAGAGTGCTAGTAGATAAATAGGTACCGCTCTGGCGGGAAGGTAAATGGCGTTTCCGTGCGCTGCTCTGGTTCACCAGAAGCAGCTTAGTCATGCTGGCCACATGACCCGGAAGCTGTACGCCAACTCCCTCGGCCAATAAAGCGAGATGAGTGACGCAACCCCAGAGTCGGCCACGGCTGGCCCTAATGGTCAGGGGGTCCCTTTACCTTTAAGGAAAAGTGGGACATTTCAGGATCAAATTTATTGAAAACTGGGACAGCTTCTGTAAATCCGGGGCTGTCCCTGGAAACCAGGGACACTGGAGGGTCTGAGATGGGATTTCTGGAATTGTAATGAGGGATGTAAAATTATATGCATGTCCCGTGGAGCTATGGTTGAAATCCCTCTTCACGCTGCTTGCAGAAGACCAGAATGGACACACCTCTGGGGAATAGCGTAGCCCCTGAGCCCATAAGACAATCTTGACATGTGATAAGAGAGAGAGAGGGAGAAACGGCCTCGGTCCAGTATACCTGAAGGAGCGTCTCCACCCCCGTCGTTCAGCCCGGACACTGAGGTCCAGCTCCAAGGGCCTTCTGGCGGTTCCCTCATTGTGAGAAGTGAGGTTACAGGGAACCAGACAGAGGGCCTCCTCGGTAGTGGCACCCGCCCTGTGGAACACGCTCCCTTCAGATGTGAAGGAAATAAGCAGCTATCCTATCTTTAAAAGACATCTGAAGGCAGCCCTGTTCAGGGAAGTTTTTAGTATTTAACGCTGTACTGTTTTTAACACTTGATTGGGAGCTGCCCAGAGTGGCTGGGGAAACTCAGCCAGATGGGCGGGGTATAAATAATAAATTGTTATTATTATTAAATTGCAGGGTACATATTATTCTGGGGAAGGGTCAAGTCTCCCGCTCCTCGAGTGCGGAAAATGCAATCTCGGCGTTCCCTTTGTGTGAATCCCCGGGTGGCTGTACCATCGTCCGGCACTAGGAGATGGAGCTGCAGGGTTGCAGGAACCATCTGATACTTGACCAGCTGCCCAGAAGGGCGAGTGCCAAAGCCGAGAGAGGACGATGCTACCTGAAGAACCCTCCGGTCCTCAGGTTTCAGCATGACCATTTGAAGGGAACAGCAGCTGTTCTGCCAACAGGCAAGCAGCTCGGCCTGAGAGCTCCCACTCTCGGGGCAAGTCTGAGGGGAGCGGGGGGAAAAGGCCTTTTCTTTGGGATATTGCTCACTCCATTGAACAGTAAGTAGGCGGCGGAAACCCCAAACCCACCCCCAACGCTGGTGCCTGGCAGAGCTTTTGCACCTCCTTGCTCTTTCTCGCAAGAAGCGGCTTGACCTCCACCTTCTCTTTTGCGTGGCTGATTATTCCTGCCTGGCTTTTTGACTGACCCATGGAGAGTTATGTGCTATTGCTGCTGCTGTGACACCTTTGGCTAAAGCACCGTTTGGCTGTGGCTTCCTTTTCCCCCTTTCCCCTTAAAACCAGATAACCACCAGCTTCCTTCAGCCATGTTAGAAAGTAAAAAAACATGGGTGGGTCAGGGTGGGAGACACTGCTGAGGGGAGTTGTGGGTGGGTGGGTGGTGTACACAGGGGCCATAAACAAAGCTGACAGGAGGAATGGTGCGGCCAAGATTTAAGCGGCACCAGCCTGCGAAGAAGCTGCTAATGGCTTGTGAGAGCGGCAGGGCTGTAAGGCGAGATGGGCTGGCTGACACCATCTTCTCCCAGCTCCAGGGGATGACTAGAATCTTGGCTTTCGCACCAGAAATGCGCCCAGCTCTTGCCGTCTTCAACTACCACTCTAAATATAAACCCAGGCCGCACACAGGGCTATTAGCAGTCGCCTTGTGCATGTCTGGACCTGGAAGTCTTTCTCTCTCTCTCTCTCTCTCTCTCTCTCTCTCCCTGCCCCGATCCTTGATAATATGTGATTTCTTGAAAAATGGGTAGGGAAAGGCCCTTTGCCTATGCTCAGAGGCACTCTTCTCTGTGCCGTTCACTTTGCACATGCTCCAGCGTTGGGTTCCGCCACCAGAAACAGTTTATGGGACTGTGAAAGTCCTCTTTTGAAAAGAATACAACGTTCTCAGAAGACGGAAATGAGTTTTCTGGCTCATGAAGAAATATTGGTTCGTTCGCACCAATATTTCCCGAATTGCTTGGCACACCTGACGTCTCGCTGTTTGCCTGTTTGCTCAAAACGCCTGAAGAGCTTAAAGTAGAATTGGTGGGCCGATTTTCCGCCGCCAACCCTCCCCTTTGGCTCATCGATGGAGGAGGGATACGGTTTCGATGTGTCGCCCAAGGGCTTAGACTCGATGGTGCACTAGACAAGGACACACTGCATTTGAAGCTAAGAAACTGATTCCAGATCCCTCGCTGGGATCAGCAAAGTGCAGGGGCAGTAGAGAGAGAAAGGAAGGAGAAAACACGTTTGAACGCGCCTGTAATGCCAGATCTTGAGTTTGTGATGAAAAGGGCGTTTTTTTAATTATTCACACCAGTGTTTAGCTTGGTCCCAAGGGAGAAGGTGGCCGCACATAGCTAATGCCACCCTTTATTTAGGGATTGCCACAACGAGCAGTTACTACATCACTTGTTTCAGTTATCTAGAACCATCTCCTTTTCATTCATTTCCCCCTGCTTGGGTGAATCATTTCTCTGTGTTTGGGGATAAGTGGCTGCAGCAGAGATACATTGGAGACGACTCGGGCCTTTCAGGGGACAAGGCTGTGTTTGTTGGCCCATGGGAGCTTCCTTTCAGATTTGCAAGTCTCACAAAAATAAAAGAAAGTTAGCTTCTAGGTGTGTGCAATATGTTTCCTACAACAGGGGCAATCCTTACTTTTGGAAATAAGGGGTGCCAGGGCCGAAGTCGCATCTTTCCACCTTCTTGTCATTCTTACCTCAGGTCGCTAGAGGCTCATTGAGGTTGTCTGTAGGAAGGGCACTCTGTGTGTGGTCAGAGGCACTTGTATTTTTCTTAGCACATTTTAGGGCTAAGCAGTGGCACGGGAAATTGGTTCTAAGTCCAGCAAGCCACAGGTCAGATAAGGCGCTGCTCCTTATGATGTATATTTAGCGAAAGCAGCTGGAGGTACAATATATGGGCCTATTCACTGTGTGAGCTTATGTAAGGGCATATGTATGCCACTTCAGTTGGCACGGCTTTTTTCATAGATCCATGGGAACTTTAGTGTGATGAAGTGCTAAGGATGTTGTTGTTGTTATTATTGCTGCTGCTGCTATTATTTTATTTATAGAATTTATAAACTGCTTTTTCGCACAATCAAAGAGTTTGAAGGGACCCTGAGGGTCATCTAGCCCAACCCCCTGCGATGCAGGAATCTCCACTAAATAAATCCATGACAGATGACCATCCAGCCTCTGCTTAAAAACCTCATCAGAGGTTTGAAAGCAGTTTCTAACAATAATAGGACAATATAGTGAAACAATTCAGTAGAGCGAAAATGGAAGGTGGTTAACATCAAATTTATAAAAAAATTAGCAAGAAAACCGTGAATAATGGCCTAAAACCCCAGAGTAAACAAAACAATTCCTCCAAAAGCCTGGGAGAAAGGTGGGTTTTGACTAGATGATGCAAGGCCAACATTTCTGTCCACACCTGTAAAGGTAAAGGTAAAGGGACCCCTGTGTTAGGATATTTCCGTTCCACCTTAAAAGGGAGCAGGCTGTGAGTCACAGAGTCTGCGTATTTCCTGTTCACAGGATGTTTATGTTTTCTGTTGCTTTCGTTTTCTTTCTTTCTTTCTTTTTTTTACCTCCCTGGCAGTATCCCAACAACAGGGGTTATGGGCCCAGAAACTCACAGCCTGCTCCCTTTTAAGGTGGAACGGAAATATCCTAACACCCTGACCATTAAGTCCAGTCGCAGACGACTCTGGGGTTGCGGTGCTCGTCTTGCTCTATAGGCCGAGGGAGCCGGCGTTTGTCCGCAGACAGCTTCCGGGTCATGTGGCCAGCATGACTAAGCCGCTTCTGGCGAACCAGAGCAGTGCACGGAAACGCCGTTTACCTTCCTACTTGCACTTTGACGTGCTTTCGAACTGCTAGGTGGGCAGGAGCAGGGACCGAGCAACCGGAGCTCACCCCGTCACGGGGATTCGAACCGCCAACCTTCTGATCGGCAAGTCCTAGGCTCTGTGGTTTAATCCACAGCGCTAACTGCGTCCCTTGTCCACACCTGTGGGGGGAGTGAATCCCAGAATCTGGTATCACCAACCCAACAAGTGATATTTGCTGGTGATGTTGCAGCAAGCCAACTCTTCCCAGTCGATGTCAGAGTCCAGGATGGCTAATATGGGGAGAGGCGCTTCTGACGGGAGCATCTGCTAAGAGCAGTCATGGGCAAACTCCGGCCCTCCAGATGTTTGGGACTACAATTCCCATCATCCCTGACCACTGGTCCTGTTAGCTAGGGATGATGGGAGTTGTAGTCCCCAACATCTGGAAGGCCAGAGTTTGCCTACGCCTGCGCTAAGACTCTATTTCTTTAATTAATGCACATACCACTTCCTCGAACAAAAGACCTCTAACTGGTTTACAGAACTCTAGCGGCAGTGTTTTCTATTAGCTGTCGTTTCTGGACGGACTTCAAGGCATGCAGAGAGCATTGCAGTGAATCTGCTAGAGATCTCTAGGCTTCTCACAGAACTGTGGCTTTCATGTAGCAATTTCCAGTGGGGTTCCTGTGGCTTCCTAAAGGGCAGTTAATGACCATTAAACCAGTTTAATTTATACATATGTTCAGAGAGCTTGCTTTTACAGTTCAGAAGGTATTGCAGTTTTCGGGCTATAACGTGGGGCCCTTGACAATGGTAATTTCACAGTTAATCTGTCCAGAACTTCTCCCCTCACCTGCTCTGTGGCCTATAGTTATCGCAACTGCATGATAGAAAGCAAGAGAAGCCTTTTTCCAAATGACATATATAGTGTTGTGAGGTGTGTTTTTTTTGTGGTGGCGGGGGAGATTAGGCTGTATGATGCCTGAGTCCATTCTAATTCCTGGATTCAGCAAGTGTTACAATCTAACAGAGGATCCCATTGTTGAGTTAGCCATGGCCTCCTAAGTATGGGTCTTTATTATAAGGAAGTGGTTCTGTGCCACAGGGCAAATGGGTGGACCCCCATCCTCACCTGGTGGGTAATGAGAAGCTAATAATAATAATAATAATAATAATAATAATAATAATTTTATTATTTATACCACTGGTTGGGTTTCCCCAGCCACTCTGGGCAGCTTCCAACAAACTATTAAAAATACAATAAAACATCAAACATTAAAAACTTTCTTAAACAGGGCTGCCTTCAGATGTCTTCTAAAAGTCAGATGCAGTGGAACCTCGGGTTGTGAACGTGATCCGTTCAGGAGGCACGTTCGCAACCCGCAGCGCTGCGTCTGTGCACATGTGGGTCGTGATTTGGTGTTCCTGCGCATGTGCGAGCGCCAAAACCCGGAAGTAACCCGTTCCAGTACTTCCGGGCTCAGCGCGGTGTGCAACCCGAAAACGTGTAACCTGAAGCGTCTGTAACCCAAGGTACCACTGTAGTGGTTTATTTCCTTGAAATCTGATGGGAGGGAGTTCCACAGGGCGGGTGTCACTACCAAGAAGGCTCTCTGCCTGGTTCCCTGCAACCTCACTTCTCGCAGGGAGAGAACCGCCAGAAGGCCCTTGCAGCTGGACCTCAGTGTCCGGGCTGAATGATGGGGGTTGAGACGCTCCTTCAGGTCTAGTGGGCCGAGGCCATTTTGGGCTTTAAAAGTAAGCACCAATACTTTGAATTGTGCTTGGAAATGTACTGGGAGCCAATGTAGGTCTTTCAGAACCGGTGTTATGTGGTCTCAGCAGCCACTCCCAGTCACCAGTCTAGCTGCTGCATTCTGGACTAGTTGTAGTTTCCGGGTCACCTTCAAAGTTAGCCCCACGTAGTGCGCATTGCAGTAATCCAAGCGGGAAATAACTAGAGTTTTGTGTGAGCTAGGCCAGAGACAGGCTGAAGGGAAAAGTCAGAGAGGGAGAGCCATGCTTGATTTCTGCTGGAATCCAAGGCAGTGACAGTGGGAGAATCAAAGATCTTCTGGAGTGTAAATGCTGTTAGCCCCTCTGTCATAGGCTCAGGTTGTAGATATGTGTAAATAAACCCCATATCCTAAGACATCAAGGTCTCCTACGCTGTCCCTCCTTCAGAGGAAATCGAACATTGCGTAAGCACCTGGAAGCCCCTGAATCTTACACCGGCTGGAGATTGGGGTGGCTGGGAACGATATTTTAGTCAATGTTACAGGTGCAAGAAATGATTTACCCATCTTTGTGTGTGAAAGGCACCCAATTCACCAGTTAATTTTGGAATAGATAATTGAGGGCCGGGGAAGGCTTCCACTGACCACGCAATTTCAAAAACAAGGAAGGGTCCAATATGAATTCAGGTAATATATGAATGGTGCAATCCTATCCATGTCTACTCAGAAGTAATTCCCATTGAGTTCAGAAGGGTAAGTCTAGGACTGCAGCCTCCTACCGTCAAAATTGCATTGGTAAACAAGATTTTCAGAGGGCTTGTGTGCCCTCTGATGCAGATATCTGCTTTCAAAGAAAAGCACTGACGTTACCTCTCTCGAGCTAAGTCTATTACCGGAGTATTATTGACGCCTCTCCCCCTCTGCTCCTTCAAGCCACATTTAAAGCCCCAGTTCTACACAAACCTTACCATGTCTGGGTACAAGGCTAACATGATGCATTGTGGTCCCTTTCTCCCCCCCCCCCCCAACGTGGCTTCTATTTGCAAAAATGTGAGAACAACATAGATTAATTTCTGCATCTCAATCACTGTGTCTCGTTTGCTTTCGGGGGCAGCTTTTTACCGGGTGGGCATTCTTGGGAGGAGACTGCACTGGAGTTTCATGATAACGAACTTGGATCAGGCCAAAGGTCCATTGAGTCCAATGTTTCTAACATTAGCAAGATATGTTTCTCTGCAAAACAGGGCCAACCCCTGCAGCATTTAGCTGTGTACCTGAAGGAGCGTCTCCATCCCCATCATCCAGCCCAGACACTGAGGTCCAGCGCCAAGGGCCTTCTGGAGGTTCCTTCGCTGCGAGAAGTGAGGTGACAGGGAAGCAGGCAGAGGGCCTTCTTGGTAGTGGCACCTGCCCTGTGGAACCGTTAGAGGGTTTTTCCCCTCTGGTGGCAGATGACAGAAACTATGACACCACGAGACCAATGTAAAACCAAATCAAATAAAGGTTTGATTACAAAACAACAAAGCTTGTGGGTGTTTTCCCCTGCAGGCAAAGTTCAAACTGCAACTTTTCCTCCTTTTATAGTCATGACCAGCTGTACCCAATCTGCCCAAAGCTCACAGAAACAGTTCTTAAAGATACAAACATCTTTACTGTTTCTTTGCAGAATGACTCCCAACAGGAACGCCCTCCCAGCAGATGTCAAGGAAATAAACAACTATTTTACTTTTAAAAGACAACTGAAGGCGGCCCTGTTTAGGGAAGCTTTTAATGTCTGATGCTGTATTGTTTTTTAATATTCAGTTGGAAGCCACCAAGAGTGGCTGCGGAAACCCAGCCAGATGGGTGGGGTATAAATAACAAATTATTATTATTAGTAGTAGTAGTAGTAGTAGTAGTAGTAGTAGCATTAGGGGGGGAAGTCCCAGCAAAAAGCCTCCAATCAGTGCCCATGAGAGCTTTTTCTTACTACTAACAGGAGCACACAGTGAGGCAATACCACAGGGAGGCTTAGGCCTTCCCCTGACCTCCCCACATAACAATTTCCCTCCCTTACCTAACATTATTAAAATAAAAAAAACAGTGACATGATTTTTAATCATGTCGGTGACATAATATACAGTTAATGTCTTTAAAAAGCAGTCTGTGGCCATTTCTGCACCTTGTATTGATGAATTCCATGTTTTCCGAAGATGTACTTAGTTTTTTGCGGGGCTTGGGGCAACCGCCAGTATGTCGAATCCTGTTTCATTTTGATTGTTGTTGTTTTTATATATCTTTGGTATACTTCTTACATTTTAATATTCTTAGATGCCTTGAGTTCACAAGGTTTTGGGGTTTGTTTGGTTTTGAAAAAGGACAAATATACCGTTTTTTTAAATGAATGAAATAAATATTGAGAGAAACACAGCCAGCTTTTGAAATCGGCATTTATTCAGATTTTGTTGTTCTCCAGCCAAGTAACGCGTACAAAGATGCATTCATTAAAGTGCCCATAAAAAACTTTTAGTATGCAAAAATGCATTATATTAGACAGAACTGCTTTGCAAAAATGTAGGTTTTACACAAAATTAAATGCAAAAAATATTGTGCATTTTAGGAGAAATTCTCACTAAAGTGCTGGTGAGAATTTTCACAAGGACTTTTAAAAAAATTGCAAGCTGATGTGGAAATGTGGAGAACTGGGGAGGAAATGAGAAACTGAGAAGACCCAAAATTGACAGAGTCGCTCATCCCTATTTCTAGTAATGCTCCATTTGTTTCCCTGACCGTTGATTCAGAAATGGCAAAGCGTCGAGAGGGATGACCTGCCTGCGTGAAGAACGCCCCTTGCTTCAATCTTGGCCGTTCACAAATTTGAAAAGACGTAAGAGTTAGCTTATTTATTGGGCAGTAGCTCAGACCCTGCCACTCAAAGCCTCTTCCCCAGAGTGTGTTTACAAGGAAAGTACAAATCCAATTAACAATGCAACAAAAGCAATAAAATGCACAGGACAAAACTGACAGCGACAAAATCTAAAACAGCAGATGGCAGAGCAGCATTAAAAATGGGGGACATAAAATTTAAAAATGGCAGAGGAGTTGGAGGCGGCAGGAATGAGCGAGATGGGATCAGTGGTCTGATGCAGTACGAGCAGCGGCATATATATATTTTAGCACTCCTTTTACGCTTTTTAGTTCCTGGTAGGAAGGCAGGGTGGCCAGCTGTCCTGAATTCCAGAGGAGAATTTCTCTTTTAGAAGGTGTGCTCTGTTTCAAGGGCTGTTTGGCCCAAGTCTGGATTTCGGATAAAAGAGAGAGATGGGCGGCCTTGAAGTTGTGCACCAGCACAAGGGCAGCAGATTGAGCCAGTACATAGGGCCGGCCTGCCCATTAGGTGGAATGAAGTAGCTGCCTCGGGTGGTGGAGTCGGATGGAGTGTCCCACCCTGGCCACCACGGGGGTCATCCGGCGGAAGCAGCGGCAGCTTGGGGCCTGATCTTGCGTAACTGTCGCAATATCTCGGCATCTACGTAACCCCGGTAAACAAGGCTTTGATGGAGTGGCGGCAGCGCCTTTCCGTTGTGCCTCAGGCGGCGAAACAGGATGGGCCACCCCTGTGAATGGGTCTAGACGTGGCCTGCCCCATGGGATGCGACTGCAATGCTGGCTTCCTGGCGGTGGGGTCATTGCTGCTTACCCAGAGCTGGGAGTGGGCGGCAGCGGGAAGGTCAGTGCGGTGCAGGCACACTGGCGAGCATGGCAGATTAGCTCTGCCAGTACAGTGGTACCTCAGGTTAAGTACTTAATTCGTTCCGGAGGTCCATTCTTAACCTGAAACTGTTCTTAACCTGAAGCACCACTTTAGCTAATGGGGCCTCCCACTGCTGCCGCGCCGCCGGAGCATGATTTCTGTTCTCATCCTGAAGCAAAGTTCTTAACCCAAGGTACTATTTCTGGGTTAGCGGAGTCTGTAACCTGAAGCGTCTGTAACCTGAAGCATCTGTAACCCGAGGTACCACTGTATGTCCAGACTTTGCTGACTTCTCCACCACTTCACCCCAGCTCTCGCCCTCCACATAAGCAGTATCTTAGGTCAGGCTTCCTCAACCTCGGTCCCGCAGATGTTTTTGGCCTACAACTCCCATTATCCCTACCTAGCTGGACCAGTGGTCAGGGATGCTGGGAATTGTAGTCTCAAAACATCTGGATGGCCGAGGTTGAGGAAGCCTGTCTTAGGTCATCTATACCTGTATACCTGAAGGAGCGTCTCCACCCCCATCACTCAGCCTGGACACTGAGGTCCAGCTCCAAAGGCCTATTGGCAGTTCCCTCACTGCAAGAAGCAAAGTTACAGGGAACCAGGCAGAGGGCCTTCTTGGTAGTGGCACCCGCCCTGTGGAATGCCCTCCCATCAGATGTCAGATAAATGACGTTTAGAAGACATCTGAAGGCAGCCCTGTTTAGGGAAGTTTTTAATGACTGATGTTTTAATGTATTTTTAATCTCTTGTTGGAAGCCGCCCAGAGTGGGGAATGGGGAAGCTCAGCCAGATTGGGGGGGGGGGTAATAAATTATTATTATTATTATTATTATTATTATTATTATTATTATTATTATTATTTTATCTGGCCATTGTTTTCCTCACAATTGTGAGATTTGTTGTATTTCCAGTGAAATTAAAGTCATTACTAAAGTCACACATATATATTACCATGTGGAAAAGGGGCAGGGGGCAGTGTGTAAGTGGCCACGCTCTTTCTAGCCCTGCTTGTTTAAAAACAGCGTCCTGCAGTCTGGATACCTCTAGTTGTTTTGGAATGCAATTCCAGTGAGTCCCAACACCCCAGGATTATTTGAACTGTGGTCAAAAACTCTCCAGGGCAGCAGGCTGGGGGAAGGCTGGTTCAAAACATTTCTATTGCAGTGTCAAGGCTTCAGAAAAGCTATTCCTCCCCCTGTGGGACTGTGACGAATGCCAGAGCGCATGGAAACTCTGTTTACCTTCCCGCTGCAGCGGTACCTATTTATCTACTTGCACTGGCATGCTTTCGAACTGCTACCTAGGCAGGAGCTGGGACAGAGCAACGGGAGCTTACCCCGTCATGGGGATTTGAACTGCCGACCTTCTGATCAGCAAGCCCAAGAGGCTCAGTGGTTTAGACCATAGCGCCACCCACGTCCCTGCTAATTTTAATATATATTAGCATATGCTAATATCTGCATATCAAACTGCTGTCAAACTATAGAGAACTGCCTTATCCCTATGCAAAGGTGGATTTAGGGCCGTGCAACCATTTCCGGGGGGGCACCTTCCCACCTCCTTCCCTAAGCCTAGTAATCGTTAGGCAGCTAAATGGTTGGTGATTCGTTCTCCACTGACTGTATGTGATCATGTAGGACTTATCCACACAGAATCAGAACAAATGGCAATCAGGTTTTCTGCAGATTGCTGTTTGTTCTGATTTAGTGCTAAAGAGTGGGGGTTTTTGGGGGGGGGAGTGGAGGGGAAAGGCAAAACTGATCAGATGTGTTCCGAGAAATCGTGGGACCAGCAAAAAAATGCTTGCAGTAGTTCCTTGGTTCTCGAACTTCATCCGTTCTGGGAGTCCTTTCGACTCCTGAAACCGTTCAAAAACCAAGGCGCAGCTTCCGATTGGCTGCAGGAGCTTCCTGCGCGCAAGCAGAAGCCGCATCAGACATTCAGCTTCTGAAAAATGTTCGCAAACTAGAACACTTACTTCCTGGTTTGCTGCATTCTGGAGCAGATTTGTCTGGGAGCCAAGCTGTTCGAGTACCAAGGTACCACTGTATTCCTGTGCTTTCTATTTTATTTTATTTTCAATAAAATAAAATAAAATTAAAAATTGCTTTTTTACATCTATAACGAATAAAACATACAAAACAAAACACACACTACAATACTACAAGAAAAATAAAAATAAAAACACATATTCTTTCTTATAGTCATTTAAAATTCCATTATTACGTGACTTCCTCAAATCCCCCCTAACTGAATTTCATTGTCCAAACATTATATAAAGATTTTCTAATTACATGATTTTTAAAACCTTTATGGGCCTTTATCTTATCATACCATAAGTATGCATGCCAATCAAATACATTGTCAAATCCCTCCAGATCCAGTACATTGTATTCCCCGTGCTTTCTAGGCATGGACAAGCAAAAGTGTGGATGAACCGCAAGTGTTTCTATGTATGGAAGTCCCTACAATGTATGCAGGGAAGGGGATGTTGTACTTGTGTACATTTTTCCCAGAGGGTTCCCAGAGGGTTCACCACAAGGGGATGCAGCCCCACCCTGCCCTAGAAGGATGATCACAACCTAAAGGTCTTCTTCTTTGGCAATCACTCGTAGCCAAGTAAGATTGCCTTCCAAAAACACGGTTTTAAAATTGAGTCCGTAAGTGACTGTGGAGGCCAATTCTGGATCCACACCTCCTTCCACAGTGGGGGCATAGGCTTCTGGGCGGGAGTTGATCATGGTGAGGGTTTGCCAAGCGTGCCTTCCTCTTAGCACATTTCTCCCTTTTGTCCTGGGTTCAAGCATCTTCAAAGCCCATGACACCTTTGGTAAAGGCTGTTCTCCAACTGGAGCGCTCGCCGTCCAGTGTTTCCCAGGTGTCAGTGTTTATACTACATTTGTTTTTTTTAGATTTGCCTTGAGAGAGTCTTTGAACCTCTTTTGTTGATCACCAGCATTATGCTTACCATTTTTAAGTTTGGAGTAGAGGAGCTTTGGAAGACGATAATCAGGCATCCGCACATCCCTCCATAACACACCCATCAAAATGGCAAGCATTTCACTAGCGGTTGTGTAAACTGACTGCAATCACAACAAAGTGTATGAAATGGGGTGGGTGTGTGGACATGTATTTCTACTCCAAAATCAAATGCGTCCGTCTACGAATCACCAGAAAGTTCAAGAAAGTTTGTAATATTTTGCATGATTCTTCCAGATGAAGAGTTGAGGTGTGGTCATTGTTGCGCTGATATTTGCTGGGCAGTTACGGGAAATGGAGTGATGAAAGATAGAGCTATAAGAGATCTGTTTTCATCAAGTGCGCTACTCCAGTCTTAAGCACACTTACTTGGAAATAAATCTCGTGGATTTCACTAGCTGGGTGTTCCTTCTCAGGCATTCTTAGGAGGACTGTTGCTTTAACTTCCTTCTGCCATGTATACATTTGTGTACAATATACTCTGCAATTTTGGACGCCTCAAGACTGGCAGGATTAGGCTCTGTGGTGTTGCTTTTTAAACCTCTGTTCCGGATGGGCCTTTTAATACAGGCTCTTGTTTCACCTCCCAGGATAAAATTCTCTCCAGCTAGCCGCTAAGTCAGCTTCCTTCAGGGCGTCAGATAATCCCGGAAAGTGGAGGGAGGTCCTTTGTGCAAGTTTCAAATCAGGAAGTTTGAAGGAACAAAGTATGCCATCAAAACCGCAGAAGGAAATGGACTCGGCCAAGTGGCATTGGGTTACAGGGACAATTTTAGGTGTGAGAGAGGTCTGTATTTTCAAGCTACCTTTTAACCCAGGGGTCAGCAAACTTTTTCAGCAGGGGGCCGGTCCACTGTCCCTAAGATTTTGTGGGGGGCCGGACTATATTCGGGGGGGGGGGGATGAACAAATTCCTATGCCCCACAAATAACCCAGAGATGCATTTTAAATAAAAGGACACATTCTACTCATGTAAAAACACGCTGATTCCCGGACCATCTGCGGGCCGGATTTAGAAGGCGATTGGGATGGATCTGGCCCCCGGGCCTTAGTTTTCCTACCCATGTTTTAACCCAATGTTTAAAATGTGTGGTGCCTGAAGTTCAAGCCCAGCTCAAAGCGATACCTGCTGCCCTAGCAATCTTTCCGCTTTTTCCTAGCTGTGTGGCCCAGTTGTAGTAACACAATCATGAGAAAAATGGCATGTTGTCAGTAGTGTGACTAGTTAGGCATGTTCCAGCACTCTTTGATCTAAGTTTGATTAGAGCCCTTTAGCACTGCTGAGGCTTTCCCTTCCCACAATTTTATGGAAGTGGAATTAAAAAGGTGATTTCACATAGCACTTTATATAGCACTTAGTTGTTCAACAGTGTTGTTGACAAAGCTAAGATTAGGAAGTTTATCCAGAAGTAAGTATTATTTAAAGGTCCCCATCAATATTAATTAGTAGCTTCCTTCTCACAGGTTCTGCCCTTTTGCTTTCTTTCTGTGTAGTGCATCATTGCTGATGAATTATGTCCTAATTAGTCAGTTCCTATCGCCCATAGGGAGGACTAAGGGGAAATTCATTACTACTGCCATACTCCATTGAACACCAAATGGAAGAAGCAACAAGAAGGAAGCTTTTAATTAGAAGGACAGTAGCGTAGAAAAGCTTCAACAGCACGTTGACTATATACACCAGACATGCTATAATTGTATTTCAGCTGGGGAAAACCTGCCGCATATCAAGTTTCAAAAAAAGGCCATGGGGAACACAGGAAACACTGAAATGCAACAGGATGGCAGTAGCATTGTCCGGATTCTCCAGTTTGCTTCCAGGCTACACTAGGACCCTTTAGCGCTGCCAATACATTGCTCTTTCACAGTCAGCTGGGGTGGAATTATAACAGTGGCCTTGCATAATTCGTGATTTAGTGCTATCTCCCCCATTCTAGTCTTGCATCGCCTGTCCTCACAAAAAAAAGGCAAAAGTCAGGTCACATTATTGACATGAAGCCTCCCAGTGTGATCTGAAAGTGTCTTTATTCAGAAATCAGTCCAGTGAGACTTCCAGCAGAATGCTAACTAAGTCTACTCAAAAGGAAGCCCTATTGAATTTAGTGGGGCTTGCCCTTGGGTAAGGAGAGTTAGGATTGCAGCCTTAATCCCTAGAGACTGTGTTTTGTTAATGTCCTGAACTGCCCTGTACTTTCTTGCTTCCTAAACTCAAATGCCACCTGCCCCGTCAGAAATCCTTCACATCTTGATTTCTGTGCCCCCACCCTCCGGTCTTCCTCATTGACAGCCCTCCCATGGTGCAGTCTGCACTGTCGGCATCGTTCCCCCTCCTACCTTTCTCTTTCTCCATTTCACATCCAGCCAGGAAAAGCCAGACAGGCTGAGTATTATTTTATTAATAGTAATTAGGAGGGCTTTCCCCTGCCCCCCCCCCCCACAGAACAACTGTCCTCACAGAGCTGGTTCCATAAAGATAAAATGCTCATCGGTTACAAAAATTGCCATAAAACCATGTACAGCCATAAGAACCAACCAGCATTTGTTGTTGTTTAGTCGTGTCCGACTCTTTGTGACCCCATGGACCAGAGCACACCAGGCACTCCAGTCTTCCACTGCCTCCCACAATTTGGTCAAACTCATGCTGGTAGCTTCGAGAACACTGTCCAACCATCTCATCCTCTGTCGTCCCCTTCTCCTTGTGCCCTCCATCTTTCCCAACTTCAGGGTCTTTTATAGGGAGTCTTCTCTTCTCATGAGGTGGCCAAAGTCTTGGAGTCTCAGCTTCAGGATCTGTCCTTCCAGTGAGCACTCAGGGCTGATTTCCTTCAGAATGGATAGGTTTGATCTTCTTGCAGTCCATGGGACTCTCAAGAGTCTCCTCCAGCACCATAATTCAAAAGCATCCATTCTTCGGCGATCAGCCTTCTTTATGGCCCAGCTCTCACTTCCATACATCACTACTGGGAAAACCATAGCTTTAACTATACGGACCTTTGTCGGCAAGGTGATGTCTCTGCTTTTTAAGATGCTGTCTAGGTTTGTCATTGCTTTTCTCCCAAGAAGCAGGCGTCTTTTAATTTCGTGGCTGCTGTCACCATCTGCAATGATAATGGAGCCCAAGAAAGTAAAATCTCTCACTGCCTCCATTTCTTCCCCTTCTATTTGCCAGGAGGTGATGGGACCAGTGGCCATGATCTTCGTTTTTTTGATGTTGAGCTTCTGACCATATTTTGCATAGTATAATCTAAAACCAGTGTTATCTCCTACTTCCCACTGTGTTTCCCCTTCACTTTCCTTGTTGCAAAAAAATAAAATGCTAGCCTTTGAGGAAGTGGACTTGTTGCTCAAGAGCTCTGAAGCAGCTTTAATTATTTAACCAGAATTTGCTGGTATAGGATTGAATCCCGCCTGAAAATTGCAACAGTTTGAAAGCTCCCTTAAGGGCTTATCCGCACTCATTTTTTGCCCCATGCTTTCTAGAAACAGGTATGTGTTTTCCTGGTCCGTGTTCTGAGAGCCCCACCTCTTTCCCCAGGAAAACTCGGATTTTTACCATTGAAACAGAGCAAATGGCACTTCGAGTTTTCCATGGATTGGTGTTTGTTCCAATTCAGCAGTAAAGAGCGGGGGTTTTTTTTGTTTTTTTGCAGGGAAAGCACCAGGGCGAAAAAAGAACAAGTGCTCGGATCTGTAATAGTTTTGTATTGTTGTTATAGCAGTTTTCACTGTATTTAATCTTTCTTTTAAGATTTTATTAAGACTTTTCATAATGCATTACAGTAGAGTAACAAATGAATCTAAAAAACAAGAGGAAAAGAGAAGAATATAAAGTCCTCCTTCATGGGTAGATCTTAACTTGTCCCACCCAGAGACATCAACTAACCATCACCTTCATCAACTTCATCAACTGCATTTATCTGTCTATTCCTTTCATGTTTTAAGCATTTTCATGTATGCCGCCCAGAGCTTTGGTTATGGCATGACATAGAAATATATATGCAGAATATTAAAATACAATAGTCTATTAAACATTAAAAGCTTCCCTAAACAGGGCTGCCTTCAGATGTCTTCTAAAAGTCTGGTAGTTGTTTTTCTCTTTGACATCTGGTGGGAGAGCATTCCACAGGGTGGGTGCCACTACCGAGAAGGCCCTCTGCCTGGTTCCCTGTAACTTGGCTTCTCGCAGCGAGGGAACCGCCAGAAGGCCCTCGGCGCTGGACCTCAGTGTCCGGGCAGAATGATGGGGGTGGAGACGCTCCTTCAGGTATACTCAGTGGCGTAGCGTGGGGGGTGCAGGGGGGGCTGGCTGCACCGGGCGCAACATTTGGGGGGGCGCTCTCACACTAACTAATCTAGTGGAAGAGACTCGAGTGCTAAAATCCATGGGTTAGGGGGCGCAAATTACTTACCTTGCCCCGGGTGCTGACAACCCACGCTACGCCACTGGGTATACTGGACCGAGGCCGTTTAGGGCTTTAAAGGTCAGCACCAACACTTTGAATTGTGCTCGGAAACATACTGGGAGCCAGTGTAGGTCTTTCAGGACCGGTGTTATGTGGTCTCGGCGGCCACTCCCAGTCACCAGTCTAGCTGCCGCATTCTGGATTAGTTGTAGTTTCCGGGTCAACTTCAAAGGTAGCCCCACATAGAGCGCATTACAGTAGTCCAAGCGAGAGATAACTAGAGCATGCACCACCCTGGGGAGACAGTCTGCGGGCAGGTGGGGTCTCAGCCTGTGTACCTGTGTAGAAATACATTTAATAGCAATATGTAAAACCATCCCCTGTATGGCAATGATATGGGGTGGGGGGGAGACCTGGGAGCTTCTCCCCCCTAGTGATAATTGCTGCTTGAGGGGATGTTGTTGGGATTGTGGCCAGAGAGGGAGGAGTTAGACCTCTCCACGCCATGTATTGCAGTCCCAGTGACCCCAGATTTTAAATGGGCAATCGTGTCATTAAAGAAACATCTGGTTTGTCCCCGAGTGATGCCAGCCACATGCCACAGGAAAGTAGTAATAGCAGCAGCAGTAGTAGTAAATAGTTACAATCATAATAATGAATTTGCAGAGTCTTTCCAGCTGGCCCAGATCATTCATTCCATTATCTCAAATGCCCAAACGTGGATACAGTGGTGCCTCGCAAGACGAAATTAATTCGTTCCGCGAGTTTTGTTGTCTTGCGATTTTTTTCGTCTTGCGAAGCACGGTGTCGGGAAAGTTTTGGAAAAGCTTAAAAAATCACCAAAGTCTTTAAAAACCTCAAAAAAGGCTACCACACCGCGTTCTATGAGTTGCTCCTCGAAGTCAAGTCGCAACTGTATTAACGGTGTTAAGAAAAAGGAAACAAACTTGCAAGATGTTTCCGTCTTGCGAAGCAAGCCCATAGGGAAAATCGTCTTGCGAAGCAGCTCAAAAAACAAAAAACCCTTTCGTCTAGCGAGTTTTTTTGTCTTGCGAGGCATTCGTCTTGCGAGGTACCACTGTATGATCAAAATCCTATCCCTCCAATAAAATACTCCAATGGTTTTCTTTCCTTTTCTTTTTTTCTAATAATTTCTAATAATTTTGTATTCGTTTCCGCCCACAAAATTTAAAATAATATAATAATTTATTACATCCTAACGTCCGTGATATTCCTCTTGTAATCCTTTCTTTGCTGCCATAACCATTTCTTTTCTAATATTTCTTATATTACAATCATTTATTTATTCTCCTTCCCTTGCCTATAATTCAAATCCTGCTTGCATTTGCATTTGACTATATATATTTTTCTTAAATAGTCCAGAAATAATCTCCAGCAACATTTCCGTCTCATTGATCTCTTATTTTTGCTATCCGCTCCGCCATCTCTGCATAGTTCGGTAACTTTAAAATCCCTTGATTTTATTTTCTCAGCGTGTGTGGTTGCCGGTTCATGATCCTGGGATGGGTGTGAGTCTATTATGGGGCATTTGAGGGCCAGAGCTGGATGCTTGCTGTGGTCAGGGCAGTGTCTGAGCTCAGTACGTTTCTGTACTCTCCAAAATACTTCGCAGATGATACGAAGGATACTCGGGCAACACCCTAATTCTCATGCCAAAAATTACTGCCTTCCCCTCCCCGGCATTAAACTACAGATCTCCTCTGACGTATTGCTGCATTTATTTTCTCTGCAATGAAGCCAAGATGGTGGTTTTGGTTTTAAAAACCAGCAATAATTAGAAAAACAACAACATAACGATCTGCTAATAACCCATGGCTCAGAAAACATATCTCATCATCTGCAGTGTGTGAAATGGCTTGCAAATGAGGAAGGGCATAAGGAATATTTGAAAAAATATGTTAATATTTAAACCTTAGAATAGCTTTGGAGGTGTATATAGGCTGTAGGGTTAGAAGTAGAAGATAGGGTATTTTAAAATAGTATAATTTGTAAGCGATAAAATGTGAAGATATTTTAAGTGCGATTTAAAAAAAGAGATGGTTAGAAATTATGATATATGTAAACTGCTAAAGGTGAAGTAAAATGAGAATCAGATAGGTGGGACTTGGGGAATCCCACTTAACAATGTTTAGAAAAATAAGGATATGACAAGAATTTGTTCGTATTGTTCGTCTTTTCTGTTTGTGTTTTTTATTTGTCTTTTAAAATGATTAATTTTTTTGGAAATAAATAAATGAGGAAGGGCTGGCAGCTAGAATGGGGGCCGAGGCCTACATAGGGGTCCAGTGTGGCTGACAAGCGGCAAAGAGGCCGGCCTGGAATCTGCACCTGGCATCGCAGGACAACTGCCAGGCTCCAGTGCCCCAGCAGGCTGAGTGCCCAAGGCCCTCCACACGGGGCAGCTGGACCCGAGTGCTTCCATTTTAATCGCCTCAGTGCCCTGGAGCATTGTGGGAGCTTAAAATGCCGTTTTCCAGCCGCCCCGGAGCAGCCCTGATGACGGTGAGCCGCAGCCCTGTTTCCATCTTACATGCGTCTTCCTCCTCCTGCCTCTTCCTCTTCTTCCTTGGGAGGAATGGCCTGAGTCATCTTGTTGCTGAAACCTGACGCTTTCTCTGATGGTCCACAGCAGCTGGAGAAGCTGCCAAGCGCAGGAGGCTGCCCAAAGCATAGCTGCCAACTTACAGATTTGAAAATAAGGGACCAGCAGCCTCGAAAATAAGGGACCAGCAGCCAAAATAAGGGATTTTCAGAGCACAGCTATGTTCAGCTTCTGAGCCCCTCCCAGCCAAAGGCAGAAAGCCCAGCCAGCAGCCAAACGAAGCCTCAAGCGGTGGTTCCCACAGCGCAGCAACCCGGCAAAGGGGATGCAGCAAGGGAAACCACCGTCACCTCTCCGCTGGGAAGTGCTGAGCAAAGGCGAGTCCCCAGGCAACGCGGCCGATTTGATCGGCACAAGGCATGCAAGCTCCACCCCCCAGTCGTTCTTAGACTCCATATTGGGTGAGCAACGCAGCCAAGCAACACAGCTGGAGCCTCCCTCCTCCCTGGCCGGCAGGGAGGGAGAGGAGCTGCTTCCTTTGAAACCCGGGAAATTTAAGGGACATCATCAATAAGGGACAGCAGCGGGACAGGGTGCTGGGATAAGGGACTTTCCCGCCAAATAAGGGACAGTTGACAGCTATGGCCCAAAGGCTGCCTGGCTGTATATTGGAGGCAGGGTCCCACTGGGAGCTGCCGCCACCATAGCAGCATACCTGCTCCAACAACATTTCTCCAATGAAAATAGGGGAGTCCTGTAGCATCATCATCATCATCATCATTTTATTATTTACACGCTGCCCATCTGACTGGGTTTCCCCAGCCACTCTGGCCAACTTCCAACACATACAAAAACACAATAAAACATTAACAAAACTTCCCTATACAGGGCTGCCTTCTGGTATTTTCTGAAGTTTGTAGAGTTACTCATCTCCTTGGCTTGGGGGACACATAACTCCATACCCTTCAACATTTATCCGATGAAAATAGGGACGTCCTAAGGAAAAGTGGGACATTCCAGGATTAAATCAGAAACCAAGATAGCTTCTGTAAATCCAGGGCTGTCCCTGGAAAATAGGGACACTTGGAGGGTCTGTGGTTGTCTAAATGCATCCAGTCATTGTATGAATGAGCTTGTAAGGTAAAAGTAAAGGAGCCCTGGACGGTTAAGTCCAGTGGAAGACGACTCTGGGCTTGCGGCGCTCATCTCGCTTTCAGGACGAGGGAGCCGGTGTTTGTCCACAGACAGCTTTCCGGGTCATGTGGCTAGCATGGCTAAACCGCTTCTGGCGCAACGGGACACCGTGACGGAAACCAGAGCTCACGGAAACGCCGTTTACCTTCCCACCGCAGTGGTACCTATTTATCTACTTGCACTGGTGTGCTTTAGAACTGATAGGTTGGCAGGAGCTGGGACGGAGCAACGGGAGCTAACCCTGTCATGGGAATTCGAACTGCCAACCTTCCGACCAGCAAGCCCAAGAGGCTCAGTGGTTTAGACCACAGCGCTATGAATGAGTTTGTAGTGGAGTACAGTGGACGTTCAGGTTGCGAATGTGATCCGTGCGGGATGCACCTTTGCAACCCTCAGCGGCGCATCTGCGCACACGCGGGTTGCCATTTGCCACTTCTGTGCATGCACAAAGCGTGATATAGCGCTTCTGTGCATGCGCAATCACCCAAACCCGGAAGTAACCTGTTCCGGTACTTCTGGGTTTCGGCGGGTCCGTAACCCGAAAAAACACAACCTGAAGCGTCAGTAACCCGAGGTATGACTGTACAGTCTGGTGCAAAATGAAAATTTTCCCCGCTTTCTTGTCTTTGCAGCCTCCCCACCATTGCCTTGTGGCACTAGGCAGAATAGGCCCAGGAGCAGAATGCAAAGATGGCAGCCCCGCCACCATACATCCCTGGTCCAGAGTGCCTGCGCCCATTCACCCGCGAGTCCCTCCAGGAGATAGAGAAACGGATCGCGGAGCGAGAAGCCGAGAAGTTGAAGCCGAAGCATGAGGAGATTCACGAGGAAGAAAAGGAGGCCAAACCCCGGAGTGACCTGGAGCAAGGGAGAAGTCTCCCAATGATCTATGGGGACCCTCCCCCAGAGCTAATCGGGGTGCCTCTGGAAGACTTGGACCCATTCTACAAAGATCAGAAAGTAAGCCGGAAGAGTTGGGTAGGAATTGGAAAGCGAATAACTCAAGCACTGCTTTGAGGTGGTTGTTGTTTTCCCCCCAATCAAGCAGTGTATAATATTTTAGGAAATACAAATAGATAGATAGATAGATAGATAGATAGATAGATAGATAGATGAATGTGAGCTAGACCTTTGAGGCTGTCCTGGGTTGCTTAAGGTGTGAAGGGTGACTTGCAAATGGCTCGTATACAGGAGCACATCATAAAGCCATGATTTTTTTATTTATTCATTGGTTAATTACTGCCCTTGAAATGTCCATATTGGCTCACCCATCCTCTTACGCAACAGTTTACTAGTGTTGAGGAAAACAAAGATGGCGCCTTAGGAAATATTCTGTGAAACCAGAAAGCGACTCATGGCTAGAAATCAGAATATAATCCTTGGATGAAGGGTGGTATAGATATTTAAATAATAATAATAATAGTTTATAAGGTTGGGAAGCCTGGAGATAAGCAGGCAATTGAGTTGAGAAAGAGGCAAGGCAGTCTGAGAACAGGCCAGTATTCACTGTTTACTCAAGTAGTGATGCTCAACTTAAGGAACCTGGGACTGAGTCGGATGCATCTATGTTGTGCTTATCCCACACAGATTTCCCCCCCAATTCCTGTCTCACCCTTAATCTTGACAAACTTCAAGTTCTCTCCCCACTTCTGCTAAAATTATGAACAATTCTTGCATCTTGTATCCATTATTGTACCTGCAAGATTATAAGCATGCTATGTGCAAGTGTGCTCCAAGCAAACACCACATAAACAATTCACATCACTATTAAAATAAATATGCTTTTGCAGTGGACGCTCGGGTTGCGAACGTGATCTGTGCAGGATGCACATTTGCAACCTGCAGCGTTCGCAACCCGCAGCGGCACGTCTGCGCACGCGCAGGTTGCGATGCAGCGCTTCTGCGCATGCGCGACCACCGAAACCCGGAAGTAACCCATTCCGGTACTTGCGGCTTTCAGCGGTCCGTAACCCGAAAAAACGCAGCCTGAAGTGTCTGTAACCTGAGGTATGACTATATAACATTTCGCTGCAGAAATACAGTAAAGCACATAACATATTTTGTTATGTGTCTGGCTGGCAATAATCTCATAGACGCTTCCAAACGCCACATTATGCTCGGGAAGCCGCGAGTCCTCATTCTGGTTCCAACATAACGTAAGTTTGCAGGCTAAGTCGTTGTTTTGAAAGAGAACTTGCCATGACTTGAGGTTAATAGCAATGTCTGTTTCTCCCTTCCTCAGACGTACATCCTCCTCAACAAAGGAAAGTGCATTTTCCGGTTCAGTGCCACCCCTGCTCTCTATATGTTGGATCCTTTCAATATTGTCCGGAGAGGTGCCATCCAAGTGCTTATACATTCATATCCTTTGCACTCGCTGAGAACGCGCATGGCATGGTTTCACTTGGGAGAAGCTGTGGGGTTTTGCTGATGCCATAGTCATTCTTGTAGGACCAGACGGGGGCGGCTGCAGCGACAGAGGCCAGCTGAGTATTTCGCGAAAGTGTCATTTAGTGTCCTTGCTTTCTTGTAGTACGTGAGGAAGATAAACACCCTTTTCCTCATACGATTTCCCAGTGCTATTTTTCTAGAGAAAAGGGTGCCACAACTCACTGTGAACACCTCCCTTGTTCTCTTCAAAGGGCAATAGTGCCCACCTGAGAGCTGCTGGAGCTCAGTTCCAGCTGTGGGAAAAAGCCCTCTCGTTTCCATTTGCAGAATTTTTGGTGGAAACAAGCACTTCACTGTCACCAGCTGAACAACGTCTACAGTGGTACCTTGGTTCTCAAACTTAATCTGTTCTGGAAGTCCGTTCCAAAACCAAAGCGTTCCAAAACCGAGGCGCGCTTTTCCATAGAAAGTAATGCAAAACCGATTAATTCGTTCCAGACTTTTAAGAACAACCCCTAAAACAGCAATTTAATATGAATTTTACTGTCTTACGAGACCATTGATCCATAAAATGAAAGCAATAAACAATGTACTGTACTATAAAATACCGTATTTTTTGCTGTATAAGACTCACTTTTTCCCTCCTAAGAAAGTAAGGGGAAATGTGTGTGCGTCTTATGGAGTGAATGCAGGCTGCGCAGCTATCCCAGAAGCCAGAACAGCAAGAGGGATTGCTGCCTTCACTGCGTAGCGATCCCTATCCCTAACCCTAACCCTAAACATCTTCAGATGTCTTCTAAAAGTCAGATAGTTGTTTATTTCCTTGACATCTGATGGGAGGGTGTTCCACAGGGCAGGCGCCACCACGGAGAAGGCCCTCTGCCTGGTTCCCTGTAACTTCACTTCTCACAGTGAGGGAACCGCCAGAAGGCCCTCGGAGCTGGACCTCCATGTCCAGGCTAAATGCTGGGGGTGGAGACAACCCAACAGGGCTGTTGTTCCCTTGTCTTTACTAAACGGGTTTGTCTTGGGAATTTCAGCAGAGGCCTGATGCATTTCCTTGACCTCATTTCAAATTATTCAGCATGTTTATCATGATCACCATCTTAGCCAACTGTGTCTTCATGACCATGAGTGACCCGCCAGTGTGGGCCAAGGATGTGGAGTAAGTGTTACTTTTCTTTCTTTCTCTCCCCCCCTCCCCTTTTCTTTTACCAGTTTTCTGCCTGGTCACTATAGGCTGGGCTGTGGGAGGGGGAAATGGAACCAGAGGAGCAGCTTACAGGCATTCTTAATCCAAAAGCGAAGCTGGGGTGGCCAGATGAGGAACCTTGTGTGATCAGAAAACTTGTGTAATCAGTAACTATAATGCTTCAAAAATAACAGGGGGGTGACACAAACTCCCTGAGAAGCAGTATTATTGTAACCCGGCTGACATGAGGAGAAGATTAAAAAGCAGGTTGTGGGGTTGTTTCACTGCTCAAAGTCATGCAAATTACGGTATTTTGGCTTCGTGGTATCTGTGAATATAGCCAGTGAGTGTGCTTTCATTTTTTTTGGGCGGGGGGAAAACATCCATCTCTTCCACCTTTTATTTTCAGCTCTCCCTGCATAGGTTCATTAACCTGAATCCTTCTCTTTAGCAATTGATCCTATAGCCTGAGTGTCAAAGGTCCTTAGGTTCATTTTCTTGAGTACATCGAGTTTTAAAAGGGTCCCAGGTTCTAAGAAAGATCTCTGGCTCTAGAGTGAATATGAATTTGGGAAGTATGATTCCGGCAAATTCTACCTTCTAACTTAAGATTTGCTTGCAAACGGTACCGTAGATTCCGGCGTATTAGGCGACTGGGCGTATAAGACGACCCCAACTTTTGCTGTTCAGTTTTAGAGTTACAGCGTTTGAGCGCCGCCAGGGGCAGAGCGTGCAGCCCTCTGCTGCCTCTGCCGTCGCAGCAGCAGCAGCAGCAGCAGCAGCCCGAGGCAAGGCGTTTGGCGGGCGGGCGAGCGCCACGCTCGGAAGGACTTTCCGCGCCGCCTTCTGTGGGGAGGGAGGAGGAGCAACGGCTGAAGGGGTGCCTCTGCTCACCGGCTCCCTCTCTTCCTTCTCAACACGTCTACCCGGCGTATAAGACGCAACCCCAACTTTTTGGGTGATTTTCCCAGGGATAAAAAGTCGTCTTGTACGCCGGAACATACAGTATCCCTACATTCCTCTGCTGCAAATTGTTTACAACATGCCCTATTTTTATGCTATTGGATCGAGAGGCTTTTTAGGAAAACAGGATGCAGGGTATTTAATATATATATTAAATATCAGCAATAAACCTTGCATATATATTTTTTGCTATTAATTCTGCTTCCCTTGCCCTCTGTAACCCTCCCCTGTTCACAGATACACTTTTACTGGCATCTACACCTTTGAGTCTATGATCAAGATATTGGCCCGGGGATTCTGCATTGACAACTTTACATTCCTGAGAGATCCATGGAACTGGCTGGATTTCAGTGTCATCGTTATGGCGTATGTTGCATTTAGCAGGAGCAATGTGGTAAACCAGCTGGGGGAAACCAGAGGGCGTCAGCATGTGGGTGTGGGGTGGAAATCCTCATGCATGTACTGTATGGCGATGGCAAGCACTGAGACCATATTTCCAGTTAGCTACTGTCTCCTGGGGGACGCGGGTGGCGCTGTGGGTTAAACCACAAAGCCTAGGACTTGCCGATCAGAAGGTCGACAGTTCGAATCCCTGCGACAGGGTGAGCTCCTGTTGCTCGGTCCCTGCTTCTGCCCACCTAGCAGTTCGAAAGCACGTCAAAGTGCAAGTAGATAAGTAGGTACCGCTCCAGCGGGAAGGTAAACGGCGTTTCCGTGGGCTGCTCTGGTTCGCCAGAAGCGGCTTAGTCATTCTGGCCACGTGACCCAGAAGCTGTACGCCGGCTCCCTCGGCCAATAAAGCGAAATGAGCGCCGCAATCCCAGAGTTGGTCACGACTGGACCTAATGGTCAGGGGTCCCTTTACCTTTACCTACCGTCTCCTGGGCATACCCAGAATACTATAGTTGGAAGTGTCAACAACTTTTGTGTCTGCACCTTTGCTTTTTGAAGCATGACAACCCTACTTTAATGACTTTTGAAACTGCCCAACCCCTTAGCCAAAGAGCACCTGAAAAGCATCATACAAGTGCCACACAGAAAGAGGCAGTCTACAACAGAAATTTGAGAGTGTGGTTTGTCTCCTTTATGATAAGACACTTTATAATGGTCACTGATTGCATTACCTGGCCGGTGTGGCCATCCTTTTGATGGTATGCGGGTGGTGCTGTGGTCTAAGCCACTGAGCCTCTTGGGCTTGCCGATTCCCGCGATGAGGTGGGAGTTTAGCGCTAGGGAAGGAGTTTTCCAAAGCAAAGCACTAGGGCAATGGCAAGTGGACTTGTGCTTTCTAGGTGCGAGACATGCGGAAGTGGGGATGAGTCCTAAGTCTCTCACGTTTGTGGGACTTTGTGGAACTTAAAGTGGGGTTAAAAAGTTTAGCCCTGTTCTAAAACTTAGAAAAAAACAAAACACAGTATTGTTTAACTCAATGCTTTAGGGAATAAACAAGCTGAGGAGATCAGCTGATAGTCACAGTGCATACATAGTCCTTCTTGTGCAACACAAGGATGGTGGTGCAACACAATTGTCGCGGGAGGAAGTGCTAGTGGCTTTCTGCACAGGACTAGAAGCTTTTACCAGGTTGTGGGGAGATGGCATGTGTAGAGTTGTACGTCTTTTCGCAGGGACATGTGTGGCGCTGTGGTTTAAACCACTGAGCCTCTTGGGCTTGCCGATCGGAAGGTCGGCAGTTTGAATCCCCGCGATGGGGTGAGCTCCCGATGCTCTGTCCTAGCTCCTGCCAACCTAGCAGTTTGAAAGCACACCAGTGCAAGGAGATAAATAGGTACTACTGTGGCAGAAAAGTAATCAGCGTTTCTGTGCGCTCTGGCTTCCGTCACGGTGTCCCGTTGTGCCAGAAGCAGTTTAGCCATTCCGGAATGACCCGGAAAGCTGTCTGTGGACAAACAGCCTGAAAGCGAGATGAGTGCTGCAACCTCATAGTCACCTTTGACTGGACTTAACCGTCCAGGGGTCCTTTACTTTTGCCTTTACCTTTTGATATGGTAAATACCTTAGTTCTTGAATCCAGGCCACAGGTGTTCCCTATTTATACACAAAATATGCCCTTAAAACAGGATTTGTAGCATTTGTAAGTGGAAAGAACTACTGGGAAAGGTTTGTCCAAGATATTTCCATCTGCAGAGGAAATATTTAGAGTCATTAGAAGTCAAGATGGCTTCAGGATTGCTTTCCTGTACTATTTCAGACATGTGGTTTATATACTTAGGTATGTGTGTTTACCTTGTGCAGTAATCAACATTTATTTTATATTTTAGACCTAAGAATTCTTATAACACCCTGCTCTAGTTTATTGGCTCCTGGTTGCAGTGCTGGAGACACAGAAAGTGTAATGGCATAATAGCAAATGTTTCCTTTACTAAATATTGCCAAGGAGACTTGAGACACACGATTCTGGTGGGCTCAACACCCCCTAACAACTTGCGAGCCTCTGAAATATAAGGAGACTCTATTGCTGTTGTTGTGAACAGCTTGTGTGTGTTCCTGCCATTTCCTTATTATGCTTGGTCAACCTGTACAGTTGTAAATAAAAAGATTCTTACAGAGATACCAGTGTTTTCCACACCAAAGGAAACTTAACTCTGTAAATGTTACCCTGAATGTTCCGCCATGTGAGAAGCAAGATTGCAAAGCGATATTTAGCATTCCTCCTCTCCTGAGGAAGAATTGTGCAGGATTTTAAAGCATCCATACACTTTCTGTCAAAGTAAATGACTGATCAAACATTCTGCTTTGCCTTTTCCTATCTTTTCAGCATCCTGACACAAGTCCAAACTGGACATTGTAACAGCAGCTCCGTCTAAATAAACCCAGGCTCTGTCCCAATGAAAGGGGCAAAGGGTCCATTTTTAACAGCAAAGGTGCTCAGCTTGCCCTCACTCGCATGCTGACTCTGATCCCACAGTCTTCTCTCCTCAGGCACTGTCTCCCTCAGCTGAGCTCTGGTGCCCTTGATGGGTCAAATGCTGTTCGCAGATCCTGGTTTTAACTCGGAGATTTGCTGCCGTCACAACTGACTTCAGAGCTGTGTCTCCTATATAGTTCCATCCCCGGAGGCGTTGTTTCCCTCTCTTTGCCTGTCGATAACCCTTGTTTCTACTTTTACTATGTTGCCTTTCAATGAATAGCTTGCTTGCCCTCTCTTTTCTAGCTACGTCACAGAGTTCGTAGACTTGGGCAACATCTCTGCTCTACGGACATTCCGGGTTCTTCGGGCGCTTAAAACCATCACAGTCATTCCAGGTGGGTAATGGGGAGGGTGGCATTGATGGAGGTGAAGACCTTTGTTGTAAACAAAAATTGCCCTTTTCCCTTATGGGGTATCCAAGAGCCCATATAGAGTCCTTACATAGGTTCCCTATTGGTAGGAGAGAATAACAGAGGCCAATCAGAGAATATTGAGAAGCAAAGCAGCTAGTAAGCTTGATCTTTATTGATCTGTTGCAACAGGGTGCTCCCCTCACCCACAGGAGAGAGGAGGGACCCAGAAAAATGCCATGCAAGGCCTTATAAAGACTTCTGAAATTGCCACCCTGTAGATCAAGACCACCCCCAGAAACATCATACATACATCACAGAAAAGGCGGTCTAAAACAGAAATTTGAATGTTGTTTTTCTCCTGTCCTTGTTTATTTCCTGTCTGGCAGGTTCCTTGATTGGATTGCTTGGGGAGCCTGGCCAGTCTTTTGTAGTGATAAATACTTAGTTCCTGGGCCAGGTCACAGGCTCACACCCTATTCATATCTTAAATGTGTCCTTAAGACAGGATTTGTGAGGAAAGAGACAATGGGGAGGTTTCCCACTTTGACCTTGCGGAGAAAACATTTACGCAGTTTAGGAATCAAAATGGTTCCAGGTTGGTCTTCCTGTACTGATCTATGTATGTGCTTGGTTGGTACACTTATGAACATTTAACATATATCTAAGACCATAAAATTCCTATCACACCTTCAGGCAGATTTCATTTTTCATATGCATCAGAGATGAACTGGCTTCCAGTGGGGAGCATTCGTTGGACGCACTTCATTTGGGCCCCCAACTTGTATGGGTCTGGAAGCTCTTCGTTTGCTTTATGCCCAAGAGTTGCCTGTTACCCCAAAAATTTTTTTAACATGCCCTGTAGAAAACATTACCAAAGGACACCCTTGATCTTCTTCAGGGAAAGAGGTAACTGCAGCAAAGGTGAAAATGTAAAGATCCTAGTTTTTGAAGATGCCATTGTACACTACAAGGCCAAAGCCTCATCCAGTGCAGTGGTTGCTCTTCACAATGCAAAACGTAGCTAGTAAAAGTGGCTGCTTTCCCCATCTCTGCAAACCCGCTGGCTTTAAATTATATTGCAGGAAAGCCAGCTCAAAACTTAAAGTACAGGATTTTAAGGCTGCTTCCCAGCCAAAGGAATGCACATGGCATTTAGCTAACTATTGTCAAAGGTAACACTTACAGTTGCTTCTATATACTTTGGGACGCGGGTGGCGCTGTGGTCTAAACCACTCCTGGTTCTTGGAGTCAGTGGTGCAGGAGAAAGCAGAGAAGGACCTGGCCCTTCCCTTGCCTGACCTGCCTCTTCCTCTTCTTCTCCTGATCCAGCCTGTGCCCCACCTTCTAGCTCTGGAGGTTCCCCGGCTCCAACACCTGACTCTAGGCTGGCACAGTTCCCCACAAATCACTGACCCCTCTCCCAAGTCAGACTCCAGCCCCACATCCCTCACCCCTGCCAATCCCTGACATCAGAGCATGTCAGTTGCTAGAATTTATGTTCAATGCAAACTGTGCCTTAAAATAAAATAAAATAAATTGTTACCAACCAACAGCATTGATAAATCCACCCTGGGACCTCCGGGTATAGGGCGTTATATAAATAAAATAAATAAAATAAAATAAATGTTGGTCCCTGCCAGAGAAGAATGAAACTATTGGACTATGCCGAAATGGCAAAAACTGACCAGAAAGCTCAGGAATCAGGGAGACCACAACTTTAATAAGGAATGGGGGGAAATTTACAATTTACCTTAAAGAACACTGTAAGCAGCTGAAAACATTAGCAGGACTGCAATAACGCTTGTAATGTCATGAGAACTATGGATACAATGGATTAATAAATAATCAGGATTATCTTTTTTTAAAATGCAGTAGAAAAGGTTTAATAACAGAACCTACAGAGGGGAAGGTGGGAAGTCCAGAGATTCGGGAGAATCTTGTTACTTTGGATGTGTTGTGATATGTCTGTAAATTTAAATATGCAAAATCAAATTGAGAGAGAGAGAGTAGGATGTTGGGTTGTTTTTTTATAAAGCCACTAAGCTCAGTTTACTAGGGATGCGGGTGGTGCTGTGGGTTAAACCACAGAGCCTAGGGCTTGCTGATCAGAAGGTCGGCGGTTCGAATCCCTGCGATGGGGTGAGCTCCCGTTGCTCGGTCCCTGCTCCTGCCAACCTAGCAGTTCAAAAGCACGTCAAAGTGCAAGTAGATAAATAGGTACCACTCTGGCGGGAAGGTAAACGGTGTTTCCGTGTGCTGCTCTGGTTCTCCAGAAGCGGCTCAGTCATGCTGGCCATGTGATCCGGAAGCTGTACGCCGGCTCCCTCGGCCAATAAAGCGAGTTGGTCACGACTGGACCTAATGGTCAGGGATCCCTTTACCTTTTAAGCTCAGTTTGTTGCCTGTAAGTAATGCTGTTTCTCTCTCCCCATGCAACTAGGGCTGAAAACTATTGTGGGTGCGTTGATCCAGTCTGTCAAGAAGCTCTCCGATGTCATGATCCTCACAGTGTTCTGCTTGGCCGTCTTCGCCCTCATCGGCCTGCAGCTTTTCATGGGGAACCTGCGGCAAAAGTGTGTGCGGTGGCCGCCGTTCACCAACGACACACTGGATGGCGGTTTCATGGGCAACACCACTTGGTACGACAACGGCACCCTGTATGACAACAGCACCCTGTACGACAACGGCACCCTGTATAGCAACGAGACCTTTGACTGGGATGAGTACATCCACAACGAAGGTAAGGGCTGCTTTTTCAAGGACTGCTGATGCTATCGCTTTTGACTTGGCCCGGAGCCGTGCCAGATGGGCATCTCAAACCCGAACCGCTAGCACGTACTGTATTTTTCGCATCATAAGACACACCTGGCCATAAGACGCACCTAGTTTTTAAAGGAGGAAAGGGGGAAAGCCCCGTTTTTTGGGGGATCAGCTCAAAGTTGTGCAGCTTGTTTTGCAAAGGGGAAATGCCCCCTTTTTTAAGGATCAGCTCAAAGTTGTTGAGCTTACTTTGCAAAGGGAAAAAAATCCTGTTCTTATGGGGTTCAACTCACAGTTCTGCAGCTTCTTTAGGAAAGGAAAGGGAGCCGTTTCTACAGTTTCCAGACAGATAATCTAATCAGCCAGTCACATGTCGCTGGGGAAATAAACAGCCTCCATCTGCAGAACATTCAACAATGGAAGCCTGGTCAAGGGGGCGGGACCGAAAAGGGAGCCAGCGATCACCACACATTCGCTCCATAAGACGCACAGACCTTTCCCCTTAGTTTTTAGGAGGAAAAAAGTGCATCTTATGGAGCGAAAAATACAGTAATTGCATATTTAGCTCATATACATAAATACATTTGTATATGAGTTAAATGTGCAATTAAGTGCTAGCGGTTTTATGCTCGCAAGGCGAAATGCTTTCCCCTCTGCAATGACCACAGGTAGATACTCGCAAATTCCTTATCAAGCCCGCCTGTGTGCCTGCAGTCAGGGAGTACCAGATTCGCTGGTCCATATTCTTTTGGACTGCCCTTTGCACAGAAGAGGGACGCGGGCGGTTCTGTGGGTTAAACCACAGAGCCTAGGACTTGCTGATCAGAAGGTCAGCGGTTCAAATCCCCGCGAGAGGGTGAGCTCCCATTGCTCGGTCCCTGCTCCTGCCAACCTAGCAGTTCAAAAGCACGTCAAAGTGCAAGTAGATAAATAGGTACCATTCCGGCGGGAAGGTAAACGGCGTTTCCGTGCGCTGCTCTGGTTCTCCAGAAGCGGCTTAGCCATGCTGGCCACATGACCTGGAAGCTGTACGCTGGCTCCCTCGGCCAATAAAGCGAGATGAGCGCCGCAACCCCAGAGTCGTCCACAACTGGACCTAATGGTCAGGGGTCCCTTTACCTTTACTTTTACCTTGCACAGGAGATTCTGCAAACAGATGCTGAGCAAGGTGTTGGACCTGCGACCCACGGCTCCGAGAGAAAGCCGAATGAGGTTCTTAATGGATCATCCTTCTAGGGCAGGGGTCAGCAACCTGTGGCCCATGGGCCACAAGCGGCCCGCAGGGGTCGTTTAAACCGCCCCCGAGCTGCCCCCGAACCAAGCTGCCTGCTCAGCGAGTCCCTGTGGGCTGTGCTAAATCGGCACAGCGCGGAGCGGGGACTCGCTTCTGCAGCGCCGGAAATCACACCTGCACAGGCACAGATGCCAAAACCGTGTCTGCGCAGATGCAGTCGCCAAAAATCGTGCGTACACAGACGCGATCCAGCCCGCGGAGCAATCTCCGCGGCAGTGAAGCGGCCCAGGTGAGGTAAACCTTGCCGACCCCTGCTCTAGGGAATAGACAGGGCGAAGCAGAATAATCGAGTGCCTTGTGACCCTCGAGAGCCTCACTCCTGTCCCTTTTAAACTTACCCCAGTGGTTTGAAATGTCTTAACATGTAATGCCAGTGAAGTATTGTATTTATTGTATTGTATTGTATTGTATTGTATTGTACATAAATATATTGATCGTAAGACTCCACAGTCAAAGCCTTTTACAAGCTTGTATCATGAAGGCCTTTCCTTAATACAGTGGTACCTCGGGATGCGAACGGGATCCGTTCTGGAGCCCCATTCGCATCCTGAACAGAACGTAAGACGCGACGGCGCGTCTGTGCGTGCGTGGGTCGCGTTTTGCCGCTTCCGCGCATGCGCGTGACGTCATTTTGAGCGTCTGCGCATGTGCGAGCAGCGAAACCCGGAAGTAATGCGCTCTGTTACTTCCGGGTTGCCGTGGAGCGCAACCTGAAAGTGCTCAACCTGAAGCACATTCAACCCGAGGTATGACTGTAGTTCCTTGCTCATGAAAGCGGGATTCGAGGTTTGTCTTTTTATTTTTATTACATATTTTGCTGATAATAATTTTATTAGTTTTCAATTACAGTCCAATAATATCCTCATTATAACAATGCCAAATTATAATACAATTACTAATACTAATCATTCAGATACTAAATTATATAATTTAGGTGTCTCTCTCTCCCCCCACCCCGCATGCTGGAATCTATTACACATTTTGTTTTTTATATTGTGATTTTATGATGTGAACTGCCCTGAGATCTATGGGCATAGGGTGGTATGCAAATTTAATAAATATAATAATGATGATAATGATGATAATAATATTATTATTATTAATAATAATAGCTGTCTTGGGGCTCATCCAGACATGCTTTCGCACTTTCCAGGCAAAGGTCAGTACTTTAAAGCTCTGTATCAGAGTGCGTGTGTGTTTGTTTTTGTTGTTTTTCGGTCCTAGTGATTTCCCCAGGAAAACACACATTTTACTGCTTAATCGAAGGAAACAGCAATCCACAGAAAACCCAATTGCTGTTTGCTCCGATTCAGCAGTAAAATGTGGGGTTTCTTGAGGAAACCACCAGGATTTTTAAAAAGCCCGCTTGGACATAAAGCTTTGAAGCCAGGGCCTGTGGCTTAGATATGTAGTGCAGAAAGAAAGTCTGGGTCAGCCCTTATATCAAGTACGGCCATTTATCCATGTAACTCTGTGTTGTCTGATCTTCTCTCAGGCAGGAATAAATTTATACCTGTTACCTGAGAGCCTGTTAACCGCAGATGCCAGAACTTGAACTCGGAACCGTCTGTGTGCAAAGCCTAGTTCTCAGGAGTGGGTCACACATGAATGCGTGTCTCATCACTTGATAACACTTTTTAAAAAACCACGTTAACAGTATCTTTTAAAATACATTACATGCATATAATGGCAGCAACCCTCAGTTAAGACTCAGCTAGAAAACTGCAGATTCTATTTCTGCTAGTTCAAGGGAAGTCGTTCCAGGATTGGACTGAGAGATTCCCCCCCCCCCAACTTTAAAAGCACTAAGACTCACAGGTTAAAACTCACAGGTCTTAGTGTTATCAAAGCTGATGGGGGGGGGGCTTTCTGTAGGTCTTAACCTACATATTTTAATTGTTTTATATCTGTATTATTTACCGTGCTCTAGCTTATAGATTTTAATTTCAACCTATGTATATTTACATGTTCTCTATCGCTGTATATGCCCATTATTTCTGGTCTGTGACCGTAATAAAGAGATTCATTCATCTAGGACTCACAGGGTCTTCCAATGAAACTTCGGTGCATGACATACAAAAGGAGATGTTTCACCTAACACACCGCTGACTTGTGACATTCATTGCCATAAAGCTAAATATGGCTTTTAACTTTAAGCTTCTCTGGTTGAGATCCTGATTGCGGCTTTCCTGTGTCATATCTAGTTTGACTCTTCTACTCGTTGATTTAAACCTGCAATTGTGTTACAGTCCGAACTTTATACTCACACCTGCCTTTTCTTTCTCGTGAAGAAAATTTTTATTTCCTCGAGGGTGCGCTTGATGCCCTGCTCTGTGGGAACAGCTCTGACGCAGGGTGAGTGAGATCTGATCCCTCTTTGGCGGGGGTAGGCAACCTAAGGCCTTCTCAATCCGATCCATGGACGGTCCGGGAATCAGCATGTTTTTACATGAGTAGAATGTGTGCTTTTATTTAAAATGCATCTCTGGGTTATTTGTGGGGCGTAGGAATTCGTTCATTCCCCCCCCCCAAAAAAATAGTTCGGCCCACCACATGGTCTGAGGGACGGTGGACCAGCTCACGGCTCAAAAAAGGTTGCTGACCCCTGCTCTTTGGAATGGGAGTGGGGAGGAGATCTGTGTTCTAGAGACTTGACCATTTAAAATCAGTGTGAAAACTGTGCTGGTTTAAAGAATGGGGGGGGGGGGTGGAGTCCCTCAAACATGGCGCCCTCAATATGTTTTTGATCTCCTTGAGACAATTGGAAATGCTGTTTGGGACTGATTTAGAATCTAGAGGGTACCACATTGGCTAGCTGTCACAGAGGGAGCTGGTCGATAAATCAACAGAGTTCAAAGTTGCAGTTAACTCTGGATGAACCAAAAACACGATCTGGCGGAGTGTCAGGCCTAATGAACGCAGCAGCTCATTCCCTGTAGGTCTTACGGCACGAAACCAGTTGCTGAGACTAAAGGTCCCGCCTCCCCCTAAACCACTGAGCCTCTTGGGCTTGCTGATCAGAAGGTTGGCGGGTCAAATCCCCACAATGGGGTGAGCTCCCGTCGCTCTGTCCCAGCTCCTGCCAACCTAGCAGTTCAAAAGCACGCCAGTGCAAGTAGATAAATAGGTACCACTGTGGCGGGAATGTAAACATCGTTTCCATGCGCTCTGGCTTCCATCACAGTGTCCTGTTGCACCAGAAGCGGTTTAGTCATGCTGGCCTTACAACCCAGAAAGCTGTCTGTGGACAAATGCCCGCTCCCTCGGCCTGAAAGCGAGATGAGCGCCGCACCCTATAGTCGCCTCTGACTGGACTTAACCGCCATGGGGTCCTTTACCTTTACCTTTTAGGTCTCCTGTTCTATGTCTAGCCCTTTTCTAATTCCAAGAGTCAATAGAACTGACAAGAGCAGAACTCCATCATTACCTGGTAACTGGTTACTGTAATTCTCTGCTGGGGGAAAGTGTTGGATGACGGGCAGCTATGCAATTCTTAAAGCTGGAAATTCTATATTCAGGCGGGGGGGGGAATGTGGAATGTGGTTATTTCATGCCTGGGTTCTGCATGGATTTAGTAGGAACTTGATGCTGCTCTTATGACCTCTCCTTGCATGATGTCATTCCTGACATCCTTCCTTCCCTCTTGTAGGCAATGCCCAGAAGGGTATCTCTGCATGAAAGCTGGCCGGAACCCAAACTACGGCTACACAAGCTATGATACCTTCAGCTGGGCCTTCCTCTCCCTGTTCCGTCTCATGACTCAAGACTTCTGGGAGAACCTCTTTCAACTGGTAGGCCAAACTTATGTTCCAAGAAAATGGGGACTTTGGGGCCGCATGTATGATCTAGTTAAGATTGGACGCTCGGGGTCTCTTCCAACTTTAAAGTTCTATGATTCTATATTCCGGAGAGCTTTGTAGTTCCATGGAAGCTCATTGGGGTTCCTTGGGGTTCACATGTAAGTATTGGATGTAATGCTAAGCCATGGTTTACCAGGCACGGGCAAATTGTGTCTGCTTTGCTGCTAGCATGAACTGGGAGGAAACAAACCATGTTTCCTCATTTAGCATCATATCCAAACCAGGGATCATGGCTTGTTATGGTCCCAACGAACCATGATCTGTAGCCAAGGTTTGTTCTTGGTTTGCTGCATTTTGTTAGATCAAAACAAGCCACAATCCCTGGTCTAGATGTGATGCTAAGCCAGAGATCATGGCTGTGGTTTACTTTGGTGTGTGAACAAGGTGAGAAGGTCACTAACAGCTGACAAACATTCCTGAAAAAAACACCTTGCCCACCATGGCAGTCTTCTGTTTGCAACCTGGGTTTTCTGGAGAGTGTTGAGTGCATTCTAAGGACACATCCTTAACTGTCAGGTGAAACTCAATAGGCTTCACCTGCAATTTACACAAACTGTGTGTGCACTCTAATAAAACATTCCCCTTCACTATAATCCTCCACAGGGTTTCCTTGGATGACAGATTGATTGTGGGAAAAGTTCCTGGAGGTAGAGAGAATTTGGAAGAATGTGGCGCTGTGGGTTAAACCACAGAGCCTAGGATTTGCTGATCAGAAGGTCGGCGGTTAGTATCCCCGCGACGGGGTGAGCTCCTGTTGCTCGGTCCCTGCTCCTGCCAACCTAGCAGTTCGAACGCACGTCAAAGTGCAAGCAGATAAATAGGTACCGCTCTGGCGGGAAGGTAAACGGTGTTTCCGTGCGCTGCTCTGGTTCGCCAGAAGTGGCTTAGTCATGCTGGCCACATGACCCGGAAGCTGTACGCCGGCTCCCTTGGCCAGTAAAGTGAGATGAGCGTCGCAACCCCAGAGTCGGCCACGACTGGACCTAATGGTCAGGGGTCCCTTTACCTTTACCATGGGCGAACAATTTTCCACCTGGCAAACGGCATGTGGGGAAGTGGTTAAACCCAGAGGTGGTGTCAGGGCAAGACTTTGAGTTAAACGTCCGGGGCTGAATTATCAGAATGAGCGGCAATGTCTCCAATCGCAGCAGGACTCTCTTGCCACATTTCAAAACAAGTGGAGCAATATATATCACCTCTAAAGAGGAGATTCCCACATGTCCATTACGCCCAGAGCCTAAAATTATCTGGGCAGTAAAAAGAGCGTCCCCACCCCCATCGTTCAGCCCGGACACTGAGGTCCAGCTCCGAGGGCCTTCTGGCGGTTCCCTCACTGTAAGAAGTAAGGTGACAGGGAACTAGGCAGAGGGCCTTCTTGGTAGTGGTGCCCACCCTGTGGAACGCCCTCCCATCAGATGTCAAGGAAATAAACAACTATCTGACTTTTAGAAGACATCTGAAGGCAGCCCTGTTTATAATGTCTGGACAAGATATAAAGACTTACTTGAAAATAAAACCCCAAGGTGGTTATCACCTATGGAGGCGAAGGCTCAGAAAAAACTCAATATGGAGGCCAAATGGCCAAAATATTGGGAGATTTTGGAACAGGAGGGTGACAAACTGAAATTGCAGAGTTTTGAGAAATTAAAAGACAGAGTGCGAGATTGGCTTCATTATTATCAAATAAGGGAGGCTTACAATTTGGACAAAAAAATTGGTTTCCAGGTGGAAAAATCAAAATTGGAAACAGAACTGTTAGATCCCAAAACCAAGATACTATCAAGAATGTATAACTTGCTGTTGAAATGGAATACTCAGGATGAAACAGTTAAGTCTGCTATGATTAAATGGGCTCAAGATGTTGGACATAATATAATGTTTGCTGACTGGGAACAGTTGTGGACCACAGGTATGAAATTCACGGCATGTAATGCCTTAAGAGAGAATATTATGAAAATGATATACAGGTGGTACATGACACCAGTCAAGCTTGCAAAAATCTATCATTTGCCCGATAACAAATGTTGGAAATGTAAAGAAACTGAAGGTACCTTCTTTCACCTTTGGTGGACGTGCCCAAGGATTAAGGCTTTCTGGGAGATGATCTATAATGAATTGAAAAAAAGTATTCAAATATACCTTTTTGAAGAAACCAGAGGCCTTTCTCCTGGGCATAGTCGGCCAATTGGTGCCATAGAAGGACAGAACTTTTTTTATGTATGCCACAACAGCAGCAAGAATACTCATCGCAAAGTATTGGAAGACACAAGATCTACCCACTCTGGAAGAATGGCAGATGAAGGTGATTGACTATATGGAACTGGCGGAAATGACTGGCAGAATCCGAGACCAGGGAGAAGAGTTGGTGGAAGAAGATTGGAAGAAATTTAAATACTATTTGCAGAAATATTGTAAAATTAATGAATGTTGAAATGATGTTGGATTGAAATGAAACGGTTTTAGCAATAAGGTTAAAAAGAATATGTAAAAATGGATTGATAATTAGATGAAAATACGAAGTTATAATATGTTAAGATATAGAATTATGATTAAACAAAGAGGGAAGGGATTTGCTGAATTAATCATGTGAACTGGAATACAAAAAAGGGAGGCGTGAGGAGGTCAGGAAACAAGTAAATGAAATATAAGACATGAAAATATTGATTAGTTTTTAATTGTTTTTTAATTTTTATGTATTTTGTTTTTGTATTTTTGTATTTTTTTTTCTTTTACTGTTATTTTTTCTTTTTTCTTTATTTTTTCTCTTTAACTTTGTAATTTTCCCTGTTTAGGGAAGTTTTTAATGTTCTGTTGGGAGCCGTTTCTGTTGGGAAACCCAGCCACATGGGCTGGGTATAAAAAATAAATTATTATTATTATTATTATTACTGGTTAAATCCATCACACCGCCAACACCATGGCCCTGACCTGAATCCTGGGCTGCTTTTTACAGAAATGTAAGCAGGCAAGAGATCCACTGACAGCCTTGTCCAGTTTAGCCTCCAGTCCCAGAATTATGTTTCCAAATGCTAAGGGAACATGTGGCGTAGCAACATGCAGAGGTGCCCTTGAGCATGCACAGAAAGCAAAAGCCTGTATCTGAAGTTAGAGGTGAGGGATCCTTCGGTAGAAATGGTGACAGAGCGCTCTTCTTCTTCCCCATAGACCTTGCGAGCGGCTGGGAAAACGTACATGATCTTTTTCGTCCTGATCATATTCTTGGGATCCTTCTACCTCATCAACCTGATCCTGGCTGTGGTAGCGATGGCTTATGCTGAGCAGAACGATGCAACTCTGCTGGAGGAGCAGGAAAAAGAGGCAGAGTTCCAGCAGATGGTGGAGCAGCTGAAAAAGCACCAGGAGGAGCAACAGAGACTGGTTGGTGGTTTTTTGATGGTATTCCTTTACTCTGCCTCGCCTGGTTCCGAAAGCTCTGAGTGCGCCAGTACTGTTCCTTTCTCAGGTGATTCAGGCAATGTAGAAATAAGACTGGGGTTTGGCTTTTGCTGCCCAGCTCCCCAAGGGACTAAGTCATGGGTAGGCAACCTAAGACTCGGAGGCCAGATCCGGCCCAATCGCCTTCTAAATCTGGCCCACAGACTGTCTGGGAATCAGCATGTTTTTATATGAGTAGAATGTGTCCTTTTATTTAAAATGCATCTCTGGGTTATTTGTGGGGCCTATCTGGTGTTTTTACTTGAGTAGATTGTGTGCTTTTATTTAAAATGCTTCTCTGGGTTATTTGTGGGGCATAGGAATTCGTTCTCCCCTCCCCCCCAAAAAATAGTCCGGCCCCCCACAAGGTCCGAGGGACAGTGGACCGGCCCCCTGCTGAAAAGGTTTGCTGATCCCTGGACTAAGTCATGGGTAGGCAACCTAAGGCCCGGGGGCCAGATCCGGCCCAATCACCTTCTAAATCCAGCCCGCAGACTGTCCGGGAATCAGCATGTTTTTACATGAGTAGAATGTGTCCTTTTATTTAAAATGCATCTCTGGGTTATTTGTGGGGCATAGGAATTCGTTCTCCCCCCCCCAAAAAAAAATATATAGTCCAGCTTCTCCCCCAAGGTCTGAGGGACAGTGGACCGGCCCCCCGCTGAAAAAGTTTGCTGACCCCTGGACAAAGTCCATCATTGGTCAGAGATGGATGGATGGAAGCAGGATCCAGAGAAAGCAAGGCAGATCTTTATTTTTCTGTTGGAACTAGAGTTCCCTCCCCCTCCTTGCAAGGAGGTAAGAGAGACCTAGAACAAAAGTGTTCAAGACCCTTTAAAGACTTTTGAAATTGCCCACCCCTTAGCCAAGGAACACCTAAAAGTATCATGGAAGGGAGGTGGTCTCCCACAGAAATTTGAGAACTTTGCTTCTCTCCTGCCTGCCAAGGTACAGTGGTACCTCGGGTTACAGACGCTTCAGGTTATAGACGCTTCAGGTTACAGACTAACCCAGAAATAGTACCTCGGGTTGAGAACTTTGTTTCAGGATGAGAACAGAAATCGCCCAGCAGCAGCGGGAGGCCCCATTAGCTAAAGTGGTACTTCAGGTTAAGACCAGTTTCAGGTTAAGAACAGACCTCCAGAACGAATTAAGTTCTTAACCAGAGGTACCACTCTACCTGATAATGGTAGCCAGGTCAATACTTCAGTTACCTGAATCTCTTATTTACAAACTTACCCCTATTGACAGCTTAGCTTAACAGGAATTTGCAATACTGGATTTGCAGGGAGGGGTAAGACCCCTCCACTCCAGGCAGTTTTATTAAGTGGATTTGCAAGTGAAAAGACAATGGGGAAGCTTTCCCTATTTCCTCCCTCCCTCCTACTGCAGAAGAATATTTGAGGTCCTTTTGGGAGAGTCAAAATGGCCTCAGGATTGTTCTGGTTGTTGTGTCTGTCGTAGAATGCACCCTAATTTTTTACAACACAGGGCAACCTTTGATAGGGTTGATTTCTTTTTGTACAAGAGAATGAGCTCATCTGCTCTTCAATTTGGTCTGTGTTTTATTCTGTTTGTCTCAGGGGGCATAGGTGTCGTCAGCCCCCTCCTTATTCCTTATCAGGGGTGTTATGTACTGTGTTGAATAGGATTCAGAATGCAGCAGTCTGATTGGTCCGCAGGAGCCACCCAATCCAGCTCCAGGTGGAAGTGAATCTGCAACCTGATTGGCCTGCAGATGAATCCCGGAATTAGCCAATCATGTGGGGCCCATTGTGTAAATAATGTATATAAAGCAGACATTCTGGGGGAACTTCCATTCCTCCTCACCACTATGAGCTGAATAAAGAGCATGAAATCCACTCTCGACTCCGAGTATATTTCAGGGGGGCTCACCACCCCACCCCCATTTTGAGGGGGCAGAGGAGGCCAAACAGCCAAGTGATGTTGCACCGGCCTCTACAGCATTGCCCAGCGGGGGTGGGGGGGTGGGCAGGGAGGAGGTTCCTGGATATATACATCTCAGGTGTCAAAGGCCATTTAAAAAAGGCCCTTCGGGGGGGGGGTAATTTCAGGGCATCTGTGCAAGCTGGCTAAAACCCCTCTGCCTGCATGCTGCTAGGAATTGAATTGGGAGTTGCTTTATTTGCTCTCCCCCCAAACCCTCCAAACATAATGTTGAACATGCTAGAATATCTTCTTTTTCCAGCTGGCTTTTGCCAGCTAGTATCAAGCAGGCATGGGCGATTCTCAATGACAGTGGAGAGCATCATGTTTGAATGGATTTTGTTTCTGTTGTCGGTTTCTTTGTTTGGTTGACTTGCTTGGTTAAAAGAGAATGAAGCATCAGGAGACGATTCTATTTGCAGAGGGCTTGGTTTGCTTGCTTGTCCTTTAACCATTTTAGTTTTACATCCTTCCAAGTCGTCAGCGCAGGGTGGAGTAACAGAAGTTCGGCTGCCACTGCCGGGGAGCCTGCAGCAGGATGCTATGAGCCAGCAGTTTGCCAGTCCATTCCTGAGCTGTGACGCAGCCCCTTAGCCTCCTTGTTTACTGACAGCATAAATATATCTTGCCGTCAGCAAGACTTGCCTCTTGCTTCCTGGAGCTGCTTAAAACCGAACAGATATAGAAAGTCTCCCTTCTTCCCGTCAGTCCCGAACAAATGAAACACTTGGAGTGGAAAAGCCGAGGGGAGAAAACTGCACCCTGAAAAAGCACATAATGCCAGGGATTTTTTACACTGCCGGTGGTGTGGTTTGATCGGAGTGCATTTGTATTGTATGCTTCATGGTGGCAGAGTGGGCACAGCAGCAGAAGATGGGGAAGCAGTGGCTTTTCTGCACTCCATTGAATCCCTCTAAATTGGGCATAACTTCATGCCAACTTTGGGGGGGGGGGTTTGCGATTGGAAGGTCCATATAGTTAAAAAGGTCCGTATAGTTAAAGCTATGGTTTCCCCAGTAGTGATGTATGGAAGTGAGAGCTGGACCATAAAGAAGGCTGATCGCCGAAGAATGGATGCTTTTGAATTATGGTGCTGGAGGAGACTCTTGAGAGTCCCATGGACTGCAAGAAGATCATATCTATCCATTCTTAAGGAAATCAGCCCTGAGTGCTCACTGGAAGGACAGATCCTGAAGCTGAGGCTCCAGTACTTTGGCCACCTCATGAGAAGAGAAGACTCCCTGGAAAAGACCCTGATGTTGGGAAAGGTGGAGAGCACAAGGAGAAGGGGACGACAGAGGACGAGATGGTTGGACAGTGTTCTCGAAGCTACCAGCATGAGTTTGACCAAACTGCGGGAGGCAGTGGAAGACAGGAGTGCCTGGCGTGCTCTGGTCCATGGGGTCATGAAGAGTTGGACACGACTAAATGACTAAACAACAATGTGTGCGATTGGGGTCTGATGGGGGTATACTATATGGCATATAGCGACTCCTCCCAGTTTGGCACTTGTCTCTGCCCTGTTTCGGTTCCCCTGCCTGTGGAGTTGCACAGCGCAGCTGATTCACTGGGATGGACTTCTGCTGGTGCCTTTGCGGCGTTGCAGATCTCCAGTGGCAGAGGCATATCTTAAGATGCACAAGTGTAGTGCAGCAGCAGGGGTGCCAGGTATAAAGAGCGCAAGGGGCTCCAGCCTCCCCACCATATTGAGGGGGTCGCCATCCTCTGCTGCCATGTGTCTTCCACATGCCCCAGCCTCCACCCACCAGCCCGGAAGCCCAGGAGCCGGGCAGTGGCTGGGACGAGCGAGGGCGATCTTTGCCTTTCTTATTCCCAGCCTCTGTCCAGGAGCCTAGGAGTTGGAGGGCGGCTGGGGCGAGCAAGCGTGAAGATCGCCCTCTGTGCTTCCCAGGCAGTGTCATGTGACCTGTCATGTGACCGCACCTGCTCGATGTGGGGGGCACGTCGGCGCCCCTGTGCTGCAAGGCTTTTGCACTCATCTTAGGCTAATACGTTCTACAGGACTTTGAAACAAAATCTTATACAGTGGTAAAGGTAAAGGGACCCCTGACCATTAGGTCCAGTCGTGGCCGACTCTGGGGTTGCGGCGCTTATCTCGCTTTATTGGCCAAGGCGTACAGCTTCCGGGTCATGTGGCCAGCATGACTAAGCCGCTTCTGGCGAACCAGAGCAGTGCACGGAAACGCCGTTTACCTTCCCGCCGGAGCAGTGCCTATTTATCTACTTGCACTTTGACGTGCTTTCAAACTGCTAGGTGGGCAGGAGCAGGGACCAAGCAACGGGAGCTCACCCCGTCGCGGGGATTCGAACCACCGGCCTTCTGATCAGCAAGCCCTAGGCTCTGTGGTTTAACCCACAGTGCCACCTGCTTCCCTTTACAGTGGTACCTCGGGTTAAGTAATTAATTCGTTCCGAAGGTCCATTCTTAACCTGAAACTGTTCTTAACCTGAATCACCACTTTAGCTAATGGGACCTCCTGCTGCTGCTGCGCTGCCGGAGCACAATTTCTGTTCTCATCCTGAAGCAAAGTTCTTAACCCAAGGTAATATTTCTGGGTTAGCGGAGTCTGTAACCTGAAGCATATGTAACCTGAAGTGTATGTAACCTGAGGTACCACTGTAAAACATATTTAAGGTTAAAATGGAATGAGCCCATGCAACACAGACAGTGGTCTCTCTTTCAGAACACCCTCAACACTCAGAACAAAGTATACAGTGGTACCTCGGTTCTCAAACTTAATCTGTTCCGTGAGTCTGTTTGACTCCCGAAACGGTTCGAAAACAAGATGTGGCTTCCAATTGGCTGCAGGAACTTCCTGCACTCAATCGGAAACTGCGTCGTTCGGCTTCTGAAAAATGTTTGCAAACTGGAACACTCACTTTGGGAGCCAAAGCGTCTGAGTACTAAGGCGTTGGAGAACCAAGTTACGACTGTGATTTGCCTTCAGCCTGACCTACCTGCTATGCCCTTCTCATATGTGAGCTCCTCCTTCAGCCCCGATGAATGCCAGCCACATCAGCCCATGGTGAAATTATTGTGTTCCTGCTTCTACTCAGAGCCAGCATGGATTCTCTTTGGCAGCTCATCAAAAAGATGGTGCATGCTTTTTTTTTTTTTTTGCATTAATTTTTTTATTAGATTTTCATAACTTTCACCAATTAGTTTCAAATTTGTTATACCTTTCTCTTATGATTTGATTTCCCACCTTTCCTTCCACGTTGTTTTTTATATCCCTTCCTTTTACATATTACATGATGCCACATATATCAACAAACGCTCATTCCTCTATTATATCTCATATGATGACCAATACCTGGCAGCTTCGGTGGACAAATATTTTGGTTTCTGTTTCTTATTTTTCCACTTTCCTTTTCTCCAAAATTCAGTTCTCTACATTTCCATATCAGTTTGTGATTTTTTTTTTGAAAAAAGCCCTCATGAAAATTCATTCACATTTTAATGTGAATTCTCCTAATTTAACATTTTCGCTTGCAATATTGCCTAATAGGCACATTTTGCATATTATCGTCATGAATATATGCACTTTTATGCAGATTAAAGTAGTATATTCATTTCTGTGAGGTGATTTTGTTTGTGTTTCCCCCAGGCAATTTCCCTGTGAAAACCTGCTCTTTACTGCTGAATCGGAGCAATGGCAATCCGCATAAAATTGCTGTTTGTTCTGATTCAGGGCTTATCTACACTTGTTTCCCTCCACTTTTTCCAGGCACAGTCTACAGTTTAAAGCTCTGTGGCCAAGCACCCCCCCTTTCCCCTTCAGAGCTTCTACCGCGATAACCTGCTCTTTAAAGCTACCGTATTTTTCGCTCTATAGGACGCACTTTTTCCCCTCCAAAAATTGAGGGCGAATGTGTGTGCGTCCTATGGAGCGAATGCTGGCTCCTTGGCTTCAGCGATAGCAACGCTAAGCCTCCGAAGGGCAGAGGGAGCACTCCCTCCGTGCTCCAAAGGCTTCGCCTTGCTTTCACTGAAGCTTGAAGAGCGAGAGGCCCCTCTCTCCAGTCTTCAGGGATAGCTGCGCGCTGCCCCTCCGGCAGGGAGAGGCTGCACGTGGCTATGGCTTCTTTAGCCCTGCGCAGCCTCTCCCGGCTAGGTGCGCCCTATGGTCCGGGGCGCCCTATGGAGCGAAAAATACGGTAAATCAGAGCAAACATCAAACCCCAAAACTGACATTTGCTCCGATTCAGCTTTAAAGAGCAGGTTTTCACGGAGAAAGCTCAAGGCAACCCCCCCCCACTTGAACACGGAACCTTAAAATCAGGGACAGGCCTTAGCCCAGAAAGTGCAGGGGGAAAGTCAGTTGGATGAGCACTTAGGGGGCTGCAAGTTTCGAAGGATATTTCAGTTTGCTTATTGTATCGGAAAGAGCAAAGTTTGTAGCTTTGCCTTTAAATGCAAACTGAATCAAACTTCACTCTCAACCCCAGTCATATCACATCCATTTGCTCCTTTTTGATCCCTGTGTCCTGCGCTAGCTGCTCTTCTGGCCTTGAATGTCCTCGTGTCTTTTTTTGTTTTTTTAAAAGCATCTACAAGAGAAGGCATGTCAGGCATCTCAGAGTTTGCAACAGGCTCCTGCCCTGCCAGCTGCTTCCGCCCACTTGACCCCGAGCCACCCATACAAATCTAATTTTCGGGTTGTGCAAATAGGCAGTTGTCCATATGTGTGTGTGTGTGTGTAGAATGGTGTCGCGTATTGTGGCCTTGTGCTTCTAATCTCAACATTCGGAAGTGGATTTTCTATTTCCAGACAGCGAATATCTTCTCGGGAGGGGGACTTGGCTTGAGACGAACGCCATATATAGTTCAAGTCTTAACAGGACTCTGGGCTGATTTCAATACCTACGGGGTCCGTCCCCTTTTTTGATGGAAAGGTATAACTTGTGAAATAAAACGAGGGAATTAAGCAATGACGGGAAAACAAGTTGGATCTGGGGATAAGCAAATGGTCAATTTTGGTTTCTCTCAGTTTCTTATTTTCCGTTTCATCACAATTCTACATCAATTTGTGGTTTTTTAAATAAAAAAAGGCCTCATGAGAACGCACCTGTATTTTCTTTGAACGTGCACCCCTTTCTCTGCAGTTTCACCCAATATGGGCATTTCTTGCTAGAGAACTGCAATGCAAAATCCAAACAATGTCTAGTATTGATGGCTTCCTGGGTTTCCGTTCATGTATTGTTTTGGAATGTGCCAATTATGTAGATACGTTTTGGCTTTGGATGCAAACTGATTTGAATTTATCCCTCATTTCTATGTGAATCACACAGAAAGACTCCTCAAACAAGGTGCTAAGCACCCGCCCCATCCTTTTCCAGATCTTTCCTGACAAATCGATGTGGGTTTTCCTTGTTCTAACATTCAGTAGCCAGGGATGAGGCCTTCAGTTCCCCCTTCATAAAGCAGAATAAAAATAGGGGGAAATAGTCTGCCAGAATATTTATACTTTAAGTTTTTTCTGCACAAACAAGCAAATTTTTCTTACTGCATTAACAGATCCCATTCAGCTATGATTATGCAGACCTTCCAAGTGCCCCTATTTTCCAGGGACAGTCCCTTATTTAGAGAAGCCATCCGGTTTCTGATTCGATCCCAGAATGTTCCACTTTTCCTCAGGACGTCCCTATTTCCATTAGAGAAATATTGGAGGGTATGGAGTTATCCGACCCACAAGCCATCTGAAGGCAGCCCTGTGTAGGGAAGGGTTTTTTATGTTTAATGTTTTTATATGTGTTGGAAGCCACGCAGAGTGGCTGTGGCAACCTAGTCGGATGGGTGGGATATAAATAGTCTAATAATAATAATAATAATAATAATAATAATAGGAAATCCCTATTTTCATCGGAGAAATGTTGAAGGGTATGTTATATTGCTTAGCTGATATAGTGGTTATAGTAATCCAAGCCACCTCACATATACAGTGGTACCTCGGGTTAAGAACTTAATTCGTTCTGGAGGTCTGTTCTTAACCTGAAACTGTTCTTAATCTGAGGTACCACTTTAGCTAATGGGGCCTCCCACTGCCACTGCGCCGCCACCGTGCGATTTCTGTTCTCATCCTGAATCAAAGTTCTTAATCTGAGGTACTTTTCTGGGTTAGCGGAGTCTGTAATCTGAAGCGTCTGTAACCTGAAGTGTCCGTAACCCGAGGTACCACTGTATGTTGAAATACAACCAATCCAGAATGTAGCAGCTAGACTGGTGACTGGGAGTGGCCACCGAGACTATATAACACCAGTCCTGAAAGACCTACGTTGGCTCCCAGTACATTTCCGAGCACAATTCAAAGTGTTGGTGCTGAGCTTTAAAGCCCTAAATGGCCTCGGCCCAGTATACCTGAAGGAGTGTCTCCACCCCCATCATTCAGCCCAAACACTGAGGTCCAGCTCTGAGGGCCTTCTGGCAGTTCCCTCATTGCAAGAAGTGAGGTTACAGGGAACCAGGCAGAGGGCCTTCTCAGTGGTGGCGCCCGCCCTGTGGAATGCCCTCCCATCAGATGTCAAGGAGATAAACAACTATCTGACTTTTAGAAGACATCTGAAGGCAGCCCTGTCTAGTGAAGGTTTTAATGTTTGATGCTTTATCGTATTTTTAATATTCTGTTGGGAGCCGCCCAGAGTGGCTGGGGAAACCCAGCCAGATGGGCGGGGTATAAATAATAAATTACTATTATTATTACAATGAGCGCTTTAATGTAGGTCACTGATATTGTCCCCTGCTCATAAGGTACAGAAATAATATTCCTGACCTACAACACTTAATAATAAAGAAGATTATGCATCAGTTATAATTGGCCAAGGCAAAGACATGAAATAGCATCCAGTTATGGAATGTGGCTCTCAGCTGGAGAATCATTACCATCTAAATATATATTTATAGATCTTTATTTATTATTTACATTTGTGTTCCAACTTTTCTCTGAGATAGAACTGGTTCTCCCTACCCCTCAGTTTTGTTCTCACAGGTAACTCTATGAGGTGGGAGGGAGGGAAACCAACCCTGTGTGTCTTGTCTGAATGAGTTGAACCTAGGTCTCTCCATACGATACGATACAGTAATCTTTATTGTCATTGTCCCATACAGAACAACGAAATTGAAAAACACTACATCAGACATTCAAAAACCAACAAGCCTGCTATCCCAGCCTGGTTAGCCCCCTAAAAACTCTGATACCCCATAATTAAATACAATATACTCCCATAGAGACTACCTTACACTGCATTTACCTGCAAAATCGCATTTGGATAGAAACTGTTTCTCAGGCGGCTAGTCCTAGTCTTTATAACCCTGTACCTTCTTCCAGAAGGCAGAAGCTAAAGGAGATCATCCTGCAGCTTTCTTATGGCACCTGGAAGCATAGATTTGATCCAAGGTGGGAAGAGTGCACCCACTCTTAGTTCAACATAACTGAGCCCAGTCTGTGGTGGGTACCTCCAATAAATCATTATATTTATATATGGCAATGCGCTTCACCCAGATCTCTGGTTTCTCCACAGCTTCAAGAGCAAGCAGCAAACAGCAGCTCCGCAGAGAGCGTTATTGTGGAGAAAAAGAAGACGGGGGAGTCCGATCAAGAGGCGCCAAGTGATCAAGATGGGCCAAAAGACTGCAATGGCCGCGTCATCCCACGCTTGGTGCTGGACCGGTCAGCTACAATAGACGAGGTGTGTCGCCTGCACAGGAGGAATAATAATAATAATAACGATAATAATAATAATTTTTATTTCTACCCCGCCCTCCCCAGCCAAGGCCGGGCTCAGGGCGGCTAACAAGCAATAAAGTTAAATGAATGCAACTTAAAAAAGAGATTAAAATACAGCATTAAAATATTGAAACATTAAAATATTAAAATGCAGCCTCATCACAGGAGGAGAAAGGAAAAAGAAAGAGGGGGAGGGAATCAAATTGGCTCCAAGCCAAAAGGCCAGGCGGAACAACTCTGTCTTGCCGGCCCTGCGGAAAGAAATCAGATCCTGCAGGGCCCTGGTCTCATGAGGCAGAGCGTTCCACCAGGCCGGAGCCGGAATAGAAGGGTCCTTGTACAAGGGCAAAGAGACGAGGGCATTCCCCGTCCTTCCTAATGCTCCCTGGAAAGGCCTGGAGGGTGGCAACAAAAGAACGGGCCTTTTGTGCAATGGATCCCCAGTTGTGGGGTGCTCTCCCACAAACAGTTCACCTGGCACCTTCATTATATACCGTATTTTTTGCTGCATAAGACACACTTTTTTCCTCCTACAAAGTAAGGGGAAGTGTCTGTGTGTGTTATGAAGTGAATGCTGCGTGGAGGAGGGACGGATGGGAGCCATGGCTCCTGTCCCTCCCTTCTCCGCAACTCGCTTTAAAGCAGCAAAGTGGGACAGGAGCTGCTTACACGGGTGTAAAGCAAGCACAGCGGGAGCCGTGTAATCCCTCCGCCCCCGCCCTCGACCGCCGCATTGGGATGGGCGGGCGTGTGTGCGCCACCCCCTTGGGACGACGCTCACATGGGCGACAGCCCACGTCCCCACAGGCGACGTGCCGCCACGCAAGACCCTCCCTCCACCACTGGTCTTGCCAGGACAGTAGTGCCTTCCTTTGCACAAGTGTGAAATTTGAAGGGTGGCTGTGATTTGGTCCTTGTGTTGTGTACGAAGGTGTGAATTAAGTAGGTTTGACTTTAAATGGGAATTGAATCAGATTTCTCCCTCATTCCTCCCTCATATGAAAGCCCCCAGAGCTCTCTGCAATGAACAAAATGGAAGGAAGTCCCACTTCTGTTGGCTTTATAAAATTAATTATGTAGGGCCAAACCATACAGTCCTTAGATCTAAGGGACTCAATGTGGGAAGCTCATATATTTTCATTGCCTGCCCCCCTTACTAGGGGATAAAGTCTCTCTTTGTTTGTTAATGACAATTAATGCCACTGTTGACTGCTGTTCACTTTACATGGTTGAAATATTATTCTGATATACCGGTAGTTTATTAAATATTTAGTACAACATTTGATTCAGAATATTTTTTTCCTTGTTTTCCTCCTCTAAAAACTAGGTGCACCTTTTGGTCAGGTGAGTCTAATGGAGCGAAAAATACAGTATTTTGGGTACCAGATGGAAACGTTCCTCTTCAACTTGGTCTTTGGCTTACTGATATTCTACAGGCTTTTAAATGTGTTTTTGGGAGGGGGGTTATTGTTTCGTTGTCTTTGTTTGAACTATTCACCGTATTTTTCGCTCTATAGGACGCACCGCACCATAGGACGCACCGGACCATAGGAGGGGGAGAACAGGGGAGGAAAAATTATCCCCCTCTCTAGGCAGCGCCCCTTCAGTGAAGCAGTAGGAGAAATGGAGCCCCTTCCATTTCTCCTCCCGCTTCACTGAAGGGGCACTGTGCAGAGAGGGAAAACTGTGCAGTGCCTCTCCAGCGAAGCGAAACCTGGAGAGCAAGATGGATTGGTGTGCACTGACCCCTCTCGCTCTCCAGGCTTCAGGCAGCTATCTGCAAGCCTTCGGAGCACGGCGGGAACTCCTGCTGCGCTCCGAAGGCTTGCGGATAGCTGCCTGAAGCCCCCGGAGAGCAGCGGGAGTTCCTGCTGCGTTTTGGGGGCTTCAGGCGGCTTCAGCGAAAGTAAAGCGATGCCTCCGGAGCACGGGGGGAGCTCTCCCTCTGCGCTTCGGAGGCTTCGCATTGCTATTGCTGAAGCCAAGGAGCCTGCATTCGCTCCATAAGACACACACACATTTCCCCTTAATTTTTGGAGGGGGGAAAGTGCGTCTTATAGAGCAAAAAATACAGTATTTGTGCTTTTACCTTGTATTTTTATCTCGTGAACCTCCCTGAGATCTTGTGGTGAAGGGCAATTATCATCATCATCATTATCAACAGCAGCAGCAGCAATATTGAGGAGCTTGGGGGTGGGTGGGAATGAATTACAAGTTGAATGTGAAAGGAGAATGGGAGAAGAAATTACAGGAGATGGGTGGAAAAACTTTGAGAGGCATTTGGAGGTGGGAAGGGAAAATATGAAAGAAAAATGCCTCTGGATGAGCACATTCTGCCCAAAAATGCGGGTGCTGCGCCATGATACGTCCAAAGTAAATGTGTGTACCTAGCTTGAGAAAAACTGTGCTATGGAACTCCTTGCCACAAGGCAAACATGTGACAAGGAATTTAGCAATTTCCAAAAATAGGTTAGATATCCGTAGAAAGCGATCCCAGTAATCGCCCATTGATTTTGCCAAGCTCTGACATTGCGTTCCACCAATTTTTTGAGTGGCTTGTGGGCCTCCATCATTTTCAGCTGTCGCAAGTGGGACCTGGAGGCAGAAGGTGTGAGATACCCTGCGCTAAATCATCCTTGTTTCCCTGTTGCAGTCAGATCCAGCGGAGGAGCATGAGAAGTCTGACCACAACCACCTCCAAGTAGGAAACCAAGAAGGGACAGGCATGAATAAACGAGCAGAAAGTGCCCTCAGCATAGTCTCCAACACACTGGAAGGTAAATTCCTCAATGACTTTGGGTACAGCTGGATTGTTTCCGGCATTAGGAAAAACAACGGCAAAGATCATTGCATATTATAACGTTTATCTTTTTTAATATTGTGAATTGTTGTGAACTAAGCGAGAACAGGGATTGCATAAGCCGTTAAATAAATACAAATTGCCGTATTTTTCCATGTATAAGACTAGGTTTTTTTTCCTAAAAAATAACGTCAAAAGTTTGGGGGTGTTTTATACACGGATACATCTCCTCCCATTTTCTTAAATTCCTTGTTGATTTTTTGCTTTCAGAACTGGAAGAGGCGCACCAGAAATGTCCGCCGTGGTGGTACAAGTTTGCCCACGCGGTCCTCGTGTGGAATTGCTGCCCGCTCTGGGTAAAGATGAAGAACATAATCAAGTTGATTGTCATGGACCCTTTTGTTGATCTGGGGATCACCATCTGTATTGTCCTCAACACCGTCTTCATGGCCATGGAACACTACCCGATGACAGACGCATTCAACAATGTTTTGAATGTGGGGAACCTGGTAGGAGAACCACAAGCCCTCTGTGTTTTTTATAGATAGATAGATAGATAGATAGATAGATAGATTTATTAAGTTTTCTGTTTTACAATTTAAAATACTCATTTTACATCCTTAAGACATCAGTGACTTCCCTCCTGCTCCTCTTTCCATGGTTCATTTTACATATCATAAATCCCTGCATATTTTACAAAAACTATACCATTCAGTATTCCATTATCGCATCCATCAAAACTTGTTTACACTGTCGAATTTATCTTAATGCTGCCAGTGTTTTCAACTGTACACAATTATTTCCCATATATTCCGTAAACATTTTCCACTCTTCTTTAAACGTACGTTCTTCTTGTTCTCTTGTTCTATATGTTAAGTCTACAAGTTGTGCATATTCTGTCAGATTAAGTTGCCATTCTTCTTTTGTTGAGACCTCGCTCGTTTTCCATTTTTGGGTTAACAAAACATGGGCTGCAGTAGTGGCATACATAAATAGCCTTTTTTGACACCTTGGAATTTCACTCTGAATTATCCCCAACAGAAAGGACTCTGGGTTTTTTGGGGGGGAAAGCGGGTGGCGCTGTGGGTTAAACGACAGAGCCTAGGGCTTGCTGATCAGAAGGTTGGCGGTTCGAATCCCCGCGATGAGGTGAGCTCCTGCCAACGTAGCAGTTTGAAAGCACGTCAAAGTGCAAGTAGATAAATAGGTACCATTCTGGTGGGAAGGAAAACGGCGTTTCCGTGCGCTGCTCTGGTTCGCCAGAAGCAGCTTAGTCATGCTGGCCACGTGACCCGGAAGCTGTACACTGGCTCCCTCGGCCAACAAAGCGAGATGAGCGCCGTAACCCCAGAGTCGGCCACGACTGGACCTAATGGTCAGGGGTCCCTTTACCTTTACCTTTATACTTTTCTAATCACAAGCCCTCTGTTCTTCATTCTGTGACTTCATGCCAGCTAGCTTCAGTAGATGACCCTGATGCACTGTGGCTTGAGAGAGGGACAGAGTCCAATTGTGGGTCCTTGCTGCCCTACTCATAATTTGACAACTTAAATCATATCGTTTTTGCCCAGCAATTATCCCCCTAAAGCTGAACAAATCCAACTTTTTTCAGTCCACAAAGTTTTAATCGGGCTGAGCTAAAGGTGCCACTCTGTACCATTTCTGGGTAATTAAATGAAGGGGGCATTTTACCGGGGGAGGCCTGTTCCTCCCCCTCACCAAAGCCCAATAAGTAATGCAACAAGATGACAGTGTTTCTGTTACGGTGGCCGTCAAATGTCCTCTCCCAATTCATTGAAATCAGTTGCTGAATTTTGGAGCCCACTCCCTCCTGGCTGAAATTTCAACTGAAACTTCCTTGTTGAGAACCGTCATCTGTCTGTTTTATCCCCAGTATAAAGCGTAAAATAAATATTGAAACATTCAATATGTTAACACGGGGGTAGGGAGCCTATGGCCCTCCAAATATTTGTTGGACTACAATTCCCATCATGCCTGACCATTGGCAATGTTGGCTGGGTTTAACAGAATCTGGAGGGCAGCAGGTTCCCATCCCTGCATTAACAGCACAGTTCTACTCAGAAGTAAGTCCCACTGAGTTCCCACTGAGTTCTTAACTGCCAGGTAGTAACTTCAGACTAGTTAATATTTAGGGGCTTCCTGTTTTGCACTAAAGTCCTCTGATAACTCTTGGCATACAATCCCCCACTGTGTTTCTAGAGCTGGGCCGGCAGCCAGCTTCTAACAGCTCGTAGGAAACACAGTGGGCATGTTTTGTCCTATTAATCCCCTTGTATTTCCTTGATGAAACCCAACCCCAGGCAAGCGTGCTGGTTTCTGGGGCATTTGCCAGGTCCCAGATAGGCTGCCAAGTTATTAATGCTCTGCCAACACTGGAAGGTAGAATCCAGACACAATAATCTTGATATTATTAACACAGTGCCATTGATGCACATGACAGGTCATCGGGTAGCGCAAGCAAAAGGCAGGTCCCTAATATGAGTGTTAAAAAAGACAACAATGGACAGAAGGGGAAAGGAAGAAAGACTTAGGTAAGGAGGTTGAGGGCTCATTCACACCTAGACAGCATGGGTCCAAGCTATTTTCCGCTCGTCCCATGAGCTTTTGCCCTTCCCCTGCCACGTTCCCCTGGAAAACCTGCTCTTTGGTGCTAAATTGGAACAAATGGCCATCTGCAGAAAACCCACATGCTGTCTGCTGCAATTCAGCGCTAAACTGCAGGTTTCCCCAAAGGAAAGCGTTGGGGCAAACAAAAATATGGATGAGCCTTCAGAGGATGAATATGCACAGATGCAGTTGTATATATATTTAGGGTAAGCCTCTGTAGGGTATGAGAACTAATGGGATTAGGATGAAAGCTTCTCGGAAAAAATAGTGATGAATTAGCGGAATCAAGGAAGCTATTGTGGAATTAACAAAGAGACACTCTGACACCATGTGGAGTTAACAGGGAGCCTGCCCTGTTGGGATGAAAGGGAAAGCTAGTGGGTTTAGGTCCTTGCCCAATTACCACCTCATCTCCTTGGTGTTTGTGCAACTAAAACCCACATCAATAAAGCACAAAGAAATTCAAAGTCTTGTCCAAGCGAGGGGAATAAAGAGGAACACAAACTCTGGCAAAAGGAATATGTTAGCTGACAATAAAAGAGGTAAGAATGTAATACAATAACACCTTTGCTAAAAGGTTTAGGCCAAGCAACAATAAAAAATATTTAAATATTGTCAGTAGCAATTCCCTGGAAATTGTCGGTAGAAATAGCAGAAGGCATGCTAAAGGAAGTGAGGAAAAGTGCAAAGAGGCTGAATTAATTCTCTGCTTCTGCTTCAATCTGTGGGAAACGTGGAGCAATTATCTGAGCTTCTCAGGGTCATCTATCTTTGGCGCAATAGCCCTACATTCATTGGACAGAAATTGTGGAAAGGAACGTATTTGTAGCTAGAAGAGCAGCAAACATATAGCCTTGTGTTGCCTCCATCATTCTTCACACAAGGAAGGGTATTTCTTCGTCTTTTTTCAAAGAACAAACACTACTCCAACACGGTTGAATATGATAAATGCTGTAACCAAATACTGGGAGAAATATAATGTGAATTGCTTGTTGACACACAAAGGGTGCTTGCTTCCCTCACCTCACCCTTGTTAGAGTGCTAGCTTATACAATGCTACCTCAGAAGTCGGAAGGAATCCGTTCCGGAAGTCCGTTCGACTTCCAAAACGTTCGGAAACCAAGGTGCGGCTTCCAATTGGCTCCAGGAATCAGCCAATCGGAAGCTGCAGAAGCTGCGTCGGACATTCGGGTTCCAAAGAAAACTCAAAAACCGGAACAATCATTTACGGTTTTCGATTGTTCGGGAGCCGAAACATTCGACTCCCAAGGCGTTTGAAAATCAAGGTACGACTGTACTCATCACCTGAGCTCAGGTTGGGTGGTCCTGACATCACTCACCCCAGGTTGCCAGCAGGATCCAAGATCCCAAAGGCAGTGCCCAGGATGTGGGCTGCTTGGGTCATGATCAGACTTACTGCCATACCAACCCATCTCATCTTCCACAAGCCCCAAAGTTGTGGCCTAGTTTAACCCCCCCCCCTTTGTAAATTTTTTTTATTCAAAATTAAAACAAAACATATTATCCAGAAACGTATCATCCTTATTTTTTCCCCATTTTTCCTCCCTCCCCCCACCCACCCACACAAAACCCACCCACCCCCACCCCCCGGCTCCCCTCAGTTCCAGTCTTTGATTTCTCTCAGAATCCTGTTTCCTGCATGTTACAAAGTTGTATACTATTTAGCTGATTATTATCAAGAAAAAGTTTGTGAATGTTTATTCAAAGCCAGCCAAGGAGTCCGGTTCGCTTTGTTGCGTCTTCAAATGCTTTGTAAAGGGTTCCCATTCATCTTTAAAGTCACAGTTATCCTGGTCCCGTAGCTTGTATGTCAGTTTTGCCAGTTCTGCATAGTCCATCAATTTTACTTGCCATGATTCTTTAGTTGGGGTTTCTTCAGTCTTCCATCCTTGCGCTATTAGAACTCTCGCGGTCGTTGTCGCATACATGAAGACTGTTTGGCTTTCTTTTCTCCTCTGCCCCTTGTCCGTGGAACAGCTGACTTGGCCCGCCTCTCACCGTGTCCTCTTTCTCACGGCACTTCCTCGCAGGTCTTCACGGGGATATTCACTGCAGAGATGGTGCTGAAGCTGATTGCTCTGGACCCCTACGATTACTTCCAGGTTGGGTGGAACATCTTTGACAGCATCATCGTCACTCTCAGCTTGGTTGAGCTCGGCCTCGCCAACGTCCAGGGCCTGTCTGTGCTACGCTCCTTCCGTCTGGTAGGTGACTTTGTTATGTCATCCTGTGTCCCTGTGGCTTCTTTCTGAAGCAGGGCCAATGTTTTCCTCCCACCCCGGGCAGAGCGGGGGCGAGGCGTCCCTGTGCTATTTTGGAAGGTGCCACAAGCCAGCTCGCCAGCGCTTGCGCAGAAAACTGACCAGTGCCAGAGGCAGCCTCACAGGCTGAAATGTCTGTGCTGAGTGCCTGTTGATTTGTTCCTGGTTGTCTAATCCACCTTTAAGGTAGAGCAGGCTTCCTCAACCTCAGCCCTGCAGATGTTTTGAGACTACAGTTCCCATCATCCCTGACCGCTGGTCCTGCTAGCTAGGGATCATGGGAGTTGTAGGCCAAAAACATCTGGAGGGCTGAGGTTGAGGAAGCCTAGAGCGACTCTACCAAGACACTGGTGATGTTGACAAGGAGGCATGTGCCATTGCAACCATCAGGGCTAGCTAGTCTACTATTTGCTGTGCAAATTTGGCCTTGCAAGAATATCAACTGTATTTTGTTCAGAGAATAGCCAGTTTCTAATCCTTTGGGTTTTACAGCATGGGTTTGTGTGTGTGCATATCCTCCAATGAAAATAGGGACGACCTATTCAGTAACAATAACAACAACAACAACATTACAATAATATTACTATTTTTTCATTATTTTATAATTTTTATTAAATTTTATGTTTTACTATTTTGAATGCTCATTTAAACATCCTTAAAATATCAGAGACTTCTTCTCTTTCCACGGTTCATTTTGCATATCATAAATCCCTGCGTATTTTACATAAACCATTCAGTATTTCGTTATTACATCCATCAAAACTTATTTACGCTGTTGAATTTATCTTAATGCTGCCAACTTTTTCAAGTGAACACAATTTACCCCCATATATTCAATAAACATTTTCCAATCTTCTCTAAATGTTTGTTCTTCTTGTGCATATTCCACCCAGTCAGATGGGAGGGTTTAAATAGTAATATTATATATGCACAGTAATATTACTATTTAAACACTCCCATCTGACTGGGTTGCCCCAGCCTTTCTGGGCAGCTTCCAACAGATATAAAAACATAATATAACATTAAACATTTTTAAAAATCCCCCTAGAGGGCTGCCTTCAGATGGATTGAGGTTGGATAACTCTATACCCTCCAACATTTCTCTGATAGAGACATCCTGCCACACCTTCCAACATTTCTCCAATGAAAATAGGGATGTCCTAAGGAAAAGCAGGACATTCCTGGATCAAATCAGAAACTGGGATGGCATCTGTAAATCCAGGAGAGTCCCTGGAAAATAGGGACACTTGGAGGATATAGAACTAGATCTTGACATCCCACAACCCCAGTGTTAGAAACTGAGATATGAAAGCTAGGATCTAAATGGTCCCTTAAACCTAGGTTATGAGCGCAGCAACGGAAAGCCTAGGTGCGAAAGCCAGAGCCTACAGGCCTCCCACCTTAGCTATAAAGAGGGGTAGAAATGTTACGTCTGCTAGGTGAGGTTCAAGTATCTATAGACAAATTAAAGTTAACAACACAAGGCTGTGGCTGAAGCACTCCAAGTCTGGAGGGTGGGAACAGGCTTTCAGTACAACAACTTGCAGATGATCAGCTCTAGATCTCCGTTAAGTTACCTCGGGTTAAGTACTTAATTCGTTCCGGAGGTCCGTTCTTAACCTGAAACTGTTCTTAACCTGAAGTACCACTTTAGCTAATGGGGCCTCCCGCTGCCGCTGCGCTGCTGCCACGCAGTTTCTGTTCTCATCCTGAAGCAAAGTACTTAACCCAAGGTACTATTTCTGGGTTAGCAGAGTCTTTAACCTGAAGCGTCTGTAACCTGAAGCGTATGTAACCCGAGGTACCACTGTATGTCCTAAGCATTAAGGCAAGGATTGGGAAACTGTGGCCCTCTAGATGTTGTTGGACGGCAGCTCCCATCATCTATGGCAGCCTTTCTCAACCTGTGGGTCCCCAGAGGTTGTTGAACTACAACTCCCATCATCCCTAGCCAGCAAGGCCAGAGCTCAGGGATGATGGGCGTTGTAGTCCAACAACATCTGGGGACCCACAGGTTGAGAACCACTGGTCTATGGTCATTGATGGGGCTGATGGGAGTTGGATTCCCAACATTTGTGGGTCCACAGGTCCTGAATTCCTGCACTGGTGCCTGCATCTTGTGTCTAGCAGCTGAGATTTCCAGGGGCTAAGCAGGATTCCTCTTGCTTCCGCAGATGAGAGTCTTCAAGCTCGCCAAATCCTGGCCAACGCTCAACATGCTGATCAAGATCATTGGCAACTCGGTGGGTGCCCTGGGCAACCTCACCCTCGTGCTGGCCATCATCGTTTTCATCTTCGCCGTGGTGGGGATGCAGTTGTTCGGGAAGAGCTACACCGAGTGCGTCTGCAAGATCAGCAGCGACTGCACGCTGCCGCGCTGGCACATGCACGACTTCTTCCATTCCTTCCTGATCGTCTTCCGCATCCTCTGCGGGGAGTGGATTGAGACCATGTGGGACTGCATGGAAGTGGCGGGGCAGACCTTGTGCCTCATTGTCTTCATGATGGTCATGGTCATTGGGAACCTGGTGGTGAGTAGTAACTAGGAAATAATAACGATACAATAATCTTTATTGTCATTGTCCCATACAGAACAACAAAATTGAAAAAATCTACATCAGACATTCAAAAACCAACAAGCCTGCTATCCCAGCCATCCCAACCTGGCTAGCCCCCTAAAAACTCTGATCCCCCATTTTTAAATACAATATACTCCCATAGAGACTCCTTAAAGGTAAAGGGACCCCTGACCATTAGGTCCAGTCATGGCCGACTCTGGGGTTGCTGCGCTCATCTCGCTTTACTGGCCGAGGGAGCCGGCGTACAGCTTCCAGGTCATGTGGCCAGCATGACTAAGCCGCTTCTGGTGAACCAGAGCAGCTCACGGAAACGCCGTTTACCTCCCCGCCGGAGCGGTACCTATTTATCTACTTGCACTTTGAGATGCTTTCGAACTGCTAGGTTGGCAGGAGCAGGGACTGAGCAATGGGAGCTCACCCCATCGCGGGGATTCGAACCGCCGATCTTCTGATCGGCAAGTCCTAGGCTCTGTGGTTTAACCCACAGCGCCACCCACGTCCCAGAGACTCCTTACACTATGTTTAAAACCAAAATCGCATTTGGATAGAAACTGTTTCTCAGCCCTAGTCTTTATAACCCTGTACCTTCTTCCAGAAGGCAGAAGCTGAAAGAGATCATTTCCGGGGTGTGCACTATCCTGCACTATCTCTGCAGCTTTCTTACGGCACCTGGAAGCGTAGATTTGATCCAAGGTGGGAAGAGTGCACCCAATTATTCTCTCCACAGTCTTTACAACCCTGGACAGCATTGTTTTTCCCCTGGCCGTGCAGCTCCCAAACCACACACATAGACCATAAGTTAATACACTCTCAACAGTATAATGGTAAAATGCCATCAACAGGTCCTTTGGGAGGGCCTAAGTGTTTGGGGGACCTGCACGGTCAGACAGGCACTTCTCACTGCAAAGCGAATCTTTCCATTTGAGAGGTCCCCAATGCCACATAAGCAGGGAGTACACAATAAAGATGGCCGGGGATGAGTGGAAAGCAATTCCACTTGCCTTCACCATGATCCTGCCATCCAGCTCCGTGTCACTTGGCTTTGCTTGACACTTTTTTTGTGGCCCTTCAGCCCTTTCTGAAACCATGCCAGCTTTCCAGAAAAACCTACGGTTCTTTTTTATAGATATAAATCTTTTTTATTGAGTTTTACACTGCAAATTTAAATTCAGACATTAAACATCAACATCATTTAGGATTCCCTGAAACTTTTGACTTCCCTCTGCCCTTCCACGGTTACCATTTTCAATCTCTTTCAACTGCTTCACTTATTTTCTCTGTTTTTCTTAAATAATCCATTTTTACCTTAATTTTTAGTATTTTACAAGCGTTACTCAAATCCTGCCAAAGTTTTTAGTTGTTTACAGTGTTCTCTTAAATACATTGTGAATTTTCCCCATTCCTTCTTAAAGTTCTTCTCTTCCTGGTTTCTGATTTTCCCTGTCATTTTCGCCATTTCGGCATCGTCCATCATCTTCATCAACCATTCATCTCTGGTCAGGACTTTATCTTCTTTCCATCTCTGGGCCAGTGGTATCCACGCTGCTGCCGTCGCAGACATAAATGATCATTTCTGCTCCTTTGGTATCTCTATACCTAAAATTCCTAATAAAAAAGCCTCTGGTTTTTCCACAAACATTATTTTAAACATTTCTTTCAACTCATTGTATACCATTTCCCAGAATGCTTTTGTTATCTTGCACGTCCACCACATGTGGCAGAATGTGCCTTCTTTCTCCTTACATTTCCAACATACATTTGAAGCCGTTCTATACATCTTTGCTAATTTTGTAGGTGTGAAATACCACCGATACATCATTTTCATATAGTTCTCCTTCAGCGAAATGCCTACAGTTCTTAATCCGTGTTTAGGACTTAGTCCTGGTGCAGAGGCAGATTTCGGAGAACACGACTGGTTTGCCCACACTGGGTGCTGTGCTGAGAGGGTACCACAATAATGACATAGAACGGAAGGCGAAAGGTGGGGGGGACGGGACGGTATGCCAAATGTTAGAGTCATCCAAGGCAGTGCTTAAATTTGAAAGCCCAAAGTCTGCTGCTGCCTGGTGTTAGTGAGAGAGTGTGGGGATGAGACCTGGCGGACCCGGCCACAAATTAAGCCCTTTTCATCAAACCCTCTGTTATGTGCTGAGTTGAATAGGATCCAAAATGCAGCTGTCTGATTGGTCCTAGAACAATAGGATCCAAAATGCAGCAGTCTGATTGGTCCTAGAACAGTAGGATTCAGAATGCAGCAGTCTGATTGGTCCTAGAACAATGCAGCAGTATGATTGGTCTGCAGGAGCCACCCAATCCAGCTCCAGATGAAAGTGAATACACAACCTGATTGGCTGACAGGAGAATTCCGGAATTAGCCAATCACGTGCAGCCCATTGTGTAAATTGTTAATGGTTTCAGAACTCACAGAGTTAAAGAGTTCTGGTGACGTCTCTTTCCTGAGGCGTGGTTAGAAACACTTAAGGGAGGGGTTTGACTCCGTGTGTTTCAGTCTGACTTTCGGACGTGATGCGAAAGGGAGAATGTGTCAGTTCTCGCCAGGTCTGAATTTATGATGTTATTCTTCATGATTAAAAGGCAAGAGTAGATAAGGACTGCCTTGTGTCTGCTCTGATTTATTCCACACGTGCTGCACTCTGCTTCTCACCGCTGTGTTTCGCTCTGCTACCGGCAAGAGAAAGAGGCCTGAGGAGGACTTTTGCAGGAGGCACGGATAGCTTGCAGAGTTCCGCAACGGAAGCGTGCCGGGCTCCATGTTCAGTCTCTGTGTACCCTCTTGTCCGGTGTAAATAATACGAACAGGTTATGGAAGCTCGCCAAAGCTTTGAAGCAGTGCAGGAACGTCCCACGTGTGGGGGAAGCCAGCAGGAAAGTTGCTGGGGTCCAGCTGGAGCTCTGGAGCTGTGTCTTTGAAGCTGGAAGGAGCTCGCTGGGGAGAAGCGATCTGCCGGAGCCGGGAGGCGGAGGAAGCTACTGCCGGGAGACGTGAGTAAGCTTAGCCCCCGGGGAGGAGATGGCAGACGATCGTGAATCATTCTCAGTTCCCTTTGAGAAATTAAATGGACAAAATTGGGCCGAATGGAGCCGGAAGCTAAAGGCCTGGCTGGTAGCCAAGGGGTTGTGGGAGGCGACCCAGGGGCCCCCTCTCCCACCACCTGCAGCAGGAGCAGCGGCAGCGGACATAGCGGCTGCTCACGCGTCGCAGAGGAAAAACCAGAAAGCCCTGGGAGCTATAGTGCTCAGTTTGGAGGGTTCCCAACTTCCTCTGGTTGAAGGGCTTGAGACTGCTCAGGAGGCCTACCAAGCCCTTGAGAGGGTGCACCACAGAACCACGGCTGGTGCAAAGATCCACACCACCAGACGCTTGTTTGAGATGAAGCTGCGTCCCGGTGGGAACATCAGACAGCATGTTACTGAGATGCTATCTGTTTTCAATGAGTTGCGCCTGTTACAGGTCAACTTTTCAGAAGAGCTGAAGGTTTATATTTTGCTCAGCTCTCTGGACAAAAGTTATGACAATTTGTGTCTGTCTATGGAATCGATGAGTCCACAGGATTTGACGCTATCGTACGTGACAGGGCGTCTTTCGGACGAACAGGAGAGGCGTGTCCGAGAAGGCAGGTCTGGCGCAGGCAGCTCCACCGGTTGCAGAGGTGGGGGGGGCAAGCCAGATGAGAGCTGTGTTCAGGCTTTTTCCACTCGTCGATGTTATGTCTGTGGATCCAACAGCCACCTAAAACGGGCTTGTCCGCAGAGGAGCAGAGAGGCCAGGCAGGATGTCTCCAAGGTCAACCAGCTGAGTTCTCATGGGAACCAGTCTCGGAGAGGAGGCCAGCGTGGGAACGCGAAGGAGGGACGTGACTCAGAGAAGGGAGACTGTTATCATCTCGCGGCTTCTCTGGCAACTTTGAACAACAATGCCAGCAGTGACACAACTATGAAGTGGGTGCTGGACTCAGGAGCGAGTCATCACCTGATAACGCCATCTGCTGGGGAGCTGCAGAATTGCAGGGCTGTTTTAACTGGAATGACTTGTAAATTTGCTGACGGGAAAAAACGAAATGTATCTAAAGTGGCAAATGTCTATAATTCTGTTTTGCAGGCTGAGCTGGAGTGCTTCATTGTACCAGGGATGAAGTGTTGCCTGTTATCGGTTTCTGCTCTGGCGAAGCAGGGATACAAAATTTGTTTTGAAAATAACACCTGTTCCATTTTCAGAGGGGGGAGGCAACTTGTCAACGTGGAGAGCAAGGACAATCTCTTTGTTCTGGAAACACCTCTGGAGGGTGGTGGGAATGCAGGGAAAGCACAGGCGCAGTGTGCTAGTGTTCCCAGCCATGATTCATGTGTTCATGTATGGCACAAGAGAATGTCTCATGCTTGTCTGGAGGATGTTAAGAGGCTGCCAGGCTGCACCGAAGGTTGTAAAATCACACCATGTGAGGGATCCCTAGTGTGCAGGGCATGCAGCAAGGTTCAAAGGTGCAGGTTTCCTGGGGTAAAGAGGGTAACCACAAAACCTTTTGAGTTGATTCACACAGATCTGTCAGGACCCATGAGGTGTAAGAGTCTGGGTGGGGCCAAGTATGTGCTATCGCTGACAGATGACCACAGCCAGGTTGGCTGGTGTTTCTCTCTCAAATCACAGGGGGAGGCGGCGCAACTGATCCAGGATTGGGTTGCGGAGGTGGAACGAAGGTTTTCCACCAGGGTGCAAGGGTTCAAGAGCGACCGAGGGTCACAGTTTACTGGGTCTGCTCTGGAGGAGTTTTTCAAGGAAAAAGGAATACGTCACCACGTGACGGGTGCAAAGTCTCCTCAAGGGAGAGGCGTGGCACAGCACAGGAGTGAAACACTGGCTGAAGCTGTCAGAGTTTTGCTGGGTGACTCTGGGCTGCCTCAGAGCTTTTGGAGTGAAGCTTGGAAAGCTGCCAACTTTGTTTTTAACAGGTCCTACAATCACGATGTAGGTGACACACCGTATTTTCTGTTGCACAAGAGGAAGCCACAGGTGCATTTCTTCCGTTCGTTTGGTTCCAAGGCTTCAGTGCCAATACCAACAGCGCAACGGAAGGAGGGTGGTCCTAGGTACCAGGACATGATCTTCTGTGGGTATGATCCTGCAACAAATGGGTGGAAGTTTGCATACCCAGAGGGTGATCAGACCACGCTGCTGGTCAGCAAGCATGCTGAGTTCTTTGAGCAGGATGGTTGGTCACAGCCTAGGTATGGTTCTGATTTTCTCTCAGACTGCTTGTCCGATTCTGAGGGGGAGGAAAAGGAGGAAGAAAGGGAGGAAGGAGAGGCAGAGGCGGAGCCTGTTGCTGAAGACCAGGTTGCTGATGATGGTCAAGCACAGGGGTGGGTTTCTCCACAGGTTAAGAGGGAACCCAAGAGTGAGCCTTCATCTCCTGTTAGCCAAGTGCAGGAAGCCCGAAGACGCAGCAAGTCAGAGGGGGAGTCTTCTGAGCTTGCTGGAGACACACTTGCTGACCCCAGTGGGTCAGGAGGAACGCCCGAGGTTGTGCTCCGGCGGTCAACTCGGACCACAAAGGGGATTCCACCGGAGAGGTTTCAGGTCACCAGTGCGTGGGTTGGTTTCGCACAGTGTGATTCTGGGAGTGTGGAAGGGATTCAACAATTGCCTGGGATGGATGCCAGTGGGAGGCAAAAGGCAATGGGAGGTGAGTTGAACTCAAAGAGGTCTGTAAATAGGGGTTCACAGTTTCCCTCAGGATTCGTGACGAGAGGGGGTGTTAATGGTTTCAGAACTCACAGAGTTAAAGAGTTCTGGTGACGTCTCTTTCCTGAGGCGTGGTTAGAAACACTTAAGGGAGGGGTTTGACTCCGTGTGTTTCAGTCTGACTTTCGGACGTGATGCGAAAGGGAGAATGTGTCAGTTCTCGCCAGGTCTGAATTTATGATGTTATTCTTCATGATTAAAAGGCAAGAGTAGATAAGGACTGCCTTGTGTCTGCTCTGATTTATTCCACACGTGCTGCACTCTGCTTCTCACCGCTGTGTTTCGCTCTGCTACCGGCAAGAGAAAGAGGCCTGAGGAGGACTTTTGCAGGAGGCACGGATAGCTTGCAGAGTTCCGCAACGGAAGCGTGCCGGGCTCCATGTTCAGTCTCTGTGTACCCTCTTGTCCGGTGTAAATAATACGAACATAAATAATGTATATAAAGCAGATACTTTGGGGAAACTTTCATTCCTCCTCACCACTATGAGCTGAATAAAGAGCATGAAATCCACTCTCAACTCTGAGTATATTTCACCCTCCCTCTCCTTGACATGGGGCTTCCTGATCAAGGAAGAATATGAGCTGGGACATAGACATCTAGACTAATATTCAAACTGCTGCACTGCTTTCTGTCCTTCACAGGCCATTTCCTTCCTTTGCTCTTCAGTTGCCCTCTTTTATTTCATTCCAAGGCTAAGGCTGGGAAGGAATCCCAAACCCACCCAAAGTGTGGAAGCTTTTGTCACCCCCCGGCCACTCGCTCCCCGAATTGAGGAGCTTTGAAGGTTTCAGGAATTCCTGGCGGCTGGGCCTCCGAGGACTGACAGCTTGCTTAGGGTCCCTTAATCTTGAAGGAATTTGCTGAGAAAGTGATATGTGCAGGGGAGCCTTTCACGGTCATTGAACGGGATGACCTGGGATGAAGGCTACAGCTATATGATATAATCAAAGGGAGCACCTCTGGAAATTAAACCAGTGCAATACTAAATGCGTCGTGAGGCAGTGGCTCCTTTGCCAGGAGTAATGTGTTTATCATTAACACTGGAAGTGTATACAGTCATACCTTGGAAGTCGTACCTTGGAAGCAGCCGGTTTGCGAACTATTTTTGGAAGCTGACCATCCGACGGTGCTTCCGTGGCTTCTGATTGGCTGCAGGAGCTTCCTGCAGCCAATCAGGAGGCGTGCTTTGGTTTCCGAACATTTTGGAAGAGACTTCCGGAACGGATTCCCTTTGACTTCCAAGGTACTTTATTTTGACCAAACAAGGTCTTCTAGAGCAAAATATACAATGGGAGGCTTAGTTTGATCAGAATATTGTATACACTTCTAGAGTTAACGCTAAATACACTACTTCTAGTAAATGAGCCACTAAATTTGTGTCCCAGGCTTTTTAGACTTGTCTATTGACGCGGGTGGCGCTGTGGGTTAAACCACAGAGCCTAGGACTTGCCGATCAGAAGGTCAGCGGTTCGAATCCCCGTGACGAGGTGAGCTCCCGTTGCTCTGTCCCTGCTCCTGCCAACCTAGCAGTTCGAAAGCACGTCAAAGTGCAAGTAGATAAATAGGTACCACTCCGGCGGGAAGGTAAACGGTGTTTCCGTGCGCTGCTCTGGTTCGCCAGAAGCGGCTTAGTCATGCTGGCCACATGACTCGGAAGCTGTACACCGGCTCCCTCGGCCAATAAAGCGAGATGAGCGCCGCAACCCCAGAGTCGGCCACGACTGGACCTAATGGTCAGGGGTCCCTTTACCTTTACATTTTACCCATGTAGTAAAAAAGGTAAAGGTAAAGGACCCCTGGCAGTTAAGTCCAGTTGCCAACAACATTGGGGTTGTGGTGCTCATCTCGCTTTACTGGCCAATGGAGCCGACTTTTGTCCACAGACAGTTTTTCCGGGTCATGTGGCCAGCATGACTAAGCCGCTTCTGGTGAAACCAGAGCAGTGCACGGAAACGCCATTTACTTTCCCGCTGGAGCGGTACCTCGCAGGGATTCGAACTGCCGACCTTCTGATCGGCAAGCCCAAGAGGCTCAGTGGTTTAGACCACAGCACAACCCGCGTCTATATACTATCTGAAACCAAAGGGGCACATTGGTTGCCAGATGTGATTCCCCCCCTCCCAGCTCTCCTATGCCACTAATGGAACCTTTAAGCGGTTTACATACATACCAGAAAGACCAACAGGCAAGGCAAATGGCCATGTGTGGAAACATAATAAATGTCTTCTCACTCACTTCCAATGCGCCTTCCTCAGCAGCAGCACCACTGGTAACGCTGTCAAAGGACAGGCTAAACTATGCTGACCTGGCACTGTCCTGTTAAACTGACGAGCACGCTCCTTGTGTAATGATAAGGTGCTTCTGAGCATGTGCAGAGTGGCTCTCCACAGCATCACTAAAAAAATTAGCCCTGGGTTCCTAGGTTAGCACATATGACTTTCAGCCTGCCTTCAGCTGCCGCTCTCTCCCATTTCCGACTTTATAATATTTTTATCGTATAATGACAAGCAAACACAGAGGGATAAAAATGTATTACATAACGTGAAGGAAATTAATTGTGTCTGTGGATACTTGGCTGCTTGGTAGTTGAGGAACAGTTTAAATTGCAAGTAGCATGCATTCCTGACATTCCACACTTTTTGCTACACCAGCCTAATAATAATAATAATAATAATAATAATAATAATAATAATAATACTGCGCCCACCACTCTGGGCGGCTTCTAGCACATATAAAAACATAATAAAACATTAAATTATTCCCTTTATGCCAGTGGTTCCCAACCTTTTTTTGGCCATGTATGCCCCACCTAAGCATCTCTAAAATCCTGACCACCCCCTGCCCCCGGTGACATATAATTCTTATTATTCAAAAAGTGAACTCCCATTCACTTGGAGGAAGCCTAAAAGACCATTTCCTGTTAATAACTCATTCTAGAATTGCTCCCCTTAAAAATCGAATGGCACCCCTGTGAGAACCACGGCTATACATAAAAACAACCCCTTTGAAATATATGGGCTACTCACCTACAAATAAAGTATTGTATTGGTCAATGTCAAACTCCCTGCAGGGGTAATATTTCCTACTACAGTGGTACCTCGGGTTAAGTACTTAATTTGTTCCGGAGGTCCGTTCTTAACCTGAAACTGTTCTTAACCTGAGGTACCAGTTTAGCTAATGGGGCCTCCTGCTGCCACCGCGCCGCCGAAGCTCTCATCCTGAAGCAAAGTTCTTAACCTGAGGTACTATTTCTGGGTTAGCAGAGTCTGTAACCTGAAGCATTTGTAACCCGAGGTACCACTGTATAGTCACTCCCAGAAGATACTTTTCATCCCATCTCCCCCATTTCCCAATACCCTCATTTTTAGAATTTCGTGGTCTGGCCTCTGCACTCGGTATACAGTGGTACCTCGGGTTACATACGCTTCAGGTTACAGACTCCACTAACCCAGAAATATTACCTCGGGTTAAGAACTTTGCTTCAGGATGAGAACAGAAATCGTGCTCCGGCGGTGCAGCGGTAGCGGGAGGCCCCATTAGCTAAAGTGGTGCTTCAGGTTAAGAACAGTTTTAGATTAAGAACGGACCTCCGGAACGAATTAAGTACTTAACCCGAGGTACCACTGTATTTCTAGAGTGCCCTGAGCTGGCTACCCCCCTCCCCAGGCCATCACTTCTGGCATTTCCGATGCAGGTTTATTATGAGAGAAATGGCGGAAGTCACTGAGCGGAAAAAGCAAATGACTTGAGGAACCTTTAGGGTTACGAAGAGCAAGCCAGCGGCGCTCTTGGCTGTAATTGGCGCTTCAGAGAAGCACCCGAGAGCAGCAAGGAAACTGGAGGGGTTTATATAAAGGTCCTAGTTAAGTCATGAGGCATGAGCCATGTGCAAATAGCCACACCGACGACCTTGAATATCAGCAAAGTCCCGTCTCAAATGTGCTCCTGGCAGAGGAGAGGCACAAACACCGACAGCTGTGAGTGGGCAGGAGGCTGGCTTTCCTCAGCAAACACATTCCGCTTTCTTGCTGATGTTACTGTACATCAGTACATCCCACCAGTACCCATACCCTCCAATATTTCTCCGAAGGAAATAGGGATGTCCTATTCCATAATCGTAATTTTATTATTTATACCCCGCCCATCTGATTGGGTTGCCCCAGTCTCTCTGGGCAGCTTCCAACCTATATAAAAACATAATAAAACATTAAATATTTTTTTAAAAAAACCTTTCCCATACAGGGCTGCCTTCAAATGTCTTCCAAAGGTTACTTACAGTATCTCCATGGCTCGGGGGTCGCATAACTCTATACCCTCCAACATTCCTCTGATGAAAATAGGGACATCCTAGGTAAAAGCGGGACATTCCAGGATCAAATCAGAAACTGGGACGGCTTCTGTAAATCCGGACTGTCCCTGGAAAATAGGGATACAGTGGAACTTCAGTTGTCAAACTCCTCCGTTGTCGTATGTTTCGGCTCCTGAACGCCGAAATCCCAGAAGTAACTGCTCTGCTTTTCGAATGATTTTCAGAAGCTGAATGTGCTACGTGGCTTCCGTTTTGAGTTCCCCGATTGTATTGAGGCTTCCACTTTCAGTTTTCAGTTTTCAATCGTTTCGGAAGTCGAACTGTCCTCTGGAACGAATTATGTTTGAAAACCAAGGTTCCACTGTACTTGGAAGGTCTGTTCTTAAAGATAAAAGGTAAAGGGGCCCCTGACCATTAGGTCTAGTCGTAACCGACTCTGGGGTTGTGGCGCTCATCTCGCTTTATTGGCCAAGGGAGCCGGCATACAGCTTCCGGGTCATGTGGCCAGCATGACTAAGCCGCTTCTGGCGAACCAGAGCAGCGCACAGAAATGCCATTTACCTTCCCACCAGAGCAGTACCTATTTATCTACTTGCACTTTGATGTGCTTTTGAACTGCTAGGTTGGCAGGAGCAGGGACCGAGCAATGGGAGCTCACCCCCTCGCAGGGATTTGAACCGCCGACCTTCTGATCGGCAAGTCCTAGGCTCAGTGGTTTAACCCACAGCGCCACCCGCGTCCCATTCTTAAAGATAAATCAGAGCAAATGGCTATTCAGGTTTTCTGTTTGCTCCAATTCTGCTTTAAAGAGTGGTTTTTTACAGGAAAATCTCCAGAGCAAAAAAAAAAAAAGGGTGTTTGTGTTCTTGGACAAGGAGCTTTAAAGCACAGAGGAAAGGTATGTGTGGATGAGCCCTAAGGAGAGATCTGTAAATATTCCACACAAGTACCATACTTGTGTAATGAAGCAAGTTAAGTCCTCCTGAACATTGAGCTGGCATCTGCTTTCCCCCCTCTCTCCTTCCAGGTGCTCAACCTGTTCTTAGCTTTGCTGCTCAGCTCCTTCAGCGCCGACAGCCTGGCAGCATCTGACGACGATGGCGAGATGAACAACTTGCAGATTGCCATTGGCAGGATCACCCGGGGGATCGACTTTGTGAAAAAACATGCCCTCCTCCTGCTTCACCGGCAGCTGAAGGAGAAGAAGGCGGAGCCCCCTGCCGAAGACCAGGAAGACAGCAAGAAGGAGAACTTTGTCCTCAACCATTTGGACACAGGCCAGGACTTCAAACCCGACTACATGGATGGGATAGCCCTGGATGGGATAGCCCTGGACGGGGTAGCCAGGAAAGAGCCACGCATCGATGAACTGGACCATATGAACTTCATCAACAATCCTCACCTGACCATTCATGTCCCGATAGCCTCGGAGGAGTCTGACCTGTATGACGAAACCGACACAGGAGAAGAGACTGCCGAAGACACCAAGGTGAGTCCTAGATCCCAGAGAGGACGGAAGCAGACCCAAAGGTACTCAGTGGCGTGCGGTCAGCGGACTAGGGGGACTAGACTGGTCCCCTGAATGCTCCCAGTAAATTAAAGTACTAAAGTCTGCTGCCTCTATCCCAAAACGCAGGGAGCTTCTGCCTGGCTTAGGGAGGGAGGCTTGATGCCCTGATGGGGTCCAAGAGCTCTTCCACCATCTTATAATGATAATAATCAGTGTTTAGGGGTACTCTCATTTTGACTCAAGAGAATCACCATTTTATAGTTCAAATCGGGGGAAATAAATACAGTAAATGGACAAAAGTACCAAGATTCACAAAATGTTTAGGGGTATGCGTACCTTGCATACCCCCAGAAAAAAGCACTAATTATTATTATTATTATTATTATTATTATTATTATTATTATTAATTTATACCCCACCCATATGGCTGGGTTTCCCAAAGCCCACCTGGAGAGGAAACTCAAATGTACCATTTCAATTGGCAAGAGAAAGCTTATTTCTCTTGCAGGCCATTCTGAAAACAGAAGGTGTGCCTGAGCCTCAAAGGAAACTCGAGAGTAAAGGATATATGCTGCAGTAATGTTTAGGCCGCAATCCTGTGCTCCCTTACTTGAGAGTTTTCCTCAGTAGGACTTGCTTCTGAGTAAACACGCATGGGCTTGCGCCGTCAGTGTATGAAGTCAAGGGTGGTTTGCTCTGTGTGTTTCCTCCCTTTTACTATATAGCCTTTTTGGATACTTTGGAGAGGTGCCCACATTATATGTGGGCATTTTGAATGGGCTCCACTGTGTAACGCAGTAAAGCCTCTCCTACCTATAAGAGTCTACCCATTCTTAGGGTGGATAAGTGAAAAGAGGAGAGAGAGCCTGCCCCTTTAATACTAGCGAAGAAGAGGGAATTTTAGTAGTTAATAAGTAATAATAACTTATTATTTATACTCCGCCCATCTGGCTGGGTTTCCCCAGCCACTCTGGGCGACTCCCAACAGAATATTAAAAACATTGTAAAACATCAAACCTTTAAAACTTCCCTAAACAGGGCTGCCTTCAGATGTCTTCTAAAAGTCAGATAGTTGTTTATTTCCTTGACATCTGCTGGGAGGGCGTTCCACAGGGCAGGCGCCGCTACTGAGAAGGCGATACCTGGTTCCCTGTAACCTCACTTCTCGCAGTGAGGGAACCACCAGAAGGCCCTTGGCGCTGGACCTCAGTGTCTGGGCTGAACGATGGGAGTGGAGACGCTCTTTCAGGTATACTGATATAGCTCATACAAGCAACACCTGCTGGAATGCCTACTTCAACACTACTTTTAAAGGTCCAGGAGGCCTTGCCTTTCCCCCCAGCTGGCAACCCTGTCCATAAAGGTAAAGGGACCCCTGACCATTAGGTCCTGAAAGATCTTCATTGGCTCCCACTACGTTTCGGAGCACAATTCAAAGTGTTGCTACTGACCTTTAAAGCCCTAAAGGGCCTCAACCCTGTATACCTGAAGGAGTGTCTCCACCCCCAGCATCCAGCCTAGACACTGAGATCCAGCACCGATGGCCTTCTGGTGGTTCCCTCACTGTGAGGTTACAAGGAACCAGGGTGAGGGCCTTCTCGGTAGTGATGCCTGCCCTGTGGAACGCCCTCCCAGCAGATGTCAAGGCAATAAACAATTATTTTACTTGAAGGTGGCCCTGTTTAGGAAAGTTTTTAATGTCTGATGCTGTATTGTTATATGGTCTTGGCAGCCACTCCCAGTCACCAGTCTAGCTGCCGCATTCTGGATTAATTGCAGTTTCCGAGTCACCTTCAAAGGTAGCCCCACGTAGAGTGCATTGCAGTAGTCCAAGCGGGAGATAACTAGAGCATGCACCACTCTGGCAAGACAGTCTGCAGAAACCCCAAAGAGAGATTCAGCTTAGCCGAGCTTCAGTGGGATTTTCGCAAGGCGCAGTTGCAGAACGGCGAGGAAAGTGCTTGGACCCGGAGGAAATAATCAGCTACGCAATGCGATCAAAATATGGGTCAAGGGAAAGTGTGGAGGCGCCCTAACCGGTCACCAGTTCAGCCTTTAAAGCACCAGTGGATCTATAGTCCCTGGATGGACGCTTGTTAACATGCCTCACCATTTGCAGTCCCCAAAAAATTTCCAAGTAGTCCTTCTGCTGAGGCCTTCAGGGCAACGGCGGGTGGGGGGTCGGGAAGAGCCTAGACTTATATCTTCAAAAGCTGGCAGGTCCTACGCTGGTAACTGTGTGACATCAGACTGTGACCAGCTTTCATATATACCATATTTTTCGCGCCATAATACGCACCTGACCATAAGATGCACCTAATTTTTAGAGGAGGAAAACAAGAAAAAAAATATTCTGAACAAAACGAAACAGTGGATGTATGATTTTTGTGGTTCATGCTGTGGCCACAGACATGTGATCTGATGGTGAATTTGGGGTGACCCAATGCAAAAATCCTGAGGATCCATGGGCTTTTACCTCCCCCCTCCCAGGCAGCCTCTGCTAGCATCCCTTTTCTCTCTTCTGATCCCACCAATCAGCTGTTTCCTTTCAACACTCCCTTCCCTCTTGTTTGCCTTAGTGTCTTTTCCTTAGCTGGAGCAGTTTTTTGCTCCTCCTTTTCTTCTAATTTCTCTTCTTATTGCTTTAGTCTTCCTGTTTCCCCCCCTTTGCTGTCTTTACCTCCCCACTCCCAGGTAGCCTCCTTTATCTCTAGCGTCCCTTATCTCTCTCCCCGATCGGCAAACGATCAGCGGCTTTGTTTCAACACCCACTTCCCTCTTTCAAAAAACCCCTACATGATCTGCTTTTTGCCCCTGGGCAATTCGGCTCCAGGGACCACGCATGCGCTCCATAAGATGCACAGACATTTCCCCTTACTTTTTAGGAAGAAAAAAGTGTGTCTTATGAAGAGAAAAATACAGTAATTCCTGGGGCTCTCCTAGTTACTTTTAGAGGCAAGGTGCAATGGCTCAGGCTTCAAAGCCTAGCAGCTTTTCCATGGGGGGTAGGTGGGACCCATCTCCCAAGGCTCGTCGTCACATGTCCACAGATGACTCCCACTGGGGTATTAACGCCAGATCCAATTGTAGGGGGGTCAGCAAGTTTCCTTAACCCTTAGGCTCCTCTGCCTTCCCCTCCCCCAGTCATTTATAATCACGCTTGAAAAATTAGTCTCCTTGCATGCATCTTCACCCTCGCCTCCCTGCCAAGTCCTCCTCTATTTGTTGACGTATCATGTTCCCTAGCAGTGACTTGGGACTCTGGGGGCGGAGGCGCTATCAGGGTCTCTCGTCCAGCCCCTCCTCTCCCCAGGGCCAGAGCAAATTAAGCCCCCAGCCAGCAGCCGGTTTTGCAAACAGATGCTTATAGTTTGCGGTTCATTCTCTCTCTCTCTCTCTCTTTTTTTTAAAAAAATTATTTATTTGCTTTTTCAAATCAGCATTTTACGCTCACATATCCAACATACGTCATAATATCAAGATGCCAAAGAATCTCCTGGACATCCCCCTCCTCCCATTTGTGGGTCCTATTGTTAGTCGTTTCCTCCTGCATCTTTTATAATAACCCAAATCTTTTACATCTCCATTACAGTGGTACCTCAGGTTAAGTACTTAATTCGTTCCAGAGGTCCGTTCTTAACCTGAAACTGTTCTTAACCTGAAGCACAACTTTAGCTAATGGGGCCTCCTGCTGCTGCCGTGCCGCCAGAGCACGATTTCTGTTCTCATCCTGAAGCAAAGTTCTTAACCCGAGGTAATATTTCTGGGTTAGCAGAGTCTGTAACCTGAAGCATATGTAATCCAAGGTACCACTGTATAGCCAAAATTCACCATTAAACTACAAGTGCTATTCCAATCCTACTAACGGTTTTAACTGTTTACAATGATTTTTTAAAGATAAATTATAAATTTCCCCCATTCCTTATTAACATTCTGGTATTCCTGGTTTCTGATTCTTCCTGTCATTTTAGCCATTTCGGCAGAGTCCATCAACTTGATCTGCCATTCTTCTCTGGTCGGGACTTTATCTTCTTTCCATCTCTGGGCCAAGAACATCTGTGCAGCTGTGGTTGCAGATATAAATGCTGTATTTTCCCGTCTATAAGATGCCCCCATGTATAAGACACCCCCTATTTGGGGGGACTCAGATTTAAGAAAATGGGGGGAGATGTAATTGTGTATAAGACGCCCCCTAATTTTTGACATTATTTTTTAGGGGGGAAACCTAGTCTTATACACGAAAAATACGGTAATCTATGGACTTCAGCATCTAGAATTCCTAAAAGAAAGACTTCGGGGCTTTTTAAAGAAAAAGTTATTTTAAACCTTTCCCCCCAATTCATTATATATCATTTCCCAAAATTCTTTTACTACCTTACATGTCCACCACATATGTTAAATGGTGCCTTCAGTTTGTGGTTCGCTCTCGGCCTCAGCCACTGCCCTAACACCCCCCCCCCGCCTCTTTCTGTAGTGCTTGGGCAGTTAGTGGGGCCCACACATTCTTCCCTGGATGCTCTGCCCTCTAACCGCAGCCACTTGGTGGCTGGTTATCCTTGCTCCATGGTTGGAAGATGGCACTTTGCACATGCACAGAGACACTTCTAACCACTTTGTGGTTTCTGGGGCTGAGCACGACAGTGTGGAGCTGTGGGAATGTTCAGGGTGGCAGGAAAGGATATATACAAAGTGTTGGTGCTGACCTTTAAAGCCCTAAACGGCCTTGGTCCAGTATCTCTGAAGGAGCGTCTCCACCCCCATCGTTTTACCCAGACACTGAGGTCCAGCTCTGAGGGCCTTCTGGCGGTTCCCCCACTGCGAGAAGCCAAGTTAACAGGGAACCAGGCAGAGGGCCTTCTCAGTGGTGGCACCCGCCCTGTGGAACGCCCTCCCACCAGATGTCAAAGAGAACAACAACTACCAGACTTTTAGAAGACATCTGAAGGCAGCCCCGTTTAGGGAAGCTTTTAATATTTGATGCATTACTGTATTTTAATATTTTGTTGGAAGCCACCCAGAGTGGCTGGGGAAGCCCAGCTAGATGGGCGGGGTATGTATAAATTATTATTATTATTATTATTATTATTATTATTATTATTATCCTTCCTAACCTGCGCTAGCAAGTTCCTTTACTTAGCAGAGTGCATTCCCCTTTCTGCAACAGAAAACTACTTGCAAACTCGTGCGAGTTTCTTAAGACAATACGCAATTCGATCTGGCTTGTCCAGATTAAAATGTGTTCTAATATTTTCCTGGCTTGACCGCTTGAATCCCTCCTAAAAGAGTAAAGACACCACATAAGCAATAAAAAGAAAGTTCACTCGTGATCAGACAGAGCACAGTGTGATCCCTGAAGGCAGGCTTTAGGGTTAAAGTTACAAACTTATACTAACAGGTTTATCCCATAAGAGAGATGACCTGGGAGACTGCTTGGCTGGCAGCCAGCAGCTCATTCCAGGAAGTTTGCAGGACGAAAAGAAGATGGGAAAGAGGGAGAGTGGCAGCATGCCTTGTCCTTTTACCAGGTCTGGAAAGGTCACGCCCACCCACCAGACACATGCAAGGAAGGATGCTCCAGGCCAGGAGGAACAGGAAGTTTAGACTGGCTGGACCAAACATTCCCTTGCATGTCCACTCTAGGAAAACAAGGAATGTTGTACTTGACTGTCAGTGGATTACATCCCACAGGGGCAAATTCCACCCATCTCTAGCCTGCAGGGTCTTGCTTCTGCCTCTGAGTTGCCTGATAAAGATTCAGAAGGTGGGGATGGAGTGAAAAGATCCTTCCAGTGGTCAGGGAGGCGGAGCTTCAGTGATTTGCATAGCTCCTTGTCTCATTCCACCACCCACCCTGGCCACCACCACCAATAGGTAGAAAGATAAGATAATCTGCGTCATGGCAATCTCCTTTTGCAGCCCATTTTCTGAAACTCCCAGGGGCAACGAGTTGACTGCTATCAGAAACACAGTGGCAAGCTAGATGGATCTTTGGTCTGATCCCATAAGGCACTTCTTATTGTGTTCATCTTTGCTACAGATTACTATTAGATCTGCTCAGATCAGGTGTGTGTGAGAGAGTGTGTGTGTGCAGTTTTCAGTTTCAGAGTTTTCAGTTACAATCCAATAATAGCCTCATTATAACAATACCAATTTATAACGCAATTTGTAATACCAATCTTTCAAATACCGAAATATCCCGTCTATAAGACGCCACCATGTATAAGATGCAAAAAGTTGTTGTTGAGCTCTTTTGGGGAGGATTGCCCAGAGTTGTCGAGCTTTTTTGGGGGGAGGGGGATTACTGAGGATTGTTGAACTAACTTGGGGGGGGGGGCGGGAATCGCTCGCCCACACGCATCACAAAATCCGCTTCCCATCTGTCCCCTCGCCGGCAGAAACTGCCAATCGCCAGCCCAATTGCCGCAGCAGCAACCAACTAAAAGAAAGGCTTCAGGGTTTGTTTTTTTAGAAAAGGTTGTTTTAAACATTTTTTTCAACTCATTATATATCATTTCCCAGAATTCTTTTACTACCTTACATTTCTACCACATATGATAAAAAGTGCCTTCTTTTTCCTTACATTTCCAGTATACATTTGAGCCCATCCTGTACATTTTTGCTAATTTACTAGGTGTTAAATACCATCGGCACATCATTTTCATGTACCGTAATTTTCTTTCAACGTGTAACATGCTGTGGACTTTAAATCCCAATTCCATAACAGTAGACCCATTGTAATCAATGGACATGACTAACTTAGGTCTATTAATTTCAATGCAGTGTGTCTCAGCAGAAGGGGACTACGTTGAGTTATTCAGAGTTGAGGACAAAAAGACAACAACAACAATCGCTCAGCACATGCTCAGAGCACAGTACTTCCAACCTGTCAATCCTCCCTTGCAGTTGTAGAAAGGCAGGGGTCAGCAACCTTTTTCAGCCGTGGGCTGGTCCCTCAGACCATGTGGGGGGCCGGACTATATTTTTTTTGGGGGGGGGGGAAATGAACGAATTCCTATGCCCCACAAATAACCCAGAGATGCATTTTAAATAAAAGGACACATTCTACTCATGTAAAAACACCAGGCAGGCCCAACAAATAACCCAGAGATGCATTTTAAATAAAAGCACACATTCTACTCATGTAAAAACACACTGATTCTCGGACTGTCCGCTGGCCGGATTTAGAACGTGATTGGGCCAAATCCAGCCCCTGGGCCTTAGTTTGCCTACCCATGGGTTAGATCAGGGTTCCTCAACCTCCAGATGTTTTGAGACTACAATTCCCATCATCCCTGGCCACTGGTCCTGCTAGCTAGGGATCATGGGAGTTGTAGGCCAAAAACATCTGGAGGGCTGAGGTTGAGGAAGCCTGGGTTAGATTCAACAAATAGTTGCTCACTAGGGGTAGAGGGAACCTGCCTGCCTCCAGCTCCTGTCAGTTTCACCATTTCTGAACTGGCATAAACTTTGACCTAAAGGCTCTTCCACGTAAGCCGAGCTATAGATGTTTCAGAGAACCTAACTCGACCGTACTAATTATATCTCAGGTTATTTGTCATACGTCCAACTGCAAGAGAGCCGGCTGAAAAGGGGATAGCAAAGGCTTTGAAGCTTCATAGGAAAAATTATTTGGGAGAGGTTGGGAAATCCCCTCCTCCTTCATTGCTTGAAAGAGGTGGTGTGTGCTTGTGAACGCATACTCCTTGCAGGGGGGTCTCATTTCAGAAGATACAGGTTGTTATAGGAATTTTAAGGTCTTATATAAAATATATGTTCATAACTGTACAAGGCAAACACATACAAAAATATATAAACCACATGTCTGGAAACAGTACAGGAAAACAGTCCTAAAGCCATTTTGACTCTTTCAGTCACCTCAAATATTTCTCTGCAAGGAGGAAGGAAATGGAAAAGCCTTCCCATTGTCTCTTTGTTCAAAAATCCTGTCTTAAGGGTGTGTCTGTGTATGAATAGGGTGAGCCTGTGACTTGGATTCAGGAATTAAGTAGTTATCATCACAGAAGAGTGGCCAAATGGCCCAGGTAATGCAATCAATGATCCATTATCAGGTATCCTGGCAGACAGGAGGAAAAAAAACAACACACTCAGATTTCTGCTGTAGACCGCCTCTTCTCTGGTGTATGTATGATGTATGCAGGTGGTGGTCTTGGGCTCCAGGGCGGGCAATTTAAAATGTCTGTATAAGGGCTTGCACGCCATTGTTCTGGGTTCCTCCGCTTTGCAATTCCCAATTGCAATTCAATGTATCCCTATCATGTTTTATGATTTTCCTGATATTGTAAGTGAGCCGGAACTGGTCTGTGACCATAATACATTCATTCATTCATAAATTCATTCATTCACCCCTTACCTTCCTCCTTGCAGATAAATATTTGAGGTCAATTTGGAAGGGTCAAAATGGCTTCAGGATTGTTCTCCTGTACTATTTCAGACACATGGTTTATATACTTATGTATGTGTTTACTTAGGGACGCGGGTGGTGCTGTGGGTTAAACCACAGAGCCTAGGGCTTGCCGATCAGAAGGTCGGCGGTTCGAATCCCCTGACGGGGTGAGCTCCTGTTGCTCGGTCCCTGCTCCTGCCCACCTAGCAGTTTGAAAGCACGTCAAAGTGCAAGTAGATAAATAGGTACCGCTCCAGCGGGGAGGTAAACGGCGTTTCCGTGGGCTGCTCTGGTTCGCCAGAAGTGGCTTAGTCATGCTGGCCACATGACCCGGAAGCTGTACGCCGGCTCCCTCGGCCAATAAAGCGATATGAGCACCGCAACCCCAGAGTCGGTCACGACTGGACCTAATGGTCAGGGGTCCCTTTACCTTTATAATAATAACAATAACAATAATAATAATTCCCCATCCACTCTGGGCGGCTTCCAAAAAAACTATTAAAATACTGTACTACATCAAACATTAAAAGCCTTCCTAAACAGGGCTGCCTTCAGATGTCTTCTAAAAGTCTGGTAGTTGTTGTTCTCTTTGACATCTGGTGGGAGGGCGTTCCACAGGAGGGCGCCACTACCGAGAAGGCCCTCTGCCTGGTTCCCTGTAACTTGGCTTTATGTGTTTACTTTGTACATTTATGAACATTTAGTCTATATTTGGGACCTTAGAATTCTTATAACACAAGGGAGGCGTTCATGGTGAATTCTGGCACCTCTTTTTCTAGAAAAATAGCACTGGTCGTTCCTTTTAATCGGAGAAATGTTGGAGGGTATGCAGTTGTGGGCTGCTGCTTGCAGCTGGGGAGGATGTACTTAATGCCCTGATATCCGGTCATTTGTTCATTGTAATTGATGTAGGCCCATGACTGAACATCGCTTGGTGGCACTCATACACCCTGCATAAAATCTAAGGTCCTTCTAGACTGTCACTCTCTTCCTTTGCTCTTCTCAGAAGCCTCTGTCAGATGGGACTGAGTCGTCCATATGCAGCACTGTTGATTATAAGCCCCCAGACCCTGAGGAGGAGGTAGCTGTGGCTGAAGAGGATGCCGAGAATGATGAGCCAGAGGAATGCTTCACTGAAGGTAGGGTAGCCAGGCAGCAACACGGGTCTTCTGGGAAGGACTTGAATATAGCCATGCTCTGCTCCGGTACATGTGAAGAAGAGAGCACATAATGCTTTGCCTTGAGAGAGCTAGTGTGGTGGAGTGGTTAAGAGGTTAAGAGTGGTTAAGAGCAGTGGATTCGTAATCTGGTGAACCAGGTTCGCTTCCCTGCTCCTCCACATGCAGCTGCTGGGTGACCTTCTCTGAAGTCTCTCAGCCTCACTCACCTCACAGAGTGTTTGTTGTGGGGATGGAAGGGAAAGGAGATTGTTAGCTGCTTCGAGACTCCTTTGGGTAGTGATAAAGCGGGATATCAAATCCAAACTCCTCCTCCTCCTCCTCTTCTTCTTCTTCTGTTTAGGGAAGGTTTTAATGTTTGATGCATTACTGTCTTTTAATATTTTGTTGGAAGCCACCAAGAGTGGCTGGGAATGCCCAGCCAGATGGGCAGGGTATAAATAATAAAAAATTATTATTATTATTATTATTATTATTATTATTATTATCTGACAGGGCCCAGGCCTAGAACCTGCTTTCATTGTTAAAACAGCCTTAGAGTACATGACAAAGTAACAGAAAACAGAATGTCCTCGCGCATGTGCAGGTTTTTTTTTTTTAAGTCTGCAAACCAGACATCATTAATTAGTTGGGGTGGTTTTTGTTTGCATTTCCTTTTCATTGAGACGACTGAATGTTATATAAATAGTTACATAGCATACGTTAAGCAGCAGACAGAGAGATAAACAGGATAGCATTTGGCAGAAACCAAACCGCAGCAAAATGGAAACAGCGCTGTCTGTGAAAGGTAAAGGTCAGAATGGAAACTGCAGCTTTCTTCTGTTCCTAGCTGTGGGCTTACTATTGGCATGTCTCTACCTGCAGCCTGTGTCCGGAGATGCCCTTGCCTGTACGTTGACGTCAAGACAGAGAAGGGGGAGAAGTGGTGGAACCTCCGGAAGACGTGTTTCAAGATTGTGGAGCACAACTGGTTTGAGACGTTCATCATCCTCATGATCCTCCTTAGCAGCGGAGCCCTGGTAAGTAAGGGCTAGCTACTCCTTGGGGAGGAAGGGCAATGGTTTGAAATTGCTCCGAAAAGAGAGGGCAAAGTATTAGACATGGTTGTTCAGGAATCCCGTCCCACATATCTTCCTGGACGAATGAAGAAAAGAGACCTCACTCTAGTTCCAACAGGGTTGTCAAGGCCTGTGACACGGAAGAAGGAACAAGCTTGCTTTCTCCTGCTCTGGAGGGTAGGACTCGAACCAACGGCTTCAAGTTACAAGAAAGGAGTTTCCGACTGTCAGGTGTGCGTGCAGGAGCCAGGCCCTGTGACCAATAGGACTTGGCAGGACTGGGGCCTTCCTAAGTTTGTTCTGAAGAGGCAAGGCCGATTGGTAACTCACAGCACCTAGTGGCAAGAGCTGGGAAGGGATATAAGGTCAGCATTTCCCTTCGGCTCGTTGCCACAGCAACACGCTTCCTGCCTTGGGCTTCTTGCTTCCTGATTCTTGAACCTCAGCTTCTTGACTCCCTTCTTCTTGATCCTCGGACCCTTGACTTCGTGACTCCTTGCTTCCTGACCCTCGGCTTCTTGACTCCTGGCTCTCTGACCCTCGGACTCTTGGCTTCCTGACTCCTGGACCTCCATTCCTGCTCCCACCCCGCCATCTTGCCCCTGGTCCTGACGTCCCCTGCTGGGACTTCGATCACCCGTGAACCGGACTGTGACACCGACAAAACATGCGGAAAAGCTTTCTGACAGTAAGAGTGTTCCACAGTGGAACGGTCTCCCTCCAGAGGTTGTGGACTCTCCTTCCTTGGAGGTTGGACGGCCATCTGTCATGGATGCTTTAGCTGAGATTCCTGGACTAGATGACTCTCTGGGTGCCTTCCAACTCTATGATTCTAGGGTTCTTCTCAAATAAGTTGCTAGTGGGTGTGATCTCTGGCCTCATTGCTTCCAGGTGGGTGTCTCCTCGTGCTACCCAAGCATTGCTTTTCCACTATAAAACGGCAAATGGAATTGCACTTGACTTTTCACACCTGGGAGAGGGTTGTACTTTGTTTTGTTTTGTTATAAACATCCCACTGTGTTCTGTCCACACTGGGAGGCATGGCATAATCAGAGAGAGAGAGAGAGAGAGAGCAATGAATCACACTGGTTTCATGGTTGGTATTCTGTCCTGAAGTACACCCAACATGGATAGCTGGCCCTGATGATTACTTGAGGTTCGCGACCCCTATGGTTGTAATTCGTGGGCAATCATTTAATTTTATCCTGATTCTTATTTTTAAGCTGTATTTTAATGTACCGTATTTTTTGTTCTATAAGATTCACTTTTTCCCTCCTAAAAAGTAAGATGTGTGTGCTTTCACTGCACAGCAATCCCTCTTGCTGTTCTGGCTTCTGAGATTCAGAATATTTTTTTTCTTGTTTTCCTCCTCCAAAACCTCGGTGCGTCTTGTGGTCTGATGCGTCTTATAGAGCGGTGTTTGATGTTAGCTGCCCTGAGCCCGGTCTTGGCCTGGGAGGGCCCGGTATAAATAAAAAATTATTTACTTACTTACCCACGTGGGTGGGTTGCAGAGAAGGTTTCCCCAGATGACTCTGAGCCTCTTCCTCTTTCAGGCTTTCGAAGACATCTACATAGAGCGTCGTCGGACCATCCGCATCATCTTGGAATATGCTGACAAGGTCTTCTCGTATGTTTTCGTTATCGAGATGCTTCTCAAGTGGGTGGCCTATGGGTTCAAGGTCTACTTCACCAATGCCTGGTGCTGGCTGGACTTCCTCATTGTTGACGTAAGTTGTGGCTTGAGGGGGAGGGAGTTGTTTGAGACAGGAGTCCGTTTTTAGTATCGTTGCTGGCTACCCCAATCTCTGTCAAGAGGCGAAAATTCCAGGGGTCTTAACCGGGGTTTGTGTGGGGAAAATGAGCCACAGTGGAGGCTGTAGTGCAGGCATAGGCAAACCCGGCCCTCCAGATGTCTCAAGACTACAGTTCCCATCATCCCTGACCACTGGTCCTGTTAGCTGGGGATGATAGGAGTTGTAGTCCCCAAACAGCTGGAGGGCCGAGTTTTCCTATGCCTGCTGTAGTGTCTTTATGAAATATGGCTTATTTACACATATTGACTCCCGAGTCTGGATGGAGAAAGGGTTCTGAGCATCACATCTCACAAGGGACTTGCTGCCCACAGAAGCACAGCACTGAATTCGAAAGAAGCCAAGACAGCATCCCTGTGTCTCCTCTACACAGCTTGTCCGTCCCTCAGCCTGTGTGGCCTGAGGCCCCACCCTTCCTCTTCCCCAAAACCCTTGCTAAAAACGCAGCCCGAGCATTGGGTAAAAAGGACGTTTTTTCCTGTGGTGACATCACACCGCCTGTAGTCCTGGCAGCCTCCCCCTCCCAACCCTGCTGTTGTCTTTTGCTGACAAACACACAGCTGCAAACCCATCACAGTATTAACCGTAGAAGCTGGCTGACAAAATTTGATTCTGACAGCAAATGTTATACGTATCCGTCTCAAAGACTGGTCCCAAAACATGGGTCGCTAAATGGGTAACCATGTTCCTTCTTGTGGATATTTTAAGGATGTTTGATAAGAAACTTGCATCCTGACCAGGGATCCTTTCCGTGGTCTATCTCTTATCGTGCTTGCCAGCTTTGTCTGTAAGCGTTCTGGTTTCTCCATCAGGTCTCCCTCATCAGCCTGACAGCAAACTGGATGGGCTATTCGGAGCTGGGGGCAATCAAATCCCTGAGGACGCTCCGTGCTCTGAGACCCCTTCGGGCTTTGTCCAGATTTGAAGGCATGAGGGTAAGTTTTGCGTGACACCTCGAGGTTTCGCTCCCCACTTTCCTCCCCTGAGCGGTGAGGATTTCAGAGTGAGGACTTCGTGTTTCTTGGAAGGAGGTTCTGGGGCTCAGGCTCGCCTCAGAAATGTGTCCTTTGAGCAGCGGTTTCTGGTGCCTAATTTATTTAAAGATGTTTGCATCTCCAAGGGGGACGCGGCTGGCACCGTGGGTTAAACCACAGAGCCTAGGACTTGCCGATCAGAAGGTCGGCAGTTCGAATCCCCGCGACGGGGTGAGCTCCCTGCTCCTGCCAACCTAGCAGTTCGACAGCACATCAAAGTGCAAGTAGATAAATAGGTACCGCTCTGGTGGGAGGGTAAACGGCGTTTCCGTGCACTGCTCTGGTTCGCCAGAAGCGGCTTAGTCATGCTGGCCACATGACCTGGAAGCTGTACGCCAGCTCCCTGGGCCAATAAAGCAAGATGAGCTCCACAACTCCAGAGTCGGCCACGACTGGACCTAATGGTCAGGGGTTCCTTTACCTTTACGTTTACATCTCCAAGGAGCTCATAATAGTGGCCACTGAGTTGTCCCTCCCATTCTATCCTTGCAACAACACCCAAGTGATAAGCCAGCATGAGAGATAGTGACTGCCCAAGGTTATCCAGGGACTATGGATGAACGGGGATGAGAAACCAGGTCTTCCCAGTCAGAAAGTGAGAGGCAAAAGCTAAGTGTGGGTGAGCCTAGAGTCTTGTATGTTTCCACTACACTGGATGGCGTCACATCTCACGGGTGAAGAGTGTGCTATTGTATCCACATGTGCAGAATATTCTCCACTCTATTATGGCACTGAAAATAGGTTCTGGAGCTCATCCCTAGCAATCCCTGCTTCGGACAACCCTATAAACTTTTGGTAGCTCTGAGGATCATTCCCACTTACCATATTGGCCCGAATATAAGCGGCACCCGCAAATAAGCCGCACCTTTAAAATTGGGGGGGGGGGGAAAGACAATACCTGAATATAAGCCACTCCCTTAAAATTCCACAGGCACTCACACCCATAAATGGCAAATGTGGAAGAAAACCATACAGCATAAAATTGTAAAATTGTAAAAGCCAATTTTTGTAAGGTGGCGAATTTAAGCTGCGCTTTAACTTTTCAGTTGGAATTTGGAAAAAAAAGTGTGGCTTATCTTCGGGCCAATACGGTATGAATGTTGTTGAATTTCCAATAAGCTGATATACTACCTTCTTGCCTTTTCTAGCTTACAAGCAATATAATTTGAAAAACTCTAAACGTGGAATTTAATTTAAAGTTTGTTTTTTAAAAAGAAGATGGCTGTGTTTTGCATTTGTGAAAAACAAAAAATCAGTTTCGGCATCACTTTGGTTTAACCGCCTCTTTCTCTGGGAGCCAGGTGGTCGTGAATGCCCTTCTGGGAGCCATCCCTTCCATCATGAACGTCCTCTTGGTCTGCCTGATATTCTGGCTCATCTTCAGCATTATGGGGGTCAACCTCTTCGCAGGGAAGTATTATCGCTGCATCAATACCACCACGGGCGACTACTTCGAGCTCTCCGTGGTGAACAACAAGAGCGACTGCATGACTCTCCTCGACGTTTACAATGCCACGGACGTCCGCTGGGTCAACGTCAAGGTCAATTTTGACAATGTGGGCATGGGATACCTCTCCCTTTTGCAGGTGGTGAGTGTACCTCCTTCGCCCCTCCTTCTCTGCCTACTAGGGGCCTCCTTCTGAGGACTTTTCTCCCATCATGCCTTGCAAGGAAAAACCCCACCGCCAAGTCTTTGTCAATGTGGCAACCTTCCTTTGTACTGTATCCAGACTTCTCCCCGGTGGTTTGCTGCGGTTATAAGAGAAAACTGCTCCCTTTCACTTATGGAGTATTCCACAGCCTGTATAGAGTCCTTAAGTGGGTTCTCTATCGGTAGGAGAAAATAACAGAGGCCAACCAGAGTATATTGAGAAGCAAAGCGGCTAGTAAGCCTGATTTTTGTTCAAGGAGCTGTTGCAACAGGGTCCCCACTCACCACACACTTGAGGGAGGAGAACCCTGAAAAATGGTGCACAAGCCCTTATATAGACTTTTGAAAAGGCCCACCCTGTAGCCCAAGACCACCCCCAAAAACATACATCACAGAAGGAGGCGGTCTACAGCAGAAATCCTGTCTGCCAGGATACCTAATAATAGTCACTGATTGCATTACCTGGGCAGCCTGGCCATTGTTTTGTGATGGTTAATATTTTAGTTCCTGAATCCAGGTCACAGGCTCACCCTATTCATACACAAAGACGCCCTTAAGACAGGATTTGCAAGCAAAAAGACAATAAGAAGGCTTTCCCCATTTGTCTCCCTTACTGCAGAGGAATATTTGAGGATGTTGGGAGAGTCAAAATGACTTCAGGATTGCTCTCCTGTACTATTTCAGACACATGGTTCATATATTTAGATATGTGTGCGTTTATGAATATTTATTCTATATTTGAGACCTTAAAATTCTAACACTGTGATGCCTACTCATTGGGGAGGCACATTCTCCCTAGTTTCTAGTTACTCAATGGCAACTGCACAACAGAGATTCGGGGCGCACAGCCCAGTCCCAATTTGGTGCACCCCCCTCTCAAACTCTCTTTCCCCACCACCAGTTGAAGGGTGAACTTCAGAAGCAGGATGTCTTCCCCATTTGATATTGAACCCTACATAATCATAGATTCAGAAGGCTCATCTAGTTCAACCTTTGCAATGTAGGAGGAATCTTTTGCCCAACCTGGGGCTCAAACCCAGGACCCTGAGATCAAGAGCTCCATGCTCTACCGACGGAGCTAACAACCAATGTTCTGAACTGCATGGTGAGCTTCCACAGGTATAGGAGCACTTGTGGCAGGGAAAGGAACTGAAAAAGGGAGGTGCTGGTGAGATTCCACCTACCAGCCATCTTATTTAGCCCCAAAGCATCCATATGAACTGCTACAAAAGTTGGGTGCCTCCCCCTCTTCCTGCTGAGTGGTGGCAAGAGCCTAGGGGGTTCCAGGCACTCACCCAGCGTTTGTGGTCCTTTGGAGAATTGAGACTCAGTGGAGACTGTCGTAGCTTTAAGAAATATGGTTTATTCACCTATTTATACCTTCAGCCTGCATGGAGGGAGTCCAGATCTTACAGCATGGTCATTTCAAGAGGGGCTTATCCCCTACGGCAGTGCAGCCATGGAATCCAAGGTCTCTCTCCCAGCCAGCCTTCAGCCAGCCTGCCCAAGATGGATCCCAGTCTTTTCTTCCTTTCATCTTCCCACCGTAACTTGCTAAAGACCCAGTTACCCTGGCAACCTTCCAAATCCCCCCCCCCCGTCTCTGTTCACACCTCAGGGCAAGGAGGGAGGGCACTTCACTTGCACTGCCAGTGGCCCTCAATGGGTCTTATATTGTTTCTTAACAGCCCTAGCTTGGCCAGGGCATAGGCTGGTCCAGGAATTCCTCTGCAGCTTATATTTCTCCCTTCACATCCCAAATAATCAAAATCCTACTATTTATTAATTTCTGGGTTTGGGATCCCCACTCCAAGAGTATAAATTGACATGTGCACATTTATCTTGTGCAAGGCCGTCTTAACCATAGGCGTTAGGGGTGCGGGGCACCGGGCTCTCGGGGGTGCCAGGCCAAGAGTCTGGGGCCCGAGAGTTGGAGTCCGGGGAAGAGCCTGCCCATTGGAGCTCCACAGCGGGCTCTTCTGCTGTGGGCGGCTCTCTGCCACAAGTTCGGGGCAAGCGAGCCAGTGGGGTGCTGAGGCAGGTGGCTGGTTTGCCCTCCTGCGCACCTGGGATTGGCGTAGGGTCGTGGAGAGGCCTGCCCAGAGCGCTTCTCTGTGCCCTGCTCTGCCCTGCTTGCACGCCTTGACGGCCAGCCCAAAAAAGGTCGACAACTCTGGGCAACCAGGGGGGAGGGTGCCGGGCAGATTTTTGCACCCTGGCACCACATATGCTTAAGACAGCCCTGATCTTGTGGATCTCTGCTCTGCCCCCCCCCCCCCGAGTGCTTTAAGAACCTAGCAGCAAGACCCCCCCTCTGCCGGGCACCACAATGAGTTTATCCTTCTGCGTTCTTCGTAGGCCACATTCAAGGGCTGGATGGACATCATGTACGCAGCCGTCGACTCCCGTGAGGTAATTCTGGGCTGAGGAAGAGGTGCTTGCTCAGTCCCACAGGCCTGTTGTAGGGGCAACCGGGTCTGGCCTGCACAATGGGGGAGGCGGGGGCCCTGACCGCAAGAAAGGGTCTCTTCTCAACCTCTTCTCTGACCTCCCAGGTCGAGGAGCAGCCCGAATACGAAGTCAACCTCTACATGTACATATATTTTGTCATCTTCATCATCTTCGGGGCTTTCTTCACTCTCAATCTTTTCATCGGCGTCATCATCGACAACTTCAACCAGCAGAAGAAAAAGATAAGTGTCTCTTGGCTTTGGGTTTAAGCTGCGGGCGTCACTGTTAGTGGGCACCTCCCGCAGCAATAAAATTGGACTTTGAGGCACAATTCAGACATTTATTTTTGAGTAGAATGACTCCCGCGTGCTATTTGGAAGCGATGCTCACACTGTCATTTAAATTCTACTCCATATTGATCCAGAGTAGATTCCAATGTATAGTAAGCAGAGTAAAAACCTAAACATGTTGCAGGATTCCTAAAAAATTGACCAGAGGCAATTACCATATTTTTCGCTCTATAAGACACACCTGACCATAAGACGCACCTAGTTTTTGGAGGAGGAAAACAAGAAAAAAAATATTCTGAATCTCAGAAGCCAGAACAGCAAGAGGGATCGCTGAGCAGTGAAAGCAGCAATCCCTCTTCCTCTTCTGGCTTCTGGGATAGCAGCACAACCTGCATTCGCTCCATAAGACACACACACATTTCCCCTTATTTTTTAGGAGGGAAAAAGTGAGTTTTATACAGCAAAAAATATGGCATATTTTATCCAGCAGAGCTTTACTGCCACTGAAGGCAAATGAGCAAAATGGTCGCAAATCCAATACATTCAGGATTGGCACTGTCCATAAGAATCCAGTTGCAGCAGACCTGACTTAAACGATAACTTATAATAAGTCTAAACCTTAACACTACATACAGAATACCACACCAGAAGGAAAAGAGATAGAAAGAGAAAGTGAAACCTAGGCTCCTTCTGGCCTTACTTTTGTGGTCAGCATGACCTTGACAGAAAGAGATAAGAGAAACAGTTTAAACCGGCTGTACTCTGCTTTTCTGAAGGAATAACCCAAACATCATGAAATTTCTTTCACACAGAGAAGCTTCCAGAACCCTCTTGAATTAAATAGAATAGGGAAGATCTCTACACATCAGATCAATGCTTTCTGCACTAAGAAATGCAAACTGACACACACAGCTACGACTACAGGAGTCAGTATCTGGCGCAGAGTTCAGGAACATCAGCTGGGACCAGTTCACACAGCTGGCTTTTGAGGTGGAAGCCCACCTTGATAATGAGCTCGGGTACCAAATCTGAGCTCCACAGTCAGGCCTGGATCCTATTCTCTCAGCACCGGGACTCTCTGCATAGTAGCAGAGATTCACAGAGCATGTGCAGATCAGAGGGCTTAACTTGAACCAAGCCTCATGCCTCACCAGTTTCTGTGCCAGAAGTCAAACTTCCCAAAATGGCAAAGAGCGTAGAAAGCAGGGGAAGGGGAGACTCATGAGGAAAATAGGCTTTGTAGACAACATAGCTGGCTGGGGTTCCCCCGCAAATGTACATGGAATCAGGGTTGGGGGGTGATTTTGTAGGTCACCTGTTCCATCCTCTCTACTCAATGAAAAGGAATCTAGAATGAGAGACTGCGTAGACACAGCCTTAGAGCTATAATTCCCAGCACCCTTCATAAACTACGGTTCCCATGATTATTTTTGTCTCTCTCTCTCTCTCTCTCTCTCTCTCTCTCTCTCTCTCTCTCACACACACACACACATTGAAAACATGATTTCCTCCAAAGAATCATGGGAACTGTAGTTTAAGGTTGCTGGGAATTGTGACTCTGCAAGGAGTAAACTATAGTACCTGTGATTCTTCTTTTTTGGGAGGGTGACCTCTGTAGGGAGCAATGTGCTTCCATCAGCTGCTTCAAGACAGTCAAAAATGTGAGAGCCCACTACCCTTAAGCAACAGGCTTTCAAAAATCATGGAATCATAGACTTGCAGAGGGACCTCGTGGGTCATCTAGTCCAACCCCCTGCAGTGCTTTCATTGAATCAAGTCATTTCAAAACAGAGACAGCTACATAGTCCCTGGACCTCTGGTTAGCCGCAAGCACTTGTGTGTTGCATCAGGGAGGGAAACCACCTGCTCTCTGAAAGAACAACTTTTCACTTTCCTGGGCCCTTCTTTTAATAGACTGAAGTGGTTTGGCAGGGAGAAGGGAGAAGATGGCCAAGGCCATTTTTGGGACTGGGCCAGTCAAAGACAGCTATGGAGCAGGGCTTAGAGCAGCCGGTTAGATACGTCTTTCCTTAGTTTAATTAAATAGCCCAAGACTTAAGACCACAATAGAGTAGCCTGGCAACAACAGGGGCGTTTCTAGAAATCCAAAGCTCTCACAGGACATTGAAGAGTGAGTTAGCATCATTTGACAGGGTGGAAGTGAGGGGAAGCATTTGAGGCTTCTGCTGTCGAGTGACAAACTGATTGACAGAGAAAAATAAACTAGCGTGCATGAACAAGGCATAGCTGTCAACTTACGGATTTGAGAATAAGGGACCAGCAGCCTCGAAAATAAGGGATCAGCAGCCAAAATAAGGGATTTTAGTCAACCAGGCAACGCGGCTGGGCACAAGGCATGCAAGCTCCATCCCCCAGTCGTTCTTAGACTCCTTATTGGGTGAGCAACGCAGCCAAGCAACACAGTTGGAGCCTCCCTCCTCCCTGGCTGGCAGGGAGGGAGGGAGAGGAGCTACGTCCTTTGAAACCCAGGAAATTTAAGGGACATCATCAATAAGGGACAGCAGCGGGACACAGCACTGGGATAAGGGACTGTCCCGCCAAATAAGGGACGCTTGACAGCTATGGAACAAGGAAGGAGACTTGTTACGAGTGGAAGGCGGGGAGGAGAGTTTGGGTGTTTGGAAAAGATGAGGCGGTCAAGCGAAATTGACCAGACTCTCTAAATCCAGCCCAGTTACCACCGCTCAGCCTCAGAAATTAAAAGGCAGGTTTTGTGGTTCACACTGAGCCCTGGAAACTGGGTGTGATGTGGGGCTGCCAGTCAAAGACTGTGGAAACCTTGTGTGGGTCTTGGGCACTGCAACAGACGCCTCCCATGTCTAATAAGTTGTGATTCCCTTTTTTACTTTGGAGGAAAGGACATCTTCATGACAGAGGAACAAAAGAAATACTACAACGCCATGAAGAAGCTAGGCTCAAAAAAGCCGCAAAAGCCCATCCCAAGGCCCCAGGTATTTATTTGCTTAAATAATGAGAAGCCACCTTTCTGGTCCAAGGTAGCCGACAGTTACTGCACCCTAAACCACAACATAATACAGTGCACCGTAATGAAGGCTTGACTCTGGCATGTTGTATGATGTTGGGTTTTACGGTTATACAATTTTTCAAAGCACAGAACCCAGCAACGTATTAGAACATAAATCGGTATAAAACAATTTCCAAGCCACAGCAGTAAAGCAATAAAACTAGCAGAATGTGCAGAAGACCCATATCACTTAAAAGCCAGTGGAAATGGTGCATGAGAAATTATACCAAGGCAACTAATGCAAACGTAATTTGCAGCAAGTACAGCCACAGTATTCCCCTGTTACGATTGAGTGGCTTTTAATAATAATAATAATAATAATAATAATAATAATAATAATAATTTATTTATACCCCACCCATCTGGCTGGGTTTCCCCAGCCACTCTGGGTGGCTTCCAACTAAAAATTAAAATACAATAGTTTATTAAACATTAAAAGCTTCCATAAACAGGACTGCCTTCAGATGTTTTCTAAAAGTCTGGTAGTTGTTTTTCTCTTTGACATGTGGTGGGAGGGCGTTCCACAGGGCAGATGCCACTACCGAGACTTTATGGTTTATATATATATATATGCCTGGTTCCCTGTAACTTAGCTTCTTGCAGGGAGGGAACCGCCAGAAGGCCCTCAGCACTAGACCTCAGTGTCTGGGCAGAACGAAGGGGGTGGAGACGCTCCTTCAGGTATACTGGACTGAGGCCGTTTAGGGCTTGAAAGGTCAGCACCGACACTTTGAATTGTGCTTGGAAACGTACTGGGAGCCAATGCAGATCTCTCAGGACCAGTGTTATGTGGTCCCGGCGGCCACTCCCAGTCACCAGTCTAGCTGCCGCATTCTGGATTAGTTGTAGTTTCTGGGTCACCTTCAAAGGTAGCCCCACGTAGAGCGCATTGCAGTAGTCCAAGCGGGAGATAACTAGAGCCTGCACCACTTTGGCAAGACATTAAGTTGCTCAATCTAAAGTTGCACAGCAACAATTTTAGCACTGCATGGGCAGGACCATGAAGTCTGAATATAAATTTGAGAGATCTCGTATTCCGGCACCCACAGAACCAGAGTTGCATGATGCCCAACATTCATTTGATCACAAAAGGTCAGTTTTCTTTACATGATGTGTGAACAAGAGATCTTCCTTTCATGCGCTGAGCCAAGATTCCTGCAGGAAAGGGAATGCAGGGCTCTGGGCTTCGTAACAACAGAGGATAAGCAAACCTGTCTGCAGATAGTGTGCACCCCTGATGTTGTTGCATATCTTTGTAAATCTATTTGGAACAAGGGAGGGAGTGGGGAAGGGGAGACCTGGGATTGCTTCCCACGCAATCTCCATCTGTTCTCCACCCCTGCTTACCATACTACATCCTTCCCATTTTTCCTTCTCTCCTTTGCTTCTGAATTTCTGCTGAGATCAAAGTCCCTCGACTCCCCACTGCTTCCTTCCTTTTGATTTTATTTTAAAGCTTTTTATTTTTACTTTATTGAAAAATGCAAACTGAAACACCACTGCTTTCTTGAGCCAGCCTATGATTTCTTTTTTCTTAGCGCTGTGTATTTTCTGCCCATGAGGTTATCTAGGCTGCAAAAAAAGAAGGAAATAATAGTTTTTATTTAAAAAATCAATCTAAACAAATAAACAAATAAAACTACACATAGGGTTTCTACTTAAAATTCTTAAGCGTCTTATGCACAGGATCACCATTCTGCTTTTGGACCAGTCAGGGAATTTGTATCCTGCTGGTTCTTAATGACCACAGGCGTCTGTTAAAAGTGGTCCTGAGAACAGCTAAGGAAAGCCAAAGGAGGCAAGTGTCAGTCTGAAAGGATCAGAGGACAAACTTTCAATTTGCCACAGAGCTTTTTGACCTTCCTCATGGTTAGGGTAGGAGAAACAAACATTATGTGCATTTACATAACAGAAGGCTCAGAAATTAAAAAACAAAAACAACTTCCTTCCTTCCTTCCTTCCTTCCTTCCTTCCTTCCTTCCTTCCTTCCTTCCTTCCTTTTCTATCCTGCAGTTCTTCCAAAGAGCTCAAAGGTAGTGAGTAATTCATGGGTTGTTCTCTGTTACTTTTATAATAACAATAATAGTAATAAATAATTTTATTTATACCCTGCCCTCCCCAGCCAAAACCGGGCTCAGGGCGGCTAATACCCAATATAAAAACAAATTGATTGAAATACAACTTAAAAACAAGATTAAAATACAACATTAAAACATTAAAATATTAAAATACGGTCTCATAGCAGGGTCTCCCAAACTTGGGTCCTCCGCTGTTGTTGGGCTACAACTCCAACCATCCCTGACCACTGGTCCTGCTAACTAGAGATGATGGGAGTTGTAGTCCAAAAATAGCAGGAGTTCTGCATTTGGGAAACCCTGTTTTATAGCAACCTTGCTGGCTTGATTGGACTGAGAGTTGGTTCCTTGCCTCAAATCATCTCAGTGAGGTTCCTATTCAGCCAGGGGTGTTCCCAGACCAAGTCCAGCACACTGTCCTGTTATTCCACACAAAAACTTTTTGGAGCACACATACCGTATTTTTCGCCCCATAGGGCACACCTAATTTTTTGGGGGGGAAATAAAGAATTCCCCCCCAGGCGTGGGGCTGGGGTGGAGGAAGCCCGAGCTTCCCCTGACCCCAGCCCCCAGAACAGGCTGCTCTCCGCAAGCCGTGGGAGGGCTCCGCGGCTTGCGCAGAGCTACCCGAAGCCCGAGCGCGACTGTTCAGCGCGCCTGGGCTTCGGGATAGAGGCAGCTCTGCGCAAGCCGTGGGAGCCCGGAAGGAACTCCCGCGGGCTCCCAAGGCTTGTGGATAGCTTCCTGAAGCCTGGAGAGCGAGAGGGGTCGGTGCGCACCGACCCCTCTTGCTCTCCAGGCTTCAGCGAAAGCCTGCATTCACCCCATAGGACGCACACACATTTCCCCTTCATTTTTGGAGGGGAAAAAGTGTGTCCTATAGGGTGAAAAATACGGTACATTCTTAGATCATGTTCCATGGGGTTGGATGCCGGGCGATTATTTTCCCATTTCTTTGCCCGCTTGAACATTCTTGTGTGGGGTTTTCTCCTCCATTTCTCTTCTCTTCTCTTCCCTCGTCTGTCTCTGCCCGTATGTCTTTGTCCCTTTCCTGTGTGTGTGTCTCTCTCTCACACCCGTGCCTGCCTGCCTGCCTTCCACCTTACTAAAGAACAAATACCAAGCGATGATCTTTGACTTTGTGACCCAACAAGCCTTTGATATAGTCATCATGATCCTCATTTGTCTTAACATGGTGACGATGATGGTGGAAACAGACGACCAAAGCGAAACCAAGGTAAACATCCTCTTCCAAATCAACCTGATCTTCATTGTCATCTTCACGTCCGAGTGCTTCCTCAAGATGATTGCCCTGCGCTACTACTTCTTCACGGTCGGCTGGAACATCTTTGATTTCGTCGTGGTCATTATCTCCATCATAGGTGAGGAAAATGTGAAGGTGGCAAATGGGCGGCATTTGGGCCTGCTCTCTTTCTTAATAACTCTTAAATCTGACAAAAAAATTGTCCAGTAGCACCTTAGAGACCAACTAAGTTTGTTCTTGATGCTACTGGACAATATCTACAGTGGTACCTTGGGTGACATGGGACGCAGGTGGCGCTGGGGGTTAAACCACAGAGCCTAGGACTTGCTGATCAGAAGGTCGGTGGTTTGAATCCCCTCAACGGGGTGAGCTCCCATTGCTCGGTCCCTGCTCCTGCCAACCTAGCAGTTCGAAAGCATGTCAAAGTGCAAGTAGATAAATAGGTACCGCTCCGGCGGGAAGGTAAACGGCATTTCCACGCGCTGCTCTGGTTCGCCAGAAGCGGCTTAGTCATGCTGGCGACATGACCCGGAAGCTGTACGCCGGCTCCCTCGGCCAGTAAAGCGAGATGAGCGCCGCAACCCCAGAGTCGGCCACGACTGGACCTCATGGTCAGGGGTTCCTTTACCTTTACCTCGGGTTACAGACGCTTCAGGTTACAGATGCTTCAGGTTACAGACTCTGCTAACCCAGAAATAGTACCTCAGGTTAAGAACTTTGCTTCAGGATGAGAACAGAAATCGTGCAGTGGCGGTGCAGCGGCAGCAGGAGGCCCCATCAGCTAAAGTGGTGCTTTAGTGGTGCTAAGAACAGTTTCAGGTTATGAACGAACCTCCGGAACGAATTATGTTCTTAACCCGAGGTACCACTGTTTATATATTGACTGCGTCAGACCAACAAGGCTACCTGCCTGAATCTTAAATCTGACAGTAGGCATAATGGGGAATAGTAGGGCAGAGGCGTTCAGCAGAGTAGTGAAGGTAACATAGGAGCATCTTTACCACGTTCAGCCTAGAAGCACATTTTTCTCTCTTTAGAGAAATCTTATTCTGTAGCTCAGCAGTGGGCAGAAGCGCCAACTTCTCCAGCCCATCTTCAGAGACCCGGTGTGACGTCGCCCGACATCCCAACATCCTGATACCTTGATGTTGCACACGCAACATTGTGCGACGTCCTCTGAACATTGAGGGGGCCTGGCGAACAAAAACCGGGGTACCAAAATTGCCTTAGCCCCTAGGAGTTGGCACCTATGGTGGTGGGGAAACCTTCATCCCATGAAGCCTGCCAGGCCTCTTCATTTGCCTGGCAAGGCCATTTCAGTTAAGTGAGGCCCACCTGCCTTACACCTGACATCAGGGATATGTGCGGGGCAGGTGAAGACACAGCTGAGCCAAAAAAGGGTTTGTAGACACCACCCATCATCCGACGAGCAAATGCCGCAAAGCCCTGTGCGTACTTTGCAAGCAGCAACAATCAGCTGACTGGCAGGGCTGCAGACATGATGGTGACCCCTGCTTCTGCGGGGATTGACTAGGAAACTGGAACACACTGCCGAATCAGGCAGGATTAATCCCCTTTCCCCACTCACCCTCTGCTGATGATCCAATCTCCCAACAGCTGCTGTCAGCTTCCCCGCCCCCCATGTCAGGTGGAAGAGGAAACAACCTGCACAGCAGGTTGCCAGGAACGGATAAAACATGGAAAAATCCTTACCACCTGCTTTTTATTCAACATTCACAGAGAGAGGCTTGGAATGCAGCCTCTCGGAATAATAATAATAATAATAATAATAATAATAATAATAATAATATAAATTTTTATTTATATCCCGCCCTCCCCAGCCAAAGCCGGGCTCAGAGCGGCTAACAACAGTAAAATAATACAGCATTCTAAAGTCAATTCATTCTAAAGTCAGTTCAAATCAAATTAATGGCAGCCATTGGGCTAGAGTTCTGTGAGGATTACCAAAGGAGGGGGTCAGGCTGTGCCTGGACCAAAGGCCTGGTGGAACAGCTCTGTCTTGCAGGCCCTGCAGAAATATGTCAAATCCCGCAGGGCCCTAGTCTCTTGTGACAGAGCGTTCCACCAGATCGGGGCCACAGCTGAAAAAGCCCTGGCTCAGGTTGAGGCCAGCCTAACCTACCTGTGGCCTGGGATCTCCAAGATGTTATTGTTTGAAGACCGTAAGGTCCTCCGTGGGACATACCAGGAGAGGCGAGGGTCCTAGGGCGTATGGGGCTTTAAAGGTTAAAACCAGCACCTTAAACATGATCCTGTACTCCACTGGGAGCCAGTGCAGCTGGTATAGCACCGGGTGAATGTGATCCTGCAGCGATGACCCCGTAAGGAGTCTCGCCGCAGCATTTTGCACCCGCTTTCATCATTCATTATTCTCAAGAGATGAACTGCAAGGGAAATCAAAATTTGTATCTTCATACCATTCATTGTAGCAGAATCATGTTCTCTTGTCATTCAGTCAATTATGTGTATTGCCAATAAGCCTCTCGTAACCTCTTTTCTTCAGCATGGTGCTAGCCGAATGTTGATACGACACTGGCCTTTTTCCTGGTGTTGTCCCTGGTGTTGTCCCAAGTCAATATCCACCCCCTCCATCTCTCCCACTTCCTCATGAGTCATCGCTCTGGGTGCGGGGAAGTGCCCTCTGCCTTTGAGCTCTTTGCTCTCCTACTTTCAAGGCTCTCTGGGAGGTGGGGGTCTGGAACGCTTTCTAAAGACACTGAGTCCGTCAGCTGTCTCTCCCCTGGTCTTCCTCCTCTCCTATTATTTCCCAGCTTTCCCCCTCATCTGCCTCTGAGCTGTGACCTCCCTCAAACCCCTGTTGTAATTCCGAACTGTCTTCCACTTCTCTGGAAGGGTCAGGCTGGGGAGGTAGTCACCACCATTCCTCCTCTGCCCAGTCCCTGACATCACCTGGTGTACGGGTGGGTGTGGTTTCAGGGAGATGGACTCATGACCCATCCAGGTGGGCCAAGGTTGTAGCAGGAGCCTGAGGTTCTCCACCCCTGCTTTACGCCATCATCATTTTATAAGCTCATGGGTCCCTGTCAGGCAGATCGTGGTGTTTTAAAATGCCGTTTGTTTTTAATTCTTTTGTGCTTCTTTGCACCTTTGACATCTCAGTTTAGCTTGCTGTTAGAACAAAAGACCGGAACCTTTTCTGCAGTGTGAAGAATAATTATTATTTATTAATAGCCAGTGCTTTTTCTCTGGGGGTATGCATACCCCTAAACATTTTGTGAATCGTTGTACTTTTGTCCATTTACTGTATTTATTTTCCCCGATTTGAACTATAAAATGGTGGTTTTCTTGAGTCAGAATGAGAGTACCCCTAAACATTTTTTTAGGAAAAAAGGGACTGTTTATACCCCACCATCTGGCTGAGTTTCCCCAGCCACTCTGGGTGGCTCCCAACAGAATATTACGATAAAACACGATAAAGCATCAAACATTAAAAACTTCCCTAAATAGGGCTGCCTTCAGATGCCTTCTAAAAGTCAGATAGGTGTTTATTTCCTTGACATCTGATGGAAAGGCGTTCCACAGGGCGGGCGCCACCACTGAGAAGGCCCTCTGCCTCTGCAAATCCATTTGCTATTAGCAATTTTAAAAAACTGTATCTCTTTGATGATGGACAAGAGGTTCTGAAAAAAATGACGTCTTCTTAACTGTCTTTCAGGACTTGTCCTCTCGGACATCATTGAGAAATATTTCGTATCGCCCACCCTCTTCAGGGTCATCCGCCTGGCCAGAATTGGGCGTGTCCTGCGGCTGATTCGGGGAGCCAAAGGCATCCGGACGCTCCTCTTTGCTTTGATGATGTCTCTGCCTGCTCTCTTCAACATTGGCCTCCTCCTCTTCCTGGTCATGTTTATCTATTCCATTTTTGGGATGTCCAACTTTGCTTACGTGAAGAAGGAATCTGGGGTGGACGACATCTTCAACTTCGAGACTTTTGGCAACAGCATCATCTGCCTTTTCCAGATCACCACGTCGGCCGGTTGGGACGGCTTGCTGAACCCCATCTTGAACAGCGGTCCTCCGGACTGTGACCCCGAACTGCAGAACCCTGGCAGCCATGTGAAGGGCGATTGCGGCAACCCTGCCATTGGCATCTTCTTCTTCTGCAGCTACATCATCATCTCCTTCTTGATAGTGGTCAACATGTACATTGCCATCATCCTGGAGAACTTCAACGTTGCCACGGAGGAGAGCAGCGAACCTCTGTGTGAAGACGACTTTGAGATGTTCTATGAGACTTGGGAGAAGTTTGACCCCGACGCCACGCAGTTCATTGATTACGCCATACTCTCGGACTTTGCGGACACCTTGCAACCTCCGCTGCGGATCGCTAAGCCCAACAAGATCAAGCTGATCACTTTGGACTTGCCCATGGTTCCTGGGGATAAGATACATTGCTTGGACATCCTCTTTGCACTTACCAAAGAAGTGCTGGGAGACTCGGGGGAAATGGATGCTCTAAAGCAGTCCATGGAGGAGAAGTTTATGGCTGCCAACCCCTCAAAGGTCTCCTACGAACCCATCACCACCACACTGAAAAGGAAGCAGGAGGAGGTGTGTGCCACCAAAATCCAACGGGCGTTTCGGAGGTATTTATTAAGGCGATCGATGAAACAGGCCTCTTACATGTACAGGCACAGCCAGGATGAGGAGACCCTGCTGGAAGGAGCCCCCGAGAAAGAAGGATTGATTGCGAAGAAAATGAATGAAATATATGGGTCTTCGGGCTCAGAGGTAGACATCCAAGTGTCTCCAGAAACCTCCCCACCTATTGAACTTAAACCAGTCGCCAGCGCAGAGACGACGGATGACCCTAGCAAAACCAGTGGGGGAAAAGAGGAAGGCGATCCCGGCAAAACGAAGGAAGAGGAGGATCCTGGCAAAAAGGAGGAAGGCGACCCCAGGAAAACGAAAGAGAAGAAGGAAGATTCCGGCGGAACAAAGGAAGACGACCCTAGCAAAAGTAAAGAGAAGGGGGGCACCAAACGTGGTGTGAAGGAGTCGTTTGTATAATGCAAAGCACTTTTGGCCAACTGTCAATTGGCATCCAGATCCAAAAGACTTCTCTCACAGGGGCCCTTCCAAAATCATGTGCTGTAGTGAGCTAACCACCTTCTCTTACCAGGTTCCTTGTACTCAGCTCAACATTGTAACTTTGGAAACAGAGCCCCTCCTGGTTTCAAGTTGGGGTATTGTTGTTGTTGTTGTCCAGATTCGCCCCAATGAGCGAAGATACCTTATTTTTTCCTTATGAGGTTAATGTGAATCTCTATTGCAGGTGAAAAGAACAGGTGTTTTAGTTTAATGGTAGGCGGCGTCCGATGTCACGTGTTCCAGGGCCAGTTCTGCTTTCAGTACTTCCCTACTAGCGTTTTTCAGAAGTCTTGGAAGAAGAGACAGAAGAGAAGGAAATGGCCAAAGATGCAAGTCTTCATAATTTGAGTCCTGCCATGTTCAAGCTTAGGCATGGAACCAGAAGACCAGTTTTAAGGAACTCAACCAGAGTTGTGTATGTGCTTCACTTAAAAAGAAAAATGTATGAAAAACTGGGTTTTGTGGCCTGAATCAATTACGCAGATTTTCCTGTGGCTGCATATTCTGCATAATTTATTCTGCTTGTCAGGGGTGAACAAAAGCCTTGCCTCTGTATTACTGGCATGCAACAGACATGCACACACAAAAAACTTTCAAGGTTTATGTTTGCAGCCTCAAGGCCTAGATACCTGCTTGCTTTTTCAACGAAAGCAGAGGTTTTAAAGATGCCGAATTCAGTACCCAATGTCAAATTCTGTGCGCATGCGATCACGGAAAGCAGAATGCACAGAGCCCTGGATTTAACAACTGCTATCTGCTGGACAAACTTTGTGAAAGCTTCTGTCTTCAGCCATTTTCGCCTCCTTTTCCAAAAGCAGTGAAGAACTGCCGTCTGTACTGGTTCTCAGATACTAACGTCTGGATAGGGCTCTGTGGCTGACTTCTTATAAAAACGAAGTATTTCTTAATGTTATCTCCTGGTAACAGACTGATAGGCAATTGGCTTAGGAGTGTTTCCAGCATGCAAAGGTGAGGTGAATGGAGCTGAATAATAATTGAAATGAGGGGACAGTTTGGTGAACAAAATCCACAATGTCTTAAAAAAAACGTGCTTCAGCTTTTTCCTTTCAAGTATTTGGAAGGACTCACGAGATATTTTTTTGTGTTAGAAATGGTTTAAAGTGCAATTAAGAGTCTTAACCATTTGAACTCTCTATATCGTTTATTTTTTAAAAGTAAAAATAAATAAATAGCAAAAGCAATGTGCTGATCTGTTCTCAGGGTTTAATGTCAGCTTTAAAATTGTTCTCATTCTCTACCAATCACCTAGGAAGATGTGCTGCACTTTTACATAGTACCTATATATTCTGTCCAGAAACGTAGGCCGTTTTGCTTCGCCCCTCCCTCCACTCCATCAGTGGTGCATTTGAGTAATTTTAGATTCATTCTTCTGCATGGAGCCCTGGACTTCTGCCCCATAGTCCTGTCCTGACGGCACTACTTCCCCACATTGCTCCCCACCCCAGTCAACACAGCAGGCAGGGTATGGCCTAGAAGCTTGGAGTCTGTGTGGTTTGTTCCCATGCGCAGGGCTGAGGGAAGGGAATCTCAGAGACTGAACTGCAGGGACCTGCTATCTGGATAACCCAATAGTTTCCTGAACCACCCCCCCCCCCCAGAAATACAAAGGCAATATATTCCTGGTAAACATCTGTTTATATCAACTGCACCCATGCAAGAAGATGTTCCCAGTGGCTTGTGTCCCCAGCCCAACCAGTTTAAATAATGGGAGACAAATGAATATTTAAGAACTGAAACAGTACAGTGGTACCTCGGGTTAAGAACTTAATTCATTCCGGAGGTCCGTTCTTAACCTGAAACTGTTCTTAACCTGAAGCACCACTTTAGCTAATGGGGCCTCCTGCTGCCACCACGCCACTGGAGTATGATTTCTGTTCTTATCCTGAAGCAAAGTTCTTAACCCGAGGTAATATTTCTGGGTTAGCGGAGTCTGTAACCTGAAGCGTATGTAACCTGAAGCGTATGGAACCCGGGGTACCACTGTACTGGTATTCACTACCCTCTCTCAGCCCTGCATCTCCCCGCCGAATCTGACAATAAGAAATTGATTTATTTGTTCTGTCTGCCACACTCTACCTCTGAGGCAACCATTATTGCCGTCTGTTAGAAACAGTATATTGGGTAGTGTGGATCATTGACCTCCTGCGGCAGTTGATCGAACTTTGAAAAGGCTGCCACCCACCCCAAAAGTGGGGGGGACTGCTTTTTTGATGATGTAAGAATCCAGTCTGGTTATAAAGCTTTTGTTTTTTCCACTTGCAGAGATAGATAGACAGATAGATGATAGGAAGGACATGGATGGTGCTGTGGTATAAACCACTGAGCCTCTTGGGCTTGCTGATCAGAAGGTCAGCGGTTCAAATTCCCGCGACGGGGTGAGCTCCCGTTGGTCTGTCCCAGCTCCTGCCAACCTAGCAGTTCGAAAGCACACCAGTGCAAGTAGATAAATAGGTATCGCTGTGGCAGGAAGGTAAACGGTGTTTCCATGCACTCTGGTTTCTGTTATGATGTTCAGTTGCGCCAGAAGCGGTTTAGTCCTGCTGGCCACATGACCCAGAAAGCTGTCTGCAGACAAACCCCAGCTCCCTTGGCCTGAAAGCGAGATGAGCTCTGCAACCCCATAGTCGCCTTTGACTGGACTTACCTGTCCGGGGTCCTTTACCTTTTTGATAGATAGATAGATAGATAGATAGATAGATATATAGATAGATAGATAGATAGATAATCTGCACAATTTCCTAACCACTAAAAAAAAGTGTGCAAATAAAATATCTCCTAGAGAAGGCTGGCTGAGCAATTTCAAACAGAACCAGCAAATGGCAGGATGTTCTGACAGTGGAAACATTGAGGTTAATAGAAAATTAGCCACCATCCTTTGACCCATGAGGAGTGAGTGGGTAGGTGGGTGGGTGTCATCCTGTGGACTTCAAACAATTCGCTAGATAGTGGGTATGTATAGACATGCATAACTAGAGCAGTCTGTTTTGGTCCACACGTACAGTACAACCTTCACTGAAGAGTAGAGGCTAGGAGAAACCAGTTCTGCTTCCTTCCACTAGATGGCAACTTTGCACAGCATCACAAAACCACCACCTCACCTTTCTCCAGAGCAGTTTTTAAAATAGCGGATTTTTTTTTAATAAAAAAAAATCATATTTTGGTCTTAAAGTATAGATGGCACCGAGGAATTGTTTAATTGGATCAGCTTGCATAGGGCCTGAAATATGTAAGTCTCCTTCCTTGGAGGTTTTTAAGCAGAGATTCGATGGCCGTCTGTCTCGGATAAAAATAATAATTTATTATTTATACCCCACGCATCTGGCTGGGCTTCCCCAGACACTCTGGGCGGCTTCCAACAAAATATTAAAATATAGTAATGCATCAAACATTAAAAGCTTCCCTAAACAGGGCTGCCTTCAGATGTCTTCTAAAAGTCTGGTAGTTGTTTTTCTCTTTGACATCTGGTGGGAGGGCGTTCCACAGGACGTGTGCCACCACCGAGAAGGCCCTCTGCCTGCTTTAGCTGAGCTTCCCTCCATGATTCTCTGATTTTTAGGGGTGGTGGTAAGAGGGAAGGAGTATCGGCGCTGGATTTGGAGGCAATTTCATATGTCTTCTGAGGAGCGGAGCAGAAGGGTATCCAAGCACACCCCACCGACAGCAGAGCCCAAAAGCACCAACTCCTGTTTTATGCACGTATGTACACACCACGGTGACACGGGTGGCGCTGTGGGTTAAACCACAGAGCCTAGGACTTGCCGATCAGAAGGTTGGCGGTTCAAATCCCCTTGACGGGGTGCGCTCCTGTTGCTCAGTCCCTGCTCCTGCCAACCTAGCAGTTCAAAAGCACGTCAAAGTGCAAGTAGGGTAAATAGGTACCACTCCGGCGGGAAGGTAAACGGCGTTTCCGTGTGCTGCTCTGGTTCGCCAGAAGTGGCTTAGTCATGCTGGCCACATGACCCGGAAGCTGTACGCTGGCTCCCTCGGCCAATAAAGCGAGATGAACGCCGCTACCCCAGAGTCGGCCACGACTGGACCTAATGGTCAGGGGTCCCTTTACCTTTACCTATGTACACACCACAGGTCTAGCGCACAAACTAAGACCGCACATGGCACCCTAATAGGGTCGGCCATCCATATGTTTATTGTCCCTTTAATGCATGTGTTGTGGCCTTCCTGTTACCATCCCACACAGCTGGTTTGTGTACACACAGTGTAGGTCTCCCTTCAGAAAAAGTTTTGCACACAGAAGGCTTTCGCTTTATCAGGATACCATTCCTCAATATTCTTACTCGACACGTCCCTGGATTGAACTCCAGAACTGCCACTAGGTTCTGGGTTTAAGCTCTGATGAACTGCACCTCAAGTCTTAATAATGATAATAATAATAACTTTATTTATACACCGCCCATCTGGCTCGGTTTCCCCAGTCAACTCTGGCTGTCTTGCAGCATATATAAAACATAGTAATCCATCAAATCCGGTAATATCTGGAATGCGTTTTAAAATTTTAGATTAGAAGCCTAGCCACCTGAAGCTTTGCAAGCCAATTTCAGGTAGGAAAATGCACTTTGGAATTTATTTTTTGCACCCCAAATTAACTCCGCGTCTGTTTCAGCAGCGTCTAAGCTGACGCCCAAAATCACTGGTTCGGTTTTGTACATGCCTTTTGGAGAATGAGAGAAAAACGCTGGTAATGGGTACTTGGATTATTGCTTGAGCAAGGTGAATTTTTCTCCCAATTAAAGGTAATCTTCCTGTCCCTTCCCCTTCGCAAAGCAGAGACTACAATTCTTTCAGGATTGGATGCCTGCATTTTAGTCAGTGGAGTCATGTTGGGGTTGTTTCTCCTTCCAAGTGGCAAAACTGGATTTTCCCACTTGCCTACTGGAAAATCTAATTTTTTCAGCTACTCCGTGGTCCAGGAATTGTGTTACCTGAGACGAGAGTTTTCAACTGTGTTTACATGTTAACAGCTGTGGAAAAGAGGACTCTGCTCCATTTCAGATAGACTCTGTTGCTTGTACATTATGTGACACTCTGTGATAAAGAAAGAAAAAGCTTTAACTCCATAACATTGTGCAATGTTTTCTTTGTACATTTCTTAAAATAAACTGTAAATGAGCTATTGTTACATTCAGAACTATATGCTGGTTTTCTTCCCAACGCTCCCACCCACACCTGCCTGCCTTTCTTGGTGTTTAAAAAGAGAAAGAGAGAGTTGATGTGGCTTAAGCCTGTCTGCAAAACATGCCGCCCAAGTCCTTTCCTTCTCGATAGGCGAAGAACCGCTTGCCATTATTTAGATTTGAGAAAGGAAATATCTGTTCATACTCTTACAAAAGTTGGGCGCAATGACCCACACTCTGCAAGAATCCCAGGGGGGTTCCAGGCACTCACCCACGGTCTGTGTTCCTTTGGAAAATCGAGACACATCAGAGACTGTTGTAGGTTTAAGAAATATGGTTTATTCACCTGTAAACCTAAATTTCAGTGTGCATGGAGGGAGTCCAGATCTTACAGCGTGGTCATTTCAAGAGGGACTTGTACAGCCTTGGAGTCCAAGGGACCTCTTCCAACTGACCTTCAGCCAACCTGCCCAAGATGGATCCTAGTCTTTCTTCCTCCTCCTCCTTCTCAGAACAGCCTGCTGAAAACTCTCTTTTCCTGTCACCTCACATCCTGTTACCCTGGCCACCTTTCAAACCCCCAGTTTCGGTTCACACCTCAGGGCAAGGGAGAAGGAATTCTGTGGTCTTGAATTGTTTCTTAATGGCCCTCGCTTGGGCCTTAGGTTGCTGACCCCTGGTCCAGCTCTATCCCCTTCTGGGTGCCAGCTTTGTGTGCTACGATACTTTTTAAACAAGCAAGCTGAGGTCACTTCAAATGTACACACAACTGTGTCCTTATAGTCTTCCTGACAGGCCTTTTTTGCAAATTCATCCACGATTATCTGTTTTCCCCACTTGTGGGAACAGCATGTCCTTGTAGAACATTAATTCCAAAGGCACGGGGCTTGTCCCAGTAGGACATCAGTTCCAGGCAATGAAACAACGGGGAGAGAGATCCATATTTGATCGGATGCAACGCTCGCTGCCCCAAAGATGGCAGTGTGAAACTCGACTCTCTGTTGAATAGGAATGAGTGGCGAAATGGTGTACAGAGGGGAAAGGGGTCACATCGTCGCCCGTTCCTCTCTGTGTGTCAAACCGGCACTACAGCAGGCTGTCCGTATTAGCGCTTTGTTAGGAAGGAGCTGCCACACAAGGACAAAATTGCTTCCGCCGAACCGACCTCACGAACAAGCCGTGAAGATGAGCCTCAGCAGGCTTCCAGAAGAAGAAGAGAAGAGTTTGGATTTGATATCCCGCCTTTCACTCCCTTTAAGGAGTCTCAAAGCAGCTAACATTCTCCTTTACCTTCCTCCCCCATAACAAACACTGTGAGGTGAGTGAGGCTGAGAGACTTCAGAGAAGTGTGACTAGCCCAAGGTCACCCAGCAGCTGCATATGGAGGAGCGGAGACGCGAACCCGGTTCCCCAGATTACGAGACTACCGCTCTTAACCACTACACCATACTGGCACCATACACCTCTGTCCAGAACCGACAAAGGTCCACAGTTTGGCCCTTCTGTGACTCTTGCATCCAGCTATAACAGACCACTGTATTTTAATTAACAGACCACTGTATTTTAATATTTTGTTGGAAGCCACTCAGAGTGGCTGGTGAAACCCAGCCAGATGGGCAGGGTATAAATAATGAATTATTATTATTATTATTATTATTATTATTATTATTATTATTAGGCCTGCTGAGGAAGATGAGCAACTGATGAGCAGACAATGAAAAGAGAAAAACCAGAACCTTTCCGTGTTTTGGAACGTACTGCCAAGGGAGGTCACGATGCCCACAGAGAAGAAAAAGGGCTTTAGATCAGGATTAGACAAATTCATGGAGATTGGATCTGTTGGTGGTCAGAAGCCATGACAGCTAAACAGAGCCTACATGCTCAGAGGAAGCCTACCCAGACCCTCCAACATTCCTCCGGTGAAAATAGGGACATTCTATTCTACATTCGTGTTACCATCCCCACGGCCCCTATAAATGCTTACTGCCAATGGAATACAGTCGTACCTTGGATGTCAAACACCTTGGCTCCTGAACAAATCGGCTCCCGAACGATCGAAACCCGGAAGTGAGTGTTCCGGTTTTTGAATGCTTTTCAGAAGCCGAACGTCCAGCACGGCTTCCTCGGCTTCTGATTGGCTACAGGACGCTCCTGCAGCCAATTGGAAGCCACGCCTTGGTTTTCGAATGGTTCGGGGAGTCGGACAGCCTCCCAGAATGCATTCTGTTCAAAACCAAGGTACGACTGTATGGGAAACGGATGGGTCTGTCTGAGCTGCCCCAACGGCTGTTAGCAAGAGGCATGTGTAAAAACGTCTTGGTTATATGAGGGAGTCTTAGATGATATATGGTAAAACCATGAGGCTTCCATCAGCCCACCTTGGGCGTCAGAGGAGGGACCTGTGTCATTTCACAAGGCAGTACTTTTGCGCCAGCAACGTAGTCTCTATGGTCAGTGACTAGGACCACCGAAGGGCCCCTGTGTGTCTGCAAGAGCCGGGGCCCTTAGACCGCTCCTGCTGCTGCCATCTGTCAGGGACCTTGCTGAGGATGGCTGCATTGAGGAAGAATGGTGGGAGCCACCCTCTCCCCCTGATCCTAACCCTGAATCTCCCCAGGAGCAGGAGGACAGCATAGATTTGGAACAGTGGTTTGCAGAGGGGCATCGTTCAGAAGGCAGAAGCTGGGAAATACTGGATGGGGAATAGCTAGCAGAAGAAACACTAGAAGAGAGAGAGAGTTCACAATCTCTGGAAAGCATTCACACACCTTCTCCAAAGTCACAGAGAGCTCAGAAAGTGGCAGAACAGAAAGCACAGTGGGTACAAGCTCAGATTACAAAACGTAGGAGTGACATAGATTAATAGGGACGGAGGGGCGAGTGTCCCTGGTGTGATGGCCTGGGATTCGGACTCAGATGCTGAACATGAGAGATCCCAGCTTGCACAGGATTCCCCGCCTCCAGAACCAGCTGAGCCGGGGCTGGGGCATGAGCCTGAAGGGTCCTCACCTGTGCTGGATCCTCATGTGCAGGCACCAGCTGAGTCTGCTCTGGCTCCTGAGGTGATGGAGGACCCATTGCCTGCAGGTGCTCCACTCTCAGCCCCGCCAGGGGAAGCTGAGGTTGCCTCTGGGTCCGGTAACCCTCCAGCCTCTCCTGAGCTGCAGAGGCTCAGGGCAGAGAGGCGGAGGGAACTAAGTTCCTGCAGGAGGAGTGCTCGCCTCCAGGCCAGGAGAGGCAAGTCACTAGAGGATTGGGGCCGCCCTATGCCTCGGGGCAGATAAAAGCCGGCCAGCCCCAGTCCCAGGTTGTGGGAGCAACATTGTTAGTTGCTAGTTCCTGCCTGAGCCCTGTCCTGCTTTCCTGCCCTTCCCCTGGCTCCCTGATTGCAAGCCTGTTCCTGACTTCACCTTCCTCCCTGCCCTGCACCCAGCTTCAGCTGCTACGGACTGCCTCCACGTTGCACCTTTGACCACGGACCAGACTTGGACCTTTCCTCTCGGGTAACCCACGGGACCAGCACACCTTAATTGGGAGCACCGCCATTTCTAGGATATGTGTTCTTTGTTCTCTCGCTGTGATGATTAAAGATTCTAACTGTTAAGGCGTTCCTTTCGTTTGATCTTCTTATCTACTGCCATGGAGGGAGCAAACCGATTCCCCAAAGCCTGACACCATCACTGTTGTCAGATGCATTGAGCGGAGCTGAGGACTGCAGCAGTGACAGCAGGAATCCCTCCTCTCCCCTTGGGTCCTGCTGTGCCACCATGAGGGGCCAGGCTGCCACCTCCTCCTCCTCCCCGTGCCTCCAGCCAGTCCATGACAGTAGCGCATGGTGAGGAACATCACATGCATGCAAATGCACACACACCCTTTCCTGTTACCTTCACACCAACACCAGGCTGGGGGGGGTGTAAATTTGATTCAGTTTGCATTTAAAGCTGAATCTCAAATTTGCACGTTCCGAAAAAATATGAGAACCGAATCACAGCTCAAAATTCACCCAGATTTTGCAACGTCAGTTTCTCCGAGCGAATAAGCCCTCGAAAAATGAATACATATCGGGAAAGCGTGCATAAATGTGTGTGTGTCGCTGAAAATAATATACAAGAACGCATTCTGGTCGGATGGATTGTTTGAAAAAGCATGTACACTGTATGCAAAAAAAGAATTTGTTAGGTGAAATTTGCGCTAAAAGGCTGGAGAATTTTCGCGAGGATTTTTAAGCAAAAATGGCAGAAATGTGGAGCCCTGAATTCAAAATGGAGGAAATGAGAAATGGAGAGAACCAAAACTGACTGATCCTTCAGCCCTAGCTGAAAGACCAAGGTTACTCAGTGAGCTTTGGGGCTGTGTGGGTCTCCCTGTTCCTTGTCCAACACTCTTTTCTTTTTTAATAACTTTTTTATTCAAAATTAAAACAAAACATATTATCCAGAAACATATCATCCTTATTTCCCCTCCATTTTTCCTCCCTCCCCCCCACAGAACCCCACCCCCAAACCCCGACTTCCCTCAGTTTCAGACTTTGATTTCTCTAAAAATGCTGTTTTCTGCATGTTACACAGTTGTATAGATCCTCAAACTATTTAGCTGATTATTATCAATAAAAGGGACGCAGGTGGCGCTGTGGGTTAAACCACAGAGCCTAGGACTTGCCGATTAGAAGGTCGGCAGTTCAAATCCCCTCGACGGGGTGAGCTCCCGTTGCTCGGTCCCTGCTCCTGCCAACCTAGCAGTTCAAAAGCATGTCAAAGTGCAAGTAGATAAATAGGTACCGCTCCGGCGGGAAGGTAAACGGCGTTTCTGTGCGCTGCTCTGGTTCGCCAGAAGCGGCTTAGTCATGCTGGCCACATGACCCGGAAGATGTACGCCGGCTCCCTCGTCCAATAAAGCGAGATGAGCGCCGCAACCCCAGAGTCGGTCAGGACTGCACCTAATGGTCAGGGGTCCCTTTACCTTTACCTATCAATAAAAAGTTTGTGAATGTTTATTCAAAGCCAGCCAAGGAGTCCAGTTCGCTTTGTTGCATCTTCAAATACAGTGGTACCTCAGGTTACATACGCTTCAGGTTACATACACTTCAGGTTACATACTCCGCTAACTCAGAAATAGTGCTTCAGGTTAAGAACTTTGCTTCAGGATGAGAACAGAAATCGTGCTCCGACGGCGCGGCAGCAGCAGGAGGCCCCATTAGCTAAAGTGGTGCTTCAGGTTAAGCACAGTTTCAGGTTAAGAACAGACCTCTGGAATGAATTAAGTACTTAACCCGAGGTACCACTGTACTTTGTAAAGGGTTCCCATTCATCTTTAAAGTCACAGTTATCCTTGTCCTGTAGCTTGTATGTCAGTTTTGCCAACCTTGTCTAACACTCTCAAATACCACTACACTTCTGTGCAAATGCATCTGCTACAAGCACAGTCGCACGCCAGCCTGGGGAAAGGTCTCTGTCCCAGCTATATGCTTAACCTACCAATGGCTGCTTCTCCATGGGAGTCCTGTCAGTCAAACTGGCCACCCGTGGCAGCCCCTGGTCACATGACAGAGTGCGCCCTGCCCAAAGGGTCTGCCTCCATCACAGCTGCATTTGCATGGGCAGGAAACAGAAAATTGGCAAGGGAGAGGCCTCGGCACTTTCAGTTTTTCAAAGGCAGAACTGAGAGCTGGTTGTGTTTTCGCTGGGCTTGAGTTGGCATCTTCAACTGGCAATGGCGCCTTATTTCCTCCGGGTCTGTGGAGTGTTCTGGGTGATGCTGGGAACCTGCTTTGTGGTCACAGGTATGGCTTCTTCTCTCTCGTCTTCTGTTCCCTTCAGTGAAATGGGCCAGTCAGTTTATTCACAGCGGGACGGCAGGTTGAGGGGACAATGGGCCTGTCTCAAGCCGGATGTTGCTGGACTCCATCTCCCAGTCAACATAGCTAATGGTCAGGGATGAAGGCAAGGGCATCGACTCCTTGGGGTGAGATACTTTGGGGGGCCCTATCTTTTTTAGGGTGCTGGGCCTCCTCAATATTCTTTTTTTTATTTAAATTTTTATTGATTTTAACATATAAATTATAAAATGTACCACAAAACTTATCACTTATACAATCTTTTTAGACTTCCATCAGCACCTCTGATGATCCACTGTTTTAACCACTTCCTATGCATTTCTTAACTTTATATTGCCTTTACAAATCATCCTTCCCCTTCTCCAATTTTGCAATACTTCCAATAATACTCCTCACAAAACTTCTTGCAACCCTACAAATGTTGTCTGTTCTTCACAAATACTTTTCAAATAGTCCGTAAATTT